>NC_083278.1:75677341-77066507 GCF_963506605.1 Zootoca vivipara
AATTCTAGGTCAAGCCAGTGATTATAATCTGATGCTTGCAGGACTGTGTGTTGTTCATTGAGAAAGAGCCTGTTTTATTACATGAAATCCTGGACGAGGGATGATACCAGTTCTGGGAGAACCAGCCCTTGCTGCCCACCTTATCTTTAGCATTAGTAAAAATCCCATTTCAAAAACAAAACAAAACTATTGTGTTTCTCCACCCCCACCCCAGGAACTTCTTTAGAAGGCTTTCCCCGCTAATCATTGGTAGAAAACATGCCTGCTGTTGCTCAGAAGGCAAGAAAAAGCATTAAAAACAAACAAACGGAAGATTGGCACAGAGAAAATGCCTCACCTCTGAGAGCAGCAGGGGCTTGAGTGATTCAAGTAGCTATGTGACAGTTCAGAACATTACTAAAGGGAAGACAGAGAATTGAGACACTTGATCTCCACTCTGGGGTGCAAAGCTCACAGGAAAACTATCCTTTTTGTCTAGATAGAACAGTTTAGCAGCCTGATCTTAAACACAATCGACACCCTACTGATTTCAGTAGAAAGCTATTTCATGCAATATTCAAGGTCTAGAGGGCTCCTAACGTAATTTCTGTTACTGTGTGTATTATATGCAACACATTCCCTGAGTAGGTTGGGCAGAAAGAGAGTTGTGTATACAGACAAGAAAGTTAGGATTAAAGCCAATATACCTGGGACATAGAAGTGTGTGTGTGTGTGTGTGTGTGTGTGTGTGTATGTGTGTGTGTGTGTGTGAATGAATGAATGAATGAATGAATATATTTTAAAAGAATTTCAGTGGCTGCCAGTTCATTTCCAACCATATTTCAATGGTGGTGTTTTTCATCTGTAAGGTCTCTGTCCCAAAGCAGCACGTATTCATTGGTCTAATATCATACTATGTGGAGCAGAGGAGGAGCGAAGACCCAATTTTACCTTTGGACTTGCCAGTCACTTTTGCTCTGGCCCTGCGCATTACTAGCTTCAGCCCCATTTACCACCCCCAACAGGTTACGCCTGGGAATACGCCCAACAACAACAACAACAAAGATCCCCGTTCTGCCCTGGGTGGTAGTGGTATATTTAAAGGATTGTCACTAGAGGCTCAACTCTGGGTGCTCCTTCCATCTGAGGTGGCCTTATCTCTATGTGATATACGGAATAAATCACCATATCAACTTATCGCTTTAGGACTACCGAGATCTTGCTGACCTATTTAAAATAATAGAGAAACCATCAAAACTCCTTAAATATTTGTTTTGTCTAAAATGGTTTTATCCTGCATTTCAAAATGATATTTCAGTGTAGCACAGGCATAGGCAACCTTCGCCCCCCCCCGATGTTTTGGACTACAATTCCCATCATCCCTGACCACTGGTCCTGTTAGCTAGGGATCATGGGAGTTGTAGGCCAAAACATCTGGAGGGCCAGAGTTTGCCTATGCCTGCTGTAGCATATAATACAAGTTTGAGAAGTGGGCTGCATATAAAAGGATCAGTGCCCTCCCATGCTTGGCTCCTCCCCCTGGCTCCTCCCAGTCCCCACACATCATGGTACATGTCATCAGCCCCCTCTCCTATTTTATTCAAGATGTTGTACCTGAACCAGTGTCTGGCTCAATAGTAATAGAAAAGGATCAAACTGCCTTAGTGCTCACCGTGGTCATGAGCTGTAGGTGTTAGAAACAAGGGGTTCTAGCTACATGGCTAGGGTGTTGCTCATACAGAAAGAGTTTTGTAATGCTGCGCAGACAAAGATTTAAAAGATATCAGGGGTTGGGGGGGTAGGTTCCAGGACTCCCCCTTGCCATGGGGATGTGTGATAAAATAGATGGAACTGTGGGAGCTTTGTCCATAAACAATACTAGTCCTACCTTTATTAGTAGCAGCAAATTGATAGATTGCATGACTGTGGGAGATAAAAACACGGATGCCAATGGGACAGAGGTAACTCAGGCTATAAAACACTTTGAGCACGGATAAGCTCTCACCATAGGTGAAAAGGCAGAAGAAAGATAAATTCCTGCAGGTACTCATTTATTGTGAATTTAGACCTGAGAACCAAACATGATAAATGTAGAACGATATATATCCTGAGAAAGGCATAAATGGAAGTGAGGAAGTGATTACCGATAGTGTGGGTAAGAAATGCAGGAGCAACCGTATTAGTGGAAATAACGCTTATATAAAGGATTGTGGCACCTGCAACGTATAATAAAGAAAAACATTATTATTCTTAGTAAACATCTCTTCAAAAAATCCCCCTTTCCCCCCTTCCCTTGCCAACTTCTGTAGTATCTCCTGTTATAATTTTCTTACTGCATCTTCAAATTAAGTCCAATTACTTTTAATCCCTAATATTTCTTTGACAGATATACTTAACTGTTTGTTCTAAATTAATTCTGCTAATGGCTTCAATTGTTTACAATAGCTTTTCAGATAGTCTATGTATTTTGCCCATACTGTATTAAAAGTTTTTCTTCTTGGTTTCTTATACTTCCAGTAAGTTCTGCCATTTCAGCGTATTCCATTAACTTAATCTGCCACTCCTCCTTGGATGGGACTGTATTTTCTTTCCATTTCTGAGCAACCATCATCCGGGCAGCTGTTGTTGCATACATAAACAGTTTTTTCTAGTCCCTCTAGATCTCTGTACCTAATATTCTAAAAGAAAAGCTTCTGGTTGTTTTTTTTTAGTAAAAATTATCTTCAACATTTTTTAAAAACTCATTATAAATCTATTCCCACATATGATAAAAGGCACCTTCTTTCTCTTTACATTTCCAGCATACATCTGATTTGAATTTATACATTTTTGCTAATTCACTAGGAGTTAAATATCATCTATACATCAATTTATAATTTTATTTCTGTGTATTAGCATGCTGTACATTTCGAATCTACATTCAATAACCTCTCCCGTGCTACCATCTCAATATTGTGACCTGTATCCCTTGCCCTGTGTATCATCACTGATTTCACCTGTTCATCCTTCGCTTGCCATTCCAATAATATTTTATACATTACAGAGAGTACTTTATCTTTGTTTTCTATTAGATTTCTTTCAAATTGTGAGGTTTGATGCAAAAAACTGATTTATAATCCAGTTTAAATGTTTCATTAAATTGGTGATATTGTAAACAGTTAATAATTCTCTTACTTCTTCAAACCTCTTTAGCTATAGCTACATCGATTAATAAGTCTTTATACATCGCCCAATCACTTCTCATATTCCATTTTTTCACTGATATAGCCTCAATTGGGGAAAGCCACCAGAGTGTTTTTCTTCCCACCAGATTTTTGTATTTATCCCATATAAGTTTTTCCTGATGACATGATTCATAAAACCTTTATGCATTTTTGCCACAAATGTGCATGCCATCCGAACCTGTTAGCATGACCTTCCAGGCCTAACACCTCGGTGTTTTTCAATGTTATCCACTCCCTTTGCCAGAAAAGACAGGACACTTCATAATATAATCTCAAGTCTCCGACTTTTGCCTTACATTACAGAATTCCCTCTGCCAGCCAAACGTGCAATAAGGCAAGCTTCCTCAAGAGGAGGAATTCCCAGCAGCTGTGGAGGGGAGACAGATGAACAACTCACCTCCTCCACTGATGGTCTTTGCTGCTAACCTCGAAAAGCAAAGTGTTGGTTCTCCAGCAGCCTGTCCAATTTGTCATGACTGAGGTTGTTATCTCCATGTTACATTGCTTCTTCCCACTACATGTATAAATCTTTGATTTTCACATGATTTAGAACTGCTTGTGTTGTTTCTCAATTTTTCTTTGAGTCTGAACTCCTAGCAACCTCCCCTCTCTCCCTGGTTCTGGCCCATTTCAAATCATTACATCTTCAAACTAAACGGTTTACTCTTGTAATCTCCCAAGGCAAGAAAACTGATGCTCGAAACATTCTGTGACTTCCTTTCTTTAGAAGCTTCATAAGCACAGCTGTGCTTTTCAATAAACTGGATTTAGAAGAGTTCCGGTTTCCGCCTGCAGGAATGGCGGACCTGTTTTCCATCTCTCTGACCTTCGTAAGGAATTTGGCGGTTGCTAGGGGAGTAAATGGCAACCCCCTACCCTCTCCGGGGGTTACGGAGAGGGGCCGCTGGCCCGCGATGCCCCCAGACCCACTCCGACTGTTTTTGGAGTGGGGGGAGCTTGGGCTGAGCACTTACGACGGCCAGGACTCCCGGACGCTAATCTGCATGGCGGGGATTTCCATGGTTAAAGAAGATAATTAGGCTTAAATCTATGGACATACTTCAGAAGGAGGGGAAGAAGCGCTGTTTACTGCTGAGAATTTTATGCTGCTGAGCGAGAGGAGTCAAAGAATGTACGGCATCTGGAAGAAGGATTGATGGGGACGGAGCGATAAGGGAAGCAAGTTTTTATTTTTTCTTCATATTGTTGCCTCGTATCTTCCCGGACGCGATGTCCTGGCTTGTTTGGAGTGAAAGAGAAGCAAAAGACTGTGTGAGTTGAACTCTATAGCTGTTGTTACTGAGCATATTTCTTAAAGATGTGAAGTTGCCGATGAGAAAAGCCCCCCCCTAGTCAGACGGAAGGAGTTCTGGACGCGTTCGGAGGATTTATGAGCTGTGACGCACTTTAAATTGGAGCAGCGACCTGAAGCTAAGTTCAGCTATAGGGCAAGGAGATCCATTAATTTACCAAGAGTTCATGGTTGGATGTTTGGGTCTCCTGCCTGAAAAAGCTGTAAATTCTATAAAGATAAATAAATCGTAAATCTTCATGGTTATGAGAGAAAATGAAAGTGATTTGAGCCTTTTAAGATGGCGCTGCTACTCCGTCGCAACAGGGAGCTCCACTAAGAAGATTTATGGGGAGGCTGGACTGATTAACTCACACAGGAGAAAGAACATCTGTGAAACTTCGTTTGACATTTATCTCAGCAGCTGGAACAATCGGATGAAAGTGGAAAACATCTAGGTGACTGTAAGGGGAAGATTTGGAATATTATGAGCTTGGAGGACGATTTGAACTTTAGAAATAAGACGGCAGTGGACAGTTGCGAGGAATTCCCAATTTCTTGAAGCATGGGAACCCAAAAATAAATTATTTAGATGATTTGGCATAACATTCGGTTTGATTGATATATATATGTGTATAATTTGAAATATTGAAATGTGATATAATTGGTTTTAATTGGAAAATTAATAAAAATATTTTTTTTAAAAAAAAATAAATAAACTGGATTTAGAAAAATAAAGATTCAAAAATATAACCTTTAGCTAAGCTCTGTTCTGGATGTGTCTTCCTTAGTTTCCTGTTTCAATATGTTTCATATTGTAAATTCAATTTAACAATTAAAACAGCAAACCCGAGACACGTCTTTATGTTTTCTTGTCACAACAGTAAGCAGAATGGACACTTTATTATAAGAAACATGGATACAATTTTAATTACACTTTTCAGGGAAAGAATGAAAGAGTAAACAAAGAAACAAAACCTCATTTACTCTACCTGACTGTATCTCATCAGCTATCGCTGACAAGACTTTCATCTCCCTTTCCTTTCTAAGGAGTAATTTAACTGTGATAGCAAGCAAGAACAATGGTCGTACAATGATGAATGTGTGGTTGCCTTGCCTGTCCATGCAGTGTTAGAACGCCAGGATTTGTAGGCCAGGCAAGCTCATATTGCAATGCCCAAGAGACCAGGGTTCTAATCCAGCTGGTGACTTGGACCAGTAACCACCTCTTAGCCTCACAAATTTCCCGGGTTTGTTGTGAGGATAATATGGAGTAGGAGAGAGCCATGCACACCACCTTGAGCCTTGGAGAAAGGTGAGATATAAAAGCAAGCAAAAATACATCAATACATAATGAGATGCCAAATACATTCAATATCACAAACTGAGTTGTGTTTAAATCCGGCCTGACTGACTCAAGCCTTTCCTACTTTGTGGATTAGGCATGGGCATGGGCGAACGAAGGTGTGACACCCGGGGTGGCAAAGCACTATGTGCTATGCACATGTGCGGCGGCATTACGTACAGCACATGTGCTGTATGTAGCAACGCTGCACATGCGCTGTACATAGTGGTTTGCCGACACTGCCGCTAGAGTGCCGTACGGACTGTATGGCTCTAGTGGCAACGGAGGGATCCCACTGCTCGAGTGGCACTGGCGGCAAACTGCTATGTACAGCACATGTGCAGCGTCGTTACGTACAGCTCATGCGTGCGACACTGCACATGTGCTGTACATAGCGGTTTGCTGCCAGCGCTGGGATCCTCTGCTTGTGGCTGCAGCCACGAACGGAGGATCCTGCACATTCGGCTGTGGCGGGGCGATGGTTGCTCGCGCCACCGCAAGCCCCCTCAGGGTGCCTTCTTGCCACCCCCCCCAGACATGGCACCCGGGGCGCCCCGCCCTGCCCCCTGTTGCGATGCTACTGGGCATGGGGTGATCTCTTTCAGTCAGATGACACAGGCTGAAGTCTATAGCACCTTTTCAGGATAGACAAAAGAAAGTTATTCATGCAGCACACCGTTAAATTATGGAATTAATTCCCACAAGAAGCAACGATGGCCCCCAACTTGGGTAGCTTTAAAAGAGGAAAATACAAACTCATGGAGGATAAGCGGCTACTAACAATGATGTATGTGTTATACTTCCATGGTTGGAGGCAGTATACCTCTGAATAGCCATTGCTTGAAATCACATATGGGGAGAGTGCTGTTGGCTTTCATCCTGCTTGCAGGTTTACTATAGCATAGCCTTCAACATCTGGCTGGTGAAAATTGGGATACGAGTCTTTTCACACCCAGGACTAAAAGACATACACCCTAATTTCCATATAGTATTTGACTCCCTCCCCTTGGCCCTCAGCTCAGCTCTGGCCAGCTCCACTCCCTGCACCATAGGCTGTTGTGGTGGCAGTTTCTGGTGCTCCTGCTGAGGTGGCAGAGACAGCTCTCAGTCCTGGCCAGTCTCTGAAACAAGCAGCCAGGAGCAGCAGAGCAAGTGACGAGGGTAGAGTTGCCATATTTCACAATGAAAATCTGGACAGCTTTTTTTTTTGGCAAAGTTGTTGAAGTTGTTGAGTTATTTTTAAGGAAAATTGCCAATAATGACACTGCTGGCATGGGTTGCTGTACATCCGGATTTTCCCAGACATTTTAGTCATTTATGCCCAGACACTGTTTCCGACTGCAGTCTTCTGGCTATGTCTGGGAAATTCCAGACGTATGGCAACCCTAGGCCAGAGCTGTGTGGGGCCCGCCATTCCTGGCATTGGACCCACGGCTGCTTACGAGGCTGACTACAACTGCATCTACCTGTTGGCCACTAGCCGGGGCCCATCAGTGCAGCTACCTGTGGGGCCCTACATAAACAGGGGTGGCTTCATCAGCGGCATACAGCCCCATGGGGCCTTCCTTCTTATAGTCAGGGCATCCAAGCTTGGTAGCTCCAGTGGATGGAGAGATCGAGCCACGATGCTGTTGTCCAGCCCCTTGTTGCTGACCGGGAAACAGTGAGGCAGGCAGCCAGAGAAGCAGTGCTCCCCCCCCCACATTCATCTTTTGGGGCTGCACTCTTCGGAAGCCATAATGGGACATCCTGGAATGTAAACAGAAGCTGGGGCAGCTTCTGTAATTCCTGGATGTCCTGCTCAAAGTGGGACCGTTGATTGGTATGCTATAGGCATCTGGTTAGTCTTTGTGAGAAATGGATGCTGAACTAGTTGGGCTTTTGGCCTGATCAAGCAGGGCTCTTATTACATCCATGTAATAACTAAGCCCTATTGAGATGTTGACGGTGAACAAAATGCTATAATGCTATTTGAAAGATTTCATTACATGGTGATGCTATTGATGGCAAGTAAGAGAGATGGGGGCAAGAGAGGGCAATGGGATTGAAAAAGCAAACACTGTCAGTGAATACCTAAAACATGCAAAGGGAAGAGGCAGTTTTTGGCACTGCTGAAAATGGTCAAGAATAACCGTGAGCAGTTGTGGCTCAGCTCTAGGTTTAGGTGTGAAAATGAAAATGCTTTGAACTGACAGCCGTTGATCTACCTGGAAATAGGAACTGGGTAGTTTAATCTTTCACAGGAGATTGTGGGCAGTTTTCATTTTATGTGCCAGCCCTATCATTACAACACAAACAGAGCTCTTCTCAGCATGGAATAACTAAGGAAGAGAATTGAAGATTCTAAAAACTCAGCTGCAAGGAGTTCAAAAGAGTTCAAAAGAGATGGCAGCTGAGCAATGTCTTCCCAGGACTTCCAGCTCACAAACACTGCAGGAGACCTGCAATTCAAGCTCTAGTAGTTAAGTTGCACCTCTGGCGGTTTTGCATGATTCCCAACAGGCAGCTTTGGCATTGACCTTTTGTTACTTCAGTTTAGAATAGCAGGATGTACAGATAGGGTTTCCTCTCTTTGCAATTTCAACAAACATATTTTAAAGATATGTTTTAAAACAAGTATGAATATCTGAATAACAGATAAATAGAAGCAAAATAGTTTCACTGTTGTATGCTTTTTTTTTTGGTGGTGGTGGTGAGGTAACAGCTGTTGCAATTGTGCCCCTTAGGACCAACAGGATCCTCAGAGCCCAAATTGTCTCTTCCTGTCAGAGAACACCTTGTGGGTACTTTGCCACTCATACTTAGATACCCTTCTCATCCCAGGACCTATAAACTAGCCTTTTTTCTGTAATGAAACATTCATTATCTACAGCCCCCCCCAAGTGGTTTCCAAGCTCCCACCACCCCCACCTGGACCTCTTAAAAATCGCTGATGGTCTTGGCAGACCATGGTTTTTCTGTTTGTTAGATCAGTTGCAATGCATTGTGCTAGATATTGCATGATTTTTAATTGCATTTTTACAGACACGCTGTGGACCACCTGAATGAAGCTCATCTGTGGAACACAGAAGGGGTAGTCCCTTCATAAGCTTTGCTGTGGTGTAGAGGTTCCCCTTTCCACACCCTAGTACTGCTCCCCACACCATCTCTCTCTCCTGGCTTACTACAGGGTTTACTAATTTCTGCCTGTTTCCTTAAACTTCCCTGTACCGTTATCTCTTCATGTAATCTGGCTTCTTTCTCTCCTTGTTTCCATTTCCTTGCTCTGCAGCTTGTCAATGGTCTGCAAATCCTTCAAATTATGGCAAATTATTTCTCTCTCTCTCCCTATATCCCTGGGGGCTCTCTCTGCTGTTGCTATGTTTTGCCTTTTATGCAGATACTGGGAGTGTCTGGAATGTCTTCCAGAATCATTGTCATCTCATGGCATCACTTCCAGCCTGTCCACACCTGTATCTGGTTGGGCCAGCTAAGGAGTGACACAGAAGGCAACAGCAGCAGCCCATGAGTTCTCCTGACACCAGCTATTTTGTCACTGAAAAAAGTGAACGGTGACTTCTTCACTTAGGAGCAATGGAATGCTAGCATAGTAACTTGTGTTGGTAAAGCACAACCGGCTTTGACTGACTGTGTCTATTTCTGTGCTGTTTTTCATTCAAATGAATCCCAAGGCAGCCTACAAACAATAAGTAATAACAACACGATAAATTAAAACATCACAAATACAGTATAAATATTAAGTAAAAAAAGGTAAAGGTAAAGGACCCTTAGACAGTTAATTACAGTCAAAGGCGACAATGGGTTGCGGTGCTCATCTCGCTTTCAGGCCAAGGGAGCTGACTTTTGTCCACAGACAGCTTTCCGTGTCATGTGGCCAGCAGGACTTGTGATGCAATGGAACACCATGACGGAAACCAGAGCACACGGAAATGTCGTTTACCTTCCCGTCACAGTGGTAAAAATGCAAGAGGCTCAGTGGTTTAGACCACAGCACCATTAACAAAATAGCAACCAAAAAAATAAACTAAACACTGTTAAGGTATTACACACACTCTCCACACCCCACGACTCATAATCTTGCATTCTATTCAGCTCATTAAAATACACAAACACATAATGTCCATGGCAGTAACTCCCTTCTGAAGGTTCCTTGGATTGGAGGTGGGGCAGCACAGGTAACACCAACAGAGTCTCTCTCTCCACACAGTTCTTCCCCTGGAAAAGTTCCCCCATGAAATGGTTCAGGTGGGGTGGAGAAGAAGCTGTGCATTGCATTTATATTGGGTATATAGCACAGCTGGCAGCTTCCTGCTCCTTCTTCCTTGCCCAGTGTGCCCCCACCAAGCTCTTAGCTTATCTACTGGCAAGCAAGAGCACTCTAATGGGTTGACATTTCTCTTCTGTCTCCAGAACCATTTTGAATATTTTTGTAGGGCAGCAATTTACTCCAAGGCATTCACCCCATGCACCATTTCAAAAAAAGAATCTTGAAGCAATCATATTTATATGTTTATATATATATGGTTCCCTTTTGGGGGCGGGGGGGGGGGGTAGGGCTTTCAAACATTTTTCATGCTCAAACCATTAATACAGAGGAAAGAAAGATGAAGCCAACTGAATTCGGTTGCTGCAATGGTGATCAAGACTGATGAGTAAGTGGTAGATGCCAAGGAAGGGATTTTTTTTGTTGCATTGTTGCCTTGGTGTCTTCCTTGTCTTGTTTGTGTGATTGTGGCATGCAGATTGTGCCAGTGAATTTTTGCTGTGGGCAGTCCTGGTCGAATCTACTCAAATTCTTGCTATCTCATGCCATATTCTTCATCTGTTGCCAAGGCAGCTGTTTGTCCTTAACTCTGAAAGTGACAGAAACGTGGCTAACTAGCACAGTGCTTTTGGAAACGGATCTAGCAGCAAGTAGCCTAAAGATTGGGCCATGACTGTGTTCTAAAATATTTTCCCATCACCCTGTGCAGACGTGTTGGCAGCTCACTGCGCACACATTTGCTATCACTGCTCTATAAGAGATAGAGATGTATGTCCTCCAAAATCAGTACTGAATGGCAAATGTGACATCAGCAGCTGTGAGGTCAATCACACCTCTTCTCTTCTATACTAATTTGCATGCCTGTAATATGCTTTGGGGAGCTTTCCAGCAGAAGACACCCACATACTATCATTACAAGCAAATTCTGCCATCTAGTTTTTGTATTGTAATGGGCAGGAATGATCAGAGAGCAAACAGCAGAAAGGTTTAGTCATTTGACAAACTGATTAGTGTGGCAGTGTTTCCTCAGCAGTAAACATATAGGGACATGGGTGGCACTGTGGTCTAAACCACTGAGCCTAGGGCTTGCTGATCAGAAGGTCGGCTGTTCGAATCCTCGGGACGGGGTGAGCTCCCATTGTTTGGTCCCTGCTCCTGCCCACCTAGCAATTCGAAAGCACATCAAAGTGCAAGTAGATAAATACAGCAGGAAGGTAAACGGTGTTTCCGTGCGCTGCTCTGGTTCACCAGAAGCGGCTTAGTCATGCTGGCCACATGACCTGGAAGCTGTCTGTGGACAAACACCAGCTCCCTCGGCCTATAGAGCGAGATGAGCGCCACAACCCCAGAGTCATCCACAACTAGACCTAATGGTCAGAGGTACCTTTACCTTTACCTTTAAACATAGTTCTGACAGTCTGACTCAGCAGTGAACACAAGTCAATAAAAGTTGCAAATAAGTTGCAATTTGACATGATAAAACATGTCAGCATACAAATATTTATGGGATCAGAATTCAGCTTCATTTGTTGTGAGACCTTAGCATTACATACAGTGTTAGGTTAGGAAGAAAGGGGGAAAGATGGGGGAGGGGGAGTGGGGTGGGGTCAGGTGGCAATGCTTCTATTCTTCTACTTATGTCTGATTTTGAATGATTCTCCCCTCCCTCAACAGCTGCCTGTGGCCCATCCTGTGTTCTTTAGGAAAGTTCTTTAACTCTCCAGAGATATTTTTTGGAAGTAGTGCTTATGGAGGGGGATAGGGAACTTTATTCTGTGTACTTTCTCAAGTTAGCTTATTTTAGGATCCAACCCAAGGTTTCTACCATACATGAAGCAAAAAAGGCCACTCCACTGCCAGATTAGTAGTACTGAAACATAATAACTCTTCAGATGTCAGCAGCAATGAGCTTACTTACAAGTATAAAATTTTCAACTTTTAAGGGCCAACCCACCCCACTGATTTTTTTTGGGGGGGGGGAGGGAGGGGTGTGGTGAGCTACAAGGATGAGAAAAGGAGGGAAATATCCTATTACATGAGTGGAGGTCCGCTTGCATGATATTGGTTTTTGGCTTTAATTTTTTTTTTAAAAAAATAAGGTTCTGTGAATAGTGCATTATATCAGCTGCGAACCTAAAATAAATGTTTGTCCTGCATAAACAGTAAAATTGGTTGGGGTTAATTTAGAGGTGGGAGGAAGGAGGGAGAGAGATGAAGAGGAATGGATAATTGTTTGGTAGGAAACAACAGGAAAAACACTTTGGAACCGGGATATTGCTATAGCACAAATGAAGCTGGTGCCTACTGTCCTGGAGCTAACAATGTCTACAGTAAACATGCAAAAGGAAGTATAATTGCATACACCAATTGATGATAGAAAGGATGCACCTTTAAAGCTGTCAGTGTTGTGTCAACATCAAAGCAAGCCTAGGTAGGACTGTGGAGTAGTCAAAACAGCAGAGTGCAATGTAACCTTGCTTGGGTTATTCTAGTTTCCTGATTTTCTGTTTCGTGCATAGCTTCTTGCCAAACTTGTTATTGTTTGTGAAAATGCTGGGATCCTGTGATGAAAGAAGTTATTTACAACAGTGGACTGGTCTGCCCTTTACGTAACATGGTATTCGTGCATGGGAAACGTGGCATAATCAAAACAGGGGGAAAAAGTAAATGGGAAGATTTTTATGCATCTTTAAGATTCTAGGTTTGGGATTCATTCAGCATTCCCATACTGGCTGGCATTTCACATGAGACAAAATATAAGATTTAATTATGTCTAAAGGAAAGGCAGCTTTGTACCGCTTGCTAGCAACCATATAGTTTCATACTGTTGCTAACAGTTTGCTACAAGCAAGCTCCTCTTTTATATTACCATATTATTTCTATTTAGCCAGTTGTTTTATATATTTTATTTTATTGTACACTGCAGGGGGAGGTTTAAAGGAAGTTCTGAATAAATAAAAACGCTTCATACACTTGCCACATTTTATTCTATGCTTCATGCACTGGTGTAGACAAATGGAACACATTTGTATTACTGTGTGAAACAGAAAGATAGGGATAATTAGCAGAATGCTATTGATCAATCATCTTACGCTTAATATCGGCATCAGTTATGAAAGCTACACTGAGCTCTAATTACAATGGCAAGCATTCATGCAGGGGATTTATGCAGGCAACAAGGGATAAGTGTTTGGTTTTTCCCCATGCAATTTTGCAATTGTTCAGTAAATTAATTTTCTAGCTCTTACCAAAGGAGAGGGGTGTAACAAGGGTGTTGAAAGCAAGATTTAATTGCTTTGCCATTACAAAAAAGACTAAATGGCCATCATTTTTTGTAAAAGATTTTAAAATAAGTGAGAGGGAGGCTAGAAAGAAATAGGAACTCAGCACTCACTTAACTCCCCTCCTATAGACCTGATACTATGCTTTTTGGTAGATTGTGAAGTTTCCCTGATGCCAGCATCATTGTGTTGAAACTGACTTGCCTCACTGGACTGTCACAGAAACCAGGGCTCCAAAGCACTAGACAATATCTCTGCAAGCACAAAGTCCTTAAAGTCATTTATAATCTTGCTTCTCCCTTCAGCAAAGCATTGGATTAGACATTTTCCCTCTGCTTACCATGGAAGAAGAAGAAGAAGAAGAAGAAGAAGAAGAAGAAGAAGAAGAAGAAGAAGAAGAAGAAGAAGAAGAAGAAGAAGAAGAAGAGGAGGAGGAGGAGTTTGGATTTGATATCCTGCTTTATCACTACCCAAAGGAGTCTCAAAGCGGCCAACATTCTCCTTCCCCTTCCTTCCCCACAACAAACACTCTGTGAGGTGAGTGGGGACTTCAGAGAAGTGTGACTAGTCCAAGGTCACCCAGCAGCTGCATGTGGAAGAGTGGAGATGCGAAACCGGTTCACCAGATTACAAGTCTACCGCTCCTAACCAGTACACCACACTGGCTCTGTGTCAGAGATATACTGTGAGAAGCAAAGCTACAGGGAACCAGGCAGAGGGCCTTCTCGGTAGTGGCACCCGCCCTGTGGAACACCCTCCCATCAGAGGTCAGAGAGATAAACAACCACCTGACATTTAGAAAATACCTAAAGGCAGCCTTGTTTAGGGAAGTGATATTTGATGTATTTTAATGTTTGTTGGAAGCCGCCCAGAGTGGCAGGGGAAGCCCAGCCAGATGGGCGGGGTATAAATAAATTATTATTATTATTATTATTATTATTATTATTATTATTATTATTACTGGTGCAACTGACAATATCATTGCAAGGCATATTGTTTGTGCTGTGCAAGGATATGCATGGGGAGGGAGAGAATGGGACCTGCTTTGGTGACAAGACCTGATTTGTTTCTTGATCCTAATTAGAGCCTAACTTCAGTTTATTTTCTTAAACTTCAGCTGTCTCTCCATCCCCATTGACTATAATGGAGATATCCACAAACAGCTATAACTTTTTAGTTTTTAGAAGAGAGTTTGGGGAAGAATTACTAAAATATCCAACTGGCCAGGAAAAAACCCACACACAATAAAGCTACCAAGCTCCAAGTTATTTTGGGAGCAGTCTTCTTCACTTTGGAACTCTTTGGACAAGATCTGTTTCATTCCAGAGGAAGTCTAAATACCTCAGAACCAGCCTGCTTTGGTTCAGTATTCAGGCTTCATCCAAAGCGGATGTACACCTTCGTTGCTGCACCAGCTCCACCCATCTGGATGCTTGCCAATCCCTTACATTGGAGGACTTGCTTATTTTCAGATCACATCAGCAAAGAATAACTCATACAAAGGCAGTGGACAGAAATAGACTCATGGGCATTGCTGACAGCGTGGGATTTATTTACACTTGACCTTCAGCCCGCCTATAAAGCAAAACACTTGTTAAATGTGAATGTAAAAGATGATGAATAGTATGCAATGTCTTTCATAAAAACAGAACAGAGGTTCCCCAATGTAATCCATGTTATGGTCTCCTACAAGGGCAAACTACACATTACACAGTAGCTATGTTTAACGATGTCCACCAACCCCTTATTCCTTGGCAAAGCATCCTCAAGGGGAAGTCATGGGAGAGGAGACAAGAGACGCTTAATCATCCCCTTGTTGGTCATTTTTCTTCTGCAATGTCCCCACATTGCTTCTTTTACCTGCAGCCATGCTCTCAACAATGTTTACCTCACATAGCCACAGGTCACAGCTAATGGGATCACATGCATAGGAATGACCGTTCCCCACATAAAAGGGGAGGCGCATTTTGCGCAGTCGTGCGCAGCCCCCTGGGATCCCTGGGGCAGCCCTGGATGGTCAGAGGCCGGCACTGCCTTCCCGGGCTGGGTACTGGTGATCTCCGCCCATGCAGTTACCTGTCCAACCCAGCTCGGGGAGGCGTTGCCGGGGGGATTGGCCAGGTAGGAGGAGGTAACCTTACCTTGAACACGGCTGAAGCAGAGTCATTCCTTACACAATAGGCTGTCATTGCCCTCCCTCTCCAGCGGCTGCGATCGAAGGGGGGCGGGCTATCTACTTGAACATATGTTCTCCAGAGCTAGCCCAACCCCCACACATGCTGGATAACCCTGAAATTACCCAGATCCCCAGCTGGCGGTTGTGAAGGATATACGCCAAATGCTTGAGCCAAGGTCTCCCTACATCCGAATTCTTAATAAAGTTGTGGCCAATTTTAATCCCATAGAACGTGGTCTTGTGTTATCATTCCGCTCGGGGGCTGCTCGGGGGCTTTGGGGGACTCCGCCTGACTGTGCAAAAGCAACAGACAGTCAAATAGCTATGTGTTCCCTTCCCTTTTCTGATGCAAATTGCCTCCCGCCTGCAGCATTTTGCAAGGAGAAATGAGGTAATCAGATTAATTTATTAATTTATTTTTGTAATTGGTAGTTTGCCTTAAGCAAGAGAAAAAAAGTGTTTGTGCGTCCCAAAACAACAAAGGTAACTATTCCACATTCCAGTGTATACATGATTTGTATTAACTAGCAACCATAAACAGTATTTCAACATAAAATATAGAAAATAAAATAACAGCATACAGGGGGAATGAAAGATTATGCATACCATAAAACCCACCAGGGCAGGCATACAGCAATGGTTAAAAAAAGAAGATAAAATGACTACCAGTATCTTCTTTCCACAATTCTTCTTTTATTATTTGTATATGGTATCCAGCCTTTTCTGTTTGAGTTACAGCACAATTCTACTGATTTTGTGTAATTACTTTTTTATAATAATTTTTATTGGTTTTTCCACATATTTTCCAGCATATCACTAAACATCATTTCAAAATCTTTGGCTACCACAGCATAAGACTTCCTTCAACCTCAACCGATGGTTTTCTAAAATCTTTTCTAATGCATTTTGTTACTATAGGTATTGCTATGAATTCAAATCTTAATACCTATTCTTAATTCTTTTCACAATAATTTATATATTACTTCTTACAAAACTTCTTTTAACCCTACAAGTGATGTCAATTGGTTACAGTTGCTTTCCAAATATATCGAAAACGTCTTCCATTCCTTTAGGAAAGTCTGGTCCTGCTGGTTCCGAATTTTCCCTGTTAATCTCGCCATCTCTGCATAGTTCATCAATTTCTCTTGCCACTCTTCTTTAGTTGGCATTTCTTCTTGCCTCCATCTTTGGGCTAACAATATCCTTGCTGCAGTTATCACATATAAAAACAATTTTTTATCATTCGTATTAATTTCCGTACCCACAATACCCAATAGAAGGGTTTCTGGTTTTTTTTAAACAAATGTATATTTCAACATTTTTTTCCAATTCATTATAAATCATTTACCAGAAGTCCTTCACTTTCTTACTCTCCCACCACATATGGTAAAAAGTACCCTCCTTCTCTTTACATTTCCAACATTTGTTATCTGTTTTGTACATTTTAGCTAACTTCACTGGAGTTATACACCACCTGTACATCATTTTCACAATGTTTTCTTTCAATGCACTGCAAGCAGTAAATTTTATTCCCTCTTTCCATAATTTCCCCCTATCCTCTATTTGTATAATATAACCAATATCTTTGGCCAATGAATCATAACCGAATTAACTTCCTCATCTTTCAAATACCATTCCAATAATAATTTATACATTTTAGATAATATTTTATTTCTATTATTTAATAACTCCAATTCAAATCTTGATTTTGTATATCCAAATTCATTTTTGTTTTTATCTTCTTTAAGGTTTTGTGTAATTACCATGTCTGAAAGTATTATTTTGGCATCTAATACTCTAGTTCAAAGATGCAGAAACAGAATTACTAAAATGAGCTATCACTGCCAGTACCTCTCAGGCTTTATGCCCTTCTGTTAAGCAGGTAGCTTCTATTAATAATACTAGCAAGACTGCTCTTATCAGCTTCATGTATCCCTACGAGAGCATTTTTCTGACTTCTTTATAGCTCTTAAAATACACTACAAGCACAAGGTACTTTCTGTTCTGTAAGCTAAATCGGTGCAGACTATCTGATCTCAAGGACAATGACAAATATAAATATGTTTTCATTGCATTTCAAATTTATTGGCTTAGTTCACTCACTTGCTTAATATGCTTTTCCACCTTGCAATTGCTGACAGAGCTATCCTTGTTGTATCTAGGCTGAAGTCTGAAATCTGACTTCTCCCACTTCTGGTAATCTGTGGCTCTTGGGAAACAATGGAGTTTGGGTACAATGAGAAAGAAGGGGATGATTTATTTCATGGAAATGACTATTTGCATATTGAGTATGATTTATAAGTTCCCCTGGGCATTTGAAAATGTGCCTTAAGTACCCTGAATGATGGAACATGGAATTATACTACAGTGATTGGAATGAAATTCCCAATTACATTTTTTTAAGTGTCCCTCTTTCAATGCACCTTGCTATTCATAGATGTCAGCTACAGAGAACAAGTTTTGGAATAATCCAAAAAACAGAAACAAAAAACACTTCTTATCTCTCCTTCTTGATGTTACTCCACAGCTCTTAAATTAATAGTTTTAAGAAATAAACACACTTTTAAAAATGTATTCCTTCTTTCAACTGATCAAATAAAGTACATGCTAAAATGGATAGTCTTAATATGAGCCGTATAATCTTCAAGATAATCACCCCAAAACAGAAGCCACAACTGAATTCAACCGACAACCAAGAAGCTGAGCAATGTTACAAACGAATGCTACAGGTGCAAAATGCTTAAATTAGTGTACCCTTCAACATTTCTCCGATGAACATAGGGATGTCACATTCCATAATGATAATTTTACTATTTATACCCCACACATCTTACTGGGTTGCCCCAGTCACTCTGGGCAGCTTCCAAAATACAGTGGTACCTCGGTTTACAAACACAGTTGGTTCCGGAAGTCTGTACTTAACCTGAAGCGTACTTAACCTGAAGCGAACTTTCCCATTGAAAGTAATGGAAAGTGGATTAATCTGTTCCAGACGGGTCCGCAGAGTACTTAAACTGAAAATACTTAAACCGAGGCGTACTTAAACCGAGGTATGACTGTATATAAAAACAAAGTAAAACATTAAATATCTGAAAAACAATTCTCTATACAGCAGGAATCCCCAAACTTCGGCCCTCCAGATGTTTTGGACTACAATTCCCATCATCTCTGACCACTGGTCCTGTTAGCTAGGGATCATGGGAGTTGTAGGCCAAAACACCTGGAGGGCCACAGTTTGGGGATGCCTGCTATACAGGATTGCCTTCAAATGGCTTGGGGGTCATATAACTCCATTCCCTCCAACATTTCTCCAATGAAAACAGGGACATCCTAAGGAAAAGTGGGACATTTCAGGATCAAAGAAACCAGGATGGCTTCTCTAAATCAGGAATGTCCCTGGAAAATAGGGACACTTGGAGGGTCTAAATTAGGAATGGGGAACCTTTTTACATAGCCACCATTTTGAGGGCCTCAATCCACAGCCCCAAAGTGGGCAAGACAGCAGGTATGATTCTTAATTGAACAGTGGGCTGCATTCCAGACATGTAAAAGTTAGAGGCTGCTATACACACACCTCTGTTCAGGCAAGCAACAGACATTTTCACGGTACAGTCGCACCTTGGTTGTTGAATGGAATCCGTTCCGGAAGTCCGTTTGACTTCTGAAAATGTCTGGAAACCAAGGTGCGGCTTCCGATTGGCTGCAGGAGTTTCCTGTACTCAACCGGAACAAAAATGGTACACTCACCCCTGGGTTTGCGGCATTTGGGAGCTGAAACAGATGAGTACCAAGGCATTTGACAACCAAGGGATGACTGTACAAAGAAAAGACAGCGTCAATTTTGGAGAACATAGAACAGGACCAGAGAGGGGTGCAGCATGGGGTGAGGCCTCGGGAGGGGGAAGGGGCAACTAAGGAGAGTCCTGAGGGTTGGATAAAGAGGCCTGAAGCACCCACACCCCGGCTTAAGATGAGAAGTACAGTCTAATTGCCTTTCAAATCATGCAGTAAAGTACAGGGATTCCCTGCTACCAACCGTTACGCCCTACTAGCTGAACTCATGGATACTTAAGATATTAGCAGAGCAATTCTGCGTAGGGTTAGGGAAGAGCAGATTGTGTCAGCCAGGGTAGGGTAAGTTTCCCCTATTTTTTCTGTATACTGTAGCTGACTCCAGGTTGATATAGCTGAGGCACCCGAGGACTGGATGTGTTGAGGGATCTGTGGGGATCCTGCCTCCCCCCCTGAAATGCCTCCCTTTGGTATTTCCAGCTGCTTCTGCCAGTGGAAAAACCTCTGATGCCATCTTTTTGCCCACCAGCCTGCAACGGGGGCTTCCATTGTTGCAGATCCCTGAAACTGGTAGGATTCCTCTTCACAAGTAGTCGCCAAGGAAGGGGCAACAGTGCACCATACTTGGTCCCCCTGGTCATTGACAGAATGGAGGTCAGGAGTGCACTCCAAGCAAATTGGGTCCAAATTCATATTGTATACTAGCTTATCAGTCACTATTTTGAGTAATACAACGTACCACAATCTTTCTACCAAGTGCTATAGTTACTAGCCAGTACCATGAAAATCCTGTTGGTTACAAAGTGATCTTCTACATCTTCATTTTGAGTGTATCCAGACGAACAAAAATACTGCAACTAAAAGATGAAAAATAAAAGTGGGAAAGAACTGAAGGGTGTATCTGATGAAGTCATACTTGAAATAGACCCATTGAAATCAATGGATATCTAATACAGCTATTACAAAGTAAAGGGAGGAGGTCACGGAGGGCAATCCTGAAGAGAAGCCATTTCTGTTTTTCTGGAAATGCTGTGAAATAGCTTCATTTTGGCTTGCTCTTAATGCCTAGCCTTAAACAGGTCTGGGGGTATTTTAATGCTATATGTGTGCTTCGTTGAGTTTTGGTTTAACTTTTGGTGTAAATCTTAGGTTTGTTCATCAGAAAACCAACTCACCAAAATGAGATACCATTTAGGGAGGGGAGAGCAGTCTCCCACTCCATGTGCTCCGGGCCAGATTTAGGTTGATGAGGCCCTAAGCTACTGAAGGTAATGGGGCCCTTTATATGTCCTGCTGTCCTTTTTCAACAACAAATTGTCACTGTTTTTTGTGTTGAGGCCCCAAGACAGTGGGGTCCTAAGCTTTGGCTTGTTTAGCTTATGCATAAATCTGGCATGACATGTGCTTCAGGCCATGCATCCCTCTGGATCCCAGTCCAGTAGCGTTAAAAGGAAATGGATTTTTGGGATGGTTTGGGTACCACTCATGCAAATACATGCAGTTCATCCTCTTCCCCTTCTCGTTCCAGCAGCCAGAGATGCACAGCTAGCTGAGATCCCCCCAGCTGGGGTATTTGGAGTGGGAACATGAGGGCTTCCTCATTCCACCTTCCTTGCCAAGCAGCAATTGGTGAAAGGTCCAGCTTTTAAAGGGGGGGTGTATCTGCAGCCCAAGCTGCTTTATTATTGCTTTGTTGGACCAGAGCCCAAAGTGTTATGAAACATCTAAAATGAATGCTCTTAGAAACATTGTTTCTGATAGAAAAACTTAATCTTGAATGCTTCCGAGAGCAGGCTTTTGAAACTTGAGGTGTCCTTATTTCTCGCACAGAAATGTTTGCTCCCCTCTCCGATATTTGAAATGGTGTCCCTATAGTTAAATAACAAATAAAATGACTCATGTCGCCATTTCAAAAACAAAATGAATTGTACTAAAAATTCTAGTTCTTCTGATAGATTTGTCCCTTTTGCTTCTTTTGTTCTTTTCAGAGACCTTCTGATTTCTTTCAACTTTATAGGAGGGGCAACTTACAACATCTACAAACTAAGATTAGAAAGGTAGCTGTTTGAGTCTTCCTTTATGTTCAGTGTATAGAAATGAAAGAGCAGTCCTAGGCATGCTGTCTTTCAGGCAGGATTTTATTATACTGGCTTCAAGGGAAGATAGATGACTTTTCAGCCTGGACAGCTGCTGAGAGGGAAATAGAACAGTGGCAGAAACAAACACCTGGGTCTCAGGATATATCAATATTCTTGTAAGTTGCCAAAATAATTGTATTTGTCTAGACACCTTAACAATCTGTTTCCACTGTCTATTGCTGTACGTCCATGGACCTCAGCTGCACAAGTTTCCCCCAATAGGAAAATAGTGCTTTGGCATTCAGGAGATCATTTTGTACAGCCACATTTTCATGCATAGTTTTGTATGCAATGATAAAATTGGTGCTTCTATCAAAGCCAGCTTGGAACAAAAAAAATTAAAATGCCAATGATGGTACATTATAGGTATCATGTGGACACACCTCTGCATGATTCCTTGTTCCCATTACATCGCCAAACACACCACAAGACCTCCACTGTAGAGTCTAAATGCTCCGGACAGAGCCGTGCCTACAAATGACCTCTAGGGTGACAAAACAGAGAAAGTCCATTCTATGCTGCTGAAGCTTTTTCTTATACTGTATCCCACAGGGACTCAATGTGGCTTACAACTAAAACAGAAACAGATAAAAACTATCATATTTTTCCATCTATAAGACGTCCCCATGTATAAGACTCATTTGGGGGGACTCAGATTTAAGTAAATGTGTGTGTGTGTCTGTGTATCTGTGTATAAGACGCCCCCTAATTTTTTGACATTATTTTTAAGGGGAAGAAACCCTAGTCTTATACACGGAAAAATATGGTATGTTTTAAAGCAATCATTTTAAAAACCACACACCTGGAAATCTCTGGCTAAGTATAGCATGGTCTAACATGATCAAAATAGCTGTGGGTGGATTTACATAACTGCCTTCTCTTCGAATCCTAGCTGCCCTGAAATCTGGCCAGAATTGAGCATGAGGTGGAATGACCAGGGAACCTTAATTCGCATTCTGAACCTATGCTGCACAGGCTACTTTAAAAGTCCTTTTAGGCTGTGTACTATACTTTTAAAAGCACATCAGAATTCTCCCAGTTATGGTGTTGTCCATAGTGCCTGGGAGTAGGATGTTGCAGGGCAAAGCAATGTCAATAGCAATTTCGCCCTGCCCCACCCATCCTGGGCCAAGCAAGTAGGAGGGCAGTGCAGTGATAGCAGCCGACTTAATGCACTGGGATTGACATTGAGTTGGCCAGAAGCCTAATCGACTCAGCAAGATAAAGCAACTACATTTTAATTTTTATTATTATGCAGCACCAGGAAAAAAAAGCATGTCTTATAAGCTCTTTAAGGGAATTAATTTAATACATCATTTTGATTCAAATAATCATTGAAACTGAAATTTGTTGAAAGGTCTCAAGTAATATTTCTAATGAGTGCCTATATTTAATTAACTGTAGAATTAGTAATCAGGCCTTGACAGGTGTAATTAATTGCTTTTATTTCATATAAGTGCAAAAATAGCTTTGGCTTTTGTTCCGAGTGCACTTACGATATGCAAATAGAATGATTACAAGAAAGCTGTTTTGAGACTGGGACAGTCATTAAATGGGGGTGGGATGAGGAAGCTGGCATGAAAGCTTCAACTTCCCACATGATCACCAGTTGCATTGCCAACCATTTCCCAGGTGAACCTCTCTGTAAAAGCTAGAAGTTGGAATTTGGAGTTGAGTAATGAGGCTTCAAAGTCTAAAAGGTTTATTTCCCCCCACTCCGGGCTGCTGAAACATCTGCTGTATGTTTAGGCATTTTTGCTTCACCACAAAGTGAAGGCAAATGACTGTAACACTTTGGGGGGGGGCACGTGTTAAGTTGTTAGTGTCAAGCACCAAATTCATCTTGCTGTGTTCAATCTGTACTATAACTCACCAGTTGGCTCTGCCTTCAGCCACTGGGTGGAGTGAAGTGTCTTTCAGGACTAGGACCACGAAGCTCACATTGATAATAAAATCCTCGTTTTATCAATGACCCTTTTTTGTGGTGTTGCCCTGACTTTGGAACACCCTCCCTAGAAAATCTGTACTGGTGTTGATGCTAATTTTTTTTGACACTTGGTTAAGATGTTTTCATTTGCCCAGGTATTTTAAACGAGTTACATTTGTGTCTTTTTCTTTTTTGTTCTTACTTTTAAAGCAAGCATTTTTATGATGTTTGTTGCAAATGGGATTTATTTGGAAGAAGAGTGGTTTAGAATTTCTTGCAATTAAATAAATGAGCAAACTTCCATAGACTTCAGGGGGCCCCTTGGTCATTAGCAGGACACAAGCTTTGTTTGCAGAAGGTGCCTGGTTCAAATTCGGCTCTGACTCAGTATAAGGCTGTTCATTTAATTAGATTCTAAATAAGGACCATAGATGCCAACTCCCAGATTGAAAAATCCAGGATCGGCAGTGGCGAGGCAGCGGAAGTCGCGCTGTGGCCATTTTGGAACTGGGCAGAGCAGCACCGGAAGTCACTTCTACGCATGCTTTGCCCATTTCCAAAATGGCCACGGCACCAGAAATCGCTTCTGTGCATGTCCAGAGACTCCAGACATGGACAGAAGGAACCTCCCTGGGCCGGTAAGAATCCAGGGGATTTATGGGATTTTTAAAAATCCGGGCTGCCAGCGGGAAACGGCTGGAAAAACGGGGGTTTCCCGGGGAATACGGGAGACTTGGCAGCTATGATAAGGACATCAACACAAACACAAGCACATGTAGAAAGGGTCAGTCTGTGAGCTTCTCTCTAGGGCCTTCCACTACTGCCACAGGCAATAATGATTTTTCCTTTCCGTTCCTCGTTGTTCTGGGGCTTCTTCCAAACCCTGAAGTAGGAATCTCCTAATCCTGTTACAAAGCTGCACCCAAAGAGCCAATGGAAAACTATTCACATAAGTACAACAGCCTGAACTAACGAGGGTGAGAGTTTATAAGGGCTGGATTCTGTATGTGCCAGCTCTGCCTTTCCATTCCCAACCTTCACGTGCTAATGTGTTCTAAGCATGTCCCAGTAAGTGTAGTTTAGCAGACTCCCTGTGATTAGGGTGCCCAAATTATCAGTTTTAACTCATGAGGTTTCTAAGCACTGGATGTGCTTCAATGCACCCCTCTGTCCTTCCTGCTGTCATGGACTGGACTGAGGAGGAATAGTGGGAGCCCCCCCCCTTTTTCTGAACCTTCCCCAGGGCAGGAGGACAGTATTGATTTACAACAGTGGTTTGCAGAAGGGCATAGTCCAGAGGGGAAAAGCTGGGAAATACTGGGTGAGGAGCGGCTAGAAGAGCAAATACTAGGAGAGAGACAGCTGGCAGATTCAGTGTCTTTGGACAGCATGCCTGACCCCTCGCCCGCCCTTCACCTAAGACTAGACGGGCTTTGAGAGTGATAGAACAGAAAGTGCATCGGCAACAAGCTCAGATTACTCAAAGTAGGAGTGACGTAGATTAATGGGGACAGAGGGGGGTAAACCTTTACTGGGAGCAACGCCATTTTCAGAGTGATATGCATTACTTGCTGCCACTAGGGGAGGGATCTGATTCCCTGAAGCCTGACACCTGCACAGCCTGTGAAAGATGGGCGGGGGATGGGCCATTGTTTTAGGGCTGGCGCAGATGCCTCCAGCTCTTTATACACTTTTTGGCCATGTGGGTTCAGGCTGAATGGTGGGGGCTACCGCTAAATAACTAAAAGCTAAATGCATGCCAGCTAAATTTCTCAAGTACACACATTGAGGAAGGCTCACTGGCCCCTCTTAGCTAAAGGCAGAACAGAATATACAATGTGTGTGACCCGCCCCCCCCCAATCTGATTCAGCTCCTGGAACTGTTTGCATGCAGTCCTTTAACAAGCTGGAATCTTACAGATCAAGTATTCAGGAGGGGTAGGGGGCTGGACTCACTTCTCCTCTTGCCTGCTGAATATCACACTTGATTTATGGGATTTTAACTTTTTTTCAAAGGGCAGTGAATGCATAACCCAGTCTGCTGCTTTGGTTTGGAGCCCATGTCTATCTAGACTGATTTTCTTCATATGCAGTGATATAATTATTCCATTGCACATGTGCCTCTTACTTTCATGGCCATGAATTTAAAACACCATTAATATTATTTAATCTAAATGTAAATCTTGTGCTCATTACCTGATCCATAAAGGTACACAGGCTGATAGCTTGAACACTGACAGACATATGCAATTATTCATGGTAAAGGGGTAGAAATGTGAGCTTCACAAGATGTAATCAGGTAACATTATGAAATTAATTATACTCAGCAGAGGGCATCAGGCATTACATCCTCATGCATGCTACTGAAAGATAAGTTCAAAGGCTGGCCAAATGTGATAACACAGAAGATGATAAATAATTTTACCTACTTGAGTTTTACTGTCTCATTGTTTGGACTACTACTATGAATTCAATTAATTTGTAGATGTGAGCTTCGTAAGTTCCAAGAAAAAGAACTTTAAACATTTTTGCAGCTTACGCTGTGCTGTCGCCATCTCTTCACTATCTGCTCAGAACTCCTGCCATTTTAGCTAGCACTTCAGGAAATCTGTGTTTGGGCCTTCTTTATATAATATTTGTTGCATTTTAGATTGCACTATTATTTGTCAGTCACATCGAGATGCTTGAGTAAAGTGAGCCTAATAAACTTAATTATTGATATTTGCCTTGCACAGCAACTGCCAGTGTACTGTATCTATGCTTACAGATGCTGCTGCCTCTCTTTTCCAGTTGGTCCTCTCCTTCCCTTGTGCGAGGATTAAAGTGACAGCAGGAAAAGCATGCGGAGAAAGCTACCGGCAGGTGTGTGGTCTTGAGAGGTGCTGCAGCATTTATTTCTCTATAACAGCTGATTTGGGAGAGGCTGTGCCTGGATGCAGTGGTGGGTAAGCGGTTTCCAGGTGCAGCAGTTGGGGAGTTCACAGATTCTGGACCGGGTTGCATTGTCTGAAGGAGCAGGTGCATGTCTGGTGAGTGTGTGTGTGTGTTCCTAGCTCCATCTTTTTCTCTGGAGGCTCAGGTGACTGTGTGGTGAGGAAAGCTTATAATTGTGTGGAGGGAACTGCCGATCAACTACTGGGCCATGTTCTTGTCGCTAACATAAAAAGCCCTTTTTCATTGATTTCAGTGAATCTACTTAATTAGATCCACCCCTTAGACATAGCTGCCAAGTTTTCCCTTTTCTCGCAAGGAAGCCTATTCAGCATAAGGGAAAATCCCTTAAAATAAGGGATAACTTGGCAGCTATGCCCTTAGAAAACAAAACTTCAGGATCTCTTTAAAAAAAAAAACCACCCAAGTAGGGTTGCCAGACTCAATAGTGGACAGGACTTCTGTGCCTTTAATTGCCCTGCTCTCTTTTGAGTCTGGAAACCTTAAAGAGAAACCAGAAGACCCTTTGTTTAATTTCCAAGCAAAGGGTCTGCTGGTTTCTCTTTAAGGTTTCCAGACTCAAAAGAGAGCAGAGCAATTAAAGATACAGAAGTCCTGTCCACTATTGAGTCTGGCAACCCTACACCCAAGGAAAGTACAAGTGTTTCACAAATGACTGAATCTCCTTTTCTCATTATCATTCTTCTACAGCTGATGAAGATTTTGTTAGAGTGAGAAAGAATCATTCATTTCCAGGAACTGTGAGAAGATTCTTGAAGCATCAAGGTGCAAGATTGTTTAGTCTACAGCAGCTATAAATAGTTGTGGAGCACTTCTCTGTGGACTTGCACGATTCCTACAGGGAAGAGACTGCTGTGTGCAGGCAGCACATAAACGTAAAGGTAAAGGACCCCTGGATGGTTAACTCCAGCCAAAGGTGGCTATGGGGTGCAGTGCTCAACTCGCTTCAGGCTGAAGGAGACAGTGTTTCTTCACAGACAGTTTTGGGGTCATGTGCCAGCATGACAAAACTGCTTCTGGCGTAATGGTACACCATGACGGAAGCCAGAGTGCATGGAAACACTTTTTACCTTCCCGCCACAGCGGTACCTATTTAGGACTGAAGGGTGCCTTACTATCTGTCTGGTAGTAAAGTTGTAAATAGTCTTCTACTGACAAGATTGCTATTGCCTTTCAAGTAAACAATGCTTGACTGAGCTTTACTGCTTCCATGAGTGTTTTGCCGCCATTGGTTGTGCGCAACTTGATCATTTCAATGCAAAGCTATGCCATCATCATTCTGCTAGGAAAGGGAGCTAGCATACACACAAGGAAGTATTGCTGGACCACCCTCAAGATTTATGGTTGGAGATTGTAAAATATTCTTCAGATTTTCGTATTCTTTCAGTGGAAATAATGCTTTAGTATTGCTAAACTGAAGAAATGAAAAGCAAATATTCAGGGCCCAGAGTGTGCTGAATAGAACGGCGTACATTTATTCTAAGAATTTCACAACGAAAGCAGCCTTCCAAGGAACAGACACGAGTATTTTCTTTTTTAATATTTTACTTAAGTGAAATCCTGTGAAAACAATCTTCATGCAGCTACTAGCAAACTTGCAGGCAAACACACAACACACAACCCAGTTAAAGCTAGAATTTTGACATATACTCTTATTTATAGAATCATTCATATTGAAAACAATATTTAGTTATATTTCATACCTCTGAAATAATTAGGATGAATTACATGCAGGAAAAAAACCCCACCTGCAAAAATAAAATGAAGTTTAGCCACATGGAGGTGGGCAAACCATTCAGCTAGCATCCTACCTCTGACTTCCCCTTATTGAAAAAGGTAGTGATTCATGAAGGACTGTGTAGTGTATTCTCACTTCCAGATTGCCATACCAGCAGCTGCCCTAGTTGCAGTTTTGAAGTACAAGCCTGCTGCATGGCTTTTCCCTCCACAAGGCACTCTGGTCTTGCATTCTCTGCGTGGCCTCGTTTTCGTGATACTTTTTAAAATGCTGCCATACGTTCATTTCTAGATACACCACAAGCAGTAATAATGATGATGCCCATAATCCAACCAGCTCCAAGGAAGAATGCAAGCAATGCAGCTGCCTGCACTGCTGGCTCTCCTACTAGTGGAAGAAACTCCCTACAGCTTGCCTTGAAATCCATTTTCCCCCAGCTGTTACAATATATATAATATCCAACCATAAAATGGTAGCGAGAAAAATGCAATATTGCTTTGATCCCAGTCTTGGCATCAGCACTTGACATCCTGGAGGGAATTAAAATGGAAGCTCACAGGCCCAGCCATTCAATGTGAAGAGGCCTGCCAGGTGCCCTCCTAGGTGTGAGCCTCCATTTTAATTCCCTCCAGGTCATTGGGTGACACTATGTAAAGTTTACTTGGGCATTGTGGGAAATTAAAATAGCAGCTCCCAGTGGCTCTTGGAGTGCTGCTGTTGCCAGAAAGGTCTGAAGAGGCCATCAGTTTAAAAAAGGTAAAGGACCCCTGACAGTTAAGCCCAGTCGCAGACGACTCTGGGTTGCAGCGCTCATCTTGCTTTACAGGCCGAGGGAGACGACGTTTGTCCACAGACAGTTTTTCCGGGTCATATGACCAGCATGACTAAGCCGCTTCTGGCGCAATGGAACACCGAAATCAGAGCATTGCACGGAAACACTGTTTACCTTCCCGCTGGAGCAGTACCTATTTATCTACTTGCACTTTTGGACGTGCTTTTGGACTGCTAGGTGGGCAGGAGCAGGGACCGAGCAACAGGAGCTCACCCCGTTACGGGGATTCAAACCTCTAACCTTCTGATCGACAAGCCCAGGAGGCTCAGTGGTTTAGACCACAGCGACACCCACGCCCCTTGTCATCAGTTTAAAAGAGCCCATCAAATCCGGAACTGGCCTTGATAAACTTAATTTGTAGTGTTCTGTGTTTCTTGGCAACATTTCCAGTTTTAACACTGATAAGATATTACAAGAGTCCTGTTATAAAACAGAGAATGAACTATAGACTCTTAGCATTCCATTCTTAAATTATTTTAGAATATTCAGACTATGCTTTCTGTGTTTTGGTTTAGAACCCTCTTAATTCCAGTGTTGTATTGTATAACACGCCTGTGTATTTCAATAGGCATACTCAGGGATTACGCTAAGCTTCAGATGCTTGAGAAAAATGAATATTGATCCCTGTTTTGCACTAAGGACGAAGGAAACTCTTGGGAAATGGGAAACAAATAACTTCCTGTTCTAAGAATCTTTATTTTAGTATCAGAATTTGTCTCACAAAAAGGAGACAAACTTTTTTATGTAGGGCGACAATGAAATTTATCTTTATTCAGCCAAAACAAACAATACTATGATATAATTATTATTTGTTCAATTCCCATAATTCAAATTATGCCTAGACTCAGGCTGCAGACCAGTACCCACTTAATAACGAAGTTCATTCACTTTGGGATAGCTAAATATTCCTAAACAGAAGCATTTGATGCCTGACTGAAAAAAGAGCAAAAGATAAGAGGGAAATCAAGCTACATCTGTTGAGAATATATTGTATACGTAGCAGTCCAAGTACATTAATATAGGAACTGACAAAACTACAAAATAAATATAGTAGTATAAACAAATATTTATTGAAAATTTATTGTTAATTTTAATGTATATTATATGTAAACTGCTAAGAGGTTTTGATGATTGACAGGTATTACTTTTTAAAAAAAGAATCTGGTTTTGGTTCTTGGCTGGAATCCAACATTTAGATAAATTTGGCTATAAAACTGTTTTTAAAGAGGAATTCTTACTTTCCTAGATGAGATCAACATTTTTTATGTATTATGCTGTCTAGCGCTGACTAGCCTAATTAAGAATGCTGTCAGACTGAATCTTTATACCCATCCAAATGTTCAATAGTTCCCCTATTCTTTTGACTGTCAACATTGCAACTCAAGCGGCATTATTATTAAATAGTTCCACTTTGTGACGTACCTTTGGGTGTCTTGCCATAATGAAGCACCATATAATTTGAAGCCTTCTGCTAAGAGTTTGTTTTTAAAAGGTATATTTTAAGGAAGTGATGCATCGTATGTAACTGCCTACTTACATACCGATAGTTGAATTCTATATCTGTAAAAATAACCCTGGCAAAAGGAGAAAAAAAATATTACAATGTGTTTTTCATGCAGACCTGTTTATTTAGAATGCAGGGTTATGATAATTTTCAGCTCATGTTTCTTTCTAAAAGGAAAGAGAGAAGCAGAAAGAACCTGCTGCAATGGGAATGGATGCTTGAGGAATTTGATCATTGTGAACTAATATGAACTTACCTGACCTCCCCCCACCCTCCGGGCTAATGTATGGATTGGAACTTACTTGTTCAGAAGCTTTCTCACTTTCTGAAAGTTCCAATGCAATTTTCAGCTTAATCGGCTTGATTATGTTGACAAACACTGAAGGTGGGGAAACTATGAGAGTTTGTGACTACCTGATCCCCTGCTTTTCCTGCATATGAATTAGAGAACGTGTTTATATGGTGCATTCATTTTGTCTGCACAATCCATTGGGAAATTCTCCTGTCCAAGCAGAAATGAAATTACCGAGAGGTGAGGTATTTGAATTAAGTTTGCATATGTTCTTGACAAAGTAAATTCAATGTAGAAAATGCGAAACTAAATCTGTTGATGCATTTCAATTAATATCAATGGGGTCATTCTGGTTTTACTTTGGTGAGTGTATAGTCACTGCCAGCATTGCCAGATTTTTTTTTAAAAAAAATATTTATTTGCAGCTGCTACACTTTCTACTTTAATAACTTGACTTCTGTGGCATGTCACAATGAGAAATAAAAGATTAGAAGCTATACCCTTTGTGTCATTTTAATCCACTATTCCACAAAGGGGATTGTAACCAGGGATCTGTCTGAAGTGCACACATTTTAATGACACTGTGCTATTAACATATGTGCATCAGAAGGTTGTTTAATTGTTTATCCTCCCAAAGCTGTTAAATCAAGGGTCACAATTAGACTCTCAGGATATCAGCAGTAAAACTTTCTGATCCACACAGGATTTTGACTGAGTAAATTATCTGTACTTGTTGCCTAAGTGCTTTGGTCCTGCAAAACAACAGGAGCAACAAACCCTTTCTTTGGTTAAGTTTCTGGGTTGTTGTTTTTTAAGTCCAGTGACAGTTTTACAATGCAGCAAAAAGACCCACTGAAATATGTCTTTAACGTTATACAAATAATTTCAAAGAGCTGAATATATGGATGTGTGAGCTTCCCCCACAAAAACCCTTAAATGCTGCTGAGACAGTGCTGTCCTGCAGCAACTGAAACCACCATTGTAATGGTTGTTCCATATGACACATTAATACAGTATCATATTCATCATTAAAATTCACAATCAAAAGGAGATATAGGGCTGATTTGACTTGCCAAAACAATACACAAACTGAAGCAGAACCATCCTGTGAAATTCACTCATCCCTGAATTTTGCAGTGGAGTTCTCCAGCTGAGTAATGTTTACAAAAATGCATTTACTAAGGTAAAGGGTGAATACAAATGCATATACAGTGGTACCTTGGTTTAAGTACACAATTGGTTCCTGAAGTCTGTACTTAACCTGAAATGTACTTAACCTGAAGCAAACTTTCCCATTGAAAGTAATGGAAAGTGGATTAATCCATTCCAGATGGGTCCGCGGAGTACTCAACCTGAAGTGTACTTAACCTGAAGTATGAGTGTAATTGGTTCTGGAAGTCTGTACTTAACCTGAAGCGAACTTTCCCATTGAAAGTAATGGAAAGTGGATTAATCCGTTCCAGGCGGGTCCGCGGAGTACTTAAACTGAAAGTACTCAAACCGAAGCGTACTTAAACTGAGGTATGACTGTATTCATGAAATAATAAACAAAAGTGCATTATCATTGGGGAATTTGCTTTGTACAGCCGTACCTCGGCTCCCGAACGCCTTGGGAGTCGAATGTTTCGGCTCCGGAACGATTGAAAACCGGAAGTGAGTGTTCCGGTTTTCAAACGTTCTTTTGGAAGTCAAGTGTCCGATGGGGCTTCCATGGCTTCTGATTGGTTGCAGGAGCTTCCTGCAGCCAATCAGAAGCCGCGTTTTGAAAGTTGAACATTTCAGAAGTCGAATGTACTTCCAGAATGGATTCTGTTCGACTTCCGAGGTACGACTGTATATTAGAAGGAAAATAGCACTAAAATACTGGTGAATTTTCATGATGATTTAAAAAAAAAATTGCAGACTGATGTGGAAATGTGGAGGATGGAGGACTCACTAACTGTACACTCGCAAACACAAGAGACCCATAAACGAACAAGAGCAACAACAAAAATGTTTTTTTGGAGACTTTTTCTATGCAGGTACGTGGCTTTGGAGGTGGGGGGAGAGCAATGTACTAGTAGTCTTTGTCTGGCTATGCATCCTTATATGTGTGTTACGCAAACATCCAGAAATTTATATCTAGAGGACTTGGTAAGAAAGTCACAGTGATTGGCCCGAAACAGGTATCACTTAATGAAATTGACCCTAATAAACAGAGTCTATGCTTTAACACGGTGAGCACTGTGTTTTGTTCCTTTTCCAGTTAATTAGCGGAACAATGTTAAGGTGTGCTCACGCATTCACAGGAACATGCGAACACTCTTAAATGCAGATGGGGCACCCTCATACACATCATACCTGCCTTCACTCCCCATCCTTTCTTGTCCCCCATGAAGAAGGCCTGTGGGGTGGGAGAAAGTTTTGCGCTCATTCACATGATGATGAGTAGACTCCTTGGTGTGATTAGGGATCCTGGTTTATGGGGGGGGTCAGTTGCACAGTGGCTTCCATTCATTTCCCAATGAATGCAAGTAGAAGCTCTCTGCAGACTTTCACTGCGCCCGCCGGATCCCTCCGGTGCCCTCCCGCCCCGTTCCGGCGCCCTCCCACCCCATTTCCCAGCGTGGTGGGCGGATGGGCGCCGCGCGCAGCACGGGTGCAACAGGCGCTGCCGCACGGCAGGCAGGCGGGCAGGCGCAGCTGCGCGGCGGACCGGTCGGCCAGTGGGTGGGCGCAGCTCACGGCATCCTCCTGGCGGGCCGGCGCCATGGTGCCCTGCGCCACCCAGCCTGCACATAGGGCCGGCCCTGCTGCACAACACAGTGAAGGTTGGAGATTAAGGGAGGCCATGACTCACATAAGGACGTTGGGAGCAGGACTTGTGCAGGAACACACCTGGTGTTCTCATTGCTGTTGTGTATAGTCACTGTGGTCATTTTACATGCATTTTAACTTCTTTTTGCATTTTGTGACATCTGACCCCATTGTTTACTTCTTTCCATTAAAGCACCATTTCTATGCAAATTGGTTTCACCTGTCTAACTAATACATTCTACACAATGGAAGAATTCTTCTGCTAATTAAGGTTTTTATGTGGACTCTGAGCAAGTGCTTAACACGTGGCCATCAAATTCTGCAATAAATAATGATTAAGGGAAACGGTTTAATCCACAGAAATGAAAAAGGCATTGTCAAATCAAGTTTGTCATAGGAGAGATAAATGAAGTACAAAAAATAAAAAAATAAAAAGCCACGTTTTTTTAAAAAAATGAACAAACACATAAATGCCCTAGTTTCAAGGCACATGAATAGAAGTCCCCAAAAAGGATTAAAATGTGACAATAAAATATTATATCATGGATTTTAAAAGAAAAAGAGTTATAATAAGGATAAGTCCTATTCACATGCAATTATTCCAAATGCATATTGCATTAGAATGAGTGAGAGGTAGATAACTCCAGGAATTTAAAACAAAACAAAAAAAAAATTGAGCAAAATGAAACTTTAATAATTGGATGTTATTGTAGAGCCCAATCAAATTCAACTCAAGATTTAAATTAAAAGGAAGGATAAAACACATGACTTGAATGCATAAGGTCCTAAGTTCAAGCCCTTGGCATTGCTAGTTTTAATGGAGAGTGGATTTCTATCCAAGATCCTGGAGCCATAGCCAGGCAGAGTAGACTAAATTAAATAGATGAATAGTTTGCCCTTATAGGCGACAGCCCCATATATGCATAAATAGGAAATTGTACAAATGTAGGACGGAGTGGGGAATTGTATATACAGTATGTAGTTTCTACACCATCATATTGAGGACATGAATGCCCCTTTTCAGATGTAACTTTGTTCTGGTATTATGTAACAAATTTTCATCTGGAACAGTAAAGTGGAGAAGTTCAAAGACTTTCACATTCAATTTTAACTAACCATAGTTTAGCATTATTTCTGGGCATAGTCAAATGTTATTAGACTTAGCTATGGTTAAGCCAATTTCATATCATGGGTTTCATATCATGGATGGAGGTCCACCTCCAAGGGCCTTCTGCCGGTTCCCTCACTGTGAGAAGTGAAGTTACAGGGAACCAGGCAGAGGACCTTCTTGGTGGTAGCACCCTCCCTATGGAATGCCCTTCCATCAGATGTCAAGGAGATAAAGAACTACACAAATTTTGGAAGACATCTGAAGGCAGCTCTGTATCGGGAAGTTTTTAAAGTTTGATGTTTTATTATGTTTTTATATTCTGCTGGGATGCGGGTGGCGCTGTGGTCTGGTTCAAATCCCCACAACAGGGTGAGCTCCCATTGCTCAGTCCCAGCTCCTGCCAACCTAGCAGTTTGAAAGCACATCAAAGTGCAAGTAGATAAATAGGTACCGCTCTGGTGGGAAGGTAAATGTCATTTCCATGCGCTGCTCTGGTTCGCCAGAAGCGGCTTAGTCATGCTGGCCACATGACCTGGAAGCTGTATGTCAGCTCCCTCGGCCAGTAAAGCAAGATGAGCGCCGCAACCCCAGAGTCGTTCGCGACTGGACTTAACTGTCAGGGGTCCTTTACCTTTACCTTTTATTCTGCTGGAAGCTGCCCAGAGTGGCTGGGGAAACCATAACTGAATGAGAGCTGGCTGAAGCTTGCATTCAGTGCAGTACCAATGGCTTACAAAACAGCAAGGAGTTGAATGAGGCCATTGAAAAGAGCAGTATTTTTAACTTCCAGAAAGTGTACAGGCTTTTCCCAACTGATCCCTGGAAATGATCAGAGCAGCTTAAGTATTATGCAGTTGCAATGGCCTGGACACTAAGATAAGTTAGCTGAAGGAAGTTCATGGAAGGAACATTTCCTATGCCTTTCTTCTCCCTACAGCCACCTGTACCTCTTCTCCAGAAAAACCTCTCTAGAGAGTCAGGGGAACCTCCTGAGCATTGTGGGATGGGGCAGGACTCCACCTTATTTTAGGTGATAAACACCTTTCCTAGATCCACTGTTCCATCTGACGTTGTACTACTGGATCTATCAAACATCAGAGAGCTGGGACATGAAACTTTCCTTCTATGAACTCTCTTAAGTTAATTTGTTTTAGGATCAAAACCAATGTTTTGCACAATGCAGTTGGTTTTAAAGGTAAAGGGACCCCTGACCATTAGGTCCAGTCGTGACCGACTCTGGGTTTGTGGTGCTCATCTCGCGTTATTGGCCGAGGGAGGTGGCGTACAGCTTCCAGGTCATGTGGCCAGCATGACAAAGCCTCTTCTGGCGAACCAGAGCAGCACACGGAAACGCCATTTATCTTCCTGCTGTAGCGGTACATATTTATCTACTTGCACTTTGAGATGCTTTCAAACTGCTAGGTTGGCAGGATCAGGGACCGAGCAACGGGAGCTCACCCCGTCGTGGGGATTTGAACCGCCGACCTTCTGATCGGCAAGCCCTAGGATCTGTGGTTTAACACACATCACCACCTGCGTCCCATGCAGTTGCTTTTACCAACTTTAAATAGAAAAAAAATATGATCCGCTTCTTGTTTCAAATATTATTTTATACTTCTATTGTGGTGCATATTTATTGTGTCAGAGAAGAATCTGTCATGTAGTAAATGAACAAATATAGGCATTAACAGTAACCATAAAAGTGCTTATAATCAGAAGCAGGCAAGTTTGTGTGTGTGTGTGGGGGGGGTTCATAAACCCCTTGAGGATTATCAGAAAATTAGGAGTAGCCCTTTTTAGCTGGCCTCTCATACATGAGCAGAGAAAGCAATTTCTCTCAAAATACTGAATACCAAGAAAGGGGTGGTGATGGCTTAGGGATATGATAAACTCTTTCCCAGTGTTCTTAGCTCTGAGTCATTTTGCTTATCAGATTATAATTGACCATTTCAAAGTTCAATATTTTTATTTAGAGCTGAAAGGAACAATTTGATTAATTGTGTTGTGGAGAGTTATGAACAGCTGTGCAGAACAGATGCCGGTGTGTCATGCTAAAGTCAGTGTCTGGGCTGCAGAGTGTTCAGTGAATAAGACTAGGTGCTTTCTGTTGTTCATGTAGTGGAACTGACACACAGTGGGGGCATTTGAGGGTTTTAGAAAAATTCCTCAGCTGTAACCATTTTTCAGGTTATATTTTTTAAAAAACAAAATCATAACCTGTTTTTTGAAGCATGGTAAAACAGGACCTCATTTAAGCTGGTGATGGTCCATGAATAGGTATAATCGGATCTGTAGCCAAAGTGACTGGAAGACAATCATGTCTTCCCCAATTAAATCTACTTTCTTTCTTTTTTCTAGAAAAATATTATGTTCTATTTTCCCTCCCATTTCAATCTTATTTTTTGTGTTTTGTTTATGCATGTAACTAACATACATTAATGTGTTACAGCAGATCTATTGTTGTGGGTTTAGGCTTGAATGCAGTATGAACACCACCGAAGTAGCCTTATCTACTTCTTATTAACAATATGCACAGTAGCACTATTATGTACAGGATGCAACTTTGGCATTAGTTTACTCACCTCCTTTCCACAACCCCAATAATGTAACCTGCCATTCCTCTATAATAGGACAGCAGCAGTCATTGCTACGGCTATAAAAGTACGAAGGAGAAGCCTACCCAGAATGCAGCTGTGCTGTGCAAGCAGCTTTGGGGTATAGGAATTCTGCAGAGAGAAAAAGGCGACCATTGACTCAGAGGCAAAGGAAGGAGGTGTGGTGGGTGAGGTCCACCCCGGGTGTCACAACTGAGGGGGGGGGGTGACAAAATGGCAGGCAAGTGGGCAACACACCTTGCGCCTGGTGGCAGCAGCTCTTCTCACCCGGCAGCAGGGAACAGCCTTCCTCAGCCGTGGCGAGGCGCACCTAGCCGCAGAAGCTCCGTTGCTGGGTCATGTCTGACCTGGCGGTGTAGAGCAGGAGGAGAGTGAGCAGCAGCTTCTCTGCCCCTCTCCTACCCTGAACTGTGGCATGTGGAAGGGCACCCAACATGCCCCACGCCTCTTGGGCATATGCTCCACCGCTGCATTGACTACCCATGACACCAAATCATTAAAACCGCTGGTGCAGAACCATATTCCTAGAAACGCCTTAGTTTTACGCTGGTCAAATGTTCCAGCAATGGAGTTAGCACAAGATAGAGGATGGCTCGAGACACGTCAAAAAACGTGTTTCAGGAAAACACGTTGTAAACTTTGTTATGGGAAATCGAGTTGGCGAAAGATGGGGACTCGACACAGCGCCATCTGATGTCACAGTGTTATAATGCATATAAAACACTTTTTCTTTGCTAATGTAGCTGAGGTTTCACTTTAGTTTGGGGTGGGCAGTCTTAGGACAGCACAAGTTTGGGGTTTTTACTAGAGGCTCAGGGTCTACCAACTATAAAGGTAAAGGTAAAGGGACCCCTGACCATTAGGTCCAGTCGTGACCGACTCTGGGGTTGCGCGCTCATCTCGCATTATTGGCCGAGGGAGCCGGCGTATAGCTTCCAGGTCATGTGGCCAGCATGACAAAGCCGCTTCTGGCAAACCAGAGCAGCACATGGAAACGCCGTTTACCTTCCCGCTGTAGCGGTTCCTATTTATCTACTTGCATTTTGAAATGCTTTCGAACTGCTAGGTTGGCAGGAGCTGGGACCAAGCAACGGGAGCTCACCCTGTCACAGGGATTCGAACCGCCGACCTTCTGATCAGCAAGCCCTAGGCTCAGTGGTTTAACCACAGCGCCACCTGGGTCCCTCTACCAACTATAGCCAAGTGCAAAACAATTGCCAGCATCAGTGAACATATATGATCAGCCCAGGATTCCCCCCTCCCAATGGTCACAGTCCTTACAAAAATCAACTCACTTTCTCTCCCCCCCCCCCCGTTGCAGTAGAATTGTTCATTTAGAAAAGAAGAATTTTAAATCATTTTTATTCCAGTCAAAATAAACATTTTAAAACATATTTGAATATGATTTAACCAAGAATGATGTTGGGACATTTGGGCATTTGCAAATATTTCGTTCTTTAAGCCTCCATGGGACAATATCTTCCTGGTATATCCATTATTCCCAGTGTTGAATTAAAGGAAGCAGAAGAGCAGTAGAGCATAAATCAGTCCTAAGGTGGGGGGTGGATACACACACACACACACACACACACACACACACACACAAATGAAACGGAAAGAAACTTTGCCAGCTGACATTAACAATAAAAATATTCTATCCATCTTGATTTAAACATATAAATTAATTCATATAGGCCATCTATATGCTCAAATAGATATCCCAATGTGATTGATTATTATAAGCCATATATTTAAATGCAACCGGGAGGGGGCTTAAATTAAATGAAGCTGGTGGACTCAAGCCTGCCAAACAGGACTTAGATTGTGGTCCTAGTGTACTACCAAGACAAATAAACATAGCCCCATTGTACAATCACAGCCATAAGCAACACCCAGTAGTCATGATTCACTTCAAATGCTGGTTGATGAAATGAATGCACTTTAAAAAAAACAACCCAAAAAACCATCCAACAGCAAACAGCTTAAAAAGCAAATAACCAAATATTGCTCAAAATTTGAGGCATTTCTTCTGAGATAAGCCAGTACTAGGCTCTGCAGCTGAAGCTACAAAAGGATTAGTGCATCTTTTCCTGCTTTCCTGATGCTTTCCTGATGATTCATAGTGTTCACTTTCTTGCAAAAGTTCTGCCACCAGGGAAATGCCATGCTTTTCATCCTCCTGCCGAGCACTCTGACAGCATGAATATATAGACATGAAAAGAACTCAGCAGAAACACAACAGACCCCAAAATTCGCTGCATAAATTCTTTTGCCTCATTCTCCTGAGCAGTGCAGGCTTTAAAGCACAAAGCTATCACCTTCCTTCAAGATGAGTAGGTGGCTGTGGCGCCTCATGCAGTGGGGGGAATGCCAGCATTAGAGCTGGGCTTGATGGTGCTTGCAGCTGTTTCCAGAGATAACAGAGAGAAAGGATGAGGGTGATTAGATGGTCTTGTTTGGAAAACAACGCAATACGCATTTATTCAACTGTCTTTAATTGGTAATAGGGGGTATTTCTGACCACTATGAATGAATTACATATGTAATTACATGATGAATAATTAAATATTTACTACTAACTACTACTACTACTACTACTACTACTACCATTATTATCTGAAGAATAATATCTGAAGAAGTGTGCATGCACACGAAAGCTCATACCTAAATAAAAAACTTAGTTGGTCTTTAAGGTGCTGCTGGAAGGAATTTTTTTTATTTTGTTCCGACTACGTCAGACCAACACGGCTACCTACCTGTAACTATTATTATTATGATTAGTTTGCACATGCCTATCTGTATATGCCTACATCGTATGCCTGAGGTGTACCTGAAGGAGCGTCTCCATCCCCATTGCTCCACCCAGAGACTGAGGTCCTCCTCTGAGGGTTTTCTGCTGGTTCCCTCACTGCGAGAAATGAAGTTACAGGGAACCAGGCCTAGAGGGCCTTCTCAGTAGTGGCGCCCTCCTTGTGGAACAGCCTCCCTTCAGATGTCAAGGAGATAAGGAACTACACAACTTTTAGAAGACATCTGAAGGCAGCCCTGTATTGGGAAGTTTTTAAGGCTTGAAGTTTTACTATGTTTTTTATATACGCAGAAAGCTGCCCACAGTGGCTGGGGAAACCCAGCCAGATGGGCGCATAGCTGCCAAGTCATCCCTTTTTTTCAGGGAAATTCCTTTATGCTGAATAGGCTTCCTCGTGAGAAAAGGGAAAACTTGGCAGCTATGGATGGGCGGGATATAAAGAACAACAAATTTAACCCTTGATTTTAAGTGGCTATGCCACACATTAAATTCCAACCACATTGCATACACAGTTTGACCTTAAAATGCTTCCCCAGAGCTCAGTAGCCTGAAACCTACAGGAATCATATGGCATTAGCCCTCAGGCATATTAGGCAACAAACTACTATATGCTACACTTGTTTGCCATAGTCACTAGTGATGAGTGAATTCCCCCATGGCTCACCTCATTTTCCATTTGCTGTTTGCATCTTCATTGTGAACGCTCAGGAGATATAAAACAACTTCCAATGCTCACCAGGGATTGTAAACAGCCAAAGATTTCCCTTTCCATGTTCCCTCCTGCAATAGGCTTACCACTGTGAACTGCTAGACCCATAGCTCTGTTTTCCCCCTTTCCTGCTCTCTAAATTTCCACGTAGCAGAGCCAGAGAATAAAGGTCTCTCTCCCACACACCTTCCTGACATCTGGAAGCAGCCCCTGTGCAATGAACTCCAGGAAACTGAGCTGCATAGGTGGCTTACTTTGAAAGCACATTTCCCCACTCAAAGAATCCTAGAAACTCCAATGTACCCTTTACAGAGCTACAGCCTTAACCACTATGGTTCCCAGGATTCCTTGGGAAAGGAGAATGTGCTTTAAGTTTATAGTGTAGGTGCAAGCATTGTTCTGCAGGGCTTCTTGCAACTGGGACTCTGCTGCTGTAGCATTCTACACACAGAAGCCCCATCCAGGCATGTACTTGAACAAACATAGGCTGAAAGTGGGGATGGGGTGCAAGAACTACCACTAATGTCCCCAGGAATGAATGTGGGCTCTGCTTTAGAGCTTTGTATGTTTAGTGCAAAATGATACATATGGTTTTTATAGGTTGCACATGCTTAGAAAACACCGCATGATAGAAAACTCTGGGTGTCTTCAAAGAAAGAAATACTCCTTTGCCTGTAACAATATAGCCTAAATCATTATTAATCAATTGCCTGCGTTGTTGGCATAACATTTGGACGAATGCAGAGCGTAATTTAAACCAACTTTGCAACAGTCATGCAACATATTGTATTTGCCAATTTGTGAATCATGATGCCCAGATCCAGGCAAAGATCTCCCAAGACTCCTGTTACAACTTTGCCTGATCAAGCTACTGTTTGGCAATCTGGCCAATAAGACAATACCTGTATGTAGGTTTTGATCTCTATAACTGTCTGGTGTTGCTACAGTTCAACGATGGAACGCTCAACAGACCCAGCAGTTGAAATACAGCACACTTTTTAACATTCAGAGACTATAGTGCAGGTATAATTAACAAAAATTTTCATTGAGAATGGGTCATTTCAGAGCAAAAGAGTTCAACCCCAGGGCTAATTGAATAGCAGATCACCCTTTTCTGTTCTTTTAAAAACATATCTGTCTATTCATCTACTCTTTCTTTGTTCCCTGTACACAGAAAGGCAGAAATTATTGCCACGCCATGCCCCTGAATATACCAAATTGCTTTCAAATCAAGTACCCATTTCATCTTCTCTTCAGGAGCGAGCATTCTACTGGGAGATGTGTTAGCAGCTTTGAAGACATATTGAGCAAGGAGGTCTTTCATCTCAAACCATGCTGTGACACATTAGGTGACCATGCACCATGGCAATCGTCAAGGGACTAGGCAATTTCTATAATCACAAGAGGAGTCAGTATCTCTGACTGATGAATCGTTGAAAAGAAGTCAAAGTTATTCCAGCAGTTCTGTTGCAGTCGGATGATCAATACAGTCAGTTATGGGAGGTCATGATAAACTCACTGAGTGAAACACAAAGGAACTGACACTCCACCCACCCACCCACCCACTGCAACATGCACACAGAAGAAATGCTCCTTTCTTTCGCCGATTTGGATAATTCGTTTTCTAGAAGATAAACTTTGAGGGCACATCTTTTGCAAAATAGAGAGAATGAAGAGGTAAGCACCACTAAATGGGATTATAAAAGCCACAACTTCATGTAAAGAAACATGGCACACATAAGCATTGAGTGTGACCAGCACAGAATGATAGAGCTAACCTTCCCTTACAAATGCCCATGGTGAATGGAATGGTAAATCAGCCAGGAGGTCTTCTGTCACAACTCAGCTCACCCATGAGCTCAACCTGATGAACTTGTGTAAACCATTTCCTTTGTTGGTAGAAGCAGGTAGGATGTAGCTTCCCCATATAATTCTCCTAGTTGCACCATGTACTTATTACCCTAGTCAGAAGACTCACACCTGAATCATTCCACCCTCTAGGCATTGGTCAGCCTAGCCTGGCCCACTTCTTTTCTAAACGAGCTATTCCACAAATATAACAGAACACCCTACACATTTTCTTGGGTGTTGTTTTCTTCTAACTTAATGATATTCATGGGTTCTAGTCTTTGCCAATGAGAAATGAATGGATGCAAGTTATTAGAGAAACAATGTTGGGTTGGGATTGAAGTAGGAAGCTTCAGTAACCAAATGCTTCCTGATTTGATTCTGGGCCTTGGGAAATATCCCACGAGCAAAATAAAGTTTCATGCTTTTAATGTTGTGAGGATTGCTGTGGGGAGCATTTAAGGCAAGTTTACCTTATAACTTCTACAGGAAAATCTTAACATACTGAGGGGAAAAACCTGTAGCTCTAAGATAGTTACATGTTCTTATTAGTTTTGCAGTGCAAAATTTCACATGGATCCACATTCAGCAAGCTAGAAAGCACCATGCTTCCATATGAAGCACTTCTGAGCTTTCCCCATTCATTATAATGAGAGAAAATAAACAACTGTAACTATTTCCCTTTTCACAGAAGTGAATGAAATTTACAGGCATAGTAGCTCCTTCAGAATGAATGAAGCCTGGCAAGTTATAGGCAAAGCAATCCAGAGGTTTTTGTGTCGGGCAACTGTAAAGTTTTATTCATTTGTTTGTTTGTTTGTTTTAAAGAGGGAACTAATTATAACATTGGGGGCGGGGCGCAGGTGGTGCTGTGGGTTAAACCACAGAGCCTAGGGCTTGCTGATCAGAAGGTCAGCGGTTCAAATCCCTGTGACAGGGTGAGCTCCCATTGTTTGGTCCCAGCTCCTGCCAACCTAGCAGTTTGAAAGCACATCAAAGTGCAAGTAGATAAATAGGTACTGCTTCAAGCGGGAAGGTAAACGGCATTTCTGTGTGCTGCTCTGGTTCGCCAGAAGCGGCTTTGTCATGCTGGCCACATGACCGGGAAGCTGTACACCGGCTCCCTCGGCCAATAACACGAGATGAGCGCCGCAACCCCAGAGTCAGTCACGACTGGACCTAATGGTCAGGGGTCCCTTTACCTTTACCTAATTTGGGGACATAATTGGGTATAAATTGCAGGCATGGTTTCCCCTTCTGATAGGATGAATCCTGCTGGATGTTTTTCCTGCCTGGTTAGCCTTTACAGTTCAGGGTTGGTAAAAAGGACTGTCCTTTTCTGCAGTACAGACAGAAAATAAGTATCCCTAGTTTCAAAGCTTGCCAAATTACAGATAAATATCTTCAGCGGTTCTTGTGCTAGTTGATTTGGGAAGGGGGGAGGCAGCAAAAAAGGGATTTTCTTCCTTCCCTGTGGTTTTGCATGCAATGGTTTTATTGTGAAAATGCAGAGGTGTACAATACACATTGCAGAGATGAAAGCAACATTTCAGAAGGATGAGACAGAGGCTACGGATTTATGATGAATGAATTAAAAAGCTTCAAGCTTGTTTTCTGTTCAGCTGGCACCCAAAGTCAGAGAAATGAAATGCGAATGTTATTTGACAGGAGTAGATCCGTGGGCATGCGGCACAGAGTCAGAAGGCCTTGAATGTCCATTGTTTTCCCAGCATGCACCATTAGCAGAACTAGCGAAGAGCACTGACTAGACAATAACAAGGTGATATGTTAATTCAGCCCCCCCCCCCACCGCCAAGCACTGTGATTGCAGATTCCTGGTAAAACAATTCCCTCTGCTTAGAAATTAGATATTATATGAATATTTAAAAGAAAGTCTGGTCTTAAATGTCTCAATCCATTTTGAAACAACCTATCAATTGGTTTCTGAACCTTTTCTTTAATTATCTATAAAGAAAACTATGCATTTATTTGGAATACACACACTCATATATTTAAGATAGCATTAATTATTTGGGGCTGGATTTGTTTTCGCTTTGGGATGACTGTTTTCATTTTGCCATTTAATGACTGTTATCTTCATATTGTGATTTGCTGGAAACAGTGATTTTCCTGGCAGTGTTTGTTTTTTTGTTTTGCTGCTATTATTGCTGTGAATGACCTTCTAGTCACGAAAGTTTACATTTCAAAAGGCAGTCAATTTTTAAAACCTGTCATAAGCTATGCTCTGAGAAAATTATTATTACCTCTGTTTTGTCAACAGCAAAGACAAAACCAGCATTTCTCTGCTCTTTATTTTTTACTATTTATACTCCCCCATGGATTTAAGAGATATTTCAATCATCGTGTGGGCTGTGCACCAGCTCCAAATGAACATTCCTTTCACGTCCAGGTTTGCCGCTTGGCGTCAGAGCTTCCTTTGATGTAGATGACAAGCTGTCAGAGGATTTTTTTTTTGTCTAGTGCTCTGTCAGATTCCCCCACCCCACTCCTCAAAGCATTAACTTGTGGATGGCTAAGGTGAGGGACACTGTGGCATTATCTCATAGCTGATTTATACGTTTAGGCAGGCTCATGGTTCAGGCCTGCACATTCCACTTCAGAATGCATTTGGGGAATACGCGGCTTGAAAACACCTCCAACATCAAAAGTCTCCCTACGTGTGGAAAGCTTACATCTCAGGCAGGAAGAGACAGAGATCTCTTGTTCGATCAGACATCTCTTTTCCACTTGCCTCCTCTCCTGCCCTTTTTGAACAAATACAGAGGAGGCCTGAGGGAAAGCCCCCTGGATTCAGTCACTCCTCTTTCCAAGACAGGTGCCGTGTCTTACAGAGAAAGATGTTTTTCATATTTATTGATTTATTATTAAAAGTTGCCACTTTTCAATTATGAAAAAAAAAAACCAAAGCAGGGGTGGACTTTGGTAACAGGGCACCCTGGGCAAGAACAAAAATTTGAGCCCACAACATTTCATAGTTTCGAAATAAGTTTCGAAAGAGTTTACCTATATAATATTTACCCATATAGGATTATTAATAATAATAATAATAATATGCACTCTCTCAGCTCTGTGCCCAGTGTGTGGGAACCACCTGCACCATCCTAAATTCAGCGCTAATGAAAGTGGTTCACAGTAATAAGTGAATCCAAAAGAATTAATAAAATCAGCAAATACCACAGTAACCAATAATAATAATAATAATAATAATAATAATAATAATAATAATATATTTATACCCCGCCCTTCCCAGTCAAAACTGGGCTCAGGGCGGCTAACACCAAAAACAATTAATTAAAATACAGATTAAAATACAATATTAAAATTTAAAATGCAGCCTCATTTTAAGTGGTCCATAAATCAAAACCATGAGGGAGGAAAACAACAGGGGTCAGACTGAATCCAAACCAAAGGCCAGATGGAACAGTTCTGTCTTGCAGGCCCTGCGGAAAGATGATGAATCCTGCAGGGCTCTGGTCTCCTGTGAAAGAGAGTTCCACCAAGTCGGGGCCAGTACTGAAAAGGCCCTGGCCCTAGTCGAGACCAATCTAACCACCTTATGGCTTGGAATCTCCAGAATGTTGTCATTTGTGGACCTTAAGGTCCTTCGCGGGGCATACCAGGAGAGGCGGTCCCGTAGGTAATAATACAGTGGTACCTCGGTTTATGAACACAATTGGTTCCGGAAGTCTGTTCATAAACTGAAGCGTTCATAAACTGAAGCGAACTTTCCCATTGAAAGTAATGGAAAGTGGATTAATCCGTTCCAGACGGTCCGCGGAGTAACCGTTCATAAACTGAAGCGAACCTTTCCATTGAAAGTAATGGAAAGTGGATTAATCCGTTCCAGACGGGTCCGTGAAGTACTTAAACTGAAGCGTTCATAAACTGAAACATGGGTGTAATTGGTTCCGGAAGTCTGTTCATAAACTGAAGCGTTCATAAACTGAAGCGAACTTTCCCATTAAAAGTAATGGAAAGTGAATTAATCCGTTCCAGATGGGTCCGCGGCGTTCATAAACCGAAAATTCATAAACCGAGGTGTTCATAAACCGAGGTTCCACTGTATTAAGGGTCAAGGGAAAGCCTGGGTGAGCAGAAACACTCCACAGTTGCCAGTGGCTTGATCTCAATTGGGAGAGCATTCCACATGGTAGGCACCACCACAAGAACAACCCACCCTGTCCGGCCCTAATCCCTCACCCATGCCAGTTGCCAAATGCCATCCTACCCTGCTCTTTCTTACATTATCCTGTTTATGCAACATACAGCTGTGCTTTTAGGTAAAAAAAGGTAAGATAAAGGACCCCTGGACGGTTGCGTCCAGTCAAAGGTAACTATGGGGTTGCGGTGCTCATCTCGCTTTCAGGCTGAGGGAGCCGGCGTTTGTCCACAGACAGCTTTCCAGTCACATGGCCAGCTTCTGGCGCAACAGAACACCATGACGGAAACCAGAGTGCACGGAAATGCAGTTTACCTTCCTGCTGCAGTGGTACCGAATTATCAATTTGCACTGATGTGCTTTTGAACTGCTAGGTTGGCAGGAGCTGGGACAGAGCAACAGGAGCTCACCCCATCGCAGGTATTCAAACCACCGACCTGCCAATCAGCAAGCCCAAGAGGCTCAGTGGTTTAGACCACAGCGCCACCCTTTCCGTGCTGTGCTTTTAAGGTACAACTAGACAGGCCATGTGAGATGCATGATGAGAATAATATGCATGTTTTTGTTCTGTTTTGAAGAAGACAAAAAAGTTTAATACTGACTGCAGGTGCCATGAATCAGATTTAACAGTCTGGTGTCATGAGAGGCAGAGGCTGCGTTCACATGCGCGGTTTATTGCATTAGTTTAATCGGTGCTTTTTTCTGGGGGGATGCATACCCCTGAACATTTTGTGAATCTAAGTTTGGCCTCATTGAGGGGCAGTATTTCAATATGAGTTAGGAAAATGAAAGTATCCCTAAACATTTAATTTTTTTTATAGAAAAAAGCACTAAGTTTAATTGATTATAAGGCCACGGGTTCTGTCTCATTTTCTAATGTTCCTTTCACACATCTATTCTGTCGCATCTTGCCTGCTATGCTGCCACGCTTCAGTAAATGTCATTTGTATTTGTCATTCCTACATCCTCTGTGTCATCCTTCTCCCTCTGTATTCCACTGCTCTTTGAGGCTTTACCTTTTAGGCATGACTTTCTGTGTCAAAATACCAGCACACTTTCTCAGCAGGTGAAAGAGTCTTGAAAAAGACAGATAAATCTCTTTTAAACATTCCTTCCAGTAGCACCTTAGAGACCAACTAAGTTTGTCTTTGGTATGAGCTTTCGTGTGCATGCACACTTCTTCAGATACACTGAAACAGAAGAGTTTCAGTGTATTTGAAGAAGTGTGCATGCACATGAAAGTGTTGGAAAATTCCATTCCACCTTTAGTTGCAGACATGGGATTCTTGTGTGTCACATGTCTGTTTACATTCCAGCACTGTTTGCTGGAACAAGCAGAACTTCTGTTTCATTGCTGCTGCTTTTGTTTGAGACTCTCTCTTCGAGAAGACAAAGAGAGAGACAACATGTTTCTTTTGTTCTGATTTATGATTAATAAATCTGTAGTAGTAGTGTGCTTCCACAAGCCTTGTGCCTATGGGGGCTAGCCAGCTGGCCTTTCGACCCTCTGGATGCCGACAGAAAGCTCATACCAATGACAAACTTAGTTGGTCTCTAAGGTGCTACTGGAAGGAATTTTTAAATTTTGTTTCAACTACGGCAGACCAACACGGCTACCTACCTGTTACTAGATAAATCTCTGTGTAAAACCCCCGCAATTTTCCAAGTTGGGGTGGGCAGGGACAATGACCAGTGGTGGCTGCAAACAGCCCCCCCCCCGAATCAAATAACACAGAAATGTGTGCTACACTTGTGCTATATTCCATTACATTCTGTCAGTTGCTTTTAAGTTGTGTAAAAGTTCAAATATAATGCAGTTAGGGAAATATCAGGATAATGGAATCACCTGCAGTGGGAATGCAGACAGAGTGAACCTGTATGTATGTATGTATGTATGTATGTATGTATGTATGTATGTATGCATTTACAGTGGTGCCTCGCAAGACAAATTTAATTCGTTCTGCGAGTCAATTCGTTTTGTGAAAAATTCCTCTTGCGAATCGCGGTTTCCCATAGGAATGCATTGAAATTTCTTTTTTTTGCCCATAGGAACGCATTAATAAAATTTCAATGCATTCCTATGGGAAACCGCGATTCGCAAGACGAATTTTTCACAAAATGAATTCGTCTTGCGAGTCACCATCAGATCGCAAGACGCATTCGTCTTGTGAAAAATTCATCTTGCAGGGCATTCGTCTTGCGAGGTACCACTGTATGTATTTAGTATGAACTGCTTCCCCAATTCACACAAACCCACACCCAAAGTTGCTGTTTTGTCCCATAGGCTGAAATAAGCAGATACCTGCATAAAACTGCAGAGTTTCCTTGATGGGATAAATGGCACCTAAAGGGTGGGGATTTTAATATGCATAAAGCATATTTGACCGGTGCATTGAAAAGTGTGTGATTTTATTTATTTATTTTTGTTACCCATCCTTCACCCTGAAGGTGGGTTACAACATTCAAATATTATGTAAACATTACACACAAAATGTGTGCAATATGCGTACAATGGGACAAGATAGTTGGACTGACCAATGGTTGAGTGCCAGTGAGACCACAACTGCGCAGAATTAGCTGCTCAACCTATCCCTAATCCAGAATTGGTTCGTTTGGTCTGGAAGGCAAAAGGCATGGCCCTCCATGCAACTGTACTACTTCAGAAAGCACAAGGAAGACTTAAAATAATAATAATAAATGACTGCCTTGGAAAGTTAACGTATCAGAGAGAAGGCTTTCCCAACCATTTAGTTCATAAATGATCATTACAATTTGAGGCACAAATAAAAGACTTTGTGTGTCTGTGTGTGAACACGTGAGTGCGCAACTGAAGCATGAGTTTTGTGAAAGGCATTTAGGGATTTAATTCCCTAAATTTCAAACCGAGCCATTAAGGGGGGGAAAGCAGTAACAGGCTAACAACTATTACACTCTTTCATATAATTAAGCTGTAGGACTACAGACAACAGGAAGCCATTTCTGGTTCTAGCCTAAGCAATTATATTGGAATTGCCCTGGAGGAAAGGGAGTCTTTCTGTTTCTGAAGCTGCTGGCTTTCCATCACTTCACTTATTGAACAATGAGGCACTGGAGCCTTTAGAGAAAAATGTCTACTCCTATCCCCTGAGTGTCATGGCTTGCTGCTGCTTCAAGCTGCGATTATGAAGCTGAGAAAGACTGAGGTTTTGACACTGTACAGATTAGTTTGCAATGAAAATGACTCTCTGGACTTCATACAGTAAACAGGACAGCTGCAATTCCAAACAGCTTCCAGGCCTAATCTATGCAGTGTTTGATCACTGTGTTGAGCTAACCAATCAGTCTTTTCCCTTTTCTTTTAAGAAAGTTTATATGCTTTTGGCAACCCAATAATTTGTTCTGCTTGTACAGATTGTTTGAATAGGAGTAATAGTGTCTCCTCCAAAGCACAGATTGGGTCGCCTGCAGCAAGACGTCATGAGGACCACAGCTTGATAAAAGTTTGCCATAGGCCTCCACCAATATGATGTCCGTTCATATAATGATCTGCACTATTGAAGGGGTAAATGTTTCCATTGCGTTTCACTGAGTTTTCAGTTACTGCCGTTGTACTGGTAGCAAGAATGTCTGAATAATTTATGCTAGATTTAAAGACCTTTGGTGCCATTCACATAATTCTCCATGGTGTTCATTAGTATACACTGACACAACATACTATCACTGGAACCTCTGGGAATATGAGATCACATAGGCCTACATACCAATTAGATGAAAATAAGATTAATGACACAACGTTCATAAAGCTGCACATGTCCATACTCTCTAATCAAAGTAGACGGAACAATGTTACCTTGTAATGCATGACATCTTGATACATGAATTTTAGTGCAAGGCCATTTTGTCTACCCCTAGTCACCATCAGCCATAGTGGGGAAGATGGTTTGGAATTTCAGGGCCTATCTATAGCCCTGTTGTCAAGGTCTGCCCATTTCCTAGGAAGGTTTGGAGTGATGGCACTGGCTTTGCATCCACCCCTGGGCAAAACTTGGGGGGTTTATCCCTGGATACTAATGGAATCTGATGCATTTCAGAATTCTGAAGATGACTGAACATGAGCTAGACCACATATATCTGCGTATCACATGGTGGTGAAGTCAGCAAAGAGGACTTTTCCACTTCCATTGCATCCTCAGGTAGGCTGTTCTGAGAAGTGAAGGGTCTGTTGTTACTGGGGCATGTATGCACAGTCCTAGTCCACCAATATCTGGAAACAGAAGAGGGTCATTTTGACACTGCTGTAATTTTTCAGTAATGGTAGAGAGCTTCAAACAATGTTAAAGTCCCTCTTTTAGCCTTTCCCTCAATTTGCAGCAGTGGGATATGCTCACAGATTTACTCATTGACAAATACATAGGCTTTGTCTTAGTAAATGCATCCTTGTTAAAAGTCAAGGAAGTGTGTGTTTCATTTGTCACTGTATTCATGTCTCTTCAATGTATTATCTAATCACTCTGTTAATATGCTGCTCTGTGTGCAAGACTAGGCCAGTTGGCTGACTGAAGGAGACCCCTGAACCATAGCTGTCAACCCTCCCGTTTTTCATGGGAAACCCCCTTATTTCAATCCCTTTCCTGCCGCTATCCCGGATTGTAGATATCCCGTAAATTCCCCGGATTTCAAAGCAGCTCCTCTCCCTCCCTGCTGGCCAAGGAGGCTCCACTCCCCCCCCCCATGAGCGAGCGAGTAGCCAGCCAGCCGCCGCCCAGTAAAACGCCTTGCTCGGTGGCTGGCTGCTTGCCCACTTGCCGAGTGCTGCTGGAAATCACCTCTGTGCATGCCCAGGCGTGCTCAGAACCGATTTCTGGTGCTGCTCTGCCCATGTCTGGGCACCGTAAATCATTTCTGTGCATGTCCAGACATGTGCAGAAGTGATTTCCGGTGCCCAGACATGCGGGCACGGGCAGCCCGGTACCAGAAGTCGCTTTCCGGTGCCCCAGACATGGGCAGAGCAGGCACCGGAAGTTGATTCTGTGCATGTCTGGACATGCGCAGAACCGATTTCCAGTGCCGCACCACTGGGTGAGGCTGCTGATCCCTTATTTTCCAATCCATAAGTTGACAGCTGTGCCCTGAACATACAGCAAGTCAATACCGACAACAAATGAATGAATAAAATAATTATCAAAAATGTTCAAAATTTCCACTTATGTTCTGTTTAGCAGTGATTCATGTGGTCTGACTTTTTGACTAAGTATCTGTAAGGAATGGTAAGAGACCATATGAATCATGACATTGATTTTTCTCCCCCTCCCTCTCCCCCCCCATGTACTTGTCAGAAAACTCCATATTAATTTATTTTATGTATTTATATGCTACCTTTCTCCCAGGTTGGGATTCAAGGCGGCTTACAACATTTAAAAACACCAGTTATAAAATATAGAGTAATGAAAATTAGCTAGTTAAAAACAATAATCGAAGTACATTGTAAACCAGCAATTAAAATGCACTTTGCCCAGTCAGCAGCCCAGTGATCAGCATCACCTGCACCTTAGTTTTCAAAGGCCTGTCTGAATAGAGAGGTCTTAGCCTGCTGGCAGAAAGATAACAAGGAGGGAATCAATCTCACCTCTCTTGTAAGGAAATTCCACAGTACCGTATATGAACAGCCACAGAAAAGGGTCTCTCTTGTATCACCAACAGTGCCTCTGATGTTGATGGGACTGAGAGAAGGTGACCGATCACCTGAATATCTTAGCACCAGGCAGGTTCATAAAGGTTAATGCAATCTTTCAGGTAACCTGGGCCCAAGCCATATAGGGGTTTATAGGTCAGAACCAGCACTTTGACTTGTGTCTGGATACGGACCTGAAAGTTGTTTTAACACAGGGAGTAACCTGTTCCATGTAACCGGCCCCAATCAGCATTGTGGCTGCAGCATTCTGGACCAGCTTGAAGCTTCCCAACCTTTTTCAAAGGCATCCCCAGACAGAGTGTGTTATGCATTCTGGAAAACCCTGTGTGAACCCTTTCTTGATATGCAATTCAATGGTGCCGGGTGCAATCTTGTGATTGGATATCTTCACCTACAGTTAAAAAGTTGATTGAATGTATGACTTATTCAATCAAAACCGAGCTGCAGGATTCAAAATGCAATTGTTCACCTGTCCCCCAGAGATCGTGTCTTATCTGAAAAGTAATTGCACCAGAGCTAACCATAAAGGGGAGAGATGATGTTGCAGAGACAGCTTTGTATCTACATCATCACACAAATGTTTCAGTTTCTTTGGTGAACAAATAAAAATGGTTGATATTGAATTGGGTTTGTCTCCACAATGAATCTGTAAAGATTATTTGCCCGGTTTAATTAATAGGTCTGAGAGTATTTTGTTTGGAGACTATGGGTTTCTGTTTCCTGCAAGCTACAGCAGTTGGCTTGACTTGATTAGTGTTTTAATTCAACAGGTCTTAGTTTTAATCAGTGATTTCCTTCTTCACCTTAAGCTAGAAAATTTTATTTTTGCTAAGTGTCACATCCTGTTGCATTGTAACAGCTTTTTCTCATTTGTTCCTATAGCAACTCCTTTATTTCTCTGTCATTCATCTGATCAGAGAAGAAGATTACTGATTGCTAAAGAATAGGTGAATTTATTGTCTGCTATTGTTGAAGATGTCTCTTCCTTCACAAGATATATACAGGTCTCAGGTTTTGTCTCCCTAGCACGTGCCGGCTGCATATAATAGGTTGTATTTGTTCAGAGACACACAAACGTTTTCCTGTATGGGAAATTCACACTCCAAATGTCTGCACTGCTGCCATCACCTCACCTTCTCCTGCCTGGGTACGGTTTGCTGGCTCTAGGGTGGACAGAGCAAGGGGACGTAGGAGTGGATGCTTTGAGTGCCCACAAGTGATCTGCACATGCTCACATCAGGCACATGCCTAACCATTGATCTGCTTGCTTAGAGTGCATCACTTTTGGTATGAATGGAAAGGTGTCTATGGACTCCCGTGACCATGACCCAGCTGGGCATTTCTTGGCCGGCATGAAAATGCTGGTCTCCAGGAAGGCAGGAAAGCAATGCCCCATTTTTGAAGCTTGTAAAGCCACTCCAAACTTGTCTGTAAACATAGGTTTCATTTTCTTCATTTAGTCCCCTCTGACACCTATTCAACAGCTGAAGGATCTGGCCAAGCTTTCCCCAAAGAGGTGTTGAATAGAAATGCTATCCTAGAATGTCTAGTGATACTTTCTTACTAGTAAGATATGTAGTTATCCAACTACACCAGTGTGGTGTAGTGGTTAAGAGCGGTAGACTCGTAATCTGGGGAACCGGGTTCGAGTCTCCGCTCCTCCACATGCAGCTGCTGGGTGACCTTGGGCTAGTCACACTTCTCTGAAGTCTCTCAGCCCCACACCTCACAGAGTGTTTGTTGTGGGGGAGGAAGGGAAAGGAGAATGTTAGCCACTTTGAGACTCCTTTGGGTAGTGATAAAGCGGGATATCAAATCCAAACTACTCCTCCTCCTCCTCCTCTTCTTCTTCTTCTTCTTCTTCTTCTTCTTCTTCTTCTTCTTCTTCTTCTTCTTCTTCTTCTTCTTTTGTATGAGGAAAAGCAACCTCTTGATAGCATAAGCTTCCTGTCTGGCATATCTTGTCTCTATGGACTAATGCAGTGGTTCCCAATTGGTGGTCACCTAACCAACCCAGGGGGCCCGTATCACTATTCACATAACCAAAGCTACCACAGAGATTTCAATCTTTTCAAAAGTAGGGGGCCCATGGCTTGGTTTTTGAAAAACTGGGGGGTCCACAGTACTTAATTAATTGGGTACCACTGGACTAGTGTGTTTTTGATTAGCTGATGCTTGAAGCAAAATTAGGTACCATGTTTCCTAAAGCTGATGTTGTAACTTTCAAGGATCGGGAGACTTTCTTTTTCGAAACTCTCTTTCTTTAATGCTTTCTTTGATGGCAGTTTATACTGAAGTTTCTCTAAGGGATTGCCTAGCAGTCGTATAGATAAAAACTGTTTGGGGCAATTTTCGAAATTAGATAGTAAAAGCATATATATTAGGGCTGTGCATGCCCCCTGGCCCCTGCCCCCAGATCCAGTTCAGAATCCCATTCAGAAATTTGGATCCAGTCCTGACTAAGTTTGGATCAATCCGGATACAATCTGACCAGATCCAGAAATCCAAAAGTTGTACTCCTATAAAAAGAAGAAGTTGTACTCCTATTTACTTGCATTGGGAAATCAAAACAACCATATCCTTTTGATTTTTTGTTTTCCACATAGGCACATGACACCTGTGGTTTGTGTAGCCAGTGGCACCATCTCCATATGCATTGTGGGTACTCGCTGTGGCGATTAAAACTGTACAGCACTCACAGGTATGTTTGTCTCGAAAGGGTTTCAGGGATTTTTTGAGTGTGCACTGCTTAATTAATGAAACCATTTTCTACAGCTCTACAATATTACTAAAAACTTTTTTTTGTCACCTGCCTTGAGAGTTAGGTAAAAGGTGGGGTGTAAACACCTTGAACAGATACATGAAAAAAGAACTACCCATTAGAAGAAAGCATCACAATAATTCTTTAATCAGAAAACTACAGATTAGGTTAATCGAAAAAAGCACTTTGAGCTAAACCAGACAGGGACTAGAAAGCTGTATTCTGGGAGGATTATGCATGGAGTGAGCAGAGCGCTGGCTACTTGCCATGATGTTTCTCTCTGTAGACCTGATGAATGTCTGCAGAGAAACTCTGTCAGGGATTAATAGAGCTCAGAGCTGCATACACTCCCACTTGGCCATCCCCACGGAGGTTGCTAAGCAGCTGTGGGGGGAAGTCAAGCCAGTGACAAGTAATGCTTCTGGGAAAAGAAATGATTTCACGGGGCAGAGGAGATGGGCAGTGGCTAAGCACATGCACAGCCATTTGCATGAATAACTGCTGCTTTCAATGACAGGGGGAAGTGCATACTGGTATAAGATATTCTTTTGTGCAGCTTCATGATCTTAAAGATCAGAGGGGGGGGGAGAATCAGCTTTCATCATTAGGTAGCATCTCTCTTTCTGGCAATAGTCACTGGAGTCCGTATTAACTGTAACAAAGCTGGCCACAATTGACAGGAATGTGTGTTTTTAGTTTAATGTTTTAGATTTTGGAGACTAATAGGTTGGCAGGCTTGGCCATGTAGAAATCAAATTTCTGCCACATGGCTGGCAGATATGATTAAAGCAATATGTATCAGTGTTTATTTTTTAAATATTGTTGCAATCCAGTAAAATCCACCTTGACAGTATTTTCCAGGAATAAATCACAGGCACACTGTTTTAAAAGCATATTACTATCAAGCAGATTACCTTTCATTAAACTTGTTGCCAAATTTTGATTGAATATTGTACGTCTAAATTTGCTCTTAAAATTCCAGCAGCTGTACCAAAATCTGCCATATTTTCTACAAATCTTTCAGTTTATAATCCTGGACCAGGAAGTTTTCATTGTTTACATGCTTACATCAACAAACATTATATATTTTTATGACATCTGTATTCTCATGATAATTTCATTTTTGTGTGTAATAACTTGTGCATTCTCATAAAACAGATAAACACTTTTTGCACATAGCCTTGGTTTCCTTTTTAAGATAGAAAAAGTGGAGGATTTTGTAGTAGCTGAATTCTCATGTCTAGTTTGATCCTCAGTGTTTAGCAAATCAGGAAATGCTGTTCAGACCCCACGAAGAACAAACAGTTATTAAACATAGCTACATTCTCTGGATCTCTTCCTAACTCCCGGTCCCAGACATTACATTTGGGCTAGGGAGTTTACAAGTTGTAAACACTTGAAGTGATTGCCTGCTTACAGGCCTGGCATGTTTTTTCTTGCAAACTTGTAAAGGAGCCAAATGACACTGTAGTTGCTGCTGGAGTATCAAAAGAAATGTCAGCTTGAATCAAAACATTATTAAACATTTGCTATAAGAAGCACTAAAGAGACAGTCCCATCCATGCCGTGCCTTCATCTTAGCGGAATTCACAAGAATATGAGAGCAGACAACGGCTGCCCTAAGCACTCACTTGCAGAAGAGGTATCTCATGTAAACATTTCTTTTCTTCTGAGGAATAGGAAACCATTAAATAGGCAGCTGGGATTCATAGCTCAAAGATTTGCTCCCATTCTTAAATATGCCAAAATAAAAGAAATTGAAGGGTGGGAATAAACAGTTTGCATTTCACTCAGATGGCTTATAATAAGAATTGCAAAACTTTTACTAGATTACTCAACCTTTTCCATTTAGCCATGTGAAACAAAAGGCCCACGAACTAAGTTTGCAACCTGAGAAGCATACTTACTCGGAAGTAAGTCCCATTAAATTCTGTAGGATTTACTTATGGGTAAATACACATATGGTTAAGCTGCATGTCAGGCATCCCCAAACTGTGGCCCTCCAGATGTTTTGGCCTACAACTCCCATGATCCCTAGCTAACAGGACCAGTGGTCATGGGTGATGGGAATTGTAGTCCAAAACATCTGGAGGGCTGAAGTTTGGGGATGCCTGGGCTAGCTAGTCAGAGAAAAACTGGAACCATGCAGGAAAACTCCCTCTTTTCCCTCTGGTTCACTTGCTTTCAATGTTCTTCATCTGAGAGGTAGCATATTGAGTGTGTCATGTAGAGTCACTGCACTGCCTTCAAACATCATCAAGATCCAGCGCCTTTGCATCTTCAAGTCGAGCAACAGTGACTAAAGGGCCAGCTAAGTGCTTGCGGCTGCCTGACTGGCACAGTGTCACTTTGCTGTCAAAGTAATCAATCTGATGAGGCTTGTCACTCAGGAACAGAAGTAATTATGGGATGAAAACAACAAGCAAAAGCAGGCTGGCAACAAAGTAATCAATGTCTCCAAGGCTCTAAATTAGTGTCAGACAAGTGGAAACCTGTGAAAAAACACAGATGGGTTATCTTTTGGTTTTATTTTTTTTTTTAAAGGGAGGATTGAAAGGGTGCCTAGAGAATTCTCTCTGCCTCACAAAGCTCTTAGACAGGTAACGAAGGCACCATTAAGACATTGCTAAATGAGGGAGGACTGGAAACCATGTTCTGCCAGTACCTGCTGCGTTATAAGAGGGAATGGTATAACTAACAGAAAATGTACGTCCCAGGGTGGTCATATTCTCTGAAACCTTAGGCTCCTTCCCCCCCCTTACTCAAATTGGCTCTGTCGGGTCATGAGAACCCCCAGAACAGCATGTGGGTAAAGTTATTGAATGGGTGGTTGCAGACCAGATCCAGGCACTCTTTGAGGAATTTTCTAGATCCATTTCAATTGCGGTTTAAAACCGGTTTTGGCACAAAAACTGATTTGATCACCCTGTGGATTTCACAAGAGTTTAAGGCAGCTTACACAATCCATCTAAATTTCATATTGAAGAAAACAATTGTCTGCACCTCTGCTTGACCGCCGAGGAAAGCCCACTGCTTCCACACTGTCTTCTGTCCTAAGGCCCATTGTTACACCTTATATCAGCTTTAGCCCCCTCATGAGTATACTATCATGCAAAAATAAAACTGAAATTTCCTACAGAAGTCTTCGAAAGTCAGGGTTATGCAGTGCCTATGAACCAGTCAGAAATTTTGCCAGTTCATTTTTCATGCTTTTCATGCAGTCATTTGAATATTTTTCAGAAGCTGCCCTTCATTAATAAATGAAACTAGAGCTGAACTCTGAACACCTCACAGTTAATTTAGTATTGTGGCATGTCCACAACCACATAAATATGTAATGATAATCCTGAGCACTTCCACCCCATAAATGAACATCACCATCTCGCTCTTTTGCTAACCAACAAACTTTTGGTTCTGCACAAAGTGGTGTTCGGTATGCAAATCTGCTGTGTGCTGATGCAAACATGGAATACAAAATAGATTTACCATTGTTCGATAAAGAAAATGAGATATCTGTAGATCAGTTGATTATGCACGTATCTCTGGAATCACAGTCAACTAGTATAAACATCAATGTTCAGGAGTGTGGCAATCAAAGCCACCCAACGCTCTTGGTGACTGGCTGAGCACACACGATGGTCTATAATCTACTCTTTAGCACATTGCTAAAAGTCAGAACCATGCTTAATATTGCCTCTAAATAACTTTTTTTTATTTAACCTACCTTCTTTGAAATATGTACTATATAACTTTTGTACACTACTTTTGAAATAGTTCATCTGTTTGAGGTTTTCCCATACAAGCTATGCATAGCTGCCAAGTTATCCCTTTTTTAAGGGATTTTCCCTTATGCTGAATAGGCTTCCTCGCGAGAAAAGGGAAAACTTGGCAGCTATGGCTATGGGAAGGATGTGAAGCACAATTCACTGGGACAATTCTCCTATGATGCAGCCAGTGCTATATTTTGTCACACACATGCCCATAATCAATGGTTCATATCCCCTTCCCATCATCATCGACAACAACAAAAATAGCCACAGTGACTGGGAAGCAACTTCTGCTTTCCTGGCTGCAATTTCTCAAGTGACTGTTGTTCAAATGTGTTACAGCTGGACTGCAGCAAATGCATTTGTGGATACATTTCTCCACATGAATGCAGCTTGGCAATGGTCAGAATACATAGCACAGAGGGGAATTTACCAGTGAGCCAGCAATGACTCCTTTTTCTGTGGGTGGAAACAATTGCCATATCCCATTTCCAGCACCTTTAAATTATGGGGCAGGATGAAATACTGCATTTCATAAGTTACAAATAGCACCTTTTGGGGCTGACTTTGTGATCCTGCAAAGCAGGTCTGCTAACAGGATGAGGCCGAATTTATAGACAAATAATTTCATATTTATGAAGCTCTGAGTGTTTGGGGTGGTGGGTTTTTTTAAGGAGTTTGTGGCTGATAAGCAATGAATAATAAATTTAGGAAAACATCTTATTCTTTTCCATGAATCACATTCAGATGCTTGGGCTTTCTTAGAATTTAATGCTACCCTAAGGTACAAATATATTTGGGGAAGGGGAGCGGAGGCTATTAGAGAGAAAATGACATGTTACACCAAAGCTAATTGAAGCATGGATCTTATTGAAAAAACCAAACTTTATTAGTTTTAGAAATATGAAAAGCAAAATTCTATACAATATAAGGTCTGTTTCTCATATTCAATCCATCTAGAAATTATAAAGCAATATCTATCTATTACCTATCCATCCATCCATCAATCCATCTATCATTCAACTAATATTTATTATGGAATAGGGACGCAGGTGGTGCTGTGGGTTACACCACAGAGCCTAGGGCTTGCTGATCAGAAGGTTGGTGCTTCGAATCCCCGCGACGGGGTGAGCTCCCGTTGTTTGGTCCCTGCTCCTGCCAACCTAGCAGTTTGAAAGCACGTCAACTGCAAGTAGATAAATAGGCGGGAAGGTAAAAGGCGTTTCCATGCACTGCTCTGGTTCACCAGAAGCGGCTTAGTCATGCTGTCTACATGACCTGGAAGCTGTACGCCAGCTCCCTCGGTCAGTAAAGCGAGATGAGCACCCCAACCTCAGAGTCATCCGCGACTGGACCTAATGGTCAAGTGGTCCCTTTACCCTTTACCTTTTAGTAAAACATGAATACAGCGGTTTACAAACACTTTGGGTTACGGACTCCGGTAACATGGAAGTAGTACCTCGGCTTAAGAACTTTACCTCAGGATGAGAACAGAAATCGCACAACGACCGCACGATGGCAGCGGGAGGCCCCATTAGCCAAAGTAGTACCTAAGGTTAAGAACAGTTTCAGGTTAAGAATGGACCTCCGGAACGAATTAAGTTTGTAACCAGAGGTACCACTCTACATATTACTTTCCATGCATAGTTTATTTCCTAATAGTCTACAAAAGAACTGTAACAAATTTAGAATTCTGTTGTCTGGCATCTCTTAAACAAAATATCTTCCTAATTTTAATGTTTTTTAGATGCTAAATGCATGTATCCACTTCCTGCAGATAATTTTGCATTTCTCCAATTCTTTGCTACAATCAGCTTTGCTGTTGTTAATAAATTTGAAATCATTGACCAATTCCTTTTTATGCACTAGACTGAAAGTGTCCCAGTAACGTTGTCTTAGGGGTCATAGCACTATTCTTTTGATGTTTCTTTGAAATGGTTTCTTAAAAAAATAAACTCGGTTACTGAGCACGACCACCACATATGTTGACTGAAGCCGACATTTCCAACATACACCTCAGGTTGGATTCCGATTTAGTCAGATTTAGTCATGCTTAGGTTAAGTCCTATTGGTTAAGAGCCTACTATAAACATGCCTCAATCTGAGTCCAACCAATGGTGAATCTTATTTATTTTCCTAGGTGTTTAATATGATAAAGAAATTGGCTTATAGTAAGCATAGGAACCTGTTGTTGTTGTTGTTGTTGTTGTTGTTGTTGTTGTTTAGTCGTTTAGTCGTGTCCGACTCTTCGTGACCCCATGGACCAGAGCACGCCAGGCACTCCTGTCTTCTTCATGGATCAATGCCCCTTCATGGATCAATGCCTTGCCATGGCGAAGGGGCTTGAATAACTCAGAGAAGCTATGAGTTATGCCATGCAGGGCCACCCAAGATGGACAGGTCATAGTGGAGAGTTTTGACTAAACGTGATCCACCTGGAGAAGGAACTGGGAAGCCACTCCAGTATCCCTGCCAAGAAAACTCCATGGACAAAGACAACAGGCATAGAAACCTACCTTATACTGAATCAGACCATTGGTCCATTGAGGTCAGTACTGTTGACAATGAGTGGTAGTGTCTCTCCGGGGTTCGGGGCAAGGTCTCTTCCAGCCCTACCTGAAGATGCTGGAGACTGAACTTGGGATCTTCTGCCTACAAGGCATATGCTCTACCACACAGCTTCTCTCTTAGGTCAACATAAAATTTATTTCCCCAGTTGCTTGTAGTTTGTTGCTCTTAGCGAAGATCATGATGACAGCATTTTAGCAGTGTGCATTAGCATGCTGCTTGTTCATGGCAACCCATAGTTTATGGCTTAATGCATTGTCCAAATGCAGCCCTTGTAGTCTTAGCAATTTTCCTAGAGGTATAGAGAGCATGGGTAGGCAAACTAAGGCCTGGGGGCCGGATTCGGCCCAATCACCTTCTAAATCCGGCCCATGGATGGTCCGGGAATTAACGTGTTTTTACATGAGTAGAATATGTGATTTTATTTAAAATGCATCTCTGGGTTATTTGTGGGGCATAGGAATTCATTCATCCCCCCCCAATATAGTCTGCCCCCCCACAAGGTCTGAGGGACAGTTTGCTGAAAAAGTTTGCTGAAAAAGTTTGCTGACCCCTGGTATAGAGAGTGCCTCCAAAATTGAGATGCGTGTGTTTTGTATGTGGTCATTAGAAATCAAGTACAGTGATTCAAGAAGGATTTCTACCTACCCAAACTGCCTTTGCAATGTGTCATTGTAAAGCACAAGGAGGATGATAAAAAGGCCATTGTTGGCAAATTCACTCGTTAAGACTTTCACTTGTGGCTCTTGACATTCAGATATTATTGGCATAATGCCTATATCTTACTTTAAGTAAAATAAATGTATATAAGGCAGTCAGTTAATTTCATTTTGAATGTCATCCTAGTGACTGAAACCGACTTTGGGTTTTAAAAATTTATCATAGTTATTAAATATTAAGGATGATATTTTTTGTCAGTTTGTACAAGAACTCCACGGTAAGCAGTTTCAATTTTATGATCTTTATGATTGACTAACATTTAGCCTGTAGTAATACTAGATAGCTTTCTATAGATATGTACTGTTTATAGTGGGATTTGATTTAGAAGCTCTTATATGGTACATTATTCCTTCTACAAAATATTTTTCAGATTTTGATCTGATCCTTCCTCCAAGGAGCTCAGCACACCTTACAAGTTTATCTTTATTAGAAACCTGTAAGGCAAATTAGGCAGAGAGATAGTGATAACTGGTTCAAAGTGATCCAATGAGCTTCATAGCTAACCAAGAAACTGAGTTCAGGTCTTCCATTGCCAACACTCTAATCAGTATCCTATTCTGGATCTGCAAATTCAAGTACATAAGGATTTGATTCTGAACACAGGTAGTGCTTAAGTTAAATATCAGAAGAAGAAGAAGAAGGGAAACAAGGTTATAAGCTGAGGAATCCACTTCATATCTGGAAGCAATGATTTACAGTGGTACCTCGGTTTACAAACACAATTGGTTCCGGAAGTCTGTACTTAACCTGAAGCATACTTAGCCTGAAGCGAACTTTCCCATTGAAAGTAATGGAAAGTGGATTAATCCGTTCTAGACAGGTCCGCGGAGTACTTAAACTGAAAATACTCAAACCGAGGCGTACTTAAACCGAGGTATGACTGTAATAAGTAGGGGGCTTTGCAACATTATGTCAGAAGCCACCTCAAAGACTGGAAGGTATGGCTGCACTCAAGCCAAATGACAGAGATGAGACCGAAGCAAGAGAAGAAAATAAAACGAATGTATTAAATCACGGGAGGGAATGCCTTTCTCCTTTTCCTCACTGCACCTCAAATTCAGACTCACACTTGAAACACACTCATTTGTATATATAGTGGGAAAAGACAAACATGCATTCAAGAGATGAGGTTTTCTTAAAAGCCATCATTCATTAATAGCTTCAGTGGTTTTTGTCCCTGCACTATTAGCTATTCTATTTGCTTAATAAAATGCCATGCAATATTCATGGGTCATAAATATTTCCAGAAATGTTGTCTCTGAAATGTACCCATGCTTCCCATGTGACTGGAGTGTATTCAGTTTGATATGGAATCATGATTTTTAATGAACTATAGCATTTATCTTTATAGTTCTGATATTAATTATAAGTTAAATTTTGCATAAAACTGTACAAAACAGGACTTCTTCTTCTTCTTCTTCTTCTTCTTCTTCTTCTTCTTCTTCTTCTTCTTCTCTGCTTATTTTGATTCCTATTTTATAAAATGAATTAGATGCATTGGGCATGACAGGAACACACAAGCAAGATAAATATATATTGAGCTAAGTTTCATCATGGCATAGTAAGAGTTTTAGATTCCCTCCAGTGCAGGATTTGTGTTGATGAAAATGCAACATTTTGTTTTGTAATATATTTTATTCATCGTGGAATAAATTGTGCATTTTCTTTGAGGGGAGAAGACGACTTTTTAAAAAAGATAACTTCATATATTCATAGTTATGTGTGTTCAATAAGGCTGAGGTTTATTCTGTGAATATTTAGGTGGAAGAAAACATGTTAGCTGTTTGCCATCTAAAAACAATCTTCAGCATATTTATCTATGAAGTAAGACCCATTGAACACTGTGGGTTTGGAAATGTCCAATAAACATGCATGGGATTGGACTACCAGTCTGTATTTCAAAGAATGTATTTACATAGAAGTTTCATTTCACTGAAATTTGCTATTCACACACACGCTTTTCGTCCACTCAAAATCACAGCCAGTGGAGGCTTTATTTTCCATTTTAAAATGTTGTGGCATCATTCATACATTTGTATGTGATGTGTAGTTCATTCCTCAGTTACACAGATTTTGAATCAGGCTGTTATTAGATGATCAAAATAGGAGGGGGAATGAATTAACAAAATATCATGCAAATATGTTGTACACGTGCCCCTCAAGAGATGTGGCTGATTTTTCCTCTCCCTAAAAGTGTGCCTCCCCTAGTATCATCTCGGGCCTTGTGATCAGCCATGGAGACTCTGTTGGTAGTGCCATTGCCAAGTGCTTCCTGATCAGTACTGACCTGAAATAAGGCTTTCTCACTAGTAGTTCCCCATCTATGGATTAGCCTCCCGGGCGACGTATATGTCTGTGTCTCTAATTATTAACATTCAGGAGGAATTTAAGGACATTCTGGTTCACCAGACATTTGATGACTGAAATATACTGTTCATGACAATCTTGAAATTATTAGCTGCAAGAATATTTGTTGTCCTTTTTTTTTTGTACAGTATCTGTATTTTTTGGCTCATTTGTTCTTCCTGGGCTCCTTTGGCAGGAAGAATAGACATTTAATCACCACCATCATCATAAGCAGTAACAATCAGGCTTCATGTAAAGGCTTTTACATACAGGGTTTCTCTAGTACCCAGTTGTTGTTGTTCAACCAGCTTGTTTTTCATTTTATAGGATTATTTTATGTTGTATTTTATATTTGTTGCTAGTTGCCTTGGATGGAAAAGTAGAATATATATTTAAATAATAAAATGTAAGGATCTGGGAGTGGCTGGTGTTGGCTTTCCCAACTGACACAGGGAGACTGGAAGTAATGTCACACATCTGTGACTGATCATTCAGGATGCTCTCACCTCCCTTCCTGGCCCATAAAGATGGGTAGTGGCAGGAGCAGAGGAGGAAGAGAGAGCACACAAGGAAATAGGATGTCATTTACCTCTACCGCAGCACAGTCCTTGATACAGGAGCACGTGAGAAGGCAAGGAAACCAGAAGAGAAAGCTAGATCTGTTAAGCCATTGGCAAGCTAAGACAGTGAGACTAAGACTGTGTGCATGCACTCACCCATTCATAGCACAAAAATGTAGCTTTTCCCAATCCATAATCATTCCCGCCCCTCCTCAACATGCTGCTTTCAGTCTAGATTGATTTTAGAGTTTAGATCCTGCCACTGTCATACAAACCTTTCCCTTCCCACACATAGCCGAAGTGCACTGTGATGAGCTGAGTTCCTGGATTTCCTTATACAGGAAGAAAGGTAAAAAGTAAAGGTAAAGGACCCCTGGACGGTTAAGTACAGTCAAAGGCAACTATGCGGTGTTTGGCGGTCATCTCGCTTTCAGGTTGAGGGAGCCAGCGTTTGTCCACAGACAGCTTTCTGGGTCATGTGGCCAGCAGGACTAAACTGCTTCTGGTGCAACAGAACACTGTGACGGAAACCAGAGTGCACAGAAATGCTATTTACCTTCCTGTCAGAGTGGTCCCTATTTATCTACTTCCACTGCCATGCTTTTGAACTGCTAGGTTGGCAGGAGCTGGGGCAGAGCAACGGGAGCTCACTCCATCGCGGGGATTCGAACTGCTGACCTTCCAATCGGCAAGCCTAAGAGGCTCAGGAGTAGCCTTTGACTGGACTTAACCATCCAGGGGTCCTTTACCTTTTACCTATACAGGTACAAAGCCTCCTATGAAGCAAGAAGTAGGGCTTGCACGCTAAATGCCTTCTCAGGATCACCCCCCTTTCCTTTTCCAGGCGTGACATAAATACATGCATTAATTGATGCTACAGGAACTTTGTGAACAGAATTCATTCAGACCTTGGCAGGCAAACATTCTCATTCAACTCATCTCATCCTGCATTCCTGTTTCATTTTATATTGACAACAGTTTGGTCCTCCTGATAGTAAAGGGCACCACGTTCCAACACTCATAGACTATCACAGGTTGCTGGCTGCAACTTTAGCTGTGACTTGTTATCAGTACACAGGAAAAGCAGTGGAATGTGGCAGTATTTAGTGTGAAATCACACACCGTACAGACCCAAATAAATAGACAAAGCAGTTGCTGAGGCAACTGCTATATGGGCATTCAGAAGAGCCCTGTATAGATAAGAGAGTGATTCCAGTTGCAGGGAAGATGTATCTGCACTGCTGATAAATCCTTGATGTGGTTTATTTATGTACCAAATATCCATGTTTGGATAAAAATGTAAGAAATATGAGAATTATTTTTACAAAAGTTAAAAAAATAAATACACATCCCATGTATCTGTTATTTCAATCTATAAAACTTGCAACTGTAAAGTTATTTACAAGCCTTTACATTTCTCCCATACATTTGAGGGAAGACAAAATTAACTGATGCTTCATGGGAGAAGCCAAACAGTAATGCAAATACGCACTGTGATATATTCTTTAAATAAGTTCAATATAATTTATATTGAAACACAGTGCCCTTATAGTACACACCAAACTGGAAGTCCCTAACCCTTGAGTTGTTATTATTATTTTTTATTCAAATTAGTAGTTACTATTTTAAAAAATGAACTCAAAGCAACAGATTTTTTTTTGCAAATAGATATAAAACAATAATAAAAAGAACTTCGACAGCTCACAATAAAAGAGCAGATCCAACTAAAAATATGCACTCCACTAAAAAATATGCAGAGAAATTAACTCCAAAGGTCTGCATGAATAAATATGTTTTTACCTGGTGCCTAAAATCAGATAACGTAGGTGCCATGTATGCCTTCCTTAGGAGAGATGAAGACCAAAGGGCCTGGGGGGAAAGGTAGTTCTTGGCTGCATAAGAATTCATGGGTAAAACAATTTTGAATTGTGGCCAGATACTAACTGGTAAATGGGACACAGGTGGCACCGTAGGTTAAACCACAGATCCTAGGGCTTGCTGATCAGAAGGTCGGCAGTTCGAATCCCTGTGATGGGGTGAGCTCCCATTGCTTGGTCCCAGCTCCTGCCAACCTAGCAGTTCGAAAGCATATCAAAGTGCAAGTAGATAAATAGGTAAACAGCATTTCCGTGTGCTGCTTGTTCGCCAGAAGTGGCTTTGTCATGCTGGCCACATGACCCAGAAGCTGTCTGCGGACAAATGCCAGCTCCCTCAGCCTATAGAACGAGATGAGCACGCAACCCCAGAGTCGTCCGCAACTGGACCTAACGGTCAGGGGTACCTTTACCTTTACTATTTAACATCTACTTGAAACCACAGAGTTTTGGAGTGCATTGCAGCAATACACTGATGGTACACAACTCAATTTCTCCTTTACATCTGCAGGTGTGTCATTGGATGTGTTAGACATACGCCTGGCCTCAGTAATGAAGTGGATAATAATAATAATAATAATAATTTATTATTTATACCCCGCCCATCTGGCCGGGTTCCCCCAGCCACTCTGGGCGGCTTCCAAAAAAACAGAAATTCTAAAATACAGAAATCCATCAAACATTAAAAGCTTCCCTAAACAGGGCTGCCTTGAGATGCCTTCTAAAGGTCTGGTAATTGTTCTCTTTGACCTCTAGTGGGAGGGCATTCCACAGGGTGGGTGCCACTACCGAGAAGGCCCTCTGCCTGGTTCCCTGTAACTTGGCTTCTCGTAATGAGGGAACCGCCAGAAGGCCCTCGGAGCTGGACCTCAGTGTCCGGGCAGAACGATGGGGGTGGAGACGCTCCTTCAGGTATACCGGACCGAGGCCGTTTAGGGCTTTAAAGGTCAACACCAACACTTTGAATTGTGCTCGGAAACGTACTGGGAGCCAATGTAGGTCTTTTAGGACCGGTGTTATGTGATCTCGGCGGCCGCTCCCAGTCACCAGTCTAGCTGCCGCATTCTGGATTAGTTGTAGTTTCCGGGTCACCTTCAAAGGTAGCCCCACGTAGAGCGCATTGCAGTAGTCCAAGCGAGAGATAACTAGAGCATGCACCACTCTGGAGAGACAGTCACTGGGCAGGTAGGGACTCAGCCTGCGTACCAGATGGAGCTGATAAACAGCTGCCCTGGACACGGAGTTGACCTGTGCCTCCATGGACAGCTGTGAGTCTAAAATGACTCCCAGGCTGCGCACCTGGTCTTTCATGGGCACAGTTACCCCATTCAGGACCAGGGAGTCCTCCACACCCGCCCGCCTCCTGTCCCCCACAAACAGTACTTCTGTCTTGTCAGGATTCAATCTCAATCTGTTAGCCGCCATCCATCCTCCAACCGCCTCCAAGCACTCACACAGGACCTTCACCGCCTTCACTGGTTCTGATTTAAAAGAGAGGTAGAGCTGGGTATCATCAGCACACTGATGGACACCCAGCCCAAACCCCCTGATGATCTCTCCCAGCGGCTGCATATAGATGTTAAAAAGCATGGGGGAGAGGACAGAACCCTGAGGCACCCCACAAGTGAGAGCCCAGGGGTCTGAACACTCATCCCCCACCACCACTTTCTGAACACGGCCCAGGAGGAAGGAGCGGAACCACTGCATGACAGTGCCCCCAGCTCCCAAGCCCTCTAGACGGTCCAGAAGGATGTTATGGTCGATGGTGTCAAAAGCCGCTGAGAGATCCAGCAGAACAAGGAAACAGCTCTTACCTTTGTCCCTAGCCCGCCGGAGATCATCGACCAGTGCGACCAAGGCAGTTTCAGTCCCATGATGAGGCCTGAATCCTGACTGGAAGGGATCCAAATGGTCCGCTTCTTCCAGGCGTGCCTGGAGTTGTTCCGCAACCACTCGCTCAATCACCTTGCCCAAGAATGGAAGATTTGAGACTGGGCGATAGTTGGCCATATTGGCCGGATCTAAAGATGGTTTTTTAAGAAGCGGTTTAATAACCGCCTCTTTCAGCGGGTCTGGGAAGGCTCCCTCATGGAGAGAAGCATTTACCAACCCGCGAAGCCCATCGCCCAGCCCTTCCTGGCTAGCTTTTATAAGCCAGGATGGGCAAGGATCAAGGAGACAGGTGGTTGGTTTCATTCGTCTAAGCAGCCTGTCCACATCCTCGGAGGTAACAGATTGAAATTGATCCCACAAAACTTGACTAGACAGGACTCTAGCACTCCCCCGCCCCGGCCCTGCTCCCACGGTGGAGTCTACCTCTTCCCGAATCTGAGCGACTTTATCTGCAAAAAACTTTGCAAAATCATTGCAGGAGATCATGTGGCCCATACTGGGCCCGGATGGAGCAGGTGGTTCCGCTAAATTGCGAACCACCTGGAAGAGTCTCCTGCTGCTGTTTTCTGCAGATGCGATGGAGACGGTGAAGAAGGTCCTCTTCGCCGTCGCCATTGCCACTTGGTAGGCTCGAAGTTGAGCTCTAGCCCGTGTCCGGTCTGATTCAAAATGAGTTTTCCGCCACCGCCGCTCTAGCCGTCTCAACGACTGTTTCATTGCCCTCAGCGCCGGGGAAAACCACGGGGCTGTCCGGGCTCCATGCAATCTGAGAGGGCGCTTCGGAGCCAGACAGTCAATAGCGCTGGTTAACTCCGCATTCCAGCGGGCCACCAGGGAATCAGCTGAAAGGCCATCGACATGGGATAAACATCCCCTACCACTCTTTGGAAGCCAATTGGATCCATTAAGTAGCGGGGGCGGACCATCCGAATCGGTCCCACCTCCCTGCAGAGGGGAAGGGTTGCGGAGAAGTCCAGTTGCACCAGAAAGTGATCTGACCATGGCACTTCTTTTGTTTCGCTTTTACTTAATGTCAGATCACCAACATCCATAGAGGTAAACACCAAGTCCAAGGCATGTCCGCGGCTATGAGTTGGGCCAGACTTATTCAGGGACAGCCCCATGGTGGCCATGCTTTCCACGAAGTCCCGAGCGGCTCCTTGTAAGGTCGTGTCGGCATGGATGTTAAAATCCCCTAAGACAACCAAGCTAGGTGTCTCCAGGAGCACATCCGACACGACCTGAAGCAGTTCGGGCAGGGAATCCTTGGTGCAGCGGGGAGGTCGGTACACCAAAAGGAATCCTGTACTGCCTCTATTGCCCAACTTCCAGAACATGCACTCAGAGAACTGGGTCTTCCCAATAGGACGCCTGGTGCAAACTAATGACTTCCTAAAAATCATTGCAACCCCCCCTCCCCGCCCAGATGGCCTGGGTTGCTGTGCATAAGAGAAACCTGGTGGGCAAGCAGCGCCAAGAACGGGCCCATCGGCTTCCTCCAACCAGGTCTCTGTCACACATGCCAGGTCAAATCCTCCATCCACAATCAGGTCGTGAATGGCGGTGGTCTTATTCATCATCGACCTGGCATTGCACAGCAGCACCTTCAGGTCATGTGGGTATCCCTTGCCTATTCCAATATCCGTCCGGTCAGGACCAGACCTGGAGGCAGGGATAGTCCTCAGACAACGACTAAGTCTGCCTCCTCGGTAATGACATGGTCTGGTCTTAGCGTAACTCCTCCTCCTACCCGTGACCACTGAGATTGGTTGTTCCAGTGCACACACCCCTGTGGAATCTGCCCCAGCCATTTTGCTTGCTGGGACCCACTCCCGGGCAGCCCTGACCCCTCCCCTTAAAAACAAAATAAAACCTCTGTAAAAAACAGCAAAGAACTCAACAAAAGAAGAACACAAAAAAGGCAATAAAACAATAAAACCAAAAACAATAAAAATTACAAATACACTAAAATTTAACAGATTCCCACACCCAACTAAAAATCCCTCCCACCTACCACCCCAAACACAATAAAACAATAAAACCAAAAACAATAAAAATTACAAATACACTAAAATTTAACAGATTCCCACACCCAACTAAAAATCCCTCCCACCTACCACCCCAAAGAAGATAAAAACATAAAAAATTATTTAAAAAGCATTTTAAAAAGAACTCTGTGCTGTTTCAAGTTCCCCTGGGCAGCACCAGCAGCAGAGCGGCGGCAGCAGTCCTTTATGAGGCCTTCCAGGCCCCGCCCTAAACCAGGTGGAAGGAGGCAGGGACAGGGCCTGTGGGCACTCACAGCAGGAGAGAGTCCTGGGCAGCACCAGCAGCAGAGCAGCGGCAGCAGTCCTTTATGAGGCCTTCCAGGCCCCGCCCTAGACCAGGTGGAAGGAGGCAGGGACAGGGCCTGTGGGCACTCACAGCAGGAGAGAGTCCTGGGCAGCACCAGCAGCAGGGCAGCGGCAGCAGTCCTTTATGAGGCCTTCCAGGCCCTGCCCTAGACCAGGTGGAAGGAGGCAGGGACAGGGCCTGTGGGCACTCACAGCAGGAGAGAGTCCTGGGCAGCACCAGCAGCAGAGCAGCGGCAGCAGTCCTTTATGAGGCCTTCCAGGCCCCGCCCTAGACCAGGTGGAAGGAGGCAGGGACAGGGCCTGTGGGCACTCACAGCAGGAGAGAGTCCTGGGCAGCACCAGCAGCAGAGCAGCGGCAGCAGTCCTTTATGAGGCCTTCCAGGCCCTGCCCTAGACCAGGTGGAAGGAGGCAGGGACAGGGCCTGTGGGCACTCACAGCAGGAGAGAGTCCTGGGCAGCACCAGCAGCAGAGCAGCGGCAGCAGTCCTTTATGAGGCCTTCCAGGCCCCGCCCTAGACCAGGTGGAAGGAGGCAGGGACAGGGCCTGTGGGCACTCACAGCAGGAGAGAGTCCTGGGCAGCAGCAGAGCAGCGGCAGCAGTCCTTTATGAGGCCTTCCAGGCCCCGCCCTAGACCAGGTGGAAGGAGGCAGGGACAGGGCCTGTGGGCACTCACAGCAGGAGAGAGTCCTGGGCAGCACCAGCAGCAGAGCAGCGGCAGCAGTCCTTTATGAGGCCTTCCAGGCCCTGCCCTAGACCAGGTGGAAGGAGGCAGGGACAGGGCCTGTGGGCACTCACAGCAGGAGAGAGTCCTGGGCAGCACCAGCAGCAGAGCAGCGGCAGCAGTCCTTTATGAGGCCTTCCAGGCCCCGCCCTAGACCAGGTGGAAGGAGGCAGGGACAGGGCCTGTGGGCACTCACAGCAGGAGAGAGTCCTGGGCAGCACCAGCAGCAGAGCAGCGGCAGCAGTCCTTTATGAGGCCTTCCAGGCCCTGCCCTAGACCAGGTGGAAGGAGGCAGGGACAGGGCCTGTGGGCACTCACAGCAGGAGAGAGTCCTGGGCAGCACCAGCAGCAGAGCAGCGGCAGCAGTCCTTTATGAGGCCTTCCAGGCCCCGCCCTAGACCAGGTGGAAGGAGGCAGGGACAGGGCCTGTGGGCACTCACAGCAGGAGAGAGTCCTGGGCAGCACCAGCAGCAGAGCAGCGGCAGCAGTCCTTTATGAGGCCTTCCAGGCCCCGCCCTAGACCAGGTGGAAGGAGGCAGGGACAGGGCCTGTGGGCACTCACAGCAGGAGAGAGTCCTGGGCAGCACCAGCAGCAGAGCAGCGGCAGCAGTCCTTTATGAGGCCTTCCAGGCCCCGCCCTAGACCAGGTGGAAGGAGGCAGGGACAGGGCCTGTGGGCACTCACAGCAGGAGAGAGTCCTGGGCAGCACCAGCAGCAGAGCAGCGGCAGCAGTCCTTTATGAGGCCTTCCAGGCCCCGCCCTAGACCAGGTGGAAGGAGGCAGGGACAGGGCCTGTGGGCACTCACAGCAGGAGAGAGTCCTGGGCAGCACCAGCAGCAGAGCAGCGGCAGCAGTCCTTTATGAGGCCTTCCAGGCCCTGCCCTAGACCAGGTGGAAGGAGGCAGGGACAGGGCCTGTGGGCACTCACAGCAGGAGAGAGTCCTGGGCAGCACCAGCAGCAGAGCAGCGGCAGCAGTCCTTTATGAGGCCTTCCAGGCCCCGCCCTAGACCAGGTGGAAGGAGGCAGGGACAGGGCCTGTGGGCACTCACAGCAGGAGAGAGTCCTGGGCAGCACCAGCAGCAGAGCAGCGGCAGCAGTCCTTTATGAGGCCTTCCAGGCCCCGCCCTAGACCAGGTGGAAGGAGGCAGGGACAGGGCCTGTGGGCACTCACAGCAGGAGAGAGTCCTGGATGAGAAGTCAATAAGCTAAAGTGTAATCCAGATAAGACCAAGGCATTGTTCGCTCTCCCCATTGGAAGCAATATCTGTTAAGAAACTTACAGCAATATGAAAGGGGAGTGGGCAACCTATAAAGAGTTGTTAAATGAAGTTGAAGATCAACTGAAATTGGGGGAAAAAGTGTTGATATAAGACACCTATTAATGGACTGGTTACAATATCACCAACTAAGTGATATATTTAAGGAGTGACAAAGGGGTGGGTTTTGGTAAAGAGTTTTCAAGGTTCAAAAAACATCTATTGGGAAATAATGAGAAATTATTATCAAAAATGTATAAACTATTGTTAGAATGGGATACTAAGGATGGAGCCACTGCAAAGCAGTGCAACCTCAAGCCCTAACTCTGACAGCCCTCCACTTTGGTCGTCTCCAGATGACCTGTTTACTGAGCATTCATCCTGATTTGCTTGTAGGCGGCTTTTGCAGAGGTTAATCTATGGCTGTGTACCCTGTGTACTCTGTTTCCAGTTTTTATACTCCGAGATGGACATATTTGAAAACTGAAATAAATATTTGCCACTTATTATTTCTGAGAGCCACAAACAACTGGAAAAGTTACAAAAATAAGTGGCTGTGTTAAATGTCATCAAAATGTTGAAATAATGTGCACGAATGCTTTCAACCTGGAAAAACAAGCACTTAAAACTAAGACCAAACTTCAGCTACATATTAAAGTTTTGAACAATTGCAACAGAAGTGTGGGTTTCCCAAAATATCAATGCTTGCAGCAATATATTCTGTAAGACGTTTCCCTCCCTCATAGTCATTTTTACTGCTACTTTCTAATTAAATCCTTAGTGTAGCATACATTGGAGAGATGATGAGCTGTCAATCCATGGTCTCTTTTTCTAGCTCATTCTGGATAATATTGTGTGGTATTATTAATTTGGATTAATATGATGGATTTAGGGTTCATATCTTGCTCACTGATAATCCCATTGTTGTGATTCATCTGCAGTGTATTCTTGCTATTGTGGTAGATATAACGTCCCTTCTTGAAACTGTAATTGATAAAAACCAATAAAAATGTTAATTCCAAATATTAGTTTGAATATATTCTGAAGCTTGAGATTCAAAAATAAAATAACCCAAACTTTCTCAGCTAGTAATTGTCTCTGGAAAAACTTGGAGAACTCTTTATTGAGCTCTGCTCCTAAAAAAAAATTCTCTTGCACTAAGTGGGGCTTACTTGAGAGTTGTACATAATTGAATAGACCAGGGTTTATCTTATTGATGTTTCTACTTGCAAAAGAAAAACAGATCTAGAAAACTTTTTAAAATCCTGTTGATTTCAAAAAAGAGAGGCAGAGAGGAACTGAAATATATCCCAAAGAAGTTGCTAAATAATATTTGAATAAATGAGCTGTTGTCCTTGAGCCCCATGCAACCATTTGCTGGTTCAGTATTATATGATATAACTTCACCCCACTCCCCTGCATTTGCTCCTTCTACCCTTTTCACCATTGGATGTTCTTTGTTTATTGTTAATTATGTTGTGTATGTGTGTGAAGGTTTGTGCTGGTTTTGCATCTCAGATGCTATTAATGATGGTGGAAGAGGCATACTGGTGTGTGAGAGAGGGAGTACTTATAAAGATAGGATCATCTGAGACCTCTGGGTATAGGGCAGTATATAAATTCAATAAATAATAATAATAATAATAATAATAATAATAATAGTCACTGTTTGGCTTTAGTGTGCAACAATGATTTCAGCCTGATTTATAACTACAGAACTTGTCAATTTCATAACTTGCCCATAAAAAATCACCCTGGGTGGTATCCAACTACCTTGATCCATTGGTGAAAGGATTTCTCCATGCATACCGCACAAGCCCTCTCCAGATTTGTGCAGAGGGTTGGTGGAACCCCCAGAACAGATTGAGGGGACATGTAGGGGAGAAAAGGGAGGAAATTCAATTGCATCAATGGAAATCATTGCACTGACAAAAAAAAGTTAGTGGTATACCTGTTGGCAAACACGCTGAAGACCTGAGCCATCGAGTCCCCCTGGTCAGCCTCCGCCGGGTGTCTTCTCCCTCCGGTGTAGCCAACTGGCATCGGTCTAGCCTAGACACGCTTTCAGCAGAGCTTCAAACACACAGCATCCACGTAGACAGCATGAGAGAGTCCTTTTAGCATATTTACAAGCGTTTATTCAAAGCATCTCAGTTTCATGCCTGTTCCTTAAGGTGGAACTGAATATCCTCACACCCATGTTGCATTGCCTTAAGTGATAACCATACATCTTAGAATGGTTTCATTTATATACTGTACTTGGGCACAGAGCCATCTGTTGATATTGTGTTTCTACATCTGAATATGCCATGGCTACATAGGTCATTTTGTTTTCCTGGTGTGTGGATGACGATGGTGATAATGAATATTTTCTTCGAAAATGACTATTCACAGTGAAATCAAACCGCCTAAGCTCCAAGTCAACCAAGTTCAAGATGCCAAACCGTTCTGCTAATTGATACTTTCCCAAACAGAATATCATATGCTTAATTTCTGTCAAAAGGGTGTTGAAGGGAGATTCAGTGCCTTCCCATATACTTAATTCTGTACATAACAGTGCATGGCTACAGAGTGGGAAGGTGCCACCCTTTACTGTAATTGAAAAAAAATCCCAGAATGCTAAAAACTAAAAACCGAAACATTGATGATTTATTTTGGGTTAAAAAGAAAACTAAGAACTACGTGGCATGCTGATAATACCGATGTGATGTTTATTTAAATTTCCTGCTCTTCCTTTTGTTTAAAAGTGCTGCAGTGTTTCTGGAAAACCCTAACCCTAACCCTAACCCAATCTTCGAAGTCTCTTTAAAGAAAGTAAACAGCACAGTAAAGAGGCAGTCACTAATAATACCTAGGTACTGAAGGTGTGCTGCTGAGTTTTATAATTGAGAATATGTATTTTTTTCTTCTTGTTGTGGATCAGGCCTATGGGCCCATCATTTGTCAATGGGGGAATGAGAACTGTCAGTTTTATGAGGCAAGAAGTTGCACATAATGTTTCTGAAACTTACATGACAGTGATGTTGGTTTCAAGAGATAAACTGTCCCTGAGATTGAAATAATTGTGCTGCAGCTAATCTTGCCTCCTTGATAAGCGTACCTTTCTGTGTCTATGTAAATGTGCATTGGATACATTCCAGTCTGGCTTCAGGCCTGGTCATGGCACTGAAACTGCTTTGGTTGCCCTGGTTGATGACATTCATCAGGAGGGAAGAAGAAGAAGAGTTTGGATTTGATATCCCACTTTATCACTACCCTAAGGCGTCTCAAAGCGGCTAACATTCTCCTTTCCCTTCCTCCCCCACAACAAACACTCTGTGAGGTGAGTGAGGCGGAGAGACTTCAAAGAAGTGTGACTAGCCCAGTGGCGTAGTAATAGGGGGCGGGGGGTGCACCACCCTGGGCAGCAGGCTGGGCGGGGGGCAGCAGGCTGGACAGGGCTGACCACCACTGACGGCCACCGCCACGTGACGACGACGCCATGGAGGAAAAACCCCGATGCAACCGAGACTGCCTCACTCCATGGCTTGCTCGTGGGGTTTGCCACGTCGCCGCATCACATGCTTCCTGTGCGCGCATGCTCACGCATCACAATACATGCATCGTGATGTGTGTGTCGTGACGTGCGACGCATGCACGTGGCGGACACCCCGCCCCCAGCAGGGTGCCTTTGGATTTGCCACCCTGGGCAGCCAGGCAGCTAGCTGCGCCGCTGACTAGCCCAAGGTCACCCAGCAGCTGCATGTGGAGGAGCGGTGATGCGAACCTGGTTCACCAGATTACAAGACTACCACTCTTCACCACTATACCACACTGGTGGAGATAAGGGAGTGCAATCCTGCTAATTCTCTTTGACCTCTCAGCAGCTTTTGAGACTGTTGGCCATGGTATCCTTCTGGAGCGTCTCAGGGAGGTGGGGGTTCTGTACTTCAGTGGTTCTGTTCCTACTTCCAGGGCACTTCCAGAAAGAGGTCATGGCTAGGCTATTATTCATCGCCATGGGAGATGTTGCCCTATGGCTTCCCAAGGGTTCCATCTTGCTCCTCCCAACTCTATGCTGTATGAAGCCTCCAGGAGTCTTCATCAGGAGATCTGGAGTGAAGTGTCATTTAATATGCAGCTGTCAAAATTATGGTACTCCAAAGTGAGAAAGTCCAGATGTACTGTGGCTGTACCATGATCAGGGTTTCTGTTTCTGTCAGGATGTAACCCATCTTTGTATGTAGACTGTGACAATTCAGAAGGTTGTTAATTAGATGTTACCCATATCTTCTGTATCTAGGAGGAGGACCTGACAACCTTAATGAACAGTGTTTTACAGTGTCTGGTAGGGGAGATGGAGACATAATGTGGGCAATATGTGACTAGTAGTGTATGATGTTAGTCATAACACCAATAACTCATCCTTGGTCTTTCTAGCCACTCAACAGATGTGCGCCTGAATAGCAACAAGTTAATAACTACCAAGTCTCTTCCACTACCTTCCAATATTCCTTCATTCAGTAGCATTAAGAGATTCACACTGGGTAGCAATCTGGGAATTGCCTCACAACCCACAATTGCTTGCAGAGCTTCCACATGGTTGACAGGATGATGCTTTCCTGAATTTCTGGATGAACACAGATTTCTGAGATATCCTGTCACACAGATAACTTAGGGTAGCAGGTTAGAGCCTAGAAACCTGTTGATACAACAAAATAATATACCAACTTTTGTAGTTTGCCTGTATAGAAGTCCATAGGTTTGCTTATCAGTTTTTCAAGATGGATTTTTAATTGCTTGTGGGATTCTGTGTAAGATTAAGATATCTCAGTTTTTAAAGGATTATTTTCAACCCATGCACACAGACATGGAACTCATTTGTTTTGTAAAATAATTACATTTTGGTACCCTGTGTGTATGAAGTACCCTGTTTCTAAAGGAAGGACATGTGATTTGACTGTGCACTACTCCCAAGTACTGTTGATGAGCAGCTTGCAGTCTATATTCCATTACAAATAGAGATCACAGGAAATCAGTATCATTGTTTAATTAACCTAAATAAAACCAAATGGGCTTTTTATGGGAGCTGGTAACATTTACAAATTATGGTACATTAATTAGAAAAGAATAGGTTCAGAAGTGCAAATTGTATAAAAATTTAAATACCTTATTAACTTCTCCATGATTAAAATTCTTTTGCCGCCTACCGCAGAGAATGTTAATTAAAAAGGCTTATAAACCCACACCTCTTTCTCTGTTTCAAAATGCCGCCTACAGTCTAATGTTGCTATGCTGAGGAAGGATTTGTCTTTTCTCGAAAAACAGCCTCAAATTCCTTATAAAGTGACTTCATGGCTTCAAATAGGCCAGGATACAATGTGATGAGGAAATTGTTTTAAACAAGGCTTCTTTGCACATGGATTTGTTGTGCTGAAAGTCTATGCTGAATTGCATGCATGGTGCAAATGTTTATGCTTATATTCAGTAACATAATAAACAATACACCACTTGAAAGCTTCACTTTTAAAAAACAACAAGTTTTGATTGTTGAAATATACTCGGAGTCAAGAGTGAATTTCATGCTCTTTATTCAGCTCATAGTCATCAAGGAGGAGAAGAGAAGACGAATGGCTCTTTTCCCAAAACCATCTGCTTATATACATTATTTACACAATGGGCCTTGCGTGATTGGCTACTTCAGGGCTACACCTGTGGGCCAATTATATTGTGGATTGACTTTTGCTTGCAGCCTGATTGGCTGCTCCTACAGGCCAATCAGGTAGCAGATTCACTTCTGCCAGCCGCCTGATTGGCTGCTCCAGCAGGCCAATCAGGTTGCGGATTCACTTCCACCTGGAGTTGGATTGGGTAGCTCCCGCTGATTCTGAATCCTATTGTTCTAGGATTCAGCTCAGTACATAACACCCCTCCCCTCTAAGTTCCAGTCCTGCCCGGGAAGTTGCATTCGTAGTCCCCAAGGTCTGCTGGCCGCCTCCGTGTGCGTTGTGGCCTGGGGTGTTCCTTGGTCAGGGGTTCTGGTTCTGGCTCGTGTTCCGAGGCTGCTGGCTGTGCCGGGGCTGTCTGGTCTGGCGCCACTGAACCACTAGGTTGTAGCTCTGGTTCCGGTGTCCTTCCAGCCTCGGGACGCCCCTCTGTGCCTACTGCTTCTGCTTCCTCTGCCCACCCCTCTCGCTCTACAGGCCTCACTGCCCTGCTGTCCCCTTGGGACCCCTCTGTCCCGCTCTCCTCCCGGGTTCCTCCTGGGAATCGTCGCCGTATCTGGTCGCAGTGGCGGCGCCAACATTGCCCCCCTTCCGTTAGTACCTCGTACGACACGGGACCGGTCACCTTGGTGACTGTGGCGGGTACCCATGCTGGGCCTGCCCCAAAATTCTTTGCATACACTGGGTCCTGGGCCACAAATGTCCGGGGGTTCCTGCCTTTCTCCACCACTACCTCATCCTGAGCTCTGTCGGGGTGAAGTCGGTCCAGTCTAGTTGCAAGGCGCCGGCCCATTAGTAATTCAGCTGGGCTCCGGCCCGTCGTTGTGCTTGGGGTGCTGTGCTGTGCTAGAAGAAATGCGGCAAGGCGGTATTCCCAGTCCCCTTGTGTCATGCGGCGGAGGCTGTCCTTGGTGGTCCGCACCATGCGCTCCGCTTGGCCATTGGTGGCAGGGTGGAATGGTGCTGAGCGGATGTGGCGGATGGCGTTCTGCGCTGTGAAGGTCTGGAACTCCTCTGACGTGAATGCGGTTCCATTGTCCGAGACGAGGGTGTCAGGGAGCCCGTGGGTCGCAAACAGCTTACGTAGTACCCGGATGGCTGCCGCCGTAGAAGTGGATGGTACCAGTGCGACCTCCAGCCATTTGGTGTAGGAATCCACCACTATGAAGAATGTTTTTCCCTGGAAGGGGCCAGCGAAGTCCACGTGCAAGCGTGACCATGGATGTCGGGCGGACTCCCAGGGCTGGACTGGGGCCCTTGGGGGATCCGGGCGGGATTCTTGGCAGGTCTGGCAGTGTTGGACCCAGGCCTCTATCTCTCTGTCAATCCCCGGCCACCACACATAACTCCTGGCAAGGGCCTTCATCCTCACTACCCCTGGGTGTGTCTCGTGTAGGGCTGTGAGGACCCTTTTGCGGAGGGGCTGGGGAACAACAACCCTGCTTCCCCATAACAGGCACCCCTTGTGGGCCGACAGTTCATGTTTGCGGTTTGTGTAGCCAGCGAATTCTGGCCCGGGGCTGCTGCTGGGCCATCCTCGCCACACCCAGTCCAGGACCCGGGAGATGACCCTATCTTTTGTGGAATGGTGCGCAACTTCTTGTGCCTGAATGGGTCGGTCGGGAAGCAGCTCCAGGGTCATAACCTCTTGCGCAGGCGCTGGGTCGGGGCCTGTTTCTGGTAGTGGTAGCCTGCTGAGGGCGTCTGCGTGGCCCATCGCCTTCCCAGGGCGGTGGATTAGTGCATACTGGTAGCCGGCAAGGAAAATTGACCACCTGAGGACACGTGGAGACAACACTTGGGGGGTCTGCTTCTCAGGGGCAAACAGGCCAAGCAACGGCTTGTGGTCAGTCACTATGGTAAAGGGCCGCCCGTACAAGAAATCATGGATTTTTTTTACGCCCTTCACGATTGCCAGACCCTCCTTGTCAATCTGTGAGTAGTTTCGTTCGGCTGCAGCAAGCGTCTGGGAGAAGTATGCCACCGGCACCTCTCTTCCATCCGGGAGTTGGTGTCCCAGGACAGCGCCGATGCCATAGGGAGAGGCGTCGCATGCCAGCACCACTGGCAGCCTCTCGTCGAAGTGTGCTAAGACCGAGTTCGAGACGAGCAAGTCCTTGACTGCCTGGAATGCGGCCCTTTGTCGCTGGCCCCACACCCAAGGGGCCCTTTTATCTAGGAGTCTGTGTAGGGGCTCCGCTACCGCTGCCTTATGGGGAAGGAAGGCATGGTAAAAGTTCAATAGTCCCAAGAATGACTGAAGTTCGGGCTTGCTCTTGGGCGCTGGGGCCTCACAAATGGCCCGTACCTTGTCACCGGTTGGATGGACCCCTTCTGCGTCCACCTTAAATCCCAGAAAGTCCACCTGCGGCACTCCCAGTAAACACTTTTCCCGCTTCACCTTGAGGCCCGCCGTCTGGAAACGGTGCAGGACGGAGCGGAGGCGGTCCTCAAATTCCTCTGGTGTGGGCCCGGCGATCAGTACATCATCGAAGAAGGGGGTGACACCAGGAATCCCTTTAAGGAGAGAGTCCATTAGATTCTGGAATATGCCTGGTGCCACGCTAACGGCAAATTGCAGCCGCTTTACTCTGAATGCCCCTCTGTGCGTCACAATCGTCTGAGCCTCTGCTGTGGCTTCGTCCACAGGCAACTGTTGATACGCTTGGGCCAAGTCCAGTTTGCCAAAGATTTTTGACCCAGCCAGGGTGGCGAGGACATGGCTGACCACTGGCACTGGGTATGCATGGGCCGTGAGAGCCTTGTTTATGGTGCATTTGTAGTCTGCACAGATGCGGACCGAACCGTTAGGCTTGACGGGTGTGACAATTGGAGTTTCCCAGGGGGCGTTGGGCACCGGCTCCAGCACTCCTTGCTCCACGAGCCGGTCCAATTCCTCGTCTATGCGGGGTTTCAGGGCAAACGGGACCCGGCGGGCCTTGTGCCTGATGGGTCGTACAGCGGGGTCTAGCTGTAGGGCAATGGGGGGTCCTGTATATCGTCCCAATGCCCCATCGAAAACCCCTGGAAACTCTTTGCATATGGCGTCCACGTCCACTTGTAAGCTAGTGCGGTTCACCCCGGTAACGGCTAGCCCCAGAGGTCCAAACCATGCCAGTCCCAGTAAGCTAACGTAGGGGCCCTTAACTACCAGCAAGTCCAATTGTTGCTTTCGCCCTCGATATTGCACCCTGAAGGTCCCCACCCCCATAGTAGGGACCTTACGTTTCTGGAAGTCCCGGAGGGTGAATGGGGCCGGCCTTAGTTTGGGACCCCCATTAGGGCACAGTTCCCTTAATGTTCGGGCCGAGATTATGGATAGAGTTGAACCCGTGTCCAGCTCCATGCGGCATGGGGCTCCCTCTATCTGTGCCTCTATATAAATTTTCTCTGTGCTGGGATGGGGCAACTGGAATACCTGGTAGTCCGTGATCTCCGTCGAGTTGCCTTGGTGCATGGTGCCGTGTGACCTGGGGCTCCTGGGTCGGTCATCTGATGCTTGTCGATGGGTGAGTCGAGCCCGACACACCCGGGCGATGTGTCCCAATTTTCTGCACTGCCTGCACTCTGCGTTGCGGAAACGACAGGTCCTCCTCTCGTGGTTCTCCCCGCAGCTTGCACAGTTCCCTCCTTCTCGTCGAGGCTGCTGTGGTGTGTGTGCTGCTTGAGTGCGCCGCTGTACTCGGTGTACTTCCTCCCTGTCAGATTCGGATTCGTCGGTGAGGTCTTCGTGGTAGACCCTCGGTTGGGATGGCGGGGCCGGTCGTGCCTCTTGCGTTGACCTCTCGGCGGCTTCGGTTGCCAGGGCTTCCTCCAGAGCAATCTGGAACGTGAGGTCTTTTTTGGCGTAGAGGCGTCGTTGCAACATCTCGTCCCTCAGGCCACCGACGAGGCGGTCACGAAGCATGTTCTCCAATTCTGAGAAGTTGCATAACCGGGCGGCTTGGCGGAGGGAGGTCACAAACCCAGTTATGGTTTCCCCCGGGGCTTGCCGTTTTGCGTAGAAGGCATTTCGGCAAGCTACCACCGAGGGCTGTGGTGAGAAGTGCTCCTTCAGCCGTTCCATTATTGTTTTGTAAGAGACGGTAGCGACATCTCTAGGTGCAAGGAGAGCCCGGGCGATTTCAAACGTCTCCTCTCCACAGACGCTGAAGAATGTCGCCCTCTTCATGGCATCGTTGGTGACTTCTTTCGCTTGCAGGAGGAAGTTGAAACGGGCGGCGTACCCTTCCCAGTCTCCTGATGCTGGTTTGAATGGCGAGAAGCTGCTGTCGGTTGCCATTCTGGGTTCCTTGGGTCCTGGAGCTGAAGCCTGGATGCACGGTGCGATGCAGCGGTGCAGCAGGTGGCGGTGCTGCGGTGCAGTGCGTGGTGGCGGTCAGCTCAGCAGGATCCCACCTTCGTCGCCAGTGAAATATACTCGGAGTCAAGAGTGAATTTCATGCTCTTTATTCAGCTCATAGTCATCAAGGAGGAGAAGAGAAGACGAATGGCTCTTTTCCCAAAACCATCTGCTTATATACATTATTTACACAATGGGCCTTGCGTGATTGGCTACTTCAGGGCTACACCTGTGGGCCAATTATATTGTGGATTGACTTTTGCTTGCAGCCTGATTAGCTGCTCCTACAGGCCAATCAGGTAGCAGATTCACTTCTGCCAGCCGCCTGATTGGCTGCTCCAGCAGGCCAATCAGGTTGCGGATTCACTTCCACCTGGAGTTGGATTGGGTAGCTCCCGCTGATTCTGAATCCTATTGTTCTAGGATTCAGCTCAGTACATAACAATTGTCCTCAGAAAGGCATAGTAAGATGGAGCCAGGCAGGTCTTCTATAGGAAGGAGTACCATAATTGTGCAACCACAGAGAATGTCCTGTTATGTTCATCTGCAAGTTGAGGAACACTTTATGGTTGGTATTTATAAGTTGGAAACATGTTTCCAGTTTTATAAATGATGGTTTTCAAAACTGGGAAAGAGCATTGAACCCAACCATTGCAAAGTGTAAGAGGCAATCCTCTCTCAAAGATTCATCAAACCCCATAGCACTTGTTAAATTTACAAGCTATTTGCAATGATAAAATACTGTTTGATTTAAATATAGTCATTTCACTCAAGTAAATGTTTTGGCTTATGTTAAATCTGCCTTGTTACACTTTAGCTCATAACAGCATGTGGAATATTTATTCATGAGGTGCAGGGAGAAATATTTCTCATGTTTTATGTTTCAAGAGGGAGTTTATACCTAACAGACCTATGACAAAGGCCCAGATGAAGAAACTCATTACACTGGGCAGCTGATGTGTTCCTCCTGCAAAATCACCTTCCTTTTTATTCCTTTTGTGTGGCATTGTGGGATCACAAATCTAAATTGTCACATTTTAAATTGCTTCCGAGAAGAAGACTTGTCTGAGAAAATTACTCACAGATCAAAAGATAATTTCTTGTCTTGAAAATAATTTAACAATAAGCAAAGCTACTGAACCAGACTAGATATATTTATCCTCCAATCCTATTTGGGGAGACATGCTAAACCAGAACAGCAATGCAATGAACAGGAAATTAGAATTAGACCTAGGAAAGGGGTTCTCTTTCCAAATTACAATGTAGCCATTGGATAGTCCTGGAGCTCTTAAAATGGTTAGAAAATGATTTTAATTTAGCTAGTTACCAACTCTGCAATCTGCAAAAGGGAATTTAAAATGCAAAATGCTCAGTAGATCATTAACAGGTAGGGATGGAGGAGATGTTAGATTCAGTACATACTGTACTTAAAGCCAAATCAAATCCAAAACCTTCCAAAACATTATACAAAGCAAAACAGCTAGCCTTCAAAATCCACATTTATCTAAATTTTGTGAAACAGTTCTCTAACCAAATTGCTGTAAAGGGCGGGAAACTGGAGTTGAGATTGTTAAAATTAGAAACCGAGAAAACCTAAATTGACAAATTATTGAAGACTCCCTGGAAAAGACCCTGATGTTCTGAAAGATTGAGGGCACTAGGAGAAGGGGACGACAGATGACGAGATGGTTGGACAGTGTTCTCAAAGCTACGAACATGAGTTTGACCAAACTGCGGGAGGCAGTGGAAGACAGGAGTGCCTGGCGTGCTATGGTCCATGGGGTCACGAAGAGTCGGACACGACTAAATGACTAAACAACAACAACACTCATCCCACTGGTCATTCATTAACTCAAGGAACATCAGCAAAGGGAGGCTGAACTTGTGTTGGTTGGGGTTCTTGTACCAGCATTTCACACTGATCTCATGGTTGAAGAGCATCAATAAACAAATTAGCGATAAACAAAAGGAGAAGGTGTTTCTTTAACATTTGTGCTCTCTGAAAAAGTAGACTCCATATTTTAGTGATGTTTCTTCACTGCTTTGCAAAAAAGTTGAGAATATTTGAAGGACTATTGTATTTTAATATTTTGTTGGAAGCCTCACAGAGTGGCTGGGAAAACCCAGCCAGATGGGCGGGGTATAAATAAGAAATTATTATTATTATTGGTTTACCTAATTTTCAATTTTGTTGTTTTAAAAGGTGAAATACTTTCTAGCTGATTTTCATTTGTAATATTTTACTTTCCAGTGTTTATAGAGGATGTTTTTAGTTGTTTTCTATAATTACTATGAAATTTCCTCGTATTAATTCTCTTTTATAGAATGTTGGGATTCTCTGGTCTCTCACCCACTGCATTTTCCTGTGCCCCCTCCAACAGCATCTCCAGAGGGTTGTGGGCTCCCAGGAAATGCCTGAGATGTGGAGAGGAGGGATCAGGAAAGCCTCAGTGCCTATCTGGACACATGCCCACATTCCTTGCCTTGCAATCTATTATTTTTCACAGCATGCAGGCTAATTTCCCCTCCTCCAATCAGAAAAGCAAATTAAAAACCCATCAGCATGTGTTTCATTCTTTCCCCCCACTGATAGAAAAAGAGACAATCTTTTTCCTTCTTCTCTTCATTTAGTTGCTTAATTGTTTATCAAAGTGTCTTATGTACCAATTAGTTTTGTGCACTACTAGAGAAGAGACAAATTTCATTAGGCAAAGAAAACAGATTCAGATAGGTTCCCTGATACCTGCTGTTCAATATTGTTAAGCAGATTAGTTTGGACATTTTTAATGAACAAAGACATTCAAAAGACAGAGTCCTGTGACACCTTAAAGACTAGCTAGTTTATTGTGACATGGATTTCGTAGGCAAGAATGTATTTCATTAGATGCCTGAAGTGGGCAGGGAAAGTGGTGATTTTATCCAAGTCACGTGAAGTGCAACTGAAGGAAGTGGGGGGGGGGGAGACAGGTGAAAGTGAATGGTAATAGAAATGTACTCTGTATGGGATGTGAAATATGAATGCAGTACATAATCTTAAAATGAAGTCTGGGCAACAAGCAATATAAGAACACACGAGGTTTGTAGGTAAAGGGCCAAGCACAAATGTAGGCTGTGACAAATTGTAAATATGTCTAATGAATTAATTTTTTCCCCATTCCAGCTCACCCTGGAATCTTTTTACATTATTAAGCATGTACCAAGATCATATATTCTTCTCTGATTCACCTGGACAATATGCCTGCAGAAGACGATTTAGCACGTTCCTTAGCTGGATGAGAATGACACGTGCAGCTAGGTGCTACATACACACATTGCTCCCTCCAACCCAGCAGCCGAGACTGCATACGTGAACATTTTCCTTAAAAGAATAAGATCAAGGCCTGGATGCTTCCTGTCTCTGCCAAACAGCTGACCGACAGGGTTTTAGCTTTTAAAAAGGTCTCTGTGTGCACAGCGACACTGGATCAGGGGAGCATGCCCACAGAAAGGGAAGCAGACCTCTCTTCATTGTAGTATACGTTGACTTTTTTTAGATTCAGAAAACACACGCTTACAAAGAGCAACACATACAAACTATAAGTAAATATGAATTTTTAGACTATGTATACCACAGAAGGGAAAGCAAGCACCCTTCATTTTCTCCGTGACTTAATTGTTAATCAATATTTCTCTAAATTTAATCAGATATGATTATTTAATTGTATTAGCAAGACCAATTTATTTCAACTATGTATATTTAATATCAATATGAATTAGATTTAGCTATGTATTGATGGATAGGAGGAAAATTAAATTATTTCCAATACTGATAAGTTGGAAGTTTTGCTGTCAGCAGTAAGCAAAGCACAATTTTCTTCTGATCCTTTAATTGTGTTAAAATAAGCTATGCGTATTTTGTTGTTGTTGTGGTAGGACTGTATCCACCATTATTTTTCAAACCAAAATTATTTCCTATGAGTTAGCTATTTTAAAATATGTATTTTAGATCGATATTTTAAATACTACATTAGCATATCCTTATCTCCAGCATTTGCTTTAAATTAAAGGAAGAATATATCACTGATTTCCAGTACTGATATTGAAAGTAGTCATTGAATATTGATACTAACAACACACCAAACTTTCACCTTTCAGCTGTGGGGGAACTGGTCTAAGCCTGATACATCTTCCTCATACATATCCAATATGTGGAATGTTGGCATTGACATGATGAGCTAATGTAGGAAAAACACTGAGAACTAATTTGAATAGTAGAGTGCTTGGTATCTGGTGGGCGGGGTTTGCGTGTTATGCTCCAGAATCAGCACCTCCCTTCAGAGTGTGTTCAGTTATGAGTGTCAGTTAAGAAAGAACAACTGACTCTTTTTTTGTTTCTTGCCTCATGTTATTGTATTTAGTTTCTCTCAGACATTGTGTTATTCTGTTACAGTTTTCTATCCGTTTATTATTAAAGCTTAGTTCACATTTATGTGAGCCACTTATTTTTCTCAAGGAAAAAGAAACTGCTGAAGAATGGTGGAATATCCTAAACGTGGGTGAGTAAGAGGATATTCCCAGTTTACCCCCCCCCCCCCGCCAGCTCCACAACAGCTAAGTATCCAGCCCTGATGGGACAGAAATGCCTTTCTTCAGCTCTTGCTGTGACTCAACTTTTATGCATGTGTAAAACTAAGGTGAGGAAGACACCTCTATAAAAACCTTTAGACTATCGGAACTCATGTCTGTGGCTTCTCCAACAGCCATCACTCTTTGCCAAACAAATGTGCATCAGCTATCCTACTGTGTTTTCCAGGAACGGCAAAAGTTTGCATAACACAGATTTAGTGCAAGAAGCATTCCTTGGTGGGGCCAGGGTTAGTTTGAATCAAACTACTGGAATTCACTTCCTCGCCTTTATTGTTTTCCCACCATATCTTTTGAGTGCATTCCCCCCCCTTGTTATGGTTTCTTTCTCTTTTCTAGAGTGAAAAGGCTGCACTGAAAAACGTGTGTATTTGGAGATATGCACTAATTGGCCTCGAGACTTCTCTTTTTTTCCTACTCCATAATGTTGAGAGTCCTTTTCTTGGAGTGGTGTTTTATTTAATTGTCAGGGAAGACAAGCTAAGATTTCATGGGGTAAATACCTGGGGGATTATTGGGTTAAGGGCACTCTTTGTAATTCTGTCCTATTTTTGGCATTGGGTTCTTTGAGTTCCCTTTTGGGCTTGGCAGGTGCACCAGTCTCTCTCAACTTCTGGGCATGTTTACAGGCTCTATCTGTGGCCCCACAGCAAAGGATTGGAAGGAATTTTTCTTCCTTGCTACAAAAACTTTGGATATGTGAACCTGACAAGTACAGTGTGGCCCGCCAGGCTGGCATTCACCACACAGGTATTAAGAAAAAAACCCTACCCATGCCTTTCGTTCTCAACCTTCACTTTTGTCCAGCATACTTGAGACTTACAGTTTGCGTCTTAAGTGTCATCACCTGCAACCCCCCAAAAAGCTTTGGAGGCACCTCCTATACCATGTGGGAGGAGCAGAAATGCCAGGGGAAAGAGAAGATGGGAAAGTTTCATCCTATTCACTTCCTCAAATTCACTTATCTCAGGATCCAAGCCAATGTATTGTAGCAAAAATAACAGATTTTATGAAACAAGATATGCCTTCAAATTCCTTGCTCTAGCCCCCCCTTTTTGCTCTAGCCTCCTTCTCTTTTCTCTCGTGGTTTTTCATTTTATCTTTATTAACATATATTGTTGTTTACAACTCTATAAAGTATTTCCCAGAAGCAACATTTTATTGGCTTTTTCCTGGGCATTGTTATGTCAGTATCACAAAAGCCAATAAAAACTAAATCAAGAGAAATGATTTTTTGAATTGTCTTTGAACAAAGAATGTAAGTGCCTGGCTATAAGAAGAAATTTTCAAGTGCAGATTGCAAAGTAATAATTTGAGATGTTACCTAATCGCTGTAGTGAATTACTAGGCAATCTGAATAAAGACTAAAGAACACATTTTCAATGTCAGCCAAGAAAATGTATTGAGCATATGTAAAATCATCTCTGGTGATGATGTTGTTGTTTTCCCTAGAAGGTTTTCCCTAGAAGGTCCCTTATTTATGTATGACCCTCAGGGTCCTTCCAACTCTATGATTCTAAGAAGTGGCAAGGAGAAATATCCTTTAATAGATTCAGCCTTGCTTCATGAAACAACTAGTCTTTGGCAAGCTGTCCTAAGAGCCTCTTGCATATAAGTATTGAAAGCAGGATGTTAAGTATTATAAATGAATTTGTGTGGGGTTTCATTAAAGGTAGAAAACAGAGAGACTAAGCACAGAACTTTGTTTCATTGTTAAGGTTCGCCTCACTGGAATATTTTCTCTTTAACTGAAACTACCAAGCTTTATTTCTTCCTTTCACCCAACTGAAAAACTATTTATTTGAGCAGGGGTATGATAAAAAAAAAAGTTCACGTCTTCCCCTTGGGCTATAACAGTTTATGTGCTCTTTAAACACATGAATACCGCATATGCAGCAAATTACAGCTGTCTCCAGTCAAGCCTATAATGGAAGTGATTTCATGCCAAACACACAAGTCCTCAACGATGGTTAAGTGTACTGTATAAAAAGCAAGACTTTACCGTTGACTGCATTGCTGTGTTTGTCACTGGCAATTCTAACACATCCAACAATGGAGGGTGAAGCAGAAAATGTGGAGAGGCAAGGAGTGGCTAAGTGTTGTGTGGCTAAAACTTTGTCCCAACCTTGTATTTCATTTGTGATGGTTTGGCAACTCAGGTCACTTCATCCAGCCCAGCACCTTGGTTGACCAAAAGCTTGTTTAACTTATGAAAGAATGTTACAGGTAGGTAGCCGTGTTGGTCTGATGTAGTCGAAACAAAATTCCTTCCAGTAGCACCTTAGAGACCAACTAAGTTTGTCATTGGTATGAGCTTTCGTGTGCATGCACACTTCAGATGCTTTTTTATTTTATTTTATTTTTTAAATTTTGCTATGAAAGAATGGTTCATTCAGGCACCCCCAAACTTCTAACAGGACCAGTGGTCAGGGATCATGGGAGTTGTAGGCCAAAACATCTGGAGGGCCGCAGTTTGGGGATGCCTGGGTTAATTCATTGTTAGTGGACCAGTTTATATGATATTGTAGTTTTTCAATATTGTTGTTTTTATCTGTTTATTTTGAATACTTTGTTCCCTATTCTGGGTTTCAAAATATTCAATGAAGAGCAGGCTATACAAAATATAATATAATATAAAACAAAACAAATAGCTAGCAGGGCATCTGAACAATAGCATTACTATTGTCTTCTGTATCTAGAGATACAATGGCACTGAAGATGGAGGTTTGGGGATCTGGAGCTGTTTGAAAATTTGATAGGAGTGGACTTGTAAAACCCACACTTTTAGATGTACCACTTGCCCCTTTTCTGAAGTCTTTGGCTGTCTTCTGTCATGGAAAAATTCCATTACTAGTTCTAAGAGAAATTAAATTTTAAAATGTACCAATAGTTAAGCCTATTGGCCTGGACGCAGGTGACGCTGTGGTCTAAACACTGAGCCTCTTGGGCTTGTCGATCAGAAGGTTGCAACAGAGTGAGCTTCCGTTGCTCTGTCCCAGCTTCTGCCAACCTAGCAGTTCAAAAGCACCCTAGTGCAAGTAGATAAATAGGTATTGCTGCGGTGGCAAGGTAAATGGCGTTTCCATGCACTCTGATTTCTGTCACAGTGTTCTGTTGTGCCAGAAGCGGTTTAGTCCTGCTGGCCACATGACCCGGAAAGCTATTTGTGGACATACGCTGGTTCCCTTGGCCAGAGGTTGAGATGAGCGCCGCAACCCATAGTCACCTTTGACTAGACTTAACTGTCCAAGGGTCCTTTACCTTTACCTATACCTTTACCTTGTTGAGGCAGAAAGCCAGAACACAGCTCATAACTACAGTCATACCTCGGTTTAAGTACACTTCGGATTGAGTACTTTCAGTTTAAGTACTCCGCGGACCCATCTGGAACGGATTAATCCACTTTCCATTACTTTCAATGGGAAAGTTCGCTTCAGGTTAAGTACAGACTTCTGGAACCAATTGTGTACTTAAATCGAGGTACCACTGTATTGTGAATTAAGGCTGTTTTCAACCAACCCATTGCACTAGCATAAGCCTGCATAAGGATTCCCACCAGTGCAATAGGAATTCCCTGCTTCCTCCTCTGCATGAAGTCTACACCATCCCCAAATCTGTTCTGGAGGAGTCGGGGAGCTCCCAGAACAGATTGGTTTTTTTGGGGGGGGGCGGGGGGTACATGATTTGGCTAACACTGAGTTAGGGGATGGGCTGTGTGGGTTTCCTTTCATGCCTCTTTACCTGTTTTTCAAGCAGTGTGTGCCTCCTTTGCTGTTTATAGGCAGGCCTTACACCACAATCTGTGTTTTAAGCACTTTAGGCAGATCTGCCACTGTCAGGCTTAACAGAGAGCTTGCAATGAAAGAGTGGCAAAAAGAAAATCTCACCAATTAAGCATTTTTGCTTTTAGAAGGACAAGAGACTGCACGATGAATGTTAAGTATTCCTGGGTATGCTCTCCTCAGTGGGCTTCTTTAGCTCTGCAATCATCTATTATCTATCCACATGCCTATTTTCTCTATCACAGAAGGGAACTATCACAGAACTTTTCCACAGAACTTTAGTTGCTTGGGAAATCAGTCAGTGTCCTAATTATGTTATTGCTTTACAAATCTTTTCACTTTCTCCAATACGGTGTCTCAACTCTTCAGTCCTCCCCTTCACGGAAATCTCCTTTGGGAAGTCTCCTCACCACTTCTTTTGTTACCTGCAGATTTTGCATATTCAAATACCTGCCCAAATTGTTCATCCCCTTGGTATCAACAAGGATGACTCACTGACTTTGTTTAGTTACAGTCCTCACACATAAGGAGGGAACAAGCTTCAGAAAACAAGGCCACAAGCCAGTTCTTGTAAGTCATCCATAGTCCCTGTATCCCCACATCTACGCAGTTTTGTCTTTTCTCTTCCTGATCACTGGCCTCTTTCTTGCTGTTCTGCTTCAATACACTGTCAGGTTAAGATCTAGGCTGAATAACCCCCTCCCCTCTCCCTACTCACAAAACCAAAATAAAACAACATTATAGGAAAAGGAAGCATTTGACTGCCTCTGAAAGGGTTTAAAATAGAGATTGTCTCTCAGGAATATTTTTTTTTTGTATATCTATATCAAAGACAAATCTTTGAAGATATATTTGTCAAATTAGTCATTCAGTGATTCAAAATAAAAGATCCCTTTCCTTTTTATATATATATTGTTGAACTAGTCTGTCAGATTTTACAGGAAGATTACAGGAATGATGTTTTTTATATCTCCGCTCTCATAATTGCAGTGCACACTAAACAAGACATTGTGGTGTTCATTATTGCTGGCTTCTCCCTTTCCTTGAAGTATCAATCTCACATCCTGAAGCCTGCACTGTGCTTTTATACCGTTGAGCAAATTTCTCTATTCAGACTCTATAAAAATGGCTGAAGCTGAGGCTCCAATACTTTGGCCACCTCATGAGAAGAGAAGACTCCCTGGAAAAGACCCTGATGTTGGGAAAGATGGAGGGCACAAGGAGAAGGGGATGACAGAGGACGAGATGGTTGGATGGTTGGTCGAGGTGTTCTCGAAGCCACCAACATGAGTCTGACCAAACTGCAGGAGGCAGTGGAAGACAGGAGTGCCTGGCGTGCTTTGGTCCATGGGGTCATGAAGAGTCGGACACGACTAAACAACTAAACAACAACAAATAAAAAATGGCAGTTACATTGACCATCCTAATTTATTTTAAAATGTCTTACTTTTAGAGAAGAACTCATCATGGTACATGTTACAACAAACATTACTTTGCATATTAAAAGTATCATATAAATAGTAATGATAAATTGTACAACAGTGTACGATAATTGTACAATAATATGATGAACATCATGAAATACAGTCAACATTCGAAGATGAATAAGTTGTGTGCTTCTACATGTTTAGAGCTTGACACAATGGGCTTGCTTCTTACTTCTCTGTGGAACACACTCTGTATTATTGGTAGTAAAATATGAAGAGGAGCTCCAGCCGTGGCAGGCACAGATGTAATAATATAAATAGCTTTTCTCTCTCATCACTAATCTGTGACACCATTATCATAACAAGTCTGCTCCTGAGTGCATGGGAGCTGCCCCAGGTGAGGGCTAACCAGGAGTGATGATAAAGCCTGTCCCTGACTCCCTCAGCAACACCACGCTTAGCCCTGGGGTGGCAGACTCTAGTGAAGGATGGGAAGGAAGGGGAACGGGGCTGGAATAGATGTTACCCCTTCCCTCAGTCTGTCACCATCTGGTTCCAGTTTAAAGACAGGACTTCCACCTCCCTCCCTTCCTGAAGAGGAGAGAAAGTTGCTAGAATCTAGGGAGAACCCTGAGAAGCAGCATGGCATGGCTGAGGAGGATTCAGTGGGATGGGGAGGGAGAAGGCAGGTCCAACACTCTCCAGAAGACCTGGTGCTGCCTCTGGAGGAGGGGGGGGTAATACACCCACCTAGATGCAGTGCTCACTTGCAGACCAGCTACTCATCCAAGGACTTTAAAACTTGGCCATGGACAGCTTGTTGGAACAACTTCTCCACACTTGTGCCATCTTGAACTTCTCGTACTTGGATCTTGAACTTGTGAACCTTGGCCTTGCCCCTAGACTGGGCTCAACCACACCATTCCTTCACCTTCCTAGAGGAGTGCTGGGACTGTGATAAGCCTGTGCTGCTACTCTGCCCCAATAAAGATCTGGTTCATACTTGCACATAAGAGCATCTGCTGTTGTGCTTTGGGAGAGGAGGCAGGACAAAGCCGATACAGTGGTACCTTGGGTTGCGTACTCAATCCGTTTCGGGGTGCCGTTTACACCCCGAAAAGTACGCAGCCCCAGCGACGCTTTAGCACATGCGCGAAGCGCAGATAGAGCGCTTCTGTGCATGTGCGAAGCACACAGAAAGCTTCTGCGCATGCACGCATGGTGGAACCTGGAAGTAAACACTTTGGGGTCCGTCACATTCTTAAGCCGAAAGTACGCAACCCGCAGCATACTCAACCCGAGGTATGATTGTACTACTGTTTGGTGCAGTGCTGAAATTGGAGGAAAGAGGACATAGGGCTAGGTGGATAAAATGTTAAACTGTCAGATGGGTCAGAATTATGGATATGAAATCTAACTGTTAGCAGGGAAATTGTGAAATGTACTTTTTTGGGGAGAGCTGCTTGCCCATCCTCATGAAGAAAAGGGGGAGTGATGTGCAAGTCTGTGCACGTGAACTCTGAAATAAGTCCCACTATTGTTAACATGGCTTACTCCCAAGTAAGTATGCATTGGCTTGAAGCCTGAAAATGGCTTGAAGCCCCCACCCCATCCCCGGGCTTTATTTCCAGTTGTAGAGTCTGGCCTGTGTTGAAAAACAAACTGGGAAATATTTACATTGGGAATTAGTGGGTGGGAAAAAGATTAGATTCCTCTCCCTATTTTCCAATTGTTCCTTGCATGTCCTCTGTTTCCCCTTCTGAATGCAAGCTATTTTGAAAAATACAGGTTTTAGAACACATTTGCTGAGATAGTTCTATCCTGAGTGTGGATTTGCTGGGTTGTATTTCATTTCCAACAACTGCAGTGTTCATACTCTTCAAACCACTTATTCCAAAATGGCAATGCCCATCTGAACTGTGAATTTCAGACTTTGTAGGATAGTGCCTTATATAAAATCATGTTATTCATTGCTGGGTTTCTTCCAGAGTCTCCTCTCTGCTTCCTTAGCCACCGCCTGTCACTCTATGTGTGTATGTTTTCCAGCTTGAGCTATTGTTTCTGTTCTCTCACTGGATGAGTGATCAAACACTCCTCACATAAACAGTCTTGCATGCAAATTTAAACTGCATTGTCAAAGGATACTTATTCATGTGATTTTGAAATTTTCTCCTCCAAGAGCTTGTAAAGTTCAATCACATGAACATTTCACAGAAAACAAGCACAAAGAATTCCTGAGAATGACTGGAACAAACTCATTTGAAAATTAAAGTGACTATAAATTGATTTTATTTTGATCACCCAATACTATTATATGCTACTCAGTGCTAAAATCTATTTTCATGCAATTTGGAAGCTGACAAGTTAAGAGCATGTAAACATAAGAAAACCATAAAAGACTCAGCAATAATGTTAGTTCCTAAGCTTTGACTCACAGAACAAAGCTGAACAGCATATATTTACTGCGTGGTTCTCTTAAATGATTGACTAGGGCAATATCACATTGAAGAAGGTAAAACCCAGTGGAGTCAATTGGACTTCATCCAATGGCTACCAGCCACAATAGCTATGTTTTACCTCCTCTGTCAATCACCCATCTCCTATGACCCTTCTGAGAAAAACCCCATCCCACCGGCCCACTATATATAAGGGTCTAGTGACTTCTGTTTCAGTGTACAGTGGTATCTCCGGTTGTGGATGGGATCTGTTCCGGAGCTCCAGTTGGATTCAGAGGTTTCCGCAACCGGAGGTGCCTGGTCTGCATGTGTGTGCGTGGTGTGATAGAGCGCTACTGCGCATGCACGTGGGGCGAAACCCGGAAATATACTTCCGGGTTTGCTGTGTGCGTATCCCGAAGGATACGTAACAAGAGGGGCACGTAAGTAGAGGCTCCACTGTACAGAAGAAGTGTGCATGCACACAAAAGCTTATACCCAGAACAAACTTAGTTGGTCTCTAAGATGCTACTGGACATTTTTTTAATTTTATTTATTTCGACTCCTTTGTCACAGGCAGTCTGCATCTGAATAACACCAATTTCTGGGACTCACAAGTGGGGAGAGGGCCATTGCGCTCAAATACTGTTGTGGTATAATTTCATCCCAGTACAGGGTTTGTCAGACTTGTTCCTGGTATGAGATAGATAAATGCCCTTCTCATTATTTCCACTCATGGGTGCCACAACCTGAGATGTGATTTAAAAAAAAACAAAAAACCCCAAAAACCGCATGTGCAAAGTGATGTGGTAATGTGGAAAACAGAACCTGAGAACCTGATAAAAACCAAAACTGACATATTCCCCTCCCCTCCCTTGGCATCTGGTTCCTCCCTGTCCTACACACATTTATTTGAACATGTGTAGAAAGCTCCAGCCCACAAAGCTGCATTAACACCTAGAAACCAGTGGAAGAGCCTCTCTCTGCAATGGCACTCCTCCATGTGCATTAATTTAGTCCCCATGACATATGAAAAGGGCTCATGTCTCCGAAATGGATGTGGTAACTGATCAGCCTAACACCTGATGCCTCTCTGGGCTGTGTCAGCTTTGGCTTGATGGATAAAGGCTGTTGGAAGAGATTCTAAGAATTCTGCCTCGTATTGCTTCACAGCAGCTATTAGCATTATAGCCAAATGGAGAACATGAAATGGGCATCTACTGACAATGGAGTTTAGCCTTTAACTTTGAGATCTCAGAATGACCTGGATTGAATGATGTTTGGGATTTGTTTCAGCTAGAAAAACCAGTTGCTTATGAAGTTATGGGCCAAAGCAAACAAGATGAATTTTAACAAGGAGAAATGTAAAGTACTACACTTGGGCAAAAAAAATGAAAGGCACAAATACAGGATGGGAGACACCTGGCTTGAGAGCAGTACATGTGAAAAGGATCTAGGAGTTTTGGTTGACCACAAACTTGACATGAGTCAGCAGTGTGATGCAGCAGCTAAAAAAGCCAATGCAATTCTGGGCTGCATCAATAGGAGTATAGCATCTAGATCAAGGGAAGTAATAGTACCACTGTATTCTGCTCTGGTCAGACCTCACCTGGAGTACTGTGTCCAGTTCTGGGCACCACAGTTCAAGAAGGATACTGATAAGCTGGAACGTGTCCAGAAGAGGGCAACCAAAATGGTCAAAGGCCTGGAAACGATGCCTTATGAGGAACGGCTTAGGGAGCTGGGTATGTTTAGCCTGGAGAAGAGAAGGTTAAGGGGTGATATGATAACCATGTTCAAATATATAAAAGGATGTCATATAAAGGAGGGAGAAAGGTTGTTTTCTGCTGCTCCAGAGAAGCGGACACGGAGCAACGGATTCAAACTACAAGAAAGAAAATTCCACCTAAACATTAGGAAGAACTTCCTGACAGTAAGAGCTGTTCGGCAGTGGAATTTGCTGCCAAGGAGTGTGGTGGAGTCTCCTTCTTTGGAGGTCTTTAAGCAGAGGCTTGACAGCCATCTGTCAGGAATGCTTTGATGGTGTTTCCTGCTTGGCAGGGGGTTGGACTGGATGGCCCTTGTGGTCTCTTCCAACTCTATGATTCTATGATTCTATGATTCTAAGTTAGCTTTCAATTTCTGCCTTCCACACAGTCTGTGCCACATCATGTTAGCATAACTATTAGTCATTACACACACATAGACATACATTTATTCAGTACCCAACGATAATAAAATGTGATGTTGTCCTATCCTGTTAGGGTAGGTTTCTAAAGGGCAGCAACCCAGTAGGGTTACTTGAAACAAGGTGAGTTATATAATATTTCAGTATAGTTCATGGAAATAGAACTGAAGAATGTTTATTCGTCTTTCACAAAACAAAGCATTAATATTGTTCAGGTATGGTATACATAATATCCCTATTATGCCCTATACATAATATCACCTTTTTTAAAACAATTACCCTGAAAGATAGGTAAGCATTATCCCTATATTGCAGGAGCAGGAGCTGAGGCAAGAGTAGCTTGCCTTAGGCCAGGCACAGGCAAACTCTGGCCCTCCAGATGTTTGGGACTACAATTCCCATCATCCCTGACCACTGGTCCTGTTAGCTAGGGATGATGGGAATTGTAGTCCCAAACATCTGGAGAGCCAGAGTTTGCCTGTGCCTGCCTTAGGCTGTAGTTCAGGCACCCGCAAACTGCGGCCCTCCAGATGTTTTGGGCTACAACTCCCATGATCCCTAGCTAAGAGGACTAGTGGTCAGGGATGATAGGAATTGTAGTCCAAAACATCTGGAGGGCCGAAGTTTGGGGATGCCTGCTGTAGTTGTTGTTGTTTAGTCGTTTAGTCGTGTCCGACTCTTCGTGACCCCATGGACCATAGCACGGAGTTGTATATCACACCTATTGGGGATTTACCATGAAATTGAGTGGGATGTGCTCCTGAATATACATGAATTTTTGTTGTTGGCACCTGTCTGTCTCGAAAGACAATGGAGTGTGCCTCCAGGGCTGAAGTCAAACCACTGTGTTAGCAGCACCAAAGTGACCTCCCCAGGGTGCAAGCCTGGACAGTGTGTATGGAGGTCCCAAGCTGCCCAGACTCACTGATGGGGTCCAAAGGAAAGCAGAGCAATACATTTGGCACCATCTTGGCTGCAGGAGTTGCCAGAAAGAGGTGTACATGACACCATTCAACCGTTTTAGGGACTCGGTTCCAAATTTCTGTAGGGTTTACTCCTTAGCCTTTTCTTCACCTGAAGATATCCCACAAAGCAGGAGAGGTTTAGGATCAGAGGGTTCCTTCTCCAGATCCCAGAAGGTACCACCAAGGTAGCACGTTCAGAGGAGGCAGCAGACATGCACAGGAATGCACTAAAAGACTCAGGGCCGTCTTTAGCATGTGCGCCACCGGGTTGCAAAGATCCGCCCAGCGCCCCCATATTTAGTTCAGCCCCCAAATTAACTTTGATTATGCTTATGTCACACACCACACTTTTTTAAAAATGATTTCTCTAAACGAATTTGAACTGTAAGTGATGAAATTAAAACGCAATTTGCAATGTTCCACTCGGGTTCAGCGGCACCTTTGACACGACTGAACTCGTGCGGCTTGCACGCATCTGGCAGGCAGGCGGCACCAGATCAGTCGTGTCAAAGGTGCCACTGACCTCGCTGCTGCATAGCAGCTCGATACAATATGTAACACAATATTTTGTAGGAGTTAATTTCGCGTGCACGGCGCCGTTGAGAATGACCAGCGCCGCCGTTGACTCGTCTGAAAAGCACCGCCCTTGTGAATGACAAGCACCGGTGCTGGTGTGGCGCATATTTGGTAAATGACAAGCACAAAGTCGAAAGTCCTTTAGTGTAACAGTAGGTATACATTTTGGTAATACCTAGGTATATATGTATTTTGTTTTTCTAGCTTGATCAAAATTTTTATTTGACAACAGGTAGATAGTTAAGAGCTTAGGCGGCTTAAGTGGTGGGTGCCTGGTGCCCCCCAGAATTTGGCACCCGGGTGCCCCACACCCCTTGCACCCCCAGGAAAAGACGGCCCTGATAAGGCTGCCTAGTGAGCTTTCACACACTCACTAATAGCTTCCACATGTATACTCAAGCATATATTCCACTGATTTAAATTACGATTATTCTTAAATTAATGAGCACAGGACTGCAGACTTTCATTCTATTCTGCACTATACTAAATTCTGTTCTATTATTAGTCTGCATATCCTTACTGTGCAGTGCAATATTATCAAATCCAAAACTAACAGTTACTGTGCTTTGTTAATAGGGTCTTTTGTACCCCCCAAACTGTGTAAAATAAGAATGTGTTGGAATTCTCAATAGACTAAACTTTCCATAGCAGGTACTCATAATGGTATAATAAATATTTCAATATTTGAGAAAGTCTAGTACATAAATCATGTTTTTTTAATATTTATGTATTTTTTTAAAAGACAACAATTCTTTTTCTACTATGCAAATTTGATTTGTGGCAGAAAATGACAGAAAGCAAAATTTTCCATTTTGACACTTCTATAAATAATCATGATGATTTGATGCATTCACAGGTATTTTCTACACAAGAAATAATTTTATTTAGACTCTTTCCCCCACTATCTTTAAGAACTCATTAATAATAGTAATTAAACATTAGAACATATTACAAAGCAGGTCTATCAAAACATTGCTTGTGGGCTTTCTAAATGAAGCAACCAAACTGCTCCAGTTTCTGGTCCTCCTGCATTTCAGTAGTTACTGCAAATAAAGCAACATAAGAAAATAAAATTGACCGTGCTGTCAGCAAATCTGAAGCACCTGAATTCTAGCAATGTAAGTCAGTGCATGCAATTAGTTCTTCTCTAATTACTTGTCTCTTTCTCTTTTTCACTCAGCATGGGCATACTCACACACCCATCTCTCTTTTCCACTGAAAAAATACTTGTTAGGCATATAGGAAGTGTCGGATACCGCCATTCCTAAAATACATGGCCATATTATTTCCATTCCAGTGAAAAAAGTGCTGATTCAGCCCTCAGATTAGCTGGCTTTAAACCACTCCTTCCCATCACAAACAAACAATGTGTCTATGAATAGAGAGAATCTTCAGTTTTTTGACTGACATAAGCGTTCCTGGAATTAGTAATATGTTCGTTCAATGGTCTTAAATATTTACCCTATCTTCAAGAGTCAGTAAGTGATCGTTTTCTATAAATGAAATCAACTAAACTGAAGATAAATGTTATCTGCTCAAATATGCTGCAATTTACAGGGGAGTTTCATATCAATCAAGTGACAATAGTGGATTTATATTCCCACATGACATACTTATTTAACATTTCTTTTTTAATAACCAAAAGCATTACTTTCTGAAAGCCTATCTATCAATCACTCATCTGATATACAATCAAGCTTGGATACATCTTTTATTTCTCTTTTGAGCGGGTCCTTGAACATCCAAGATGAAAGGGATGAGGAATGAATTTGCTCCTCAAGCTGTATCCAGTGGTGAAGTTTGTGTTCTAACTTCCAGTTCCCTGCAGTCCATCTCTAGTAGGGTTGCCATATTTCAAGCAGTAAAACCACCACCACCCCTCCCAAAGTTGCTGAGTTTTATTTTTTTTTTACAAACACGGTTCAAAACCTATCTCTAGTGAAAGACATTGGCAATAAAATAAGTTTATTGCACTTACTAGCCATGACAAATCAGAATAAATATTAAATACAGGCAAAAGGGGTGTCATGCCACAAATATTGGTCTCTATTTAGATCTCTGTGTCTCCCTTACAATTCACTGCTATAATTGTCCAGGGTCTTCTTTCTGATCTTTTTGGCCACCAAAGCAAAAAGGGTGACTTTATCAGTCACTGAAATGTTTTCATTGCTAAGAAGCCATAGGATCTTCTCTGCTGGAGAGAGACATCTTTCTTGTACAGATGGTAAGGTGAGAAATCGCCGCTTGGATCCAATGTATAGTAGGCAATATAGTGCAAGATGTATTCCACTTGCGGTTGCCCACATATACAGAGCCTGTCTTTGTATGGTACCCTGTTATATCATCCGTCTAGGACGGCGGAGGGCATAGCTTGAAAACGCAACTCAGTAAAAGCAAATCTAAGTGAGGCTGGCTGGAGATTCAACAGGTAACTGGCTCTAAAATGGACCGTTTTTAGAAGGGGGAACCAAGGAGAGCATTTAGATGATTTGATTGCTTGCACATCAAGTAGTGATTCTGTCCAGTGGTACCAATCCCTTAATTGGCATCTGTATATAATCTCCTCTAATTTATGTAAATAATAAGAGTTCAAATAATGTTGCATGTTAGATTTCCACCATTGGATATTCTCCAATTCCACATAGCACAGGGCTGGCAAGCACTCACAAGGCACGGAGGACAGTTTTCAGGTAAGTAAATCTGGTGCAATCAGCTCTTGCAGCTAACGTTGGCCATCCAACCTACATGCATGCGAGTTCACCCATTAGCACCACCCTTCTGAGCAATACTCTTCCCCACCCTCTGACTATATATAAGGGTCTGGGGACTTCTGTTTAAGTGTATCTGAAGAAGTGTGCATGCACACAAAAGCTCATACCTATGACAAACTTAGTTGGTCTCTAAGGTGTTACTGGAATGATTTTTTTATTTTTTGTGTCAACTATGTCAGACCAACACGGCTACCTATCTATAACCAGAGCAGATTCAGCTGAATTGCAAGGCAAAGGTTCCTAGTTGCTTAATTTCCCTTCCCTCCAATGAAGTGGCAACATGGTGGCATCAGCGCTGGGCCCTTGGGCCTCTGGCCCTTGGGCCAAATGTTATTCAGCAGGGTTAGCAGTTTGGCCCACAAGGCCATGTTCCCCAAACTACACTCATGTGTGGGGCAGATAGCAAAGCAAATGGATCAGCTGTGTGTCCAAATTTACTGGGGACAACTTGTTCATACATCATCATCATCATCATCATCATCATTATTTATTATTTATTATTTATACCCCGCCTATCTGGCTGGGTTTCCCCCACCACTCTGGGCGGCGTCCAACAAATACCAAAATACATTAAAACAGGGGTCAGCAAACTTTTTCAGCAGGGGGCCGGTCCACTGTCCCTCAGACCTTGTGGGGGGCCGGACTATATTTTGGAAAAAAATATGAATGAATTCCTATGCCCCACAAATAACCCAGAGATGCATTTTAAATAAAAGGACACATTCTACTCATGTAAAAACACCAGGCAGGCCCCACAAATAACCCAGAGATGCATTTTACATAAAAGAACACATTCTACTCATGTGAAAACTTGCTGATTCCCGGACCATCCGCGGGCCGGATTTAGAAGGCGATTGGGCCGCATCCAGCCCCCGGGCCTTAGTTTGGGGGCCCCTGCATTAAAATATCACAGATTAAAAACTTCCCTAAACAGGGCTGCCTTTAGGTGTATTCTAAATGTCAGGTAGTTGTTTATCTCCTTGACCTCCGATGGAAGGCCCGCTGCCTGGTTCCCTGTAGCTTTGCTTCTCGCAGTGAGGGAACTGCCAGAAGGCCCTCGGCGCTGGATCTCAGTGTCCGGGCTGTACAATGGGGGTGGAGACGCTCCTTCAGGTATATAGGACCGAGGCCGTTTAGGGCTTTAAAGGTCAGCACCAACACTTTGAATTGTGATCGGAAACATACTGGGAGCCAATGTAGGTCTCTTAGGACCGGTGTTATGTGGTCTCGGTGGCCGCTCCCAGTCACCAGTCTAGCTGCTGCATTCTGGATTAATTGCACTTTCCGGGTCACCTTCAAAGGTTGCCCCACGTAGAGCACATTGCAGTAGTCCAAGTGGGAGATAACTAGAGCATGCACCACTCTGGCGAGACAGTCTGTGGGCAGGTAGGGTCTCAGCCTGCATACCAGATGGAGCTGGTAGACTGGACACAGAATTAACAGCTGTGAGTCCAAAATGACTCCTAGGCTGTGCACCTGGTCCTTCAAGGGCACAGTTATCCCATTCAGCACCAGGGAGTCCCCCACACCTGCCCGCCCCCACACCTGCCCGTCCCCAAAACAGTACTTTTGTCTTGTCAGGATTCAACCTCAGTCTGTTAGCCGCCATCCATCCTCCAACCGCCTCCAGACACTCACACAGGACATTCACTGCCTTCACTGGTTCTGATTTAAAAGAGAGATAGAGCTGGGTGTCATCTGCATACTGATGAACACCCAGCCCAAACCCCCTGATGATCTCTCCCAGTGGCTTCATATAGATGTTAAAAAGCATGGGGGAGAGGACGGAACCTTGAGGCACCCCACAAGTGAGAGCCCAGGGGTCTGAACACTCATCCCCCACCATACAGCCAATCCCTGAAGAAAGCAGGTTCAAATAGAATTGTGTGGCCATTCCCTGCAGCAAGCAAGGTTGAAGAAACTTAATAATATCATAATAGCATATGGTAATTGACAGTTGGATTGTCTCACCCACCTATCAACGTTGCTGTTGTGATATATAAATTTAATAAACAAGATTTCAGGGCAGTTCATAGGATAAAAATAGAAGGTAAAAACACAAAGAAATAGTTTAAACAAAAACAACAAAACAGTAACCCTCCCCTCTCACAAACACATTTAAAAGGCAGTAGAATATTAATCAGCCTTATCAAACCAAAAATTACAAACCAAAAATACAAATGAACATATAACACTTAAGAACAGTGTAAAACAACCCCATCCCCCAATAAACAAAGCCCATCCAAGTTAACCCCCCCCCCTGATACCACATTTTTAGTGCAAGGGAGCTTTCCCATGCCCACGTTCCACTCCCAAAGGGACAACTCCCTTTGGTGTTGTCCCTTCAGTGGCAGTCCCGTTTCCAGGGCAGGCAGGCTTTATAGAGCTGCCCCATCAACTGCACACCTAGCTGGAGAAGCAGGTGTTTCCACTGCTGCCTGCCTGCCCAGGGTCCTGGTGTGGGTGGGGAGGGATAATGACCTGTCTCCTCCAGCCAAAAATGTCACCCACCCCTGATCTAGAGAGTAACAATTCCCGAGGCTCATAACCAAGATATTAGCTGGCTTCCTGACTTTATAAAAAGAACAAGAATGTGCAAACTAAAAATACAATTGATGACATTAAGATCAAAGAATGGACCCCTGTTAGCCTTGCTATGGCCTGATGATTATCAGCTTGTGGTAACAAAGAAGGGGTACAATCCCACCGCTGTAGAGCTAGCTTTGTGGTTTTTCCTCTCCCTCTTGGTGAAATTCAGCGTAGAAACAGTGGCAAAAAGAACTGCATAACTAAAATCCCAGTTAAGAAAGAGTTAAAGCTATTTAAAAATAAAATAAAATCCCAGGCCTTTGAAAATTGGCATATTCACAGTTGAAATATTCAATCACATGCTATTTCAAGATCAACCACTAAATCTCTTTTTCAATCTTGACCAGGTTACAGTGGTTACATTCAAAGGTTTGTTACGAATTTAGAAATGAAATGGGGAAATAGCTGTATTCCTTGAGGGAACATGGGGGAAGGAACAGCTGTCTTTCATCCAAATAAGGAACAATGCTGAGACTCTAAAAGAAAATTTCTTTCAGCTGTATTGTCGGAGGGAAGTGAAATGTCTGCATGTGCTTTAAGATAACCTAAACAGACTGGTACACTAGGCTACAAGCAGGAACCCACTTACTTGGGAGTAACCTCCATTGAATTCAACAGGGCTTATTTCTGAGTAGAGATACTTAGGCTTGTGCTGTAATTTACCCATTAGTGGAGTTGAAGACATTAATTTTTCAGCTTACTTAGTTACATTCGCATCAGTGTAACCAGATATGATCAAATTCACTTGCATTCGCTTAACTGACTTCTGGTTGGTTAAAATTGGTTTAGACCAAACTATTTTGATTGATTTTTCGTTCAATTTATTAAAACATATCTTTAAGCAGTGTACAGAAAACTGAAGCAACAACAGAAAACTTAAAATATTATAAAAATACGGTTACAGTACATTTAAAATGTTATATGCTCATTCTGGTGTGCTGCTATTAGTAACTTCTTACACTTCTAACACCAGTAACTTCTTACAAAATGAGAAGATTGAGAAATATACTACCAGCAAGATTCTCTGATAAATGCTTCAAGTTTTATGTTGCAGATCCATCATAGCCCTTGGTATAAGTCCACTACATTTGTAAAAATATGTGTCTCCCCTTAATGGTGCTAACTGGGTGGACCCTCCGATATGCCTGTTACACAGATTATACTGAACACATGTACCAATTGTCTGTACATGTTTGATCTTATCAAAAAAAGAAAGAATGATAGAAAAGAAACTACAGGTCTAGATTTTCAAATTTTCTTTGTTTCCTGGAGAAACAGGCATACCTGATAATGGAAGCTGCTTGAGGGACATAGATCTTTAAAAAAAAAGTTGGTTGGGCTGCTTTATTTTTGTATTTGCTTTTTAGACTGAAGAGAAGCTAAAAACGAATAATATTTTGACAACCCTGTATCTTGAGTTCCTTCCTTTTCTTCAGTGTTTCAGGCTAGCTTTAGCATTTCCTTTTATGTTTGGAACACACACACCTTTCAGCGCTGCTTATTTCTATTTACAAATGGAGATGTTTTTGTTGCTCTTCCTTTTTCAAATGCCTGTCTCTCGAGGCACACCAAATAACGTTAAAATGTAAAAAGAGACATAACAGTTCACGAAAGCATTATGCAACCGGCTTGGTATGGAATAGCAATCAGATAAATTACTGGCAATCTGATTTTGTTTTTTGTCTCTTGCAGAAGCCCAAACGGAAACAAAGCATATTATAACCTTGATGCTTACACAAACACCCTGACACAAGAACCCAATAATGAAAAATAATGTTTTCCTATTTCAGAAATTAGTGGCAGCAGGAACCTGCTTAGCATCAAGCCATTTTTAATCTCCCTCTCTTCTGAAGTAGAACCACTCAACAGCAGCAGCACAACTCTTCAGGACAGCAGGCACCTTAATAAGCAACAGCTGAATTTTCAAAGAGCCCTTTAGTCCACATCACCTTCCTGTCTTCCGGGAGAACATCGTGACTGGAGTACGCACATGCATGTGCGCGTGCGCGTGCGCGTACACACACACACACACACACACACACACACACCCTCCCAATTTTGCTGTCCTCTCTTCCCTGATGTCCCCTCCAAATGAGCACTATAGCAAGGTGACCCATGGTGCTATATATCAGTGTTTCTCAACCTTTTTTGGGCCACGGCACACTTGTTCCGTGAAAAATATCACGAGGCACACCACCATTTAAAAAGTTAAAAAATTTAACTCTGTGCCACCCTATATTATAATTATGACTGTAAGAAACACTTGCCAAATATTGCTTTCTGGCGGGTGAGTGTTGTGTATTGGCGGCCGCCAGGCTCGTTTGCACTGAGCTTTGGGAAAGAGGAGGAGAAATATTGCTTTCCGGCGGGTCAGTGTTGTATATTGGCGGCCGCCAGGCACGTGACAATGCAAATCGCCCTTCTCGTCGCCGCACGTCGCGGCACACCAGCCAGCGTCTCGCGGCACACTAGTGTGCCACGGAACAGCGGTTGAGAAACGCTGCTATATATCCTATAATTTCAGCCCACGAGCTATAATTTGCCACTAAAAGCCTTACACTTACAGTAAGACTTGTGTGTGGTACAAGATGGGCTAGCTACCACTGCACCATAAACTTCAGTGCAACTAGTGTCTATGTTGTCAATAAGAACTGCATACCCTCTCTGCAGCTTCCTCTGGACTTTGACTGTCAATAGTTGACCTGTCATAATTGAAAGTGTATTGACAGGTGACACTTACTTGACGTTTGACAATAGAATGGTGTGAGATTTAAACTTTTGAAAATATTTGAAGTCTGTCAGTTCATAGATTTTTTTTATAAGCCGATGATATTTAATGCCACAGTAAAGAAGTATTTAATATTCTAGATACAATTCGTTATTCTCATTGATATGTGCTATTTCTTTAAAATAATCAACATCTAGATTCATATATATTGCAACACACCGAAATTAATAACAAAAACAAACTTGGAGAAGAGAGTATGTAACAAATCTCAGCAATGTCATAACACAAAAGACATATAAGGAGTAACCCAAAGTTATGTTAATGTGATCGTTCTATTGGGGCAAGCATTTTGGCATTTTCTGAGGTCTTCCCAACCCATCTTCAAGCCAATTTTAGAAGGGGCAGGAAGGGCACAGGCAGAGGAAAAAGGAGAGAAGCTCCATCATGCAAACAGAAGTCCTTATGCAATGTTCCCACCGATTTGACTAATGAATTGAATCCCACTCATAAAGGTAGATTATGACGTTATAATTGGGATCTGCCTATCTTAAGAGTGCACCCCTGAGGGTGAAGTAAAACCACAGCATCAGCAGCACCCAAGTGACTCCCTGGGGTGCAAGCCTGGGCAGTGTGTATGGAGGTCCTGGGCTGCCCAGACAACTGGTGTGGTCCAAAGGAAATCAGGCTGTCCTTCATGTGGGACAGCTTTCCTAACTCCTTACTACTCCCACCAACCCTGACTATGTGGGCTGCAGCTGCAGCCTAGACATCTGGAGGGCACCAGCTTGGGGAAGGGTGACATGAATCCACATTTCAAAGAAGTCTTGTTAAGCTGTGCCATTTGCTAGATGTATTAACTTTTTGGACAATGCCAAAACTGAAATCTTTTTTGAAAATCCAGAGGAGCATTCCAAGTGTTTAGTTACCTTCATTCTGTTGAGGAGGAATAGGATCAGGTCTTTGTGAAGAAGCTTTTTCTTGGTCCACTTTTTCTCTTGAAAGAAACACCCAAGTTCATAGATTCATTATTTGGCAATAACTGTCTTTGGTTAGTATTCTGCTCTTTAAGGTCTCAGGCAAGATTTTGCTTTTGTTTTGTTTTTGCAGTGTCATTTCCTGATCTCTTTCTAATTTAATGTGGGACATTCTGCATGCAAAGCATGTGCTATGGCCCTTCCCCTAAAATACTACTTACTGACCACAAGATTGGGGCTGTGAGCTGTTAGCAGAAAAGGAAAGAGCAGAAAACAGGTCTTGGGTTTCTGGTGGAAGCCACAGAAGGTGGTGGCTAGCAGGCTTGAGCAATGGTTGTTTTGCACTGGGCCCTGTATCTCCTGCCCCTTCCTTTCCCTCTTTAACCATGTTTTGCCTACAAGATGGCTGGTTGTGCCACAAAGCACAGTTCCAGTAAGACCTCAGCCAGCCACCCTTCATCCTAACTTGCCCAGAGGAAAATCTGTGTCATGCTCCTGTAACTCCCCTGAACCACAAAAGGCAGAGAGGCCATGGAAACAACACATCTGCCTGCAAGTCTGTACTCTGAAATGCTTTATACTGGCCTACTTCAGAAATAGCTCCATATGAAGAAACTGCAGTTCTAGAGAGCAAGGATAAAAATAATATTACAATTATTGCTTTCCCAGAAGATGTAGAGGAGGTAATCCAATTGCTTTCTTCAATAAGGCACTCAGGGAACTGCTGTAATTTGCCTGTTGAAGTTCTGTAGGGAAATCACAAGCTGATCACAGAGAAATAGCCAGAAGAGGAAGAACCTGCAGAAACACCACTATCTTAGCAAGAAAGAACAATCCACTGTGTGCTATAACCTGCCTTACATCAATCTCAGAAAACATGAAACTAGCAGGATGATGATGATGATGATGATGATGATGATGATATATTACTTATATGCCACCATAGCTGTCAAGTTTTCCCTTTTCTCACAAGGAAGCCTATTAGGGAATTTCCCTTAAAAAATGGGAGAACTTGACAGCTATGTACGCCACCCATCCAACTGGGTCAGCCCCAGCCACTCTGGATCTTGGGAAGTAATATATAGCCCCAGTTTGCAAATCCCATATCTCCCCATCTTGATTCTGCCCTACATTCTTCCATTGAGGAGAAGGGGACTAGGAAATGGTTTTCCCTCCACCTCCCCATTCCTGCTGCCACCACTTGAAACTCCTTTCTCACAAAAAGTCTTACCTGACGGTGGTGGCTCATTACTGTACTGCCGCCACTGGGTAAATCCACTTACGTGAGCATGAGGAGAAGGTTAGAAACCACCACCCCATGCTCCATAATGTCTACAAGCTAAAGAGCTTACCCAGTGGCAGCCTTTTCTAGCAATGTCAGGTAAGCCCACTTGTAAGCAAGCACTCTTGCAAGAGAAGGCAGTCCCCAGCCTCCTTAGAGCATCACTCCCAGGTGAGTGTATTCATATGTTACCATTGGATAATTCTGTGAGGGAGAGGGAAAGGGTTCTGGTTGTAGAAACACTACTGCTGGGATCCCCAAGTGGTTGTGGGCACTGAAGTTTCTGAACCGAGGCAGTCCTATTTATAACACATTGCAGTAATATAACTTAGAGGTTAGCAGAGCATAGACAACAGTAATTAGGCTTTTCCTGTCCAGAAAGGAATGCAGCTGTGCCAACAATTGCAGATGATGGGAAGCACCACTCAGCATCACTGAGCACAACTGAGACTCAAGCAACAGTGAAGGATTCAGAAGTACCTCCAAGCTACGTACCCGCTCCTTCAGAGAAAGTGCAACCCTATCAAGAGCAGGGAACAACCCACCCACCCCATATATCCAGTCTGGGGAGCCACCCAGTAACAGTGCCTCGGTCTTATCTGGCTTGAGCTTCAGTTTGTTGGCTCTCATCCAGTCCGTTACTGAGGCAAGATGACGGTCTAGCACATCCGCTGCCAATCTGATGAACTTCAGCCTTTGTGCAGCATAGGAATGGACTTTTAGAAATTTCTGTGTAATTACAAGTAAATAGATCAAGCATATTTTCACAAAAAGCTTTATATATAATTATGCAGAAGCTTTTGCAAAACATAAGCACCAAGAGATTAATTACTGTATAATTAGCGGAATTCAGAGATCTGTGTATTGGATCCCCATTTTGCAAAGGCTAACAAAGCATTAAGTCAATGTTCAGAAGAGCCACCATGGGAGAGCTGTGTGGAATTAAAGTAATGTTAAGTATGGACGTGAAGGGCTTGATGCTCAGTTGGTTGCCATTTTAGCCTGCTAATTGTTTGTTTTCTGTTTGCGGATCGTCACTGTTTCCCTGTGGAGTTACTAAAAGTGAAGAACTGCAAAAATCTGAGGACTACAGAGATGGAGTTGTTCATTCAGTCTAGCCAGCATGGTTGAGCATAGGGATGAATGTTGGAATATGATTTCCCTAGGTGTTGAGAAGCATTTGCAAACGTCATTTGCAATTACCTTTCCCATTACACCCAGTAAGCTGGGATTGTGTGCCAATTTTTACAGATGGGTCATATTATCATACACCAAAACAGAAGCAGCTGTAATATCTCAAATAATCATTTCAGATAATTTCCCTGTGAATAGAAGCACAAGAGAACGAAGCTCAGGATTTCCCCTCAGGGTTTATCTTACATTTTTATTGCCACATTAGAAGCTGCAATAAAATAACATGGCCGTCACCAAAGTGATAAAGAAGGAATACTCAAAAGAGCTGAGAGCACACGCTGATATCTTAAACTTCAGTCACAAGTATTTCACCAGTAATTCAGGCATGTCCATTTCACCCAGAGTGACGTGCTCCTCACATAGCTGCCAAGTTCTCCCTTTTTTTCAAGGGAAATTCCCTTATGCTGAATAGGCTTCCTCGTGAGAAAAGGGAAAACTTGGCAGCTATGGCTCCTCACCCTTTGTCCTCTTCCGGCCCATGGATCACATATGCAGCAGTATGTGTGTGCTGTTCGCATGGGGGGCAGTGCATGTTGGACTTGGTGATGGGCCCTCATGAAAATTTTGGAAGGCCTGATCTGAGCTAGAACAATCATCTCTTATGTGGAGTGAGAAGTGATTTGTTCCTCAAATAAAATACAGCCGGTAATATCCATTTAAGTCAATTTCAGAGTAGATCCATTGAATTAAATGGACTTAATGGATATCACTGTGGCGGTTACCTCAACCTGCACAGAACTGCCAGACGTTTCACGGTCCGTTGGTACCTGCACCAACCACGTTTTAATTCCGCTGCCACCAACCAGTATATGTCTGGTAATCTCTCCACTCACTGCAGTCAGGGATAACATTGGAACAAACTGTGTTTATTTAGATTTAGTACATAAGCATGTGGTTTCCAAAAGATTAGTTCTTATTTTCTTTCATAACAGTTCCTATACCGGCCTATACCTATAGCTTCTAATCAATACCAGTTCCAAACTCTCTCTCCCTTCTGGTTACCTCGCTACCTCTGCCTCACCCTCAGAACTCTTGGCCACACCTCCTCAAACCTCCCACAAGCAGCCCCAACAACCAAAAAAACCCCTTCTCCTCCCAGGGGTGGGTTTTTATAGTCCTCCTAACCCCGCCCCCTAGGGTTCTAACTGGCTAATCCCTTTAACTCCTTCTATGCTGTCCCTAAATTTGGGTGATCGTTACAATCACCTAATGGAATTTTCTATGCAAAGGTGCTACAAAGCACAAAGAAACCTGAATCAAGGCTTTTGATTTGCTCCTCCCTCACCAAAAGGGGTCTTTCCTTTTGGGTAACACAATGATGCTCGTCATGTCAAGGCCTACATGCCTTCAGGAATAAGACTATTTATTTATTTATTTATTTATTTATTTATTTAATAGGGTCAAAGTAAGGAAAAATATACATATTTAAGAAAAATAATGGGAAAATCCCCCATCTCCACGGAGCAATGTCTCTTCTAATGTATGAAATAAATAATACCCTCTGTGTATTCTCATAAGGTTGATTTATGCTCCAGGTGTTTCTATATGGCCTTTTCACATAGCTGCTTTAGAGACTTCCTCAGTTCAGTGAAATACATAATTGAATTTGTGAAATAACAGCCATTAGGAATGTTTGATTTAGTTTGCGCTTTTTTAAGAGGGTGTGTGTGTGTGTGTGTCCCATCAATTATGGGAGAAGTTCTTGTAATTATTGCAAGCCTTATTTTAAATAAAATTTTAAAAAAGCTATAGTAATTTTTGTCCAAATCCTTTCTGACATTTCTCTGTAGTATGATGACATTATAAACTGCACCCTGGTATTTATAATGACCTTTACTCTTGGAAGTTTTGTAATAACTGTATTGTTCTGTAAGAGATGATATTAAATTCAGGCAGATGCAACAAGCACAGGTTTAGGAACATAAAAAACGAGAGAGAATAAAAAGTAGCAGATAGCACTAGCCAAGTGTGGCTGGGGCTGAGGGTTCAAAGCATCTGATGGGCACCAGGTTGTGGAAAGCTCCTACGAAGACACCCTGACACACACAGTAATTGTACTAGTTGCCTGGGCACAGCGCATAACCGACTTTGCACTTCAGGGAATCATTTAAGTATTACCGCTGTGTTAGTTTCCAGTTTTCCCATTATTAGAAAACAGCTATTAGCTAAAGCAGGATCCTGGATGAGAAGAAATGCATGCTGCATTAATCTTATAGCATTTGGTCATATTGTTTTTCTCCTGATTTCCTACAGCAATGTAGAATTTTTGCAATGTTAACAAAACTGTTAATACATGCCAGTCATATCGCTCTCAAAAGGACTTACAAATGCATGGGTGTGTGTGTGTGTGTGTGTGTGTGTGTGGTAATTTAGTAATAAGCAGCAGCTCGACAAGTGTAACTGAAGCTCTCTCTCTTTCTCTCATTTATTCATTAATTACCCTTATATCCCACTTTTCCTCCAAGGAGGATACATGGTTCTCCCTCTCCCCATTTTATCCTTATAGCAGCCCTGTGAAGTAGGTCAAGCTGAGAGACAATGACTGCTCCAAGGTCACCCAGGGGACACCCCTTGAAGCATCTGTTGTGTTGAGCTATTTCAATTGCTTTTGTTTGATCTGCTCATCGCAAAGAGCTGAAAGTCTGTAAATTTTGATAATGAACCTGATTTGCAATGGGGGAGGGGTTGAATAATTTCAATTGCAACTGTATGCATGCAGTGTGCTTTTAAGTGTACTTTAAAAATGAAGAAATGCCTGTGCCCAAAAGTAATGGTTGAAAGATTGCCTCTTCAACTCCTTGTTCCTGGGTCCCTTACAGCAGCAGCCATTTCTGACAGATGTGTGGCTAGCAGGGATCTTATTTGTCTTTCATACCACTGAGGGTGTTAGTCTGTATAGTTCATAAAACCTTTTGGTTGCTGTTGCTATTGATGTTCCTTATGTTTTGTTACTGCTGGGCTGCTCTGACTCTGCAATGACATGAATAGTGGCAACCATTTTAACTTTCAAGGGCTCACTGGAACACTACACGGCTATTTGTATGGTGCATGAGGTAGACCAGGCATCCCCAAACTGCGGCCCTCCAGATGTTTTGGCCTACAACTCCCATGATCCCTAGCTAACAGGACCAGTGGTTGGAGAAGATGGGAATTGTAGTCCAAAACATCTGGAGGGCCGAAGTCTGGGGATGCCTGAGGTAGACTATAACTTTCTTTTGATGACTGAACAAGGGAGGATTTGGGACCAGCAAGCTCCAGTTTCAACAGTTTCAACAGGAACAGGTACTATGTGTCTGCAGCTTATAACACAGTGAGATTGATTTATGAAGCCTGGTGGACTTGAGTATGAAATGAGCAATAACTCAACAGTAAAAATGTTATTCTGAAAGAGACTTATTACACAGGCCCAGAGATCTACAATTGCACACTGTCACTTTCTCTCTGTCCTGCCATCAAGCAGAAGATCAGCAAGAGATCTAGACTGCTGGATGTAGGTGATTTTCAGTGTCTGATTTTATTGGTATTTTAAATGTATGTTTAATGAATATGTTTTATGGTGCTGGAGGAGACTCTTGAGAGTCCCATGGACTGCAAGAAGATCAAACCTATCCATTCTTAAGGAAATCAGCCCCGAGTGCTCACTGGAAGGACAGATCGTGAAGCTGAGGCTCCAATACTTTGGCCACCTCATGAGAAGAGAAGAATCCTTGGAAAAGACCTTGATGTTGGGAAAGATGGAGGGCACAAGGAGAAGGGGGCGACAGAGGACGAGATGGTTGGACAGTGTTCTCGAAGCTACGAACATGAGTTTGACCAAACTGCGGGAGGCAGTGGAAGACAGGAGTGCCTGGCGTGCTATGGTCCATGGGGTCACGAAGAGTCGGACACGACTAAACGACTAAACAAACAACAATGAGATTTACTTCCTGGAAACTGTGCCTAGGATTGCAGTCTCTCATGCATTACAGGAGTATTTATTAACTATTGCAGTATTTGCATTGTTGTGCACCAACAGGGTTTAAACACTTTATGCCAGCCTTCTCCAACCTGCCCTCCATATATTTATGACTACAATGACCACTTAGGAGCTCATTTGGCGCTGTGGAGCCTAGGGCTTGCCGATCGGAAGGTTGGCAGTTCGAATCCCTGCGATGGGGTGAGCTCTTGTTTTTCGGTTCCAGCTCCTGCCCACCTAGCAGTTCAAAAGCACATCAAGTGCAAGTAGATAAATTGGTACCGCTCTGGCAGGAAGGTAAACGGTGTTTCCGTGCACTGCTCTGGTTCACCAGAAGCGGCTTAGTCATGCTGGCCACATGACCTGGAAGCTGTCTGCGGACAAACGCGGCTCCCTCGTGTTGGCATTTTCACCCCTCCCATTGCAAGAATTGCCTGATCTTTCATTTTGCTTCCATGTTATGAGAAAGGAGGGGGCGGAAGCTGCTCAAACAAAGTTCTTCCGTCTTTGTTACTGAAGGCTTTTGCTCTTGTCTGTGTAGAGATAAGATGGCTGCATGAGAACGGCTCTTCTCATGCATGCCCACAGCTTTGCTTCTGTTTTACTCTGCTGAGTTTTGGTGCTCACAATGAGCAGATAATGAGTCCACTGCACCAGGCCCTGTTCTCCGGGAATGCTTGTCTATGTTCCTGTGATCGGAAGGTCGGTGAAGGTGCTCCAGTCACCTAGCCCACGCACGCACTTAAGACGTGGGCTGAACAGGGCGTACTAACACCGCAGCCTATAGAGCGAGATGAGCGCGCAACCCCAGAGTCATCCGCGACTGGACCTAACGGTCAGGGGTATCTTTACCTTTACCTTTTTACAAGAAGGGTAACAAAAAAAAGCTGTGTGGGGAAGTGAAGACATGGACAGGCTGGAAAAGCAGTGTTGCAGCAAAGGAACATCAGAGGTGATATTCTTGGGTGCATCTTGGGGGTCCGCTTTTTGCACAAAAGGGGGTGTATAGGCGAGGGAAGCAAACCCCACTCCTTCCCTTGCTGCATTCTTCTGTTTTAAGTGCTGCCTTGTCCCATCTACTTTGGCCTCTTGTATAATTGAAATCAACTTTAACCTTTTATCCACAACTGACTTACATCCCTTTGATTCCAAGAAAATTACAGTATGTGTGATTAGAATTAGCTGGGTCAAAGTTCACATGTATCCAGCGCTCCCTCCCCACAAGGGAACTATGTTACTGAAACAGCAGCAAAGATTTCAGCTGCTGTTTTCTGATAGGGTAAATTTGGTGTCCGAGGGAGAAAGACTTCCTCTTGTTAAATTTACTGAAAGAGCAATGAGTCCTGAATTCAGATTCTCAAAATGAAATTGCCAAAAGTCAACTTTGGGCTGAAAATTAAAAGGACTATATAAAATAGTCTTAACATGTTGGCATGACGTCTTTTACTTACAGCTTTAGTCCCTGTCAATAATGTGAAGTGTTAGGTGTGCCCACTTTGATTTCTAGAGCAATAGCAGTTCTCCAAATAATCTTTTGTCCGCCTTTAAATTGTGCTCTTATATTGATCTCCTGTCCGCAAGTGAGTCTCTTGCTGTCTTTCAAGATGATGCTAATTGAAAGCAGTGTGTTAATTTAAAGCAGGGCATTCCCATTAACCTTGCCAATATACCAAGGAGGGAGAAGAAAAGGGTGGCACAACAGTGACATTGTTGCAAGGAATCTTGAGAATTTGTGGGCTTGGCACACTAAGCACTGAACATATGAATCTACTTTAAACTGAGCCAAACGATTGGCCCATCCAGCCCAGATGCATTGGTTGTGGTTGTCAAAGCTCTTTGCTACCTGTGACCCTTTTAAGTAGCAAGCAGAGGGACAAACTATCATCTTGTATATGCAAAGCATCTGCTCTGCATAGTATCCCTCTCTGCAGTCAGCTCAGTGGGGGTTTGTGATGGATGCCATCAATGTGTGCAGCATATTATTGAGAAAAATATTCAAAAGACCTGACTCTGGTCCAGGGAACTTGTAAGCTCAAGGAGGAAGCTGGAAGGAAAGTCAAAGGAAGAAGAGGTGAATACAAGCAAAGGGAGTAATAAGTTTTTTTGGGTTCGTTTTATTGGGGGCGGGGTAAAGATGGGCATGTTAGCATTGCTCCCATATAGTTTTTCCACAAGCAAAGACACATGGTTGTGCTAAAGCAGGCATCCCCAAACTTTGGCCCTCCAGATGTTTTGGACTACAATTCCCATCTTCCCTGACCACTGGTCCTGTTAGCTAGGGATCATGGGAGTTGTAGGCCAAAACATCTAGAGGGCCGCAGTTTGAGGATGCCTGTGCTAAAGGTTAAGACAGTGATGGTTGATGACAAGTACTTATAATTTAAGGCATGATTCACAGCTCCCAGTGTGTTTGCATAGCAGGCTTTCCTCTATGCCATTTGGTTAGCCAGTGGCTGCCTGTTTGAGGCAGTCATTTATTGAGGCAACAGGACCCCCTGCCACAGTTGCTGGTGCTCTGTGTCCCCATAGCGGGAGAAATGGCATACTTTGCGGCTTCTAGCTGGAGACTGTTGTGATTGGTCACAGCAGGTTCAGTAAATGCTGGACAGCCACTGGGGCATGTAGCATCCTGGATCTGCAGAATGCCTGGGAGTGAGGCGGCTGCCAGCACAGTTGCCGCAGCACCATATCAATTCTGATTGTATTGAGGAATACAGTGGCAATGTCATCTCTGTGTTGCTGGAATTCAGGAGACAAAACATTCCGTGTAGAGATATACTCCCTTCAGGCATTTAGAATCTGAGTTAAGTAACCACACTGGTTCCCTCCCTCCCGCCATAGCTGCCAAGTTTTCCCTTTTCTCGCGAGGAAGCCTATTCAGCATAAGGGGAAATCCCTTTAAAAAAGGGATAACTTGGTAGCTATGACCTCCCGCCTTGCTGTTTCTATCCTGCAGGAATTGTAAAATGATTGCCTGAAGCAGGGATATTACCATAGCTGCCAAGTCTCCCGTATTCCCCGGGAAACCCCCGTTTTTCCAGCTATCCCCATCCGGAAAAACAGATTTTTTTGTTTTTTCCTGGTTTATTCTGCCACGACGGCCATTTTGGAACTGGGCGGAGCCTGCACAGAAGCGACTTTTGATGCTGCTTTGCCCAGTTCCAAAATGGCTGCAGCGTGACGTCTGGTGCGACAGCCATTTTGGAACAGGGCAGAGCAGCATCAAAAGTTCCAAAATGGCGGCAGCACTACCTCCGGTCTGCTACTTCCGGTCCAGTCCCTTATTTCTCAGGCCGGAACTTGGCAGCTATGGATATTACACGAATAGTCTCCCCTTCAGAAAGTTATCCTCCAACTCAATGAGGGCAACAGAAACTGAGGGGGTAGTGCTAGCACACTCATCCCTTCAGTTTGTCTACCTCATGTGATGCCTTTACTTTGCTTCTCAATGTCTGAAGAGGGCAGTGGGGAAGCAGAATTTCAGGGGGAGAAACCACATTCCTGTCTTAAAGTAAGCCTTTTCAGCTGAAAGTCAAGACATACCCTATATGCATCCTAACTCTACATGCTTAGGGTTTTTCTCTGAGATCAGGGATTATGTTGGCACAGTGTGATATTCAACTAAATAGTTGCATGCATGCATGCATGCATGCAAGGATTACTTGCACAACGGGACTTCCCTGCCCCTCTCTCCCAGCCCCCATGCACACTCTGTGCCATCCTCGGATCTACTCTGGAAGTTTGAAGGAAATCCCAAAACAAATTTAGGCGGGGTGCAGGGGGAGGAGGGATGGAGAATGTTACGCTACACAAGAAGCTATCCTTGTGCTGAGAGGACCAGCAACTTGACGCTACATTGAATGCAACCCACAGCCTGTTTGTGTGCAAATTGTTGCCGCCACAATCCTGCTCCTCTTGTGCCAATGCATTTAGTGTACCACCAATGAATGTGTGAAGGGGGTTCCACTCCCTTCACATTGGGTCTAACCATTTGAGTAATGCAGCCAAGGACAGAACCCCTGATGATACAGTTAATGCCTCAGCTATTTTAATCTTTAAATCTGGAGGCTGCCCCCCACCCATATTTCAACTTTTGTCTCTCACAGTCTGAATTCATTTTAATTTAATGTGCAATATAAATTAGTTTCTTAATTAATGTGACATTAAAATCAAAAACTTAATTAAAATGTATTTTGTTATATACCACCAATAAAGCTTCTACTCAACTGAGATTACCTAAAAGATGCAAGTGCCAACATATTATCAAAAATAAATGCGCTTTCTCCCTCTCTGAAGGGGCGTGCTGGCGTGGAGGATGGCTTTAAAGACTTGGAAGCTATGAGTTTTATTCCTTTGAGGGTTTTTTGGAAGGGGAAGAAAAACTTTGTTGTTGTTTGTGGTGGCCATGCAGCTTTTAATTTAGGAAATAGTGTCTCATAAGAATGACAGAACATTCCTCCAGGGGTCATGGTGGCTGCCACCATTGGGCAATGTCTCAACCCAATATTATACAACCAAACATTCTACCAAAAGCAAGAACAATAATTCCAAGAAATGTGGTCAACTGCAATCTGAATAGCTACATCCCCAATATCCCTATCCAGGTGTTCTTCTGAGAGAGGTGAGGGCACAATTTCGCATAGTGAGGGCACAGGCATATGCACCATCTAGGTCCCTAACATGCACAAAGATCTGAATGGAGATACTAATTTGCTCTTGAGAGCCTTGAAGCATGTGGTGAAAGTTACATATTCCAATTAATCTACGACCATGAAAGACAGAGCTTGCTACCTCATACTTCGAGATCTTGTTCTCCGGAGGCCTTAGGTATCAACACCCTACGGAACCTGTGCCAAATATCTAAAGGATCTACTACTCCCTTCCCATCAAAGAGCCTTTATGCTCACAAGTCCCTTCTGCAGTGACCAATGGCAGATTTTCACATACTCCATATCAAGCCCGTTTGTGTGCCTGCAACTAAGGAATACCTGATTCAATGGACAACATTCTCTTAGATTGCTCTTAGATTGACCTTGGCAACTGATGCTGAGCAAAATGTTGAACCCCCGACCCATAACTCCGAGAAGAAGTCAAATGAGGTTTCTCCTGGCAGATCGGGACAAAGATATCACTCCTTTAGTAGCTTCCTTTTTAGCCACAATTTTACCCGAAAGGGTTCCCAACAAACCATCCTTTCAGGAAATAGACAGGGCGAAGCAGAATATCTAAGTGCACACGATCACAGTGTGACCTTATTACCCTCGACAGCTTCACCCTCGTCCTTTTAATTATCCCAGTGACTTGAAACGTTTTATACTGTCATGCCAATAAAGGTATTTGATTTGAGATTCTAACCATGTTCATCTGAATGCACCTTGGTGTGTCTGGAGTAGAGGGGGATGCACACACAGGAAGATTAAGAGCAGGGCCCTGCACCCACTACATAGTTTGAACCCCTTTGCATTTGACTAAACAGGTGTATAGAGGTCATGGGGCCAAGTGATGAGCCTATGAAAAGGCAACCATCAAAAGCTAAATCAGAATTTTCTACAAGTTCAGTAGTGGAACATTTATTAATATTAAGTGCAATATATGCTTGCTAGTTTTCTAGGAAATTGTAATGTGAAAAGATTTTGACATTACAGCTAAAATTTGCACTTCCACTTGATAATTCCATAGCAAAACCAAACTGCATTCAAGTGGCACTTACCCTATTCATAGCCACTTAGAATGAAACCCTCAGAACACTTCAGTTCCATTGACTGCAGTCTTTAGAGAGAATGATATCTAAATTGCAGGCTTTTCTTTTTTCTTTTACTTTCCCCAGCATGAATCTTTGTTAAGAGTACCTTAGTTAGTATCTCATATTGAATGTTCAGGCACCAAGTAAACATACAAGAAAGGTCTCCGACACAGTAAACTCCTTGAAACAGAAAAGTACAATTTTCGAACAGCTCCCTTTTCTATCAATAGGGCATCTGTGTGTGACATTCTCCATACACTGTACTCCTACTCCATATGATTGTTCATTAGAAGGTCTCTCACTATTTAGATAAATTGCACCACAATCCTATACACATTTACTTGAAAACAAAGCTCCGCCCACCCGGAATTTATTTTCCAAGCATGCTTGGTATGGGATGGGTTTTAATGGATAGGAGATGATATATTAATTGGTATTTATCCCTCCAGGTGCCCATGTGTGGGGGTGGAACAGTTTTAAAATCCCACCCTTGGGTGCAAAAGTAAAAGCATAGGAATTATGCTATGAAGCCTCATTTTTTTTTTTTTATTTTAGGGTGAAACAGGTGGCTTTCCTTTTTTTTGGTAAATTTTTATTAAAGGTTTTCTCAGTTTACAAAGACATGGACAATGTCTCTCATAGCTTTTTTACAGATCAGTTTCAATTGTTGAGACATTGGGGAGGAAAAGGGGGAGAGCGGTAGCAAGTACATTTACCTTTGAGCAAGTCCAGCTATGAAGCAAGATGCCTCCCCTTTCTTAGCCCGCTCAATAAAGAATCAGGAAAAAAACTTAGGAAGTAAGTTTACAAATGTAATTGTTTTGCATTGATTTACAACAATGGCAGCAGTAGAAACTATGCAGGCAAAATACTCATATTCACTGGTGGAGGAATGGGGGTTCCTGACAGCGCTATTCTGGTAGGGTGCCATCACAGTGCCTCCCCCCGGACACATGCTGCACCCCCCCCACGTGCTGGATACCACGCCCCCACAGGTGGCGCGTCATGTCCCCAGAACGCACACCATGCCCTCGTGGGCGGCATGCCACACCCCCAGAATGCGCACCATGCCCCCCCCCCGGGATGCATGTTACGCCAAGCCTCCGCCTGCTCTCCACCCCCGGTAGCGGAGCATGCAGCTTTGCCACTGCTCATATTTACAGCATAACCAGCTTCAGGCATGTGCCTAAGGCTGGAGCAAGCAGGGGCATATCTGCATCCTACTCCTGGTCAAAGGAAGAGAGAGATTAACAGGAAGCTAAATCTATATGTCCCTTCATCTACAAGAGAGGAGGGGGAATGACATCCCACAGAGCCTCTCTACTAGGTAGTTGTATTTCTATGGTCTGAGTATCTGCCTATCAGCCCAGGCACCCCCAAATTTTGGCCCTCCAGATGTTTTCGACTACAATTCCCATCATCCCTGAACACTGGTCCTCTTAGCTAGGGATCATGGGAGTTGTAGGCCAAAACATCTGGAGGGTCGCAGTTTGGGGATGCCTGGGTTAGCCCCTTCTCATGCTAACTAGAAAGGATATATGCATTTGTTAGGTTTGGCTGTTAATCTCCCACACTTGGGACTCAGGGCCAATCTACACATTCATGTTTACCATCATGGCACTTGTATGACTGAGCAAGTCAGGGCCAGGCTGGGGTCATTGGTAGCCATACCCAAATCTAGAGTTTAAGGGTTGCCCACTCAGGGTCTAAAGTCAGTGGAAACAGCTGGAACTGCTTTGTTGACCAGTAGCAGAAGTTCCTGGTATTTGTTCTAGGCAGAGGTCAACAGCAGGCTTTGGTGGGCCCTCAACACAGTGTCCTGGTACCTTGGCTGCTACTTGTCTCTCCATAGGGGCTATTATTGTCCCCAGTGGTGCCAATGCCAGTGCTTTGCATCTCCAACTGGACCTTTCCCCACTGCAGCATTACCTGTTGGTACATACGTGCTTCCTATTGAAGCCATGTAGTTGTTTGCTTGGCTCTGATCACTGCCAGGTGGACACTGTCTCCCCCCCCCCAACAGTGCAATGACATGGAGTATAGGTAGCTAAGTAGCTCATTCATCACTGTGTCCACTGTGGGTTGGGGTAGGTGGCAGCTTCAGTGATCCCTGCCAGGTCTCATGGTTGCTGGTAGGAGGGTCTGGCAACTCTGCTTGGCTAAACCATTGCACTTAATGTGGCTCTGGGCCTTGAGCACAAACCATCCATAGAAGCTCACTAGACAACTCCAGCCTCAAACCATGAAGTGCCTGACAGCTATCACAGCTAAAACTATTGCCTCAATTACAATAATGGGTGTTTTATTGTGCCCTGATGTTTGATAGGGACACAGGTGGCACTGTGGTCTAAACCACTGAGCCTAGGGCTTGCCGATTGGAAGGTCGGCGGTTCAAATCCCCACGACGGGGTGAGCTCCCATTGCTCGATCCCTGCTCCTGCCAACCTAGCAGTTCAAAAGCACATCAAACTGCAAGTAGATAAATAGGTACCACTCCGGCGGGAAGGAAAACGGCGTTTCTGTGCGTTGCTCTGGTTTCACCAGAAGCGGCTTAGTCATGCTGGCCACATGACCCGGAAAAACTGTTTGCGGACAAACGCCGGCTCCCTCGGCCTATAGAGTGAGATGAGCGCGCAACTCCAGAGTCGTCCACGACTGGACTTAACTGTCAGGGGTCCTTTACCTTTAATGTTTGATATCTTGTGATAAAAGTTGTACTGAATAAAAAGTTGCCCCCATATCATCTCATAGAGGTTTTTAGTAAAAGATACTGTACACACTTGGAAAATGCAGCAAGCAAAAAGATAAAAAAACAACAACAGTCAGTCCTTTTTCAGCTCTGAAAAACCAGTGCATCCATTGGTTCCTTATATATTTTAATTTTGGATTCTTTCTACTTACCACCTGTTATTTTCCCAGTTTCCGCCGTTATGCTTTTATAAATGATGTATGGGATTATTTGTGTTGTGCAGAATTCTCTAAGTGAAAAGGATGGCAGATCATTAGTTCCTTTAGTACTGTGCCCTACTGTGAAATTATTATGGGAAGATTATATACGTCATTATAATAATATTAGCTTTACTAGCTGGAGAAGCTGTGTTTTTTCATCAATAACCTGACAATCGCACACACAGTTTCATCAAAACCAACAAAAACTTGTATATCATCTGAAAAACTAAACCTACATTTTTTATGTATTAAGGCATCTTCCATTAACATAGCTCCCCCTTCAACAGAAAAACGAGGAAATGTGGTATCATTTCCCAGTCCATGGTATATCAGCATTAATAAATGTGGTTTAATTTGACAAACGTTGCCCATTAGCCATTGAATTCCAGTGTTAAAGTCTTCTTTTAGTTCTGTGCTCAAGATACCACACTCATGGCTCTCACTGTGGCCAAGTCCCCACCTCATTGAACAGGAAGCTACACTTTTTATGTCATAAGCACACAAGGAAGTTTACATCTGAATTTTGATTAGCAAACAGAACTTTTGCAGAGGATGAGAGTGCTACTGAGCTGAACTACGAAAGCAAATACCAGTGATGCTTTAATGTGCAGGATTCATTTATGCATGTTTAGCCCCGTATCCACCTGTACTGGATTGAAATCATCCCCTCCCCCATATATCTTGAAAATCCTCATCCTGTGCAAAAGCAAAGACTTTTGTCGTTGTTTGCTTTTGCTGCTTTTTGTAAGGAGGGAAGAGAAATTTATCTGACATGTTCATGTGGGGGCTGTCATATCTCTTCCTGGAAGTGCAGCCAACAGGAAGCTGTGGATAGAACCTCATGCTGCTTGCTACTGGCCACACCTCCAGGAGAACTTTGGAAATAACAATGCAATGCAGCATGGAGTTATTGTTTTGACATTTTCAATGTATTTCCTAGCCTTCATTGCATTGAGACATGCAGTGTTCTATTGAAATCAGTAGTGCATAATCACAGAGTTTGTTGCATCTGCAGTGGTGGGGAGCCTACCTCACAGAGGTGGTTTTAGGGGAATGCAACTAGTTTGGTCACATTGGGAACGGAGCCTCAGGGGCACAGTAACTATTGTGCAATATGGAAGGTGAGGGGTGTGTGTGTGCTGAATTCTGGGATCATACAGGGTACTGCTGAAATTTAAGACCCCAAGATCTGCCACTCCACCTCCCCTATACCCCACGGGCAAAAATTGACAATGGGTCCCCACCGGGCTGTCAATCATCTGATGCCACAATGAGGTCAGGTGATACAACACTCTGACGCCTCTGATAAAGAACCCTGCACAGCACCGTTCAGAGCTGATAATCAGTAAAGAGTGGGACTTCAAAGCACATCACTGGGCTCTTTGCGAGCCTCTCTTCCTGGACTCCCCTAGCAAAGACAGGCCAGCCCTAACTGTCCTGTGGGAAACTGTAACAGGCAAATCATAATTCACTGCCTCGATTCCAACAAATAAATAACACAACAGATTTTTTAAAAAATGTTGGAAAGGAACACTTTGCAAAACACAAACCATACTATGATTTTGCTTTTACAAAGGCTCAAGGGAAGTTGTAGAGAGAAGTGAAGGCTATGAGTCAGGCTCCTGTTTACTGGTAAGACAATGACTCATCTCTGTACATATTTAGACTTCTGAATAAGATTCTTGTTCCGAATAAAGCATAACATTGGATTTTGACATCCCCTCCAGTTTCCCCTCACCTTTAAGGAAAAAAGAAGAGGGCTGGTGGAAACTGATCAAGCTGAATGTTTCAAAGTCATATTAATTAGCATTTTCCTTTTGTCATCAGTTCTAACAAACTTTGTTCCAGGAGAAAAATTAGGGTGTGTGTGTGTGGATCTAATACATATTTTCCCTTAACACCTTGTCTTTTGGGCTTTTGTGGGTTCTCCAGTGGATCCCCTGTTAATCAGAAAACACGAATGGGTCAATCACCATACCTTTACTGCATAATCATGTGCATGTCTGCTTAGAAAAATGAATAGTTCAATGCAGTTGACTGCCAAGTATTTGAAAGCAGTAGGACTTAATCATGCATAGGGCAGTGTTTTACGCATCTTTCTTCAATAAATTGTTATGACTTTGTGGGGGTATGCTGAGATCTCACTAATCCCTGGATCCTGCAAATGTTAAAATATAAGCCAGGCTTGCTTCTTGGTGAGGTGATTGCCTAGGGTTGGGAAGAAATGAAGATCTGTGCGAGATGGCAAATGGGTCGGTCCCCACTGTCACAGTCCGGTCGACGGGCGGTTGAAGCCCTGGGTGAGGACGTCAGGACCAGAGGCAAGATGGTGGTGTAGAAGCAGGAACAGGTGCAGGGCTGAGGGTCCAGCAGCAGGCAGTCGCAGGGTCAAGGAGCAAGGCGGAGGCGAAGGTCTGGGAGTCAAGGAGCAAGGCGTCGGCAAGGTGAAGGATCAAGGAACAGGAGGCCAGATGCAACAAAGCAGGGATAGCGTTGCTGTGGCAAAGAGCTGAAGGGAAATGCTGAGATTTTATCCCTCCCAGCTCTTGCCACCAGGTGCAGTGAGTTATCAAGTGGCCTCACCTGAGTGGCCACTCCTAGCTTCTCCAGCACAAGCTGAGGCAGGCCCCAGTCCTGCAGAGCACTACAGGCCCCAGAGCCTGACTCCTGCCCATACTCCTGACACCCTCTCTCAGCTGGCTGATAGCTAGAGAGACAAAGGGAGCGATGTGAGAGGGGAGGCATGTGAGCTAGAAGCTGTTAACCACCCCCTGAAATAAATTCAGACAAGACTCAAATTTTAGGTTTGGTTTTTGGCAGAATTTAGGCCACAACTTTATTGATTAGAATCAAGTGAGTGGTTGCATAGGCTCTGGTTCGACTAGCTCCCTGCACCCTTGCAGGCAGTGCTGACCCTGGGCACCAAACATAGGTCAGCCTCGGGTGAACACCTGTGACAGACGGCAAGCGGGGGGGGGGTCTGCTAGGCCCCCACCCATATGTCCCCTGGACTCAGGCTCCGGGCACAACCCCTCACAGGGAAGACCAACCATGAGTCCGCGGGTTCCTTTTAGAGGAATACCCAATGCATAGGGATGGCTAAGCATCCTGCCACCCCTATCAACCTGAACCAGTGCCTATCTGCAACCTTACAGGTTGTGACAATTTGCTACATGGCAGGCAAAACCCAAGTGGCACTAGCCAATCAGCCAAATGGGGAAAATTCCTGCCGTGCCCCTGTCCCAACGACAGGCGACACACGATGACATAGCAAGGTCAAACGCGCAAGCCCTAAAAATAGGGAGAGGTGGGTGGGTCTTCCGATGCACAGAGCCCAAAAGAGGAACCTCGGGGAAACGTACATCGGCTTAAATAGAGGTCTCTTGATCATGTTGACTGGCATCCCTCTTGCCCAATTGCTCCCCAGATCGAGGGACCACCAATAGGGTGTTGTGGCTATCCAAACTTTCCCACCCACAACACAGGGTCTGGTTGCCAGGCCCCACCGCAACACGTGCCCTCTTGTTAGGGAGGACCCGATGAAGAAAAGCAGCAGGCTGGGAAGCCAAAGAGAGAGCACTATTTTTGATATATTTGTGAAGGGAGCCTCCACACCCTGAAAGGATGATGAAGGGGGAAGCAACAGGGCTCTGTGAATTTTTAAAGAATCCCTGCTTGTTTATGTTTCCAGGTAAAATATTCTGTGTAGGCACAGAAGATACATGCAGGCCTGGCCTTGGTTAGGGTGAGTGAAGCAGAAGATTATGAAGATCAATTATGAAGGAGAGAGGAGGGATGAGGCCAGAGTCAGAGAGGTTTAACTGATTTTTTAATGGAATGACCTAGTAGCAAAGTCCAGAGCATTGTCTTAACAAGCTTCTTGTATAAGGAGACATGATGTCAGAGAAACGAAACAGCAATTTTCTGCAGCTCAGAGCTGGTCTCACACAACTGTGTCTAGTCACGAAAAGGTGTAAATGAAAAATGGCCTGTTTTCTTTCTGGGCTCTCAAGATTGGTGCCTGGAGGAGGTTTTTGAATGTGCTATGGGTGACTTGCTCAGTTTAATACCCATTTGTTGAGTTCTTGGTTCCCCCACCCCCAGCATAAATGCACTGGGAATAAACCAGAAACTATATTGGCATTAATATGTGTATTCATTGTAAGAGTTTTAACAAGTTAAGATACTTGAAACAGGGAAAAACAAACAAGAAAGAGACAGAGAGGTAAACTAAGCATGAATTTTAATGTCCTAGTGTACAGGTTGTGATCTGCAGGGCAGTGGTGTTGATTTAGAGATGGCAAATTTTACTCAGCCCAGCTCAGAAATGGATCACCACTAATTAGTATTTTTTTTAAGAAGACAACCAGAATGGATCCCAACACCTGCTTCAGGTGTGCCCTCACACTAAGAAGTGGTTTGCCTTGTGAACTGAGCTGCCAGAAGGACTTCTATGCTGCCTACAGCCACAATTTTACCTGTCTCAAAGTGTGATATCAGAGGATTTCAACAAAAATGGAAATGTAAGCAGAAATCGCTGATGTTTGCTTCTTCACCCCATATCCAGGGTGGAAATCAATCCGTTGAATACAAACAATATTCATTATTCACTGTTGTTGTTGCTTTCAGTTTGCAAATGATAGATAATTTCCATTCTCTTTCCTTTGTATTGAAATGAATGAGGTGGAATAAGGTAAGGACCTGTGGTTTTGTTTGATTTTATAATCAAGTGGCATATGTTAAACAAATTAAAATCAATAGAATGAAGACATTTATGAAATAAGTAAATTGAATAAGCAAATTACGTAAGTTATGTAATTTTTCCACAGTGGACAACAAGACAAATAATATAGTTTTTTGGCAGAAGACAAATTGCTATGGAACAGAAACAGCGCTGCAAGTAATGAATACAGGGCAGGGCAGAAAACAATTCTTTCTTATATCTCTAGTCTCCAGTGGAATTAAGGCACAGCAAGGCAGGAGAGTCTTATTATTAGTTTAGTTAATTAAAAGGTATGCAGTTCAGTGAATCAGTTCACCTGCACAACATCACTATCTGTGTTCTTTTGATGGGGTTTCTGCAGCAGCTGCAAGATTCAGTGACAAAAGACATCCCTGAGCGCATGTGTTCACTTTCTTTTACTTTCTTTGTTCTCTTAATTCCTTATATTTATCAACTGTTTTGCATGTTCTTCCACACTGGCTGTTGCAGAGGGGCTCACCTCATGTTCGGGACTCTAAAGGTATAATTATTGTTATATTTAATTTCAAACGGAGATATGAATGGAGCTTTCAGGGCTCTGGAAATTAGGCTGCAATTCTATACCTTGGAAGTAAGTCCTGTTGAACTCAATGGGACTTATCTCTGAGTAGACCTGTATAGAATTGTGCTGGTCTCATTTCAGATTTGTTGTTCATATCCAAAGCTACAGCTCTACTGGAGCAATGGGCTTCTGTGCATGCAGCAGAACTTCTTCTTCTCCTTCTCCTGTCCCCTCCAACTCCCTTCCCCATTCCTCAAAACCAGCTCCAGAGGGTGTGGGAAGGACCCTTCTGGAGCAGATACAAGGGCCATGAATGGGGAAGAGAGGAAACAGAAGTCCAATTGCTCCAGCTGAACTAGGTGTGAAGAGCATTAGATGCAACCCTGTATTCAAACACTGATGTTCAAATAGATTTCTAGAACACAAACCCTCCCTTCCACACAAGAAGTGTCCGGCTTTTATGCCTATCAAAGTTTGCATTCTCTGGTGTTGATTTTACCACCGAATAATAACTGTCAAGTGAGAGTTCTGTCTCTTGCCTTCTACCTTCCAAATACTGAGCAGTGCAATGCAAAAACAGAGGAGCACGTCAAACCAAATGTCAAAACTTGTCAGCTTTCAGGGAATCTTCATCTGTGTTCCATGCCCCACTTTGGGACGGATAATATTCCCTGGCATTTGGGATGACTATCATTTGACTTTGTCACTACTGCTTGGGCTTAAGAAGTAAATATGAAAATGAAAATGAAAAGGACCAGCATGCACACCCATTATCTCAGGATGAGTTATCTGTAAGTGTTTATAGAAAACACAGTATCATCATGTGGATTTAGTTCCTGCATTACAAATCATTACAGCTGTCACCCTTTGCAGTAAAATCAATTAAGCCTTAACTCACTGCTGGCAAACTTACTAATTCTCTCTCACACACATATGTATCCCTATGAGCCTCCAGCTCTAACTTTTAAAATTACTCATATTGTGGGAAATTTTGCTCTTGTCAAGGAGAATCTACTTATCCTTAGGAAAACTAGGATAAACGATGGGTAATAAGTATGGAACCACTGTTATGTCATAAATGCCAGGGAGTCTGTGACTGCATCAGAGGAGAAGATTGACATGACTCCATCAATCTGGTCCCACAGCTGATATGAGTCTACCAAGTGTGTCACCGCCCCACCTGAAAATAGTCATCAAAACTGACAGGTTACATATTGGGAATGGCCAAAGTAAGATGAGCATGGCAGAACACTCCATGCCATCTATTTGTTGTAGGCTTTCCAGGAGTTTGATGCCTGTGTGTGAGAACAACATTATTATCCATCATTAGGGTTAGGTGCATGCAGTGTCAGAACTTGAACTTGCAGTGGGATCTCCAGGTAGGAGTTATCCTGCTTGCCATCACTTTGCTCTGGTCTGACTAACGCAGGAGTATGGAACCTGTTGCGCTCCATATATTGTTAGACTCCAGCTCTCATCATCCCTGACCACTGGCTATGGTGACCAAGGCTGATGGAAGTTGAAATCTATGAACATCTGGAAGGCCAAAGGTCCCCACCTCTGAACTGAAGGAAGGTACTAACAGGATACCATCCAAGACCATGGACTCCTCTTTAAAATAGCAATGGGCAATAATCCTTGATGATGAAAAGCTTCCTAGTCTGTCTTCCTCACTGCTCTGAGAAACAAGAAAGTTCTGTGCCCACATTCCTGATTATAGACTGCTTTTGCCTTTCTGACTCATAGACAGCAGTTGTCCTTGTTGCTGATTAAATTTCTATCCTGCCCTTCCTCAGAGCTCAGAGCAGTAAACATCAAAAAGAAATATAATAACAAAGCTAAAATAATAGTAATTGCAGAGTTCCCTACAAAGAGGGATTGATCGTTAAACCACTCTGTGAATTGCACCTCTGGGAGGGGAATAGGAACTTCCTAACAACTCTCAGTACCCTCAACAAACCGCAGCTCCCAGAATTCTTTGGGGGAAGTCATGCCTGTTTAAAGTGGTAATGTATGGCGAGTGTGCCCTTGGTGTGTGAGCAAAGCCACTGAGGTAGAGACTGGAAAAGAAATGAATGTACATGTCCTATCTGAATGTTGTTCTTTGGAAGGGGGGGCATTCTTTCTGATTATACAATTTCAAAATAGCAAGCATGTGACATTCTTGTGTACTTCAGCTTTACCTTAAGCCCTGGGAACATTGATTTCTTGTACCTTTAGTTCAGTCAAGCTGTCAGTTTGATTCCAAAAGAATGGAGGGTTGAGAGGGATTTATAGCTAGTAGTTTAATTATTGGTGGAAGGGTTGATATCAACACTTGAGATGGAAGCTGAATCCCTCCCCCTCCCCCAAACTGAAAGCCATCAACCCTTTTCTGCTGAAATCTACCGGGTTGCTGTTTCACCTTAATGAGAAAAGGCTCAAGTTCCAAATCTCCCCTTCTGCTCCTTGAAAGAGGAAATCGAAGTTCATTCTGCTGGTTTCATTTCCTCTGACTTGTTCCTCCTCTCTTGTTCCTGCTTCTCAAGGGGTCATTACAGGCACATTACTGAGTTGGCTGCACAAAGTGACTTTCTGCATCTGGGGTGCTTTGTGTTACCCTACAGCTCCTCTACATTGAGCTTGTGTTGCATCTGTGTAAGTGTAAATTGTATGACAGACTGGCATCTCTCAGGCAGGCTGGCAATTTATGCCATCAGCAGACAAAACAGCCTTCAGGCTGGCTTTCTAGCATTTCATCTTTCTCCCATATAGAATAATAGAGTTGGAAGACACCTTGAGGGTCATCTAGTTGAACCCCCTGCGATGCAGGAATCTCAACTAAAGCATCCATGTTTTGCATTTCCCTGTGAAATGAGTGGGGGAAAGCAACTGATCCACCCAGTATTTATAAGCCACTGTTGTTACTATGCTTGCTCAGGGGATGTGTCTCTAAACATGTCTCTAAATTACTTCTCTGTGTTCAGGTACTAAGCACCCTTGGAACACAAATGGATGCAGGAATTCAGTTCAAATTGTGTCCTAAGGGAACATCTTCCCAATGCAACCCTGGCTGCATTTCATACTGTCAGTTTGGTGAGTTTGTCAAGTCTTAAAGCACTCGCCAACATGCATGTGAGCTAAGCATGGTTCATGTCATTTAGTTTGGGGAGAGGAGTGTCCTCACATGGTACTCAAGGAAACAACATAGACAGGTCAGAGCTTTTCCAAGTAAGGAGAGGTTTGAAAGAATATAAGAAACAGGAGGGAAAGAGAGCGAGAGAAGTGGACCTGCACAGCGCAACTTCTGCCTTCGGAGGAGGAAGGAGGAAGAGGGGAGAAAACAGAATACAGCAGAATTTATTAAAACGGGCAGGAAAAAGTTGATAGAGGTACAAAGACATTATCACCAATCCTTCTTAATCATTCTGTCTGGGATCTGAAGAAGTGGACAGTGATTCAAAGAGAGCAACCTGGAACCCCTAAACTTGAGACAGGTCTGCTGGCAAAATTAATACAGGACTCAGGAAAACTTTGGAGACTGGGAAGGGGAGGAGGCAATCAGGATGGGATGGAGAGCTTGGGGGAAATCTGGCGTAACGAAGCAGTTATAGGGTCTGGTGAACCAAAGCTTACAAAAGAATTGAATGCCCCTGGACAGGTAAGTCTCAGGTGTACGAGGGAACAGCTATTGTGTGTTGATTGGTTATCAAAAAGAGAGGAATCTTACAGCGGATGTAGCACTTTATATACAGTGCTTTTGTTTTTAGGGCTCAAGGAAGTCCACGGTGAAGCGTTGCTTAGATCAGAGCTGGGTAGTGGCAGGGAATTTACACTCTCAGGAGGTCCCATGCTAATGAATAGTGGACAGGACTATTTTCTTGTCCATGTCAGTAAAGACATTTGGTGGGGAACTGGCTTTGTTTACCTTATGCATGCATGCAGCTAAGCTATTGCTCAGTTTTCTTTTACCAGGCAGAGTGGAACCTTTTGGAGCCAAGTGCTAGGAGATGCACATAAAGTTACAATGAATATTTGGTCTCCTGGCAACACCCTACAACAAACTTTCTCAAGGTTTTTTTTTAGGCTCGTGTTTCGCTCATTACCTAAATCGGATAATTATGAGACACAACAAGCAGAAATTTCAGCAGTTTGTTGAGCAACTCGGTCTGGATGACTCAAACAAGATATCAAACCCGCCTATTATAGAAAAAGGAATGCTCCCATTCCAGGACTTATTTAACTAGGAAGAAAACATGGCAATCTTGAGCATTAACAAAAACCACCCATTTGGTCTTGCAATGTATAAAATAAAATGAGAATGAGCTGCTCAGTATCAGCAGTGTCCATCTCTGAAAGAACGTAAGTGGGAAGAATGCTGATTCTGAAGTCATGTTCACCACCTATTTAGAGGAGGAGGTTGCACTGACTTTTATATGCTGAACTTGCTAGATTTTCACTGCAATGAGCATCTTCTACGCATCACCAGCACTTAAATCACAAGGAACCTTAATTCCAGAATTGTATGCATCCAGACAATGCAGATTCTGCACCAAGAAAAGCTGCATTCTGCAATCTATAATTTAGGAGCCAGCATGGTGTAGTGGTTAAGAGTGGTGGTCTCGTAATCTGGTGAACTGGGTTCACATCCCTGCTCCTCCACATGCAGCTGCTGAGTGACCTTGGGCTTGTCACACTTCTCTGAAGTCTCTCAGCCTCATTCATCTCACAGAGTGTTTGTTGTGGAGGAGGAAGGGAAAGGAGATTGTTAGCCGCTTTGAGACTCCTGAAGAGGAGTGAATGGCGGGATATCCAGTCCAAACAACTCCTCCTCCTCCTCCTCCTCCTCCTCCTCCTCCTCCTCCTCCTCCTCCTCCTCCTCCTCCTCCTCCTCCTCCTCCTCCTCTTCTTCTTCTTCTTCTTCTTCTTCCAGAAAAGAGATGTTGAGATGACCAGGCCACATAAATTTGCAATATGAATCCTGACACCTTCAGGCAGATAAAATCTTGAACTGTACCTACCATATTCAGCCTGCAGAATAAAACAGATGGGTTAGTGAGAGCTGGGGAAAACAGTGATTTAGTTCATAGGTACAGCACATTTTAGTCTAAATTAAACATTAATTAAATGACCTCATAGTCTTGATAATATTCAATGTAATATACCTAGCCGGGGGAGGGGGGAGTGCAACAAGTCCTAATTAAATGTGATCCCTTGCTCTTATTATTCCACATTAATTAAGTCAAGTAGTGCTTCAGGTCTGGAGAACATAAGCCATGAATAAAGTATAAGACAGAACGTTTAAAAGAAAAAAATACACTGATGAGGCAAATCTGCAGGGCACTTAGTTCCCTTCTTTGTCAGAATAAATTCCTTTGGTTCTTCACCATGTTGAGTCATGACACTGATCCGTGGTTTGCATTTCAGGCATGAACAAAAGGGCACTACTAGGGATGACTTGCTTTAAGTATTATCAAGACGAGTCACAAAATCCTTCTCAGCTGCAAGGCAGGAGCAGCCCCCACCTCCACACTGTGTCATAGGAGAGCAGGAGGTAGAGCAAATTGCTCCAGGTGGTTTAGGTGAGCAAATCAAGTGATGCATCACAGCACAGGCAAACAGCTCAAAGGATGGTTGGGGCTTAACCAGATAATATGAGAGAAATGAAGCTGCTTCTCACTCATTGTCTCTCTCATCATCTCATTGCATTTAGCTAGATATTACTGTACATTCTTTGCAAAGCACAGTGTGATGGCATTGTGCAGTTACCGGTACTCATCCTTTCCCTGCTTTCAGCTGTTGGTATGAATCCATGCATAGCATGACAATGTTAGGCCATGCATTGTGCTTCCCTAGACCCCTAGAAGAAGAGCGAACCTCACTTCTTCCCTTTCTAGGGAGATGATAGTGATTCTTTACCCTGGGGACATGTGACAACATAGAAAATACAATCTATACCATAATTATAACACCTATGCATAAATCTGTAAACCCAAAACATTTGAATTCACGCCCAAAGGCGCTATCCTCCAGTTTCTCCCGAGACAGATCATAGCTGCCAAGTTTTCCCTTTTCTCGCGAGGAAGCCTATTCAGCATAAGGGAAAATCCCTTTAAAAAAGGGATAACTTGGCAGCTATGAGACAGATGGATGCCAACAACAACGAATCCAAAACAGATACACAAACATCTGTGTCTCAAAAGCCCAGGTAAACGGTTATGTCATCATTATGCATCCACCAGCATTTATCCCTAGATAGCAATGGCAGAATTTGGCTTACCTTCTCATAAATTAGCAAAGGGAGCAAGACTCCATTCATCACCCAACCTGTGTCCCGTGAAGATGACTGGGGAAAGAGTTTTCTTATGTCCCAGTGATGGAGACTAGCAATCTAAATTTGTGAAATTTATTGTTTATATTGCCTCCTTCAGAGATGCACAAAACGGCTGGAACATTAAGCCAAGACTTTCAATTTGAAGTGCATCCACACCGGGGCGAACAAAGGCATCGTGACACCCAGGGCGGGGCGTTGTTATGTAGGGTGCATGTGTGGCAATGCTATGTACGACGCATGCACATATGCACTGTACATAGCAGTTTGCCGGCGCCGCCACTCCAACACCATACGGACGGTGCCGGGATCCTCTGCTCGCGGCTGCAGCCGCGAATGGAGGATCCTCAACATGTGGCTATAGCAGCGACAGAGGGATCCCACCACTGTCCGTACGGCGCTTGAGCTGCGCCGGCACAACCCGCTATGTACAATGCATGTGCGGCATCGTTACGTACAGCGCATGCATGTGACGCCGCACATGCGCTGTACATAGCGGTTTGCCACCAGCGCCAGGATCCTCTGCTTGCAGCTGCAGCCGTGGACGGAGGATCTTCTACATGCTGCTGCAGCAGCGCAATGGCTGCTCGTGCCGCTGTGGCAGGGCGAGCCCCCGCTGGGTGCCTTCTTGTCACACATCCCTAGACATGGCAACTGGGGCACACTGCCCCCCCCCTCGCGTTGCAATGCCACTGCATCCACAGCATCAATAAGATTCCATGGCTCAAAGCTGCTTAGAGCAAGAGCTACCGGTGCTATGCCTGTGGGTGCCAAGGAGCCCTTGATGTCTCCCCCTGGGGCCCACAAAACTCCTGAGCTCTCCCCCACCCCCACCCCCACTACCACTACTGCTCTTTTGGTCATGAGGTTGTGAGAGTAGTTACCTTTTGTGTCCTTAAAAAGCAGATGGAATTCAATAAGGAAATTAGAAGAGTGGTGATCTTTCTGGCTCCCTCTTTCAGCTCCATGTGTTTTTCAAGATTCAGACTAATTCTCATGGATCTGACATAGATCTGCTGGCAAAAATGAAAATTGTGACCAAGCACTTCTCTCCTGCCTCTTGGTACCCACAACACTTGCTCATAAATCCAAATGTGCCCAAAGGCCTAGAACTTGGCAATTCCTGGTTAGAGATTCCGATGGGACATAATTGGACTGACTACTTTACAGTTTAAAGCCAGTACTTTGATTTGTGGAGTGAACTGCTTCATTTCAGTTGGCTTCCTTGAGATAATTGGGCCAAATATTACTTACAAAAAAAGATGTATAGGCAATGCTGCCAAAATTGGCCTCTGACAGGTGTTCTGATTTGTTTAAAACACTTTAAAGGTGTGTTAAACTTTCACAACAATAAGTAGAGTGACAACTGATGGGGAACAGCAATTCACGAGTAACTGGGATTTAAACAAGAGCCAAAAAATATTTGATTAGGCAATTTAGGCTTTGTTTAAGATGAGCTGCAACAAGATAATCTTCAATTACTTAATATATCACCATTAATTTTAATCAGTCACATTTGTTGGGTATCTCCCCCCCCCCCCCCCCGGTGCTGCAAAAGTCTCAGCTAAAGTCGAATGCAACATTTGCATCTATGTCTTCATGCACAAGGCTGTCTTAATGAAAATATGTGTCACTTTCTCTTGACACCTCATCAATGAAATGACCCCAGTTGACTTTACCATCAGTATAAGCAGTAGCTGAAACAGGCAGCATTCTGATAATCATATGCTGAATTTCACATTTCAATCTTACACTGACAAGGACGGTGTTATCAGATAGCTGCTTTGCATGCTGAAACATTGGAATGGGCTTTTTTTTAACATTTCGGAAGAGCTAATGATTTTCATTCCCTCCTTTCTTACATTTTCAAATTTGCTGCTAATTACAGTACTATTGATATAGCATTCTTCTTGACTGTGTGAATTTTATTATAATTGGACCAACTGGATGTTGATCCCAACTGAATTGAGACTCCCAAGGAAGCAATTCTAGAGCTGAAATCCAGACTTTTCCATCTTGAAAGATTGGAATTTGAGCCAAAACAGAAGTGAAATTAATTGAGTTAATGCAATTAATGTGCATGTTTTTTAAATGTAACTAAAAGCCGGGGGTGGTGTCCAAATACGCCCTAGGGGCCCACACTGCCCCCAGTATGAGACAAACCTCTCTGGGAATGCCCAGTGCTGAGCTACCCTGGAATGGACATCAATCTTCATCCTGGAGCATTCAGTGACACAGGTTGGATGATCCTGTGCTCACTATTGATCAGGAGAAGCGTGAATGTGAGCATTCTTAGATTTATTTTGCAATATTTACAGGACAAATCATAATGGCGTCTGCTCTCTTCTTCAGCAGCAGACACAGAGAGAAAAACACAGTGCAACAGCACAACATAACGAATGAGATAAGACATAACTTCCGTCCTCAGAGTTTCCCAGCTCAGGAAAGTAAACAGTGACATGTGACTTTCCAGCAACGGAGGAGTGATTTGTTAACAGGAGGCGTGCTGAGCAGGATTATAGAATTGTAGAGTCAGAAGGGACCATGAGGGTCATCTAGTTCAACCCCCTGCAATGCAGGAATCTTTTTGCCCAATGTGGGGCTCGAACCCACAACCCAGGAATTAAGAATCTCATGCTCTACCAACAAGTTAGTTGAATTCCACCCTAAATCTACAATTCTTTATTGTCCTACTCAGATGTTTTACTCACTTAATTTGCTAATGTGAGGGGGGGTCAGGGCTGCCCTGAGTGATTGGACCCCTGCCACCTTGCATGCTGACTAGCCCCACCCCCAAACCCCCTTATTTGATCAGCTGTGATGTTCCACTGTGGTCTAAACCACTGAGCCTCTTGGGCTTGCCTATCGGAAGGTTGGCGGTCCGAATCCCCGCAATGGAGTGAGCTCCCATTGCTCTGTCCCAGCTCCTGCCAACCTAGCAGTTTAAAAGCATGTCAGTGTAAGTAGATAAATAGGTACCGCTGCGACGGGAAGGTAAAGGGCATTTCCATGCGCTCTGGTTTCCGTCACAGTGTTCCATTATGCCAGAAGCGGTTAAGTCCTGCTGGCCACATGACCTGGAAAGCTGTCTGTGGACAAACGCCGTCTCCCTCGGCCTGAAAGTGAGATGAGTGTCACAACCCCATAGTCGCCTTTGACTGGACTTAAACGTCCAGGGGTCCTTACACATTGTGTGCTGGTGTGAATACACTTTCTAAATAAAAAGCTTCCATTTTAATGTAAATTAGATCCTCAACGTTTAAATATATTGTGAGTTTGAGGGATTCCATTACTGAAGTGGACAAGCAAGTTTCTTGGTGAGTTTATGGCCCCTAAGTATGGGGTGCTAGTATAAGGAAATAAGTTCCTCTGTGCCAGAGGGCAAATAGGTGGTCTCCCCTCCATCACCTGGCTAGCAGTGAGGAGAAAAATAGCCAGAGCATATGAGGTAACTGGGCAGGCTGCTGACAAAAGCCAAAGAGGAGAGCCATGCTTGATTTCAGCTCTTATCCAAATTTATGGGAGAAGCAAGATCTTCTGGGGTGTTAATGCTGTGAGCCCCTCCATCATAGGCTCAGGTTTATATATGTGTCAATAAACCATATATCATAAAGACACTGCAGTCTCCGCTGTCCCTCATTCCAATGAAACTGAACCCTGATAAGCACTTGGAATCCCTGGAACTTTGCACTGCTCAGAGACTGGGGTGGCGTGCAACAATATATCTGATATGTTTGTTACAAAATACATGTTGGAGCAAATTCCCAACCCTAGCAATGCACCTAACCCAGGGCATGTTTCATTTTCTGTGACCGTAAATGTAGTCAATACAATAACTAGCAGCAATAGATGCTTAACAAGAGTTAAACTCTTAAAGTTGCCTTTCTTCTAATGGAAATACATGGCGTTTCATTTATTCCCCTTCTGAGATGGGAGGAGATGGTTATGTAAGCAAGTGTTTCTGAAATGCCAGCAGATACCAACTGGCTTGACTGAGAAATGTTTTATGCGGAGTGGGAATGAAACAATTGGATTATTATGTTGTGTTAGCCTAATGGATTCCCCCCCCCCCAAACTGGGAGCTTTTAATCCCAGGAACAGAGGAATAAGGTGTTACCTGTGAAATTGATGTTATGTTTGTTATAGCATATTCCCAGGAAGGAGAAGAGGGGAACAAAAAGACATGTTTACATTTCTGCAATAGATTATATAACTGATTGTACTTGCATTGTCTTACATTGTCTTACTGCAGCTGTTTTTATTGGAGGATTATCCTTAATCATGTCGTTGAGAAACATATACGTCATACATTTCAAAGTGTGTTGGGAAGCACCATGCAACAAGTGTATAATAAATATACACCCAAGATATGTGTTTCTCATCAACATGATGAAAGATAGCTACCTAATCAGTAGGATACTGCAAGTGCAATCCACTGTTTAAAATGATTTCCCTTTTTCTATTAACGCTGTGGGTTAAACCACTGAGCCTAGGGCTTGCCGATCAGAAGGTCAGCGGTTCGAATCCCTGTGACGGGGTGAGCTCCCGTTGCTTGGTCCCATCTCCTGCCAACCTAGCAGTTTGAAAGCACGTCAAAATGCAAGTAGATAAATAGGAACTGCTACAGCGGGAAGGTAAACGGCGTTTCCATGTGCTGCTCTGGTTTGCCAGAAGCGGCTTTGTCATGCTGGCCACATGACCTGGAAGCTATATGCCGGCTCCCAATAATGCGAGATGAGCGCGCAACCCCAGAGTCGGTCACGACTGGACCTAATGGTCAGGGTCCCTTTACCTTTACCTTATAACAAATGCAATAGAAATTCCACAAGTGATAAATGTATTATGGGTGGGCATCCAATGGAGACAGGGAAAGGAGGACTCTGCTGCAGAAACATGCTGGTAGCAGAGCACATGAACTGCACGCTTGACCTAACAAAACAGAAGGTAGATTCAGGTTTTCAAAAAAGAAAGTGTGGTTAGTACTTCAAAAGCAGGCACCAGGCTTCCCAGGAGTTCTTTTCATTTATCACTGAATATTCAGTAGAAGTCTGTCAAGCCGCTTGAGCTCTGGTGTACGGTACTCAGTGTGCATGCACTGCACACGGAAGCACGTATTTTATAAAATATATCTAAAATACAAATTTTAGGCACTAGGCACAGACTTACTCTTCATTTGAGATATTGGTGTTGTAAGCAGCTTTTTTTGGGGGGGGGGTTTAAAAGCAAGTAGACATTAATGCACCTAAATAATCAAAGCAACTACATCTAGTTAAACGTTGTTTGTTTGTTTTTACAGCAAAAAGGAAAAAAGAAATTCAGCCTGGTTTAAATAAGAGATACTCTAAGCATGTGCAATTCTGCATTTTAGAAACTCATTTAAATCATAGTGCCTTCATGACAACATCAATAAAATGGGGTTTGATTCTGCTACCTGATGCTACTTGGAAATGAGTGTCACTTTGTTGTAGAAAAAGATAATATATAATTAAAAGTAAAAATAAGAAAATGGGCCCGTAGCCATGGATGTGACTGTATAATGCTCTTCTCTATGCTCAGAATGGTTTGCTGCCTTTTTAAAAGGGCATGTGAGAAATTCTCAGACACTACAGGCACCCTTCATCATTGTGTGGAGTATAGTTGTAATTAGTTATTGATTCACATAGCATTGTTCTACATTTGCTGCTACAAAACAAAACTATCGATTTAAATCCACTCAGGATTTTCCTCATGGCGGTTATAAAAACCTATGGGCACATGCCAAAGTAACATATATCCAGATTTTTTTAATCTTATGAGATACTACATGCCCTTCATAGCTTCCTTCACTGATAGTCAAAAGCTTTGGAATATTTATCCCTTATCAGTCCTGCCCCATGTCCTCCCTGAGTACTTTGTCTGGCTAAAATGTGACAATGCCTCCTGCTTCCTTGGATGGGATGAGTGTGTCTCTCTGTGTGTAAGTCCTTCAACGCTTCAGGGTCCAGGGTGGTCCTGTTAAGGTGAGCATGTACCACTGTCTCTTTAAGAGGCAGTATCACTTCTGCCTCGCGAAAGAAGGTACTGACCACTTCCTGGACCTCCTCCCCAATCAATCTACCTTGGCCAGCTTTAATAAGCCATGATAGGGAAGGGTCAACAAAGCAGGTGGTCACCGGAACACTTGCAAACATTTTGTCCACATCCTCAGGCCATAGCAATTGGACCAGATGGTGCTGTAGACACCTCCTCGGTGTTTCCTATAACAGGGGTATTTTCTTTTGTATGGATCTGAACAATTATTATCTTCAAAGTGCTTCATAAAAATGTCACTGCAGGTTTCTTATAACTCACTTAACCCTTCCTGTTGGTCAGGTGTAATGAGCCTACGGGAGTACCTCGGGTTACGAATGTTTCAGGTTATGTATTTTCGGGTTACGTACCATTTTAACCCAGAAGTGAGTTCTCTGAGCTCTCAGAGGCCTCGCCGCTGCCCAGAGCGAAGCCAGGACATCCACGGGGCCTGCTGTCTATCATCAGTACATGTAAGGGGGGGAAATCAATTTTAATTTTTATCATCTGAAATACTGTCTTATTTATTTTATAGTACAGTACATTGATTATTGCCTTCATTTTATGGATCAATGGTCTCATTAGACAGTAAAGCTCATGTTAAATTGCTGTTTTAGGGGGTGATTTTCATCGCCTGGAATGGATCAATCCACTTTCTGTTACTTTCAATGGGGAAGTTTGCTTCAGATTAAGAACGCTTCAGGTTAAGAACGGACTTCTGGAACCAATTAAGTACTTAACCTGAGGTACCACTGTACTTGAAATTCGGAACAGCTGTATTGGAGGTGGAAAAGTAGCAATTTATTCACCACCATATGATAGGCACTCTCACTCATGTATGGTCAGGTTCATTTCAGGATTTTCCCTGCTTGCACCCTTGTCATCTTCACTCTTGCTTCATCACATGAAGTTCCCCAGAATACAAAGGAGCCAATCAGTGATTGGCAGAATCAGCAAGGGCACTTGGGAGTGATCACACTGATCGCCCAAATACATCTCAGCATTCTGCAGAGCCTCAACAAGTCATGTCAACCAAAATATTCCCCAGTGCATTCAGGAATCCACCCAATTCCATAAGTCTCCGAGAGACTATTTCGGTAGGTGCCACACGCTTGCAGAGGGTTATATCACAGCCATTATAGCAGTTATATCAAACCTCACTAGGGATGATCTGTCCATGACAACTGGATAATGACCATGCAGCTGGGTAATAAACATGCAACTTTTTGACAATGCAATATTACCAAGCAAAATAATTGGGAAGGTTTCCCACATCCATATTATAATCAGAGATACATTTGAGTTTCACTGAACACTGCAACTAAGCTGTTATACAATTCTACCTTTGCCATTACTGCTGCTTCTAACTGTATGCTATTACTGTTTTGTGATTATTTTAAACAGTTTCTACTGCTTCTTGTGCATGAAACTATATATTGCAACGAATACTTTCATCTGTTTTTAGCTTAGTATGTATTCTGGTTATTATTGTACTCAAACAGCAAACATAAACCTGGATAGAGTTACAGCATTTCTGAAGCAGCTGCATACCGGTATGTGTTTGAGCTTCATACCCTTTTTGGTCACATTCAGAACTGTCACGAGCAGGTGCAAGCTCCTGGATTTAGGCAAGTTGCTGCTTCAAATGCCAGAGGTATTGTCTGCCCTATTTCGAGTCAGCTCCAGATGAGTCCAATATCTGCTTCAGGTCCTTTGACCACTCCAGCTTAGTGCAAACATTTTTAAAAAAGAATCCCTCTGTGTTATGAATTAGCCATTTTGCCATTCCAGCTTGCTAGATTTGTTATTTCTTAAGTATCTTTCCTGCCTTTTCCTCCCAAAGGAGCTCAGGAAAGTAAATAACCAAAATAATAATAAAATAAAACAACAACAAAATAAAAATAAATCAAACAAAACCTACTAAAGCAGGCATCCCCAAACTTCGGCCCTCCAGATGTTTTGGACTACAATTCCCATCTTCCCCGACCACTGGTCCTGTTAGCTAAGGATCATGGGAGTTGTAGGCCAAAACATCTGGAGGGCCGCAGTTTGGGGATGCCTATACTAAAGCATCTAAAAACAGTTTAGAAGAACAGTTACATATCCTCATAGCTAATGAAGACCAGACATTTATTGGCACAAAAAAGAAAAAGTGGCTTTGGGAAGAGCAGCATCAGTGCAAGTGGTATTTTTCATATTATTTTTCTCTACTCATGTTCTTCACATGTAGAGCCAACCCCACTATTAGGCAGAGAGAGAGTGATGGCTGTTTGAGACAGCTGGTGGTGAGGGGCAGAGTGTAAGGTGTTTGGAGTTGTGTGCACACTGCATCCCAGAAGCTAACTGTCTCCAACCATCTCCCCTCAAGTGTGGTGGTTTTGTGGGGAATAAAGATTCAACTGCCGTCCAGTCAGCCTCATTCGCCTATTTATTTACATTTAATTATCTGATTGGTAAATACTTGGCTAATCTAGAGATTTGCATAATTTTAAATTGACTTTGAAATCTGATGCCAGGTTTGGGTCTGTTTGTGGGCACCCTAAACACCTAATTCAATAATAATTTAAAACAGATACTGCAGAAGCAAATATTGATATACTGTAGATCTTTTTGGCATTATCCTTGTAGAAGTTGCAGGACTCTGAGCTAAGCTTGCCAGATGTGATGCAGCTATGAATTACTTTGTGCTGCCTGGCTCTGGAGAGATGCCAATTCTATCTACATAGCCTGGCAATGCAAAATAATGTTGTAAGTGTCCTTGCACCATAATTCCAGTTCAGTGGAGCACAAAAGACGCTACTGAGTGGGTGGCCAGCCAACACCTTTCCCCATGTTCTGAAGTCAGGAATGATTTAGCTCATCATGGTTCAGCATTGCCCTCTCAAGACAGTGGATGGTGCTGAAAGCATCCCCTTGAATTATAAGATTTAATTCTGAATGCTGAATCACTGTTCAGCTGATGATCACCGCATGCCTGGGCAGCAGCTATCCTCAATAGTTCCCGTCACAGTACAGTTTAATGCCTATCTCACTTCATTTCTGTTCTATATTTGGGAAATCAACTTAAAACCACTCACTGTTTGGGGGGAATATTGTTGGTATCAAATAATCTTTCAATGATCTATCAGCAACACTGCTAGAATTGCTCATCTGTTCAATAATATTGAGTGGGATTCACCTAATTAGCTCCAGCAGGGGAAGCCCTGTGAAAGGACTTCCTCTTGCTAGCTTTCTCCCCTCCCCATGCCCTCCAAAATTGGGAGAAGCCCCAGAACAGCACATGGGAGAAGAAGGGAGAGTCATTCTGTCTGGCAAGCAGGAATGGTTGAACAGACAAAACAGCTGAAAGAACATGATTTGGAATTCCACCCACTGCTTTCTCTTCTCAATGCAAATGAAAAGATATTTCCCAGCCCTATGGTAGACCTCATCCCATCCCTTCTAGACCCTGTGGTCCCGATGATTATTAGTTCTTCCTCATGATAGCTATTTACACTAAAAATCAATGCACATTTAATGCAACAATGCACTGGGGTGGAGAACCTGCGGCTCTCCAGACGTTGCCAAAATGCAACTCACACCATCTCTGAGCACTGGACATGCTGGCTGAGGATGATGGAAGTTGGAGTCTAACAACATCTAGATGACTACAGCAGGCACCCCCAGACTTCGGGCCTCCTGATGTTTTGGACTACAATTCCCATCTTCCCCAACCACTGGTCCTGTTAGCTAGGGATCATGGGAGTTGTAGGCCAAAATATCTAGAGGGCTGCAGTTTGGGGATGCCTGGACTATGGGTTCCACACCACCAATATTCATCACATTTCAACATTAGGAGTATGAAAAGTCACATGATGCAATGGCTGCATTACATCATTGGCTTGAAATGGTGGCAAAACACTGAATTGCCCAACTGTCCCTTCTTCCCCATACTGACTGATAAGTTAATAAGAAGCAAATGTCTGAGTGAGGATGGTGCTGATGATCAAATAACTATTGTCAGATTATGATAGGCAGGGAAATTTATATTTGCCTGATAATTGCATCTAGAGCATAAAGGGGTGGCACATAGTGCTTTAGAAACAAAGAAAAAAAAGAAACTTATGAATATGTGATAGTCTACTGTGATTTAAAGTTGGAACAACTAAATTAGATGTAAACTTCTTTATTTAAAGCACTTAACCCAATGGAGAAGAACTAATAAGTCATTCAGTCATCAAACTCAATTTAATAGATGTGCTTTGTGGCCTTTCTATTACCCCATCAGGTAGGTCTTTTTAAAGAAGAGCTGTGTGGATCTAATGAGTTTTGCATTGCATGAGTTATATCAAACATCTGCTTCCTTTTATTTGCAGAGGTGTTTCAAATTCAAAATGAGGTGGGTTTTTTAATAAAGGCAAAGCACTGAATGATTGCTAATATTCCACATTTGTTTAGCACCAATAGTGTACAGATGAAAGGGTTTGCAAAAGCATTCTCAGCAGCCATCCCTGTCTCCATCTGCAGTTGCCCTCACAATCTTTAACCTTGCATCCTGAACTGATACATAAAAGCAGGTCACAGGAACTTGCTATATTCCAGGTCAGACTCATCTAGCCCAGTCTTGTTTACTCTGACTGGCAGCAGCCCTTGTAAATTAGGTCTGAGCTGCAGGATTAAACACAATTACAGAAGACATTAAACAATGTCACAATTTAGCTGCACTGTACTTTTTCATGGTGTGTTCATGCTCCCCCCCCATCTCTCTGCACTTACTTCATCTCTCAGTTGTCCTCTCTCTCTCTCTCTCTCTCTCTCTCTCTCTCTCTCTCTCTCTCTCTCTCTCTCTCTCTCTCTCTCTCTCAATATAGTTTCATTGATTTTCAATATATAACAATTACAAGAGAGAGAGAGAAGCAAACAAAACTCACACCCCTCTCCCCACTCCAGGACAGAACAATCTAGTTAAATTTGCCCCAATCCAATCTGGGATTTGCCAAATTCTTCCAGATTTTTATAAAAAGTTTTTATAAAAGGATACAATGTTTCAACAAATTCATCTACATCATTTGTCACGAGTAAGCATGGACCAATGGTACCAAATAGTATGGGAAACAGCCTTACTAGAAAAATTAACCAATAAGCTGAAACTGACACAGGGACAAATAGAAGAAGATGGCTTCACCCCGGTATGGCTCCCCTTTATCACATCACAGCCCAACAAGACAATGACAAAAACCCACCAACAGCATACAAATCAATATGGCTAACCTGATCCAAAACACCCACCCACCTCACTCACACACAAAACAAAGACCACCACAGCCAACCACAAATGAACAACCATATCCTAGGCCAACCCCAACATCTCTCACCACCAAAGGAACACTAGCAAACAGCAGAGAACCCACACAAGCGAGGCTGACAAAAAACAAAAGCCTACATCATTTGTTTTATCCAATGCATGTAATCACTGTTAATTTTTTTTGATACAGCAATAGACCATTCATTCTGTTAACAAGGAGAGATACACAGATGTTCCAATCCTTTCCAATGCTTCACCACTAGTAGCAGAGAAAATTATTTAGTTCTTTATAACAAAGAAGGCTGCTCTTCTTTAACAGTCCCAAACTTGGGGCACATTCAACATGTTGGCCTATAATATGACTTATTTCTGTAAACACCGTCTGCCAGAAAGGCTTAAAAAGTTCTCTTTCTTCACACCATTCTACAATTTCCTCCCCCATCCTTCCTCCAAGGAGCTCAGAGCAGGGCAAATAGCTTTCTCACACACATACTATTTAAGGAAGTGTGCCTGATTGATTGATTGATTGATTGATTGATTGATAGGGTTCATTGTCTACAGTATAAGGTTCATGGACAATGACGCATCAGTTGCCATCATATTGTCAACTACTGAACTTTACCGTGTGTCTGCTAAATGCTACTGAATATGTACTTCCAAACACTGTCAAATGCTAACAATCTTGTTTGTTGCTAGTCAAACACTATTGCATTTCATCTGGGCAGCACCATCAAATAATGTGTACTGAAGAATGAAATATGTGGTTTCTGAGCAGTAGTGTCTTTGCTTTGGAGCCTCCTTCTCAGGAACGGCTGAAAGACAAATTTCTTCCTCAACTTCTGCAAGGAAGTTTTTAATCATAGAAGGCCTATGGAGGATGGTCTGATGTATTTAACTAGTTCAGTAGGCCCACTATTTACACTTATTTTTCTTAAATTATTGCAGCTTTAGGTGGATTTCAAATATATAATAGATAGATAGATAGCTTATCTGGAAGCTCTTGTGATATCTCATGGGGCCATCTGGAGATTTTTTTCTTTGTAGAAACAGCCCTGTGCCTTGCTTACAGGGCTCTGGGAGGGCCGCACAAGGCCCCTGGGAGGCTCCCACAAGATCTTGCAAGTTCTTGAGTGGTGGGGGCGATTCCAGGGGTTTTGCACAAGGGCCCCTGGGATGTAACCCCATCATCTGTTGTGGGTCTACTGTATTATCATATGATGCTCATTGTATATTGTTGAATTTCAATGGGTTGTAATTAGTAGAAACCAACCCAACCTGGTGCCCTCCATACCTGCCAAGTTGTTGTCGGAGAAATAAGGGACCGGGCCGGAAGTAGAAGACTGGAAGTAGCACTGCCGCCATTCTGGAACTGGGCGCAGCATGCTCAGAAGTGACTTTTGATGCTGCTTTGCCCAGTTCCAAAATGGCCGCCGCGCCAGAAGTCGCACTGCAGCCATTTTGGAACTGGGCAGAGCAGCATCAAAAGTCGCTTCTGAGCATGCTCCGCCTAGTTCCAAAATGGCCACCGCGCCAGAATAAACCGGGGGGAAACAAAAAAAATCTGTTATTTTCAGCTAGGAACAGCTGGGAAAACGGGGATTTCCCGGCGAATATGGGAGACTTGGCAGCCATGGTGCCCTCTGGATGTTCAATCTTCTTATCACTGGATGTCAAATATGTTCATTCAATATGGAATGCCTGTAACCCAACATTTGTAGGTATGGACATGCTTGCCTTAGGAGCATATCTTCCAACTCCCGGATTGAAAAATCCGGGATCAGCGACGGCGCGGCACTGGAAGTCGCTTCTACACATGTCCAGACATGCGTAGAAGCGGCTTCCGGTGCCAGGCTGCCTGTGTCTGCATGTCTGGGCACCAGAAATCGCTTCTGCACATCTCCAGACATGCGCAGACAGCCGGGAGCCAGGAGCATTACAGGATATTTACGGGATATAATCAATTCGGGATAACAGTGGGAAACGGTAACAAAATACGGAGGTTTCCCATGAAAAATGGGAGACTTGGCAGCTATGCTTAGGAGTGGGGCATATTCACTTCAGGCCTAGTAAATTTGCAATATCTCTGTTACATCTGGTGAGGGAAAGGTGTACCTAATTACAAATTCTTGATATAACTTGTATTCCTTATTTCTACAAAAGAAAAATAAATATACGGACAAGTTTCAATATCACTAATAAAATGCTATTGGTGTTCTAACTCCTGCTGTGAATAAGATAGTTTGGTTAAATTTCACCAAGGGACAGTTTACTACAAATGATAGGAATGATTGAGTTGTTTTGTAATGACTTGTCGCTGCTAGCCTACAGTAGGAGCTGTCGGTAGTCACCTTTTAATCTCCAGAACACCACTCTTCTCTCTCCATTGCTCAGCTGCCTAGAGTTTATAACTTGTGAGCTGGATCCTGTATAATTGCCGGCATACATGAACACCCAGGGTACAGCTCAAACACATTACGGCTTTTCCATTTGGGGGCAAAATCTCTACAACTCAGAGCAGTCAAGAATGAAGTGGAATGAGTTTAGTGATATTATCTCAGCCCTTAAGGGACAGCAGTTCACAAAGTCATAAGAAAACAATTTCATAGTTATCAGCAGGTTCCAACTTGGGGGGGGGGGTGGAGAATCAGCACTGCGACTGCATAGAAGTGGAATTGTTTCTGATCTTTTTGTATAGCAATTAGGAACATCTGCAAAATGGCAGGAAAGCCACAAAGATATAGCAAGCGAACCAGACTTCAATGTGACAAATACATATATCCCTTGACCGACAGGAAGAATAAAAGAAATCCTTGAGTATTAGCTGGCTTCAGTTCACTCCTTTCTTACTCAGCCACCAAAAAATATAATAAAAACATAGGATCAAACATATTTGCCACATTAAAAAACAACAACAACTAACAGCTTCAGATAGTCAATTTGTGTGCATATTTTCTGTGTTGCTGAGAAACACATATGGCTATGAATTAATCATACTTTGACTACAAAAAGAGCATGAACAATGTTAATATATCTGTAGAAACAGCTTGTCTTATATATAATTACCTGAGTGCAAAATATAAAGCCATTTAAAGTTGGAAGATTCAGGACAGATAAAAGAAAAGACTTCTTCATACAGTGCACAACCTATATGGGACTTGTTCCCACAGGAGGCAGTAATGCCCCCCCCCATTTGATGGGGGAAGAGGATTAGATGAATTAATGGGATATAAGGTTATCGCCAGCTTCTAGCCACATTGGTCATGTTCTACCTGCACTTTTGGATACTGTATGCTTTTGAATATCAGTTGCTGGAAATGGAAGGAGGGAAGAGTGCTGTTGAGCTGAGGTCCTCTTTGCATGCTTCCTGCAGGCAACTGGCTGGCTACTGTGACAATTGGATGCTGGGCTGTTGTTGTTTAGTCATTTAGTCGTGTCCGACTCTTCGTGACCCCATGGACCAGAGCACGCCAGGCACTCCTGTCTTCCGCTGCCTCCCGTAGTTTGGTCAAACTCATGTTCGTAGCTTCGAGAACACTGTCCAACCATCTCGTCCTCTGTCGTCCCCTTCTCCTTGTGCCCTCAGTCTTTCCCAACATCAGGGTCTTTTCCAGGGAGTCTTCTCTTCTCATGAGGTGGCCGAAGTATTGGATGCTGGGCTAGATTGGCCATTGACACCCCCGCCAGCAGCTGGAAGAGGAGCAGTAGCCAGACCAACTGCAAAGCAGGTAAAACTTTTGATGCAATTTTCCTGCTTTGCTTTGCTATTGCTCCCCCTGGAGGGAGAGGAGACGCCAGACATTCCTGGAAGACACTGGACCCACCCACCACTGATATGCAACAGCTGGCTTTGTCGCCAGACCTCTGGGCGGGGAGGGAGGCTAAAAGGGGGAAATTGTTGGTTTGATGTGAATAATTTTTGGACTAGGAGGAGGTTGAGGTTTTGTTTATTTTATTTTTTAAAAAAGTTGTTATTTAATGGATCCAATGATTATTATTATTTAAATAACGATTTTTATTTTTTAAAAGTTATATAATAATAATAATAATAATAATAATAATAATAATAATAATAATAATTTTATTTATACCCTGCCCTTCCCAGTCAAGACCGGGAATAACAACAAAAATATCAAAACAAGCATAAAAGAAACAATTCAATTAAAATACAGATTAAGTACAATGTTAAAATTCAATTTTAAAATGGGAATCTACAAGTGGAACCTCATTTAAATATCTGTAGGATAAAACCTTAGGGGAGGGTAACACCGGGGTCAGACTGAGTCAGTCCAAAGGCCAAGCGGAACAGCTCTGTCTTGCAGGCTCTATGAAGGTTGCTTTGTTTCTTAGCTGAGTATGCTTTTTAAATAGATGCTATGTTATGGGAAATACCAATGTATTAATATTATTCCCCCCACTTCGCCCCCCCCCATGTACTGTATATCTTTTTTCCTGTCACTTGGAGACCTAATAAGTCTAATAAATGAATGAAATGAAATGAATATTCCAGCAGGACATTCCTAGGTTATTATCTTCAGTCTATGAGTTGTAACCTACCATTGGGACCTGCTGTTTCTCTTTAGAAAAAACCGCCACGGAGGCCAATTTGGATTGCGACCATGTTGCTTGCAGGGAGCTAACCTTCCCCTTCGTGCCATTTTTTGGTGAAAATCATTCTGAAGCTGCTATTGACCCCAAAGATGCTAAGTGCTACAGACAGCACATGTGGGGGCATCTCTTTACTCATGGAGTAGCTATGCTTTCGCTATGAAAAACGAAGACTAGTTTTGTAAAAATAAATAAATGGGGTTGTAGAAAATGTTGATATCCATTACTGACATATCATAGCAAAGAATGATCAAAACTCAGCCTTCTCTATTTCCCCTAAATTCTGAGCCAGCCATTTCTGCAAGGTAACACTGCAATCGGCTAGTGATACGGCAGTGGAGAGGCTGCTTGGAATTAATCATAATTAGTTCTGAATTACTGTACTGTAAACACTGCTGAAATAATTATTAGTGAAAACAGTGTGGGAAGTGAAGAACAATGAAAAGGGAGTATGCGATGTAAAGTGGAGCTTATTTGATTCGTATTTTGCAAATTACTCAGCAGTAAAGCAACTTTTCTGACATTTATGTCCTACGTATTGGTAGGCTAGAAGTCAGGACACAGAACATGAGAAATATTTGCTGAGTGGCTGCAACCCATAAAAGGATTCTTAAAATAATCCTTTTCTCCCATAAAAGGATATCTTAAAATATATAAATTAATTCAGAAGCCAGCCGTTTACATTAAAGTTACTACTTGCTTGGTTATAAGGCTGCAATCCTAGGCTCATGTACTTGGACATAAATTCCACTGAGAAGCCTGAAGCCTTTGCTGTCTCCCTGCTTTGTTTCCTATTTGTACATGAAGGGAATAGGTGGAAAGGCTCCATTTAGGGCATGAAGTCCACAAGCTTCAGTGAGACTCCGAAAACATCTCTTCATGAATGGCCTACTAGGCAAGGCTAAGAAAAATGTGAAAAATAAGCAATGTTTCCCAAAAGAATTAGCTGTACCTAGTCTAAAGTCTGAATTAATGTACTATGTATGGCTGGAAAATTAACATGTTTTCTCTGCATTATTTCTAGTTTGGGTCACAGGGAGGTGGGGTGTGTGACACTACGAGTATCTGTCTATATTTACAGAGCTATAGTATGAAACCAGTGGTAGGGTGTTGGAAAATAAAGGGGAGAAAATTAGGTATTAAACTGGTGTTTTTAACTGCTGTTTTTATTGAAGTGATTAGTTTCAACTCACGCTTCATAGAAATCTACTCCAAACCCAAGCCTTCTATCTCCCCTTTGTTCACATTATATGCTCCTTCTGAAAATCAGTCATCAATATTAGTTTCCTATAGTTCCACACCAGAATGAATGTTGAAACACATCACAGAACACATTTGTGATCTCCGGACTTTAGAACATGAGTGAACATGGATGTGAATATTTGGCTGGATCATGAGGCATCATAAATAAAGCAGCACCAGGAAAGCAGAAGAAGCTGCAACTCACATTCCACCACCAGAGGCCAGTAACCCCTACTGGAAAGGTTATTAACAAATATAACACTTTCCAAAGGATAAGTAACATACCAACAGCTGGCTTTTTGTTTGGCTAACAACAGCAGTTTGTTTCCTCAGATTTGCCCATCTTGTAGGAACTGGGCGGTTTGCTCCCATTCTCCTTGAACCAAGCCTTGTTTGCTTAACTTCCCATCTGTTTTTGTCCTTGTTGAATCATTTAACCCATTTTGTCTCGTTCCCCATTGCCTAATCATTTCTTACTGCTTATCTGAAGAAGTGTGCATGCACACGAAAGCTCATACCAAAATAAAAACTTAGTTGGTCTTTAAGGTGCTACTGAAGGAATTTTTTTATTTTACTGCTTAATGTTTCAGTAGCTAACCTTCAAATACTTTGACTTTACAACTCAACTTCTTATCTGTCATTCATCTATTGGAAATTGTAACAAATTGAAATGAAAAACTCTGTTCAGGTGTGTGACAGCACTGAATGCCACCCCCCCCCAAAGAGAGAGAATGAAGGGGCAATATGGAGGCAGTGGAGTCCCACATTTACCCTGGTTCCCAAGGTCATGTGGCTCCTCCCAGCACATCATGCACAGAGAAATAACTTTGTAAGCTCTATGTGTGGAGGTAGAACCCACAGCAGTGCTAAATCATGTGTTTGGGGTGTGTGTACATGGGTAGAAAAGGTTTCTCAATTTAGACGGTTTCCCTCCATGTATGTGATGTTGGGAAGATCTGTGCAACCTCAGGGGCAGGTCTAAACACATGGCCCCACAGTCGTTGGTTGGGCCTTTGTGCAAGCAGTGTGTAAAGAGGGCTTGTCAGTAGACCCAATCATCTTCTGTGGACCACTCAAGACTCACAGCATGGATTACAGCCAAGAAAGAATGCACAGAGTTAGATCCTGGACTAGCAATTGCTAGCCACTCTTCATTAGGCTAAGCTGGAGTTGCATCTAACGCTATTCCTACACAGATCAGACCCATTACAATTAAAGGACATGACTAACTTAGGCCTGCTAGTTTCAGTGGGTCTACTCTGAGTAGGATGTAGTTGGTTACAACCCATGAATTTTAAATAAGCAGGCACTGTAACTCAAATTAATCACTAATGTGTTATAACTATAGGTCTGTTAGCTAACTAATCAACCTACCTAGCCTGCAGTTTGAGAAAGACAATGCTCCATTGTTTCCCTAAGTTGGCTGTAAGTCCTGAATGCTGGGTTCCAAAGCTTTCCCTTGATCGGCACTCACTTCTCACCTGTCAAGTTCTTATTTCCTTGTTGTCCCATACAAAAGCTGTGGGAATAGGTCCCCAAAGGATCTCAGTATTTTAAAACAAGTATCCATCACTTTCCTGTAAAATGTGTTCTTAAAATGTTGGTCATTTGCTCTCATTTCTGTTTACCACAATTGCTTTCTACTAATGTTATTACCGAGACTCCAAGGCAACTGTCTGTCTTGTTGGTCTTTGCTGAGCTACATTAGTTTACATGAAGTCCTTAGTTTTCAATATGTATTGGCATAATCAAAGCACACATAGTTTTCAAATGGGGTATAAATATATCTCCCACTCCCTGCAGTTTAACCTAATCAGAACTGAATGCTTTTTCTACTGTTGCCAACTCATCTGTGTACCATAAACTTTCTTTTCATGAACCAAGGAAAACAAACATAGTCAGACATTTTTAAATGAAAGATTGTTCCACAAAGAGAGAAGATAATTAGAAATATGGAACATTGGACTGAGCGGTAAGAAAGGTTGGGCATTGTGATGGGTGTTATGAGGAATTCTTCAAAAGCCAAAATTCACATTGCCATTACAAATACTACAAAAGAAAAGGCTCATCTCTGAAAAAGCAAAGAACAAGAGTGCTCTTTGAAGGAAGAGATTGTTTCAACTTAAAATTAAACACTGGCTGCCCAATGGAAATGTTTACACACACCCTGGAACCCCTTACATATATGTGCAGGGCTGGCCCAAGACATTTGGGCATCTGACGTGAACAAAAAAAAGGCACCCCCTCCCCACCTAGGGAAGATCTACATCAGGGACAGGGGGGGGCGGAAATAAAGATCAACTTCGGTATCTGCTGCCCCTGGGTATGCTGCTGCTTGGGGTAGCTGCCTCCACTTGCCTCAGCCCTGATGTGTACACACATCTGCGACATTCTTTGTGGCTTTGTAGAATTCTCATGCCATGGGATAAGTGGCTTTTAAAACCTAAGCAGCATAGCTGCCAAGTTTTCCCTTTTCTCGCGAGGAAGCCTATTCAGCATAAGGGAAAATCCCTTTAAAAAAGGGATAACTTGGCAGCTATGCTAAGCAGAAGCTTGCAACATTGGCTGTAGGAGCTACAGTAGTGAAAACAGCAAATAATAGTCTATACCAGGAACCCCCAAGCTCAGCCCTCCAGCTGTTTTGGGACTACAATTCCCATCATCCCTGACCACTGCTAGCTAGGGATGATGGGAGTTGTAGTCCCAAAACAGCTGGAAGGCCGAGTTTGGGGATGCCTTGTCTATACACTACCTGGTTACCATGAATATACATAAGCTGCTCCTTGGTGCTTGGCTAGCTATGGTCAACTTGACTGCTAAGTGCAGGGTCGCCATTTTCAAACAGTGAATACCCAGACAGAAAAGTTGTTTGGCAAAATCACAAAAAAGCCGTTTTTGAGCTATTTTCATGGAAAATTGATTGCTACCACCCCCCTGCATTGCCCTCCAACAGGCTCCAAGAGGCAGCCACCTCTTGCTTCTGCATAAGCAGTATAGTGTTTGATAGACATTTACATTTTCCTACAGAGGTGAAGGCAACAGACATCCTAGGGACTAACACTGCAATCCTATGCATATTTACTCAGAATTCAGTCTGCAGTCCTATGCATGCTTTCCTGGAAGCAAGTCCCATTGCACAGGATCAGACTAATTTCTGAACAAAAATAGTGTCCCACTGTATTTAATGGCGGTTTACTTCTAATTAAATGTGCATTGAATTACAGGGTAAATCTACAACACTCCTCTTGCAGCCTCATCTGAGTGTGTGTGTGTTGTGTGTGTGTGTGTCGTGTGTGTGTGTGTGTGTCCACCTGCATGCACACACAAAACCACACACACCAATTGATGACAATACTTAATGCTGTGATTAAGTGGCTTCCAGCCCCCCAAAGTTCAAGCCACAATAAATCTGTTAGTCATTAAGATGTCAAAAGACTGTTGTTCTTGCTGATGTTGTTTTCCGGAATGGAAACAAAGATTTGTGCAAATTGCACATATGGCACTGTGATGTACTGTTTATTTTAATCTTTCCCTATTTTGCATTTTTACTCTTTGCATTTCCTCTTAGACTTGAAGTTCAGTAAATTTAACTTATCATGGCTGCTGGATTCGTGTGTTACTTTACGATGACATTTTTTTAAAAAAAAGAATTTTGAACTTTTTTTACTTTTAACATTGTGATGAATGATGAAGCACTTGTTCCAGATGGAGATCTATGGTATGTGTTCACTAGAACCTCTCCACTAGAGAAAACTGTATCATGGAAACTTTTTTTTTAAAATCAGTTTTCAGTCATTTTGAATTACTAGTATTATACAACACTTTTATGCAGCATCTTCAGACGTATTCCCCGATTTCCTTTTTAAGTTCCCTTTTAGAAATATTTAGGCTGGTATTTCACTCAGAGTAGACCCATTGAAATGAATGAACATGAGTAGGTTAGGTCCACTAATTTTAATGGGTCTACATGTAATAAAACTTCATTGAATACCACCCCACTGTTCTCAAAAGACATTTCTACTGCAGCGAAATCACAGGTGAATATATTTTGATGCAAGCATGATCAGGACAATTGGGAGATAAATGAAGACACGTATAACTCACTCAGATCTGCATGGCTTTCAATGGGCTCTCATATATCTCCATTATTTTTAATAGGTGTGTCAAAGGAAAACTGTTACCTCTGACTTGGGCTTTTACCTCTAGGTTTAGCTCCGTAAATTCCAGGAGCAGACACTGTTAAGTGTGATACTGTGTTGGGTGACCATAACATTTGAATTGGCATTCAGGAGCCTAAGCTGTTACAAGATCCATTGCTTTTGTGCAAAGTGATTTAAGTCACATTTCACATTTGGTCAGCAGAGGTGAAGGGTGATCACATTACTTCATTGTGACTCCCGCCTCTCTGTATATATCTCTTCTTGCTTGTGGGGCCTGCTTTGTATGAAAGGATTTCCAAGTTGACAATCTGCTATAAGTTTGGAATACTTAAAAATAAGAAATGACTGTTGGGAAATCTTAAGATTCGGAGTGCTATTTCAGTAACTTGCATTAGCACTTCCTTGTCAAGGTTTGACAGGTAATAAAAATTCAAACTTTTTCATTAAAGATACTGAAATGAGCACTTGCAGGTAAAGGACTCCTCCTAATAGCCCCCTGTTTTCCTATTAATGTGTCACGAAAAAATACTTCAACCAAGAGTGAACGTAATGCTCACTACTCTAGAAGAATATTATTTTATGTTGGTTGGATGAAACTAATGATGTAAGTCTACAGTTTGGAAACCCATTAGACAGATTTTTGTCGGCAATGCACAGTTTTAGGCAAGGGCATCAATAAATCATTCAGGTCTTAATGTTGAGCTTAATGGTGTAAACATCTACAACATTTTTCATTATTTCATACAAAGGTGGAGAGTTTCAATTTAATAAGGAGGTGCTGATGAGTTACATTTTCATAAGTAGGCGAAGTGATAAGATACTCACCACTAGCTGTTTGGTGGAAGTCGTAGGAGAGGTGTGAAAAGAAAGTGGTTGAGCATAGTCAACAGTCATATGAGCATAAGGAAAGTTGTTGTTGTGTTACTGGGCCAACATCAAGATTTTACTATTAGTATACAAATGGCGCCACTGCTCCCCACCAGGAGTAGTTTGCTTGAAGGATGACCTTGCCCCATTCATGCCATAAGAATATGAATAAGAATACTCCATCCATCTGACTTGGTTACCCCAGCTACTCTGGGCTGCTTCCAACACATATAAAAACATAACAAAACATCAAACATTTAAAAAACCTCCCCATACAGGGCTGCCTTCAGGTGTCTTCTAAAAGTTGTATAGTTATTTATCTGCTTGACATCTGATGGAAGGGCATTCCACAGGGAGGGTGCTACTGCCAGGAAGACCATCCACCTGGTTCCCTCTAACTTCACTTCTCACAATGAGGGAACCACCAGAGCTGGACCTCAGTGTCAAGGCTGAACGATAGGAGTGGAGATGCTCCTTCAGGTATAAGTCTGTTTAGGACGTTAAAGGTCAACAGCAACACTTTGAATTGTGCTCAGAAATGTACTGGTAGTCAGTGTAGATCCTTTAGGATTGGTGTTATATGGTTCCACTGGCCGCTCCCAGTCACCAGTCTAACTGCTGCATTCTGGATTAGTTGTAGTTACCAAGTCACCTTCAAAAGTAGTCCCGCATAGAGTGCATTGCAGTAGTCCAAGCGGGAGATAACCAGAGCATGTCCCCCTCTGACGAGACAGTGCATGGGCAGGTAGGGTCTCAGCCGGCGTACCAGATGGAGCTGATAAGACAGCTGCCCTGGACACAGAACCACTTCTGTCTGCATTTTACAAATGCCATATCATATCAGATATGATATGACAGATCTGTTCCATGTCTGTGAGGAATCAATATTTTAGTGTGGCAGCACCTCTGCTTTGGAACGCCTTGCCTCTTAACATTAGGCACTCACCTTCCTTATTCTGTTTTAGACATCTGCTTAAAAAACACTATTACCTACCCAGACATATAATTTAGTTATGTATGTATATCTGTTTTTCAAAATGTTGCTATTTTTATCCATGTATTGTTGATAATTAGTTTATATTATGTTGTTGGCTGGTTTGTTGATTAAGAGGTTTATATTTTTTTCCTAAATAAACCACTAGATAAAATAAATCATCAGAGAAAATGCATGAGATCACTTAAGGTCAAAACCAACCTGTTCCTCCCCCTTCATACCTTTGATCCATCCTATACTAGTTTATACTATTTTTAAAAAAATACCCAGTAGCACATGAAGTATGGGCTGCAATATACATGCTGCATCCCAACGTTCGCAACTGAGAAGCTACTCTACTTCTTCCCAATAAGTTTTGCATTTTAATGTATTCAAAGGTTAATTTTATCCATAGGAAGCATATGTACTTTTTCATAGTTCTTGCCTTTTGCTGAATTTAACTTCCCCCCAATAATCACATTTCTATGGTGCCATACGAAACAGTGTGATTAAGCCTGGCGAGCTGTAATTACAGTCATATACTTATAAAATACTGAGTTGAATACATTTGGCCAAGTATTTCCTTTCAGTAGTATGCTTTAAGGGCTCATCATTCTGTGAGAAAGTGGGCGGGTTAGGGAAATTACTGATAATGCAGCAGTGTAATATCCTAAGGATTTGGTACTGAGATCTTAGAAGGATGCCTATAAAAATAGATCAGAAACTGAGCGGTAATATTGCCCCACAGACCAAGGAACCAGAGTAGGTGAGTTAATACAATCATTTGTGGAATGTACAGAGAAGGGAAAGTTTGCTGTCATGATTTCTATTGACCAGGAAGTGCATAAGCCCATGTGCTTCCTTGGAAGTTGTTTTGAGCTGGGCTGGAAAGTGAGACAGAATGGGGCTTCATGGTGCAGGGAAAGCTCATAATTTGGAAACATCCCCTTACTATAAACCACCTATGCTATATACTGTATATAATTTAGAGCCATCTCCGGTCTTAGAAACTGGTAATTTATGGACATGCCCAATGGTCACATGAGGCTGCTGGAGCAAAGGGATAGCTATTTTATATTTCTATTTTGTATTTTGGAAATCTACAAGCCAGGAGGAAGGTAAAGTCTCTATATGGGGTTAGGGGTGCAGCGGGGGGGATTTGATTCAGTTCACATTTGAAGGTGAACCTGGGGCAACCCAGTCAGATGGGCGGGGTACAAATAATTTATTATTATTATTATTATTATTATTATTATTATTATTATTATTATTATTATTACCTCATCTGCAAGTAACAGGCACAAACAGCATACAATGGGGCAATATGTCTGAAATATACTCGGAGTCGAGAGTGAATTCCATGCTCTTTATTCAGCTCGTAGTCATCAAGGAGAAGAAGAATGCCCTTTTCCCAAAACCCTCTGCTTATATACATTATTTACACAATGGGGTTTGCGTGATTGGCTACTTCAGGGCTACACCTGTGGGCCAATCAGTTCGTGGATTGACTTCTGCCAGCAGCCTGATTGGCTGCTCCTGCAGGCCAATCAGGTTGCGGATTCACTTCCACCTGGAGTTGGATTGGGTGGCTCCTGCGGACCAATCAGACTGCTGATTCTGGATCCTGTTGTTCTATGATTCAGCTCAGTACATAACAATGTCCATAAAAATGCACATATTTGGTGAAAACAACATATAAAAATGCATTATTTGAGGGAAAATTGCTTTGCCAAGATGTGTTTATTAGGAGAAATTTACGTTAAAATGCTGGTGAAATTTCATGACAACTGAAATAATAATTGCAAGCTGATGTGGAAGAGTGGGCAACTGAAATTAAGATTAGGAAAATGATAAATTAAGAGAAACAGAAATTGACAGATTCACCCGTCCCTAGGTGGGATGCAGAGACATGCTACTGATTTGTTTTTAAAGTGGCTTGTCTTTTTGGTGCTGAGAACGACTGAGGGGAAAGCAGCCAGCAAGTATCTACCTAACTACAGATGCATACCCTTCTTCACCCCCCTTCTTCATCTGTTCAGCCCTTTTGGATTCCACCACAGTATCATCTGCTTTCTACAGATCAATTGGAAGGCAGAGCAAGGAATTAGGAAAACTGTCTGGAGCCAGTTTTCCCCACATCTGGCGCCTCCTATCTTTACATGGGTCACTTTGCTGAAGGAGTGTATTCGCAGTCTGGTTCCAAAACCCAAAGGAGACAGCCCGATATATAATTTGGTTGTGCTTTCTAAACTGGTGGTAATGGGCAGATTCTTTCCAAGCTTTCCCAGTTAGAAATTTACCAGCATTGCTACTTGTTAAACAGATTGAAAATGGGGAGGTAAGTGAACTCCTTGTCTCCTGGCCCAGTGAAAACATAACAAGAGATAGAGTCCAAGCCTTTTCTAGCATCTGTTTCCATTTCCCGGGTGAGGAGGCCTGAGTCACCCTTTCCCCAGCAGAGAAGCACAGTACACGCCACGATCAAGTAGACCTGTCACTCATGTCAGTTGTTCTAGATGAATTTGAAAAATTTAAGTGCAAGAGTGCAGACAGTAGCCTGGCATTTCTGAGCATGAGTGATATCTCTATCGTCCTCAATGTATATGCACAGGGCTGCTAGTATCATACTTCAATATTGGAAGTGTAGGAAGTATCAAAACAAGAGAGACACTATCAACACACACTGGCAGCTCTTTCTCAGCGCTGCACTCATGGAAAAGGGATGAAAGATGAAACAAGAGCTTGCCAAAATATCAGCCTTCTGCAATCTGGTGAGCTAGACATCAAAAGGACTCAGCCCTACTGCCCTTGCCAAAAGCACTTCGTGACATTGCCATTAACCAGTGTGCATTCCAGCCATGCCAAAGAAAAGTCTGCCAAAGAACTGTATTTGAATTTCCCCAATATGCTAGGCCTTCAGGGTCCCTTTCCATCCCACATCTGGCAAGACTCCTATTGGCATGATGCCAGGAAGTTAGCTTCATAAAGGACTGGATGCCTTTGCTCCTAGGCACTATCACATTTCCTTTTGACACGGATGGTATGACTTGCTCACCAAACAGCTGTTGCCTTATTTTTGAAAAAAATAAAGTAATATGTGAACATAATAAGTGTGATTTGGAGTGGGTTAGTCAACTTTAGTCAGCACAATCTAATCACTATTAGTCGAGTTCGTCACACTGTGAAGACAGAATCCTTAGATTTCTGATGGTATCACTTCAGTTACTTCAACAAGATTAAACTAGTTTAAATGTGGATCCTCTGAGATGCTCTTCAGATGGTTTCCCAGCTGCCATATGGGGATAAGTGGCGCCTGCTCTACTGGAAGAGCATCTAAAGAACACCTTATAAAACTAATTTGTAGATAGGTCAGACTATCATTTAACGTGATAGCCTAGAAGACAACATATTTGAACAATCCAAGATAGATAAATAGGAGTTTTATTTAGATAGCATCATACTTGGGATGGCCAACATTTTGGGGCCTGTGGGCGCATCTGCAAAGTGGAGAAACTGTCTTGGGCACCACACACACACCACGGACAAACACATACTACAACTTATTCCATTGGCTACAACAGAATTATTCTTTCAACCTTAATTTCAGTGGGGGCAGGGGCAAATCTATGTTGAAAAACAGGACCCAGAATTTAATAGTATCAAGAATAATGGTACAACATATCTGCTCAACTGTTTTTTTAAAAAAAACAGTGCAGAAAATGACTAGTGTCTTAAGCACACTTATTTACGCAATAAGTCCCATTGAGATCAGTGGGGAAACAGTAATAGGATTTCAGTATAAGAGTATGATGAAGGCTGTTGTTGTTGGTTAATAATAATAAATGAATTTATATACCGCCCTATACCCGGAGGTCTCCAGGTGGTTTACAGAACAAAATCAAAATATAAAATTACAAAATATATAATCAAAATAAAACCAACCAAAAAACCCACATTTTAAAAGGGCATACACTTTGTACTACTACATTCAATTCCTCAGTGACACTGTTTTGTTGTGTCAACAACAGGTCCAATCAGAGATGGATGGATTGGCATCAGTTTTGCCACTGTTCTTTCCACAGTAAGCTGTGGATTTTCAATTTTTAAAGATGATGAAAATTAATATTTTGTCACAATGCACACCTTTCTAAATTAATTTATCCTAAATATAGCAGTTGTTGTTGTTTTAAAATGCCATGTTTGGTTATTTTTCTGAGCTTACAACTCTATTGCAAAATTCAGACGAGTGCGAAATCTGAAGGGTAATTACCGTATATTCTGATCCCCACATTAGAGTGATGAATTAGGTTGATTTGCATAAAAATATAGACTGAACAAAACTCCCTTTCATCCCCACGCTCAGAGTCCTCTGGAAGGCAGGTAGTGACTGGGGACACAGCCTTTTCAATAGAGAGCCCCTGCATTTGGCATTTCCTTTCCAGCAACATCTACCTGGCACTGTCTTCATATTATTTCCTTTGCCAGGTGAAAGCTTGTTCTTTGCCCAGATGGTTCTTTCTGCTTGCATATTAACCGTTTGTCTGTGAATAGTCTGAATTGTTACTTTATTGTGTTGGTGGGCTGTGTTTTTATTATTGTTGTTATTCTGAAAGCCCCTTTGAGAGTTACAGCTGAGGAGCAACTAACAAATAAACTGACTAAATAAAAAGGGGGAAATTGAGATGTAAGGGGAATCTTTGCTTACAGCAAGCAGAATAATCATTTCGCCATAATTGGAGGGTGTGCTTTTCAGGAATACGACAAATGGATGACATTAGCAGCGCTGATTGCCTTAAAATGGCTTAGACGATAGTCTTACTTCCACCCACTTATGCCAGGGAGAATGCAGGACAGCCATCTGATTAAAGAAACACGGGGTTGTGTATTTCACTCTATGATTCTTGCAGTATCTCTGGAATTTTAATGCCTTTGGGTCGGAGATTTGTGACTAATGATTCTTAGTTCTCTGAGAGTCCAGAGCACTCACATTAGATTCCATTGTCTCCCTTACGTATACTTTGTCCTTGGGTCTTCAGGTCTGGCAAGCCTTTTCTTTAAGAAAGCCTTTGAGAGAAGAGGAACAAGTAAACACCATATGGGTTGGTTATTCCCACCTCCAGAATCACTCTCTGCTTTCCACTATTTGTGGAGGCTGCATTGAAAGCACAGAAGACTTACATGTGGTCGTGCTGCCGCCTCTGCAAAGCACTCCTCCACACAGTGCCACTTGGAAAGAAAGCTTTCCTCTCAGCATCTGACGCTGACATACAATCTGAGGCAGAGGTGCTGTGGCACTCGACATGAGCTTCTTGTAGTTCTGACATCAGGCTCTATCATAGACTACTTGAATCAATGTGAAATGTCAAACCCCCTTTTTCCCTACCCCACAGTAGCAAGTAAGGGCCTTTTAATAAGCCCGACAAAGCTCCATGTTTTTCTTTCTTTGATCTGTCTTCTGTGTGAAATGGGAACTTGGGCACTGGTGTGTAAACCATTTTGGAAAATAGCTACCATCATTTTCTACGTCAATTGCAACAGAAAACAGCAAGCGGCTGTATTAGCCTTCCTTCAGTTTTTGCTGGAGGTTCATAAACGAAGAGATATGCAGTCGGATCATTGTTTTGCACAAGCTGCCCAGACTTTATGTAAACATCATTTTGGGGAAGTGCAATGAGATGAGACTCACAGTTCCAATCATCTATGCTTGCTTAAGCCAATTCAAGCTGCAAAGAAATTAGAACAGGCGAAGGCTCCTGCTGGATCAGACCAAAGGTTCTTACACTGCTCTGTCAGAAGTTCACAAGCAGGGATTGAGTGCAACAGGGCTCTCCCCTTTTGTGATTCCAAGCAACTATTATTTAGAAATGCACAACTTTTGACACAGGAGAAAGATCACAGCCATCATGCCTAGTATCATTTATGGGTGCGGAAGTGATTTTTTGTGGTTTGTCCCAAATATGTTTAGGGGAGGCTTTCTTTTATGAGAAGGAAATTATTACAAAAGCTAAATCATCTTTTCTTCCAGTGTGCAGAATTTTATATTATTTTTCGCAATTGCTTCCTAATTGGTGGTAACTGGGTAGCTTTGCTGGGCTACCTCTTCCACTATCTGAAACTATTTCATTCTTGGCAGGAAATGATAGCAAGCCGCATTAGATTCCCTGCACGTTGAAGTTTGGGGAAACAGCAGCATCTTTTTCAGTATACTCAGTATATTTTCAACAAGGATGTTATGAGAGAGAGAGAGAGAGAGAGAGAGAGAGAGAGAGAGAGAGAGAGCAGGGAAGAATAAACAGTCCATCTCTAGTTGTGCTCATTAATAAAATCTTCAATAGCGTTAATGCATTTCAGTTCTGTGTACATAACAGGGACAAGAGAATATCATTGTAGAGACAAGGAGTCTTTCATTTGCAGCATAGTTGTCTGTTTAATGGCAGACACAAGACTAAATGCAAAAAGATCCACAACTTTTGCCTGTGAGGTGCTCAATGCCTGGGTCACTGCAGAGTCAGGTAATATTGATTGGGAAGGTCCCTGGTGAACAAAAGCAGCAGAGGAGTTATAGGAGAAATCATATCCCTGATGAGCAGCCAGCTCCAAGGTCCCAGTTCAGAGGTGGGCTTTAGATCAGTGGCAGAGGAAATGTTTTGCATACTGAAGGTCACTGTTTCAGTCTCTGGCCTCTCCAAGTGGGGCTGAGAAAGACTGAAATTCTGGAGAGTCACTGGCAATCAGTGTAGACAATACTGAGTTTGATGGACCAATGAAAGGCATAAAAACATAGAAATCTACAATATGTGTTTGATAACTAGGCAGAATACAGGTGAACTATGCATGTCAGGAAGCAGAGAGGGGAAATGGGTGTAGGAGGCAAAAACAGATAGGAGGGAGGTAAGAAGCAGACAGAAAACTCTCTAGGCAGGGATAGAACTGCCCAGTTATACTCTGCAGGTTTGACAGAGAGCAGAGTGAATTAATTTTTATCCTCAGGGTCTAGTGTGAATGGCACAGGGGTAGGGCCTCCCCACTTGGCTCAGGAGGCCATTTTGGGACTTTGCAAGCATTGCCAAAACCATGTGGCCAAAAAAGGTCACCTGATGGCAAGTGATTGGCTGTCAAACTTGGTATGGGTTTGTAGTGGCAGAGATAATTATCTGACCTGCCAGCTAGATCCTGTTATCTTCCCCTAACATAGCAGAAGCTGGAACAGTTTTGCAATTCACTTTGGCAAGCACAAAGCAACTTAGCATGTTTAAGCTTCTCTTCTTAGTCCCAATAGTCTTCAATGTAGTTAACAGGACATAAAGGTTGGGAGGGGGCTGGAATGGCCCAGGGTTGTCCTGGGGCCATGATGAACCCCTTAATGTGGCAAAGGGGAATGATGTTATACTGTTCCTGACAGTAAGAGCTGTTCGACAGTGGAATTTGCTGCCAAGAAGGATATCATATAGAGGAGGGAGAAAGGTTGTTTTCTGCTGCTCCAGAGAAGCAGACATGGAGCAATGGATTCAAACTACAAGAAAGAAGATTCCACCTAAACATTAGGAAGAACTTCCTGACAGTAAGAGCTGTTCGACAGTGGAATTTTCTGCCAAGGAGTGTGGTGGAGTCTCCTTCTTTGGAGGCCTTTAAGCAGAGGCTCGACAGCCATATGTCAAGAATGCTTTGATGGTGTTTCCTGCTTGGCAGGGGGTTGGACTGGATGGCCCTTGTGGTCTCTCCCAACTCTATGATTCTATGAAATATCTAACGTAGATAATGGGAGAGATGCAAATAAAATGACAAAACCGAAAGCTGTGGCAAACTATGCATACCCCAATTTCAGAGTTCAGTTTAGAAATTAGTAAGAATTGAGGAGCAGTGGCAAACAGGGCAGACCAAGCTCATGTCAGAGTAAATGAACGGAACAGATTCTCAATCTGTTCCAATGAAGTTCCACAATGAGTGAGAGAATTTACAAGTGCCTGTGGCAGAACCTGTTGGCATTTCCAGCCTGCAAGACTTCCCGGGAATGAAAATTGGCTACTACTTCCTTCTAAGGAGTGATTGCTAAGGATTTTTCATGCTTGTATTATTGCTCATTTGTACACACTGCAACTAGCTTGGCTTGAGTGTTGAACATATTATCCAGAAAAATCAGCAGGTATCTGTGCCCCAGTGCTTCCTAAGCCACAAAATGAATGTGTTTTTGTCTGTAGTTGTGGCTGCTGTAGCCTGAGTTTAGAATGTGTTTAGAAAGTAGAGAGAGCCATAAATATATACCTTGTGAAGGATGCACAAATGTTGAGGGGTGGAACATAGAAGGCTGTCCATAAAAGGCAATGCCATGCTTTTAATCCTTCAGAAAGAACATGCAAATTTTGCTTAAGAGATATGCAGTGGGATCTTTTAAATACAAAGTGGTATTTTTCCCTAAGAACAAACAATGAGCAATTTGCCCTTGTGGATTCCATGGAATGCCGTGATTCATTCTGTGTTTATGCTTTTGAGAATGGCTTTAGTTAATAGAGTCAAGAAACAAATAGATTTCACAGTGTTACTCTCAGCCCTGCAATCTGTCATCACACACACCTGGTGCCCACATGGGGCTTGGTGTCCTCTAAAAGGAGCTGAATTTGTGACAGCACCATGTGACATGTTGTCAGGACACCACTGCAACCAGAAGGGTAGCCTGACTGTCAAAACCAAAGAGATGGTATCTTTCCTAACATTCCGGAGCAAGAATTTCGCTCTTGAGTCCATGGTTCATGAGAAGCAATGTCTGCTTTCCCTTGTTCAAGACACAAACTTCCACCCCTCCAAAATTGATTGCAAAAAGAAATAGAGTTGAATAGCATTGCTAGCAAATCCCATCCCTATCAAAGCACATCAGGAGTAGAGTTGGCTACATCTTTATAGCTGTTATAAACTGCAACATTTTTCCCTTTGCAAATTTGCCACCTTCAAGGATGCTAAATTAGGTAGGTCCACTCAACCCTGCTCTCTTTCGGGGTACAGACCTGTTGCCAGAGGTGGAGCAAGGTGGGTGTGGTGGGTGTGGCCCACCCCAGGTGTCATTCCTGAGGGGGGTGACATCGATACGCCCCCCCAGGATGTTCGTCATGGATGGCACACCCCCGGGACGCTCGGTGCGGGCAGCGCACTCCTGAGACGCTCATCCTGCCCCCTGGGACACTAGCCCCACCCCACGGGCAGCTAGCCCCCCCTCCGGGTGCACGCCACTCTGGCTGCCGGAGCAGCTAGCTCCACCACTGCTTGTTGCTAGCCTTGTTACCTCCCTATACAAGAAGGCTGACCAATAAGGACCTCCGTTATTGTCATCCATGGGAAACAGGTGGTCATTGCAGCAAAGTCTTTAGACAGAAGATCTCCTACAATTTTGTTATATATTTCTTTGGTATGTGAGGGTGTTTGAAGGGCATTCCCCTTGAAGAGCTCTTTTTCTTGCTATGTTACTACCGAATTTGCATCAAAAATTTCTCTTCTAACTTCTTCCTGAAATTTTGCAATGCATAATCTTTAACTAACCCCCCTTACGTTGTCAGCATTTGACAGCATCTGTATTGTACCAGTCAACAATTAGCAGTATCCCTATCCAACAGCTGGTGTGAGCAGACAGTATTTGATAGGTGATTAGCAATAAATAGTGTATATTTAATAGTAAGGTAATTCATTCATTTAGCCAAACAAAACTTAGTGGAAAGGGAGGGAGTTTAGCATTCATCTGTGTTAAAGAAGCACTACCCTTCTGTGATTTTTGGTGATTGCTTAGAAAGAAGATGAACTGCTTCACTTAATCAGCAATTATTAATCTCACTCAGAAGGGGTTTGATTTACCCTCAGAGCCATCAAGCCAAATCTAATTGGCTTTGTAGCATAATGACATCACTCTGTCACCATATGATTCCTGATTAGCTATGATCGTGCCCTTACTTTTAATGTACCATTTCAACTCAGTGACATCAGAACACATAACCTAATCTGATTAAACAGTGGTACAACATCACAACACTGCCATCACACCCACAGCAAGGACCCAAGATGCAACATATATGGTGTAAACAGGTAATATAACAAATTAGCCAAATCAAAGTAGTCCAGGCAGATGATGTATCCAATAAGTTGGGGGCAGGGAGGAATCTGATCCTTCTCATCTTCTGGGCAGAGCCAGCTTTAAAAGCCTCACCACCACCTCTTCCTTATTGGGTGAGATTTCCCACCTGCCAATTCCTGATCCTTCCCCGGGCCAAACCACTCAAGACTTCTTTGCAGAGGACGTTGTGTGTGGCAAATTTGCCCCCCATTCACAACATGATCCCTAATTAGCTGAGAGTACTCTAGGTTGGAGAATGTTGCCTTAACTAGAAAATAACTGGCACCATTCTGGCTACAAAATACAGAAAATAAATTACAGCAAACAAGATTGGGGAAAGGTACATTTTTTACTATCCAAAAATTTAAAAGTCAGAATGTGTAATTGTCAAGATCAATTTTCAACATCAAAATCTGATTTCTTAAGGGCTAAATAAAGCAAGGCATGTTCTGTATAGTCTACTGTTGAAAGCTCTAAAACGTGATGTGAGCACATTTTGTGGTCTATGCCAGGCTTCCTCAACCTCGGCCCTCCAGATATTTTGAGACTACAATTCCCATCATCCCTGACCACTGGTCCTGCTAGCTAGGGATCATGGGAGTTGTAGACCAAAAACACCTGGAGGGCCAAGGTTGAGGAAGCCTGGTGTATGGAATAAGTTGGGAGTATGGAAATTCCCCAGGTAACTGCAAATCAGCTGATAAGTCATTAAGGGAATATAGATATAGATACAGTATAGTCAAATATCAGAGGTTATGTAGCCAAATCAGCACCATTCATACACAAGAGAGAGAAATCAGCAGCTATGAGGTAGCCCCTAGATTTGCAGAAGGAAAAAAAATGAGTCAAATAAAGAATGGACATGCTTAGTGGCTGCAGAAGACTTCCTGACTCCTAGTGGGAATGGAAAACCTGGTGGGAGTGAGACGTAGAGTATTCAAAAGTGAATATTCCCAAACATTAAAAACTTTTCCAAATCAAATTTAAATTACAGTGTAAGACACTGCTCTTGGTTGTAACTATGTTCTTTAGCTCCTCATCATATCCATAACTCTTTTGACTATTATTATTATTATTATTATTATTATTATTATTATTATTTGCAGTATTATTATATGCAGTAGTATGTCCTTTGGTGCCAGTTCTATGCCACATTTCCACTCATTCTAAAGTAGTTTTGCTTATTTCCCCTACCCTCTTTACTATGGATGCTGAGTGAGCAGTGATAATATGCAAAAAGGTCCTGCAGTCTTCAGATATTAGAGAGGGAACTCCCTCCCACTGAAGCTCAACATGCCTCCTCAGTTGCGGCCCTCAGCAATTTAGTGATGGCCGCTGTATTTCAGCAAGCATATGGCATTTCAATTTTTAAAATCAAAATCTTCTTGTAGTTTTATTGGGTAATTTTATGTCTTCTATGGCTTTATTATGATACAGCTGTTTTTCTTTTAGAAGCATATAACAGTTTCTTGATGTAATTTATATTTTATGGATGTATATTTTTAATACATATACTGTATACATGTATATTTTATGTATTCTAAGCCACTTTGAAGCCTTTATAAAAGAGTCCATGTGATGAGACATACATTTTAAAACTGAATGGATACAATCTTTAATGCTTCTGAGAGCATTCCTTCATAGCAACTGGGGTGTAGTGGGTGTTAGGCAAGGGGTAGTACCTCTGGTGGGGGACACATTGTGCTCCTTCTGGGGTAGTTTGTCCACCTTGAGCTGTCAGTCATTCCCAGGTGGTTGCCTAGGAAAGTATAAAGACAAGGCAAAGTTTCTTACAGTCCTTTTTTATTTCAATCTTTACAGAGAGAGGCTAGAGATAGATGGTGGAGCTGCAGTCTATGATATCTGGAGGGTGCCACATTGATTGCCCTGCACTAGATATATGAACCTTTTGGGCATAACTGCCAAGTCTCCTGCAGAAAAATGTGATCAACAGCAGCAGCGGCACCGGAAGTGGCACCGGAAGTTGTCCGGCGGCCATCTTGGGGGGCGGAAGTTGTCTGATGGCCATCTTGGGGTGGCTGCATGGTGGCGGCCATCTTAGGGGTGGCCATGCGGCCACCTCCGAGATGGCCACCGGGCATGCATAGAAGCTATTTCTGGCGCCAGAAAAATGGCACCAGAAAAATGGCTGCCGGCAGGAGCGGATTTAAGGGAGATTTACAGGAGAGGAGCTCAAACATGAGACCGCCGGGAAATGGTAAGGAAAAACGGGGGTTTCCTGGGGAATACGGGGTATTTGGCAGCTATGCTTTTGGGTACACTGGGAAATAACATTAGAAGCCACTGCACATTTCACCACCAGGGAAACATATGACATACTTTCAAGTACTCTAGGTGAACTAGTTCACATCCTACCCACTTGACAAATTGCTAGTCTTGGCAAATTAGATCTAATGGCCCTGATCAAATGGGCACATGCATAGCCCTGTCATATAAGTGGGAATCATGCTCCTGTTTGGAGGGTGGGGTTCGACTAAGCTGTTTCTGTGATCCCATACAAGCAGCTGATCAGTTCTACCCCCAATTGCACAAGGGACCTACATCACATTCCAACTCCTGGATAAGAGCAATTACAGATCAGGTGTACTCCTAAGATTTGGCTTTGAAGTGCATCCCTAAACATGTAAAATGAGAATGAAAACAAAGTACTGATTGAAAACACATTTTTCACACAAGTGCCTTTATTAAAGAGCCAAAGTTCTCCAGATTATTGGACCAAATTACACTCAATGGCAAACTCAGGTTCATTGCTTACAACAGGGCGGAAATGTCCCTAAATCACCTCTACCCCCCATCTGGCAATTATAGGGTGAAGTGTTTTTGAAGCAACCAAGTCTCTTATCAATCAAAACCTTCCCCCACCCTGCCGCCTTTGGTCTGCCCCGGATCCATTTGCATTCCATAAATGTTTATGGATTATATGTTTGCAGAATGACCTGCCAAGTGCCAGGAAACAAACTTTGCAGAATATAGTGATTAAGTACTAACAGGCAGCATTTATTTTATGTGTTTTTCTCCCCTATGATAAGGAATTGGCCATTGTGGTTTCGAGCTCTAATTAAAGAACTTTGCTGTATTGAAAGTGCCCATGAAACAAAAGATGATAAAATGCTCTTGGCACGCTCTAAGCCATACAGCTCCACAGCTCTCAGCAAGATAAACCAACCACAAGCTGTGTGGAAACCATTAGAAAATTGGGGGTACCTTATAGCTTTACATAAGAACAGTAGTGTTGGCTCTTTAAAAAAATCATACCCACAAAATAAAGCACAAGACATTAGCACTATATGCTTAAAACAGCAGTCGGCACACAGGTGTCCCCATCCACCTCACCAGCCTTGCCCTGCGCCCTCTTCCCCAGGATCTGTTCCCTCCTATGCCCCCTTTCCCCTGCTGAGCTCAGCTATTCCACTCTGATTAACACAGCCAGGGGGGGGGAGTTATGGGAATGGCGTGTTTAAACCTAGGGTTTTTCCCCCAGCCAGAACTCAGTTCTAGAACCTCCCAGGTGGCTGCCAGTGGCATTATATAAGAGAACAAGGTTCATGGTGAGTTTTGGCACCTCTTTTTCTAGAAAAAAGCAGTGTTTAAAGCTCCCTTCTCTGTGATCTCCCCACACACATCTGGCCACTGTAGGCTTGCCCCATCACTGGTATGTAGCCCCATTTCATTTTCACCAGACACGCCACAGCTGTGCTTTTAACACTCGGAAAATAGAAATAAAACCAAAAATTGGTTGTATTCTCTCTCTTTTTTGAATTTTCAGATATCTGAGAAATAAGAAATTTCCAATCTGTGTTCAATGATGTCTTGGGATGTATCAGTTGTGTATTCATGTACATTAGTACATGTGTTGTTCTCTGGCATGCAAGTAACATTAAGTTCAATCTTGTAGGTGTTCTGATTTAAATCATTTTCTTTTCATAGTTTGGGTTGTTGCTGCTTTTTTATGAAATAAGAGTCACATAAATATGATTAATTGTACCATAATAATTTTATTATGTATCCCATAAAAATCTAATTGATGGCCCATGGTGCATATGTGCCTCAGTACATAGGTTATCCACATGGCAAGGCATAAGAGTAAATTTCAGGCTTGTGAAGCTGGAGATACTTTCACTCTGCATATAACATGTAAAGAAAACCAGGGACTGTGCACATGTGCATATATGTTCCTATATACGCATATAGGAATATATTTTTGTATTGTCTTGCATATACTATTATTCACATAAACAGTGTGTAAAGGTAAAGGTAATGGGACCCCAGAACATTAGGTCTAGTCGTGACTGACTCTGGGGTTGCGGCGCTCATCTCGCTTTATTGGCTGAGGGAGCCAGTGTACAGCTTCCAGGTCATGTGGCCAGCATGACAAAGCCGCTTCTGGCAAACCAGAGCAGCGTACGAAAACACCGTTTACCTTCCCGCCAGAGCGGTACCTATTTATCTACTTGCACTTTGATGTGCTTTCGAACTGCTAGGTTGGCAGGAGCAGGGACCAAGCAATGGGAGCTCACCCCATCGCGGGGATTCGAACCGCCAATCTTCTGATTGGCAAGCCCTAGGCTCTGTGGTTTAACCCACAGCGCCACCCGCGTCTCAATAAAGAGTGTGTAATGTGCACCAAATATGTGAAATGAAAATGTGCAATTAAGGGTTTTAGTACAGGAAGATCCATAACAAAGTAACTTTTGAGAGCTTAAATGAAAATTAGAACCTCTATAACTCACTGAGAATCTGGCTGGCATCCACAAAGAAACATTACCTACATGCTGATGAAATCAGATCATGCGGTTTGTTGTTGAATATGTCGTTTGCATTACATAAACAATTGCTACATTTGTCTTATTTAAATTACGGTAAATCCGATCAGCCTGGCATCCTGTTTATCTTTAGCCATTCTTGTTTGCTAATTGTGTTCTTTTAATTTATTCTGTATTTATCTTTCTGCCCCGTTACTTCATGTCTTATGCTGTTCTAACAGAGTGTAGTAAATGAACACTAAAATAATTCATATATGACTGTTTCCTTATTTACAGTCTTTAACCCACTGACATAATCCTGAATGTCTGGCTCATGATTTTGAACACTGAAAGTTATTGGGTCCATCATTCTCCCATCTGCCTGGTAGAACCAGCTAGTGTGCCTTGTACAGTACTATTCAGCAATCCAGAGCTACCTGAGAATGTAATGCCATATTCCCTAGGTCTGAGTTTGGCAAATTAGTTGGAGATCACCTAATGTTGACAGATGAGCTTGGCAAACAATAAACCAAGAAGTAGCTGGGATAGCAAGCTAGTTAATTGGGAAACGAGTAATCTGGGCAGTGGCATGGCAAGGGGGGGCGATGGGAGTGGGTCTCCCCGGGTGCCACCCTGGAGGGAGGGTGACACTCGGCGCCCCACACTGGGGAATATTTTTATATATTTTCTGTTGCATGAGATTTTTCAACTGTTCTTATATGTTCTTTCAATGCTGATTTCATATCTGAAGTCAGTTTTGTTCTGTAAGCTCTAGTTTTTTTGCAATTCATGTTTTTCACTTTTCACCAGAGCTGCGGGGGGGGGGGGGCTAACAAAAAAAATTCTGCACCGGGTACCACCTGGGCTTGCTATGCCTCTGAATCTGGGAAGCAGGTGGGTCAGTTTGACAACAGCTTAGTCTCCATGCAACAGCCAATTAGCTCAGACTAAGGAACTAGGCTTTAGGAACAGCCAAGTGAAATTCAGCTGGTCCCTTTTGTCACCCCATTGAGCTAGTAAGTGCAGTGCCACTCTGTGGCCATGGTACTTGGTGGTGCCTCAGCATGGGAAGAGTAGGCCAGCAGCTCCCTATTCTGGGACCTTACTGAAGTAGCACAGAAAATGAGGGGGCTGTGAGTCCACAGCTCAAAATTCCTGAGCCTACACCAACACACTGAAGTTTCCCTGAATTAAAAGGCACATATGGGTAAACACTGAACCCACATTCATTTCAACACAACATGCCTACTTTTCAGGTTATGCCTCCCCACTGAGCACATTTTAACATAGATTTAGATGATATTAGGCCAAATCAATGGTCTTAAGAGCGTCCAACTCAGTATTGTATTATGAGCCCTTCATTTCATTTGAGGTGGAAGGTGGAAGACTTAAGTCTGATGGTCAGAGGCAGGCTTTTAAAATTTTGATTTCAGGGTGTCTGCATGGAACCTGACAGGGCTTAATCTTTAAAAGCAGATTCAGGCTGGAGGGCAAACTACAGCCCCATTTAGTTCAAAGAGTCTTACTAAATTCAAACATAAACCCAGGAAGAGTTGTGCAAATGAGCTGAACAGGTTTTGAACATCGCTAATGGCAACTAGGTACATAAAAATGGAAGGTGATATAAAATATTCTGGTTTTCCAGAATTAGATTACAGCAGCTGAAACAAATACTGCTACATTGCATCCACCTGATTCTTCCTTGGGGGAAGCCTGGAGACATTCAGGGATGCTTTGAAACAGAAACTCTATAATATTGTTTTGGCACTGTAATTAATCATTTCATCAAGTGGCCTCTTTTTGTTCTTTTAGAGCCACCATCTATTCAGAATAACCTCAAATAATTAAAAAAAAGAGGTCACAAACCAGCCCAAATTAAGCACTTTACAAAGATCTCCATGGGGGAGTTAAGCACATGTTCAAATATCTCCTGATGGGATGTAAAAATGCTTAATTTTGAGTGGAGTGTGTCCAGTGGTAATAGATTTCAGAATGGGGGGAAAACCACACATCTCTGAAAGAGCAATTATTTCTTCTGTTACCCTCAAGCCATTGGGGAAACATAATAATTTTAATTGAATTTTGAAAGATAGCTAATACGGGCCATGATAATGCAGGGAGTTATACAACATGACCCACTAGATTGACTTTAGCTGCAGCTGTTCAAAAGCTGCACGAGAGACAGAGTCCTCCTAAATCTCACAAATCCCTTTTCCTAAAGAGGAACTGCAGCGTGAACTGTGTTGTTCTCTCCAGTCCTGGGAGCAATACATTGTCTATGGATGGTTGGTTATTGCTATTCTGTACATAGAACAATGAATTAATATCCTACATGGCCATCTGTTTTGACCTATTAGCTGAAAGTCCCTTAAAATGCCCCTATCGGGCTATGCTGTTATGACATAGCATTGTTCCAGAAGAGACAGAAGGAGGAAAAGATGGTTATCCTCACTATTATACAGGAGGCGTTTGGACAACTGTAACCTATGCTACTTAGGATGGCTATGACTGCATTTGCAGCACCAAAGTGATGTCTCCGGGGTGCATGTATGGAGGTCCTGGGCTGCCCAGGTGACAAGAATTGGGTTCCAGTCCCATTCAGTTTGGGGAAGACACACAAGGTGGTCACAACTCTGTTATTCATTTATTTATTTTAAGCCATTTATATACCACTTAATTACAATAATCCCTGAGCACTGTGTGAGGAGTACAATACCAATAAAAACTACAAAATCAGAATTTAGTAAAAATGCACACTGAAATTAAAAAAGGTTCCAGGCATTGTGTAAGGGTTGCTGTCTAACCTACATTGGAAGGGAGTTCCATAAAATTGGGCCCACAGTACTGAACACACAGCTCCTAATGTGTAAGAGCTGTGTATCTGAGACATGGTAGACCACCATCAACAACTCTCCTCAAAGTGGCTTTGTAAAATTGTGGCTCATCCTCATTCACCACCTGAGACAAAACAGGAAGGTGCCCTCCTTCTGCCACTGCCTTGCTTACTGAGGTTGTGTGGTTGCAGATTCCAGATTCCAGCAAGATCTTGCAAGATCTCTCCAGAAGCTGCAGCCACTTCTCCACTGGTAGTGGAGGTGTCCGACCACCATAGGACATCACCACAGGTGAAGTGAGGAGAAGCAGAAGCCGTAACAAAATCTCACAAGAGCTCTATGAGTTCTCGTTTGAAATCACTGCTTCTCCTTGCCTTCCTGGTGGTGGGGGAAGGGGAAGGCAGGCAGGGTGCCTCAGTCTACCTCAAGGATAGGCCAGACCTGCTTCTACATCTTGGTGGTTTGCTATAGTTCCCATAATCCAATATACTGAAATGTGAGTTCCTGGTTGGAGATCTAGAAGCCCCTGGCACTTTCCTCTTTGTTGGCAACCAAGTCAATAACTTTTAAGATCAGTGGTGAAAACCTGGTGCTTTTGTAAGCAGCAAAATGTTTACAAGCTGCTACGAAAGGCACAATTAATCCTAATTGATGAAAGGAGAGAAATGGCTGCTGTCTGTTCTACCAAACCTAATGGCGTTCTGGAAGGAAAAGCATTTTGCATTGTGTGACTATTGCTGATGCCAGGAAATCCTTTCATGCAGCACTGACAACCTTCCACACAGGAGAAGATAAAACAGTGATCAAGTGGAGGAGGGAAGTGGAGGAGGAGAATTAGAAAAGTCAGTGTTTTAAATAATGTTAATTTCTACCAGTTCTACTTTTCTCCTACGCCTGCTTCTCTTCACTACAAACGTGGCTCTGTAAACAACAAATTGGAAGCACTTTTACATATTCTTTTAAATTTATGGTACGCGTGAAGTTAACATAATGGCCAATCTAGTCCAGCATTCTGCTCTCACAGTAACCAACCAGGTGCCTGTGGAAAACCAGCAAACAGAACATGAGCACTAGAACATTTGCCCCTCCTGTGGTTCCCAGCAACTGGTACAGTCATACCTCATGTTGCGTCTGCTTCAGGTTACGTGTTTTCGTGTTGCGTCCCACGGCAACCCAGAAGTACCGGAACCGGTTACTTCCGGGTTTTGCCGCTCGCGCATGCGCAGAAGCGCTAAATTGCTCTGCGTGCATGTGCAGACATGGCACTTTGGCTTGCACCAGTTCCGTGTTACGGACGGGCCTCCGGAACGGATCCTGTCTATAACACGAGGTTCCACTGTATTTGGAAGCCTTGCTGCTTCCAACTGTGAAGGCAGAGCATAACCATCGTGTGTGTGTGTGTGTGTGTGTGTGTGTGTGTGTGTGTGTATCTCACTAGATATATGTTCAATTACTACATTTGGAAACTGCCTACACTTTGGTTATATGAAAGTCCTGTTCAACCTGCTGCTTGCTCAGTGATATTGGCATCTGCCCCTTATAAGAACATAAGACGTAGCCTGTTCTCTTGCATGCTGTTTGGCAGAGTTGAACGGTATGAAAGCTGTACCCAGCATCAGGATGGAACAGCTGATAAACTGCTCTCTGTTGTGCTGCTATCGATGCCATAGGAGCTCTGCAGCAGCTGCAAACATGCCACATGTGCCTTGCCTTCAGAACCACCAGTCATTTGATTTGGGCTCAGAAAAAACAATCCATTTTGCTCAAGAGCAAATGGGCAGGTAGGTTATGGTGATGTCATCTTTTCTTAAAACAGGACAATTCCACTGCTGTACGGCAGTGGAATTTGCTACCAAGGAGTGTGGTGGAGTCTCCTTCTTTGGAGGTCTTTAAGCAGAGGCTTGACAGGCATATGTCAATAATGCTTTGATGGTGTTTCCTGCTTGGCAGGGGGTTGGACTGGATGGCCCTTGTGGTCTCTTCCAACTCTATGATTCTATGACAATATCTTCTGCTCCCCTCAATATGATTCCCATTCTCCAAGCACATTCACAAATGAAAGAGAAGAAATGATCAGATTATATATATATATATAGAGAGAGAGAGAGAGAGAGAGAGAGAGAGCGCCATAATTTTGGGGGTGGGTGAGGTGCAGGACAGAATATAACTCTTTGCTTCAGTGACTTCGCTAGATCTTTCATCTGCCACCAACTGTGGTGGAGGCTGCTTAACTACTGTCTAGCATCCCAGCTTAACTGTGGTGAATCAAAAATGGCTAAAAATAAGCATCCTGCAATTTGTTCTTTTGGGCAGTCTCTGCATGATTCATTCTATTTTCAGAGATGCAACTCCAATCTGATTAATCACAAACGCTTGCCTTGGCCTCCTTGGATAGTGTCTGAAACATTTCATTTCCACTGAGATCAGACAATGCTTCTTCCCATAGTTCCCATAGAAATATAGCTTTCTATTGTTTGATAGAAACTCAGTAGTGCTCCTTTGCTTTGGGGGTTAGTAAAGCACTATTTATAGGACCTAAGAGAGTTTCATCCATAAATCATAGTCTCCTGAAGGAAATATTAAAGGGAAAACTGGAGGGGGTTCCCTCTGCTTTTTCTGTTATGTGTGCAAACTGTAATACTGTAAGTTTGCCTTTAAGTTTTAACTATGGGTCATTATCAGGAGATAAGTCTGAAAAGCCCTACAGAGATGACAATGTCCTCCTATATGTAAAAATGAAGGTATCTTGTAGATAATCAAGATACGGTCAAATGGTTTGGCTTCCAAGGTCATATGCTGTCCTAGCTTCTTTGGGTTGTCCCCCTAACATGTTCTTCCTATTCACATTTTAATGTCTAGAAATACTGCCATATGTAAGGTAAAGCAAATAAAAGTTGGCACGTGCTTTGTTGCCTCTGATGTTCTAATTTCTAGCAGAAATCACTTTCTTCACAGATAACACTCCCCCCCCCCCGAACTATAGATAATATGCAGCATGGTGTGAGCCACTGTAATAATAATGAAGCCTGTTTCTCAGATAGCATTTTGATGGAAATGGTGCAGTCAAATTATCCACTGCAAATGAGTAAGGATGAATAATCAGAAACGTTCTAATCTTGCAGTAAGAGTAATATACTGGCATTAAATGTGTCTGGGGTATTTGCTCATTAGCGTTCATTAGAGTAATTATTGAACTAGAGGGGGTTTAAGATTACACAAATCAAGATTATGTCTGGTGATTGACTTTTATAAAAGCAACACTTGACAGAGAACAACGGGCAATATTGCTTGTTCTGCATTGTGAATATTTGTTCTCACCCAATTGCTGATTTTTCTTATAGGAAAAAAGCAGAGGATCCTGCTTTAAGTAGTTCTTTCTTTTTCTTCTATATCCATACATGCATACTGTCAGAGTCAGGCCAACCGAACTCTATCCAGATCTAGGAAAAACTAGATCTGAGTCTTGGAAGATGCAGTTCTTCCAACCAGTTGCAGTTCTTGACTACATAGCTGCCAAGTCTCCCGTTTTTCGCGGGAACCCCCCGTATTTTAAACCGTTTCCTGCTGGCAGCCCGGATTGGGAAAAATCCCGTAAATCCCCTGGAATTCCTACCTGCCAGGGAGGCTCCATTTTGGGTCCTGGCGCCGCCCGATTTCCGGTGCCCATACATGGGTAGCGCGGCACCGGAAGTCGCTTCTACACATGTCCGGACATGGGCAGAAGCGACTTCCATTGCCGCGCCGCTGCTGATCCCGCATTTTTCAGCGGGAGACTTGGCAGCTATGCTTGACTAACAGGTCAAGAAATGGGGTTCATCAGGAGCACCATCCAGTTTGGGGGAGAGCAGTACACATGGAGGCAGTACCCATGAGGGTCAGGAGACCAACTTTAGGACAATGGAACCTAGTAGTAGATCAATGCTCTCTTCATCTAAGGTGCTTTCAGGTATTACTGCACATATACCACTATCTGTGGTTGTTTTTCAACTTGGGCAGATTTAGCTGTGCCTTCCCCCACACAATTCCTGAACCCAGAACCAGAGCCAATTTCCCACCCCCTTCCATCACATATGCAAAAATAAATCATGGCAATCATTTTCAACCACCTGCAAGCCTGGACCTAGTGTTTCTAGGTCCAACCCCTGTTTGGGAGAGGATGTGGGAGCATTTCACCCCAAAAGCAATTCTTTCTCTCAGAGAAAGTCTTAAGCAATTCCCATTGAAAATAGTTGGGCAAGGTGACCAGATCCAATTCGATTCACCCACCTTCCCTTGTGATTGGCAATACCTGGCAATACCAATCAGGAATCCTCAGTGCAGTTATTTGCATGGAAGAGGGATGTCCCTGACTGCTGCCCATCACTAATCATATGCTGGTTGTGAAGTTCCAACATGGTGCCTGTGTGGTGCAGTCAGTCTAAATGGCTCTTGATCAGCCACTCGCTTTCTTCAACCTGGAGTGCAGTGTGGTTTTGGTGAGGTAGCTACTCAGTAGCAAAGCGGAAGAGCTCAGCTGACTCGACAGACCAGAAGGAAGCAGGAAACAGCAGGTTTCTCAGCAGGAGGAAAATCCCCACTTCTTTCCCGCAGGAGTCTGGTTTGCAAGAGAGAGGTTATAAGAGGAGAGGAGAGAGCTGCAGCTTGTTATGTTTCCTTTCCACACTGTTTCTCCTTTTTTATATTTGAATTTGCCCCCTTTGCAAGAGAGAGATTGGAGAAGGGCTATGGTGTTTTTTCTGGGTGTTAAGGCAGGAAGCTCTCTCTCTCTCTCTCTCTCTCTCTCTCCCTTCTCTCCCTCCCTCCCTCCCTCCCTCCCAACATCCTGTCTTCTTTCTTGCTCCTCTGGTTGTATATTATTAGGAAATCCCTCAATCTATTTTCCCTTAGGTTCAAACCTCAGCATTTCCAGGAAAGGCTGGAAAAGTCCTTGTCAAGTTTGATTAAGGTGGTTTGGGACCCCTGGTAAACCCCCCAGAAAGCGGTCCCCCTTCTACCCCAAAAGGAATGCATGGGATAATGGAGCACAAAGTAAAAGTCTTAAGGTATCTTTAAGAGTAACAAATGGATTATGGCACAATCTCTTTTGTGGACTGCAAATGATAGATAGATAGATAGATAGATAGATAGATAGATAGATAGATAGATAGATAGTCTGAGCATGTGCACTTTCACAGCTCTCTGTCAACTTTGATAAGCAAACAGAAAACGCTCTGAGCATGTGCAGTTTCACAACTCAGCAAAGCACACAGATGGCACCCACAAACATTTGCCAACCTTGATAAACAAAAGAGCAACATTTCATTGAGTTAAAATACAATATAAGCGGTTTTTAATTTCCTACAGCTGTAGCGTGTTTGGTGATTTTATGGTTGTATTTGCTGGCTAGTTTTGTATTTGATGTTTCTCCTTTATGGGTCCCTGTATAGTAATAGGTAGCACACTGGTGTTGTCCAGCAGCAGTAGCTGTGTGGGAGATGTAGAAGTGTTTTCCAGAATGGACAAGGAGAAAAGAGAGAAAGAGAGAATGCAGTTTCACCTTTATTATTATTATTATTATTATTATTATTATTATTATTATTATTAATCAATGGGAGAAAACCTCATGTATTTCACAGAAGTTACTTCCAAGTAAAACATACCAAAGCCAGCCAATTGTCTTTTGTGGTGAAAAGGCAACAGACTTGGGGATTAATTATACGCTTGTTCCACTTCTTCCTCCCTGTCACTTTCCAATCCCTACTGTTCCGAGTATTTCCTCCCCTCCCTTCTCTCTCTCTCATGAGGTTTGCTTTGGTGATTGAACAATAGATATTGGAATGTGTTTTGGCCCTTCTGATCTTTTGTGTGCCTTGGTGACAGCTAGGCTGCAAATATTATACAGCAGGGCCAGTTGGGTGTACAGTATGAACTGAGGAGGCTGTTTCTGGGCTGAGTAATTAGCAAACTATTTTTTAAAATGTGAAAATTACAGAGACACTGCTTATGGGAATTTAACAATCCTCCCTTGCAAGCATTTATAGGATTGCAGCCTTGGGAAGGAGGGGGTCAGATAAAGGCAAGAACTGAGAGGTAAGTGGGAGACAGAGTGCACTCTTTCAATGTTACTAGATTTGCAAAAGAGTAAATTCTAGCAAACTGCACCTGGCAAGATGTCCCCTTCTACTTAGGTGCAGATGCCCTCTTTTTAGGGATGGGAAGAAATTACGTTCAGCTCACATTATAATTCAAACCTACTTAATTTGCCCTTCCCAAAGCAACATATTTACTGAAACACTTTGAAATTTGCATATCTCTGAAAGTTGCATTGCAATTCTCCAACCTTGGATATGCTGATGACACAACCTTGATGGCAGAAAGTGAGGAGGAATTAAAGAACCTTTTAATGAGGGTGAAAGAGAAGAGCGCAAAATATGGTCTGAAGCTCAACATAAAAAAAACTAAGATCATGGCCACTGGTCCCATCACCATTATTTATTTAACCTACAAGGTTAAACTGCCTATCACTATGGTTTATTTTTTGGGTATGTCTTATTTTTGGGGGGTGTCTTATTTTCAGGGGTATGGCTTATTTTCGGAGAAACACGGTAGATCGCAAACTCTTGGAAGTTGGATGTGCCTGACTTAAACTACAAGCCGAACTGATAATTAAAAGTTGTACCCAGAACACATTAAGACACAACACAGATTTCATGGCCAAATAACACACTTATTGCCTAAACTTATACATGTTGCACTCTTGTCACTAACCATTAGTGATCGGCTGAGTGGACTAGATCGACGATGGTCAGTTGTTGGCAGGGAGATAGGCTCTGCTGCTCCATCTGCACCAGTCTAACACTCCTGCTGCTGTGTTGGCACCACACTGACCTCCCCATTGGCTTGCCTGTCATGCTCTTGGTTAGAGGCCATGACCTCTGGGTTGGGAAGTCAGGTAAGCAATACTGCTCTGTCCTGCTTCCTTCTACTGTCACACGTTGGTTGTGGCTGATAGAAGTTGGTTCCAGCATCTGTAGGGCCACAGTCAGATTTCCCATCTCAGCCTTAATTGTTGTTGTTGTTGTTATTTATTTATACCCCACCCATCTGGCTGGGTTTTCCCCGCCTCTCTGGGCGGCTTCCAACAAATACCAAAATACATTAAAATATCACAGATTAAAAACTTCCCTAAACAGGGCTGCCTTTAGGTGTTTTCTAAATGTCAGGTAGTTGTTTATCTCCTTGACCTCCAATGGAAGGGCATTCCACAGGGCGGGCACCACTACCGAGAAGGCCCGCTGCCTGGTTCCCTGTAGCTTTGCTTCTTGCAGTGAGGGAACCGCCAGAAGGCCCTCGGCACTGGACCTCAGTGTCCGGGCTGAACAATGGGGGTAGAGACGCTCCTTCAGGTATATAGGACCGAGGCTGTAAATTTTGCTGAAGGATTCAAATAACCATGTTATGAGTACCTTTTTATTGACTATTGTAGAAGGCTTCTGAAATCTACATACAGTATTTCATGTCAGAGACAGCCACAGATTAGATTGAGAACTAATGAAAATAATAATTTCTCAGATAAGAACCACCCAGAAACAAACCATTAGGAAAGGCCTCTTAAATGTACTGCTTGAATTATCAAAAGATTGCAAGACATTTATAATACCATTAATGAATAATAGCTTTTTACAGCACTGACTAAGATGCAATTGAAATTACTTTTAGGATCTCCAGTTGATGAATTAATTTTACAAATTAGCAGATGAATTATTTCTCTCATAGCAGTAGTAATTACTGCTATCGTGGTGTTAATGATAAGACTATAAATGTGTAGGCAGATGTTCTTTTTCTTTGATATTTTGTCATGCCAACACTACAGGGCTGGATTCTTAAAAGTTTTAAGGGGGTAACACAGAGTTTGCAACACAGGTTGTGAAAATAAGTTCGTCAGTTTTACTTCTTTGAACTTTATCCAGTGGCAGTAATCAGAAAGGGGCCAGAGTCAGACCAAAAGAAAATTAAATTGGGAAGGCTTATTTAAATCAAAGCACAAAAATGGTGAAAACATACACATGCAGCAGTCAGTGAAATACATTAAAATAATAAAGAATATATAAATGAAATACAAGAGAGCAGTATAGGAATGGGAAAGGTCAATATGAGAAGATAGCAACATTTTTCACAGGAATAATTAACTCAGGAAGAAAGTTGAGAAAGATGAATCCAGTATCTAGAGCAGGCATAGCCAAACTCGGCCCTCCAGATGTTTTGGGACTACAACTCCCATCATCCCTGACCACTGGTCCTGTTAGTTAGGAATGATGGGAGTTGTAGTCCCCAAAACATCTGGGGGCTGAGTTTACCTATGCCTGATCTAGTGTATAGGATCCATATGAAAAATTAGTTTAAGTAAAAAAAGGGAAGACATGTTTAAGATGGGGAAAGGGACACCTTTTACAGTCATACCTCATGTTGCGTCCGCTTCAGGTTGCGTCTTTTCAGCCTGCGAAAGCGGCAAACCTGGAAGTGTTCATATGTCAACCTCACCTACTGTCCACACCAAACTCTGTATACTCTGTCTACACAAACAAGGCTCTGATGATGAAAGTACAGGGGGATAAGTTAGGAAATGTAGTCACACAGTAAAATCTCTTTCCCTAGAGGAAGACCAGCTCATTCCAACCCGCAATCAGGCCAGCATGGCATGGTAACGCCCAACACCTTCAATGAATCTCACATGACTCCTTGAGCCACATCTGCTGTCAAAAAGCTATAGGGAGAGACGATGCTAAGGTGGAGACCCTACACTTCAAAATGCCAAGAGGACAGCCATCTTTGTGAACAGAGAACAATGGAGAGAATTTGAAGAGGCATGGATGTGAGATTCTGAAGAAGAAAGAAACCTATAGAAAAGCTGTATGTTTCCAAAAGGCCTGAAAAGGCTGGGAGTGGGGGTGATGGTGGAGGGGGAAGCCAGGAATAGCATCAGAAACCAAAGGAGCAAGAGGTCCCTTCTATCAAACAGGAGGTGAAAAGGCACACTCAGAGATAAGCAAAAAGGTAAAATTAAGTCAAGAAAGTGAAGAATTCAGCTGAAACACTGAGGTGCAGCCTCTTATTGATGTATCAACAACTCTGAATTTTCCCGTTTTCATCCTTTTTTCTCACTAAAATGTGGTTTCTGTATTGGTGATTCTGACCTGGGTGGTTAGGGGACCCTTCAGAACAGGGAAGGAGGAGCTGCTGGGAGCTGCTGGGGATAAAGGGAATTGATGAAAAGCACTCTAGTCACCCCCTCCACCAATGAGAGTCTCCACTAGATCAGAGCTAATTTCCTTCTCTGTATCTAGTGTTGACTGGTTTTTTTTAAAAAAAAATCACATGGAGCTATCTCTCTCACAGAACGGAATATGAACACCTTTGCTCATACATGAAAACTGCTGCCTTGGGTGCATAGTAGACTTAGGCAATGGTGTGCAATTAAGAAAAAAATGTTATTTTCCTCATTTGGGTTATGGCATATTTAAAAAATTCCAACATTTCTGTCTGAGAGCAGTTAGGCAAACTAAAGTTTTAATGAAAAAAAAATCTTCTTTCTATAGAAAGAAATATTTACCAAATAATTGTGGAACACCTGGGGGGATGACCTCCCTGCATTTTAAGCCAGTGGATGACTCACACCACTTGGGGTAGTGTGTTAACAAATAAAGCAAGGATAAGGATTATAAGCAGTTGGTAGATGCAAAGTGTACACTGCTGAGTCCCAAGGGATGAGGGGAGCCAGAAGACCTCAAACCAAAAGATGCATTAGCCACTGGGTCCATTAGCTCATCAGCAAACTGCACCAATAGCTTCAGAGTAGGGAGAGAGTATTAGGGGAGAGGGAAGGAATGTATTTCTGCTGCTCTTATCTGTCTACTGGGGACATTCCTTCCTGGACTAATATGGTAATAATAACATAATCATGTCACATTCTGAAGAAACTTCTTGAACATCCTTGACAGCTTCAAAAAAGAGAGAAATCTCCATCAATTGATAACTGATGATTTACAAGAGCAGAAGACTTCTTCACGTTAAGCAACTAAAATGTAAAGCAACATTCTTTCATTCTTTTTCTCAGATTCAAAAGTCCAGCAGTGTTCTCTAGATAATACAATGTTGTATCAATTTTAATATGAATAAATAACAACATAGGATATTGCCTTATAACAAGTCGGACAATTGGTGCATTTAGCCCAGTGTTTCAGACAGAAGTCTTTTCAATGCCAGGGACTAAATTTGGGACTTTTTACCTACAAAGCATGTATTAAGCCACTGAGCTACTACAGCTCCGTCTGTCCCTCCAAAAAATAGAAATATACATCCTTACAGTAAATAAAATGTAAGCAACAAGATCCTTAAAATAGAAGGGATTCCATTTTGCTCTGCTCTAGTGATAGTTGTAGCTCCCTCCTATAATCAAATTAAGAAGCAGGATCGACTGAAGCTCATTTCTTAAAAAAATAAAATAAACTGGACAATGTGGAAACTAATCAGTGCTTGCTAACGATGACTATAATTATAATTTTTGAGAACAATTACAATCAGGAATTGTTTTCATGAGGATACTACTTTTTGAAGAGACAGTATGGTAATTACCCTGGGTAATCAACTTGATTGCCCAGCTTTGTCTTCCAACTTATCTACCAGAATCTTTGTTTACATGTGTACACTTAGATAGTACTTGCACCTTACTAACATGGGTGTGTTGTCTTTGTCCATGGAGTTTTCTTGGCAGGGATACTGGAGTGGCTTGCCAGTTCCTTCTCCAGGTGGATCACGTTTAGTCAAAACTCTCCACTATGACCTGTCCATCTTGGGTGGCCCTGCATGGCATAGCTCATAGCTTCTCTGAGTTATTCAAGCCCCTTCGCCACGACAAGGCACACTAGGAGAAGGGGACGACAGAGGACGAGATGGTTGGACAGTGTTCTCGAAGCTACGAACATGAGTTTGACCAAACTGCGGGACGCAGTGCAAGACGGGAGTGCCTGGCGTGCTATGGTCCATGGGGTCACGAAGAGTCGGACACGACTAAACGACTAAACAACAACAACAACATGGGTGTGGGTCTGTATCTAAGAGGGAGGGACAGAAGGAAGGACAGAGAGAGTCATTCCTATAAGCAGATGAGACGGTGATGGATTAAGGGAAGTCTAGTTACTTCCATGCTTGACAGAATCAATCCCATGTGAAATATGGTTGGGGGAACATCTCAGTTGTCAGAATTCGAAGTTGAATAATTAAGGTGCTTTTATGCAATGTACAACTTACAGCCAGGAATAAATAGTATGAAACAACACTAAAATAGCATGAAAAATGACGGCAATGATTTCTTCTTGTAAATAGAGACTTCTCAGTCATACCCAATTCATAGCTGCCAAGTTATCCCTTTTTTACAGGGATTTCCCCTTATGCTGAATAGGCTTCCTCGCGAGAAAAGTGAAAACTTGGCAGCTATGCCCAATTAATCCTTAAGAAGGAAATTTGTGGGCAGCCTAAAAAGAACATGAAATGTGTGCAGATTCCACTTCTGTTAGAAAATATTTAATGTTGCGAATGAAGTAGAAAGCCAATCCCAAAGCAGAATTCCCCATGGATGATCCAGTCTTTTCCCCAGGCACTTGTTAAGAGAGTCCTCTGCCTGATTTATTAAAACAATATGGTAGCCCTAGCAAATCTGCTGTGCTATACAACTTGGTGGTGCAGGATTTTTTGGGGGGGGGGGGAGAATCAAATTCAATATTTTTTCCTCAAAGCACAGAACTGGTGCAGCTGGTGCAGAATGTGGTAGACAGATGGGGGCATATACCGGTAGTAGACAACACCTGGTACCATTGTTAAAACATCCGAACTGGCTGCCCATCTACTACAGAGCCAGGTTCAAGGTCCTTGCATTAATTTGCAAAGCTCTGAACGACTTGGGTTCAGCATACCTTAGGGACTACCTGAACCCTTATGACTCAGCTTGATCACCTGTAGGAGTGTTGCTGGTTGGTGAGGTCATTTGACATCAACATGAAATTGAGCTTTTGTGTTATTGGCCCAGCCCTGTGGAATGCTCTTCCAGGAGAGATGCAGATTTCTGTTTTAACCTTTAAATGCCAGCTGAATGCTTCTCTATGCTGCCAAGTTTCTCTTGGCAATTAAGAAAACGTTTTTCTGTATTAGTTGATCCCTCATTTTACATGTTTATATGGTTTTTATTGTGTGTGTGTGTTTGGTATGACTGTTGTAAACTGCTCTGATTTTTTTTTAATGAGTAGCAGTATATAAATATTTTCATAAACAAAAACTAATCTGTCTTCCCTCCCTCCCCACAACACTTGACCTCACTATTTCTTCCCCTCCCACTCCCCCAGCTGGTGTCTTTTGCTCTTGGTGTCGTCGTGCATTGAGTGTCTGTGAAGGGTGCATAATTGTGCCTACTTTTGGACTTGCCCTACCCACCGCTGCAGTGTGGCCCTCCAGCAGCTTTCCACTGAGGTAATGTGGCCCCCAGTATAATGTATAAAGCAGCCACAGTTAAATAAGTATTTTGTATTGCCCATGTTAACCAAGCAGTGGCTTTGAACCATTGCTAACTCACAATACAAATAAAATGAAAGCATCGCATTCTTTCATGCCCTCTTGTAAACTGTGTGTGCCTCATGGGTATGAATCCAGTCCTTGGTGTTCTCACTGTGACTGAAGCATCATAACACATATACAACTAGTATAAGTTTATCTGCTGGCTTTGTGTGAATGATGGCCTTCTTCAGAAGCTCCTTTGGAACACTAATAGGTTTTGATGCTGCTTTGGCAAAATGAATGGGAAGGGATTACATTAGAAGTGCAGACACTCCAAGTGTCTCTATTTTCCAGGGACATCCCTGATTTAGAGAAGCCATCCCGGTTTTTGATTTGATCCCGGAATGTCCCACTTTTCCTTAGGATGTCCCTATTTTCATCGGTGAAATGTTGGAGCCTATGGAAGTGGCAACTTATTTCTCAGGACAACACAGCAAAATGTATAATAAGCAAGAGAGCTAAAACCCCTTTGCGTACTTTAGCTGTAGATAATCAACATAATTTAAATATCATTTACAGGGACATGGAAGATTCTGAAATGGAAGTCAGTAAAAAATATTCTTACTCTGTAATTAGCACTCTTGGGTGAGGGCCAATGCAGTCTGAGAAAGAAAACCTTTATTTATGAATAAGTGAGAAAGTGAGGAATAAGATGTTCTAGGTTAGGAATTTGTTTTATGAGCATAACTGTGTTCAACATTATTGTTGCCATGTTGTGAAACTTAACTATTTAGCTGTAAGGTACAGAAATTTAACTTTTCTTGAGGAACTTAAATCAGGAATGTTCAGGATGACCACCAATCATTTGCTCTAAAATTATATATGTGTGTGTGTGTGTTGTGTGATGCAATCACATACTTGAGTCACATAATTCAGGTTGCGCAATTAAGGCTGATTTGATGCTTCTCCCATATACCAGACTTTTTCTGATAAGGAAAGTGATGGGAAAATACAGTGGAAAGTAGGGTAACACTTGTGTTGGTGTAACATCCTCTACAAACAAACAAAGAAATCAGAATGAATGCTCAATGAATAGCAAACTTTGTGTAATGCTCAATAAGCAGCACCCTACTTCTCTAGCAGTCATATTAAAATGGCAAGCTAGGTCAAGAATCAACAGTAGCACTCTGATGTTGTGTTGCTTAATATTTTCCATCCACAGGAACCTTTGGCAAACCTGTAGATCAGGCATGCCCAACTCCCAAGAGACTAGATTCAGTTAGGTAGCCATGTTGGTCTGACGCAGTCGAAATAAATTTAAACATTTAAAAATTGTCCAGTAGCACCTTAGAGACCAACTAAGTTTATTCTGGGTATAAGAAGAAGTGTGCATGCACATGAAAGCTTATAACCAGAACAAGGTTAGTTGGTCTCTAAGGTACTACTGGACAATTTTTTAATTTTTTTTATTTATCCCAAGAGACTGTGATCTACTCCCACTATTTAAAAAACTGGCAGTGATCTACCCATTGGATTGACCAAAGTTGTTGAGCTTTTTTGGGGGGAGGAAGATCCAAAGTTGTTGAGCTATTTTGGGGGAGGGGAAACCAAACTTGTTTAGCTTTTGGGGGGAGAATTCACCAAAGTTGTTGAGTTTTGGGGGAGGCGGTTTATAAGGAACACACGGTCGACAAGATTGACCATGGATGCCCCACGATCAACCGGTAGATCACGGTTGACCATTGGACATGCCTGCTATAGATATTAATCGTAGAGAAGCATAATCATACAACCTTGTTTATATGCCAGACTCAATCTGCTTTTCAGAGGAAAACAATCCATTATCACCTTTTCAAAGAGATGGAAATTGTGCCCTAATAAGGCAATAGGAGATTTGTTTAAGGAGATCAGGGAGCGAAGGCTATGCAATGGCTAAAACAATTAGCTGGAAGGTATTTTCTGTGGCAAGGCCAAAACCTAAATAGTTATCCAAAGGCATACAAATAGAAGGGAATGTTTCTGGCACATTTGCTCTGGTTAGAAAAGGCCTTGGCTCTGTTCTGTGGATCTGTGACAGAGCTAGAGTTTTAAAGCATCTCACTTAAACACACCACCACTTTTCAGGCTCATTAGCAAATTGGTTAATTTGTAATGTGTTTGAGTCTTCTGTTTATTAATTGTTTGCATTATAACTCCACTTTGGCAAGGGAAAGCTGTGTGCAGGAGCAAGCATCCATGCAAAGATTCCCTTACTGCAGTGGCTTTCAGAGACATATATGAAGTGTTGGAATCTTTTCTGTGTTGATATTTATCAAGGGACTTGTGCCATGGAAACTTGAGATACACTCATTACACACAGGGCACTGACAAGGGTCTTTGTCTTTGCCATCACTATCATCCTGGGTGAGAATAATGGTGAGAATGTGCCCTACAAGGAGGGATGGATGAGAGATTTTATTCGGTTCACACTTACCTAATTACCTAATTTCTGAAACCCTGCCCTGGCACCCCGCGCCACCGGGACTCTACCTAGAGCCGGCCCTGGGTGTCATCCCATGAGGCTGTGAATACCAGACGTACGTGAGTTAGGCCAATCATGTAGCTCTTTCCCACTTAACATCTCTGAGTGACTAGGAAATGATCAGATGGGGAACACCTTATCCATAATTTAGCTGTTTAGTCTAAGGCTACCAGATTTTTTTCAATGAATCTGGGGACACTTTTCAACTTCCTACTAAATAGATGGGTTTTGTTAGGGGACTGGTTTTTAAATCCGGGGACTGTCCCTGGGAAATGGGGCCGTCTGGTAACCTTCGTTTACTCTGAGATTATTTATCTTTCTACTTCGGGTAGTTCCAGGTCTCTATATATATATGAAAGAAGCATAAGCCCAGGACAACACCAACTCTGGGCACTGAGACAAGTTCTGTGTTGAGACAAAACTATGCACCATCCTCAGTGTCACTGTCATTTGTGAATGGGGCAGCAGGACATGTTTGAGGAGGGTGTTACATGACAAATAATGTCCCTGCTTTTTCAGCCAGTTCTACTCCGGTTCCTCAAAACCAGCAGAAAGGAAGCTGGCTTCTGAAAGATGTCCAGGCAAGTCTCCAGGAGAAAAACAAATCACATTGGCATTCCTTCCTTCGTGTGCACATCTTGGTTGTTCTCACTTGGTTCAAAGGGGTTATTATGAAGGAAGTGCTTTCTGCAGCTGGTTCTTATCCACCTGTTTATGCACACAGCAGCTGTGGCTGCAGGTATACACCCCAGTCAGAAAACCAGCAACCAATTAAACTGAATCCTGAATCTTTTCAACAGCTGATCTGCACAGTCACTGATTTTTCAGATCAGGGCTAGGCATGTACAGACTTGACACCTGGGTCTGGGGAAGAAGCTTGTGGCTAAACTTTTCTGCATCCACCCCTCTTTGGATTGAAACAACTATGTGTCTGTGAGTGCACAAAGACAATCAATGGATTATTTAGTCAATATTTCTGTTAGCAGGGTATTATCTATGTGTGGATACTAGCTCCCTTTTAACTGCAGCCGTCTTAATGTAAGTTGTGTTATTATATACAATTCTCTTGCTGAAATGGAAGTATAAACAGTAGGTTTAACAGTGCATAATTCGGGCAATTATACATCCATTATATTTGATTAACTTTCTTATACTTATCCTACCATTAAATCTCAATAGGAAATGAAAAGATAATGCCAATAATTCTGCCCCTTTGGGACTTTTAAATCTTATACAACATAATGATCTAATTGTTAAATCTTTTTCTTTTGTGGGCAATTACCCTCCCTCCTCTAGGATTATAACCAAGCACGTACTACTTGATTTAAAGTACAAATTGCAGTAATTAAATTCAACCTATGTGTTCTCTACATGTTTCTTCTGCAGATGGATGTATAATTTTTAAAACCATCCATCTATAAAGCATTATGATAAATGTCCAGGAAATGCGACAGGCTCAAATACCATTTCTGGATGCTTAGAAAATAATCACACTTTTGATCAGGAGCTCTTATGTTCTTATGAAACGGGATTTAAGAGGTGCCATTGGTCATATGATAAATATTCAGGATAACTTTAAAAAGACATTTAATGGCTCTGGATTCTATAGCTATCTGTAATTGTGGTAATGTGTAGAGGATGGGTGTCGGCAGGAATTTTTCCAGGGGTGTGGAGTAAAACACCGAGAGAGAGGAGAGCCATCTTAAGCATATCCAGCGCCGTGGTGCAAATATCCCTCCGGCGGCGCCCCCCTCCCCGTTTCCCAGAGTTGTTTTCTAGGGAGGACGGCGCTGCTGGTGACGTACCCAGCTTTGCGGGACTGGAGGAGGTGGGCAGCGGCTGGAGGGCAGCTCCTCTGGCAGGGAAGAGGTGGAGGCTGGACGCAGTGGCTCTCAGCTCAACTGGCCGCTTCATGCCATGGTGGCCATGGCAGGCGGAGGCTCTGGGCATGGCACTGCTTCAGCGCGGCATGGCAGAGACGGGCGAGGGCAGCGAGCTGATTCTGGGAGGCGCCGCATCCAGCCTCTGCCTCTTTCCTGGCACCCTCCAGAACTTGGTGCCCTGGCACCCTGCGCCACTAGCCTCTATGGGTAAGATGCCCCTTTGGAGAGGGCTAGTTTCTCATTGAAACATGAGAAGAATGTACACATTGGCTTATATCTCAGGTTCTGCAAATGCTAGAAACTTTCTATTTTCTTTTAAATGAAAGCCAGGAATCAGGGAATTGTGGTTCATCGGTCTGTGTGTAAACTCCCATTGTCCCCCTATGGACGCTCATGCAGTTGACATGATTATAGCTACAGAGCAATGCTTGGTGCATTTATTCAGAAGTAAGTCCCACTTACTCCCAAGTAGGTGTGTTTAAGACTGAAGCCGAATGAAATTGCACTATCCTCCACACAGAAGTAACTGGGTATAGGATGGCAGCTGTGCGATACTACCTTGTTCACCCCAATGGGGCTTACTTCTGAGTAGATGTGCATAGGACTGCATTGTTAATTTCTAAAAAGAATGCCCTAATTCCAGATATGTAAAGGGTGGTTGTGGCCACTCTTAATATTGACCCAAGAGAAAGTTTCTGTATGTATTCAGTGGCAGTTCTTCCCATTTTTTAGGGCTTGCTAGGGTAATCCTTAATTCTTAAGACACCATCTGGAAATAAAAAAACCCTACTGCATATTATTCCTTGAAACCCTTCTTAAATCACAGGCAGGTCTGTGACATCCAATATAAATTTGATTCAAAAGTCTACGGTGCTTTTTTCCATCCAAAGGCATCTCTCCTTTTCTTATGCCACAGTGCTTTCTTATAGCATCCTGATAGTGTTCCTTAATTGTTTTCTTCCTTCTACGAATTAGATGGAGATTATTTCTGTCTCCATTTACTGATCCATTTAGCGATTACATCCGACTGATAAGAGTTTAGGCATCCATTATCATGTTGATTTTATTATATGGACCTGCACAAGAAAACAGATTTAGAATGAAAATTTTACAGTGAATGACATTAAACGAAACAGCATTAAAGTAAGTCTGAAAGACTATAAATAAATAACAATATTTCTTCTTAAGGTTCAGAGGCAAAAAGCCACTGTCACTTCTGAGGAGTAGCATGGAGCACTGATGTTCAGATCAGAGAAGTGCATAGTCTAACTTGTCTTAGGGTAAGGATAGGCATAAATGGAAACAGAAGTTGCTGCAAATCTTCCTGTCACAGTATGAGCCCAGTCTCATTACTTACATAACAGACATGCATGCCAGTGAACAAAAATGCTGGTTCAGCCAACGCGTTAAGAGAATAAAGGAAGTTAGAGCTTCTTCTTCTTCTTTGGCGATCACTCGTAGCCAAGTAAGATTGTCTACCATGAACATGGTCTTAACAGTGAGTCCGTAAGTGACTGTGGAGGCCAGTTCTGGACCCACGCATCCTTCCACAGTGGTTTCCGGACAGGAGTTGATCATGGTGAGGGTTTGCCAAGCATGCCTTCCTCTTAGCACATTTCTCCCTTTTGTCCTGAGTTCGAGAATCTTCAAAGTCCATGACACCTTTGGTAAAGGCTGTTCCCCAGTTGATGCGGTCGCAGGCCAGTGTTTCCCAATTGTCTGTGTTTATACTACTTTTTTTATAGATTTGCCTTGAGAGAGTCTTTGAACCTCTTTTGTTGACCACCAGCATTACGCTTTCCATTTTTAAGTTCGGAGTAGAGTAGTTGCTTTGGAAGACGATCATCTGGCATCCAAACAACATGACCAGTCCAACAAAGTAGATGTTGAAGACACTGGTGATCTTTACTTCTTCCGATACAGTGGCATTAGTTTGCTAGTCTTCCCAAGTGATGTGTGAAAAAGTTATAGCAACACTTTCAGGACCTAATCAAGAGTGAATACTTGTTGGACTTCCCCATTCTTCATATGGCTCCTGGTGCTGGTCACATTCTTTGAGGAATCTTTTTTTCCCCTGGCTCCATTGAGTCCATAACCAATAATGCAAAACTAATCAGGGATTGGGAAAGAAAGGACAAGGACCTAGCAGCCAACTCCTAGGGGCCAAGGTCCTTTTGCCGCAGCCCCTAAAATATTTGATTATTATTAAAATTGGACCACAATATCAAATGCACGCCCTCCCAAAAACTACAAGTTGGCTCTGACTTAGGCCTTGACCTTCTCTCATCGGCATCCTACAGGGAGCTGCAGCACCTCTCCATGCACCTTAGAGATCGTTGTACACACATCAGGGTCCACATTTTGTTAGCAATCATAAAAAGCCAGTGCAGTACAAGAACCAAGGAGTTGGATCTGCTATGGAAACCAAGGCAGGAATTCAGTCTCTGTGAATTGTCCTAATCTGCAGCTCCTGGACAGAATGGAGTATGGAACAGATCTGACAGTTCTCCAAATGTTGTGTATTTGTCAGTTGATTAAATTCAATAACACAGGAGTTTAAATGCCTACTTTAAGAAGAAGATAAGCACTCTCTTTATAGGCATTTGAGAGAAAATACATGTTTGCATGGGCGCTGTGGTTAAACCACAGAGCCTAGGGCTTGCCGAACAGAAGGTCAGCGGTTTGAATCCCTGTGGCGGGGTGAGCTCCCGTTGCTTGTTCCCAGCTCCTGCCAACCTAGCAGTTCAAAAGCACGTCAAAGTGCAAGTAGATAAATAGGTACCACTGCAGCGGGAAGGTAAACAGCGTTTCCGTGCACTGCTCTGGTTCACCAGAAGCGGCTTAGTCATGCTGGCCACATGACCCGGAACCTGTATACCGTCTCCCTCGGCCAATAAAGCAAGATTAGCACTGCAACCCCAGAGTCGGTCACGACTGGACCTAATGGTCAGGGGTCCCTTTACCTTTATCTTTTTATGGGTAAAAACAAGTGACACACACTAGAATTAGATTTGCCTATTGCTTGAACCAAGTTTAAATCCTCAGGCAACCATACATTTTGCAAGGAGCTCTTGACCAACCCACTATCCCTGAACTTTAGCTTATTTCACATAGCTCAAATGCACTGCTCTGGGCGAAAGGATGGGATGCACATGTTATCAAGACAACCACCACTGGTATTTATAACATGTGTTATGCTTACATCCCCAGTTACAACTTACATATACTGTATATGCATTTTGAGGAAAGATATGTACCAAGTACTGCATAAGCACACTATTATAGCAACCAGGCACAACTAATAATTGAAAATAGGAAAGACATAACACAAGTAACCCCAAACTTTCTGAAGGTATTTTAATTAGCTTCTGGGGGAATATACCTTCTTTATCAAAACAGAAAGGGAATATTCTACTTTTTGCCTGCAGTCCTGCACCCAGTTATATAAAGGTGAGTCCAATTGGTCCAGGCAAAGGATTGCAGCCTTAAGGGGAGGGGGACCTTCTAAATGGACTGAGCAGATCACAAAGAGAAGAAATAGCATAAATTTAGCTGATGTAGAAGGCTGCTGAAAAGAAATCCCTGCTTTGCAACTTGAACATAATCACACTAGCTGGAAATCTGCAAAACTGCCTTCAGAATTTTCTGCTGGAAAATTGTAGCGGTTTTCAAAAAATATCCCACACTTGAGTCTTTTATAATTTAAAGCCTTTTCAGTTAGCTTTTTTGGAAGATTCTGTGCAAGGGGAATCGAGCTGGAGGCAATGATGTTGTACCCGCTGTGCATAAACAAATTTGTCATCAGCACAGACGCAGTTTATTCCCCAATGCTCACGAATGCTATCATAACCCCTTTGATCATGATGTCATGAATTTATTGCCAGTATTATTTAATTTGTGAGCTCTGTCTTTTCAAGGGAGCATCTGTGCTACAAAACACACGATAAATGGGAGGCAGTGTGTCTTGTGCCACAGGCCACTGAAGTATTTGACTTTGCAACATGCATTCTTGCTAGTGGCAGTTATGTGACATGGCCTTCAGTCAGTGAACAAGTGGGGGGGGGGACACAAGCATGACACCTTTCACACAGGAGGGATCTAAGCCTAGACTGGGCAGCCACCTGTCAGGAATATCACAGTTGCATGATTCATGCATTGAACAGGGCTTAGACCAGACGACCTCTTGCAACTCTAACATCCTATGATTCTAGGGTGTGCAAGTGTCAGGTAAGATGTGATGTGAGTTAAGAACATAAGAAAAGCCATGCTATATAGCAGGGGTTGGCAAGGCTTACCTTGCCGGGCCAGTTCATTGCCGCGGAGCCCCCTCTGTGGGCCGGATTGTGGGTGCAGGTGAGTGCGCCTGCCCGTGATTTCTGGCATCTGCACGGATGTGATTTTAGCCGTTCCCGTGAGTCCCCGTGCCACGCTGCACCGGTTTAGTGCAGCGTGCGGGGACTTGTCGAGCGGGTGGCTTGGTTCGGGGGTGGCTCGTGGGCTGGTAAAATGACCTCGCATGGGTCTTAGTTTGCCGACCCCTGCTATCTAGCCCACTATCCTATTTTCATTACTGGCCAACCAGAAGCTATGGGGAACACAGCAAATGTGGCATAAAGGCAATAGCCCTTCCTTCTTGTATATTTCCCATTAACAGGTACTCAATGCTATACTGTCTCTGAATATGGAGGCTCCATTGAGTTATTCCATTTTACTCCCTCTATTGCTTAGTATAGTAATAAGATAGTAATAAGATGAGCAGAAAGGAACCAGAACTAAAACAGTCATGATTTGGATCCAGACTTGATCTTCTATGGAGAGAAAGGGCTTCTTCCATCTTAAGTAAGGTGTGTCTGTAGTCCAGAGAGGACAGATCCCACTGGTGGACAGGGAAGATGCAAGTTTTGCCAATTCTCCCCTCCACCTGGATGGACAATGTGAGAAGTGGTGATGGCAGCTGAAAGGGGAGGGGCGATTAGCAAAAACCACGATCACGCCCCTTCTACTTGTAAAAGCATCTGCAGAGTAGAAGTCTATTCAGGAGGTTAACCCATCCATGGAAGCAAAGCTTGGATCAAGCCCATTATGCCCAGCTCCCCTTCTAACTCACGGAGAGTTTTATTCTAAGCTTCACTTTACTATTGCCAGGTGTGTTTTAGTTGTAATAAACCATCAGTGCTTCAAAACTGGTGCAAATGGGAAGACATTTAAGGTATGGCATCCAGAAAGTCTATCGTCTGTCCTAAAACATAACCTTCATTGTCTGTGAAATCTTAGGTGCCACATATGGCAATTAGATTTTTAATAATCATAATCATAATAGTCTGGTGCAGATTTGTCACTATCAGTTTTTTTAACAGGTGGGAGGGAGAGTGTTATGCAGCTTGCAACACATACATCTGCATATTTATTCAGAAGTAAGTCCCACTGAACAATGAAAGAGTTGCAGACTACAGAAAAAAATATACATTTGCTTGATATTTAAGCATGCAAGTCTTTCTGGCATTAGAATATACTTCATCTAAGAGAACTCAAATTGCAGTGAAAAAAATAGTTTATCATAAGGTGCAGGAGTTGCTGTTTTTCATATTAAGCTTTAGAAAAGAACATGTCCAAATATTTGGTATCCATGCTCAGGAAAAAAAAAAGCTATTTCAACAGCATTTTATTCAGGGATAAACCTTCCCATGTTGCCTTTATGAAAATAAAAACAACAAAACTCGAAATGTTTTCCTATCTTCTCATACATCTGTAATTTGATGGAACCAATCCAACAACAAACAAAAGCTCATTTATCAAAATGTCTTTTCTCCATAGCCTTGGCTGCCCTGTTTGGTACTTTAATAACATGCACAAATAAATTCACAGTCAGGCAACTGTTTTCCTCCAGTTAATTCAACCCTTTCTGAATAAGACCTGGATTTTTGCACAACCCCAGTAAAACAATATTGCTTTGTGTATGACACAAAGGAAGGAAATACTTATGAATAGCATCCACAGCACAAGCCCTTAATTAGTATATATTAACAGTGTCTGACATTTCAAAAGAAGTGCAAAAGTTATGCTAAGGGCTGTTGGGGCAATGTGAGTAGCTGAGAGGCAGGGTAAAATAGTTTAATAGACAACCAAGGGCAAGCATGCATGAATTTGAACATATATTCCTAACATAGGAAGTTGCCTTATATGAAGTCAAAATATTAGTCCGTCTATCTCAGTGATTGGCGGTGATTCTCCAGGGTTTCAGAATTCTGACTTGGAGATGCCAGGGAGTGATCCTGGAACCTTCTTCACGACGGAAGCCTGGGCCACCTCAACAACCTATTGGGCTGCGGTGGCAACATGAGGTGAAAGGGAAAGATCAAAGGCAGGCATCCCCAAACTGCGGCCCTCCAGATGTTTTGGCCTACAACTCCCACGATCCCTAGCTAACAGGACCAGTGGTCGGGGAAGATGGGAATTGTAGTCCAAAACATCTGGAGGGCAGAAGTTTGGGGATGCCTGATCTAAGGGATTGGGGAGGTCTAATGAGTGGGGTTTGTGAGAGAAGCAGGCAGGGGCATAGCCCCTAGTAATTTCATAAAACTGAAAGTGACAACTTGATGTTATCTGGGTGTATGTGTGTGTTGCAATAAAAAGGCCACCACAATATACAATGTGGCACTAGATGGCAATGGTGAGCCTTATGGAAAATTCAATACTATGTGTTATTTTTAAAGCATTTTCAGAACGTTTTTTAATATGTGCATATTCCACCCTGGTAGAATAGTTAGCAGTTTTACCCCAGTCAGCAGAAATCTGTGACAATTAAATTGAACATGGATTTATTTGACAAGACTCTTTTCGGTCTATAGCAAGGGTGGCAAATCTGTGGCCCTTGCTCTGTTGTTGGGTTCAGACTCTCATCAGCCCCAGCTATTATGGACAATAATCAGGAATGATGGGAGCTATAGTCCAGCAACACCTTTTGTCTGTCTTGCATTTTCCAACATTCAGCTCCATTGGATTGGCCCAGGTTCTATGAGGGAGGGAGGGAGAAAAAACTATTTCTGTCCACTTTCTCCGAAACATGTATATCTTTATAAACCTCTATAATGCCCCCTTTACCTTTTTCTGAACTAAAAAAGCTCCAAATGCTATAATCTTTCCTCACAGAAGAGGGTTTTTTAGCCACTTGATCTTGCTGGTTGCCCTTTTCTGGCTCTACAATATCCAGTTCATTTTCTAATGGTCCCATATATGGTACCCTAAGGCCATAACTGTGTATGGCAGGGGTCCCCAAACTAAGGCCCAGGGGCTGGATGTGGCCCAATTGCCTTCTGAATCTGGCCCGCAGATGGTCCAGGAATCAGCATGCTTTTACATGAGTAGAATGTGTGCTTTTATTTAAAATGCAACTCTGGGTTATTTGTGGGGCATAGCAATTCGTTCATATTTTTTTTCAAAATATAGTCTGCCCCCCCCCACAAGGTCTGAGGGACAGTGGACCGGCCCCCTGCTGAAAAAGTTTGCTGACCCCTGGTGTATGGCTTAACCATTCCACTTACCTTTTTATCCCACTCTTTTGTCTTTCACTTTGGGTACTGGTTTCAAGTCATTTCTCTGAAAAATGTACTTACTGCACTGGGAAAGTTCTAGAGACTGACTGAGCCATGCCTTAATTCGGAATTTTGCTCCGAGAAAATTAAGTGCAGGTGAAATGGAGAGTAGCTGTTAATCTGCACAGTTTTTCGGTCATTAGTTAAAACGTATTCCTGTGTTTGATGGATTTTTAAATGAGCTAAATACTTTAAATGTTATTAAAAGCCATCTGTGATCATTGTTAAGCTTTACCAGGCAAGGTAACATCTATGACCTTTCCTTGGGTCTCATTTCTTTGCAATTAAGTGTTAAGTGTAATATTCCAGTTTTAATAGATGTGGCTTGCCGTCAGTTTTGTGGGCCATTTAACAAAACTGCAGAAACATGACTGGAGCAGCTTGCAACAGGAAAACTCAGCTGGTACTTGCATTAGATATTTTTGACAGTATTCCTGAAGCATCTGCAAAAGGTTTGCAATAAATTTGGGAGGCTGCAGGCCACTTGTGGGCCTCGACTCCTCTTAGTGTGACGCCCCCCCCAAGGGAGCTATGGGGAGAGGGTTTGAATTTTTATCTGAAGGCAAATGATAGTAATAATTTCATCAAATACCAACCAACCAGCAACTCTCCATATCGGCAAAATTTGGTATTTTAACAAACCTATTTAAAATATTATATTTCTAAATCACATACTGCTGTGATATTTGCTTCCTCTCCTATGACTCCACATCTGACGACCAAACCTACTTAAAAACTTTATTACTAGTTGAAGTCTATTTATGGACATTATTGTAGTTCAATTTAAAGCACCTTCCTGATGCTCCACAAATGACCAGAGCTTCAATTTGGCTCCAACTGTGTGCATTCAATTTGTTCCTTGTTTGCAGTAATAATTATACGGCACTTCAAAACTGAATGTAGCCTCATCTTCTTGAGTGATGCCCATTCTCTTTACTTCAATTGAAGCCCTGCAGTTGCAAGCTGTCTGGCTCATTTCCATCACTTGAAAGACTGGGATAAAATTGCCACAAGCAGCTCTCCGTCATCCAGAATGGGTGGGGTAATAATTTTTAGCAAAGTGGATGTGATGCAACAATGTGTGGAGTCGGTAATAGATGTTCACCATCAGTTCATAACCATGCTGACTGAAATCAAGTTTCGGAAAGATTTTTCTTCTTGTGATAAAGAAAGGACGGGCATCATTGGCAAAGACAAACGGGCTGATAAAGGCAAAGGCGGCAGTACTTTTTGGCTTCAATGTTTCCAGTTTTGAGAGGGTGTACACATGATTTGAGAATCAGCCATGTCACCTTTCAAGTATAGCTGTATAGTTAATTATTTGCAAAAAGTATAGACACAGGAACGTGTGAGGCAGAGTGGGATCTTGAGAGTGTGCAGGATCAGTCTTGCGCATCCCTCTGCAGCCTTTATGCTACAGCATGGGTCGGCAAACTAAGGCCCGGGGGCTAGATCCAGCCCAATTGCCTTCTGTATCTGGCCCAAGGATGGTCCGGGAATCGCCACGTGGATCGGCGTGGGGATTCTGATCATTCGGGCTGCGCCATTTCCCCTCCCTTCTCCGTAACACACACTGTGGCGGCGCCTCCTCCCTCCCTCCTCCTGGTTTCTTCCCACCCTGCCTAGAGGAGGAAGGGGGCTGGGCTTTGTTGACCTGCAGTTGGCTTTGCACCATTTTAAACAGCCCCTCTCTGGAGCCAGCCCTCTCGTGCCACTCATCGCCCCTCTGCCACCACCGCTGCTAGCCCCTGCCGCTCACAAGGCACAGGTAAGCAGCCACCGGGGCTCGTCTGGTGCTGTGGAGAAGGGATGGGAGAGTCGTGGGGGGGGATTTCCCCCCCCAAATATAGTCCTGCCCCCCACAAGGTCTGAGAGTTTGCTGACCCCTGTGCTACAGCATTAAGTACCAGTCACACCACCATATCATTTTCATCTTGCGACATCTCTATTTTTAATGCAACCTTTAGATTTTAATTAGAAATGCAAATGATCTTGCAAAGAAGTGTTTTCATATCAAAGAAAAATGAATTAAAATTATACGTCACAACAAGAGTAAGCAACAAAACTATAATCTCTTCATCTACGAGCAGAGATTATAATGAGATCCCTATGATTTTTAACTCAATAGCTGCATCAGGTTAGTCACACAAGCACTCAAATACAAATAAGATGCATCTTATCATAGTGAGGAAGACTGAAACCAGGTGAGCTGTGCACCTGATCAGTCAGCTGCCCAGGTACCAACTGCTGATGGGCTATTTCTCTCCCTTCTGATGAGCCTCTGGTGGAATCTACACACATATTTTAAATGCTGTGAAAATGCTTTTTTATATATATATAAAAACATTTTTAAAAAATACATTGAATTTTGCATAGCTCACTGTCACCAGCTAGTGTCACATTTGTATATTGCATTTTACAACACATTTAAAATGGGGTTGTTGTTTTTTCCAGCTGTGTAGCTGAGTACTTTATCTTTGAACTGACTCTGACAGCCAGACAAATAAAGGATTCCTTTAAAATTTTGGCTGTCCCTTGTAAAGTAGGACAGGTGGCTGCAATAAATATTCCTAGCAGTCTGCATTCATGGAAGCAGTTTGGTTCAATCATAATGCGTTTATTATATCAAGAGTGGGGGTGGTGGTTCAAGAAGACCTTTTCGGAACATCACAACTTTTTCTTCTTAGGCTTTCTCACTCTGTCTAAAGAGCAGGCCTACATATGCTATGCCATTGTAGACTAATGATAGACAATAAAAGCACTGCAAGCTGGCTGCTAACCCCCCTTTCACAACAGCCAAACAAGATTGTAACCCTGATATGTGCAATTTGAGGCATGGAAAAGGCAAGAGCTTCAATTTGTTTTCCAAGGTCTGAAGTTGGTTTAAATGACTTAGTGACAGTACTGATGTTCTGTACGCTCTCTGTATAGCGAAATCGAGTATTTCTCCTGTTTTAAAAAATCACAGGCACTGACTCAAACATGGATATTTGTTTGTTTGTTTTAAAAAAAACCAAAGTGTATGTACTTCACATATTTCTTTTGTTTTGGAGAAGAAGAAGAAGAAGAAAATCAGATGCTGTTTTATAGTTTTTGCCATGTTTGATACTGGAAAAATCTCTAGCCTAAATTGGTTTTTCTATATGTTTCAACTGTGTAACGATGAACAATGATTAATGCATCCTTCTCCATCATTCATTACAACAATGGTAAGTGACAGCATTTACTTGGAGGAGTGTGGTTTAACTTGTTTCTGTGATAATAGCTGCCTAATTTCATCCTGTTAGTGCTGGAAAATGGCATTTTCTGTAAAATGCATGCTGTGAATTCAAAAAAGCAAGCCTTTTTTGCAGCAATTAGAAAGAGGGCAAATGTGTCCTTGCAGCGGGGAACATGTAATCATCCCTAACTTACAAAATACACTCCCTAAGGTCTCCACAAACCCCCTTGTAGCTAATGTTTGTGCTCCTTGATGTATCGAGACCTCTGCTTTAGCTCAGTCATTGAACTGAGATCTCCACCAAATGGTGGAGTGCAGAACTCTCCTCTTCAGGCTTCTAGCCACACCCTTTCCCAGGATGCTCCATTCTGTTCCTCTTCCCCCTTTGGTTTCCATATTGTATGAATGGTCAGTCAGCATTCCTTACCCACCAAGCATGTTCAGTCCTCATTGGACTGTTTTTGGTGTTTTTCTGTCCCTGTTTGTTTGTTTTGTATTTCTGCAAGCTTTTGGGTCCTCCTTTGCTTGCTGATATCCCATCCTGAATGTTATTTAGGTTATGCAAAGACACTTGGAACATTGGTGCCTCTTCATGCAGGTCAACCAGTTTGAAAAATTGATGCTTTTAATGTTGATTAACCAGTTAGGGACAGGTTGGGAGTACTTTTAACCTAAATGTAGAGAAATGGATAATTCTGACCATTTTCAGGTCCCTTATTATATTCTATTGTAACAATTCTCTCTTTTCTGACATGGACTACAATAACTGAAGGAGGGCAGGTTTCATTAGTAAACTGAACAAGGAAGACCCAGATAAATGCTTGTGCTAAGCCATCATTACATTTGCTTATTTATTATCTTAGAAGGTTGATTATTTAACTGTAGAACTGTAAAGACCGTTAACTAGGAATCTCCATTTAAAAATCTTAGATGGAGGAAGGACATCAATCAAACTGCTTTGCCACCCTCTTTCTTCTGCCTCCCACTCTTCCACCTTGATGGAGAATTATTTAAAAAGCACCAAAAAGCACTGGGAAAATATGCAGATGCTTCATGATGGGAGACATGCACAGATAAATCAAGCAAAGCACAGTTAAAAAGCACCAAGCAATTTTGTCACTTTGCTGGACCCCAAAGAACAGGATTGACATTTCAATAACTCAGTCACTGACACGATGTTCTTATCATTTCTGAGCCATTGTAAAAGCTTTCAAAGAAATGTGGGAAGCTGCATGGGAAGACAATCTAATAGGCAGCTAGGAGAGCTGGCAGGAGATTTAGCAAACACTGGCACTTGGAGCCTGAACACATTAACCTGCAAATAAATTGCTCTGATTTCAGTGATCTGTCAGTTCAGAAGAAATCAATGGGATTTACACCCCAAGTAAACATGATTAGGATTGTAATAGTATATTGCTTTAGGCGGATTGCTTAGCCCAAATGGTTATAGGGTAGGAATTCTGATCTACTTATTGGTTTAGAAAATGCAATGAGTTGGACACCACAATGAAGCAGCTGTCTGGTATGCATCAGGTCAGAGAAGGCAAAAGCCTATTGGCTCTCGCTGATCTCTCAGCAGCTTTGAGCACAAACATGGCGTCCTTCTAGAGTGACTGTCCAAGTTGCTGTGGGGCATATTGCTTTTCAGTGGTTCTACTCCTGTTTGGATGGTCAGCTACAGAAAGTGACAAGGGCGAGGTCCATTTTGGCCCCTTCCTTATGGAATGTTCTTCTCAGTAAAGCCCTTCTGGCACCACTATTATGGATCTGTTTAACACAAGGTTAAGGCTGCTGTGCTTCCAGGCATTTGCTAGAATGTGAGGGGCTGTTTATTTTTAATTACCAGTTGCTGACGGTCTTTCATTATTGATTGTGTATTGTGCTGATGTTGACTTCATCAATTTTAAGGGGCAGGGTAGTAGGGGGTTGGGTTTTTTGTGTGTGTTATATGGATAATTTGTTTTGGGTTGGGTTCCAAGCTGTTTTGTATAAAACAGAACTCTGTGTTCCCCACTCACTATAGTGAGAATCTAAGAATGGCTGTAACTTTCCCCTCTAATTGGCCCAAACAGATGAAAGTTATAGGTACAGGGTGGACTAAACCTGCCAGATGAAGACAAATCGGTCCAGGGTTTTTTTGTGGGGGCAATAAAAGATATTCACTTTCCTCCACAATCCCTTGGAGTCAGTATCCTGCTCTTATTTCCTTTAAACTATTAAGAGGTCACTGAGTGGCACGTATTCTTGCTCGTGCATTTTTTAAAAAAACTTCATAGCTTCACAGCAGCCTTCCTAGTTCTTGTCTATGTCCTCTGACAGGCCTTCTAGACCTATGGCAGGTGTAACAGCAAGAGGCTGTCTGGAATACTGCCTGCAAAATTCTGAAGCTCTCTAGCCCGTGTGTGTGTGTGTATGCACAAAACTAAGCTTTTTAAAAAATAAATAAATGCAGAGCTCTTCACTGCTCCACGGGGAACTTTTTCAGTACCCCCTAGATTTATTGGATCTAGGAAAACAGAGATAAAGAGAAAAAGAAGTAGGGAAACAGGGCAATAGAGTGTCACGAGGCTTTGTGGGGTGCCTGATCCAACTCAGATGGGTTTATTGAAATCCTGCTTCAAATTGGGATTGAAAGAATTCTAAATCACTTCCAGTTCACCTTGTTATTCATCCCTTGCACAAAGCCAATGCATCCCTTTAACAAGAAAGTCTTGGAAAAGGGGTTGCAAGACAGGCACTTTCCTAAACCACTTCTCCCCCAAAATTCCTCTCTGCGGAAGGAGCAAGGCATAGATGTGGGAGAGAGGGAGGCCATCCAACTCTTCCTAATGGAATGGTGGGTGCTGAATGACAGTTGAGAGGAGCCGGAAAGCCTGATGGAGCTGGTTTCTCAGCCAAGTAATAGAGCAGCCCTGCTTCTCTTTTCTCTCTCTTCCCTTTTCTACTAATGGAATAACCACTGGCAGATGTCCATTCACAAAGGGAGGAGCCTGATGGAAGCAACTTCTCAGCAAAGCCAATGGAACGGTCCGGCATCCCTTCTCTCCGCTGCAGTGTAATAGCTTTTCAAACTGAATTATGTGAAACAAAAAACAAAAACAAAATGCACACATACTTATTTGTGGAATCCTCTCTTCCCAAACAACTGTTTGCCTGTTGGTGCATTTGCATTCTGTTCTTTAGAACAGCTTTCAGCTAAAGAAATTCTTATTGAATCTGTTTTTCATCTCTATATGTAGGATTTTTTATCTTATATAGAGAAAATGACTTTCCAGTGCAAAGAATAGCCCTGGGTATTTCCATGGTTTCATTGTATTTCAACTATCTGCAGTAATAAAGGAAATGACTAGAAAGCCATTGAAAATGTACTTATCAGCTTCCTAATCCAAAATACCTCATTTATCACATTACAAAGAGAATTAAACAGGCCGTTATAGCATTCATAGGACATCTGTTGTGAGAATTTTGAACAATTTCCCTTTGCAGCTGACTTTGTTTAGCTGCCTAAACTATAATAATTATTTTGAGAGAAAGTTTTCAGCTTCCCTCCTCCTCCTCTTCTCTTCTCTTTCCACCCCACACAGAGCTTGCAGGCATTTCTGCATTTTATTTTGATAATGTCACCAGCATAAGTTAGCTTTTATTTCTTTAATTCTAAATAGGAATGGATGAATTGCCACATTTCAGTTTCCCTCAGCTTCTCATTTTTCATTCTTAAATTCTCTACATTTTTTCAGCTGTAACCACATACACACACACACAAACTCCTTGCAAAGATCTGGCATTTCAGTGCACATATTTTCCTCATATTCACATTTTAGTATGCAATTTTGCCTGATATACGTATTTTTGCAGGCAGCTTCCCCTCATATATTTGTGTGTGTTTATTCCCACTGATATATGCATTCTTATGCACACTTTCTCCTAATGTACATATCTTTTGCAAACTGTATTGCATGTTGCTTTGGGAACTGCAAAACCCACATTTTAAAAGTTATGAATCCATTTCCGTTCTGTAATAAGTAGTACGGTTTTGACTTGAGCTGAATATAAGAGACCTAAGAGGCAGAGATTTAGGCTTTGAGTAAACTCCAATGAATTTGTCACAGGCCTACTTATAGAAGTAACAGTGGACTCCACTGTTAGGCTGTATGCCTGAGTCCCTGCTAATTCCTGTATCCAGCAAGGATTCAGTTCTTGGAATAGCCAGGCCAGCCTCTTGGTAGTGGCCCAAGACATGGGTCATTAGCGGTACTTTTTTTCTAGAAAAAGAGGTGCAGGAACTCCCACTTTTTGTGAGGGACAACCCTCAGTTGTTGAGGTTTTTTTAGGGGCATATACAGAGATGCTGTATATGGGACACGGGTGGCGCTGTGGGGTAAACCACAGAGCCTAGGGCTTGCCGATCAGAAGGTCGGCGGTTCAAATCCCCACGATGGGGTGAGCTCCCGTTGCTTGGTCCCTGCTCCTGCCAACCTAGCAGTTCGAAAGCACGTCAAAGTGCAAGTAAATAGGTACCGCTCCGGCGGGAAGGTAAACGCCGTTTCTGTCCGCAGCTCTGGTTCGCCAGAAGCAGCTTAGTCATGCTGGCCACATGACCCAGAAGCTGTACACTGGCTCCCTCATCCAATAAAGCGAGATGAGTGCCGCAACCCCAGAGTCGGTTACGATTGGACCTAATTGCCCGGGGTCCCTTTACCTTTATGTTTAGAATGCATATTTAGGGGCATATACAGAGATACCAGAATGCACCGGTGAGTTCTGACTGAAAAGATAGCCATGGTTGTTAGTATAAGAAAAGAAGCTGCTGTGTGGCAGAGGGCAAATGGCTGAGCGCTCTCCTTCACACAGCTGGTTGTGAGAAGGGCAAAGGCCAGAGTTGTGTGAGAAACAGCTGACCTAGAAGCAGGAGGAAGCCTGAGTGTGAGAGACTTTCTTGATTTCTGTTTGAATCCAAGGCTGAGGCTATGGGAGAAGCAAGACCTTCTGGGGTGTTAATGCCGTGAGCCCATCCATCGTAGTTTCAGGTTCCATATAGGTGTACATAAACCATATGTTATAAAGACACCACGGTCTCCCCTGTCCCTCATTACAAGGAAACCAAACCCAGGGCTAGCACCTGGAACCCCCTGAATCTTGCACTGCTCAGAGATATCAGGGTGGCTTGCAACAACACAAAGGCATTTCCACTACCTTATCCAGCTGGCAGGGTAGAAATGAAGGCAGAGTCCATTTTTCAGCTTTCAGTAATACTTTTACATTTTCCCTCTCACTGAAAACAATATGTGGTGAGCTGCTTAATGAGCCCCACCCGCTGCGTTGGGGTTTGCTAAGCTGAAGTGGAGCTTTCCTGTGCGTCAGCTATTGGCTGGGAGGCTGAAGAGCCTTAGCAAAGCCCTGCTGCAACGTCCAACTCTCAAGGAGACCCTCTCCAGAGCCCGTAGACCAGGCTTCCTCAAACTCAGCCCTCCAGATGTTTTGAGACTACAATTCCCATCATCCCTGACCAGTGGTCCTGCTAGCTAGGGATCATGGGAGTTGTAGGCCAAAAATATCTGGAGGGCCGAGTTTAAGGAAGCTTGCCATAGAGAATATCCCTTGGGGCTCCGGGGAGGGGCTGCTTGTCAGCCAGAGACACAGCACGGCTTTGCTGAGGCTGGTCAGGTCTCTCCCCCCCCCCCCGACTTTTGGGCCCCAGCTGAGAGGGACTGGGACACCATTCCAGCCTGTTCCAGTTGAAAAAAAGCCCTGATATGAAATTCCAGAGATACACCTAAACTGTGTTGTTCCTAAACAGTAAAGGTAAAGGTAAAGGTACCCCTGACCGTTAGGTCCCGTCATGGACAACTCTGGGGTTGCGCGCTCATAAATAAGCCTTTTACTAGAACATCCAAGGAATCTTAAAATGTTTTCATTTAATAAATGAAAGACGGAGCTCCCTTCTTTTCCCACTAGCAGAATATTTTATAGTTTACCAGCGAGAGATGGCCTCACATTTGTACTTAAAAAAATTAAAAAATTCTGGGATCAGATTCTTATGCTAAAAAATATTTATTTATTAAAAATATTTACATACTGCTCTCATCCAAAATTTATTCTGGAGTGGTTCACAATAATTCAAAAAATAAAAATTAAAGGAGAGGATTTGGCAGGAAGATGAAACGAAAGTTGTTATAAATCGACACAAACTGCAAAGGCGGCGGGGGGGGGGGGTAACTCAATAGAGGATTCCAGAAAAAAAGATCCAGCAGCTTGTATGAAAGGATGGGTTTTGTAAGAATTTCTCAGGTTGCAAAGGGCAAAAGCCTTATATAATAGGTAAGGTGGTCAATTAAAGTTGTGAAAGCAAGGTTTACACCTTGGGGCTTGTCTGTATTCATCACTTTACACAGGATATGATCGAACAACACAAGCCTAGGTGCAGTGGTGGAGTGGATGAGAGCATTTTCACTGGTGGCATCAATGTCATATTTTTACTTTTAATTTAAGTGAAGTGGGTGGGAAAGCATTCAGTAATTCCCCATCTGCATTCTGAAATGTTTCACATGATTCTTTCAAATGGCTAGATCAGCTCTTCAGCACCAAGGTATCCAGATTAAGCATTGTATATTAAAGGATGCCATAGGCTGCTTGTCCTACTTCAACATGAGCGGGGGAGGACAGGAAAAAATGAAAGGAAGCAAAAGAAGAGGCAAAATCTCAAAATAGTGCTAAAAAATTAATCTTTGTTCTATATTAATCCTTGTAAAACAATAAAATGCCTCCTGCTTAATATCCTTGAACCTTAATCTTATGTCCCTGAATAAGATTGTCATCAATAGAAACTTTTTGGGCATGTTACTGTTTTACAAGGACTGTTATTATTTGATAAGTATTCTCTCCCCCCCCCCAGTGCCATGGTGAGGATTTACCTCTTCTTTTGCTTTCCCCTTTTACCTGGCTATTTCTGCAAGGGGTATTCTATCAGTGAGTCACAATCAGCTCTCTCACTCATGACTCACATCTTTTCCACATTTGTCTACCTTTGTATGGTACAAACAGCTTTGTTCTTCTACAACCGAAGCTGGAGTGGTATTTCCACATGGATAACTCCAGAAAGCCAACCTCTTGGGTGGTGCGGCCTCCCGTTGGACATGACTTGTTTCCATTATTGAACATCCTCCTCTGTTACTGATAGGCGAGATGGGAGAGTGAAACACTTAGAGGATTCCAGAATAGACTGATAAACTCTTGATGGATTAGAGTGGTGGCAGTTGCTGGGAAAGGATTTTAGGAAACCACTTATTAGAAGCTGTGCTTTCCCGACAGCTCAGGGGGTAGCAGATCCACTTGGGTGCTCTGCAATGGTCTCAGGTTTTCTTTAACTACTCTCTGAATCTGTCCCCCTGATTTTCAGCTGTTTTAAAGAAGTGTTCAGAAATCATGATATACCTCACCAAAGCACAATACAATCCTTCCCTCATATACCAGCAAGGCCTTGTGTTATGGCTTCCAGTATCGTCTTAAGCTTATCTCGTGCCCTGGTGCAGGGATCCCTAGGGCGCCCCCACCCCCACCCCTGGGGGTCCCCCCACCCTCCCACACACACGCCTGCCACCTCACCTGCACTTTTCTCAGCTGTGCACACATGGGTAGCGCAGGAGGCCGTGGCTGCCTTGGCCGGGGAAGAGCAGCACTGAAGCCTCCTGGGGAGCGTGGTGCGCCTTCCCACCAGGCCCTGACCACGGTGCCTCATCCTCCGCCACCACCGCATCCCGCAACAGGCCCGCCGCGCTCGCTTTCTCCTCCTCACTGGGAGGCCTCAAACCTCCACCTCAGCTGAGCCATTGTCGCGCGGAGAGCCGCAGGGCCGGAAGGGGAGAGAGTGGCCTCTGGAGAGGCTTCGCCACCAGCGCACACACAGTGCGAAGGAAAGGAGAAGCAAGCGTGGGGTGGAGTCCTGGCCAGACAGCCGGAACCCTGCGCTCACTTGCGAGGCTCCAGGGCGCCGCCTCCTTCTTCGCTGCCTGACAACAGCCCGCTGATTCCTGCAGCCAAGGGAGAGGTGGAGGTGGCTGCGGAGGAGCCATAGGGATTAGTGGCTGGTTGCACGCCGCCAGCGCCCCCGAGAGGCCGGCGCCCTGGCGCAACACGCCACTAGGCCCCATGGCAAAGACACCTCTGATGGCTTCCTTTCACTAGCACACACATAACACCAGGCTGTACTCCCACCTGACAACAACTGCTGTTGTCTCTGAGGACAGCCTTGCTACACCAAAATCAGATATCTTTAGGAAACAAGCTCTTCATGAGTCTCCCCCTAACCTGCCAGGGACTCACTTACTTTGTTAATTGCACAATGGAAGTCACAATGATCCATGGATCACCCAGCCTCTGCTTGTGATCAGGGCCTGCTTGCTGGCGGGGGGGGGGGGACTTGGGAATGAGTTGGTAGATGGCAAGTGAGCTGGGATTGGGCAAAGACCTCTGACTGTGAGTCAGAATCTGCTGTGAGTAAATACTGGGTTAGATGAAGAAATAGTTTGACCCCGGTGTAAAATGAGTAGGGGTCTTTGGGTCCTGTGCAATGCCCTTACTGTGGCCTCAGCCCTTCCCCTCCTGCAGCAGCACAGGTGACTGGAGGTCAGGTAAGTGCTGCTCATAATAACTTAGCACATTCCCCCATCCAGTTCACTTTGGACTGCTTTGTGGCCTGGACACATATTGTAACAGTCAGACAAGCTCATAGGAACATAGGAAGCTGCCTTATATTGAGTTATAGCATTAATCCATCTAGTTCAGCATTGTCCTCACTGACTGACAACAGATCTGCAGGGTTTCAGACACCAGCCATTCCCATCCCCATCTGGAGAGGCATGAGGTTAGATCTGAGATCTTCTGCATGCAAAGCAGGTACTCTTGTGACTGAGCTATCGCCCTTCTCCTGGAACTTCTCACTGCTCATGGAAGCGCAGAGAACCCAAGAGTATATTATGTGTATTCCTCCTTTCAGCTGTGTATTGGAGAAAGCATATCCAAAAAGAAATATTAAACATAGGTCAAAATGCAAATGGATCAATATGATTGGCCACTGGAAATATTAAGCATCAACTTTCTTTAGAGCTAATTTTCAGACCACACGAGACATATCTTGTTAAGATGAAGTTTAGTTCTGATTTATACGTTCTCTTTGGAGTTCCTTATTAAACTGTCACTCAGAGAGTACAGGAGTGGAAAACCCATTACTGATTTAATTAGGTCTGTGGCACTTTCAGCCTAATAGTGGCAGTTGCCAGCATGTGGCCTAGCATATCTATTACCAGTGTAGGAACACTGACTGAGCTGAATTGTAAAGACCTTGTGTACGCTAGGTCTGTGTTATAAAAACCTAGTGCATGACACACAAGCAGGGGGAGTCACTTGGCTCCTGATTCTGCTAAGAGTTCTTTTGAAACACAAATAGAGCTTCAGGGGTTAGATTTGTGGAAAACAGAGAATAACACACACACATATATTTAAAAGCTAGGCCCCTCCTCCTCCTTGTTCCTCAGTGTTACTGTTTGTTTGTTTGTTTGTTTGCAATAAAGCAGCAAATACTGCTATTGCTCCTTAGCACTTATGTAACCCTTTTAATCTGCAAAATGTTTTGCTGTTCTTTATCACAGCTACTTTGTAACAGAGGCCACTGCCATTTCCATTTCATTGGTGAGAATCCAGCAACTGAATGACAAAGATGGACACTACCATTGTACCAAGGCTGTCAATATCCCAGAAACACTGGCGTAGACAGAAGTCTAAGCAAAATTGACTGTTGCTCATTCAACATGACAGTTCAATGTCCATTTATGAAATGATACCCTACAGCATCTGACAAAAATTGCTGCAAGAGGTTTCCTACAGTCTTACTGAATAATAAACTCTCTCCATTTTGCTCAGCTATACGATTTTTGAAGAGCAAGCAAGGTATCTTATGGTAGTCAACAGCAGAAAGTAAAAGGTTCACGTGACAAAAAGCCTTTAGAGGATGATCTGCTAGGAAATGCTCCATTGTTCTTGTGCATCGCCATTCATTTCAAAGAGGTTTAAACAGAAGCACTTCCCGCTGGATTATGCTGGGTTGTGTTTTTGACAGGAATTCACAAGCAGTAATATTGTTTATATACCGTATTTTAAAATAAAAAGTGAACTGTTTCCACTAGATTTCCACGAAGCCTTCAAAAATCTCTTCCAGCATTAACCCATGCCGTATTTTATGAATAAAGGTCCTTAACAAGTGAGCTCAGTTTTAGATAGTGTGGTTGTACTAATGGTACTAAAGAGGGCTTTTGCTGCTGAAGCACACAGCCTAGCAGTTTGAAAGCATACCAGTGCAAGTAAATAAATAGGTACCGCTGCGATGGGAAGGTAAACGGCATTTTCGTGTGCTCTGGCTTCCGTCACGGTGTTCTGTTGCGCCAGAAGCAGTTTAGTCATGTTGGCCACATGACCCAGAGAAACACCAGCTCCCTTGGCCTGAGAACAGAGATGAGCACTCCCCTCTATACAGTAATTGAATTCAGCTGGACTTAAGCGTCCAGGGGTCCTTTACCTTTATCTTTAGCTAAAAGGGAAATAACTCTGTTCTTATATCCACTTTGTTGATTATCCATTTTACATGTTTTTGTCTCACTGCTGCTGGTAATTTAACTACCATTAGTTTTGTAGTTTATATTGCATGCCTTTTTATCTTATGTTGTAAACTACTCTGAGGATTGTGGTCAATGAGTGTAAATAAATTGGTAGTATTGGTAGCTTCTTCCCAGCTAAAAACTGGTAATATGAGACAGATTTCTACTACATTAATGGTTCCACTTGGAATATACACAGTAAGACACGGGTTAGCAATTAGCTGATATAATAAGACAATTTACTAGGGAGAGTTAATATTTTGCTCTGAGACTGTTGCTGTCACCTTCAGGAATGCACGGCTGCATCACTAAATGTCAGACAATGATAGATAGAATACAAAGGAGAAAATAATTTTCCTCTTGATTAACTATTCATATTTCATTTGGCAAATTTCTGAGTGAGTATGCAAGCTGTTCTCCCCAATCCCCCTCCCCAGTTCCTACTGTTGCCTGATATACTAGCTGAAATGGTCATTGTGAGAAAATTCAGACTTCCATTATTAATGGGAGAGGATAAACTGTCATCACTTAAAAGCCCCGGGACTCTGCTTCACACAATGCAGGTGTTTGGCAGACAAGTTGCTAACTCATTGTCTTTGTGAAGTGTGAACTATTTGATTCTAAGGTTCTCAGTTATTTCCAGTGTTTGCTGCAGCCTAAACATCTTGCTCATTGTGAAGCAGAATGCCTCCATTTTGAAGACACTTTACTTTGTCCTACTGGGGTTCATTATAACTTATTTTAACACAATCAAAAGCCTTTGATTGAGATTTGACCCTTGCTAAAATGAAGCTCCACAGTTGTCACTCCAAGACTAGCTATTGTCTTTCATAAATCTAACCAGATACTTGTCTATTGTAAATGCTATATTTGGTCCAATAACTGCTCGGCAGTGAACAGAGCGATGAAATGGGAAGCAGGATAAGTCTCCTGGAACTTTTAATGGCGGGGGAGGGGCAAAAAACTTTCCTCACTACCACAGCATTATGATGAGGTGCACCTGCCAAAATGGTTACTCCTTCGTGGCTATTAATGGCACCACATCCTTCTATGCATCCGGTTGGCTCAGCTCTGCTAGATTTATTCAACTATGTTGGAAGAAAACATTTGGTTTTTGGTCCAGATGCCATTGCTGTTTTCAGCGATGTATTGAGTTTCCATCTATGCTGTCCATTGGCACAAAGCAACTCAACTGAAGCTTAACCAATCACACTTTCTTTGCAAGAGTGGCTTAAACATTGTGGGGCACAGCAGATTTCTTAATAGTGCTAAAGAATTGCTGCCCACAGCTCTCTGCAGTTCACTTAACTAAAAATGTAGCCATTTGTGAAATTGCCTCAGCTGGGGTGTTTAAGTAGCATATGGAAACAACAGCAACACAAGTGTACGCTCAAGCCTTGGCTTAAGGTGCTTCCAGACAGGTGTTGGTGGGGAAGGGCTCCCACATGCACAGCAGGCCCCATCCACACCAGAGTTTGATGTGGATTTGAAGCTGTTTGTGTCTTTATTTTTTTACAGTGTCCACACAAAGCACAGTGTGTGTTTTGTTTCCATTAGCTCAAAAGAAAGCAAGCCCAGTTGTTGCTGAAGACACATTTGTGGTGGTTAAAAACAAAACAAAACCCAGTTCTTTTGTACAGAACTGTATCAAAAATAAAAGTAATTTTTTTTCTGTTTTAGATATATGGGGGGGTCTCTTTCTCTCTTTCTCTCAGATGGCATTTTAGTGTGTGGTTATTATTCATATAGGCACATAACCAACATAATGCAGTTAGTGCTTTTTAGAATGGCAATGGTGCACAATTTACGCACAATGTTCAGTGTGGATAAATTGTCTTCTTATTCCATGTGAGTCAATGAGGCTTTTGAGGGTTATGTCAAAAGCCCAATTTAGACCATGAGTTGATACGATAGTTGCCAGGTGATAGGCTTATCACATGATAAGCTTACCTCCATTGAGAATTACTGCATTCATTTGATAAGAAGGTGATAGCTGATCTGTACAAGCTGTTTCACATATCAAGCTTGCAGGTGATAGTATGGTAAATATTGCAGTGCTCCTAGTCACAACGGAGGCACGTGTATAAGGCTTTATCATCCAAACTTTAAGTAATGTGCACACCTCTGGAAAACCTATATAAAAATGATATGCCACTAAGCTGGGTAGATGTCAAGACTGGGAGAAAAATCAAATAATAATTTGTGTTCTGAAGAGAGGAAAAGCGTTTTATAAACACATAATATTTATTTAGTATAACATTTACCTCAGGTTCTTCTCTCATCCAGGTACTGGTCAGACATAGACCTTCAGCCAGATGACTGCACTGCAAGTTCACAGACCACTCCCATCTTTTATTATTGCAATCTCCTGGGGCTACAGTTTTATGGTTTTAGGTTTTAATACTGATTAAAGATTTTGTGGCAGCACTTCTACCTCACTGTGGGCTTAATAAAACGTATTACAATTTCGCTATCCTATGCATGTCACCTTGAATGCCTTGGCAACAGATAGGTAAATTACTAATAAATCTCACGAATATATAAAACATGGTCAGTTTAATACCTGCCTGCTTCACAGACTCCATGCAGAACAGCTGTTGCCACCATATATATGGAGTATACAGAAGATAGAGAAGAGGATGGAGTTTAGATTTGGGGTGGGGTCACTCAGGCAAAATCTGAAACGTGTCTACTCAGAAGTAAGTCCCATCCAGTTAAATGTAGCTGAGTCCCTGGCAGGCGGGTATAGATTTGCAACCAAACTATTATCTCCCGAGTATAATTTCAATGGGACTTACTTATGAGCATAGCTGCCAAGTTCCTATTTGAAAAATAAAGGTTCAGCAGCACTCACCCAGCAGCGCGCCACCGGAAGTCGTTTCTGCGTATGTCTGGACATGCACAGAAGCGACTTCCGGTGCCGGCTCTGCCCATGTCTGGGCACCGAAAGAAAATCGCTTCTGCACATGTCATTATTACATCCATGTGGAGAGAGAAAGAGAAGTAGTAATTCAGCAGAAACAATCTCTAAAAGTTAAGAGGGTTTCTAATTTTAAAAGCTCAGTATCATTTTCAGCTGTGATACAATATCCCCTCAAATATTCCTTCAAACCTCTCTTCAAAACCCACCTTTTCCACAAGACCTTTGGCTTAACCCCATAATCTTCATTATCAACTGCAACATATTTACACACAAAATAACCTTATACTCAGAAGACCAAGAATATCTGCAAAATTTGACCTGTTTTATCAATGCAGATTTTTTAAAAAATAATGTTTCAAGGGTCATTACAATGAGTTCTGTAGATACAAGAAGAGATGTTTTTAAGGACCATCCAAGCACCAAATGGGCAAATTAAAATCTGCTTATTTGTTTTGATTTGTAATATCAGCAAACATAGCTCCACAAAACATATGTGTTCTCATGTTATACTGCACAGTCTGGATAAATCCCTCTTCCCCCTGTCTAAAATAGTTATAAATTGCTTGAGTATTCTTACTTGGCAACAATGAATTACTGTATAGCACACCTGACAGTCAGTGACTTCTACAACTGACACTGCTAAAGGAGAGCAGAAAAGGAAACACATATTGTGCCATTCAGTTCTATGTATGTCTATTCAGAAATGAGTCCTGCTGAGCTCAGTGGGTTTTACTCCCAGGTGAAGTACGTGCGTACTGGAACCACAATGCCCATTTCCCCAATAATTAATTCATGCTGAAGGTTGAGAACAGGTCTTGCAATAATTCTAACTTCTTGTGTATGAGAGAAAGTTAGTTATAAACTATATTAAGTTATAAAAATCTGAATAGGAACTATAACTTGTATAAATACAACAAAGTAATTCATTTTTAATTAACCGTGTTATGTTTCGAATTCATTTTCTGGGAAAACACTGACACTGAATGATTGAGAGGTTGGGCTGTTTTAGTGATCATTCACACAGAGAGGGAAACTGATTGTTTATAAAGAGACTCCTTGCATGAGTAAGGACTACTCATTCAAACAGGAAGGCTGCAAGTTCAAACCCTAAACATTTAGCAATGAACAAGTGGTTTATCTCCCTCACTCCAGGCAGAAACCTCTCTGAACTTTATATCCCAGTGGAATTTGTATGCATGTTTGGCAGGGAAAGAGACAGAAAGGGGGCCCTGCCACTAAGTTTCGGGGGTCAGTACTAGTGTGTGGAGGCTCAGCTCCTAAGGAAAGAAGGAATGTAACATGGAAGGAGGGAGGGAGAGAGAGTGTGTGTGTTGTGGTGGGCAAAGAAATAATACAGGAAACTTAAAAGGTGGGGAGGGCACCATTAGGGGCTGCAAACCATTGTAGCAAGCCAAAGTGATTGAAAATGAGGGCTAAAAAGTGTTTCACTAAGAAAAGAACCCACATTGCATCTTTACATAGGTCTTTAAGCAAGCATTCAATGCCAAGTATGTCCTTCAGCAGGTCACACACATTAAAATATATTTCCAAGTAATATTGCTAAAATATGTTATAATAGTTGTACCAATTTATTATAATTGAAGCCCTCTGAAGGATTCAATCTAAACTATTGTACCTGAAATACCAATGGGATGTTAAGGTCAATGTGACCATCATTGATTTGTGTCATGTAAACATTTCTTTGCTGAAAGAAGCAAGTGACAAATGGACACACTGACAACTTCCAAGCCCCAAGAACAGTGATGTTTTGCGCCTCATGCAGCTACCATGATCAGAAATGTCTAGGAGAAGAGGCTTTCAATGAATGTGGCAATCTCCTCAGCAGCAAACCATTTGCTACTGAAAGACATTTGATATTTTGCCTCTCACCTCCCAATCTCATATTAGGATGCTTTCCAATCTTTGGTCTCAGCAGACTGGAATCAATTTGTCTCAGTTCAGGCACAACAACAACAACAAAAACAGAGCCATAGATGCTGCATTATATAATAATAATAATAATAATAATAATAATAATAATAATAATAATAATAATAAATGTATACCCTGCCCGTCTGGCTGGGCTTCCCCTGCCACTCTGGCCGGCTTCCAACAAACATTAAAATACACTACCGTAAATATCACAGATTAAAACCTTCCCTAAACAAGGCTGCCTTTAGGTATTTTCTGAATGTCAGGTAGTTGTTTATCTCTCTGACCTCTAAATTAGTCATTTAAAACTCCGCTATATATACCTGGGCTGGAGAGTTTGTGTGCGTGCACCTGTAAGCCATAAAAGACATCTGTTTCTCCCATGACTCAAATTAAAAATTCAATATGTATTTTTCTTTTTTCTTTTTTTTTTAAAAAATCCCACTTAGAAACTAACAACCTTAAGAACTTCAGCAACCTTTATTCCACTCCTAAGAAGATTATGTTAGGACCCTCATGCCAACAATTTTATATAAAGAAGTGTTGGGAGGGGGGATGCAGAAACTGATGAAGCCACAGCAAAGAGGAGTTTAAAAATTGAAATTTGCTGCTGCCAACATTTGTACTGAAATCATAGCTATTTCCCTTCCCAGCGCAAAGCAAAGTTTAGAGGGCAAGAAGCACCTCCCCCAAAATTAGGACCTTGAGCCCCTTGTGGCTCCTGCACCCGCCAGAGGCACCACGGTGCATCGGGCGCAAGGGAACAATTGCTGGGGACCAGGAAGGAAAGACGCTTGGCGGGAGGACAAGCGCAAGAATCGCCACACGCTCTTACTGGTCCCGGGCTGCAAAAGGAAACGCGGCGCCAGTGCCACCTCTGGGAAGACCGAGCGAGCGGCGTGCGCGCCTCCCTCCACATCACCCACCCTTTGCTTCCCTCCCTCCCTCCCTCCCTCCCTCCCTCTCTCCCTCTCTCTCTCTCCCCACCCCCAGCACCCCCAACACTTCTCTTCACATTGACCTGCAGGGGCTCCCTGGTTGGTCGGCGTGCTCTCGATCCCCCCAACGTGTTAAGAGCCGAGGGAGGACAAGCGCAAGAATCGCCACACACAGAGGCGTGCCCATAGAGATAGGAAAAGTAAAGAGTGATACTTGCGCGCACATTTCCTGGCTCTGTTTGCGTGTCCATAGAGATAGGAAAAAGTAAAGAGTGATACACTCTCTCTCTCTCGCGCGCGCACACTTCCTGGCTCTGTTTGCAAAAAAATAAAAATTACGGGTGAATTACGGGATATCTCCCCATTCAGGATGACAGCGGGAAATGGCTTTAAAAACGGGGGTTTCCCGGGGGAAACGGGAGACTTGGCAGCTATGCTTATGAGAAGATTTGTATATACAGTGGTACCTTGGGTTAAGAACTTAATTCATTCTGGAGGTCCGTTCTTAACCTGAAACTGTTCTTAACCTGAAGCACCACTTTAGGTAATGGGACTCCTGCTGCTACCCGCTGCCGGAGCACAATTTCTGTTCTCATCCTGAAGCAAAGTTTTTAACCTGAGGTACTATTTCTGGGTTAGCGGAGTTTGTAACCTGAAGCGTTTGTAACCTGAAGCGTTTGTAACCCGAGGTACCACTGTACTTGCACTGAGAGAAAGATGTGAAGAAAATGTTCCTTTGTGTGTATGAAATGTTGGAGGGTATGCTTAGATGAACCTTTGTCTAACCAAGGGGTGGGGTATTGCCGCCCTGGGGGCTCTTGCCCTTGAGACTCTCCCTATATAAAATTCCCTCCACAACAACAACCCTCTTCCTACCAGGTCACACCCCTAACCAGCCCTCCTCCAATGCCCTCCTTAGTTGTTGTTGCCAGGCTTGTATTCTGATAATGCCTCTTGCTTCCCTGGATGGAGAATGTAGAGGGGTGTGTGAGCTGTACGACTGGAGGAACTTGCTGTTGTGTCTCTGCTCTCTAATCTCATCATTATGACTCAGTTTCTGTCAATAATTAGGGCTCATCCTTTTGCCCCATATGTTCTAGGCACAGGTACGTGCTTTGAAGGGCTGGGTCTGATCACCTATTCTTTTCTACCCAGTGTTTTTCCCGCAAAACCCTCCACATACCTAGAAACACCTAGAAATGTGGCACAAAAAAGTCTGGATGAGCCTTCAGTCTGAAAAAAGTCCCCATCCCCAATCTAACCAAATGATTAACTCATCTGTTCCTTTTAATCAAAACCTTCAATAAATTCAGTGATAAAGAGCTTCGTATTTGATACTATACAGATGACTGTGGAGAAAGTCTGTTAAGAGAATGCAACCAGAATGTTACAGCAATTCTTAATGAGCACAAAGAGGAAACAGATGACCCTCACTCGGATGAAAAATGTCTACCTTTGAGAAGCCATCTCATTATTTCATGAAGTGTTGTTTCATTATATCTACTCTCCTGTCTATTCATTTATTTAGTGTGAACAGCTTTTCAGAGTTGCCCCTGTAGACCTCACATTATTTTCCCTCCGATGGCAAGCACTAGATTGTTACTCTCTCTTGGAATCATATTTCTGTTTCTTGTCATTTTCTTTTCTTCTTGCTCTTAATTTACATTTATTATTTTATTTCAGAACTTTGTTATTCGGTGTATATCATAACTAAACATTTGAAACATGACTTTTTTTCTGGAGGGATAAATATATTATGTTTAAGGTTTATAAAGATGCTTTTTTGCATTGGTAGATAAAGATAGATTGATAGATTCGTTGTACACACACACACACACAGTTACAGTTGCTTGTCTGTAATAGAGCTAGTCGTGTCAGGGACTGCTGCATGTGTAGCAGAGGCGGGGGGGGGCAGAGACTGGCCCAGGAAAGGGAACCAGTGACTTACAGGGTTTTGTGTCACTCATGAGGCAGAAGTCGAGGCTGAAGGAAGGGAAGAATCTGAGCAGTTGGAGACAGAGGAGGGGGGCGCAGGACGTGCTAGAAGTGGAGGAAGAGGCAGTTCATGCAAGAGGTGGGCGGGGTGAATCCCTGCTATCTCCTGACCCACTGTCTCCTAGAACCAGGGGAAGCTTGAAGAGACAAGCACTGGGACAACTTCAGTGTAGGAGAAGTCTCAGGTTGCGTGTATGCACTTCATCAGACAAGGGTACATAAGCCGTGTGTGTGTGTGGTCCCACTGTAGCGTCAACTGCTCCACCAGGCACGAACCTGGAAAATTGAATGCCAGCTATGTAGTCATTAGTCACTTGTGTGTGCATGTATTCTGTGCACCACAGGAGCTGCTGTAAGTGTGCACTTTTGCCAATTACAGAATTACAGTGGTACCTCTGGAGGTCCGTTCTTAAACTGAAATCGTTCTTATCCTGAAGTGCGCTTTCGCTAATGGGGCCTCCCGCTGCCGCTCCTGCGCAATTTCCATTTGCATCCTGGGGCAAAGTTCGCAACCAGGAGCAGTTACTTCTGGGTTAGCGGAGCTCGTAACCTGAAGCGTTCATAACCAGAAGCGTTCAGAACCAGAGGTACCACTGTAAACTATCAGTCGTTTGTTCTCCTTGGCTGAGTGTCTGCAGAACTCACAAGGAAGTAATGAAAGCATAAGGCCAGGGCCGTTTTAAGTATATTTGGCGCCCTGGCGCAGTGGTGCGACGGATCCCTCCGGCGCCCCCGCCCTGCCCTGTTTTCTAGCATGGCGGGCGGGTGGAGCTGGGCGGGCGGGCAGGCGTCCTGTGCCACCCAGCCTGGCCGTAGGGCCGGCCCTGCATAAGGCAATGCAAGATAAGGACATGGTGGGGCATCTTCCTGATCAGATGACATGAGCAACTACTGATATATAACCTTTAGAAGACATCTGAAGACAGTCCTGTATAGGGAAACCTTTTAATGTGTAATGTTTTATTATGTTTTTATATACCCGTATATAAGGCGTATAAGATGACTGGGCGTATAAGACAACCCCCAACTTTTCCAGTTAAAATACAGTATAGAGTTTGGGATATACTCGCCGTATAAGAAATACGACCCAGCGTATAAGACAACCCCCAACTTTTGAGAAGATTTTCCTGGGTTAAAAAGTAGTCTTATATGCAGGAATATACTGTATGTTGGAAGCTGCCCAGAGTGGCTAGGGTAACCCAGTCAGATGGGTGGGGTACAAATAATTCCTTCTTCTTCTTCTTCTTCTTCTTCTTCTTCTTCTTCTTCTTCGATCACTCGTAGCCGAGTAAGACTTTCTTCCATAAACACGGTTTTAACAATAGGTCCGTAAGTGACTGTGGAGGCCAATTCTGGATCCACACGTCCTTCCACAGTGGGGACATTGGTTTCCAGGCAGAAGTTGATCATGGTGTGGATTTGCCAAGCGTGCCTTCAAGCACTTATTCCTACACATCTGGATTCAGCTCCCAAATATGTGGGTGCATGGAGAGTAAGGTGTAAGCAAGCACAATCTTTGGCAGTACAGTGGAACCTCGGTTTATGAACACCTCGGTTTATGAATTTTCGGTTTATGAACACCGCGGACCCATCTGGAACGGATTGATTCATTTTCCATTACTTTCAATGGGAAAGTTCGCTTCAGTTTATGAACGCTTCAGTTTATGAACAGACTTCCGGAACCAATTACACCCATGCTTCAGTTTATGAACGCTTCAGTTTAAGTACTCCGCGGACCCATCTGGAACAGATTAATCCACTTTCCATTACTTTCAATGGGAAAGTTCGCTTCAGTTTATGAACGCTTCAGTTTAAGTACCCCGCGGACTGTCTGGAACAGATTAATCCACTTTCCATTATTTTCAATGGGAAAGTTCACTTCAGTTTATGAACGCTTCAGTTTATGAACAGACTTCCGGAACCAATTGTGTTCATAAACCAAGGTACCACTGTAATGCAATGCAGGATGGTCTTAGCTTCCAATTTTTTCCAGTTCGTGGAGCTTGAGCCAACATCTTATGCAGATCTTTATGTCTATACGTAGACATAATATGTTGAGGGGACACTTGGAAAATTGGGACCCTTGGAGGGTGTGGGTTTTGTACACAAGCACAGCAACCAGCTGGGGCTACTATTACATAAAAGTTTGCATTTGTTTGTTCCAAGCATCTCAAGGCTTGCGGGTCATCAAAGCACAAGCTTCACTGATTCTTAAACAAGCCCTCAATGCACATGAAAATTCCTGAAGGAGACCACTTTCGCAGCTGCTGCTGTGCATCATTTCAAAGTGGGAAGATTAGGGTGAGAAGATGAAAGAAAGGGGGCAGATAACCATCTGCAAGCAGCACACAAATGGGGATGGGTGGAATGCGAGGGCACAGGGAGGGCTAGTTCACCTTTAACAACTGTATGACAGGCAAGTTCCTCAGAATTTTTGCCAGTTGTGGTACTTTCAAAGGCACACATTAACTCTGCCAGAAAAAGATGAAAACCTATCTGTGGGTTTGGGGACATGACAGGTAAGTGGATATAGAATTGCTAATCAACCAGAAAAGAATCAAAAACCTGTCTGTCCAGTTTTCTTCTGTGCCAACTGCAGGAAAAGCAAGGAGAAAGATTTGTGTTTTTCCCTTCAGGTATTTCTGTTTTCATTGGGTTTAGCTGTACTCAATACTTGGCTCAATAGATACTAGCTTTGCGCTGGACCTTGTCTTCAGATTTATTTATTTTTTAGGGGCCCCAGATCTACTAGGCTCTTCCCTCTGGGCTCCACCCAAGTATCCCCAGCTGGTCCCAGACATTTTGCTGCCTTTCCCTTTCCATATACAAAAGCTGATCACTATGACTATTGACTCTTCCTTCAAGACTGGGGATGGGGCAGCATCCTCCCCCACATCTGGGGGACACCAGGGTAGCTTAAGGGAAACAGGTCAGGTGGCAGGCCAAGACCTTGTGGCTGTTCCCTGTTTTCCAGCATCTGCCACCTGACACAGTTGCCTAATAACAGGGCCGGCCCTGCAAGTATCAGCAAAATAGTGGGTGGGTGAGGAGGAAACAGGAAAAATTCTAAAAACAATCACCATTTAAAACATAAGAAACAGTTGCATTTAAAACCATTGTTTACCAGTTCAAATTGGCACCCACCACCTCGGACACTTTTTCCTTATCTCTGCATTCCTCCACACATTGTGTTTGGTTGGTGAACCAAATTTAGAGAAATACAAATCTTGAAGGATAGCTGTTTTTCAGTTTGCGTATAGTTTTAGAATGTGTGGATTACATGGTTTGCATTATATGCAAATCAAATTACATTTTTCCTTTGTCCCCTATCAAAAGGTTTACCAAATATGAATTCAACTTTGTAATGGGAAATGTAGAAGGGGTGGATCTTATTCCCCCCCCCTTAAAAGGCAGGTAAAAATATTGTTCCATTCTCCCACAAAACATCTTTTACCAGGTTCACATACGTTAATATAACTGAACTGCATTACAAAACATCTTTCGGTTTGTTCAGCAAATTCACACTGTCCTCTCATTTGTAAGCTGAATTTTCTGAAAGATTTTTTAAATGGCTTTGAAAAAGCCTCAGGCTTTCAAAGAAGCAACTTTAAAAACCTGTCACTGACTTAAACAATTGCGTAAGCAAACTCACATTTCCCCCCCCCTAACAACAAAGGTACCTTTTAATAAGACATGAATCACTCCCCTGTACAATAATCCTTTTTGCGTAGTATAAAGTGACAATTTCATAATCAAGTCTTTCATTTATTTACAATTCCCAGGAAAGAGCAACTTAATCCTTAATCGAAAGGTCATTCTTCAAGGTATGGAGCTTTCAAATCCGCTTTCTAGATTCACCCATTGACCTCCAGTGGCGGTGTTTATGATCTAGGACTCTGGATGACAAAACTAAACAAGCTTTCTTCAGGCAAGAAAAAAAAAACCCAGCACATTTTATAAAAGATCTTTTACTTCAGCCCCCTTCATACATTACTAGTACAAAGTGGCAAAAGAAACAGAGCTAGGGCTTGCCATCCTCGCATTTCCCCCCCCCCCAAGCCCACCTACCACCAACCCTCACCCCCTTGTCAGACTCCCACCCTTTATATCTCACTCAGTGCCCACCAGCTCCCCTCATGGTTCCTTCTATCCTCAGCAATCCCTGCCTACTCACCTCTCAGCGGCAGCCATGCAAACTGCATGACAGCTTCCAGCTTCCATTTTTAATGTATATAGGAAGAAAGAGTTGTGGGGCCTACTCCCTCCACCCTGACTGGAAGTTTCCCTGGATCCTGGAACCCTCTGTGATCAAGATTCCATGGTGTGAGGAAAATTTCAGACATAGAAGACCCTATCGTAAGCACACATACTAATGGGGAGACATGCAGCATGGGGTGTGTGGCCCTATATATCCGGACTTAACTACACTGTTGAAAAAATCAATAGGGCACTCCGTGCAGCTCTCATGCACATAGGAGGTCAAGTTGTGAAGCATCCCAGCATCAAAATATACAGAAAGGAGCTATTCAGGCTTGACGGCGTACACCTCACAGCCACGGGTTGCGATCTTTGGCTGAGCGACATCAGACACAGCCTCCTAGAATGGTTGGCGGTTACAGGGGCGGTTCAGGTGTAGGTAGTCTTGGCGGCGGGACCCCAATTTGTGGTCTTGGGTGGCGGATGCAGGCCTTGGGCGGAATCCTTTAGTCATTTACATAAAGGGGAGGGGTGTGGGGGCGGTGACCCCCTGCCCTAATGCGGCGGCGATAACGGGGCACTGGGGGGGGCATTTGGCGATGCCAATTGGCTGTTATTGCCCTCCCCTTCCAGTGGCGGCGATCGAGGGGGGCGGGCTATCCGCTTGAACATATGTTCTCCAGAGTTAGCCCAACCCCCACACATGCTGGACAACCCTGAAGATCACCCCACCCCCAGCTGGGGGCTGTGAAGGATATATGCCCAATGCCTGTGCCAAGGTCTTCCTACATCTGAATTTTTAATAAAGGTGTGGCCAATTTTAATCCCTTAAACGTGGTCTTGTGTCATTATTCCGCTCGGGGCTGCCCTGGGGACTGGGGGGGACTCCGCCTGACTGCGCAAATGCCTCTGTGACCACAAAATAGCCCATACAACTTCTTCGCGTTCCCTGAGAATAACTGAGTGGAATTGTAACTCTCTGTGACACAGAGCAGAAAGATTGCTACAGATTAAAGATATATAAACAAACTAATCACAGATAATGATCAGAAGCCCTCATTGTGCAAATTCTTCTTTGGGAGTGAATAGCAGTGGTGGTAGAATGCCAGTTATACGTCAGTGTTGTATATGGCACTGTTCCCTTACTTCTGCTGTTATAACTATCTCCCATGCATTACAGTACATACTTATGACTACTAGTAGCAGTCACAGTAGCTCTTGTCTGTGTACACACACCTGAGAGGAGTTAACAACACAACGGAGTCTTAATCCCTGTCACATTTTGTACAACTCTGTAACATTTTTATTATTATTAAAAAAAACATGTTTACTATTATTATCTGCCGAAGAGGTTCAAGGAGTTCCAGGGATACAATTTCTACCTGAAATATTACTTTGGGACACATGAGATCATGAAGGACGGCAACACAATGGAGCTTTATGCTTATCCTGGCAATTCTGATGGCACAGGTACAGCAGATAACAATCTTTCAAAAAACGTAAAGAGAATCTGGAAATGAAGTGAAGTTTTCATCTCTAAAAACAATCTCCCAAAAGATTCTCGCTTTCTTTTCATGTGGATTAGCTAACATACTAAGACAAGGACACTTAAGCCAGCTAATAAAAAGTTTTTCCCCGTCCAGGTTTCCTGAGCAGCTCCAGCAAATGTGGTATTTTTGTGTGCAAGATTTCTGCATTTGGAGCAATGTGCATCGTATGAGCCCAAACATGCTTTGGGAAAAGCAGGCAAGCCAAGAGCAAGTTCAGAACTGAGGCTGCACACAAACTAATCCTTTAGTGCACATCCAAAGCATATTCTTAACTCAAAGAAATCTGGGCATTGTAGCTTACTCCTTTACTGAAATACAACTGCCAGCAACCCTTAACAAACTACAGTGCCCATAATTCTTTGAAGGATGGAAATGTTCTTCAAATGTGCTTTAAAGGTATAGTATGTACACAGCCGGAGAGAGGCTGAAAGGGGGGCAGCAACAGAGACGTTTCCTAGGGCAAGACAGGAGAGGTGAATCCCCTGTGGTGATGAATAGCTTTAGCCTTTAAAACAACCTCTGATGGATGCCTCACGGGAATGTGCACTTTAAAAATGTCCATTTTGCTTTATTTATGTTGTTTACTTAACTGACAGCTCCATTCATTTTATTTTTATTCACTATTGTCTCATTTGTCTCATTTCTCTTTCATTGCTACTTCACTTGTCTGTCTTTTATTTTATTTCAACATTGATTACAATGGAGACCCAACCTATCTTCCAATACCTACATTTGGAGTGTCCCATACAAATTGCATGGGATATTTAGGTTCTGTCCAGTAAGTCCTCAACTTACACACATTTAACTTGTCTGCATTCAGCTTCATGTGCTTGGGGAAAAATAAATAAATGAAAAAGAGGTGCAAAGGGTGTATGCTTCTGAGAAAAAAAGACTTTGGCAATCCACACCCACCCACACCCATGAACCCACTGTGTTTTGACTATACAGTGGTACCTTGGGTTACAGATGCTTCAGGTTACAGACTCCGCTAACCCAGAAATAGTACATTGGGTTAAGAACTTTGCTTAAGGATGAGAACATAAATTGCACAGCGGTGGCGCGGTGGCGGTGGGAGGCCCCATTAGCTAAAGTGGTACCTCAGGTTAAGAACAGTTTCAGGTTAAGAATGGACCTCCAGAACGAATTAAGTTCTTAACGCGAGGTACCACCGTACGTGATTTTGGCTTTAGGTGTGATCTCCAGAATGTAACCTCTGACAAGGTTTATTTCTTCAGCTTTCTTGTCTTGTCACCTTCAGAACTCTTCAAAATCTTCAACCAAACCACCCACACCCCAGAATGTTCCCTGGATAACAATGTGCATAAAATTGCTAAGCATGTCATTGCAATCCCTCCTCTCACTTTTAGGAACCCCCCTATGAGAAATGCATGACAGAAAGTAAATGAAAAATTTTAATTTATTGCTCCCATTGGTTTCTACATTTTCATTCACTTTCCCATGGAAACAAATAAGTGTGCATTTGATTCAATCTTTTGCTCATTTTAGGAATGAATAGATAGATCTATGCCTGGTGTGTTTTGAGCAAAATTGCTCTTCCTGAGAGGTGATAGTTGAGGATACTTTGCTGATATACTGCAAATCCATACTGAAGCTCTGAATTAATTGTTCTGCAGAAAGGTTGTTTAGGAAACACACACAAATCACTCGGAATACGCAGTGTCTGACAACAGACCCCTTTGTGTTGTCAATCAGCCCAACTGAGGTTCAAAAGGGCACATAAGGCAGCACATATCAATGGTAAGTTGCGGCAAGAAAACCACTGCCTAAAATCTATGAAACATGGTGAAGTTAGACATTTTCTTTCTTCTTCCATATCTATATGGGAATCTGGCCAATTATTTCTGGGGCTGCCCTAGGGGAGAAGTCCCTGCCTGAAAAGTGGGAAACCGGCTGAGGATTGAAGCACCTGGCATGGCCGCTGAGGTCTTTTCTGTTGGAATACTCAGTTGTGTATTATTAATGCAGCCATTTAAAATGACATTTTTCACACTATCAACATGCCTCCTATATAACTTTCCATCATACTCTTCCATACCTAAACCTTTGGAGGAATAGAAGCAAGCATCCTATTCCCCTCTCCTAGCAGAATGTTTTCCCATGAGCAGACTCACAGGGGCATACCTGCCAAGTTGCTGTCAGAGAAATAAGGGACCGGGCCGGAAATAGCATACCGGAAGTAGTGCTGCCGCCATTTTGGAAGTGGGCGGAACATGCTCAGAAGTGACTTTTGATGCTGCTTTGCCCAGTTCCAAAATGGCCGCAGCGCCAGAAGTCGCACTGCAGCCATTTTGGAACTGGGCAGAGCAGCATCAAAAGTCACTTCTGAGCATGCTCCGTCCAGTTCCAAAATGGCCGCCGCGCCAGAATAAACCAGGGAAAAACAAAAAAAATCGGTTTTTTCAGCTAGGAACAGCTGGAAAAACGGGGATTTCCCGGGGAAAATGGGAGACTTGGCAGCTATGCACAGGGGCCCTGGGGGTGCTGTTACAGGAGGGACTCTTAAGCCATGGGTGGTATTCTGTTTTGCAGAAGCAAAAGGCAGCTTGCACAATAGATCTTTCTCTTCCACTCCCCCAAAATTGGGTGGAGGCATCTTGCACCAGTGGAGCAAAAGAGTCGTTCACCTGATTTCAGGCAGTTCCCTCCTTCCACTGCAGCCCTGGACAGCACTGCCCACAACATATCTGATAGGACCCAGGCACTCCAAGTGACCCTATTTTCCAGGGACAGTCTCAGATTTACAGAAGCTGCCCAGTTTCTAATTTGATCCTGGAATGTCCCACTTTTCCTTAGGATGTCCCTATTTTAATCAGAGAAATGTTGGAGGGGACGCAGTTATGTGACCGCCGAGCCAAGGAAATAAGTAACTATACAACGTTCAGAACATATCTGAAGGCAGCCCTATATAGGGAAGTTTTTTTAAATGTTTAATATTTTTTATATATGTTTGAAGTGGCTCAGAATGGCTGGGACATCCCAGTCAGATGGGTGGGGTATAAATAATAAAATAATTTATTAGCAGCAGCAGCAGTAGTATTAATATTAGTATTATTGTAATTACTATTATCATTACTATTATTAAATAGGACACCCCTATTTTCATTGGGGAAATGTTGGAGGGTATGCAGGACCCTCTGGAGAGACTTTTCAGGGGTTGCAGTTAAGAGAATGAGCTTATCTTCTGCTTCTGCAGTGTTGGATATAGTCCTGTGCATGTAAGGTTTCTCTGTAAAAATATCACCGCAAAGCACTAAAAAGTATTTTATTTCTCCTTTGATGCTGTCATATGGTTGTTCCCTTTCTAAAGGAAGGGATGGAGAAGCCTTCTGGAGCGTTTCTTTTAAAACATCACTGAGGTCTGTAAGCATATTGCAATGATTGCCATACTTTAAATCAGCAATCCAAAACCCATTTACCTGGGATTAAGCTTCATCGAGGGGACACGGATGGCGCTGTGGTCTAAACCACAGCTTGCCGATCAGAAGGTTGGCGGTTTGAATCCCCGCGACGGGGTGAGCTCCCGTTGCTCGGTCCCAGCTCCTGCCAACCTAGCAGTTCAAAAGCACGTCAAGTGCAAGTAGATAAATAGGTACCGCTCCAGCAGGAAGGTAAACAGCGTTTCTGTGTGCTGCTCTGGTTCTCCAGAAGCAGCTTTGTACGCTGGCTCCCTCGGCCAATAAAGCGAGATGAGCGCCACAACCCCAGATTCGTCTGCGACTGGACCTAATGATAGGGGTCCCTTTACCTTTACCTTTAAGCTGCATCGAACTCAACGGGAGTTACTTCTGAGTGGACTGTAAAAGGTCATCATGAGCCATGGTGAAGAGAAAATTCTGAGCAGGCACTCCTTTGGAAAGCACAGTGGCTTTCTTTGTGCATTATAATGGATATCTGAGCACAAAGGTTCCGGCAACAGGTGTTAATTGCCACTAGTTATCTGGTTTGCACTCTGCATGCAGCAACTGCTGAAACCTGTTGGAAAGCTGGCACAAGGGCAGACCCCTTTGATAAACTGAGCCATTAATTTGTCTTTCTTTATCTAAGTGTTTTGGGTACCATCCAACATAACAGTGCGACATAAGCTCATTTATCTGTGTGAACTGGATTATATTTCCTTTGATGTTAGGTTCAATTTATGAACCCTGTGGTCCAGTGGCTAATATGTTTGTTTGAATGAAAAAAAAACGATAAATCTGATTCAGATCTATGCTGTGCCCTGAAGTTCACCAGTGTATCCTTGCTCAGTGGGTATCCTTGGAGAAATCATGACTGACTTTCGGCCTAATCCCCCTCCCCTCATCTTCGTAGAACTCCAGGAGGCAAGTGAAGGCTTATTTACTCTGCCAGGCATTTTGTGACCTTTGCTGCTGATTCTAGTATGATTGTTCCATTAGGGATTAGCTACATGTGACATTAATGGTGTGATTAGCAAGCATGGTGTATGTTTTTAAATATTAAATACTGGGTGCAGGAAGAGGGGAGGATAATTATGGTATTCTTCACAGGTGGCAAAATGTATTGCGCTGGCCTTCTCTGTATGCACTGTGTTCTTAAGTGTGTGTGTGTGTGTGAAATCAAATCAAACTTTATTTGCATAGCTGACAGGCCATAGCATCAAAAAAGACAAACACCAACAAAAATACATTACAAATATGGTTACCAATAAAACCTATTAAAACCCAAGGTAAAAGCTGGGTTGTCATTCAGTCAATATCCCTCTGTCCCATGGGTGGCAACCTTCTCTCTGGTAGAATGCTCCGGGCCAGTTAAGTGTAGAGTCCAGCCAAATTGAAAGATTGTGAATATAGCCTCAGGAGGATGGTCAGGACCAGGAGAAAGATAATAATAACCAAATAAGCAGGGGATAATAAATAAAGGTGAATTAATAATCTCATTCCTTGAAACTTGGCATAAATAAAAAGAATAAAATTCTATGCGGGGAGGGAGTGTGTGTGTGTGTGTGTGTGTCTAGTATTTAATTTTTTTAAACCCATAAAATGATTGCAAATCATGTCATTAATAGTGCTTCAGGACTGAGAGATAGCTCAGCTGGCAGAACATGAGACACCTAATCTCAGGCTCATGGGTTTGAGCCCCATGTTGGGTGAAAGTGTCAATGCTCAAATCTCCTTTGGTAATATGTGTGTGTGTGTGTGTGTGTGTGTGTGTGTGTGTGTGTGTGTGTGTGTGTGTATGCTTTATGCTAATTCACATGGTGGATTGCCTTCAATGATGCAAATGAAGATGAAAAATAGAAAAAGTGGCTGGGGCACCCTACCAAGTGAATGCATTTTTCTGCCTAGAGATGATCGGGTAGGATCTGTAGGTAATAGTAACAGTTTTGGATTGCAATTGGCTAAGCAGTGCAAAGTGCTGATTATCCAGTGAACTGGAGATTGACCAAAATGGCTTCATGAGTTCAGATGCTAAAGAGTGTGAAAGAAACAGAAAATAGTTTTCTGTTTTTTCTTTAATTTGGTCCCCCACCCCTTTAAATTCCATGTAGCAGTGTTCTAGCTATCCTAATGGAACAGGCTCCAGTACTGGAGAAGAAGGAAGAGGAGAAAATGGATTTTTAAATTATTTTCTCACAATAGGTCAGGTTTCTCTGGAGGGTTTCAAAGATATGTTTCCTACTCCCATTATGGTGAGGTGTTAGGGCAAATGGATCTCCCCCAAATAGGCGGGCATGCCCTTTACTTGAAACGAAACTGTCCCTCGTTAGCCTTGCAATGCTCTTGTCTTTTTACTATGAACTCTCACTCTGGGCTATCTTGCAATCCTCCTCAAAGCCATTGTGATAGCTGCCAAATGAACAGTGAAACCTTTGGATGCTTCAAGCTACCTTATGCCTTTCTAGGGCAGCTGGGATAGTTAGAAAACACTTAAAAGCAGTTCTTTCCTTTTTTAAAAAAATATATCTCGGTATCTCCCATGGAAGAGGCATTTTAGGACCAAGTTCTTCCAAAAATGACCATACCTTTCCATAAAATACCATGCAATTTTTAATTTGCTATTTTACTATGGGTATTAGGTTTGCAACCTTTTCAATGGCTCTGCTTCTCTGCCTTTACTGATTGACAACAGCCGGCCTCATATTCCCCAGAGGAACACAGAGCCTGGTTGAGTGCCAAGTCCCCTTGGAATCTTGTGCTCCACTTGGCAGAGACTGGGGTGGCTCTAAACAGTATTCAATAATTCTGGAGCTCACTACCCTGCTGGTAGAACATGGGTGCCAACTTGAATAAAACATAGAGGAGGACTGCCCCACATAATCACAAAACGCAGTACACACACATCATTTGAATGGCAATGCCCATCGACTTGGCTGTGGGTGGGTGTGAAATATTTTATTGGGGCCCCCAAAGGGATCTTAGCCGCTAGGAGTGGGCTCTTATGTGTGGCAAGGGATGAACTCAAGAAATCATATAGCTGCAGACCTGAGCTACTTCTGTGAACTGTGGGTCTTTAGGAATTAATCAATGTTCTCTTAAACTCAAATACCATTAAAAATGAGGCTACCATCAATCCCTCATGAATGCATCTTTTTCAATGGGAGGAGGTTGTTGTAGAGTTCAATGAAATAATCCCTCTTGTCCACCTCCCCCAGCCTCTCCACCAGTGGACAGTTAAATATACAGCACATGTACATTGTGCATGACTGTGCTTGACTTTCAGTGGTCTATTGAGCCATTTTGCTCCCTCACATGTCACAAAACAATTAGGAAAGAAGATGAGGGTTCTGCTGAAAATTATGCTAGTGTATACCGTGTTTCTCCTAAAATAAGACACGTCTTATATTTATTTTTCCTCCAAAAAAACACACCACGGCTTATTTTCAGGGGATGTCTTATTTTTTATTAAGTAGGGTACAGCAATCCACATTTAGTCAATTATAATTAAGTCGTCCTCTTCTGGAAGATCGTCATAACTCTCCAAACCCAAACTCTCCAAAGTATGGTACAGCCAACTACATTTATTCCATTATAATTAAGTCGTCTTCTTCTGGAACATCTTCAAAACTCTCCAAATCCGGAACTCCATCCTGATTTTCTTGCGACTCCAGTTCCTTTAGAACCATTGGCCCCAATCTTTCATGTCGAGCAATAGAGCTCTCAGTAAATGAGCAGCTCTTATGAAGGTAACCTGCTCGGAGTGCCTTGGCAACCACACTGTCACTGATTTTATCCCATGAATTCTTCACCCAGTTCACGACCTCTTGCAGGCAAGGTTTCACAAAGTTTCCACGCTGATTTCTTGTCATTCTATTTTCAATGTAGTCGTTAATTTCCATACGCAAGTTGTCTTTGAATGGCTTGTTTATTGCGATATCAAGAGTCTGCAGATAAGCAGTCATTCCTGCAGGAATCATTATTTGATCTATTCTTCTCTCTGCAAGGAACTTCTTCATGTCTTTTGCACGATGAGTGCTGGCTGAATCCCAGACTAGCAGACCTCTTTGGCCACCTCGCATAACAAGTGGCAGCATTAAATCAAGCCACCTCCTTATAACTGATTGTGTGCACCAGGCTTTTTCGGATTCAAGAACATAAATGCCAGAAACACGTTCAATCTTCTCATGGGTGTAGACAGGGGGGGCAGGAGGGGGCAGCTGCCCCCCCTAGAAGCAAAAAATTATTGTATTTTACAGACCATAACCAATACTTTGCCCCTCCAAAAACTGAAGTGGAAAGGGCTTTGCTTTAGCAAGAGCAGCTCTCCACTTGCTGGGGGCGGGAACACAGCTGTAACAAAAACACATCAAATAAATAAAGCAAAGTGGCTACCAGTACTTAAGCAGTTAAGACAATGGAGCAGAATATCCCTTCAGGCAAGGTCCACCCTATTCACCCTATTGTTATTCAGTGGGAGTTGTTAATGGGCATTCAGGGATCGCATTAACAGTTCTATTGACGATTTAATGAGGGTGCAGAGGATTCAATTTGACTAAGGTGGCCCTGCAAGGCTAAAAGGAAGTGAATAAGAAGGGGGGGGGGCTGTAGCTTTGATAGACACAGTGATGTTTATAAAAAGCATTGGTGTTCCAGTCTGCCCCTCCTCCTGCATCTGTATACTGTAAATCAGGGGTGGCCACCTCCCAAGAGACTCTGATCTACTCACAGAGTTAAAAACTGGGAGTGATCTACCCCCTTTTGGGGGGTTCAGGTCAAAGCTGTTGAGTTTTTTTAAGGAAGGGAAGCCCTGTTTTGGGGGGTTTAGGTCAAACTTGTTGAGCTTCTTTTAGGAGGGAGGGAGGCCCATTTTTGTTTAGGGCTTCAGGTCATAGTTCAACTTTTTTTAGGGAGGAGGAAAAATTTGGGTGAGCTTTTTTTAGGGGTGCCAGTGATCTAGCAGTGATCTACCACAGACATCCAGTGATCTACTGGTAGATCACAATCTACCTGTTGGACGTGCCTGCTGTAAATCAAGCAGAGAGAAAGCTGCTTACAAGGCTCCTGTACATCACAGCGTCACCCAGAGGCACCCACAAATGTGAGTTATCCCTCTCTCTATTTCTTCCTTCCTTTCCTCCCTCTTCCATCCTCAATAAAATACTGGGGGGGGGCAGATAAGCCCCACATAGAAAGCCCATCAACATGGGGGGGGGAGGACTCTTTAAAATACAGTATTTACCAGTAATTTCTTTTGGGGGGGGAGGCACCTAGTGCTCTAGGAGTTGGCTGCTATGCCTAGGACAATTCAAGAAAGCAGAATCATGCATATGCTATGGTAATATATCAATAGAATCATGGAATTGTAGTCGGAAGGGACCACAAGGGTCATCTAGTCCAACCCCCTGCAATGCAGGAATTTTTCCCCAATGTGGGGCTTGAACCCACAACATGGTTGAAATATTATGCTGATATGCAGCAACGCCTCGGAGCCATCGAGACTGCGGCCCTGTCTTGCCTCGCCCTCGCCCACCCTGTCACCCCCTCTTGCCTGCCCGACCCTCCCGTCCTCTCCAGCCAAGCAGGGTAGCCGCCGCCGTTGCCAGCCCCAGAAGCACAAGGTGGCCGCTGCCGCCGCTGCCGCCACCACGATATCGTCAGGCCAGCTGGCCCTGTAGCCCCGCCCACGTTCCCACTTTGTGGCCCCGCCCCTGAATGATCATGGCTTGCCCCCCCCTAGTTTTGATCCTGGCTACGCCCTTGAATCTTCTCTTTCTTGCCCTTACTGATGACAACAGGTGTGGCTTTCTTTCCATCCAGACGAATCGCCAAAATACAGGTAACACGTGCACTCTCGTGACCAGTGGAGGGAATGTAGATTGAGGAGGCACCCCTCTGTTCAATTGTCGTTTGAGCTCCTTGACCCATAAACACTGCAGTTTCATCCATAGCAATCACGTTGCAAGGTTGGTATTTAGAAAAGTCGATTCCATCAACAAAGGACTTGAATGCAAGTGCTCGCTTAACAATTTCAGCATCCTCCAACCGAAACAGTGTTGTTGATTTTCTGAGAGACATGTCGTATTGCTGAAGGAAGCGATCCAGCCAGCGGTTTGATGCTTTGAATTCTGGGGAGATTTCAAGTCGTGGTGCCATTTCCAGGGCAAATGCTTGAATATCAGCCCTGCGCACAACCAAAGCCTTTGCTCTCCTGTTTGCGATCCATTCACTGATCATGTCTTCGAGATCAGGAAGTAAAGGTTGCCGACCAGAACCACACTTGCGCTTCTTTGAATTTCCCATGAGCACCTGTAGACTGAGTTTATCATATTCTGCCCGCCATTTTTGGACCATTCGGATATCCAACTTCTTCTCCAGGCAGAAAGCCGGAAGATTCTTGCCCTGAGAGTCCTCCACAATTCTTTTCTTGTACTCAACAGAATAACTCTTTCTTTTTGCACTCATCTTGTCTGGGGGTTGTTGCTGGTTGGTGCTGGGGGAGAGAGACCCACAGTACCCAGTGATGAGACTTTTACCGGTATGGTACTTTCGTGCATGCAATTACCGTACAGCTTGCATCAACCATGCATACCGGTACCACAAACACCGTACTGTATTGTACTTTTGCACCAAGCACCCTGGGAGTGAAAGCAATTGCATGCAATTGCGGTAAAGCTTGCATCAACCACGCATAAATATTGTGCTTTTGCACAATTTAACGGAATTAAAGCTTGCATCAACCACGCATAAATATTGTACTTTTGCACAATTTCACACAATTAAAGCTTGCATCAACCACACATACCAGTAAATATTGTACTTTTGCACAATTTCACGGAATTAAAGCTTGCATCAACCACGCATACCAGTAAATATTGTACTTTTGCACAATTTCACGGAATTAAAGCTTGCATCAACCACGCATACCAGTAAATATTGTACTTTTGCACAATTTCACAGAATTAAAGCTTGCATCAACCACGCATACCAGTAAATATTGTACTTTTACACAATTTCACACAATTAAAGCTTGCATCAACCATGCATTTTGTAAAGTGGGCAAGGCAAGAAAAGAAAGTAACGTACCGGTAGTGCTTTGAAACTGGGCTTTGGGGCTCTGCACGGTGCACTGCACACTGTGGCTCTTGCCGTCGGAGCTCGGCGAGCGCTGCGCCTTTTGCCAGCTCCCGCTCAGTAGGGGCTCAGCACAGCGCGCTGTTGCGGCTCCCGCTCAGTCAGGGCTCGGTGCGGCGTGTGCTGCGCCTCTCACCGGGTCCTGCTGTGTCGGGGGTCGGCGTAGCGCGCTGCTGCAGGCTCCTGCTGAGTCCGGGGTCGGCGAGCGCTGCGCCTCTAGCTGCGTCCCGCTGTGTCGGGGCTTCCTGCGGCTCGTGCTTCACCTCTCGCTGCGTCCCGCTGTGTCTGGCCTTCCTGTGGCTCGCGCTACACCGCTCGCCGCGTCCCGCTGTGTCAGGGCTTCCTGCAGCTCGCGCTACACCGCTCGCCGGGTCCTGCTGGTTCGGGGATTGGCACAGCGCGCTGTTGCCGGCTCTCCTGGGTCGGCCCTCGTGGGGTCCTGCTTGGTCTGGGCTCAGTGTGCTGTCCTGCTGGTCGGCTCTCGGGAGGTCCTGCTGCAAGCTCTTGCTGGCTCCTGGTCAGTCTGGACTCCACGTGGGACACGCTGCTGGGCGATTTGGTGGGGCAGGAACATCTGTTTCCGGGCGCCGACAGGAAACTTCCTTTTTCTTTTCCTCTTCCTCTTCCTTGGCGCCATCCCGACCTGCTCCCCCCCACCTTATTTTCGGGGGATGTCTTATATTTATTCTTCTAATAAAAAGCCTGACATGGCTTATTTTTGAGGACCGTCTTATTTTGGGAGAAACACGGTATTTGTCTGTAGTGGGCAGGTCATATCCCAATATATTAGAAGACAGGAAAGGTTTTCATTTTGTAACTTGCCTTTCTACAGCTTTTACCAAGGGGAGCTGAGGTAATGTAGGGCACAGACTATGGAATCAGTCTCACAAAGAAGCAGACTGAGTGATTGCCTTAAGAATTTTTTTCTTTCTTTACTCTTTATGACAGAATGAAAATGTGAAGATAGATTGCAGTAATTCACCTGGACAACTGGTAATCCTGTTCCATGTTCTCTTATTGATTTGTTAAGACACTGACAGTTCAATGTAGTGAAGGCATTCAACAGGCTGCCTTTCTGTACCACTGATCATACCTCACCCCCTCATGCATACAGCGGAGACCCTGTGCTGCATACATAATCAAAAAACCACAAATATAGTAACCTTTGTGACCATATTTTTCTCTGTGTAGGTGTAGCTTCAACATGAACTTGAGAATTGGCTGTGGCAGTGTACATGTAGCTTCCTCTGTGAGAAGGAAAGTAGGCAAAGCAAACCAGTAAAAAAAACAAAACCAAAAACCCTCCTCCTTCTTTTTACCACTACCATCAAGTGGATATCTCAAGTTTTCTTTTACTACCTTCCCTAAGCAACTCTTTAACTTTCTGGACATTAATGGCCAAGGCTACTCCCAAAACTGTGTAGAACGGGATGGCGCTTAGGCATGGGGTGAATAACAAGGCTCAGGGCTGTCTTAAGCATATCTGGCGCCGTGGCGCAAAGATTCCTCCGGTGGCGCCCCCCGTTTCCCAGCGCCATCTGTCTGGCGGGTGTAGCACGGCTGCCGCAGGCACAGCAGCACAGCGCCCCTGGCACCCTGGCGCATTGCGCCACCCAGCCTTGCCTTAGGGCCAGCCCTGACAAGGCTTCAGCCCAGATTTTTTCAAATCAGATTGGAAACAGAGTAACATCTTCCTTTGCACTTGTTAAGCAGGATACATTAGGGAGGACAGAGCAGCATACACAACATTTTCCTTCTATACAGGGGAATGGCTAGGAGTTTGGGAGAAGCAACTAGGGGGGCCCAACACCTGCTGCTTGGGGGTCAGCCCAGATCAATTCAAAGAAATAACTGACAGTTGCCTATTATGTTCTTAACTATTCCATTCATTTGCAACTCATGGCAGAGAATGGATCATAGCACACCACCATTTTATGAGTTTGGTACCTGGCTTCCCAAATCTTGAGTACAAACAATCAAATTCTTGGGATAAAGTACCACGTTTCCTTCCAGATACATGCAAGCAGAGTCTCGGGTCCTTTCAAACTATTTATATGTATTTGGATGAAAACGAGGAATGAAATTGTCATTTATAAAAAATGTGCCCGTCTCAGTGTGATCAACTAAATTACTGAGGTATGGGAAGCCAAGTCATTTAAAAACCCCAAATTCAAGTCCGAAACTGTAGTGTAAGAAACAGCCAAAAAACTAAGATTAAGCATTGCCTAGCATCTTCCTTAGTCTTTCAACTCTTGGTGCCAGTCTTCTAGTCATAACATATAAATCCAAATAAATGGAGCTGCATTTTTATGCTGCAATTCCAGCTGCTTTGTGAAGTATCTCTGTGCTGACTTGCAAATGGTACATGGTCCCATATCCTGTGGCCTCCCACGCCAGGTACAACATCCTGCTCCCAGATTGCTAATTTGGCTGCATTATCATGTCATTTCTCTGTGCTTCAGGGTATTTTAAGAAACAAATCAGCAAGTGGGGGGGGGGAATCTTCATGCAATAAAAAACATCTTTTGCCTTCCTTTTTACCATTGCAGTCAGGTATAGACAAGAACAGTAGTGATAAAAGAGCAAATAACCGACACGAATTTGGACTAGTGGCCCAAACGCTAGGTCTGCTTTGACAATATTTATAAAAATATTAACTAAGGATACTGGCTATGTTTTCTGATCTGAAGGTCAGAAACAAACTCTGGGAACTAGCAAATATAGCCTCAAAGAAGAAACACGCTTTTGAAAGTACAAAATTATTATCAGGCTTACCGGTATATTAAAACCCAAGCCAGGGGAATAATTCCTGGCTTGGCTCCTGTTGATCTGCACCAGGTCACCAGGTTTTGCAATCACCCAAAGTTCTCGCTGCCCATCACCTAAACATATGCCCTCCCCTTGCCTTATCTTGCAAGCAATGGTGCTAGAAACAGCTCCAGTGGTGCACAAGGTGAGGAGAAGAGGGAGCTTTCTCCCCCTTCCTCCCTTTTACTCTGTCACCCAGGTCTCAAAGTCCAGGGAAACATGGGTGGAATAGTGAGGGCTGCTGCAGTTGCAGTTAAGTGAAGGGGACATGTGAGTGAAGTGGGATGGAGGCTGGCGGAGAAGAATTGGTAAGGACATTTTTCAGAACCCTTGGGTTGGCACAGAAAATGATTTGACATTTTCTGAATCTTTTCCTGTAAGATCTGCGAAAGATCTCAGATAATTTCTGAGTTAATCCGAAACAGGTGTGGGGAAGATTGTCCATTTCTAGTATTAACATATATTATGCATAGGCAATGTTTGCTAACTTGTCCGAGAGCAGAGAGGCAAGGTAGTTTTAAGTTTAGGTGTTAGAAACTTTAGTTGTTGTGCCTTCAAATGGAAGTGAGCTCCAGATATTCTTCAGCTACCCACCAGTATCCTATAAGATTTTGGAATTGGGGGGAAAAGGTCAAACAAAATGAACAGTGCCACATTTCACCCTTAAGGATTCTGAGATTATCCATTATGCAATTTTCTCCTTATATATTCAGTGCAGCTTCACTTACAAGTCAGTCAATGTCATGTTGAGCCAATCATTTCTTCTGGGGGTGATGGAAATGATGCTGATCAAATGATTCAGAGAAGTGTTGAGGCTAAAAAAAGATTGCACTGAAAATGACACTAAATATACAATGTGTGAAGCTGGCCATAGAGCTACGGAAGAGTTGTTGCCAAACGGTAAAATGGCAATTCACAACCCAAGGATACAGAGGCAAGCATGTTGCACTGTTTCATATTCAGTCTTGTGAACACAGAATTAATGAGCCTGCACAGAGCATGAGAATGAGCAAAATGAAATAAAATAGGCAAGTTAAAGCAATTGTGCCCTTTTCTACCAAAAAAATCATTTTTTTAAAAAAATATGTATGACCCACCAATGTAAGACATGGCAGAAATCTATTGATTTTCCATTTTACTCATCCCCATTCTCCTTCTTTGGTTGTCTTTCCAATAATGAGTTTTATATTTCAAACAAAGCTGTGTGCTCTTGAAACTATCACATTCTACTTTATGGGAAGAAAAAATGGGGAACCAATTTCACTGAATAACTCCAGGAGGAGATTTTCTCCAATAGTTTCTTGGCCCCACCATAAGCAGTGGCAGAAGCACAGCTCCTTTCTTCTCCCATCCCACCCAAGGTTTTATTGGTTCATTTGATTCGCTGCTGCTGCTGCTGCTACAAATGGCAACATTAGCAACTGTGATGGAAGCTTGGTTGCCCTTTTGTATCCTCCGCAGTGCCCCAGACCTAGTTTCATTCTAGAGCATTGTGAGGAGTGATGTCGTAATGATGACTGTCACTCAAAAAATGTGGTAATATTGAGAGGAAACAATTAAGTGGGGGTTGGGAGTTGGGTGGGGGGACAAAGTGAGGAAAAGGGACATTCAGAAATGCTCCAGAACAGGTAGTCTAAGAAATCTTCGCTCTCTCTCTATATATGCACATACATCATCTTTCTCTGATTTCAACATGGAACCATACCTGAGAGGATGTAGCATACTTCAAAGAAAGTGCTTGAAAAGCCTTTGCTTGAAATGTTAACTAGTGATTCACTTAACATTGCAAATTGTATGGAGTGGGTGGGGGAGATTTGGGAGTTTGAAGGGAAATGTTGTTGCTATTTTCACTAACATAGACATTTTTATGCACACTTTCGTCTACTACAACTGGGCTGGAAAGCTGCAATGCAAAATTTGGAGAAGTGTGAATTTTGAAGGATGGCTATATACTGGTTTGCATCTTGTTTCAGAAAGCCTGAATCAGGTAGGTTCATTTTCAAATGCAAATTAATTTCTCCCATCCAAAGCTTCCTTACACACAAATACCATCCCTTTTCTCCAAAGTTTCTTTCACTCATGTGCTGTGCTCTTGGTTTTCTAAAATATTCTCTAAAGTAGATGTTGGAATGAGGTGAGCAGGGTGTTCAGTGGAGAAATACAGTAAGAAGAATAAAGCTTGCAGCCTTGTTCAGTTTTTTTGAAAGGGTGTGCCCCTGGCTGCTATAAACATCCTGTTTTTCTGGAATTTCTTCTAGCGTTCTTCAGTGACCCCTTGCAGAACATAATTCTCCCACAGCAATCTTAGCATTGGTTCAGTGACTGATCTTTGTACATTATGCTTGTTGTACAAAAAAAGGGCTTTCTAACCTGTTGTACTTCAGGGCTTCATTGCAATAAGCTGTCATCCTGGAGAAACAGCATGGCAGGTTTTTCAATCCTCCACAGAACAAAATAGCGAGGTACAGAATGTAGATCTTTACTAAATTACAGCTAGCGGAGTACAGGTCAAGAAGTCTATGGAGCTTGTCAAAGGCATACAAGAAATTATAAGTAAAAATGGAAACTCTTAAAGTTGTTAAACCAAATACCAGGTTATTATCAAGGTCAGAATTCTCTGTTGCAGTGCACGTAAAACACAATTTATTATCCCAGGGCCATGGAAATCTTTGTTTTTTCAAATCCCTTATTTGATTTCATTTTAAAGGCTAATAGAAAGTCATGAGCTGGTGATTGTAGTAGTAGTAGTAGTATTAGTACCCTCAGTGAACAGGCATATATGAAGTACCCACTCCTCAACCAGTTGACCATACTAAGCATGCACCTTGATATCATAGTTTGCTTACAGGGCATAGCTCTGCACTTTTCCTGGTTACTAGCCCTCTCTGGCCTAGGAGAGAAGAATTATCTTACACTGACACACAATTGTGGAACAAGGGCACTGGGCTCCTGGGGGCTGACACACTGTGAGCCTCCCAATCATTTTTTAGGGCCCCCTCAATATTCAGAGCCCCCACACACACATGTGACATCAGGACATCACACAAGGTTGCATCAGGCCCCCTCAGTTCTCTAGAGAAGTTGGCGCCTCTGCTGTGGAATATGACAGTGGAATCCAATTTCTGCCCTTGCACTCCAGGAAATACTTTTGCTTCAGAGGAACCATCTGCTAAAGGAAGAGGAGGGCAGGAGCCTTTTGCTGATTCCCTCTTCCCCTTATAGCTCCAGTACCCTCTGGGGGAATGCTCCAGAACACGAGGAAAGATTGAATGGAGAGGGAAAGGAGAACAGGCAAAAATCCATCCCTCCTCTGCTGGATCAAAAGCCCTTTTGGGAGCCAAAGGCCATCACTTAGATCTCATCCCAAACCTTTACTCAATGAAACATTCTTAAAATCTGTGCAGGGCCCTGTTAGAGTTGCCAGTCGGAGTTCCCAAAACACAATATACATTTATATGCACACCATGCCCATGTTATTTGCATATATTTTCAGAGCGTCAATGTGACATTTGCCAAAGCTGTAATAAATTAACTAAATACTATGGCATTTTAAATCACAGTGTGGTCATGTGTAGAGAGCTCAACATCCAGACATTATTTTACACATCACAAGTAGTCATTTGGGTTTTCACATCAGGTGAAAGGAGAGAGTTCACACTCAAAGCACCTGAGATGAAGCACTGCTTGAGCTTTGTGTCATGTCACTGACATTTTATTTTATATTTAAGAATTAAAGACAAAAACAGCTCCTTTCTTCTTGTTCCTTTTCTGAGGCTCAGGGCAAGACAGGGAGTCATTATAGATACAGATAAAGAGATGTCTTTTCAGCTGGTGATTAAACCAACCTTCTCTCCCTTCCTCTTTCCCTCCCCCTAATCTAGTTGTACAAGTGTTGGGCTCAGCAGGTAGGAGACATAACATCTCTGGCAGATAATTAGCCATGGGCTTTTGTAGATTTCCTTCACAGAAAAAGGTGGCTTTGAAATCCTCTTCCCACATAATAATGGGACCCATTCACACAGCCATTTCCCGGCTCTCCACCCCCAATCCCGATCCTTTTATTTGCTGAATTAGCTTTCTGCATAGATCAACACAGCTCTAGAACATCAACACAGGTCTAGACCAAGGATTAATGTATGGTGGACTACCTCACTCTTGTGGAACATTGGCCTAAAAGACAGCAGTCTTATAGTGAGTTCTTTAAAAAGAAAAAGAAACTCAACAAGATATTTGCAAGTTCTTACCGTAGGAGGATACATTAACAAATTGCAAATTTTGTCACCCTGGTTCGTGTCTACAGTGGCCACTGTTGGTGGAGGAGTTACAACATGATGATTCCATGCAATCTGCTAAGCGCTTGTTTTCTGGTTAGGAGTAAAAAAAAACTTCCTATGGAGGTGCCATTTTCAGCAGCATCCTGGTGGCAACCGTAGGTAGACCAGCTCCTATATTCCATTAATTCTGGTTTGTTTGGCAGTACCAAGCCACTGATGAAATTAGCCATAGCAACCATGCAGAGTAAATACTTCAGGCATAAACTTAGGAAATGTACTGTATTCCTTGAAAATCCCAGGATCTTGTTGAATAAGCTATGAAAAGGTTAATTCTAAATATATATGGCCATTGCAACTGCAGGAAGTTGGTACAAATTAAGTCAGGAGGGAAATTGAGGGTGGGTGAGGGAAAGTGTGGTTTCCTTAGTTAAAATTTAATTAAGTTTAATATAGATGAAGAAGAGAGGGAGAGGGAGAGGGAGAGATATTCCCCTTGTTTAATGTTTACCATCCAAGTCCAATCCATGTGCAGTCATAAATCCTTTGAAATTGATATACTGTTAATCAAGCCGGATAACTCATCCATCATTAATAGGATATTTTTCTTCAACAGTGAAGTGCCACCTATTTTCTGCTGCGAAGAAAATTGAAATACATTTTGCTACCAGTACAAATCACCAAGTGGTTCAGAATCTGGCAATAAGTATGTCAGGAAAAATCTATTTCTTGCTATAAGATTTACTGACAATCTAGATGCACAGCCCTCAACCCACATATACTTAGAATATCTCACAGTCCAATATATAACCCCAATCAAAGTAGGCAGAACCCCACTCTGAAACATTCATGCCAGTGGGATATTCAGCAATGCTGCGATCACACAACAATGCTGTTTAACACTTCAGTGCTACAGCTGTCTTTGATCCTAATTAGAAGCACTTATGCAATAACATTCTGCCATGTTGACACTGATTTTTAAGGAAGGTAGGTAATTTCTGAGGTATTTTTCTGAGGTAATTTATGAGGTAATTTCTGAGGTAAATTTTCCATGAGCACTAAGTAATTCTGGAGTTATTTTTCTGATCCTAAGCAAGTACAAAATCTTTCGCAGGAAGAGATTTTAAGCCCCCGCTTTGCTTTGCAGGCTCTGTGGACCTCCCATAACATCTTGGATGGCCCTAATCTCATAGGGTCTAGTATTTTGGGAGAAACACATTTTGGAAACAAATTTTCTCTATCCACTTTCTTCACACCATTTTATCCACCTGTATCATGTCCTGTCTTATTTGCCTTTTTCCTAAACTAAAAAGCCCCAGATGTTGTAACATTTCCTCATAGGAGAGTTCCATTACCTTCATCATTTTGGCTACCCATTTCTGCATCCTTTCCAGCTCTACATATCCTTTTTGAGGTGGGCAACCAGAACTATAGACACTTTTCCAAGTGCAGTCACACCATAGATGTGTGTGGACACATTACCTTTGGAAGTTTTATTTTCAATTCCTTTCCTAATGATCTCTAGCATGGCATTTGCCTTTTCCACAACTACCACACACCAAGCTGACATCTTCACTACAAGCCTGAGATCTTGTTCCTTTTCAGACCCTGTGAGGGCATATGTGAAATTTAGGGGAAAAATAAAATGCCCCTCTGTGCATCATTTCAATGTCTTCTGACAGGCAGCAAAGACAGTTTTATTCCGTTGGCCTTTTCAGATGTTGACTTCATTTGTCTGCTGCAGTTTTTGATTTCTCGGTTGGCGTTTAAGGTGAATTTTAGTGTGCTGTTATTGATTATTGTTAGCTACTTTTATTTTTTAGAAAGGCTAGCTAATGAGACATTTTGTTGTTGTTATTTATTGAATTTATATACCGCCCTATACCCGGAGGTCTCAGGGTGGCCCACAGTCTTTTTTTAGTAACAGAAATCATGGGATGCTGTGAAGAGTTTTAAAATACATATGATTATTTTGCAGAATAAAATTGGATTGAACAAATCCAGTTCTTTGATGTCAACAGCAGTTGAACGCAATCTTGAGAAATTAGCAGATTCCTGAAGGCATGAGGTGACATAAATGCAAATTTCACAATGATGAATCGATTTTAGCATTTTAAAGTCAAGTTAGAAATAAATACATAAATTCAAAGATCTGAAATCCTAATCTACAATTATATGAGTCTAAATAATTGAATGGATAATACTTCAACGCTGCATCAGATTCAGGTGAGAAAAAGAGGCTGTTTTCTCACAGTTGTTTGCTGTTTGGTCATTTCTTTATCTCAGTTTTAACATAGGAGCTAAAATTAGTTAAATAAGCAATTCAAGGCATTTCTTAACAAAAGGTTTTATTTTATGACATGATAAAGTGCTTCCTATTGGAGAAAAATGGTAACTATTGTTTTAAAGTGTTGTTGTTGTTGTTTAGTTGTGTCCGACTCTTCATGACCCCATGGACCATAGCACGCCAGGCACTCCTGTCTTGCCCTGCCTCCCGCAGTTTGGTCAAACTCATGTTCGTAGCTTCGAGAACACTGTCCAACCATCTCGTCCTCTGTCGTCCCCTTCTCCTAGTGCCCTCAATCTTTCCCAACATCAGGGTCTCTTCCAAGGATTCTTCTCTTCTCATGAGGTGGCCAAAGTATTGGAGCCTTAGACCAACAACTGCCATCAGCCCCAGCTAACACAGCCAATGTTCAGGGAATGACTGGATTTGTAGTCCAACGACATCTGAAGAGCCACAAGCTACCCCATTCCTGGTGGGTTATTCTGTTCACTTCCTTGTAAGGTAAAGGTAAAGGGACCCCTAACCATTAGGTCCAGTCATGACCGACTCTGGGGTTGCGCGCTCATCTTGCATTATTGGCCGAGGGAGCCGGCGTATAGCTTCCAGGTCATGTGGCCAGCATGACAAAGTCGCTTCTGGCAAACCAGAGCAGCACATGGAAACGCCGTTTACCTTCCCGCTGTAGCGGTTCCTATTTATCTACTTGCATTTTGACGTGCTTTCGAACTGCTAGGTTGGCAGGAGCTGGGACCGAGCAACGGGAGCTCACCCCGTCACAGGGATTCGAACCGCCGACCTGCTGATCAGCAAGCCCTAGGCTCAGTGGTTTAACCACAGCACCACCTGGGTCCCTCACTTCCTTGTAGTTGTCTGCAATTTCTCCTTTGGCCAATTCCTGAGGCTGTTATGCTTCACCACCACCATATAATTGTGCAGAAAAGTCACCTTCCTGATTAAAAATGACATTTTGGTATGCCAGTTATCATTTGCTTTGTTCCAACCTTGGAAAGCTTCTGCAAGTGATCCTTACAACTCTTAGATATCTGAGCCACCATTTTTAATTTCCATTCTCCCTCCAGTCAGCAATGTATTTTTTATGATTTAATTAACAAGCAGTTTGCAGAGTGGTTTTTGGCTTTCTTTTCATATCACTAAAATGAAATGATCTGGAACAAAACATCCCATAAATTTGAATATATCCATTTTGCTCTAAGACAGCGAGGCAGAGCAGTAGCAGCAAAAAGAAGACTTGTTCTATATAACATGGAGCAGGTTTCTTTTTCTTTTGTTTTGAAAAGACCCATACACTTCTTTGCTTTCAAATCAATACCTGCGCTACGTACAGATAAGCAGAAATGTATAAATCAAATGGTGTTTTATATGTAATATGCACATAATATTTACTTGAAATTGACTTCATATGAGAAATTTCATCTCTGATGAAAATAATTTAGCTAGGGGTTTGCGATAAATGAGTGCCATTTGTTTCAATTATCTTATAAAAAAAATAGGTCGAACATTAATATATCCTATTGAGCAACCAAAGCTTATTAGGTGTGCAGAATTTCCTTCTGCAACGCAAGGGGGTTTGGTGATAAAAATGGTTTTTAATTTTCCTTTTTCGTAGATGAGATATATATGGATGCAGATATAAATATGGTTAGAATATGTGTGTATTTCCATTAGGGCGCACTTATTAGTAAAGCTGTTAGTGCATCCATTAGCAGAAACGCTTCTTAATATGTTAATATTAGGCCTGTAAGCCAAACTGGCTTGGTGAATATAGATGTATTTTAAATCACATAAACCTGTGATAGAAGTATTATGTCTTAATTTATTGGATGGGGGGATTGGATGACAAAAAACCTTAAAAAACCCTCTGCCCTCCCACCCCAGATCCAATGCTTTACCATATTAAAAGTATTGAACTCAGTCCAACTGCAGATACACAGCCTGGGGCAAATAAGTGAGGGTAGCAATGTTCAGCTCTTGGGGCGGGGTGAGTGGAGGTGGGGAAGAGAACAAAATTCGGCTGTGGGGGATACATGTGTGCCGCCATAAGAGTGAGACCCTTCATGCATTCCCTCTTTGCATGTGCCATTCCTCACCAGCTAGGAAAATGTGTCTCAACATTAGCGTCTGTGCTTACATGCACATCTGCACACTTGATTAAAAATTGAACACCAGCCATATGAAAGTCACCTCCAGTGTTGCTTTAAACTAATTTTAACAAAGTAAGCTCTTAGTTGGGAAGCTTTCAAGAATACACACACACACACACACACACACACACACACACACACACACACACAGTGGTACCTCGAATTACAAATGACTCGACAACCGAATTTTTCGACTTACGAATGGGGCCAATGGCCGCACGCTTACGAATTTCTCAACACCCGAACGGAAACCGCGGTGGTTTTAGATAGGGTTTTTTTGACTTATGAATTTTTAGATGGGGTTGCTTCGACTTATGAATTTTCCCATTTCCAATGCATTCCTATGGGAAATCACGTTTCCAATGGTGCTTTTTGACTTACATTTTTTTTGACCTACGAAGGTGCCTTCGGAATGGATTAAATTTGTAAGTTGAGGCACCAGTGTGTGTGTGTGTCTGTGTGTGTGTGTGTGTGTGTGTTGACAGAAATAGGACGTCAAAGGAATGGATTTGAGGACCAGTCTGACCGATGAAATGCCAATTATTCTACTTTATGTTGGCAATAAATTCATTTCAGGAGAGATGAGCAGTGGGTTCTATCCAACGGAACTCCACAAAAGGACTTCCTCTGCTCTCCTAGGCATCCTTCTGCACACCTTCAAAACCATCTCCATATGGCTGGAATCCATATCAGCAAATTGGAAAATGGTGCTAAAGCAGGGATGAGAGGAAGGTGAAGTTCCACTGTAATAACACTGGATTTTGTCCAGGGTTTATGTATTATCTGGAAAATATAATGAGAGTAGACAGTGTGGTGTAGTGGGTAGAGTGTCAGACTATGACCTGGGACCAGGGTTCAAATCCCTACTTGGCCATGAAGCTCACTTCGTGTGATGGCCTCGGCCTCGGAGCTGGAGGAATCGCAGCCTGCCCCAGACCCTCTGCCTGGAACATCAGCTAAACCAAGTTTGGGGCCTGGTCCTGAGGAGCCTCAAGCCGCTCAGCCTCCCCTGCAACAAGCATCAGCTGAGCCGAGTCTGGGGCCTGAGCCTGCCTTGATTCCAGATGCAGAGGATACCTCGTTGCCATTGGCTGGGTCGTCACCAGCAGCTGGCCCACTGCCAGCTGGGGCTGAGGCGGCTCCTGGGTCCAGTAACCCACTGGCATCTCCCAAGCTGCAGAGACTCTGGGCTGATAGAAGGAGAGACCTGGGTACTCGCAGGAGGAGTGCTTGCCTCCAGGCGAGGAGAGAAAGTGAGTTGCCAGGGGATCGGGGCCGTCTGTTACCCCGTTCAAGATAAAAGGCGGCCAAACCCCACCCCGGGTTGCAGGAGCAACATTGTTGGTTGCTAGACTCTGCCAGTGTTCCTGCCTTGCTTCCCTGCCTGCGATCCTGACCTGCCTTCATTCCCGGCCTACGCACCTGTTCCTGACCTCACCTGACGCCCTGCCCTGCTCCCAGCTTCGGCTTCTTTGGACTGTCTTTACCCTGAACCTATGAACCACGGACCAGACTTGGACTTCCCCTCTTGGGTAACCCCCGGGACCAGCACACCTTGTGACCTTGGGTCAGTCAATGCCTCTCAACCTAACCTACCCCATAGTGCTGTTTGTTGTGGGGATTATATGAGGAGCGGGGGAGAACCATGTACACCATCTTGAACTCTTTGGAGAAAAAGTGGGATATAAATGCAATTAAAAATGAAAGGGAGTTAACCAATTTAATACTATGACCTTTGTTTATCAAAATCACGCACCTCTCTTTTTGCTGCCCCAATGCAAGACACTAGTGTACCTTGTAATATGTTATACATGCATATTTAAATGTTATATATTTATAGGTAACTCGTGTGGGTAGACTCTTGTCAGCTGTGCTTATGTCTGGAGTTCAGATACAGTAGTACCTCTACTTACGAATTTAATGTGTTCCGAACACACATTTGTAAGTCGAAAAAAATTGTAAGTCGAATCCCATAGGAATGCATTGGGAGAAAAAAATTCGTAAGTCGAAGCAACCCTATCTAAACCGCATCCAAGATGGCGGACGGAGCTCCATTTGTAAGTAGAAAAATTCGTAAGTAGAGTTATTTGTAAGTAGAGGTACCACTGTATACATATGTCTTAACTCGCCACCACCACCCCAAAGACCTGGTGGTGCATTTGGGCATTTCTGCAAAAATATTTGCTCTCCCCAACTTTAGATATTTGTTGCACCAGATCAGCTCCATGAAAACTGACATCCTGCTAGCTGTCATAGCAGAAATGACCTGGTTTTCAACGTTTCTTTTTGTTTTTTAAAAAACCACCTAGTGGAGTCTTCAATATTCCAGGTAGATCTTTGTAATAAATTCATCATCTAAGAAGAAAAGCCTAGAAAGATTGCCAAAAGCACTTTTGTCTGAGATGTAAACTAATCTCTAGGATTTTTCTCACATTCTCCTTTCATTGGAAAGTAAATATTATGATTCCAATAAGCTCCAGAGTACTAGAGCATGGGCCTGAGCGCTGTGATTTGCTATTTGTCTGCAGCTTGGGTGGGTGAAATAATAAGTCTCCACACAAACCTTGTTGTAAATCCACTTTACGGGAACCACCTGCAGAGTGCAAAGCTAGACTAGTCTCAGTGTTCGACTGGTAAAGCCCTGCCTGCTCCCGGCCCTCTTGAAAACAGGTATGAGCTACAAACTTGGGGGTTGATATAAGAATTAGAGACCCCAGGTTTTCAGCATTGTAATTTAAGGAGGAAAAAAAGCCTTTTATTTGTTCATATTGTTAGGAGTCAGAAGCCCTTGGTAATCCACTGCAGATCACCCAGTAGATCCCAATCTATGTTTCCCCTTTGCATCTCAGAATAGGAACAAGAGATGAGAGTATATTTTAGCTCATAGATACAGATCTGGGAAACAGAACACCAGGCCTTCAAGGAAAGTGCAGGGAGGAAGCAATTAGCAGGTGGCAGATAAGGCAGTGGATGCAAAAGTCAGCTTCACTGAGCAGATTGGGGGGGGGGAATATACAAGGGAAATGATGATTCTATAAACCCGAGCTTGTGGAAATTGTTTTAATGTACCTTAAATATTTATCCCTTTAGTCACATCGTAATAATCATTTTAGGTAGTGCACGGCATGAGATCTTCACTTTAAATTTCCTGTTACTGCTTTGGTTACCTCCCCCCCCCCCGAAACTTCCCTCACGCTTTTATTTGCACACGGTTATAGCATATCAAAAGATAAGCAATATTAAACAAGGGTATAGTCAGGTTTTTTTTTAAAAAAACAAAGTTATTAAAATATAAATCAAGCCATGAGTACGTGACTTTGTTAAAATTGTATGCAATGTTTTTGTTTATATTGAGCTTGCTATGAATGCTAACACTAGATACATCCCACCCATAAGGCTAGGTAAGCCACCTGTCTCAGGCAGCAGGACCTAATGTTGATCTTTCTCCCCCTGTCCCCATTCCTGATGTATCACTTCTCTCCTCCTTCCATGGTAGGGAGAGAGGGGCATCATTTTGGGGTCTGCCTCAGGTGCCAAAATGTCTTGGGCTGGCCCTGACTAACTCTATTGGGGTTGGGATTTTTTATTTTTTATATTTTTATTTAAAGGAAATGAGATAATGGCTTCTCATAGCAACTGGCGATCTCTTTGCCCTGAGACACCTGATTATCTTATATAAACCATAGCCTTAGCCGCTGCCATCTATGGTAAATGGTTATTAGTTATAATCCAGAATATATCAGGAAAAACTAAAGCACATTAATCATAATAGAAGCAGGGTCCACCAGAAAGGAGCACCAAATTAAGTCTCCTATGAAACTCTAACAAATTTGGTTCTTCTGTTGCCTAAAGGTCCAGAGCTCACAAATCTGCAGGTCATTACACAAGAAAGACGTCAAAGACCTCGAGCTGATTCACAGCCTCCCCCCCCCAAAAAGTATCATCTGATTCAGCCCCTGGAGCTACGAGACTCTTTTACCCCCAAGTGTGCAATTTATGGGTATAATTACAAAAAAATACCCCCTGTTGGGGAGGGGCATATTCATTTGGAATGCTCTCCACACAGCCTCAAACCTCCAGGTCCCAAAGTTCAATGACCCATATTCAGTTTCTTGTTCTTCAGACTAAGGTAGAAGAGGCACTAAGTATGTTATCAGGAACCACACCAGCCCACACCCTTTCCGTCTCTGCTTCAGTGCCAATGAAAATCCTTTCTCACTATGCAACTACCGTATTAGCACCTCTTTATCCCCTAGGATCCTGAAGCTGAGGCTCCAATACTTTGGGCCACCTCATGAGAAGAGAAGACTCCCTGGAAAAGACCCTGGTGTTGGGAAAGATGGAGGGCACTAGGAGAAGGCGTCGACAGAGGACGAGATGGTTGGACAGTGTTCTCGAAGCTACCAACATGAGTCTGACCAAACTGCGGGAGGCAGTGGAAGACAGGAGTGCCCGGCGTGCTCTGGTCCATGGGGTCACGAAGAGTCGGACACAACTAAACAACAAAACAACAATAGCAACATCCCCTAGGAAAGTGAAGTGGAGTTTCTGGACTGAAGCAAGGAAGGAAAGCTTTCCCTCCCCATGCTTGAAATCCCAATTATAATCCCTCCGCCTTCTCCAGCTGTTAATTAAGGAACAATACTGGCCTGGTTCCTAATTATGTGTTTCGGTCATTCCAGTTGAAACTTTCTATCCCCATGCTAATCAGCAAGCCTTCAACAAGAACAACCGCCATAAATTTATTTATGTGGCCTATCCTATATTTTGTCTTTGGCACCTCAGTTAATGACAATTTGAATGATGTACATGTGCATGTGTTAAATGAATTGGACACTGTTCTACGGTGTGTGACAGCAGCATTTAAATGGCTGCTTTGAAAGCAATCCCAGTGCTATCTCGGCTGACAGGTAGCTAATGCATTATTTTAGACAAGAGCCATGTTTGTATTAGCATATTAGGCAAGATTCTGTTCTACAAGTGTCATGGTTTTGTTTGCTCACACTATAATAAAATTCCAGTTTGCCAGGGAGTACTTTGAACATCAGAATCACTTTATGGGACCATCTATTTGTCAGTGCAAAGCAACCCTCAAGTAGGTGTCCAATATCTCAGAAAGAGGAAGCTCAGTGATCCGGATGTTCATGGTTCACAATCTTGTGTCAATATTTCCAAAACTGCTATGACATTAAGGGTATGAAATGCACAACACTGGTACTGACTTGAAATAATATACTGTTGTCATTCTGAAAACAGAAATATGAAGGCATGGACAACACTTTCCCCCATTGCTGGAAGAAGAAAATTCTTAAATGAAAAATAAACCAGAGCTTAAAAAGAAATAAAATTGTTTTAAGCCTCTTTGAACACTGTTTAGAAAAGTGAGACTCTCACAGGCATGCATCTGTGCCAAAGAATAGGCAGGCAGGCAGCCACTCAGCACTGTTCAGCTGCTTCCTCACATATTAAAAATGTTATGTATCAGATAAACTGCCTTCTTTATTAGACACTTTTAAATAAAATATGCACTTCCTTCTTATGAAGATGTCATATCAAACTCTGTACAGAAAATCGGTTGTCGTAATTAAATGTGCTGTAAAATCCTCTGACCGGATACATACTGTTCCCACATCCAGCCTTCCCTCCTACGTACGTCTTTTGCCTCTCGCACAGGGATGGGTGGGTGGATGTGTCTCATTCAGGTCTGTGGTACCTATCAACACATTATCATTTGTGATCTGTTCAGCCCCATTCCTTGCAAGAAAAAAATTAGTAATAATAAAGGACCAACAATTAAAAAGTCAGATGTCAATTACTCACTCATATGAGGCGACCCAAGGGGTGCCTTTTAAAAGAAATGCTTGGCTTTCTTTTACAGGTAAAAGAGCATCTCAAATGCTGCTGGTGGTGCTATGTGCGGTGGAAGTGAAGCTGCAAGTGCCTCTGGGATGTCCCATCCCTTCCTGCAAAATTGTATGGAAGGCTGCCCTCTTGCACCAACTTTGGAGCATCAGCATGCCCCATCGCACCCAGAGGTGAATCCATTTTCATCATTTTTAAGCACCGCAATAGGTTCTTACTTGTAAAAGAAAGGCAGCTCTCAGACCATCTCATAGAACTCAGAAGAGTGAGAATTTCAGGCCAGGACATCATTCCAATCTTTCATTTAATTTAAGAGCTAAAGTTCGTATAATTCACTGTAGCAGGTGGATCTCTCTTTCCCCTGCCTCCACCCAGTTCCTCGGGCATTTCTAACCCAACACACATACATATAAGGCCAGCTGGCCTCCTAAAGTGCACATAGACACAAAGAAGACAAGGCACCCTTCTTTGTTAAAAGATGCTGGATCATCAGAGCATCAGAGGTGCACTGCTGGATCAAATCAAAGATAGTCCAGCATCCTTTCTCCCATTGTGGCCAATCAAGATGCCTGTGGGAAGTCTGTAAGAACATGAGGGCAATATCCAACTTCCCAGCATACTGCCTCTGATCCTGGAGGCAATATTTAGCCAACCTGACATGTATTGATTGCTTTGTCCTTTCTGAATTTGTCTGATCCTGTTTCACAGCCATTTAAATTGGTGATCATCAGCCTCTCATACAGAGGCAAGTTCCACAGTTTAACTAAAGAATACTAACTACTAATAACTAAATAACTAAAGAATATTAACTAAAGTGTATAGCAACTTTTGTCTTACCTGAATCACACACCATTCAGCTACACACACTGAGTACACACACACACACAAAGGTTATGAAGGCACTAATATTTAGGACATAATCAAACTTCCAGCAAGCTCAAAATCAATATTTTTTTCACCCAAACACTCATGTTTTATACTGCCACTTTACAGATGCCTGAGGAAGTGAAGGGTCTTAAAATCCTGTTAAAAGCCTTTCCTCATTTCCAGTAACCTGAAGGCAGGAACAGAAAGAGTACTTGGTGCTGTACATTAATTTGCTAGAAGCATCCCCCAAGCACCCTAACTTCCCTCCTGTCTGCATTCAGATCCAATTTATTCTCCTCCAATCCATAACTGATTTAAAAGAAAAACAGAAATTGTGTAATGATGCTTACAGGAAGCTGCAGATAAAGTTTAAAAAGCACTAGGGACAGAATGGAATACTGCAGTACCCCCACAGTATTATGTCTATGAAGCAGAGGTCATTCATTGTTGTCTTCTGGAACTAACCTGAGGGAAAGGAGAGAAACCACTCTTAGTCAGTCAATCCAGAAAGATTTGCTAGATCAAAGAACACTGAGAGTGATTCAGTAGAATCAACAATATACTCCCCCAGGCTGTCTCTAGATGGCAACCAAATAACCTTTGGTACCAAACCTATGCTCCAATCTAGACTGATTGATATGGATTTGGATAATCCACATCACCCAGGACTCAACAGCTACCGGTAGTGAAAAGGCACCTAAGAGGAGCAATTGTTTATGACAGGGGTTCCCAACAAAATTTTCTCGGGGACCCCTCATCGAGCCGCTATTGTGACAAGGACCCCCATTAATTCCTAATCCTACAATTAAAAAGTGAGAGCCAAATTAAGAGTCTTTTTATATTTTATATTTATACGTTTTTTACAGTTACAACAGAGTACTCCATCAGTATACAGTTAGTTTTAATTTTCAGTTCTTAATGAGATGAGTTAAATCTGTCCTTTGAGTCCATTATTTCTGAAATATTAGCTTCCAAACTTGAAACTTTCACTCTGAAATCCGACCGCATGTCGAGCCGATTCCTATATTTGTTTTTCATGAAACACATGGAAGAAAATGCTTGCTTTGTTTACAAACACTACTGTTTTGCAAAGAGGCAACGCGCGCCAGGGAGGAGGGAGGGGAATGGAGAAGACAGGGTACCTGCGCAGTAGCACACAAATGAAGCCGACGCGCGCAAAGCATCTTGGGGAGGTGAGCATTAGTAGAATGCGCGTGCTGCCTCTTTGCAAAACAGTAGTGTTTGTAAAGCGCCACCTAACGGCATACAGCAGAACTACTGCCTCATCTAATTCTAGTTTTGCGCGAGACTCTGCTCATGCAGGAAGCGGCCAAAACAAAAAATCTGTTATCATACGAAATATATTTAATATATTTTTTATTCTAATAGCATCTTGCGGACCCCTCTGGCATAGCTCGCGGACCCCTGGGGGTCCGCGGACCACCTGTTGGGAACCACTGGTTTATAAACTAAACTGGCTGGATCACTTCATCATTCAGATTGGCAGAGATAAAGTGGGAGGGACAGTTGCACATTACTTTCCATCCTACTTGGCAAGCCAGAGATAGCTTAACCTCATTGCAAGAAATGAGGTTACAGGGAACCAGGCAGAGGGCCTTCTCGGTAGTGGCACCTACCCTGTGGAACGCCCTTCCGTCAGATGTCAAGGAAATAAACAACTATCTGACTTTTAGAAGACATCTGAAGGCAGCCCTGTATAGGAAGGTGTTTAATGTTTGACGTTTTACTATGCTTGGTGTTTTAATTTGCTGGAAGCTGCCCAGAGTGGCTGAGGGAAACCAGTCAGATGGGTGGCATATGCATAATAAGTTGTTGTTGTTGTTGTGACTACTACAACTACTCTTTTACTTATTGGTAGCTATAGAACAGGCATGTCCAGCTCCCAGGAGACTGCGACCTACTCGCACTATAAAACAAACTGACAGTGATCTACCCATTGGTTTGACCAAAGTTGTTGAGCATTTTTTGGGGGGGAGAGATCAACAAGGATCATGAGATCAGGATCAACCAGTGATGCCCCACATTCGACTGGTAGATAATGATCGAATGGTTGGACATGACTGCTATAGAACATCTACAATTCCTTCACCGGCATGATCATTCTGATGTTCAGTTAAACTTGTACTTCTGGCCCTGCACTCCATAACACAATCATTTTAAATACAATCTAAAATCCTGTTTTTGAAATTTTGATTTGGTTAAGCTGAGCATCTGAAGGCTTCTCAAATGCACTGTTCTGTTCATTGAACAGTGCATGAACCTACCCAGAGAAATCGGAATTTCCATTTTTGAAACCCTAACCATGTTTGGATGCTGGACAAAGCATCAATATATCCTCCAGTGGTAGATTGTTCTGTTAAGGGCATTTCCTGTTATAACTTCCCAAGACCTAGAAGAACTGTAATATATATGACATAGGCATAATGTTGAATACCTTCATAAATAATAAGATACTTGGTTTAGTATACCTGTCTTCAAAATGAAGGCGAAATAAAGTTGGCTACATAATTTTTGCCAGAGATCTGTATTTTACACACTTGAAGAAGAATAAAGGGTGGAAAGCTTATTCAGCTTAAAAGAACTTGAAGGCTGTCAGCAAAACTGAAAAGCTCAGAGTACAGTAACAACCACTGTAAATTATTAAAGAAAGCAGGTGGTTAAAGTGCAGAGAACAGAAGTAACCAGGCCAAGAAATGTGCTGCCAAGATGCTCTCTTGAATTAACCACTAATCACAAAGAGCAAAATGTAGGTCTGAAAGGGTCCACAGCTATCTACATTTTCACATTCTGTCGGGTACATAATCTACAAAACGAACAGTATAATCCATACATCGGCAACCTCCAGCCCATGGGCCAGATACGGCCCACGAAGTCTGTTTATCCAGCCCACGAGCTGCCCGTCACCAAGCCGCCCGCTCGGCAAGTCCCCCGCAGGCTCAGGGACTCGCCGAGTGGCACCGGAAATAGTGCCTGTGCCTGCGCAGATGCTGAGAATCACGCCTGCACAGCCGCAGAAGCGATTTCAGGCACTACGAACATGCGCAGAAGCCATTTCCGGTGCCTCGGGCATGGGCAGAGCAGCACCAGAAATAGCTTCTGTGCATGTCCGGCTCATGTCCGGCCCACGAACGATAGTCTGTGGGAATCCTCCAGCCCATGACCGGAAAATGTTGCCAATGCCTGGTCTAATCCTACACATGCCTACTGAGAAGTAAGTCTTATTACAAGCAATGGGATATACTTCCAGGTAAGTGTGCATAGGATTTCACCCTGCCATTGTGAACTCTCATCTTTAAATCTCAACTAGCAGGTTATAATCTCAATCAAAGGGGGAGGGAATCACTTCCAGAAGTCATAGGCTCCATCACACCCTCTACGTTTCCCCAAAATTATGACAGTGCATATGGAAACAGAAGTATTCAAAGTATGCAACCTGCTTTCGGTGTGAAGCAATTTAAATCCCGATGCATTTCCCCCATTAGTGTCTGCTTCTGAGCATTAATGAGTTTTCTTAGAACTGGTAACATCCAGACCTATGACATCACTGGCCAATTTCTGTGGAATCGGGGAAGCATCGAGTCAGAGTCCATTTTTTTTCTGATGGCATTGTTATTCTATTTTTGTGCAGTGCGTTCTAGGTACCAGGCTGATGGTGTTCCATGAATAGCCATACAACTTGCAGAATGCTGTGCCATGTTCTGAAAGACAGAACAAAAGCAGCGAAGAGACTGAAAATTGGCAGAGTTTAAGCTGCTTAAGAAACAAAAGGGTGGCTTTGTGAGACTGCACAGGTAGAGGTGCATTGTGGAGTTTATTCATGCACCTTGCCAAACTATTCTCATGGGATTTTATGAGGCTTGAAAAGAGGTGTGTGTGCAGAATGTGTTTGTCATTTGACCGGGCACAACAAATATTCAATGTGCACACACCATGACCACTGACTTGGATGGCTTTAAAAAAGAGATGAAATAATCTAATGCAAGGGAAGGCTATGGACAGCTACCATCACAATGACTATATATTATTTTGGGGATCAGAAGCGGTATGCCTCAGTATACCAGTTGGTTGGGAGGCAGGAGCAGTTTTTTACTGCCCTCATGTCTGGTTTGTGGCTCTGGTGGGGTACTATGGGGAAGAATGCTGGCCTATATCAGCTTTTGGTCTGTTCCGATAGGGTTAGTACTGTGTTCTTGCCGCCAAAGAAGTCCAGAAAGGATACTGAACATTTATGGCAGAAACACCTGCAGTTACAGAAAACGCTCTGCATGCATCGAGTAAAATCAATCTATACTGGAATCTAGTTATTTCCTCATTTTGCTCGCATCTCGAGAATTGAGCTGGATCACCTACTCGACTTCAAGCAGGTGTGGTTTGGTATGATGACTGTGTTGATAGAAAATGAGCCGCGACCCTCTGATGATCAATAGCAGAGACCAAATTTGCATGTTTTACAGATAAAGAAGAACAGCTGGCACACAGGGTAGCTCTGTGGGTGGCAGTATAATCAATAAAAGACAAAGTGGGTTACCCAAAACGGGACTTGAACATACTTGATCTTGATATACCAGATTCTACATCCATAAGACCTCGTGCTGAATTGCCATTGGTGTTGAATGTGTTTAACAGAGCTTTAAGCTTTTTAAAATAAACTTTCACAAAGCAAGTCTCTTCAGGTCAGTATGCCAGTGTGACAACACCAATAAAAGCTTTCCCAGAAAGCTAATTCTGCTGTCCAGTAGTTTGGGTGATTAGAAATATTACAGTACCAAAGCCTGCATTTTTCACTGGCCAGATGTTCTTAGAGGCACTTTTTGCCAGAAAAAGAAAACAAAGATGACCAGTTTCTATTCCAATGCTAGAGAAACAGAAAGGAGGTTTTTTATTGACTCAGCTAGTCCCCGAGAATGTCAAAAGCGAACTCTCAGTATGCCTCTTCTTCAAAGGTGTTCTGAACTGAAGACAAAAATAGATGGCATTAGATGCTTAGACTGTCGTCTATTGCTTTCTATTGTTCTATGGAACTGGAGATTAGAACACAAGAGGGGCTTATGCAACACCCTGAGGCCTTTAAGGAACACATAATGAAGGGATTGTGTAGCCATGATGTGTAGCCCATTGGCCCTGCCTCCCATCAGCCAAGCATTTAGCGGCTGTTTGAAGGGGCCTCCCCTACATGTTTTGATTATTTTAGCACTGGCTAAAATTTTAGCACTGCCACCCTGGTATCCTTTAGGATGAAGGGTGGGATATATTTAAAATGTATCTAATTAATTAAAAACGTAAGTGAAAGTATGTAAAAAGCTACATTTTACCCTATTAAATAGAGACACCACCCAATTGCAAGAATGGTAAACTGGAGATTACAAATGCTATACAGTTATCAGACTTGACATCAAACATTTGGCAAGTGTTCCATAGCAGCTACAAGTGTTTGGGAAGATAACTGAATTTATGATGGCTGTTATAAACAGATCAATACACTTAGAGTACAGATGAATGGAAAAATACACCTACAAATTGACATTTTAACCGGCAGCTTAAAAGGAATCCCTTAATATTGGAAGAGTATCCATCTATTTCCCTCATAATAAATAGACTCAGGGTATTTTAAGTATTTATTTCAAATTTAGTCATTTATTTTAATAGGGTGCAAAGAACAGGTCAGATTTGATTTTCTGTACAAGATTTTCCCTATGAGACGATTGAGTTGTATTTTGATACATTTCCATTCCAATTAGTGACTTAATGATGCTCTAGCCTTCACTGTTTAAAGGGCAGTTGAACAGCCCCCTTTTGGAAAATCAGGCTATTAAAAGTCAGGTTCCTAACATAATTGGGTGCTTATGAATTTGAAGGTCCACATGGTTTAGATACACAGTAAGAGGAAGCTGAACATGATTCAGAAAGTACTTTTTCTTATGCTCCATTTGGACTCCAAATACATTCTGGTAACTCTGCTTTCACCTGTCCACGTGTGTTTTTCTGCTGGTGCTACAAAGATCTAGGATGCACAGTCTGCCAACTCACAGGGGTCTTGAAGAGGGTGGCCATTCAGGCTGAACTTCATAGCAGACGCCCAGGAACCTACAACCTCGAGGTGCCCCAACAACTGCAGAGAGTGAGAGGTAGATGGCAAGCCATGGGGTAAAAGCAAAGTGCTGCACTGACAGAGGCTCCTGCCACCTGCCATATTAATTGATGCCCCAGAGGCATTCTGGCATAGCAAACAGAACCTCCATTTCCATTTACAGTATGCCCAGATACCATTTGGAAAGCAAGAAAGGCATATCAGTTCAAATAATCAGGATATAGCTTTGCATTTACCAACTCATCAAGGATCAGGTGATATTGCTGACAGCTCAGTCAGTAGAGCATGAGACTCTGAATCTCAGGATCGTGGGTTTAAGCCCCACATTGGCCAAAGGATTCCTGCACTGCAGGGGGTTGGACTATATGATCCTTGCAGTTCCTTACAGCTCTACAGTTCTATGAGTCACAAGGGACCAACAGGGTTCCACCTGATCCTGTAAAACCACTGCGGTTCCTCAGCCAGAACAGTTAATTGCTGAGATGTTTCTAATTGCCCATCCCTACTTGACTGCCTGCTTATTTGCAGATCTCCAGTCCCGACAGGTGCATTATTAATTGCAAGCTGTGTGTCAGAAAAATCGATTTGCCACATGATCTGACCTGCATTCATGACATTTTACGATCTAGTCAAAGGAATAGAAATAAAGGTGGAAGCTATCCTATGTGTTGTGAAATTGGCTAGTATTTCTATTTCAGATTGAACTTTATTCTTAAACAGATATTCCACTATCTTCCTTGTGCCCCTAGAGGCACGGAGAAGCACAATATAGATCAGTGAAAAATCCTCAGAGGGGCTGAGTGCATCAGTATTCAAATTAACACACAATCTCTGCTACAAGTATATCTCTTTTGTAGTCTTAAAGGTGATACACCCTTGAAAACAACCTGCAAGGATAAAAAGCCATTATTTGGCAGAACCATATTACTAGCAGTTTCTCTCTCTCAAAGAAATCCACTTACTACAGTCAGCCACTGCAAAACACATCTTTTAACTAAAACAAGAGATAAATTGACCTTGAAGGAATGTGCTGGGTGACACATGAAGAACAGATCAAGCAAATATCTGCTGAATGTTACACAGACATTTAGGCTCAAACTCCATTTAAGTAATTACTTGGGGAGCTTTGCTGCTAAATAGGCAATTTATATGTGTCAGATTTTGCTGCCTCTCACCATCTTACAGTAATCAAATGTTTGGGTTTTTTTAAGAGAGAGAGAGAGAGAGAGAGAGAGAGGGAGGAGAGAAAGCAGGGGAAATAGATATCCAGCTAACATACCTACTGTCATCCCATGGAGGAAGCTACAATAGGTGATGACATGGAATTAATGTGTGAATTTTGCTTCTTTCACTCATGCACTTGAGGTGGGTTTAAGAAAAAGAGAGTGCTTGGTCTGTTAGGATGTGTGAAGGTTTTGACAAGCATCTGTAAAAGCAATGTGATCCCATAGTGAGAGCTTGTGAATCTGTAACCGGCAGCTCAGTTTTCAAATACAGCTAAGGAATGGTTCCCACAAGCATCTCAGACAAGGTTTGAATGTAGTTGTTTTATTAAATTTGTATACTGCCTTATACCCGTAGATCTCAGAGTGATTCACAATTACAATATAAAAAACTCAAAATACACAATAAAAACATGAACAGAAACAAACCAATAGTTTGGTGTGTGTGTGTGTGTGTGTGTGTACAACTTCGTTATGTAGGTAGGGACTTAAATAAAAGAGTGGTCTCATGGCTGTGGGGAATGGATTCTCATAAACAGAAAACTAGCATGTCAGGAAGGTTATGCCTGTGCTTCCTCCCTGGCATCTAGTTGTCTATGTGCCATGTGCATACTGCATGATAATGTGTATTCAGTGCTGGCTGCAGGTACCTTCTGGGGAAGCTGCACACATGAGGTCATCCCAATGTTGTTCCTGTCCCTCACTCTTTGTCAATCAAAACCGCATTCTGCTGGAACGGCTAGAAGAATCCATTATGTGCCAGGAATCCCCTTCTCAAGTAATTGCTGGATACATGTGTACACGCAGAGCATTTTCTCTTTTGGGGAAGACCTACTGACTTTGCAGGGCTGTGCCACTCCCCCTCACCATCCTTAACTTGTCTATGAATGAACGAGGCAGTGAACTAGACATGAAGCAGTACAGTAGCTTAGCCGCCTCTGCAGACTGATATAAATACCCTCTGTATATCAGTATATCAACACACCTACTTCCATCCCCTCTCAAAAGTTTGCAAAAAAGAAAAGAAAAAAGGTCTGTGGAAACACTGAAGAGCACCATTGCACACTAGTTTGAAAATATGCCCACCTGTGTTTACAGAGAACAGGTAGCGGCTGCCATTTTAAATGATGTTCAGAAGAGCTTTGTGGTGGTAAGAGCTGTTCAGTGGTGAAATGTACTGCCTCAGAAGGGGGTGGATGCTCCTTCACAGGAGATTTTTAAGCAGAGATTGAATGGCTGTTTTATTTGCATTTCCTGCTTTGCAGGCAGTTGGACTAGATGATCCTTGGGGTCTCTTGCAACTACGATTCTATGACAGCATTGCACAAAGTTATGTACAATTGCAAAGAGCTTTGCACAAAAGCACTCTGAAAAAACAGCCCCTGTGCATTTCAAAGGCAAACACAATAACAAATTGGAGGTGGCTGTTTCAACCAGTTTATAGTCTTGATGCAGTGTAATACTCATTAACACCAGGAGAGTTCCCTTCCACATTAGCATGCCATAAAAATAGATAAAATCCCTTTCCTCCAATCCAGTTCATAGCACAGCAATATCTATTTTAGAAACAGTGGATCAAGAAATCACAGCTCCAAGTGCTGGATTGTAGGGATTCAGTTTTGGGTGCCTTATATGTACAGCATTTTCCGATAGATGTTTCCAATTTAGCAAAGCACCTGCATGCAGTAGCCTTCTCCTATATGTGTATGAAATTGGATACATAACCAAAAGCAGAGGCAACCACAAGTATCTGCTGGGTTAGGGTAGAAGTGCCCAGGAACTTTGTAGGCTCAGGGGTGCCTATACACCCCTTGAAGCTCCTTTTCCTGTTCTGTTTCGTAGACAGGGACGTCTTAAGCACATCCAGCGCCCCCTCCCTTTCCCAAAATTTAGAGCTCCGGGGGCAGCACCTCCAGCCCCCCCCGAACCCCGGTTTGGTGGCTGCAGAGTTGAGCCCTGGCCTCACAGGCTCCCGCCGGCAGCTCTGGGGATCGCGGCGGCAGCCAGGAGCATCTCTGGAGCTTGAAGAAGCAGGGCAGGGCGCCTACTCGGAGTAGCGGGGCTTTTGTGGGACGCCTGTCAGTGGGCTGGCCGGTGCAGCCCTAGAGGAGCGGTTTCTCTAGGGAGCTGCCCGGGGCTGCCCTCGGACCTTCCCACGCTGTGCTCTCGGCGGGCCGCGGCCAGGGCCGCCCGGTCCACACCACCCCACCCCCACCCCCACAGTGAGGCACCTTTTGGGGGGCGCCTGTTAGTGGGCTGGCCGGCGCAGCCCTAGAGGAGCGGGGCCAAGGTGGCTCCTGCCCTCGGGGTGCCCCATGCAGCGGCCACCAGGGGGCATCCCGAGAGAAGTTCGCCGGGAGGGCAAAGGCTCCGCGAGGGGCAGCAGAAAGGGCACTGTCGTGGTGCACCGGATTGCACTGCACTCGCCTCTGCCGGCGCAGCGTGGCTGTCTGGCAGCCACAGCGTGGCGCCCCCTGGCGGCCCGCCGCCCTGGCACATTGCGCCACCCAGCCTTGCCTTAGGGCCAGCCCTGTTTGTAGAATAACTCCTATGGGCAGGATTCATCTAAGTTATCGCTCAAGTTGATTGGGACCTTCATCTCTTCTCTGCTGCATGCCCCCATGTCCCTTCAATCTGCTCTGGAGGGTTTGGGGCACAAGGAAGCAGAGCAAGGAAAGTTCAATTGCATGAGCAGACATTGTTCCACTCTCACATAGTCCGCTTAGCACTATGTTGAACACCACTATATATTTGTAGTGTACTCATAAAAACCGAAGCCAACTTTAATGCACCATGGCATTCTCACGTAGACGTGCAACCATTGGGTCCCCAAGTCATTGGGTCCCCAACCATTGGGTCCCCAATACTGAGTATGGCTGATTAATCAATCCATCAATCAAGGAGTAAACGATTACAATAGAATATTGCAGATTACGACTCTTTATTGTTTTCCATTATCTTTATGAAGAGTAAAAATGGATATTCTGTAAAGCTTTATTGGTGAAGCATAGATATGCCATCACCCAATGCCAAATGATTATTTTAAAAGCTGTAAGGGAGTGTGCAGTGACACTATAGAAGCTGCAAATTGCAGTCTGGGCCTTAATATTTTACTAGCATGGTAGTTTTATAACACATAAAAGCTGTCACAGTGAATTGCCAGAAGGTCTGAATTACGCAGTGAAGGATCACAAACCACCAAGGCATCAGATTTCTTTTTTAATTATTCACAAGAAACTTTCCCCCCTGTAAGCAAAAATAATTAACCACTTCAGTAATTTTGTGGGGTAAAGGGGGGGAGGGGGACACACATTAAGTAACTTCTTCTAATTATTACAAACTGAAAGATGCCAGGAAAGGGAGTTCATTTTTTGACGTGAATACTTTGCTGTATCATGTTTGCATTCATACCTGCAAGACCAACTTACTGTAGAGATAAAACAATCTATAAAATCTGTTTTATTAAGTAGGATTGATATGTACAGTTCCATGTTCAGTTTGCACAAGCAACATAAACATTCCCTGTTTCGGTTTCCACATGCAGAAGAAACTTCTTGATTGCACCTTGATATTGCTTCTGCAAGAGCCTTGTATGAGCCACTTAGATGAGGAAAAGAGCTACTTTGCATGGGGAACTGTTTCTGCATATGAAGAAGGATATCAGGGTTCCAGCCAAGGCTAAAATATTATTAATGCAATTACAGTTTTAGCTACAAAGGATTTTTAAACAAAACTGTTTCCTAAAACCTTTACATTTTAAACTGTCTCCATGTATTACACGTACATCTCACCTTTCCTTCAAGGAACTCATAGATTGTCTCTCACATGCTATTTTATCCTCACAACAACCGTGTGAAGCAGGACCCCGTCTGCATTATACATTTAAAGCAGTTATCATACCACTTTAAACAATCAAGTCTTTCCTCAAATAATCCTGGAAAGTGCAGTTTGTTAAGGGTGCTAAGAGTTGTCAATTCCTTTCACAGAGCCACAGTTCCCAAAGTGGTGTAACAATCAGTCCCACTGCCCAGGGAACTCAAGGCTGTTTCCCATCACTCATAGGACAGTGGACATCATCTCACTTGTTCTGGTTTACAGCTTCTTCCTACTTCATTTCGCTGAAGGGTTATTATTCTGCCAACTTGATTCTATCACACTTGTTTGACTTTTGCTGCTGCAATCAGCACATCTTTGTATCTTTTAAGATGCAAGGTTCCCCAGCAGCAATGAAAATTCATTTTAAGAAGCTGGATTTTAAATCATAACTAAGGAAATATATGCTGTTGTTGTTTTTCTTTTTTCTTTTATATGGAGCATGCCTGTTTCTATAATGAAGTGTAGCTATGAAAAGCAAGTGCTGTGTTGCTGGTTCAAATCTCAGCTACGCCATGAACTCACTACATTGCCTTGTGTTTGGCACAATCCCTTGGCCTCAGCTCAACATCTCAGTTGTGATATCTGGGTAATACTAGTGGCCTACTGATATGATGATGATGAGGAGGAGGAGGAGGAGGAGAAGGATTTATTGAATTTAAATACCATCCTATAGCCGGGGGCCCCAGGGCTGTTCACAGAATAAGATACTTGCTGTAAATATTAGCTACCTTTAAGAGAATTTCCTTTCATGCATGGGCTATTCAAGAGTTAAATTCTATCAGTGAAGAACCAAAACAAACCATGATTGCGTAGCAAATGCAAAAGAACACCATTCAGTTTCTGAATGAAAAGCACTTGGTCTAGCTGGCTTGTTGACTTTATGTAGTTGATGGGATTTCAAGATACAACAGTAACAGAAGGGTGAAGCCATTCTTGTATCTCCTATTTCAGCTTGACTGGTTTTATTCCTCATCACATGTCCCATTTAAATGAGGGGAAATTATAACAGGGCTTGTTAAGGTGCTCAACTGAACACTTAATCTAACAAGTGGAATGCATCCTTAAGTCAGTCCCCCCAAAAATACTAAATTTTCTGACATGTCAGTTTCAATATGGCTGCATCTCACATGCAGTTGGTCATGGGTGTCTGGTATGTCCAGTCCAATGAGTTACAGTAGGATAAGAACAGGGAGCGGTCAGATCAAAGATGCTTCTGGAAGTGTGTGTGTACGTGGCGTGGGGTAATTTTATAGGGCTCTCTGTTGAGCAAAGATCACTTGCAGTTGCAGGATATGAGACTGCCTGGGCTACACACTATCAATCCATTGTAACTGGAAATCATTAACCTCAGAGAGCAATTAGCACTACTAGCTGATTCTCACAAGGCACAATGCAATTATGTTACAGTCCCGAAATGAGCATATGTGTCACAACTACATTTCCAGTTCAGTGCCTTGCTAGACACTTTGGGTAATTTAGCAGTTTAATTCTTAACACACACCCTTACCTAATTAAAAGTGTCAGATCAATATTTATATAGCAAAAATGATAGGATGACATAGAGGATTGTTTGTTGAAATAAGCAGCTAACCAATGCACATTATACGTAGCAGGGAAATATTATTTGTTCTTTACGATTTGAAGCGGTTCTCCGTTTAGAGAGCTGAAAACAGATAATGATCTGTACTGCTTAAATGCCTGGCTGTGGTAAAGGTAAAGGGACCCCTGACCATTAGGTCCAGTCGTGACCGACTCTGGGGTTGCGCGCTCATCTCGCATTATTGGCCGAGGGAGCCGGCGTATAGCTTCCAGGTCATGTGGCCAGCATGACAAAGCCGCTTCTGGCAAACCAGAGCAGCACATGGAAACACCGTTTACCTTCCCGCTGTAGCGGTTCCTATTTATCTACTTGCATTTTGACATGCTTTCGAACTGCTAGGTTGGCAGGAGCTGGGACCAAGCAACGGGAGCTCACCCCGTCACAGGGATTTGAACCGCTGACCTTCTGATCAGCAAGCCGTAGGCTCAGTGGTTTAACCCACAGCGCCACCTGGGTCCCTGGCTGTGATACCATGCTCTAAATCCCCTGATGACATCTCTCAATAGCTTCAGTTAGATGTTAAACAGCATGGGGGACATGACGGAACCCAGAGGGACCCAGAAAGACAACTGCTGTGGGGTCAATGAGTAGTTCCCCATGGCCACTCTCTGGAAACAAGTAGGAGAAGGTCCACGGTAACACTATGTCACCACTTCCCACCCAACAGAGCCACCACCATAGTCAATGGCATCACCCAGGTTTCTGTTCACCAAGGCTTTTAAACAAGCTTTCACCTTGTCCCTGTTTTGATATTGCAGGGGATTGAAGCTGGAACCTTCTGCGTGCAAATGAGGTGCTCTACAAGTGAGTGAGAGTACTACTGTCTCCCTTAAGGACCTGTCATAGGAGTGGGTCCAATGATAAGAGTCAGAGCTTCTGCCACTGTGTGAGTGCTGGAGCACTTATAAAAGCATTTCCCTCCTCTGCCATGACATCTCAAAACTGTATTCTGGATTTGTTTTCATATCCAAGTAAAATCATTCATCTTATTGCAAGCTTCCAAACTCGTCTTTTCAAGCTATCTAATTTTAAGTTCCTTCTCTACCAGTCAAAATCTATCTTTTCCTTAAATTCAGTGGACATTATGTTATTGCTGTTGTTTTTTAAAAATACAGATAGTTTCACAAGAAGTCCCTGTGCTCATTCAGCATAATGTGAGAGTGCCTAAAGGGGCTCTAGGCACAGGCAAAGCCGGATCCCTACAGCTTTTGACAATGTGCAAATCGAAGAGTGGGAGTTTTAAAATAATAACCTTCTGTGATGATCCTCTTTCCTTTTTAAAAAAATAGCTCTGCCACCTTTCTTCTCACCCTCCTGACACTGTTTATTAAAAACTTGACTGTTCTAACCTATAGTTCATTCACTCTTTTTTTAAAAAAACAACAACAACCCTTCCACTTCTTAGGGTGTTGTGAGTAGCAGGAGGTCCCTGCTGCATTTCCTTTAGTTCTTTCTCAGCTTAGACAACCACACAGAACTGCTGTGAAGATATAACTGGGGAGAAAGGGAGAAGCTGTGGTGTTTTTTTTTGTCTTGAGCTTGTTGGATTATTATTATTTTTTAAAAAAAGTGATAAGTAAAATATTTATCTCAAAATATTTCAGAGTCCTTTATGTACTGTTTGAATGATGCATTCTAATGCAAATATGGTCCCCATTGGCCGAATAACCATTACACACAAAGTGCATAAGGAGAGAACTAGCTCAAGAGACTATTCTGCGTTTATTGGTTGAAACTAATTTCCAAGACCACACACACATCCCAGCCCTTGTCAATGAATGCAATAAAAACAGCAACCAACCTCCTCTTGATAAATAACTTGCAAAGACTAATTGGTCTAAAAAATCTGTGAACTTGTAATCATCACTTCTGATTTTTTTAAAAAATAATAATACAGAACTTCCCTCAGGAAACAAAACAAAGCAAAACCTGTCTTACACCCAAACCCTGGGGAAATAGCCTGAAGTTAAATGCAATAATCACTTTAACTTACAGCAATCTGCTAAAGACATCCTGAGATCTTTGCAAGTTTGCAAAATACCAGAGATGCCCATTGATTATTTATATGATACCATCAGTGTATGGGGACACAGGGATTCAAGGGTTTACAAACGGAAATAGACAATGTGGGAGAGGGAGAGGTGAATCTGGTTGAAGGGGCTTGCAACCTGGTCACAGCTGCAATTGATTAAGGGAATAAGCCATGTTCTGAGAAGGAATTTGAAGGAAGTGGGAATGCCATGGCTCTGAACCATGCACCTGTTCAGAAAGGGAGTTCTATGCAGAAGGTACATCATCATAGAGAGCAAGGGGCCTTCAGGCTCATAGCCAGATACAGCCCTTTCCTCCAAGCAACTTTAAGGGGTTGAATTGTTCTAGTCCAGATTAGTCTCTGGAAAATAACTGGCTCCCCAAGAAAATAGAAGTAGGCAAGACATTTTGCTGGGAGAATGGCAGTAATAGTCTCTAAGCAGCCAAGCTTTGTTTGATGTATTATCAGAACTATTTCATTCCACAGTCCTCTTTAGGCATTATCAGGGTTCCTGATCCCTTAGAAGCTTCTAAGTGTGTTTATCAAACCATGTTTAGAAGCCCCCTTTTTATCCTCCTGCCCAACCCAGGAAGATCAAGGCAAACAGGGACATTGGGGGGGAGTATTACCCACATGCCCTTGAGCTCCTATGCACATCACTCCAGAGGTTGCCTGAATGCCCATCTTGGGTTCTTATAAAAAAGAAACATAGGCAGGAACCAGCACAGATGCTTTCAGTCTGCTGCACGTATGGTGTTGTTATTCTTTCATTCTTTTACTGATAATGTGGAGTGGTTTTAGAATCAGTTCTTTCTGTCTGGGGAAGAAAATGCCTGGAGCAATTTGCATCACAAACCCATGACAAGGAATTTGCACCAGCCTTTAGAGAAATCCAAGACAGGTCGTATCTCTGTATGTGAAACTGCAGCCTTTATTGTGGCGCACTAAAGGTATTGTTTATGCACCACAAGGTGTTTCATGTAACTTTCATGTTCTGGAAAGAAAAGACAGAAGGGCTATATTGTTTTTGCAGGCAAAATGATTGCACAGAAGCAGGCAAGCAAGACAGTGGTAATCCAGAATAATGCTATCCAGAGGCAGGCATGATAGCACCAAGAAAAATAATCTCAACAGGCATTTTGTTCAAGCAGAACACATCACATACATTTCCACAGCAAATGCTCTGACAGCAGTTCAAAATATAAATATAGTGAGGCCCACACTGAAACATTTTAAGTCTTAGCAAGAAAACACAGGGGTATAAAGACCAACACAAGCACTTTGAATTTGCCTTGATAGTATACATCCCAGATAATAGTATCTTCTTAGCCCCATTCTAGCTGATCTATTTGCAATGTCATCTCCCTTTTTTCCTTGTAGGGGACCAACTATTCTAATCTTTCTCCTTTCTCTCTTGATATAGCTCCTTTATGTCCTCTCCAGCCAGTGCCACAGATCTCCTTCCAACTACTTTGTACATCACAGCAGTTGCTTCCTGGAATCTCTTTGGGGTTGGACTGGACCAGGAGCGAGGAACTGGTGGCCCTCCATATGTTGCTGGACTCCCACTCCCATCAGCCCCATCCAGCATGGCCAATGGTTAAGGATGATGGGAACTGTAGCCCAGCAACACCTGGATTGCAACAGATTCCCCGGTGGCTGACCACCTCCCTGTTGTGTCTTGATCTGCATCTACTGCATGATGTCTCTGTGGTACACCTGAAGGGCAAAACTGGTGATGCTGCCTCTTCTTCTAAGCTAGAACAGCAAACCTTTCTACTGCAGTTTGGATTAATTCTTCCTGTGGAGCAGCAAGTTCTTTTAATCTGTCAACAGATATGTGAATAAAGCTTCCATTTCTTCCAGATAATAGAAATAATCTGATTTAACCTGTACCAAAAAGCTTTACAACCACATGGTGTTGAGAAGGCCACTCACCCCCAGCATTGATTTCCACTTCTATGTTGTCGTTTGCTTTTAGGTAGGTCAGTGTGCAAGGCTGCGCAATACTGAGGGTTCGGAGCTCAGTTGTTGTCAAGTTCTTCACATTCCCATAGAGCCTTTGTAAGAGCTGCATCTGCAGGTGGCAATAAAAACCTGGAGCTTGAGAGGTAACATTCTCCACCACTTCGATGTGATTGCACAACAGATGCTTCAAACCTCCTAAGTAATTGCCAGGGTTATAAATTATTTCAAGCTCCTTGTGTTTTAAAGCTTTGCAAAATGCTGGCTTATTTGATGAAAGGGATATGTCTTTGGAAGCAAACCCAAATCTTCAGGGAGATGTTTTCAAGATGCAGTCTCCTGTGGGTTTTATTTGCATCACAGGTTTTGGAAATAAAGCAGCAGCAGATGACAACCCCCCAGGGGAGTTTCCCCGCAGTTCCCATTCATTTCAGTGTGGCTTACAATGGGAGCGCCTCAGCTGGTTGTGTGTGTGCTCAAACTGTGTGTGTGCATGCATACTGACTAAAAAGAAAAATAGAAAGTGAAACCAATAGTCTGTCTGCATGGCAATAAGAACCACTGGGTTCAGCAGGGGTTTGAGGAAAGGGCACACAAGATTGCAGCTTCAGGTTGTGCATAACACAGAGACACCTTGGAGCAATCCCCACTGATCAGTGGGACTTATTTCTGAGAATATGTGCATAAGATTGCAGTGCACACATTCAAAGTAGATAATCAGGAGTTTGACATGAATGGATGCATCCACAAAACTCCCTGTACAATATTATTCCAGGAAAGTTTAATATCCTAACTAGCTTAGCAGTGAGTAGCTTCTCCTCTGCCACCATCTATGACACAAAGAGACCCATAGTATTATAAGATGAAGCAGATGATGTGTGATTTCCTCTGCCAACTGTGTTGGGACTTTGAAGCTGCAGTGGAGATGAAGACATGAATATTAAAGTGAATGCAGGAACTGTAACCCCAAATCTCCCATGCCTAAGTATCACCTCCATAAGCAATGTGGTCCGAAGTACCGAATATGTGGAAACCTGTTCAGTTTGAATGACAATGGGCTGTTAAGAATGTATGGAAAGGATTCATATGTACATCCCACATAAAATGTTTTTATCAAATGAAATAATGATTTAAAAGGCCCTCACAAAGTTCTCTTTGCACTGTTTATCCCTTCAATTCATTATCCATGTGCCTCCTAGCAAGATATTTGTTAGTGTGGAAGCTCCCCAAGCATATCATGTACGTTCTATAACTAAGCTTTAATGAAAGCTCTTCATTTGACATGAAATAAGTGAAATACAGAGAAAGCTCCAAAAGCTGACTATATTGACAAGTATGGTATGTGAGAAAGCTGCAGTTCAGTATTGTTCTCCTTTATCTAGGAAAGGCTATCAATGGATTCTGCTAGTATCCATTGCAGTGGCACAATAAGAAAAAAAGAAAAACATTGTTTGTAGTTGTTGGTGGCTTGCTTACATGCATGTGTGTGACCAGTATCTCATCAATCAAAGGCACTGCTTGCAAGCCAGTGTGCCAGAGAGAGACTGGGGCCGAGATGACCTGAATTCACTGGCTGATCTTGGGCCAGTCATTATCTTCCAATCTAACCTAGCTCACAGTTGTTTAAGGATTATGTTTGCCCTGGCTCCTCTGAGGAAGGATAGGATAAAAATATATATTTTTACTCATTATAACAATATGTGTATATGACAATTTCAGTTTTAAAAATAAAAATTATTCACTGCAATTATTTATTATTATTATTAGCATTTCTATACTGTTTTAAAGAAAAAAACTTCAAAGTGATTTATAAATCTGTGATAGCCTTCCAGGTATGCAAATCATCATTTGATGTTTGGTGGTAAGTAGGCATGTGTGAATATTCCCTGTGCAACTAACAACACTGAAAGGGTGCTATTCTCTTTGTGAGGAAAATAGGAAGTTGCCTTATACTGAGTCAGATCATTGGTCTAGAGCTCAGTACCGTCTACACTGACTGGCAGCCACTCTAGGATTTCAGAGACAGGTCTCATAAAATGTTATTTTATGAATGACACTGGAAATCATAATAATATACATATTCTGGGAAAAGTAGAATTTGTATAATGAAGTATCAAAAAAATGACACACAAAAAGAAATCCACCTTTTAAAATTAACCAGTGATGTAGATCATTGTCTTCTGAAAGTATACCTCAAGTTCGTCATTCTTTCAGGCTGTGTGAAATTGAAGAGTGAAGCAAAAACAAATTATCTTGCAATATTCAATGGCAATGTCATTCAACTTAAAATGGCTTTCTAGGGAGGTTTAGATTTACAGAGATTCTGCAGATGGCTGGTTCAGAGGGGAAAAGGAATTTGCATATGCCAGTTGGGTGAAATATATCTGCACCTCAAGAGCTCCTAATGGGGAGCTCTATTTATTTGTCAACATGCTATAAGGTAAAAATATGTATATGTATTTCTCTTCATTACCTGAAGGGTGGGCTTTAACAAGGACAAATCATTTACATTTCAAAACCAGAGACTGTGACATGCTGAGAATCTAGTCTGGGGGATGTTTTTTAAAACACTGCTTGGCGGTTCTCTTGGGATAAGCATGTATAACTCTTCCTGAAATTTAAATGCTCTGCTATAAGAATTACCAAGAATTTTCTGCCATTTACAATTCAGATCTCTAACTCAGCTGAGGGAAAATCTTTCTGATGAGTTTGGACAGCAAACAAAAAGCCATTGCCAGCTATTTCTCCTCCCCCACTTTCTTTCTTTTTTTCCCTTTTGGACATGAAAGACATATCCACATAATACAAGCAGGAAAAGATAGCAAGTATTTGCATTTATGGAGGGAAACATGGTATTTTACAAAAGAAAAAACGTCTTGAGATGATCAAGGGATGGAAATCTGTGCAATTAAGAAACAAACTGCTTCATTGTGGGGCTTATTCACAAACATTTTAGAGAAAGGTACAAAGAGTTACAATGTTCCCTTTATAGAGGACAGTTTGTAGAAAGGTAGGAACAGCTGAAAACTTGATACTTCACAGTTAATTCCCCATATTTTAAACGGTTTGCATTACTTTATTTATTCAGTGGGTTTGGTCAGTTATAAGGATTCTTCCTTTGCTACACAGAAATCATGAGGACATCTAGATATAGTAATACAATAAGATATAAAGTAATATATAGTCTGCCCCGATGGGTGAATTAACAGGAGGAAAAACATGTTTGTTTTATCTTTTTCCAATCTGAAACTATTATTTCTATTTTGTGCCTTTTCAGTCAATTGTTTACCTCATTTGTGATGGTTATTTATATATATATATAAACATGTTGAATCTCTTAGCTTCATTTTAGGATGCACAGGTGGGGTAGCCAAACTAATAAAAAAATAAATTTTGAAGTACAGAGCTGGCGTAGAGAACCTAATCTTGGCTGAAAACATGCTGTGGAGTAGGGGACTTTTGTCTCCCACTGCAGCCCTGATCCAGATCAGACTCTTCGTTTGAACTGAAATAAAGAAATTCCTTCCAGTAGCACCTTAGAGACCAACTAAGTTTGTCATTGGTATGGGCTTTCGTGTGCATGCACACTTCTTTGTTTGAATTGAGAGTAAAGTTGCTGTTGGTTGTACTTTCTAGAACTGTGCAACTGCTCTGACAAGTATGAGATTCAGCTGCAGTGGGTTGAGTGAACCGCCAGATCCCCCTGGGTCATGCTGGGTCCTCCTGAAACAATCCAGGACTGCTGAAAGAGCAGTTGATTGGGCAGCAAGGGGTGGGGAGAAGGAGCCACAGACAGCCTTGCATGGGTCTCCCCCGCCCCAATGTTTAATTAGTGTTTTTAAATGCAGCTTAAACCCACAGGTCAATTGGGGTTTAAATCCCCAGGCCCGAATTGGTTTGTGGCCCAGATCTGGAACAAGTTAGGGCCCACATCATCCTGGGTTGGATCCAGGAGCACTCCTGATGTGCCACATCAGGTCACAAATCAGATCAGTAATCCATGCACATCTGTATTATTTACTCTTTTCTAAAATGTGCACAATTACCTGTGAGCCCCCATCACCACCACTAGATGTCACAGAGCGAGCCGGCAAGTAAATCACACAGTACAAAGTTGGAGTTAACTCCTTATTAGCAAAAACACTGTCTTCACAGACTTGGCTGAATATCGGGCCTAATGAGCAGAGCTGCTCATTCCCTATAGCAAATCAGTTGCCAAGACTAAAGACCCTACCTCCTCACAGCTGTGTAAGTCCCCTCCTCTCCAGGGCTTTGTCTAAGCAATCGGAGACTGTGCCTGTGTGTGCAACCAACCTCTCCTCTATCCTTTTCATGCCTCTTCTGGTGCTGGGAGACAAGCGGGGAGGGGAGCTTGTCACAGCAGGAGAGGGAGACACCTGTGACTCATTACTGGCCTGAATCATCTCTGCCTCTTGGCCTCCCTTTTCCCACTCTCTGGCTTCAGTTTCTGCCTCCAATTCTCACTAAGTCCTGTTAGCCCTTCATCTTCCGACACCTCTTCTTCACAGTCTTCTCCTTCCTCCCTGCGACTATGCATCATTGTCGTCATCCCCCACTCCTCAGGCTCTGAGTCTTCTACCCTTGGTGGTTCCCCAATTGGTTCCTCCCACCACACCTCTGTATCCAACCAGTCCATGGCAGTAGACTGGAAAGTACATTGGTTGAATATGCTGCATGAGAGGACTTCCACTTCTGCAACAGAGCTTCTCTTGACTCTGCATCCCTCTCACTTCCTCCACATGTGCTCTGAAGGGTCTCCCTATTCTCTGGAGCAGGTTTTGGTGGTGCCCAGGGAACTGTGCAGAGGAAAAGAGAGGAAGAGGAAGTCTTGCTGCACTGGAACCATTTGATATATTGTTTCTGACATCCACTGATGTTTCCCATTCATTTTCTTTGCTTTTTCTCACTCTTTTGGTTTAAAAACAATTGCCAGCAAGCCTTTGTTTACCTGACCATTTGTTTGCAAGCAGAGAACTTGAAGTTACAGGTAGGTAGCCGTGTTGGTCTGAGTCGAAGCAAAATAAAAATAATTCCTTCAGTAGCACCTTAAAGACCAACTAAGTTTTTATTTTCGTATGACCTTTCGTGTGCATGCACACTTCTTCAGATACACTTCAGATACACTTCTGTTTCAAGTGTATCTGAAGAAGTGTGCATGCACATGAATTTTTTAATTTTGCTTAGAGAACTTGAAAACATCCTTAACCGAATAGGACTCTGCAGTGTTATATTGCTGTGTCAATATTAAAATATATTAGAAATACATGAAGGGAGGGGAGATGTCATCCAAATGGCCTGTCTTATGCATAGAGAAATAAACTTCCCTTATATTACCAGAACCACCTAAACTATTGCTGGAGCTCCTTAGAAACAGAAAACAGGAAAACTCTCAGTTGCCTGGTTAACATTTCTGACAGGTTGACAGCTTTCTTTTAGATTTCACTTTTGGATTCCCATCTCTCTGCAGTGGGTTTTGTAGCAGCATTGCATTTCACTAGAGAGCTTACTTGTGTATGCCCACAGATATACTCCAAAATTGCCTTCTGCCAGCGGGGAGTGGGGGAAAAAAATCATTTTAGACTATATAGTGTTTCTCAGACATTTTCTGACTATGTATTATTTCTGAGTTTCAAAATGCTAGATGACACCTATACAATGAAAAGTGTCACCCACATCTCAGCCAGTCTCCCAAAGCCTTGAAATTCACTTTTAAAGGGAAAGTGGTTTCAAATTGCCTCAGTGTGTCCAACAAAGAACACATGACACAATAGAGGGGAAAGTATATACAACAAACCTTTTTTTAAAAAAAAAAAACACCCGAACACCTCACTCTGCTGATCTGCTGAAGGACTCTTGCATTTCAATCCCCTCCCCTCCAGTCCACAGTGTCAAGTTGTGGTTGATATCAGCTGGATGCTGGTTTTGGAGGATCTTTCAGGCATTCATAAGCACATGGGAATCATTGCGGGAGGGAGGAGCGCAGGCCGCATTGCGCACTGTCCTCTTCTCAAGTCCCTCCATGGATTGAGGGTATGCCTGCAGTGGGCAAACCTGCAAAACGTGCAGAGGTTGTCCCTGTAAACTGGAACCCCGAACCATTGCTTTCAGCAGGTCTACTCTAAGCATAAGGGATGCAGGTGGCGCTGTGGTCTAAACCACAGAGCCTAGGGCTTGCCGATCAAAAGGTCGGCGGTTCGAATCCCTGAGACGGAGTGAGCTCCCGTTGCTCAGTCCCTGCTCCTGCCAACCTAGCAGTTCAAAAGCACATCAAAGTGCAAGTAGATAAACAGGTACTGCTCCGGCAGGAAGGTAAACGGCGTTTCTGTGTGCTGCTCTGGTTTCTCAGAAGTGGCTTAGTCATGCTGGCCACATGACCTGGAAGCTGTACACCGGCTCCCTTGGCCAATAAATTGAGATGAGCGCTGCAACCCCAGAGTCGTCCGCGACTGAACCTAATGGTCAGGGGTCCCTTTACCTTTACTCTAAGCATGGACTGATGATCTGGCTCGGTAGTAATTTATTTATTGTGTTTACTTCCCACATTTCCTCCAAGTTGCTCAAGGTGGTACACATGGTTCACTTCCTTCTTGTTTTATCTTTACAGCGACCCTACAAGGTAGGTGAGGCTGAGAGGAAGTTACTGGCCCAAGGTCACCCAGTGAGCTTCATGGCTGAATGGAGGATTAACTTTAATCTAGATCCAAACCAACAACTTCAAAAGGGATCAATGTGGCACTAGCTGACACTGCCTCCTTCCATCAACCACCCCTTTCACTCTACCAATCTCCCGATTGTTTTTAATGGATCCAGTGTTCCCATTTCTCTGCATAGAGAAGGTGAGGAGGTTTTCACTCCTATTGTGTGCTAGAATTTCTCCTTTGATGACTTTTTACTCATCATGAATACACTAGCCACTTTGTTTGTCTTTAAAGATAAATTTAATATAAGTGAATGAACAATAGCATTAATACATATGCTGACAACAATCAACGAGAAAATGTAGTTAGATGGGGGAGTGATTGATAAATATCTCATTTTGCTTTTTTACTCAGTGCATTAACACTAACATTCCTCAGCACACAAGTTGAATTTTTATGCCATTAACTTCACAGAAAGGCCTTCTGTTTCCTAACCGATTTTTAGGTAGCACTATTGGATAATTTAAAAATAAATCTGTCCTCCACCAACACATGCTCTGCAGCATATTCTTGACAAATTCCCCTAACAGAAGAAAATAGAACTGCTCTTATGCTTCCATGCACCTCCTCCACACACTTCAAGCAGCTTCCCATGAGAAGGCCAGGCCATGGAAATCAACATTTAGTTAAAAACAAAAATAAAAGTCGAGTTTATTTTTACCTGATTGGACATAAATAACGCTGCCCCATGCTTAAGTAAAATGCCATTAGTGTTTGTCTCTAAATCAGCATAGTGACAAAAGATAACTACAGTATTCTCCTATTTTTATACGATGCAGCACGGTCAATGATCCATTATATCTTACAGCTGCATGTTAAGACATGCATGATGTTTATGGCCCAATTCTATCATGGCATATTGGTACATTACTGGCAATGGCATCAATAGAATTTTAATATGCCTGATGAGGCTTTGAGCTTACAATAAATAGCACAGGGGACTGAAAACCAGTACAGCATGCTTTCCACAACAATTGATGCTATTGTCTCCTCTAGACAAGACAATTACAATTAGGTGATGTGAGAAATCTGCTCAGACGTTCCAGCAATTGCAGAGTATATCTGACTGTTTCTCCAGCAAATGGAGAGCTGGCTGGCAGGAACAAATAACACCCAGCTTTATACTCAGCACTGCTTGCAATCAATTATCTAATGGTTAAAATGAAGGTGCCAGCTACAAAGGCATAAGTGATTGAGCACCCAGTTATTTCAGAGACCTGAAACTTTTCTCAAGGAAGATGAGTCAGATTGCTTTGTGGGATGTGACTCTGTCTTCTTAAATCTGGAAGAAGCCAAAGATTCTGGGGCTACATCAGACAATGGACTGTTGGGTGATAATTCAAGTAGAAAACCAGCCCTCCAGTTGCCTGGACTGGGGCATTCTCCACATGGCACAACAAGATGCCCAGCTGGTCACTCACTGAGTGAATATTCAACAAGCCACAGATAACCTGGCTCTCTGATGAATGTACTTTTATAGTGCCACACTAAATATTTGCTTATTCAGTTTGGATCCCAAAGTAGATCTGCAGGTTGCTGCAAATATCTCCCTCCCCAAAACAATATTAATGAATGAGAATACACACACACACACACACACACAAACATGTTTCTAAGCCATTTGTTCACCTTGTTTATTGGCACTTCAGTGTTATTTCCCCCACAGCTCGATTTTCTTCAAACTGTGGGGGAAATTGCACCCCACAGTTCCTAGCATGATCTCAGGCAACCAGTGAGCATGTTACAAATGTGACAATGTCATAACTCTGCATAGCCAGCTTTGACAACATAATGACATCATTGGGAGCAAATGAAACCAATTTTGGGTGAGGACAATGCTTCCAAGCACGGGTTTCATTGGCAATTAGAAAGTGAACTTAATGATGACTTTTATAAGCTAAACCTGTTCAAAACAGTAATTCCTAAACTGATGAATACCTTAATATCCTCTTAGAGCAATCAATGAAAACTTCATAAATGGTGGAAGCCTTTTGATGCTGATGAAAATGTTCCCCAGAATTGCTCCCCCCCTTCAACTCAGCTGAATACCTATGTGATACCTGTAGTTTCAAATCAACATTAATTCCTCAAAAATGAAATGTGTTAAAGAGGCCTTGGCTGTTCCTGAACAGGCAGTTCTAAAAGTACAGAAGAGATTGCTTGCGCCTGACATCTGAAATGAGGGTTTAGTTCCACAAAGGTCATCTCCAAATTTCTCCTCCCTTTTTCAGCCCAAACCATACTTGATAAACCTATCTTTTATATGTGTCGAAGCTGCGCTTTCTGTACAACTCATTTACTTTTCTATCACAGTTTTAGATGGAGCCCATTAACAAAGACATGTGTCAGTGCTTTCATAACACTTTATCTGAAAAAAGACAATCCTCTAACTTCATTCAAAAGGTCAGCCATTAAATGAGCAGATATTCTGTATCACTCGTATTTGCTTTCAGATGTCATTAATGCTTGCTTTTTCACATTTGCAATGTTTGCTTGTCTGCCTGCTGAGTTCCATGTTGGAACTTCAGGAGAATTCCGGAAGCATCACCAAGTACAATCCATATTATGAAAGGGCTACTGTGTCTCCATAGCTGCATTTGGTAACCAAGTTTATGGCACATATACGGTACTTTTGCACTCAATGTTGCAAAATCAAGTAAATACTGATTCTCCATGGCAATTTGCTCTCCTCCTGGTCACAAACATACAATTATTTCTGCAATGGGCGGAAACAATCCCCCAATTCAACAATTCACTCTTTCAGATGCATGTTTTTCTTTGCCCAACCTTTTCAAAAATGCGTATTGTAGATATTGTCCACTGATCATCTTGTTGTATTGAATTTTTAGTCTTGGTGTATATTTGTTTGGTTTGGGGTTTTTTTTGTACACTGCTCTGATTAATTTCTTAAAATAAATGACTATAAATGAGCCTATCAACTTACATCTGCAAAGACCTCGTTATCTTTAAGTCTGAAATGACGGTGGCTTTGCATAGCAGGCATAGATCTGCAAGGCAGAAGTCTGCTCCTGCAGATGAATTCCCACAGTTGCAGTTGTTAAAACACACACACACACACACACACACACACACACACACACACACCACTGTCAGCTTCCACATGCCCCTGCTGGAGTGAACTGGGCTCTCCCCACTTCTTCTACTCTCCCAACAGAGTCATTCAAAAGAGAAAGAAGCAAAGTGGACATAACACAGATAGGAAGGGACTCAGTCAACGCAGAAGCCTCAAAGCTCCTTTGCATGTTCAATGACACCGTTAGGCACTCATATGGACCTAGATGATTTCTGGGACCATGAACCCACATGGGCATAAATCCATGTAGGCCTCTCCATAAGAATGAAGCAGGGTAGTGGGAAATATCTGGTGGCATCCTGAGGATGTGTTAAACCTACAATCTCACTAGGGCCAGAGGTTACTTGAAGCAGAAGAACCACTGCTGAATACTTTCCTGACAGTGAGGGAGGTGGCAGAGGGATAGGGGCGAAGGAAGGGGGTGTGGGCCACCCCAGGTGTTACCACTGGGGGGGGGTGACAAAACGCCGGACAGCACTCACCGCAGGGCCTGCAGTGCAACTGAGCCACGTGTCTCTCCTGGGAGAGAGCGGTGGCTTGGGAGCGTGCAGGCTCCCCGCTGCCCAAACGGTCTGCCCGCTGCCTCCCCCCAGCTATAGGGCATCTGAGTGGGAGGAGGCAGGCAGATTCTGGAGGCCCCGCGGTGCGCCCCACCCCTATGGGTGGTTTGCACCGATCCTGGCACCTGAGCGGCTTCCTCCGCTGTTGCAGAGGGAGATACTGTATTTTTTGCTAGAGCACCTCTGACATGACAGAGGGGTCTGAATTGGGCCTCCCTCCAACAAACAGACTGACATAGGATCCAGTGGATCCTTCGCTAGCTCCTTTCAACCCACCCCTGAAAGACCTTGTTTCAGGACCTTATTCTGGCTTTGGCCACATGGATTACATCTGCTGGTAGCTGCACAACAACCCTTGGTGATATAATAATTGTTCTAGGTGGAGGATAACTGTCCAGGAGTAATCTGGTTTTTCAGGATGAGTGACAAATGAGACCAAGTTTTACACATATTTAGGTAGGTACCAAACTCTATCCCAAGCAAATTCGAAATACGTTTGATGGTTCCTGCTTAAGCAACACATCTGGAAAAAATTAAGGGAAGGTTGCAAAGTTTTGATAAGAGTATCAATGTTTCTTGGAGGTGTTTTGCACATCTCTAAAGCTGATGTGATTCGTCATAACAGTCTTTTTAAAATGAAATTCTGGACAAGAATGTATTATAGACAGCTGCTGACTCAGGTGCACTGCAGAGGAAGAAACATCAACTAAAATTATGCTTAGCTTCAAAGCAAAAAGAAAATATGCTAAAATGTTGACATTTGATTTTTGTCCAATGGAGCAGCACTATAATTTTCAATGAGTTTTTCTCTGGGGTCCTATTAGCACTCAGCATTTTGTCTCATGCAAATATCTCATTGACATGTAAACATTTCACAGATGGAGTAGGAATAAAATATAACTATTTCTGGTTGTGCTTGTCAAGACTGGGCTGCTATTCTAATCACATTTACTAAGGAGTCCTATTGAACACAATGGAACTTATATACCCATGAAAATTTATTGGATTCCACTGCATGAACAAGGAATTATTATAGCATGAAATCTAGTTACGAATGATCACACAAGAACTAAGTAGTTCTTAATATACTTCAGGTGTGTTATACATATATATCTGCAAGGACACATCCATGCACAATGTAAGTATAATTGTACAACCAAACGACACCATGTGATAAATTCAGCTTTCTTAGGGAGGCACCTGCAATGGATCTGCTCAGGAGGCCAGGCCTAGTGAGCACAGCAACTCATCCTGGTAATATCATGCCCCTATGAGACACTAGTGGGGAATGAAGGTTCCCCACCCCCATCCCACAATTGCCTAAGTCTTCTCCTCCCCAAGCAATCTGAGACTCTGTCACCATGACTGTCTATGTTCCTCCCTCTTCATACCTCTTCTGGTCCTGGGAGACCAGGGGGGAGGGGAGCTGGTTACAGCAGGAGGGGGAGACACCCTGGCTTTTTCACTAGCTTGATTCATCTCTGCCTCTTGGAATTTTTTGCTCTGATTCTAGACTGTCTCTGCCACAGCCTCTCCTGCTCACCTCGTCCTCCCAGTCTACTCCCTCTTCTCCCTCTGACCATTCGTCATCCCACCACCAATCCCCTGGCTCTAAACCTTCCTCCCTTTGGGGGGTTCCCCAACTAGTGGCTCCCACCACTCCTCTGCATCCAGCCAGTCCATAACAGCTGATATTGTGTGAGCCCATATTTCCTCTACTACCTACAGCAGGCACCCCCAAACTTCAGCCCTCCAGATGTTTTGGACTACAATTCCCATCTTCCCCGACCACTGGTCCTGTTAGCTAGGGATCATGGGAGTTGTAGGCCAAAACATCTGGAGGGCTGCAGTTTGAGGGTGCCTGGACTAGATGAACAGCATGCTATCTGGTAGAGTTTTGCTCAGGTTTACTGCTGCAGAGTGTGGGGGGGGGGGAGAGCATTGGCCACATTCACTCCAATATTCAGCAGATAATTCCTGACCTGCCTGGCTCAATCTGCACAGGTTCTGGCAATGCACCTTTTGATGAATTAAATCATTACCTCTCCTTCCCTACATTGTAAGTCAATATAGTAGCAAAATCGGCCAGTGTTGGCTCAAAATATTAGGCTCTACAGCCTGAGGACAATTATGTCAGAAGACTAAAGATGTGAAAAGCTACAGATGGAGTTCATATGTCACTGTTGGCTTGAACAATTACAGCTGTTCCTTTTGCTTAATGATGGGCCAGAGTAGCTGTGAAAACAAAAGTGGGATTTTCGGCTTGAGCATTATTTCTTTCCATAAAAAGCATCCAGAAGCTGGAGTATACTGTCAGCAGTTCAAAAGGTATCACATAGACGCCTTCTGTGGCTGTCAAAAAGTAAAAAGATTTGGAGAAGTTGAGAACATCCCTACAGTCTCTATAGTTTTGCTGACGTTAATACCAACTTTTAGAGAATTAGAATAAATTTGAAGGAGCTGTGGTCTATTAACAGCTGCTCGTGAATGTACGTTGGTGCACATATGTTTTGTTTGTGCCCTTTGTTATTGTATATGTTTGTGATGCCAACCTGTTGTTCTTAGACTGCAGCAAGGTGAGAACTAAAGGCCTATTCCTATATCATCTTAGCTGCATGGTTGCTTCCCACCAGTATTTCAAGCTTTGCTGAAATACAGGTGGGAAGCAACCACACAGAAGTAGTGAATCACATGACTACTTCCCATTGCAGTCTTGCCCCTCCCAGATGTTCACTCTGGGTGTCACAAAGGTTACCTAAGGGCCTTTTCAGTGGTGGCTCCTATGGAATGTTCTCCCCATGAAAGCTGGCCTGGTGCTTTAATTGCTTATCGTTAGGCACCAGGCAAAACCTTTTTTTTCTGCAAGGCTTTAGGTGGCTTCCTTCAGTGGTTGAGATGCTTTAGTCCTGCCTTTTAAAAATATGAATGAGTTTCATATTTTTATGTTTTATGCTTTTAATGTATGTGTTATTGTTATAAGTATCTTTGAGTTACCTTTGTACAAACAAAAAATGACTAATAAGTTTAATAGATGATAATGATGATGATAATGATAATAATAATAATAATAATAATAATAATAATAATAATAATAATAATAATAATAATTACATCCAAATATAGCACCCTGGAACTCTCAATCCACTGCGTTCTCCTTCAAAACCACTCTAAGTGACAGGCACCTGGTCATCCTTGGCAGCTGTGAGGTTTGTTTGTTTGTTTGCTTTGGCGGCAGCTGCTGTTGTTTAAAGTGAGGATAACATTTGATGCGACCAAAGGAAAACTATTGCTATTTTGGTTCTTGACAAAAGAATTGCCAAGTTCTCATCCTCAAGAGATTTAACATAAGTTACATCTAATGCATTGCAACCTGACTTGAACTTCCTGTGTCAACACAGTGTTTGTGCTGCCACAAGGGTCTATTTTGTATCATTTTGGTTCTAAATGCATCAGCTGTTTTTTGTGCTTTGAACAGGTTTTTTTTGCTGTTTTGATTGTACAGTACATCACCTTGAGACGATTGTGTAAAAGGCGATTAATATATTAACAACAACGATGATGATGACAGTTTGCCACAGAAAATCAAAGTATTCTTTTCAGTGTTCATAAATCCAAATTGGTTACTCGTTAACCAATGTCACCCTTTTTTGTAATTTCACTGGCAATTTTATTGGTTGTAAAAACTGTTCATCTGTTAAGAGAATCAGCACAGTGCGGACGTGAGTAGTACATGCTGCCAGAAGAGAGCACATTGGTCTCATTTCATGCAATGATGGGGAAGTGTTGGTGGACAAATTATGTGTGCATTTTCCTTGCTTGTTCATATTCATTTTTTAAAAAAGCCAGGAAGTCTTGGCATGGGGAAATTGTGTTCTGTTAATTGGTTTTTCATGAGCCAAGGTACCTACTTTTGTGGCTGAAAGATAGCATACAAACATTTCAAAAACTAACAATAAAATAACCAAATTCTCATGTGACTTTTTGCATTTGGACCAATTCCATGCACTATGTCAATTGTGAAGGGCACATGCATATATATGCTGATCACTTTTCCCTTTCGAATACACAAGTTGTGACTAGGGGGAAAATCTTTTATTATTATTATTAAATTTTTATTCCATTTTCTTTTTAAATTATTACATACATCACATATCCATAACATTCATATTACCTTCGCTCTCCCCTCCCCTCCTGGGCTTCCCCCAACTTCCACTTCTGATTTATTTTTCCCTTATTTCACATTGTTGTTTCTAAAAACAACAACACACTATATTATTTCTTTATCTTCCATATATTTTTGCTAATAAAGGTGTGTGTGTTTATTTAAATCCTGCCATCAAGTCAATAGTTTTAAGTGATAATGCTTCAATAGGTGATAACCACCAAGGTGTCTTAGGTTCTAGTAAGTCTTTATATTTTCCCCACACTTTAAACAATGATCTCCATAACTTGCAAGGCCTTGCTCCTTCTCTCTCTCCGGCAACTCCCTTATTCGAACCGTATTTACATTTAGTCGTAGTTGCAAAAGCAAATTCTGTTGTTCCAGTACATTTTGTCTATCTGCCAGACCCCCTACTGCCCCAGCCAGTGCCAATTGATCCTCTTTTATACTTTCCACCAATTCCAATGTCTTTTCCAATTTTACCAATTTTACTTCTAGAGCATTTAACTTTTCATCCAGTTGATCGAATTTCTGTGACAGTATCTCATTGGAGTTCTCTATATCTGACCTTACTTCCAAAAATTGTTTATTCATAGATTGTTCCAGTCCTTTCCTAAATTCTGCAAAAAGCTCTGCCACGTCTGATTTAGGTGTCTTCTCAATATCTTCTGTGCTGACGCTGTCCTTCTTTCTAGTACTTTCTTTTTTACTGTCTCCTGTTTTGGTTTCTCTGCCGTGTCTATTCTTAAAAAAAAATGCTTAAAACACTTCTGTCTCAAGGTCGTTTCACCTCCTATCTCTTTCTCACTCTTAAACTTGTATGTAGAACTTCCCCCACTAGTCCTATCACAACTCAATTTTATACTAGTATATATCAACAGCTTCACTTTTAAGAAAATTTCAGACACTTCAAAAATAATCCAAAACAAAAGGAAGGATCACACAGTTTAACAAGAAAAGAAACCTGGTTATTATCACAGTCCACGAATGATGTTACGTTGTTCCCTTGATGGTGGTCTGATGCTTTCAAAGTCTCTAGTCGTATCTTATAATCCTTGCTGTATCTTGTAGTCCAAAATGATTTATTTAAAATCCAATATGTTCCAGACGTAAATCAGTTTTGTAATCCGAATGGTATTTATAATCCAATATATAATGTTCTCCTCAGTTTTTATTTCAGTGTGCGACCCTGCTCATTGAAGGTTTTTTTTCTTTCCCCTTTCCTACTCCCGCTCTCCCAGGCACTTCTACTCCCTGAGATTGCTCCCAGTTTTGGAAAAGTGTTCCCCTGTTGAGCTTTGGTAGGATTTGCTAAGATCCAGGGTCTTTTAAATTTTATCTCTTTTTTTGCAATCTTTTAATCACTTTCATTCATGAAAACAATTTCTCAATTCATAAAAAACTGAGGGCACTCCACTCCATTCATGTACAGTCATACCTCGGTTTAAGTATGCTTCGCTTTGAGTATTTTCAGTTTAAGTACTCCGTGGACCCAACTGGAACGGATTAATCCACATTCCATTACTTTCAATGGGAAAGTTCGCTTCAGGTTAAGTACGCTTCAGGCTGAGTACTCCGCGGACCCGTCTGGAACGGATTAATCCACTTTCCATTACTTTCAATGGGAAAGTTCGCTTCAGGTTAAGTACAGACTTCTGGAACCAATTGTGTTTATAAACTGAAGTACCACTGTATAAGGCAGCTTCCCATGTTTCTATGGAGTGGAGTGGTTTTGTCTCAAAGCAGACGAGATAAATGTAGATGGCTTTGAAATCTGCTGGAAAGAAGTGGGGTGATAAGTCTGCCCAAGAAGCAGGGTTGCATCTCACCCCACCCCACAAGTTACATTGACATGCACACTGTCCATGAGATCACATGCAGAGTAAAATAAATAACTGGGAATTATATGGCAGCTGCATGTTCATAGTGAGCACATCATGTACTACCTTTCAGTTCTGGAGGAGCACATAAGCTCCTTCTTCGCAATGTGGTTAGGACCTGAGCTAGGTGACAATGTGAACAGGACTTGTAACTTTTTTTTTAGTTTTCCAACAGGAACAAAAGCAGGCTTCTCAAAACAGTAAAATTTTGAAACCCTTGCAATTTGTTGAGGCATAAACATCTGATCCCCATCCAGCTCTCATTCATTGTCCTTTTTAGTGCTGATCTTTAAAACTGCAGAGGCAGGATATCAGCTCGGATATCAGAACAGAGAGCACCATGAATTTAAACTTAGTGCTTATCGTGGTAAGCAGAGTTACTTGACCGGAGACAGGATAATGCTGAAGAGATTCAGAGCCTTTCAAACTTGTTATTACTTTAATTATGCAAATATTTATTACTAACTTGTCTAGCTATACTTTTATCAGTTCACTTTTCTCATTTGGAAGCAAATAGATATAAAGTGAGTTGCACCTTATAACTCTGTGTTTCAGTGGCTTATGAAAAGAGATTTCATATTGCCTTTTAATGATGTGAATGACATTAAAATAAAAGATCCCATCCATTGTCATTGAAAACACAAGTGAAATTCAGTTTAAATGAGAAAAGCCACACACAAAAGCACCAAACACGTGATGAATTAGAAAATCAATGCTGATCTGTGAAGATTACAGAAACACATTAGAAGGATAGGTGAATGAGCATAGTGCTTACTTCCTGAAGTAATACATGATTAGGCTGCATGTGGCAGATGTGATCATTGCTGTGTATGCCTGTGTATTATTTTCCCCTTATCTCTTCCTTATCTCCATTCCCTTCCTTATTTACACTTTGACTACACAGTGTATTGAGCCCAGTTTTAGAAGTGAAATTCAGAACTCTGTTTCTCTAACGTTGCAGCACGAAGTGAATCTTATTTGTCTGGTAGTCCATTGATTGTTCTCTGAAGCAGTACTATGGAAGCAAAAGTTTAAACCAAAGGCAAAGACTTTTACTTAAAGTAATTAAAAATATCTCTGTGGCCTTTCCATCACAAAGACTCCAGCTGGCTAAACTAGACTCAAACCAAGCACACAATTCAATGACAATTAAGTTAAGAGCATCAAGACCCTTTTGAGAGAGAGAGACTGATGCAGCAACAAAAATCAGATCCAGATTAATAGCATACATTATTTGCCCACCCCACAAAAGATTCCTGGCTATTCCTTCTCCCCACTTTTTGTGGGAGGAATTAATGATCCCGTGAAAGTGGGGGGTGGGAAGATATTTGGCCAAGCTGTAACCTAGTTAAACACCCCCCCCCCCCGAGTTCAATTTTAAGTAATTAAAATAATTCCACTTACAGACAAAAGGGGACAAAATCAATACTGCAGGAGCCAGTTAGCTAAAACTAGACTAATCAGTACTCAACAAGAAACACAAAGCAAATGATACAGTACAATGTCTTTATTGGAGCACACCAGTGTTTAAAACTCCGGAAGCAATTTTTCAAGACACACAAAGCTTTGGGCCAGTTTATTCTTCACCCAGCAGTATTTGTAGAGCTTTTGTTGCCAAGACGGAGAGAATGAGTTAAAGCAGACGGACAAGGTTGGTAAGATTTCAAGTTATACAATGGCTCAAATGAAAAATATATGTTTAGAAATATAAAAAGCTAGTAGCAAGATGCGTCTTTGTCTCCAGTAACCATTCAGGCTGGACAGAGTCCTTTGAAGACAGAACAGGAAGAAAAGCAGAGCAGAAAGGCTATCATACTAGCAGAACTGGAGAATAATTCTGACAACTGACCAGAGCAGACAATTTAAATGCTTTAAGCCATATTTAGTAGCAGTTGCTGCTGACTTTGGCTTGTACCCTCTTAGAACCAAGTCCTAGCTCTCAGAGTCAGGGAGAGATTTGAGGGCGTTTCTTAGACTCACACACTCAGTCTCCTTCACTCTCTGTATTAATATTATAAAACGTTCCACTTACAGGGCCAAATTCAGTATATTCCAGTATATTAAGCAAACCCTTAACATTTGTTCCGCAGAACATTTAATCTTGATCAAGAAATTGTAAGAATTCCCTTCCAATGCTTGAAACACCGAAGGGAAATATTAGACATAAGACGGGTTCTCCATTACAGAGAGCACGATTTGCGGTGGGGGCTGAAAACCACGCCTATGGCAAAGGTGGGGGCATGAGTGGCCACCGTTTGATTGGTTAAGGGCTGTTGTTGGGCAAATTGGTATGTATCATTTTGTGAATCAAACCTTGGGGTGTATTTAAGCTTAACGTTGGTTTTTTCTGGACCCTTCTCTTTGGCTGCGTTTCTGATCACTCGAAGCACTTCTGGAGGACAGCGGAGCAATCTTCTCATTGTCTGGTTACATTTCTTTATTTTCCCCTTTGTTCTAATCCTCTCCAGTCCCTTAATTAATTTAACTCCCCTTCCCCCCCTTTTTTCTGCTTGATTTCCCACCCCTCCCCTGGTGGGGTCTTTGTCACCCCAGGAGGCTGTTTGGCCTCTTACCTGGCCTTTGGGAAAATTCTCCCTGTACCTCTGAGCACTACCCATGCGTTACCCTCCTTGGCTTGCCTTTCCTGATAGGGGCTTTCTTGCAAAAAGGTGCCCCCCCATTTTGCCCGTTTTATAATTGTAGGCTAGTCAGGGCTGTTCCAAGCCTGGCTGGAATCTCTTTTGTTTATAGTATTCCTAAGGTTGGCTTTATTTTGGGTGTGTGCAGCATTTGTTGGCTGAATTTTAATTTTGCCTTGGGGCTTGAGTACCATTTTGGGCTGCTTCTTTTCGCAGCCATCGCCATTGGGTGTGAGGCTTGTCATGAGACAAAGATTCTTAAGAGCAGAAGCAGTGAGGCCTACACGGCCCATACAGATCATTCAAGCCTAAGCCTGCTACTGTGCTCTCTCTAAAATGTATCTGTTTGCTTGCAGGCTCAGTGTGTGTGTGTAACTGCCTGTATGTGCTGTTGTTGCTAATGCATATCTGTGGCAGACAGAGTGGAGCCAGTGACTCTCTGTGCCTTCAATGACTATGAGCACTCTGTGTATGCTCTTTAACTATGCTATTTCTGAACCAGTTTATTTTCTTAAAGTATGTTTTGCCCTGATGATAATGGTAGTAGTGGTGGTAGTAATAATAATGATAATAATTGTTATGGTTATTATTATTATCATTTATTTGTATCCCGCCCATCCGGTTGGGTTTCCCCAGCCACTTTGGGCGGCTTCCAACAAAGATTAAAATACATTGAAGGTGCATTGAAGGGTTGGTGTCGCTGGTTCCTCACATGTTTTTAGTTCTTTGCAGATTATGGCGGGGCCTTTTCAGATGCTTCCAGAGGTTGCCTCTCCCAAAGGAAGGAAGGAAGCGTCATCGGAGGCAGTGATCCAGAAGGAGGCAAAGAGGAGCGTGGACGATGATTCCACTTCATCGTCAGTCTGTGCCAGTCTCTCCCAGGTCTCTAGAGGTTGCATCTCATGCAGAGGATGACTTGCTGGTCCGCCGGGCACCATCTTCTGGAGGGAAGTGGCATCAGCGTCATCTTGCCCTGGCATGTTGAAACAGGATCAAGGATCTGGGTCTTTGGCGGAAGACACTCTGCCAGGGCCGGCCAGAACATTTTCGGGCAGCAAATGCAACTCTCGCCCAGTCCTTATTCATCCCTGCGACCTTGAAAGTGTATAGCATCAAAGTGTTGGCCACAATGGCCTTTGCTGCACCTTTATGGGCGGCCTTTGCAAATCTCTCACCTTTAGAGTCGCTTCGAAGCCAATTCTTACGCCGACTTCTAAAATTACCAACATGCTCTTGCCCAGGCACCTCCAGACAGGATCCTGTATATGAGTCTTTGGCAGTTGACAGTCTCCAAGTCCCGGCTAGAATGTATCCAGGTGGAAACTACTGACATCTCCAGAGGTTGCATCCCAGAAGAGGATGCTTGCTGGTTCACCGGGTGCCATCTTCGGGAAGGAAGCGGCAGTGGTGTCGGTGATCCAAGATGAGTATATTGAGGGGTGGGGATGGCGATTCCACTACCTTGGCATGTATATCCCTCATGGGCTATGATGCGATTCAGTTGGTACCTTGGACCTCTACAGGGGTCTGGGGGGGCCATCCCCTCCCTTCAGGCCCATCGCAGGTGGGGAAATCTTTAAAGTCTTGGCTTAATGGCTTTCAAATATTACAGGGTTACGCTTACTTTCCCCAAAACGCGCCCTGCAGGGGTCTTGGGGACAAGGTTGGGTGGACTTCCGATGGGGCTCCACCTCTTGAATGGCTTCCCCTGAGCATTATGAGTGAGGCAGACGTGCTGGAAGCCGGTTTAGCAGCAGAATTTGGGTCTGCAATAGCGGTTCTTGTTAGCCATGGCCCTGTGTGTGTGTGTGTGTGTGTGTGTATATATATATATGTATATGTATATATATGTATATATATATATTTATACATACGCAGCTGTGTGGGAGGTGCCCTTGGGTATCAGTCATACACTGCTTGCCCTATCAGCAGGGCCCCCACCATGCTTTTGATAGAGTGCCCCCCCCTGCAGCAACCCAAATCACCTCCTCCCCAGGCTGATCCGAGGTTGATAAACATGTGTTAATATCCCTTGCCCTTGGTGGCACCCCACTGATTTTATTCATCTTTGATTTTATTTGTCCCCTTTGGGATTATACCTAGTATATCCCTTCTGCCTTCTGCCTGATCCATTATTGATTGCATCGCACAGGCCCCCCCCCCAACCGACTCCATTCCAGTGGAAGTCCTCAAATATACATCCTTGGATCAGGTGGTTGAGCACATTTAAGGCAACACGGCACTCTCAGTGGGACATAGCTTTTCTATTGTAAGGTGATGCCAATCGCTTGTGCAGTATTCTAGTCCTTTTGGGACTTTCCTTCATAGGGCCTCTCAAGTTTGGCATGGTTCACTGGGGTGACCCATTATAGCGTTTGTTTGCTTTCTGGGCTAGATCAGGTGTCACCTGCATCGGCACAGCCTCCCTGGTCGCCTCTTCTTCCCCACTGAGGAGTCGGGGGTTCTGTGGGCGGCGGTTAGACAGAGGGCCCGATGACCTTCCTTTTAATTAGGAAACCAATGGGTCATCAATGCTTGAATATTCCATTTGCCTTTGGAGGAGCTGTCTGCCCTGGAGGAAGTTATTTTGTAATACTTCCTCTGTAGCGAGTGATGCTTGTCAGATCTGCTCTGGCTGGGTGGTCTGTATCTTGCAATGAGTGTGGTTGCCCCTGGTTGCCACTTCTGTTCTACAGGGAACGTCGAGGTGGAACCCATGCCCAGGTTGCAATTCCTATGTTAATGCTATGGTAGTTCACCATGGCATTATGCCTTGAACCGGCTCAGTGCTTCAGGTTCACTATGATGCTAAGTTCTTGACTTTTGGTCCTATTTCAGGGGGGATGCAGGTATGGCTTCGCCCTTGGGGTGGTGACATAATCGTTTGTCATAACTTTCCTTAATCCCCCCATTGTAGTAGCAGTGCACATTTGGACCCAGGGAGCCCAGTGATTGGCAGTCCGCTTTTGGTGCGATACCTGGTAGTGGTGAGCATTTTGGCTTAACAGCCCTCACGCTACAGCGAATATCACTGCCTTTCATATACTTCTTGTGCTGCTGTTCGCTTTATTCCAGGATCCTCTAATGATATGGCTGGTATTCCTTTCAGCCTGCTTAGGAAGCGCCTTGGATCCTGGGCTCAGGTCCCTCAGTTATTGCTGTAATTTCCAACCTACCTGTGTCACTTTGATAATAATTACTAATTACAAGGTATAGCTTCCATTTTCCCTTCAGCTTAAGGTCTTAATGAAGGCCTGGACTGCTCTTATGGCATTTAGCTGGCAGTCCACGGACATTCGGAGGTACTTGTCCTCTCCTTCTGAGCAGGTCCTGCAAGTCATGGCTTACTTGCTGCAGAATGGCGGTGATCAGGAGACTACCCATATTCAGCCCTGCTATGTCTGTTATCGTGCGGCTTTTATTCAGAGACCCTTGCAAATGGTTTGTCATGCGCAGGGCTTTGGAGGGTTGGGATAGGTTCCAACCTCACTAGACGTCAGATGGGAAGCCAGTCATTTTGTCCTCTTTATAGTATCCCACAGCTATAGCTAAGATTGTCTGTGGGTTAAGTATCTAGGCGGACCCCCCCCCTTCTCATGACATTGCATTTTGGAGCATTAAGGGTTGGGGTAAGTGTGTCGGAGCCTGCACGGGGTTGAGAGTCTGGAGGCTTATTGCTTCAGGACTTTCCTTCACAGCCTTGGAGCTTGCCGTTAAGAGTCAGGAGCTCTAAGACGGACCTAGCGGGCAGGGGTACCATCATCAGGCTTCTTGTCACAGGTGGAGTGGGCCCTTGCCCAGTTAGGGATACCTGAAATATCGCGCTCTTCATCCTCTTGGGGGGACTGGCCTCCTCCCAGTGCAAAGATTAAAAGGTTTCCCGTTAACCAGGCATTATTGCTCACCTAGTGTGGCAGTTATTCTGCTTTCTGCTTGCCCTTCGCTGAACGTGCCTCATTCCTTCCAAGCAGGGCTGCTACAAAGGTTGGGCACTGGGGACCTGTCAGGGGACAGGATTGTGCATACGGTTCATTGGAAGGGTGACACGGATAAAGGTTTAAGTTGGGAAGTGTCGTAGTAATGCCTGAGCTAATGCCTGTCTGTTATTTTCCTTGTGTTTTCATAGGACCATCGCTGTGAACTGGATTGTCTGCCGCAGCTTCTTGCACTGGGGCTGGCAAGCCCGCTGACAAGTCTGGACTGGGGTGCCGTCTCGGCCGCTTGCCTTTGCAAGTGTATCTTGGATGTCCAGATTGGGAATGCTTTAGGAGGATTTCATTCCTTTGGTGCAGTCGAGTGTGACCTGCGAGGGTCCTCCTGCAGCGGTGATGGGCAGCTGGGCGGTTGAGTGGCCTGTAACGGTCCTCCCGTAGCGCTAGTGATGATCTGGGTGGGAATGTTTTGCCGTCTTCGCCCGGAGTAAGTTTGCGTCCTGCAGCAAGCGGACTTGGATGAGCTGTTGGCAGTGCCCCCGGGATAAAGAAAATTTAATTTTAATTTGGGCGACCAAATGTGCGGCAAGGTACCCGCTGCCCAGCTGCCACTAAAGAAGTGAATACGACAGCCCAGGAACTTTGCGGGGGGGGGGGTCATAGCTCCTCCAGTAATTTATTTCCAGAGCTCAGGAGTTGGGCCTTGGTTCCAGTCTCGGACGACCGTTGCACATGCATGTGTCTTGGCTGGCCAGGAGAGGGATGTTGTGAGGCGAATTTCTCCCATTGATGCACAAGCAGTTGCACGCTGATGGACTCCCCTCGGCAATTGTGGTGCAGTTTGGTGAAAATGATTTGCCTACCATGGACTGTCGCACATTGCGGTTTTCAATTTGTGATGACATCCATGAATTGAGTGCCCTGCTGCCAGCTACACGATTAATTTGGTCCCGTCTATTCCAGAGAAGAGAGTGGCGGGGGAGTCGATCCCTCGCTGCCACCGGACGGGCTAGGAGACGGGTGGATTGGGCGGTAGTTAACTTAATCAGGGAATTGGGAGGGCTGATCATTGCTCATCCCCATATTTCGTTTGACGCTGCCCAGGTTTATCGTCTCGATGGGGTTCATCTTTCCACAATGGGTAATGTTTTATGGTTGGAATCAATCAGAGGCTGTTTGCAGTCTTGGTTGGGTCTGTGAGTGGTTTTGGCGGTCGAGTCTTCGGCTCTGGTGGCGGTTAGGCATTGGTTATGATGTTTGTATTAAGGGTCTTAAAGATTAGTTGGCCCCAAGTTTATGCCTGAGTGGTGGGGAAATCCTGGTCAGGTATACAGTGGCTCTATGCTGTGTCCGTAACCCCTAGGTAGGGGCCAGGACGGCATATTGAAGCCTCTGGGAGCCTGAAGGGAGAGGGGAGAGTTCTGTACACCCGGTCCCCGTCTCTCCCTGTGGGGATTTCCCCGTGTTGACAAGGCAAGTTTATCTTATTGTGGTGGGGAAATCCTGGTCAGGTATACAGTGGCTCTATGCTGTGTCCGTAACCCCGAGGTAGGGGCCAGGACGGCATATTGAAGCCTCTGGGAGCCTGAAGGGAGAGGGGAGAGTTCTGTACACCCGGTCCCCGTCTCTCCCTGTGGGGATTTCCCCGTGTTGACAAGGCAAGTTTATCTTATTATCAGTTCTGTCCTTAGGTGACAGTTGGGAACCAATGCCTACGCAACCACTCACACATTGTTTTGGATTTTAATAAAGTTGTGGCCAAATTCATGCCAAAAACCATTAAACTTAATTCTGTGTACGTTGTGATTTATTTAGGGGTGGTTTGGGGACCTCCACACGCAAGACGGGTTCTCCATTACAGAGAGCACGATTTGCGGTGGGGGCTGAAAACCACGCCTATGGCAAAGGTGGGGGCATGAGTGGCCACCGTTTGATTGGTTAAGGGCTGTTGTTGGGCAAATTGGTATGTATCATTTTGTGAATCAAACCTTGGGGTGTATTTAAGCTTAACGTTGGTTTTTTCTGGACCCTTCTCTTTGGCTGCGTTTCTGATCCCTACCCTCCCTCCCTGTTTTTTAGGCCTCTGTGTTGACATTGCTATGACTTTTCTTGGTCGCCTGTATTCAGGGGCCGGTAGGAATTTTTCCCATCTGGCTGATTGGCTGGTGCCATTTGGGTTTTCGCCTACTGCATAGCAAATAGTCACAACTTGTAAGGTTGGCGGTTAGGCATTGGTTATGATGTTTGTATTAAGGGTCTTAAAGATTAGTTGGCCCCAAGTTTATGCCTGAGTGGTGGGGAAATCCTGGTCAGGTATACAGTGGCTCTATGCTGTGTCCGTAACCCCTAGGTAGGGGCCAGGACGGCATATTGAAGCCTCTGGGAGCCTGAAGGGAGAGGGGAGAGTTCTGTACACCCGGTCCCCGTCTCTCCCTGTGGGGATTTCCCCGTGTTGACAAGGCAAGTTTATCTTATTGTGGTGGGGAAATCCTGGTCAGGTATACAGTGGCTCTATGCTGTGTCCGTAACCCCGAGGTAGGGGCCAGGACGGCATATTGAAGCCTCTGGGAGCCTGAAGGGAGAGGGGAGAGTTCTGTACACCCGGTCCCCGTCTCTCCCTGTGGGGATTTCCCCGTGTTGACAAGGCAAGTTTATCTTATTATCAGTTCTGTCCTTAGGTGACAGTTGGGAACCAATGCCTACGCAACCACTCACACATTGTTTTGGATTTTAATAAAGTTGTGGCCAAATTCATGCCAAAAACCATTAAACTTAATTCTGTGTACGTTGTGATTTATTTAGGGGTGGTTTGGGGACCTCCACACGCAAGCTTCCTTAGCCTGAATGCTCAGAGTTGCTGGAGGAAGAGGAGATTGCGAAGTTAAATGCTGTAAGGAGAATGACAGAGCCTTTAGCTCAAAGTAAGAACTATTAACAGTGAAGTTCACTGTGTTCTGGCAGTTTCTGTTATGCTTTGGAGCCTGTCATTTCCCCCCCCCCCCTGGACTTGTCATCCTCAAGCAGCTAATGGGAGGTGCCCTGTGCTGCAAATCTATGTTCACTTCCCAGGGAGAAAGTCCCATGATTTCAATGGGGCTTACTTTTGTATGGAGGTGCCCAAGATGGCACTGTCAAAGCTACTATCCATGCTTCAGTTAAATACTTTTAATCCTAAGTTGATCTTCACTCAGCTATGCCTCCAGACTTTTTGGTGCCAAGATGAAAAAGTGAGTTAACGCAAATAATTAATCAGCTCATAAATTGCCCTGTGGCTGAGGCTAAGTTACGCTGCAGCCCCGCAGAAATAAAAGAAATGATGTTTGTCTTCAACAAAGCCGCCCAGAGTGGCTGAGGGAACCCAGTCAGATGGGTGGCATATAAATAATAAATTATGCCACGGTAATTCTTAGTCATTCCCATTTTATAAACTGAGAATTATGGCAGAGGGGTAGTGACTTATTTGAGGCATCCAAGGGAAAGGCTGTAATTAATAGTGGGTAGGAGAGTTGGGGGGGGAGGGTAATCACATCTTGCAACCAATGTACCCCTTTGGTTACATTAGATAGTACATAGGTAGAGGAGTCTAAAAAGCGCAGGACACAAATTTCCACAGTCCTCTAGCTGCTATGCTGGCTCATTTACCAGAAAATCGATTCTGATGAAACTAAGCCTCCTATGTATATCTTGCTCTAGGATGCTTAGTTTGGTAGAGGGCTGTGAAAATTTGTTTCCTGCGCTTTTTAGACTCGTCTACCTATGTACTATCTGAAACCCAAGGGGTGCATTGGTTGCCAGATGTGAAATATATTTTTTCAGCTCTCCTATCTCACCATAAGTGGTAGTGTCTGCCTTACGTGCAAAAGGTCCCAGGCCCAGGTCCCAGCATCTGGGAATGTTCCCAGTCTGAAGTCCTGGAGAGCTGCTGGTCTTACTCAGTGTAAGGCAGCTCTCTATGTTCCTAAAGTAGCCAGCATTGAGCATACATTTAAAAATATGTTTCCCATGTAAAGGTCCAGTTCCCTAACCACCATGTGATCTACTCAAAAGAGGAAACTACGGCACCAACGTTCATACTTGTCTGGTATGGAACACAAGTTCATCCTGCCTGTAATGCCTTCTCAGTGGTGGCACCCGCCCTGTGGAACGCCCTCCCATCAGATGTCAAAGAAAAAAACAGCTACCAGATTTTTAGAAGACATCTGAAGGCAGCCCTGTTTAGGGAGGCTTTTAATGTTTAATAGATTATTTTATTTCATTGTTCTGTTGGCAGCCACCCAGAGTAGCTGGGGAAACCCAGCCAGATGGGCAGGATATAAATAATAATAATAATAATAATAATAATAATAATAATAATATATTATTATTATTATTATTATTATTATTATTATTATTATTACTGTAGAGGGACACTGGGAGTTGCCTTATACCAGGCATCCCCAAACTTCAGCCCTCCAGATGTTTTGGACTACAATTCCCATCTTCCCCGACCACTGGTCCTGTTTGCTAGGGATCATGGGAGTTGTAGGCCAAAACATCTGGAGGGCCGCAGTTTGGGGATACCTGCCTTATACTAATGACCCATTTAGCTTAGTATTGTCCAGACTGACAGGCATCAGCTCTCAAGGGTATCAGACATGGGATGTTCCCAGACTACCTGGAGATACTGGTGATTGAACCTGTGTTCTACCAAGTGCATGCAAAACAGATGCTGTACCACTGATATATGGCCCCCAAATCTTGAAAAAACATTTTTAACACTCACTGAGAAAGTGCAAATGCAATCCCAATTCAAAAATGAAGTGAGGGTGTCCCTCCAATTACAAATGCAAATTTGTAATGTTTTAGCAAACGCATTTGGTACTATGGACTCAAACTAGTGCAAACTTCCTTTGAGATTGCTACATCTCACCTGAAACTTATTGTTTTATTGCAGGACATTACCTAAAGAAAGCTCTATTATTTGAGACAGACATTAGAGTCAGCTTGGTCAAACAAATAAGTAAGTGTAAGTTAGCTAACTGGCATATCCTTGGGGAAGAAAATTGAATGGAATAACTGTCATTAACAATTGCTAAGCAATTAGATAAATATTTATTCACTGAGATGCACATTCTATATTTGCAGAAAAGGCAAATAGTCTTTTGTGTGCATAATAAAGGTCACACAATTGCATTAATTTTGAGTTTCTCATTAAGTATGTTTGAAAGGTTTGCTGTGCACTATTATGATGCATGATGTCTGTTGCTGAAATTTTCTTTGGTTGTGATTTAATAGGCAGCTATACTTTAATTAAATTGTGTTTGAATAGGTTGCATTTTTGCTGTAATTTGGTAAGCCTCCGTTCCTCCGATTGGCAACACCTAGCCAGTCATGAATCCCCAGGGCACAGTCATTTGCATGAAAGAGCAGCATTCCTAACTGATGCCCACAACCAATCCTGTGCTTCCTATGAAGTTGCAGCTTCCTCCAGTCCCTGTGTGGTGCACTCTGACTGGCTCCTGAGTGAGTCACTCACTCTCAAGATTGAATGCAGAGTGCTTTGGAGGAGAGGCCCAGTTAAGAGCAATGCAGGAGAGCTAACCAACCAATGTGCATAAAAATGCATTCTGTTAGGGGAAAGATTCACAAAATGCATATATGAGTGAACATAGACAGCTGTGTTAAACACACAGAATGTTCTTTTCCAGGCATCCCCAAACTTCGGCCCTCTAGATGTTTTGGACTACAATTCCCATCTTCCCCGACCACTGGTCCTGTTAGCTAGGGATCATGGGAGTTGTAGGCCAAAACACCTGGAGGGCCGCAGTTTGGGGATGCCTGTTCTTGTCACTTGTGTAAGTTGTAGTCAAAAGGTGGTTTCACAAGGAATTGGCAGATGTTATTTTTGGTTGCATAGTTAAATCAAAACCCACAGATCAGTGATCTATATGAAAGTCAAATATTACACACTGAAGAGAAAGATGAATGAAGCCATGCCAGTTCCAATGATTTCAAACTATAGTATTTGGCTAGTATTTGTATAACTACCAGTATATAGCAGAACAACTATATTAGCAGAAAGGGCCCCTCACATTCAGCTGCCATGACCGGCAGCTACAGCCCATGTGTCTGCAGTTGGTGAACCTGACAAAGCTAGTAGAAGACAATCCTAGCTACAGATGACAATTGAGCTTCCAGTGACAAAGATGTATTCAGGAGTACCCCCAAGCCACATACCTGCTTCTTCAATGCAACCCCATCCAGAGCAGACAAATAATCTTTCTACTGGACACAGGAACCATCCACCCAAAGAGCTTCCACCTTCCCAAACACAGTTCATTGGTCCTCATCTGGTCTATCACTGCATCCAAACTTTGCACAGCCACTCCTGATTCGGATGGCATGAAGAAATAGAACTGCATGTCATCAGTTCTCCCATATTGCTTCCATTTAAATAACACTGAACACAGGATAGTACCTTGGAGAACCTGTAACACAAGTTCCAGAGGGCCAAGAAACACTCTCCAAGTGCCATCCTATGAACTCAACCAAAAAGGCAGGAGTAAAACCTCAGTAATGTGGTGCCTCTGTTACCCATCACACCAAATCAGTCCAGGAGTATACCTTGTTTGATGACTTTGGAAACTGCTAAGAGACTGAGAAGAAGTCACAGGGTTGAAATCTCCCTGTTTCCCTCTCAATAAAGATGATCCACCAGTGTAATCAAAGCTTTAATGGTTCCAGATAATTAGCCTCATCAACTTCCACCCTCTCTACCAACTTTTACAATGGAGCTATAGATGAGCGCCACACTCCATAGTTGCCTTTGAATGGACTTAAATGTTCAGGGGTCATTTACATTTACCTTACACACCAGTGAGTCCAGAGTAGGCTTTCTTATCTGCCCATCCCTATCCCAGTGGGGTCTGGAATGGCAATCTCCCTTGAACCAGAAAAGGATGAGGGGTGTATTTCTAACAGTGTGAAAATGTTGACAAAAAATCATTCATAATGCATTCTGATGTGACGTCATGATGCGAAATTCATGTAATGGCAGTCAAAGTATACCTTTGAGAATAGAACCTTGACCCATAAAATTCTATGCTTTGCAGAATGATGGAAGCTTATTTTCTACTTCAGAATTGACTGAATGAGTGGCTTTTCCCCTTCAAGTGATTAGCAGAGCATATCTATTACCATGAAATCAGCACAATCATTAAACACTGATGTTGCAAGATTAAGTTGTCTTGACTGCAATACCATTTTAAAACATCTTCATTAAGTATCTTCATTTCCCACCTTTCCAATAAAATGTCCAAGGCAGCTGATGCTAAAACCCAAAATACAGAATGACAATAAGCCTATAAACCACCAGTAAAGTACAAGACCACTTCCAAAAAGATATAAAAAACAGTAGTCTTGAAACTCAGCTCAATTTAGACAGGCATGGGGAAGATAAAATAGTTTTTCCTAGCACATCAGGCACACCTCTAAGTTACCGGTGGTGGCAGAGCTGTCTGCCTGCACCTTGTGCCTGCCAGCCATCTAGGATACCCACTCACCCAACCATTGCAAGAGAGAGTGGAGCAGCAACCTGACAGCTCTCCAGTAAGTGTGTTTAGTTTTTCAGCCTATCGGTTGTGCCATGTTGGGCAGGGGTTGGAGTAGATGACCCTTGTGATCCCTTCCCACTCTACAGTTCTATGATTCAGGAGCCATGACACCCATTATGAACAGTTTATAGCATATTGTAAGAATCATTTTTTTTCAAGTACCGGTATATATATTCTGCCTTTCCTTCCGGAGGCTGCGTTCATAATCCTATCAATTTTATCCTCACAGAAATCCTGTGAAGTAGATGAGGCTAAGAGGTAGTGACTGGCCCTGTGAAATAAATGGGTGGTTGTGATCATTTATTGACCCATCTCAAGCAGCAAAATGTGTTGGGCTGCCCCTGTTCATACACCTTACATTCTAAGTCAATGTGATTTATTTCCAAGTAAACATGCACACACAGGCTCAAACTGGCCTAGAATCCTTCCTTGCAGAGTTAAATATCTATTTACTGCAGGGCTTCAGTGAGATCTTTGCTTGCTTGCTTGCTTGCTTCTGAGTTTGCTACATTTACATACTTCCCACATTATTAGTTCTCTTAGATATCTATTGCAAGCAACGTGTGTGCTAAAATAATTGGCTAGCTGCAGAAATTTCTCTGCACACAATCGTTGTTTCGCTGTTGTGAAGATATCTCAAACCGTGTCCTTCACCTTAAGTGCCTTTTTCAAAAATTCAATTAAGGACTATATCCACACCTCTCACAGTAACTGCCTCTTTGCAACAGGAAGCGACGGAAGGGAATGCAATGTACTTAAAATAGGCATTGGCAGCTACAATGCGCTCCTGGCTTCCTCAGAAAAGCTGCAAGGGCTCCTAGTTGCCAGCTTTCTTGATCATACCTTCATGCTGCCCTGAGGTGTCCCAAGATAATATGGAAACCAGTGGGGCCATCAGGGCAGGAATTTAGGGTGGATAGTTAGAATGACACTCACTTGAATGAGAAGGAGCCATCACCAAAAGCACCAATAATACGGATAAAGGGGTGGGTAACATAAGGACCTTTTAGTGTAGTGTAATGCGTTTGTGGGTCCAGTAAATATTAGGATTTAATCAAGGCTCCTGAACCTCTGGATTCAATAAATGTTAAAATATAAGTCAGGCCAGTCTCCTGGCCAGAGAATTGTCTGGGTTGATGGACCAACAGCAGAACAAAAGGTAATGAGCCATTAAGAAAGCCATCAAGAAGGCAATGGCTCTGTGCCAGGTGGCAAGTGGGCCAGGCCCTTCCCTCAGCTCAGAATTAGATAAAGAACAAAAGCCAGGGTTTAGAGTTGGCTGGGACGTGATCAGGAGGGGAAAGGATGCACTCTGGAAAAGGCGGCAAGCTAGAGAGAGGGTCAGAGCCATGACTGATTTCTGTCTGAATCCACAGCTATAGCAATGGGAAATAGTAATATCCTCTTGGAGTGTCTTTGTTGTGAACCCCTCCGTCGTAGGCTCAGGTTTGTATATATCATCTCAACAACTTTGAATTTAAGATCCCTTCTCAAGTTCTCAGTTTTAGAACTGAGGCATGAACAATGTACCTTGAGCAGCACTGGCACCACATTTATTCTGATCACACCCCAAACAAGAGAGAGAGAGAGAGAGAGAGAGAGAGAGAGAGAGAGAGAGAGAGACCCCACTATGTGTAAGGGGAACAAGGTAGCAAATGGAGTTGGGCATCAAAGAAGATCGTAGATGCCCAGAGGGCTCCCTCTCCAGCAAGTAAGTGATTCTGGCCCTCAGGAACAATGAAGCAAAACCACAAACCCTATAGTTCTTAGAAGGAAATTACTCCGGTAAATGCCAGAGAGATTTGTCAGAGAGGGAGAAAGGGAGAGAGAAATACAGTTTCATATATCTCCATGATATTTTTCTCATTTTTACCCTTTTTTCTAATCCTGTGGGATGAAAAGAATTATGTTCGGGATATAAATAAATAAGCCATGACTTTGAAAACCATGTGTCCTCTGAACTAACAATTGAAGTGAATGACTCAATAACATTCATCAATATGTGTTGCATATCCCCATGTTGTTATAGGCACAGGAAGGAGGTTCATATTCAGCAAGTTCAACAATCCTTAACTGTGTGAAGCCTTGCTGTGGTATGAATGATTTAACAAGTCTGCCTGCTCTGCCCCGGGATTGATGAGTCTCGTTGAAATGCACCTCCACACCAACATGTTTGATTGTTCTTGGTAATCAGCCCTTTCCTCTCCTGCGATGCCTTCAACATGGACTTGACTTTGTAATGTAGAAACATTTGCCATTCTGAGGAAGGAATCTAGCTAAAGCTATCACTTTTTTCAACTTTGTGATACTTGAGACAAATTTGGAGGTCTTACTTTGAGGGAAATTCAAAAAATATTATATAACTTTGGCAGGTGCAGTTCACCTACATATTTTAATGCTACACAAATTCACAATTTGAATCCCATAGCACATTGTCTTGTGTCTTTATTCCGCTCAGGAGGTCGCCTGGGGGTTTGGGGGACTCTGCTTGTCCACGCAGCAGGATCCTTACTCTTATGTAAAATAACCTTACATTGCAAATAAGTAGGAAGAATATTGAGGCAGCAAGTTTCCTTTTGAAAAGGCTTAGCAAACATGCTACATTAAGATTTTCTCCATTTCCTTTCTACCAGAAGGGCAAAAGGTAAATAGAAGTATGAAACTAAATGGAGGCAGTGGAACTGGAAAGTGATAAAGCAGGTATGAATGCTATAGTTTCAAGAAGTGGCAACTAACAGGATAAGAAAATAGCAGGGGCACAATCAATGATAAAAATGGGTAGGTCTAGACTTCCACTGCTGTAATTGACTTATACAGGGTGAGTCTTTTAAAAGTGGCCCTGTGGAACATGTGTACATTGTATCAGATTGTGTATCATTGTATCAGATTTTCCACCCAGTCACTGGCCATATTGAAAATCCTGCCATCACACAGGGAGCTTATATACCATTGTCTATGGCTATCTTGAATATGGAGCAGAAATGTGCATGCTTACATTATCATGGTGGCTATCCACAGAATAAATTTCTTTGTCAGGTACATTAAAGAAACTGGGTAATTCACAATAGGGATGCAATTATCAGTGATATCTGCAGGGAAACTGATGGGTTAATAGCCTACCAGAAATATTACTCCTCCAGTTTTCTACCCATTTCTTCATTGCAACTTCTTTTCTGCCAGACATAAAGCAGAAGCAAAAACCTGGTGTTTATATTTTAGCACATGAAGTCAAGGTACATGGTGAAAGTTTATCGTAAATGAATGCTTCCAAGAAGAATGCTCAGTCTTCTCTCCAACACCTTTTTGGTTTTTGTTTCAGTAGTTCTGCTATAAACCCAGACTTCCTGTGTGCTGTTATATCTGAGAGTCTAAAGAATTTACAGACTTTGATTTTTATTTTCAGAGAACATAACCTTTATAAAACCCCAACTCGATCATTAGGTTTATGTACACCTCTAAGTGTAGAAGCAAACTCTCTATTAAATATAATAGAAAGTTAGAACAACCACATTGTCGAAACTCGGTACAAGTCATTTTAAATGGACACTCCTTGGAGTAGCAAAATCAGTCACACCACAGATGTCAATAGTAGAAATTAAGTACTTTGAAGAATGTACTTTAGGTAGGAAGTTTCCTTTTCATTTGCTTGGGGGAAGGGGAGATTTTTGATAGATTTTTAATTGCATCATTTTAAAAAGGTAAGCAAGATATCTGTGTTTTTCTTACAGAATTGTCTATAGAGGCAAATTTGTGGCTTGTGAGATGTCACAACTGTAAAGCACTTAACATGATAAGACATTGGACAGATCCATAACATATCCATAAAGCACATGGCTCCCCCTTAAAAATCCTGTAGTTGTTTCCTCTCACAGAGCTACAAATCCCAACGGCCTTAACAAACCAGAGTTCCCAGAGGATTCTGGGCTTCAAATGTGCATTGACTACACTGTGTAAATGTATGGTGTGGATCTGCCAGCATTCTTACAAGAATGAAAGTTGCAGTGTGCTCCTAGAACTATAGGCAGATATAAATGCAACAAATTACGTAAGTGTCCCAGGACTCAAACTGACTAGAAAAAATTCCTCTCTCAGTTCAGTCCTCAAAGCTACATATGCCCGCAGCTGGAGATAGCCCTCAAGTATCTAAATTGAAAAATATCAGTTATGTTCATTAGCATATGGATAATTTAGTTTTCACATTTTCAGTTCATACTTGGGCAAATCGGATCCTCCCTAACAAGAGGGCACGTGTCCAAACCCTGTGTTGTGGGTGGGAACATTTGGATGGCCACAACACCCTATTGGAGGTCCCTCGATGCTGGGAGCAATCAGACCAATGGGATGTGAGCTAAATTCTATCGAGGGACCTCTATTTAAGCCCATGCATGTGTCCCTGTGCTTCCTCTTTTTGGCCAGTGCATTGGAACACCCGCCCACCTCTCCCTATATTTAGGGCTTGCACGCATGACCTTGCTATGCCCTCATGTGTCGTCTGTTGTTGGGACAGGGGCATGGCAGGAATGTTCCCCACTTGACTGATTGGCTGGTGCCACTTGGGTTTCGGCTGCCGCGTAGCAAATTGTTACAACTCGTAAGGTTGCAGATAGGCACTGGTTCAGGTGATAGGGGTGGCAGATCGGTCTGGCCATCCCTATGTGATGGGTATTCCGTTAAAGGAATCCTGGGACTCTTGGTTGGTCAAACCTGAGAGGGGTTGTGCCCTGAGCCAGAGTCCAGGGAGGCATCTGGCTGGTGGACTGGCTTGACCCCGCTTTCCATTATGCCAGATGTTCACCCAAGGCTGACCTATGGTGTGCCCTGGGTCAGCACTACCTGCAAGGGTGCAAGGAGCTAGTCGAACCAGAACCTATGCAACCATTCACTTGATTGTAATCAATAAAGTTGTCGTCCAAATTCTGCCAAAAACGAAACCAAATATTTGAGTCTTGTCTGAATTTATTTGGGGGTGGTTAAAAGGTCTACACACACAAACAGCATTCTATTGAAAAGTAGACTGTTTTCCTGGGAAAATGTCAACTGACGGCTAAGAAACACGCACTAGGCTTCAATTGGACTCCGCAACTACTGTGACCCCAATGCACAGTGAGAGGCCTGATCTGGATTAGGGCCACAGCAGGGGGTGAAGAATTAAAACACACAACACTGCAAGCTAGGGTCTCACTCTGGCTTAAGCTCCCTGCACTGCTTATTTGTCTAAAACAAAAAGCAACAAAGAAAGCCCCCCCCCCCAACAAGCACCTGTCTTTAAAGGGGGGGGATCTATGCAAGCAACGTCACGTGTAATATGGCTCTGGCCAAGGAAAATCAATGCACTGACACTCAATGACTTCCCAACTGTTTTATTTTGTTAAAACAGCTTTAATTTGCAACCCATCATTTCTGACATAACTCTCAGAATTAAATGAGTTCCAGGGAATAAAGGCTCTGGTTGATGCAGAATTGCACAGTTTGAATTAAGTAGTAAGAACATTATTACTTGCTAATTTGATTGCAATCACTTTGTGCCCAAATTCAGTGCAGTGACGCTATACATGCAGAGTAGAAAGAGTCAAATCTCATGCATAGCTATTCTCAATGTTTCTGACTATCCACTTAAATGTCTTACAGATTTTATTAATGTATTTCAGGGTAACCCCAATGTGACCCTAGCCTAGATTTTTTCCCCCCAGTGCTTCACTGCCATGTTTCTGAAAATAGCTGGCACGCTTTCACACACTGCGGTTTTTGGCAATTGCACAGCTGTGGCATATAGGGATTTTAGCCTTAGTAAAAATATCTATCCCATCTGAAAATTTCCAGAAGGCTTCATGGTACATTAATGATATTGAAGCATGGAACCCTGGGAAAAAAAGAGCTTTACTTTTTCATCTGGGCAGATTAAACCTCTTCCTACACACACATTTCAGAATAGCTGTGTTGAGTCTTTATGTTAGCAATCATTTCAAGAAGCAAGATTTGCTTAATTATGCTCTCTTTCTGTAAAAAAATGTCTTCGTGTAGCCAATGCTGTTCCTCTTAACTCTACCCATTTACATATAAAGCTCAACAACTTTCAGAGTGTCCTAGTTTTTGCTTTTTCAAATATGGCAACCCTATCAAAAGGTGCACATGGATGAGGGAAGCTGAATCCCACCCAAGCATTTCACCTCTATAAACTGTTGCTTTGAAATGAGAAATGAATTAGATTGGAAGAAATACACCTGGGGTAATGGTCCACAGGGAGTTAAGGTAAAACAGGAGGGAGAGTTTCATGTCCACATACTTTAAACATGAGGAAATCACATGAAGAAACCAATGTCTCCCTCACTGCATCTAGTTAAAGTGTCACATTCCAAGTAAGGCAAAAATCTACCTATCACCAACAACAATTTGTATGTCTAGGTGGCCACAATATGTAAATATGAAATTAAAATATAATGGTCAACTCCTGGCCCATTCTAAGGGAAGCAAACATTTTTCAGTGTCAACATTTTGCAATTCCTAAATCAAATTTTTAGACATTCAAATCTCCTCAAAGTTTAGTTGCGAAGGACCTGATTTCCATGAATAGCATGGAATTGAGGGGGTCACAGATTCCACACACCCCATGACATAGAGTTCATGCACAATGCTAAGCCAAACCATATTTTAACATGAACACACAGGTTCCCCGAGGTAAATCCCAGCTGGTAAATGTGTATTGTCTTTGTCCTTGTCCATGGAGTTTTCTTGGCAGGGTTACTGGAATGGCTTGCTGTGTATTAAAGTATTTCTTGCATCACCTCCAGCAAATTCCCAAAATTAGTGAGGTTCAAGAGACAAACTCAGAAGTGAATGGACCAGTTCATGTGTGAGGCTAAGGTAACCTCTGGCTAAGCATGAGAGTAGTCATCAGAAGAAAAAAAAAATCCTGGCTGCTTTCCCCATCCCAAAATATTGCCACTGCTTCTTGCGTGCCGAGGCCCCCCAGAAAATTTCCCCCAATAACTCAGACAGAAACATCATTTTAGGTTTTGTTTTTGGCATAATTTTGGCCACAACTTTATTTAAATTACAAATTTTAAATTGAGTATTGGCCTTAGGCTTTGGTTAATCTTCTGCCCCACGGTGGGACAGGACCAGCTCTGGCTTTCCTACGATAGGAAAGTCAAGTAAACACCCCATGGGGGAGGAGACAGCTGAGCCCAGGCCATCTCCCCTCCACCAGAAATGTTCCCCAAGGCTCGTGCTCTGTATTGGCCCCAGCCTCGCACCATTGCGGGGGTGTAAGGACGAGAGCCCTGGAGCCCCAGGATTCCTTTAACGGAATACTTCTATAAGAGCATCACTGAGGGGCATGCACCTCCATGCGATACCCCTCCCAAATTTATCAACCAAGCCTAACCGCCAACCTAACAAGTTGTGACTATTTGCTGAGCAGTAGGCAAAAACCAAATGGCCACAGCCAATCAGCCAAATGGCAAAATTCCTACTGGCCCCTGAATACAGTACAGGCGGCCCCACAGGGCAAAGCAAGGTCACTCTAAACCTGCCAAGGAAAGGAGGTGGGCGGGAGGGAGATTCAATCAGCTAGCAAAAGTGAAACTGGAAGCTAAAACTCTGAGTCTTAAGCACTCACCCTGTCAATCAAAGAATTGATACATGCATTTTACCCCAGCAACACTCAGCCCTCCAATTACCTTATCTCCCTTACTTTTAGACCCACCCTTTAACACACACACCGGCTTTTTCTGCTGGGCCCTTCCGCAACACTCATTATTCCCTAAGGGGTTAATGAGCTTTTCAGCACAGTAGCCTTCAGTCTTTCCAGACCCAAGACCCTTATTCATCCCAATCCTACATTTGGAAACCAACTTCCTAACTTTTTTCTTTTTTCTTTTACCAATTTTTGTATGGTAGGACTGCTGCTGTTGTGAACTACCTAAGAGCAAGGTGCAACCTTGCAGTGGGTTCAGAGCTAGAGAAGCCACATGAGCAAAGTTTTGGATGAAATGCCAGTCAAACCATGGTTTACCTGTGTATCATTAAAGTTTTCTATGCTATTGTCCTTGCCCAATTTGCCATTTTAAATTAAGAGCAGAATTTATGGGGATGGGGAAGGCATTCTACAGATACCTAGCCCCAATCAGAGCACATTTGATACGTTCCCAGAACTCATCCACGAGCTTTTCTTTTCATCCATCCTCAAACATAATCTCTAATGTCAGACTATCCGATGGTAATTTGGACACACATTTCTTGAATCGTACAGTGAAGATCAATTTCCCAGAAAATGCAGGAATATAATTCTGCTCTTGAGGCAACTGTGTATTTAAATCACACCAAGGAAGCTGGCATGTTCTTAAGCAATATAGCAGAGGGAGAGTTATGTAAAAAGAGCTAAATTGTCTTCAAAGCTCCATCACAGCTGGTAGCTCAATAGAGTAATCCTGAAGATTCTCTCGTCCTTGTGAAAAATGAGAAAATGAAATAGGTTTGAAAGAAGAGCACCGGCTGCTTTACAAAGCAGCAGCTGAGTATAAGGTAAGACCAGGCCAAAATTAAACACACACACACACACACACACACACACACACACACACACACACATTTTGCAGGACTATTCATTCCCCCATAAAATTGGGAGAAAGAACATCAGCAACTTTCAGGGCAGTGGACTAATTCTCACAACTTTCAGGTGGGGGGACGACGACATACCTTTAAAATACAAGGTGACTGAGATTTATTTTTTATAAAGTGGGTGGGGTGGGGAGGCTTTGCTGCTGCTCCGAGTGACAGCTACCTTGCCTGGTGGCATGTCCTTTCTAATTTAGGGCAGAATGACATTAAAGCACAACTGATATTTCTTCCTCCACCTTCTCTAGGGAACTAATGGCCCCACAAAAGTGGGGAGAGAATGGCAAACTTCAGAATAAATAGTAGCTAAATCATCATTGAGCATCAATATCTAAGAAATCAGAGAAAGCCCTCTCGGTTGGAACTTGCTTTGTCACACAGCTCTTATGTCTGAATTTGGCAAAACATAATTAAAAGAAGGGCCATCCTGATTGGTGTGCTGGTACTCCTTGTGATGCGTCATGCAGCCAATGAGGGCCACTGTTCTCAGCATGGATCCATTCTCAGGCAGCTGGTTGGTTCTTCCGAACCTGACTTAGCTATATTTGCTTCCAGGTGAATTTTTGTCAGGCAAGAGCCAGATGCTTGCCTTGCTTGTGTAGCTCCCCAATCCTGTGCCTACCCACTCCTCCCTAGTCAGTCAGCCTTCCTTAACTGCACGCCCCACCTTGCACCAGGTTCATTAAGATGGAATTCAAATATATGTACCTGGCTTACCATTGGTACATGCACTCAAAAGGTGTTGGGTGAGCCCTAACTACAAAAGTTCCAGCACTTCCAGAACTGAAATTATGCAGGTGCCATTCTGTAGGTACTGCTAGAAGTTGGGGCATTCTTGCCCCTCCCCCTTTTACTTTGAAGTGGCAATCAAAGGGAGAAATAGAACAGTGCGGGAGAATCTTGTGAGCATCCATATGAGAGACAGTGTTCTGTTTTTCCATATCCTGATGGATGACAGCCTGCTGAAGCATTCTTCTATCCACACAAGTAAGTGATGTTGCAGTGTTGTCCCAAGACACCTTACTGCCTATGGCAAAGGACAAGGTGGTGCCCATCCTTCAATACTCATACAGAAGACACCCAGACTACCAGCTGAATTTTACTGCAACACTGGTGAAGGGACAGCACACTCCACCACATTTGAGGGCAGCAAGTTACCTTAAGGCACACAGGGCAGGCTGCTTCACACAGACAACACTGCCCCCTTCCACCACCACCCCAGCCCCTGTCCCTTGAAGTGGCCGTCTCAGTGGGGGAAAGTAGAATGGACCAGTTTATGGCTGTATGCAATGTGGAAACTCAGCAACCTACGGGAAACTCTCTATATCATGTTTTCCCTTTCTGCATTATGGATGAGAATGTCAGCAGTAATCCCGAGAAAGGTCAGGGTAACATTGTATTCAGTAGAATCTTCTCCAATAAATGAGCAAACAGCAGCAACGACAAGTTCTACAAGGCTATTAACAGTTCTTCAGAAAACAATGCCAAAGCTTTCCTTTCTGCAAGGTTTCAGATTTGTGTGTGTGTTTCAAAGATGAGTCTCAGAACTCAAATCTATAACCTATTATTATTTCATGACTTCCATGCTGCTGGTTTGAAAAACATCAATGACAATCTAGTCTTTTAAGATATGCAGTATTAGCAACTGGAAGAGAATGAGCACAAATCTGCTTGAAAGGCAAGGGGAAATTGTTTCCCATTTATGGACTTCTGTGTACTACATTAACCTTTGTTCAAAATGCCTCTGAAAAGATAACTTTAGGGGATTTTTTTTCACTCTGAAGGTTCCTGAGGGGTATGGCACAGAGTTCTTTACGTGAATGTAAAGTATTTACAAAAGCAAAGTAGAGGTGTGGAGACTGACAGAGCAGTAGCATCCCTGAGAAGAATCTAGTAGTAACAGTAGATCAACATCTGAACATGAGTAAATTACACAATGATATTGCAAAAGAAAATTCAGTTGCCCTCCCAGGTTCCATGGAACTAAACATTTTATAGAAGCAAAATCAGGGAAAAGATAAACCTCAGTTTTCGAACATCTCCATTGACGAACATTTCAGTTTTTGAACGCCGTAAATGCTTCGGTTTTCGAACACGCCTTGGAAGTCGGACATGCTACAGGGCTTCCACCGAGTACAAGATCCTGAGGCGGAGCTGTCGGCTATTGAGTTTTTGGTTTTCGAACATTTCAGAACTCAAACGGTCTTCTGGAACAGATTATGTTCGAAAACTGAGGTACCACTGTATAATACCACTTTTGTATAAGGAGAGGAGAAACAAAGTGATTTAAGTCATGGTTCATAAGTTATGATGCCTCCATGAACACCTGTTAAATGGTTCTGTAAGGCTGTGCTCTATGTGAAAGCTATAACATTTAAAGATTATTTAATGCAATGATGAGCAGGGCCGTATTTAGGTTTGATAAGGCCCTAAGCTCCTGCCAACCTAGAAATTCGAAAGCACGACATGCAAGTAGATAAATAGGTACCGCTCTGGCGGGAAGGTAAATGGCGTTTCCATGCGCTGCTCTGGTTTGCCAGAAGCAGCTTAGTCATGCTGGCCACATGACCCAGAAGCTGTACGCCAGCTCCCTCGGCCAATAAAGCGATATGAGCTCTGCAACCCCAGAGTCGTCGGCGACTGGACCTAATGGTCAGGGGTCCCTTTACCTTTACTTTAAGCTACTGAAGGTAATGGGGCTCTTTATATGTCCAGCTGTCATTTGTCAACAACAAATTGTTGGTGTTTTTTGTGTTGAATATATGCTATATGGTAATTTATGGACCTAATAGGCATTAAAGCCATTTGCACATAACAAAATATGTATTTTATCAAAGTAATTGTTGAACTGAAATAAAATTAAGTATATTAATAGTGAAATACAATTAAGAAGTATATTAATAGGGAAATAATTATTAAGCTATTAAGGAGCTTGCACAACACAAAACACTGTTGCTGTAGGTTTTATTTTATTTGCTTTTTATCTTAAAGTTTGGAAACATACATCCAGTTTTTTCCTTTTGGGGGGGGGCAACAGAGTGGGGCCCTAAGCTATAGCTTGTTTAGCTTATACGTAAATCCGGCACTGGTGATGAGACTGATCCTGTGAAACATCTTCATAGCTGCGCTGTACTTTCCGGTTTACCATTGGTATTTGCATGAATATGATCAATCCCCCCTGGGAATACTACAGAACTACCTGGTACCATCAGTGTAGAGTCATCAATGTTGAACACCCCAGGAGCTACATAAAAAAATAAATCGCCTCAAAGCATTCCCTCCATATTTCCATTTCCCTACTTCAGAGTTACTGCTTTCATTTGCATGTTATTTACTGTTTGGCTTTCAGCTGCTACCAAGTCATGCTTTTCTCAGAGAAGAAACAAAGAAGGGTGTAGTGAAAAGTTGATCAAGATGAAATTAATAATAATAATAATAATAATAATAATGATGATGATGTAATATTATTTATACCCTGCCCATCTGTCTGGGTTTCCCCAGCCACTCTGGGCGGCTTCCAACAGAAAAATAAAACACAGTGATCTATTAAACATTAAAAGCCTCCCTAAACAGGGCTGCCTTCAAATGTCTTCTAAAAGTCTGGTAGTTGTTGAAAGATACATAGAAGGCTTCCCTAAATCCTGGAAAGCTGCCATGTGCAAGCACATTGGGTTTTTTCCTTGCATCTAGTAAGAGCACCCTTCAATAGCAAGAACACCAATATATGAAGGGGGGAAAATAGGAAGATTCTGAAATAAGCATAAGAGAAAGAGGAATATTTTTGCAGCTTTTAAAAGAAAAATGAATTTCTGTGATCTTGTTTTTAAAATGGCTGGTGTGGAAGATCACAAGATTACAGGTAATTCATTTGTGCCTCAAAGCCTATCTGGAAAGCTGCTTTTAGAGCTTCTGGGTTTTAGAGGTTAGCCTACTCAAGATATCCCCACTTGTTAAAGTAATGCATGCAGAATATATACATTACAGAACCAGCAGGAATAGTCCTACCTCCATTATTGTCTTCTGTTTTGAAATGCATTTATCTTCTTTATCTAGTGCTTGGAAAGTTCATTTTAAAATGAACTTGTTTAAGTTCATCTCGCCAAAAAGGGACTAGTTCCAATTTGTTCATTCAAATGACCTTCTTGGTCTATAAAAACATCCTAAGCTAAATGAATTCAAAATGTGACAATCTGCTTAATTTGTGCTAACAACCACACAGCTGTTAAAGGCACACGGCATCATTGCTTTATTCCTGCACTTCTCAATGCAGTCTGTTCCTATTGGAAGAGAGCTAAACTCTCCAGCAGGTAAGATGCAGGGCCTGCCAGACATTCCTTCCTTCTGATTGATTAGCAACATTGATTATGTGATCAAACATCTTTGGCAACAGCAGTGCCTCTGTATCTGCCTAATAAGCCTTAGAACATTACTTCCCCTTTTTCTTTCTAACATTCTCTATAGATGTCTGACTTATTTTTCTACATGTCCAACTTACTTTTTAAATGAAAGCTAAGAGTCCAGGCCTCCTGCTGGGTGGGTAAGGTATGGGGGGGGGAAGGTAAAGATGGAAACATTCAAAGTTCCACACCAAAGTGAATTTATTTCACCTTTAGTTCACTTGGCAATTATGGGAACAACTTTCAGATGTAGTTCTGATATCTTTGAAATAGTTCAGTGAACTTCATTCAGCTGAGCTAGTTCATTCCAAGCACCGCCTCTGCAAAGAACTATAGGAGGTGCAGAACTTCGTTCTGGGTAACAATAGTGCTACCTTATCCCTGCCATAATGCTGTTTAAGGCTGTAAAGAAGATTTCTTCTTTTCATTTGAGTCACAAGTAACGGTAGGCACACATAGGTAACTGGAAGGACACAATAGCCACACAAGGAACAAGTGAAACTTGCATAAGTATTTTGACTTAGTCATCAATGGCAAATGCTTATGTTTTAATGTACGGAAAGAACTATTCCTTATTTAACAAAGTTTTGAGATAGTTCATATAGTTTCCTAAGGCATGATGAATCACTTACTGCTCAAGACCACTAACACTTTAGTGGAAAATAATACTACCTTTTTACCACATGGGCACATTAGAATCTGGGTAACAAAAACAAAGTAGTAGTTCAGGTAGAATAAACTTGCCACTCACACAAAAAGGCTGTGAAAGGATTAATAATTGAGAAGGTAAAAATGCACAATGCAGACACTGTCCCCACTGAAGCTAAAGAAGGTCTTTCCCTCTATTAACCTCAGTGTCAACAAGAAAATGGCATGGCAAAGGCGTTGCACTTGCATGATATCTGTACCCACTTATGACGGTGTTCTCAGACTTGGCTCAAGATCTACTTTTTGCACTATTCCTTAAGCCACTGAAATTGACAGAGGCTCCTATTTGGGTATCATTTCCCTTGAAGAAAATGTGCACATCGTTGGTGGTGTACTTTCCTATTTTGAGATTATTATTTTTATTTCCATAAAAGTGCAGCCATTTCCCTTCCGCACAATCTTTCAGACTGGAATATTATACCGCGTCTGTTGCTGCTGTAATACTTTTGCTTTTACACTTCTCCTTTTATGTCGCTTTCGGGATATGAAGCAGAAGAATGCTTCAGCAGAGAGGTAATTTATTCCAGCAACAGTGCTGATGAATACACAGGTGCTTATGATAAAAATATGATTACCATAATTATAGTATTGTGCTTGCAATGGCATACAGTGCTGCCAGTTATTTAATCTGGCCATATATATTTTCTTAGCTACAAGCAGTGTTTACATTCACTCCATGCCACAACTTTCAATCACTTTGCCTGTTTTTACATTATTCCTTCTCACTTTTTTCATTTGAAGTGAAAAGCAATAACACACACTGTTACAGAGCATGATTGTACACCAGAGGAGGCCATGGAACCACAAATGTTTACCGGAGACTGGATTTTCTGATCCCTTCGAGTGGAGGGGGATACATCTGTTGGATTTCAGATGTTCTTACTATGGAACACCACTATGAAATATGAGGCAATAAACCATGGAAATAGCCAACTTTCATGTCGTAATAAGGCAATGAAAATGAAATAATCCACAAAATATACAGTATACAAGCTCTCTAAAGTGAAATACATAGCTGTCAGGAGTTCATAAGCGATGGTTGAATTATTGTACAATAAATGAAATGCTTCTACTAGGCTGGAATTTCCTAGGCAGGGTGGTTTTTACTGTGTAAAAAACACAGTAAGTCGGCCTCTTTATAGATTTATTGTTGTTCTCAACAACTATGTCATCATTTAGGAAAAGCTTCCTCACCTTCCTCACATCCTTCCAGTTGCAGTAGTACTTGTTTTGGTATATATCTACTTATTTATTTGAGTTATATCCCCAAGGCAGTATACATAATACTATAGAATTACAATGGGGCTGCCTCTGCCTCCTCTGACAGATTATCTTCCCTTCCCTCTGGGATGGTAAGTCTTTTTAAGAACATAAAACAAGCCATGCTGGATCAGACTAAGTAAAGGTCCATCTAGGGAAGAGATAGAGGAGTCAAGTGAAGCTCACTGTGTATCTGGCACATTGCCATGCTATTTTTCTAGAAAAAAGAGGTGCCAGAACTCACCATGAACTCCTCTCTTTCTTAGAATGGCAATGATGCCCACGTGAGAGGTGACAGAATTCAGTTCCAGCTGAAGAAAAGCCCTGGCAAACTGTATTTTGGTGGTTCAGAATCATACCTGCCAAGTCTCCCGCTGAAAAATGCAGGATCAGCAGCGGCGCGGCACCGGAAGTTGCGTAGAAGCAACTTCCGGGGCCGCTCTGACCATGTGTGGGCACCAGAAATTGGGCAGAGTGGCACCGGAAGTCGCTTCTATGCATGCACGGTGGCCATCTTTGTGGTGGCCGCATGGCGGCAGCCATCTTGGTGGTGGCCGCATGCCACCACCAAGATGGCCGTCGCCATGCGGCCACCACAAAGATGGCGTAGATTTCCGGGATTTTTCTCCATTCGGGAGAACAGTGGGAAACGGATTAAAATCCGGGGGGTTCCCGCGAAAAACGGGGTACTTGGCAGCTAAGTTCAGAATGACTGGCATTTGTTTTTTTTAAAAAGGAGTTGATGGTTGAGAAGTATTTGAAGATCATCTCTGGAATATTTAGAACACGAAAGCAATTAGAACTTAGGAGGGTGAAAACGGAAGAGAAGTCTGCCAGATCAGGCCAGTGTCCCATCTAGCCCAGTATCCTGTTCTCACAGTGAACAACCAGATAACTATGGGGTGCGTGCAAGCAAGACCCAATGCAGCATCATTGTCCCCTCCTGATTTCTAGCAACTGGTATTCAGAGGTATACTGCCTCCAACAGTAAAGGTAGGACATAGCCATCAGGGTTAGTAGCCATTGATATCTTACCCTCTATGAATTTGTTTAATCCTCTTTTAAAGCCATCTAAGTTGATGGCCATCACTGCCTCTTGCAGAAAGCAAGCTTCCTTCTCCCACACCAGCTAAGGAGAGGAGACTAAACTTAAATATGAAGGATCCGTGTTCCTAACAAAGAGAGAGAAAGAGAAGCAGGGCAAAAGGAGATGGAGAGTCAGAACTACATGTCGGAAGCACCTTGGGGATTTTATTTCAGATGGCTGATCTGCCGCCTAAGGGCACTCATGCTGCTTGCCTCCACCTGTGCTCTATTTGTAAATACAAAAATTACAAAAACCTCACAGCATTGAAAGAGCCCCGCTGGATCACACCAAAGGCCTGTTTTCACAGTTGCCAACCCATGGGAAAGTGGCAAGCAGCAGTCTCCCACTCACAAAACCATTAGTGATTTCTCAAAGGAAGCCAAACCAAGGTAGCCCTCGCCCTGGAACTTCTAGCTGCTTAGGGAAATGGGGAATATGGAACATCATGATAGCTGAACAATCAAATTGTGTAAAGTGAACATGTGTAGGATCAGTGTGTGTTTATCCTGGGGGTACCCAGGGGGTACACATACCCCTAAACATTTTGTGAATCTAAGTTTGGCCTCATTGAGGGGCAGTATTTCAATATGAGTAGGAAAATGAGAGGACCCCTAAACATTTTTTGTTTTTAGAAAAACAGCACTGTGTAGGATAGAGGGATTGATTGCTAAACAGCTGAGAATTGGAGCTCTGGGACACAACCCTTAATAAGCTACAGTTCCTGTAATTCCTTGGGAGAAGTCATGACCGTCTAAAGTGATATCATCGTGCTTCAAATGTATGGTGTGAATGTGGCCTTTGTGTGGTTTATGACAACCAGCATGTGCACAGGATATTTTTCTCTCTCCCAGTCAGAGGATCAAACCAGCAGACAGGATCTTTTAAAACAATGGTGAAAGTCAGCTGCTAATAATGTTTGCATTACATTGTTTACCTTTAACATTTGAAAACCTACTTTACAGCAATTACACTATACAGTAGAAGGGGGAATTGGGAAACATTACATCTGTTCAAAATGAAGAACCTTTCAATGAAATATTGATAACTGCATTTGTGCCTGTGTCAGGATATAACTATGTGGTCTTAACAAAAGAAAGTTAACCTTTTAGCTGCCCTGCCATACAAACAATAAAACGAACAGGGTAGTGATACAATGACTACTGCAAGTAGCACATGATAATATTGCCAAGGCAACTATCTGTAAACGATAAAAATGGCAAAAGAGCTTAGTCATCAAACTGTCAATCAATTGTAACAGAATTGCACTGAATTAACAGGTAGAATAAGGAAAATTAAAATTAAAAATACATTGAGAATGCATAATTAAGATATACCTTTGCAGTAAGAGAAGACAGTATGTCAATGATGTAAAGCAGGGGTATATCTACAAGAATAAAGGTGAGACAATAACTAGTCTATTCTGTTACAATTGATTTTGACAGCTTGATGACTAAGCTCTTTAATGACGAAACGTCTGATTACCAGAACGATGTCCAAGCACACTGTACCATTGGTATATCACAAGTGGACTTTTTATTCCTGCGTTTGCAATTGTTTAAGATAAAACCTATTTGGGAAATAAATTTGCCATTTTTATGGATTTTTATTATTTGTTTACAGATAGATGCCTTGGTGATATTATCTTATGTCGATTGCAGTTGCCATACAAACAGCTGCTCCATAATCCTCTGTGTAACAAAATTAGAATCATTTTGTTTTTCTGAATAGGAGGTTAAATATAGTATACAGCTTAAGTTGAGGACATGCTTTGACTATCTGCCATTAAAAATCAATGAGATTTTAGAATGTTTAGCTTTGGCTCAGTTGTGCCTTAATTTATCACAACAGTGACTTATGTCATTTTTTCTGAAGAAGCAGCTTCACACTAAGGTTCTGGCTTCTGTGAGATTTTTGTCTGGACAATAGAAGGAAGTGCAAACTGGTGAATCATATATTCAAGTATACTCAAGTAATATTGTCTTAAGATATATTCATAATATAGTCTCAGTTGTGTCTGAAGTTTTAACATCGTGTCTCAATGGTCTAATGTATGTACTTTTCCATTACAAATTATTGGACTATCAGTGTAACATTTACCAGATGTCATGCTTTACAATGTAGGGTTGTGCTATACTATTGGCACTACTTTCATGATTCAATTTAGCTACATCTGCCCAGTCTAATCATGCCCATCTCATTCTTGTAATTACTGCTCTGCAGAATCAAAATGACAGCGGCAACAATGAGGAATAGTATTTTCTGTTATCCAAGGCTGCAGCGAGAGACACGAGATGCTCTCCTAAAGCAGATCTTGAGGCCCCTATTTCAGCAACTCTCATCTGGGCCTCCAATATCAATTGAAGCCACAGTCTCTCCCCCGTCAGCTGCTAATTTTTCTCTGTTTCTACATTTTTAGTATAGGTTACTTTTCCTAGTCCCAAAAATTAGGCAATTCTGGTGCTGGAGCTCCTGCACTACTTCCTTGCTGTCCTCACTGCCACTCTGCTACCCAAACTTATCCTTTAGGAGCAGGAATGGCGATTAACAAAAAAGCTTTGCAATGTCAAAAGCCTCAGGTTTAAGGTATTTCTTTGAGCGTGCATGGAGACCAGGAAATATTCAGAACAATATTTTCATGCTTCATATGGCTCAATTGGTTAAAAGTCAAGAAGCTGAGTAGGAAAAAAAGGGCCTTTCCCCCTTTCTGTCTGCAAGAGTTTCCAGAGTGGAGAGTTTGGGGGTGGGGGGTAGTCTGGATCCAGCATAATAGCAACAATTATTTTAAATCACATTTGGAGCATCCCAAATGAGATGTATGCCCATATAACATGGTACTGGTTCCCTTATCCCATGACTACTAAAGCTTAGTTAGAAGTCTTTCATGAGGCTGTACCTAAAATCCAAGAACACAATGTCTTCTGTATCACTCTTAACCATGTGCTCATTTACATACTCAAATGACTCTAAAAGGATAGTTGGACAGGACTTACCTTTTATAAGCCATTCGGATTCTTCTTCAGCAAGACTTGTTTGAATTGGTGCTCAGTAATTTTATATTTAACAATGCTTTCCACCAGTTTTGATAAGAACATAAGAACCACCTGCTGGATCAGGCCAATGGTCCATCTACTCCAGCATCCTTTCCTCACAGCGGTGCACCAGATGACTGCAGGAAGGCTGCAAGCAGGATTTGAGCACAAGAGCACTCTCCTCTTCTGTGGTTTTCAGCAACTGGTATTTAGAAACTTACTCCCTTTAACTGTGGAGGCAGAGCAAAGCCATCATAAATTATTGTTGGCATGTATTCTCAAAACAATGGAAAAGTGAGCCATCAGAGGTAAAGTCAAATAGTTTCTCTTGAACCCCTGGCCTACCTGGTAGCAAGTCATCATGCCAAGTCCAAACTGCAAAGTCCAGGGTCAAGCTAAGTAGCCAAGTCTGAAGTCCACCAGTCAGGATACAGTCCAGAGTCAACCCCAAAGCACAGTCCCACAGAGCCTGAGAAACATCCAAGTCAAGATCCATCAACATGGGCAATTGAGCAGACACAACACTTCAGCTCTGCTGCCCCTTTGTACTTTGCAAGCATCTGGGCTTGATGAGACATGTGACCCTCACCTGCTCCAAGCCTAGTCCAGCTGAGGAATCACACACCGCCTCTCACAGTTAGCAAGCCCCACCTGGAGCTGGCTGTGGGCCCTTGCCTGCCTCAGCCTCCTAGAACACCCCTCCTGCTGCTCACTATATCTCAGTGCCTGCCATGTTTGGAGAGACAGGGTCCCTCTAAGTCTGGTGATGGGTCCTGCTGCTCTGGTTCCTGTGCACTGGCTACCATCCCTTTGCCACCCTCCGCCACCCTATGAGTACTTCCTTCCCCATCCCCTGCCTGCCCCGGTGTGTCCCAGTCCCACCTACCCCCCTCCCACTGGGATCCTCTTCCTCCTCCCTGTCCTGGCAGTTCATGACACTGTTGGAGAGTTACAATGCCTGCTGTGACTGTAGAGACCAATATGGGAAAGAAATGTTTTGTTGCAGCTGGGGCAGATGAAAGCGTCCAGTTTTGCTGCTACAGATGCACCAGGGCGTTTCTTCTTTCTGTACTACTCCCAGTGGCCATTTCTCCTCTGGTCACTGCTATGGATACATGACTATCTTTCTCCAGGCACTGTGGTTGTCTGCAAGGAATTCCCACACAATGGGGTTAACGTTGTCGGCCTTCATGTCACATTTGCAGACATCTTTGCAGCACAGAGTTGGTCTGCCAACAGGCCTGGCACCTCAAGCCAGCTCCCCATAAAGCACATCCTTGGAGATCCCGCCATCTTCCATTTTGTGGACATGACCAAGCCAGGGTAGACATCGCTGAGACAGAAGTGTGGAAATGCTGGGAACATGGGCATGGGGGAGCACATCTTTGTTTGAGACTCTGTTCTGCTATGTGATGCCCAAAATCTTTCGGACGCAGTGCATATAGAAGGCATTGAGGAATTGCTCCATTGTGGCTAGCAGCCATCAACAACCTCCATGAATTTTAAAACCATCTGGGTTGGTGGCCCTAACTGCCTCCTGTGGGAAAGTTTTGATATGTCGTGGGTGGCTGTGGTTACTCAGAAGTGGAATGTAAGAAACTGCCGTATACTGAGTCAGGACACGGGTGGCGCTGTGGGTTAAACCACTGAGCATAGGGCTTGCCAATCAGAAGGTTGTCGGTTCGAATCCCCGCGACGGGGTGAGCTCCCGTTGCTCCGTCCCAGCTCCAGCCAACCTAGCAGTTCGAAAGCACGTCAAAGTGCAAGTAGATAAATAGGTACCGCTACAGCAGGAAGGTAAATGGTGTTTCTGTGTGTTGCTCTGGTTTGCCAGAAGCGGCTTTATCATGCTGGCCACATGACCTGGAAACTGTACGCCGGCTCCCTCAGCCAATAACGCAAGATGAGCGCCACAACCCCAGAGTCGGTCACGACTGGACCTAATGGTCAGGGGTCCCTTTACCTTTACTTTAAGTCAGGCCACTGGTCCATCTAGTTCAGTAACATCTACTCTGACCGGCAGCAACTTGCAGTGTTTCAGACCAGAGTCTCTCCCAGCCTATTTCAAAACCATCTAGTCTGGTGGTCCTCATGCCTTCCTGTGGGAGCAAGTTCCATAGCTTAACTCTGTGCTGGAACAGACATGAAGCTAACCAGTCTGCAATTTCCTGCATCCTTTCCAGATTTCTTTTTTTAGAGTTAAATTGTTAACACTTTTTTTTTTAGTTTTAGCAGTTGGAAACCTAACATCCATGGCTTTGACTAAAAAGTACTGGAGACCTGTCAGAGATGTTTTATTACTCAAATATCTGTTTTGGGGCTCAGGACTAAGAGGAAAAGACCCATAGTGTCTCTTTCAAGTTCTGGTAAGCAGCCAACTCCATGACATAGACTGAATCTTTCAAATAGCTGCCCTACCTTAAGTGTACATCATTAAGTATCATATTCATTACCCATAAGTGAAAGCTGAGACTGTTCTGGGCATGTAACTGACTTATGCTCCAGGCAGGCTGAGGCAGCTCTTGTATAACTACTGATAAAGCACCAAGACTACAGTGTGACTGCTCTTGTTTTTGTTACACATGTCATATCGTCCATGCCTGAGTTATTTCGAGTGAGTGCAATAATCCCTTAGTTTAACCCTGAGCTGAAGTCACAGGGCATAAATCAGTAAAGGAATTTCCCCTCCTTGTTTGAATCTAAATTCCCTTAACATTTGCTGGGCTTTTGATGCAAGGCCATTGCTAGTTTCCAGACTAAAGTCCAGAGAGGAAGAAAAAGGAATAGCACCCATCATCAATGTGACCTTGGTGCTTCAGCGAGGTGGCCAGCATACACTGAGGAGTTTGCCTTTCAAAAAGCTTTTTGCCTTCTGGATTTTCTAACCATAGCAGGTGTGAGACAACCATGGGTTTGGGCTGGACCATGCTCTATTTGGTTAATTTAGCTATGTTATTTATGTACTTTGATTTATCATGAACAATTTGCATTATTATCATTATCATTATCATTATTATTCCTCCAAGCTGAGAACAGAGTGGCAAACACTCAGAGTGGCAAAAATGTAATAATAATAGCAACATAAACCATAACAAATTAACCATAATTGGGACTGCCATACGTCCAGGTTTTCCCGGACATTTACGGGACTTGTCCGTCACAATTAGCGTCCAGGTGGAATTTCAAAAAAATGCATAAATGTCTTGAAAAACCCGAATGTGTGGCAACCCATGTTGGAAGTGTAGCTTTTTGTTGTTGTTGAATTTCCTTTAAAATAGCTCAAAAACTATTGATTTTTTTTGCAAATTTGGCAAAAAACCCTCAATTTTTGTGTCTGGATTTTCACTTTTTGAAATCTGACAACCCTACCATAATAAAATACGACAATACATACAATCAGCATCACCACCCATTAGAGTCCAGAAAAATGAGTTGTAAGCTGAATCGTAAATGTGCACAGAATGGGAGACAACTGGACTTGTACTGGGAGGGAGTTCTACAATGGGTCACCATCATCAAGAAGGCTTAATTCCATGTAACTGCCTTCCTGGATGATATTTGATTGGGGGGGCATATTTGTGTTACTTATTTATTTTGTAGATATAAGCATTTTAAAAACATTTTTCTTTATATGTGATCCCATTTAAGCAACTGAAGTTTGTTATAGGAATCCTCCTGTTTTCTAAAGCATATACAATTATACATCTTTTAACATTTTCTGGTGGTCTTCTGCTTCTGGCATTTGCGTGAAGAACCTGCTGAGTTTGGCTTGACTTTGAAAGGGAATCAATATTTCACATTATTTACTTATCTAATTGGCTAGCTTGCAGTACAGCAAAGCCTGTCTTTCAAAACTTTATATTCCTTGCTAACTTATTCAAATAAGCAAGATGCCAGCTGCAGGAAGGTATTAGCAAACTCTTTCTCCACCCACCCCAGGATTTAGCAGCCTATACGACAAATTTACATTTATATACAGAAGAAATGTCAATTATTTTGCTTTCTGGACTCTCTATAGGCTTTTAAAGGATTTAATGAACTGTAGAAACACAAGAATAGCTTAATGAACAGAAGCAAATGAAAAACGAATTACCATCTCAAAATAGGGCATTGAAGACAAAACACGTGAAAACATTCTTAAGTTTAAAAATTGTACAGAATTAGACACTGTTATGTGCTGGGCCCACGACTCATTTTGTATGAATTAAAATGTTTTATGGGGAAACCAGTCTAATAATAGGACTGGATTAGGCATAGTTGAACAATTAAGCCTATTCCACCTAGATCGGAAACTGAATCAAATCTGCAGCAGAATCATGTCCATCTCTACTCAGAAGTAAGTCAATGGGTAGCATTCTACAAAACTTTACTCAGAGTGGATCAGAGTTGATCCACTGAAATTAGGTTAGGCCCATTAATTTCAATGGGTGAGGGCAATGGCAGAGAAAACTGCAATCCATGCTTGAGGAACCCCTTGCTTGTGTCTTCAATGATTGCAATAGGCAATTTTAAAGAGGATGTATGCCAAAACACAGCTGCTGTTTGCCCTACAATAGCTTTTTTTGGGGGGGGGGGACAGGCATTTAAAAACAAAAAACAAACCTGACTGCTTAGGTCAGTAGAGATGTCTGTGCTTTTACTGATTTTAATAGCCACACTGAGGTTGTGCAAATATCCCACCCCCCAAACCCGTGTTCTTGCAAAAGCCCTTGAGCTTTTACAAGCAAGAGAAGGAAATGCTCACAAAAGCCCGAACATTTTTGAATCAAACTCTGGGATGTTTGTGATTCCCTGTTGCTGGGTCACTTGCCACCATGGCCAGGTTCCAGACCTCATAACATGAAAGATGTTAACACAAGCCAGACTTTTTGAACCAGACCTCAGATGAGATGGAATATTGGGGTTAAGGGGCTCTAAACCAGCCCCAACTGAAAGGAATGAGCATTTGCATTGGCAGCCAAGAAGTCTGAAAATGAGGCAAGCCAAATATGCAAAAGACATTTACATGCTTTAATAATTCTTATATTGGGAGAACAGAGAGGCTACGTGAAACTGTTACTAAAGAGCTTTGAAATGGCCAAAGATAGGAAATAAAACCTTAAAGACTAACACTCCACACCTTGATTATGCCAAGATGATGGGTAAAAATTACCATTTGACCCTTCCCTTTCAGCCCAAACTAACACATTGAGTAATGTCCTATATTTCATGATATTTTCACCCTGCATTTTGCAATCAAAATCTTGGCAGATTCCCAGTTTCCCATAATAGAATAGGAAGTTATTTCTAAAAATGACTAAATCCTGGGATGGTGCCAAAATGAATAAGAGATTAATTTTATTGAGGCCTCTAATGAAGATTTGGGCCGGTGCATGTGACAAGTAAATGATGGCATGAGAAAAATACAATCATTTGCGAAAGGTTATATAACGTCCCATTCAGTGTGGCACATGGTGCCAACAAACTGACAGGCGGGGTATTTTTTCAGTGATATTGGCAGCCAATATGCACCTAATTACACAAAAGCATTGAGACCCATTTATTGATTTGGCACCAACAGTGTTTGCCTACTCACAAGATGAATGGAAGCCAAGATGTAAGAAATGGCCACTGAGCATTGACGGAAGTTCTTAGAGCTCTAAGAGCTCTGGTTACTTACAAACACTTAACAGTTGATGTTAGAATTATCTCCTTGATCTTGCCTCAATCAAGCCTGCCGGTGTCTAGAACATAGCCAATGATGAGAATAAGTTGTGTTTACCCTGCCAGGATTCAACTGCGTCTCTTTCAGGTGTCTCAGAAAATACAAGGTGGAAAGGTGCCCTGAATTTTCAGGTGAAACTAGTTTTTTAAAATTCCCGTTCAACATGTATATGTAAAGAGCTACAAGCAGCGATCGGGACTGCCTGCTTTCATTTTAACTGGAAGCCACCCCTATGAGTACACAGATCTTGGACTCCAGCAATGGTGCTCAGCGATTCCTTAAAGCAGGCAGAGTAATTCATTCAGGTCCCCTTAAAACTGATCTCTTCAGACCCTTTCCTTCGTAATCTATAAATAAAAAGGTGGGATTTAATGCTGTATCTTCCAAAAAGGAAACGGACCTTGGAATGACAACTCTGAGCATTTCTCTATTCAGAGAAGTCAGAATCAGGAGTTTACGAAAAAGGAATAGGCACCTGAAAGCCAGTTCTTATTAATTGAGAGAAATCTGCTCACATTGTATAGCTTTTGTCTTCATCCACCCCTGGACGTTACTAAATTTCATGATTTATATGTAACTCCATTCAGTGATTCACAATGTCAACTCTCTATGCAAATTCCCATTCCTGAAAGAATTTAGTAATCAAAAAGCTGCAGAGGAGCAAGTAATTTTTGCCTTCAAATGCATCCCTGGGTTGTGAGCAAATGAACAGAAAAGTAGAAAATATAAGATTTGAAAAATATGTGCTCATTCTTTTGGAGATTAAGTGGAATGTAAATTAGGGAAACTCTCTACACGTTAACGTGCTTCTCGATAATTCTAAGGCAATTGCAGGAAACTAAGCAGTAGAAACTCAATAGGACAGTACTGGACGTACTTTCTCTTCTGAGATTCTTAGGCTACTTGTGCCTATTGGCAGTGTGCCAGTTGCGAAAGAAGGGAGGGAGAGTGGCCACCCTCCCTTTCCTTCCATCCATGGCTTGGCATTCCCAATAGGAGGGAATGGGATCAGGAGATTTGTAAGTGGGTGAGTGGATAAGAGAATGGAAAAGAAGTGGCTTGGTAGGAGGAAGGCGTTTGTGGACTCAGGAGATGGAGGTACTGTAGGATTAATTCAGATAGGCTTGGAAATAACCTTGCTTGCTTGCTTATTTATTTAAATTTATATCCTGCATCTACCATCAGAGTAGCCCGGAGTTATTTTTTCAACTGGGCGAGGGGGAGGAGTTAACTTATTTCTGAGGCACTCCAATGCAAGCCCACCTTTTAATGAATTCAGAAGTCCTGCCCAGCCTTATCTGGGGAAGCCAGGAGTTGAACTTGAGACCTTCTGTGAGCTGCAACCCTCCCCCAACCTTTTTTTAAAATATATAAAGAAATGCTAAGACACACAAAACTCCACGCACAATGGATAAACTCTACAAATGGGTCAACGTAAGCAAGTTGAATGGACCTGCCTTCTTTCTCATTCTTGCCTGTAGGCAGACTGGTTAGGTAGTGGCGGGTTCTTTTTAGCCAGGAAAGGAAGAGTTGAGAGAGTTGGTCCCAGCAGACCAATGGAAAGGACCTTGCTGCCTCACCCTCTCCATCTGCTGTTGCAAGATAGCTGGCCAGTGATGTAATCAGAGAGGAGAGCAGTGACCTTGAACAAAGAAGGAACCACCCAACGGCATCAAATCCATCAGCACATGAGCATTACGTAAGTGGAAGAAACTGCAAAACCAAAGAAATCTACCAGGACTGATATAAATGCAAGCTACATTCGGCAGTGATGGATGCAGGAGAGCAGAACAACATTTTATAGTCAGGTACTCATTTTTTTCAGAGGAAAAACCATTTAAGTTATGGAGATATTTGTTGTTTATTCAAGCACATGCTACTCTGTGTTTATACTTAAATCACCTAGCAGCTAGTTTTACTAATAGGGTGTATCTGCGCATGTGCACATACATTTCATTGGATAGAATGATTCATACATCACCAGTTTGACATCACTTTGATATGTAGATATGTTCTATCTTTATTTTGTGAGCCACCCACAGTAGCAAAGCCAAGTATAATTTCATAACTTGGGGAAGGGGGATGACGGAATGAATGTATACAGATGCAGGACAGAGAATAGAGGGCAGTGGATAGTTTGCTGAAGCAATTGCATTGGGTGTGCTGCAAAATAACATTGCATTCCAAAGTAGGTAACTGAAGCAATCAATATATTCCATTTCATCTTCTTAAGCTTCATACATAGTGGTGATGAGGGCAGGAGTTCTGAATATTGTAATATACAGTCATGAACATCTTGAGCTTTTCTCCCCTCCATATGAAAGCAGGCAGTACTTTGAGATCATTTAAGACGGGGTAGGCAACCTAAGGCCCGGGGGCCAGATGCGGCCCAATCGCCTTCTCAATCTGGCCCGCGGACGGTCCGGGAATCAGCATGTTTTTACATGAATAGAATGTGTCCTTTTATTTAAAATTCATCTCTGGGTTATTTGTGGGGCATAGGGATTTGTTTTTTTTTTCCCCAAAATATAGTCTAGCCCACCACATGGTCTGAGGGATGGTGGACCAGCCCATGGCTGGAAAAGGTTGCTGACCCCTGATTTAAGATGATCGTAAGCCCTGTTCAGGCTTGGGGTATGCAGACCATTCTTACGGACCCATGCTGAGTGGGAAGGTCTGATGAGAGATTGTGCCACATACCAAGCAGGCAAATATGGAAAACTGCACATCATTGCATCTAGACCTTCTGTACTGAAGGTCACTTGTGTATTCCACTCTGCCCCTCTCCTGATCAATGCAGAAATGAGGTCACTGTCAAGATCTTTCAGGGACTTGAGATTAGTAATAGCATAATAGCATCCAAATCTATCTCTCCTGCTCTCCATTCAACCCATATTGAAAAAGTTAATATGCATAAGAGTTAATAGGAAACCCAAAGCAGACTGAAAGCTGTTCTTCTCCTTGCCAAATTGAGTTACATCCGAGACAATTTGAAAAGCTATTGGGGGGGGGGGGGCGGACAGAGACTGCACTGTTGCCATGAAAAAGAGAGAGAGAGAGTTGTTATTGTGGTCTCAAACTGCCCTTCTTAAGAGTTCAGATCTCTTCTCTAGGTGATCCAACATGGTTTTAAATGTCAACGAAAGGTGCTTTTGCTATCCAGCTTGATAGGCACGATACTGATATTGAATTTTAAATAACAGGACACATTCTATTCACGATACTGATACACGATACTACAGGGATGCAAGAGCCTCTGGGCAATACTGTACAGTCCTGGGCAGATTGGACACAGAATGAGGCTTCTCTTACTGCTGCAGGTAGCACATATACTGAACCTAATAAGAAAGTCCCCTGAGACCTAGTATGGCAACTTTCAGGAACAGCGTAGTTACCATATTAAAATATCAGGATAGTCATATAGTAAGACTATCATGCTACCAGTTCATTATATGCCATTTTTCTTTATTCTTCTCTAAATCAACACATCATCATATGCTCCAAAATTGCCACTGATTCTGCTGCATTCAACTTCCCTAAATAATGAATATGAGTTTATTAATCTTTTACTTTATTATTCCAGGAAGAAAACAACAACTCATTTTCTTCAATTAATGGTCTCACTGCGTATCATACATTTTGAACAGAGACATTACCTAAAATATCTGCCAAACTAAAGTGGCCTATAGCAAGTTACTATAGCAAGCACTGAGAAACTGAGAAATGTTCAAAATTTCTGGTTGCTGTGTTTTTGAGCACGGAATACAAAGATATACCTCCTCCCAATAAAAAAAACACCTCGACAATTCACATGGTAGAGCTTCTTGAAGAATGGATATTGCACAAAATCCAGCCAACATTTACATTCCCATGCAAACTTTCATTCGACTGAGGACAATTAAATAACATGAGGCTTACTTCCAAATACACACAGCTCGGATTGGGTTTCATGTTCTGTTGACAACACAAGTGACCTCTTCTAGTTAGTTTCAGTGGATTGTATCCAGTGAAGTCATCCTATTCAAGCAAGGATTTCTGCTTGCACAATAGAATTTCCACTCTCACTCCTCCCCAAATGCCCCCAATCTGCTCTGGATTTCCCCCAAACCCCACAGAGCAGATTTAATAGGGTACCAAGGAGGCATGAGAAGAGAGGGAAGAGAAGTTCCATTCATTCATTCATTCGTTAGATACAGCCCAGTGGGAATTATTCATGGCAAATATTACTTGGATCAGGAATAAAATCCATAAATTATTAACAGAGGGTAATTAAGGGGATAATTGAACCATGGTAGTACATGAATAGAGTAGCAGAATAAGTTTAGGCAGCCTATAAACGAAGGATCTAATTCCTGAAAATCCTTAACACATTCTGTCTCTCCTCTCTCTTATTCATACACACTATTTGCTCATTTGAGTGGAGTAGCAGTTCCAAAAGGATGAGGTACAATAAACCCAGCAAGACTGTGTGTGCTGTATGAAATCTGCTCTCCACAGCCTGCTTATCTCCAGCAGCTTTAGTTTCACACCTCATCATTTGTGCGCTTTTGGAAGGGAAAATATTTTTCTCTCTATTCTTCTGGTTTGCTCTCTTCTGTGAATCAGCACATCACTCCCTGAGAGATACAAACTCCTTTTCATCAGAGGTAATGAAGTGAGATCACCCAAACAGGCATTTCCATCTGTCTGAATCTGTGAGGCATAGCAGTGAATTCAGCATATGGAAGCATTTGCCAGTCAAATATTTGCCAACAACCTGTTCCAATAGAGTACAAACTTAGCCACTATCATGTTCAGACAATCTCGTGAGTTACCTGTGGAGAAGTAGCCTAATGAAGAAGACATCTCAAAGTGAACTGGGATGGTTGTATTCTACACCTTCCTGGTTGCTCCTTGTCTTCAGCTAATGGTAAAAATTTTCCGGAAAAAGCATGCCATGTTTCCATTATAATAAGATTGTTCGAGAGCCAGGATTGCCAATATAATTGCTGGACTCTCATCACCAGCCCAAGCCTTGCTCACCTGGGCTGATGGAAGCTGGGGAGCACCATATTGACAATCCCTGTTCTGGAGTACACTACATTTTGTTTGAAAAACAAACGAAATATGGCTTCAGATGCTGCATTTGCAATGGGGCCTTCCAAGGTAGATTGTGAGGGTGTACAGAGGTCTGCAAGGAGCAAGAGAAGATGAAGTCCAGCTGCACAAAGAGAAGTCTGCTTGCACAATTTTGAGTTTTACCCTTGGAATTTCAATACTAAAACTGGCCTGTCTCTGGAAGTTTCTGAAAGCTTCTTTCAATGAGATTTGTGCTACAATCCTTCCATAGGACGACATTAGGAATCTGTAGTTAATGCTACACTCATGAGCAAGAAAAAAGAATCACCAGTTCTGTAAATGCAGGAAGTATAAAAGTGAATATAATTAGGCAAAAGTAATCACAGACATGCAAGTTTAAAACAGTCTGCCCATTTTAAAAGCACTTTAGAATTGCCCATTTAAACATATTTCAAAGTAATGAGACAGCTCCCCATCCTTATTCCATAAGGCTTATTCAAAGACTGCAAAGACAACAATGAAAGTGCTCTTAGATGCATTGTTGGAGAACTTGGAGGAGTGGAACTAGAATGCTCCGTCTTTCCTTACAGCTATAGAAAACCCAAACTTAAGATATAGGAAGATTGCATAATTTTAATTGCCCTGTTTGCAGTCTTACTCTTCTGTAACTTTGCAAAATGGTTATAAATAGGTTATAAATAGGTTTAGAAATCATGTGGCCAATTGTATAAAACTAGCTTGGCATAATTAACATTACCTTGCCATGGCTTGCCTGTTCTGTCTTGTTCATTCCCAGGAAACCCTGTTCATAACCCATCCTCCCTAGAGCATCCCAATCAGGAGATGAGGATAAAACACAAAGCACAAGGGACCAATTGCCAGAACAGGATAAAGTTCCAGGCTCACTTGTCAAGGAGGGCATCGTCTAACTAGTGATAGGCCGTCACCAGCCTCATCACAGGTTGGCTAACAGGAACACACGGATCAATAGAATTAGAAAGATATAGAAGAAGGCAAAATATTTGTGCTTCCATGAAAAATAGCAGGGTATAAGAGAGCATAACTAGGGGAAATAGAATAAAAAATAAAGAAAATTCAGTGTAAACGCTTTGGGAAAGGATATACTGTGCTAAAAGATAAAGTCAAGAAGAAGAATACTGAGGATAATTCATTGTTAAATTTCAAGATGAGACATTGTGTTTGCTTACTCACAGCTGGAAATCAAATATTTTCTGTATTTAATTTGAAAAAAGAGATGGGCAGGAACTTTTGAACTAAATGTCTTCTTCTTCTTCTTCTTCTTCTTCTTCTTCTTCTTCTTCTTCTTCTTCTTCTTCTTCTTCTTCTTCTTCTTCTTCTTCTTCTTCTCTGTATGTGTATCCTGAACAAGCCACATATTTGCTAAAGTAGCTATCCTATGAGAAATCAGTGGTCAGCAATTGTCTAGTATGATTCACAACAGTTTGCCATGACTGTAGTTTGAACATAGAACATGTTTGCATTAGCTATCCAGACTATAATTTTAACTAGGTACCTTCACAGTTCACATGTTCCAGGGCTATCCTTTAAATGAGGATGCATCCTGACAAAAAAAATAACCCTAGTTGAGTTTCCCCCTCTAATGTACAGCTAAGATCATCCCAATACCATAAGCAGTCAATTGGGGCAGCATTTTTTGGGTGGGGGACGGGACATAGAAGCAGAGAAGAATCTATGAGGGCCTCTTAGCATCCTGGTGCCACTGCTAAGTGGCATGGCATAATGGGTGCTCCTCTCAGCTGAGGCAGTGGAGTTTCTGGGAAACCAAAACATCTTGGGTTATTCCTTCACAGCACAATGTATTCAGAAAGTCCAATATCAAAGGGACTTTGATATAAATGTTGATTTATGTATATTTATTTATAAAAAAGCATATTTCTATACTGACCTCTCATAACACATCAGGGCGCTGTACACCAATATAAAGACACAAAAACTATCCACAGCAGTACAAAACAATTAGCAAAATGACTGGCTACTCAAGAACCCAAAGTAGGTTATCAATAAGTATAGCATTTGACATGGCTTTCTAATTACTAAACCATTTATTCAATCCTACTGCCCTTGGAGTCAGGTGATCATTAATCCAAATTTCACTGTTGCTACCACTGGAATCAGATTTGATGTGTGCCTTCTCCCCTACCCTATTTTCAAAATAAAAAAAATCCTTCAGTAGCACCTTAAAGACCAACTAAGTTTTTATTTTGGTATGAGCTTTCGTGTGCATGCACGAAAGCTCATACCAAAATAAAAACTTAGTTGGTCTTTAAGGTGCTACTGAAGGATTTTTTATTATTATTTTTTTACTCCGACCAACACGGCTACCTACCTGTAACTAACCCTATTTTCAGTTTGGTTTGTTTTCTGCATCACATTAGGTCATATTTGCATATATTCCTTGAAGCACATCATAACAAATTCCCTTTCTCTCTGAGAACCTAACTAAGATTCTTGAGTTGTCTGCTTTTAAAAAAGAAGAAAAGGTAGAGGGATTATAAAGATCAAATCCTCCCATCCAGAAACACAGTACAAGCACACAACACTTCTACAGAAATGGTAATGATTTTTTAAAAAGGCTTTGAAAAGACAGTGATATACGATGTAGGATTTACAACACATATGTCCCTTCATTAAAGTTTTTCTGATCTCGTAGTGCAAATCCTCTTGATACCTCACAAGACAATGCCATTTACTGTTACATGACATCTGCACAATATAAGTCATCGGAGGCAATCTAGACACTTCTGGAATCTTAAAAGACTGAGAAAAAAAATCACCCAACTAAACTTACAGCCTTGCTTAAAGAAACCAATTTTAAATGGTGTTTTTTCTTATTGTCTTCTTGGTTTTCCTATTGTCTTCAGGTTGAAATACACAAAATTGAAAAGATTCCTTTATACTGCACAAGGCAAGGGTAGCCAACATGGCACCCTTCAGATGATCTTGGACTACAAATCCCATCATCCTCTATCAATCGCCATCCTGAAACCAGATTGAAATAGGCCTAATCCATTCCTTGTTGACATGCTGAAGTTCTCCATCTACCACTTTCTCCACAACCATACCCCAAAAGGGTATGCCACTGGAGTGTGTGCGTTATCAAGTACTTTTTTGTCCAGGGATTGCTTCATGAAGAGGGAATTCACCAGTGCCTCTTTCAAGGCTGGTGGAACTACTTGCTCCCACAATAAAGTATTAACCGCCTCCAGGAGACGCAAACAGTCATCCCTGGCTGCTATTTATTATCAAAGATGAGCAGGGGATGAGAACAGAGATGGTAGCCTAAACCTGGTCCACACATCTGGTCTACATCTTGCTGTGGTTGGGAATTCTGTTCACATTTACTTTGAAGTTTGAAGTTCTAATTTTATACGAAATTCTATACGAAATTTTATACGAAATTCTAACCATGGCACTATAGCAGTAGGAGTGTAGGCACCCTCCCAGGTCACCTTGCATTTCCCCAGAGCAAAGCAGAGAAAAAGTGGAGAGGGATCTAAGAATACAAAGATGGAAATTGCCAGCACTTCTGCTGCTAATAAAGTGGCACAGCAATAAAAAAGCAGGAGGGAAGTGGTTGGGAGGAGAGGAGAAACGGGACATTTGGCAGAGCCGGCTCTGCTATTCAAACTCCCCTCAAATTGCTTCCTCCTTGGTCTACACATCAGCATTCAAAAACATCATCTCCTACCTGAATAGAAGAACAAAAGAAAAGCCTTGCTGGATCAGGTCAAAGGCTCATCTAGTCTACCAATCTGTTCTCACAGTGGCCATCCAGGTGCCTAAGGGAAACCCAAAACAGGAGCTGAGTGCAACAACATTCTTCCCACTTGTGATTCCCAGCACCTGCTGGTATTCCAATGCATATAGCCACCAGTAAGTAGAGGCAGAACATAGCCATCATGGCTAGTGGTTACTGATAGCATTTTCCTCCATGGAGTGTCTAATCCTCTTAAATTCATTGATGTTAGTAGCCATTGTTACACCTGTGGCCATCGCTACACCATCCTCTGTTGCTCAGACTGCGTGCTATGAGCAGATGTGTGGCTGCTACGAACCTATGTTCACCCCTACCCTGTTTTTGTCTTGTAATGCAGCTGGAAAAAGTATGACTAGTGGAATGGCAGGTAGGAACTCCTTCATCTTTATCCAAACACCTGAGGGAGCTTTATGATTTAGACTTGCTAATGAAGATGCAGTTCTCCCACTTCTTTGTTGATGATATCTCTTCTAGAAAGGATCTTGACTTTCAGATTGTTCAGTAATTTTGATATGGGTTCATCACGGTAATGGCGAGAAACTAAATCAAGTGACCTTCAAGTTCAGTCCAGTTCTGTTGTTATAGCCATGTCTGATTCTAAGGGACTGGGTGTTAATAGGAAAGTAGTAGTAGTTTTTAATCACACACAAAAAGGTAGGAAGCATACATTTCATGGATTTCCCACCTCCCCCTTCTCAATTACACATTACTAAGGAGACAACTTTGTAATTCCAGTCGATCTCCTTGCATAGTGTAGTTTGAGGATTAGGTTAAAAAAAAGTTGTAGGAAGTCAAGTTCTTCTCAGCTGATTAAAATGGTTTTGAAGTGGTAACTAATGCAAATCAATCTAGTAGCACCTTGTCCAATGGGAGGTTTAAAAGTTTGCTGTTCTATACAAGACAACCGTTGTTAAGTGGGTTTTTGCTTCCCATGCTGTTCCAATACAAAACAGTAAATTATATTTATCCTCATTTGCTTAAATAATGTTGAAGTTCTAGTTCCAATTTTCTAGACTTTAGCATCCACTGTTGCACAGAGCAGATACAAAACCAAGTATTCCCAAAAATAAACAACCACAAGTCTTTAAATAAAGTAGGCTGGAAAATTCAATAAAATCAGAGCATCCCACCATATGGTACTCCATCGTGCTGTACACCTGGGAGCCTGGGCTTACAACTCTCAACATGCTTTTCTATTATCCTAACACAATTGGCATTTTAGGAGTGTATGACCAAGATTCTTGCAAGTACCGTGTTGTTGTTGTTGTTGCTTTGTTTTGGCATTTTTATAGCACCTTTTGGGACAAAGGCCACTTGAGGCAATTCAAAATATGAAAAACATAATAAAATCAACAAATAAAATTATCAATAAAGATAATGACTTAAATTATGAGACAGCAGCATTAACATCCATTAAAAACCCTCCAATGTCAAATGTAAAACTCAGGCCAATTTTGACAAAATCCAACCCAAATGCCAAAACACAGACAACTAATAACAGCTTACAAATTAACAATTAACCAATAATCCTTTGAGAATAATCTGATGCAGGAAAATGTGGTCCCAAAAAGATGAGCTTTTAGGACCAATTTAAAAGCATGCAGAGTCAAGGCCTGGCAAGCCTCTTTGAGAAGGAGTTTTTAGGCACTAATGTTAAATTTAATCCATTAAAAGTCAAATCATTAAGAGGAGCCTCAAATACTAAGTTGGTTAAGAAGCAGAAAATCTATACCACGCCAATTTTAATTAATCTTTATGACAGAACAGTTTATATATTTGTTTTATATGCTTGTCAAATCCCCCATTATTTGGTCTGAATCTTACTGTCTATTTCCCCATCTCTCATTCCTACGGTTCCTACTTCTATGGCAAGAAAAAGAGAGGTGGCCTTTAGGTGCACAGGCATCTAGACAAGAATTAACATCCAGATTGTCATTGCCGATTCCCAAATGCATCTTCAGTGTTAAGGATCTTCCTTGTGAATGACAAGAGTGGTGAAAATGAATTGGAAGTAAATTGTGTCCTCCCTTAAAGAGTGCACGTGTTGCGGTGCAACCTGGCAACCAAACCCGGTGTTGTGGGTGGGTATGATTGGATAGCCACAACACCCTATTGGTAGGTCCCTTGATGCTGGGTTTAATCAGGCCAATGGGACACTAGCCAAATTGATCAAGGGACCTATATATGCCCATGCATGTGACCCAGAGCTTCCTCTTTTGGTCAGTGCATCCGCCCACCTCTCCCTATTTTTAGGGCTTGTGCACTTGACCTTGCTATGCCGTCATGTGTCGTCTGTCATTGGGACAGGGGCATGGCAGGAATTTTCCCCACTTGACTGATTGGCTGGTGCCACTTGGGTTTCGCCTGCTGCGTAGCAAATCGTCACAACTTGTAAGGTTGCGGATAGGCTCTGGTTCAGGTGATAGGGATGGGGGAACGCTCTCGCCATCCCTATGTGAAGGGTATTCTGTTAAAGGAATCCAGGGACTCAATGGTTTGGTCAACCCTGCGAGGGGTTGTGCCCGTGCCTGAGTCCAGGGGTGGTGGACATAGCATGTCCCCAGCTTTCCACCATTCCAGGTGTTCACCCTAGGCTAACCTATGCTGGTGCCCTGAGTCAGCACTGCCTGCAATGATGCAGGGAGCTAGTCAAACCAGAGCCTATGCAACCACTCACCTGATGTAATCAATAAAGTTATGGCCTAAATTCTGCCAAAAACCAAACCAAAATTTGAGTCTTGTCTTAATTTATTTAAGGGGGGGGTTAAGGTCTAAACACGCAATTTAAAAACATTTTAAACAGGCAGAATTAGGTCTTGTTGCTGTGCTTTCAAATAATTTTGCTCTGCCCAACACCCAAAATTGAAGAGAAGCTAAACAGCTTTGTGAAACGCTTTGAGGATGTTGTTTTTTATTTTTAAAAAACCCAAGTGGTGTACTGTATAAACTTTATGAAATAAGAATGAAATAAGCCTTCTTTTTTCATTCTTCATTTTTTCACCTTCCTTCCTTTTTTACTGGTAGGCCTCCTGCACTTTTGAAAACATTCAATAGAAATAGATGGATTAATTGAATACCCTACATGTGTTGCATCTCTGTCCACCATCCCAGCTTTAAAGGCTAGGAGCCCTAACCAAAATAATTTTTTATAAATAAAAAATACATATTTGTATAGTAGGCATGGTTATTTGAAAACACTAGAGTGAAGGGTAGTTTTTGCAGAATACCTCTTGCTTTGCTTTGTTTACATTATTCTGACTTCCACTGTTCTTGCTTCATAGATGAATATCTAATTAAGAAACTGGAAGCCCTATCTGAAAACTACTAAAATGATATTGGTCCTTTAAGGCTAGACTTCTCTAATGGAGACAGCTGACCAACTGGTGTTTAATGGTACATTCTCCCAGAGCTTTCAAAAGGGGTTTGAAACTGTCCTTTCAAAAATGAAATGCAAATTACAAGCTGCCATTACTGCAGTAGATGTCTACATTTTCTTACATAAGGCCCAACAGAAACAACAACAACATCAGAAAAATGTCGCAAGCTTTCTAGTTTTCTAGAATTCTTCCATTAGGCAAGCTGTTACAGAGGATAGGGGCCAGCTGAAGAAGGAAAAACATTTTGTGGGTGCCCCGGCACCCAGGGCCCCCCAAAGATGGCACCTATGGGCCTGTTCCACTGGCTGAGTCCTTTCCCTGCCTCAAGGATAGGCCATTTTTAGTTGCATCCCTGTTACAACTGCAACATTTGCTCCAGCCCACTGTGTTCCTCTCAAATGGTGTAGACCAGGGGTCCCCAAACCTACCGCGCTTCAGGCCAGTGCCTGAAGCACCGATCAGGCAGCGGGCCGGAGGGCAGGGGAGCGCGCGCCCATACGTGTGTGCACGCACTATGTCTGGCGCACTTCCGGGTGGCAGGAGCACCGGAAATAGCTTGTGTGCATGCACACGGGCCTCCTCTGACCTGGAGGTGCGCCGGAAATGACGCTTGTGCATGTGCGCAAACTATTTCCTATGTTCTGCGACCCGGAAGTGGGCAGCTGCACCACGCCGGTAAGAATGGGCAGCGTGCAGCAGGCAGCAGGGCAGTTAAATGAGCCCTTCGGTCCGTATCCAGCCCCAGGGCCGTAGTCTGGGGACTCCTGGTGTAGACTGTCTACCACAAATAGCCTAAGACCACTGCTGGAAACCTGAAGCCTCTGACTTTGAAACTGATTGAGCTAGAGCTAGGAAACAAACTCTTTTCCCGTATCTTCTGTCAGTTTGGTTTCTCATTACTGAATAGCCAAAAGGAAAATCTATCTAAATAAGACAGAAAAAATTGATTCCTCTCCACTCCTGTTTCCTACATTATGAGAACTGGTTTGGGTTCTCAAGGCACATTTTCAATGAAGTTATATTTAGACATAAATTACCTCTCCCCAGGTTCTTAAGTGAATTTCTTCTCTCTGGAAATCCTCTTCATTTAATTTGTTCTTCTTGATTATCTTCATTAATCTGGAGAAAAACTGTTACATGACTCTTTCAGACCTTGTAGTTTTGTACTTGTAGCAACTATGCTGATTCTTTGAGAGGTCAGAGCACCTCATAATTATTTACCTACTACTGTACAGTTCCTGTAAAAATATTTTAGTATTACAGAAAATATGGTTACGTGGTTTCAAATATCCAACTCTCCAAGACTGTGATTCTCTGATCACCCCAAAATCCAATTTTATTTAAGTACTGTAGGGCATGTACCGACTACAAGAAACAACTTGTATCAGAGTCTATAGTTTGGGGAAGTAGCCAAAACTATTTCATATATGCCCTATATCTTTCCAATTCAAAAACTCTTGTTCACTATAATAAGAATCTAAAAATGGTTCAGACTCCCCCGCCCCCAGGCCTGGATTAAATTTGCAGGCCTAGCAGTCCCTCCAAAGTGGATTTAGCCTGTACATTTATGGGCAGATATCTAAAACTGGGTTTTCAAGCGGGGCACCTTTAAAGCTTTTTTTTTATTATTGAACCTCAAATAATGGCCCCAGACAATGATGTGCAACTTCTGTAGAGACCAGAATCTCTCCCTCCATTCTGGAGAATCTCCACAGGATAAGCAGGAAGGGTAAATGAGTGGGAATCTTTTAGCACTGGTGGTCGTCCTCCTACTCCCAATCACTCACTACATAGAGCCTTTTGGGAGGTGAACTATAGGGACTGTTGAAAATAATATCTTCCTCAACTTAATTGGCCACCACCTTTTTACAGATCCTGCGGGTTCTTCTCAACATCTAACAAGCTGTCGTCATCTACAACTTCAAGGCAGTTTAGGGAGGCTTTTAATGTTTAATAGAGGATTTTATTTTATTTTTTTGTTGGAAGCCGCCCAGAGTGGCTGGGGAAACCCAGCTACATGGGCAGGGTATAAATAAATTATTATTAATTATTATTATTATTATTGTTATTATTATTATTATTTTATTATACTACAGTCTAGTAACATAAAGTAGTGTCAATTAGCTGCATTTGGACACACAACTATTAGATTAAAAAATTGCCTGGTATATTCTGGCTGCTGATTTGCTGTTAAAATAATAGAGTTGAAATAGACATCAAAGGTCATCTGCTGATGCAGGAAATCGATCATTATAGAATCTAAGAGAGGTGGTCATCCAGAAGATACTTAAAAACTTATAACAAAAGATATTCCACCAACTTCCAAGGCACTCTGTTCCACTGTCAAACAGCTCATATTGTCAGGAAGTTCTTCCAGATGTTCAATATCTCCCCTGCCCCTTGTAACTTGAACCCATTGGTTCAGGTCCTACCTTCTGGTGAAATGAAAAACAAATTTGTTCCAGCATCTATGTGACAGCCCATAAAATACCTTGATACAGTGGTACCTCGGGTTAAGAACTTTATTCGTTCTGGAGGTCCGTTCTTAACCTGAAACTGTTCTTAACCTGAGGTACCACTTTAGCTAATGGGGCCTCAGGCTGCCACCGCACGATTTCTGTTCTCATCCTGAAGCAAAGTTCTTAACCCGAGGTACTATTTCTGGGTTAGTGGAGTCTGTAACCTGAAGCGTCTGTAACCCGAGGTACCGCTGTAATTTCTTCTCCAAGCAAAAAAGAAAACAAATAATCATACAACCTTTTTTTAAAAGTACTTGGTTTCCAGACCTGTCACCATCTTTGCCATCTTCATCTATTTAGCCTGTGGTCCACTAAATCCACTAGATTCTTTTTGTGCCATGTGTGACTGGTTTCTTTAAGAACAGGACTGGATTGTAATAGCGGCTCCCTTTCCTCCTAGGATGGGTGTGGTTGTCTATTTAATCCAGGTAGAACTGGTTAGGGTGCGCTAGGCTGTTTGTGTGGCCTAACTGCTGGATTATGTGTACTTGTTCTTGAATAAAGAAGGTTTCTGTAATTACCCTGATTCCTGCTGCTTCTTGGCCTTAAGACAGAAAAGCACAGCTGTCAAGCCACATGTGGTTTCCAGGTTTGTCATATGTTTGTCATATGTTGAGGCAGGAGTTTTGTTCTCTTGTATGTATTTTAAGTGTTGCTGTAAAATGATTTAGAAATTAAGGTTGATAGCTGGTGTGTATGTGTGTAATGTTATTGTATGCCACTCATGAAATACTGTCAAATATGTAAAAAAAACCATTTCCTGTTGGCATCAAATGCTATTCAATACCATTGCATGCCATCTGTCAAACATTATCAGTTATCAGTGATCAAATATTGAATGAAAACATCATTCTGTGTCAAATGCACATCCAAACTATTCTGTGAATATTCAACAGATATTCACACACACACACACACACACACACACACGTGAGTGTTTGATATCAACATTTACAGACAGGAATTTTCAGGAAAAACACTTGCCGTACTGGTCAGGGACACCTATAAGATCAGTATAATATTGAGACTATTCCCACTAGGTACATAAGAGAGTGATAACTGGATATCCAAACTTGTCATGCATTTCCACATGCAAGTTTGCATCCAGTGTTAGCCATACTCAAACCACATCCATTGAAATCAATGGACATGACTAATTTAGGTCTGTCAATTTCAATTGATCTGATCTAGGTAGAACATAAAGGTAAAGGTAAAGGACCCCGACAGTTAAGTCCAGTCACAGACGACTCTGGGGTTGTGGTGCTCATCTCGCTTTACAGGCCAAAGGAGCCGGCGTTTGTCCGCAGACAGTTTTTCCGGGTCATGCGGCCAGCAAGACTAAGCCGCTTCCGGAGAAACCAGAGCAGCACACGGAAAGGCCGTTTACCTTCCAGCAGGAGTGGTACCTATTTATCTACGGTTCTTGCACTTTTTGGCATGCTTTTGAACTGCTAGGTTGGCAGGAGCTGGGACTGAGCAATGGGAGCTCACCCTGTTGCAGGGATTTGAACCACCAACCTTCTGAATGGCAAGCCCAAGAGGCTCAGTGGTTTAGACCACAGCGCCACCCGCATCATATTGGGATACAACTCAGAATGTACAAAAATTGATTCAGTTTGGCATTGTAATCTAGAGAGATTCTGGAATTGTGGCTGAACAGGAACAGCAATTAATCCAGTTGTTAATTGTTTACAAGCAACATACAACAGTTGTGGTCAGTACTCAAAAACTGCATAACAATTCTTGCAGATGTATCTCATGCAATATGAGTGTGCAGGGTTGAGTGGGTGTGCATGTGTGTGCAAGAAAATAAAATAGATTTCACACTTCATCGTTCAGTACCAATCATTAGGTTCTAGATCTATATGCACTGATTAAAATGACCCCTATTTTTGTGTTAAAAAGTACTACTACTTTCCTATTAACACCCAGCCCTTTAGAATCAAACATGGCCATAACAACAGAACTGGACTGAACTTGAAGATCACTTGATTTAGTTTCTCGCCCTTACCAGCATGAACCCATATCAAAATTACTGAAAAATCTGAAAATAAAGATTCATTCTAGAAGAGATATTACCAACAAAGAAGTGGGAGAATTGCATCTTCATTAGCTAGTCTAAATCATAATGTTCCCTCAGGTGTTTGGGTAAAGATGTTGGAGTTACGGTGGATAGCAAATTGAACCCATCAGCAATGTGATGGCATGACCCCAAAGGGCAAAGCCATTTTTGGTTACATCAAATGAAATAAATTTGAAGACTTGGAAGTAATAGAACTATTCTGCGCGGCAATGATAAGACCTTATTGGGAGTACTGTGCTCATCAGAGTTGGAGAATAATGTCAAGTCGTATAGGATTTAGAAAAGAGATCCAGGGAGCAAACACTTTGGGGCAAGATTTGTAGCAAGTAAGTTGATTGGCATAGCCTTATAAAAAAATTGAAACAGGTGGTTAAACATTAAACAGAATCTGCTACCATTATGGCAAAGCAGTGGTGGCAGAAGAATGGCCCCTTCCTTGGATCATGGCATGGATGGCCCCAGTAAGTGAGCAGCAGGTCACAGAGGAGGTAGTGGCAGAAGGTTAGGGAGATAGCGAGCTATAACCTTGGTGCAATATTTTGTGCTGATCCATCTGACTGGGTTGCCCCAGCCACTCTGGGTGAATTCCAGAATATGCAGAAACACAATAAAACATTAAAAACTTGTCTTGGCTGTCTTCCAGGACAGCTGGTACCTGGGGGATATTCTTCCTCCTGCTGTTGTATTTGTTTTGTGACTGGATTTTAAACCCCTAGACTGCAGCTGGCTCTGATATTTTTATTTGCTCCTCTCTTTCATTAAATCCACAGCTGCACCTGGTGGGGAACCACATAGAAGCTCTGTGCCCCCCTGGAGCATAGGGGTCCACACAGCCTAATTTAATAACAGCAACAAAAGTGTGAAGTGCGTCTGGAAGCTCAGGCATGTAGCAGGCATGCAGACTTTGAACACTGTTATGACTCTTGAAGCTATACATTAAGAGCTTTGCCATTCGTGTACATGTGCCCCTTAATGACACCACATCTCAGCAACCATTTGCTTCTTTCGCAGATATCTATGGGGTTACATAGATCATTGGGCCAGATAGCGCAGTATGATCGACACCAGGGTTTCCCAAACTTAGGTCTCCAGCTGTTTTTGGACTACAATTCCCATCATCCCTGACCATTGCTCCTGTTAGCTAGGGATGATGGGAGTTGTATTCCAAAAACAGCTGGAGACCCAAGTTTGAGAAATCCTGATTTACACAGACTGGCAGCTTTTCTCTAGTGTTTCAGACAAGAATCTTTCCCAGCCTTCCTGGAAGACATCAGGACTTGGACCTGGGACTTTTGCATGCAAAGTAATGTGCCCTCTCCCTCCATGAATGCTTTTGCTGTTGCAATGCTTCTAGAAAGACTTAGTCAAGGCCAATACATCTTTGCATAATTTCTGTTTATCATCTAGGTATGGTGGAAAGACTCCACCAAAGCAAAACATCTGTTGCAAATAGCGTTCATAATCTTCTTAATGACAGATAGACAGTTTGCTTTTTATTGCAGTTATCAAAATAGAGCAGTTGAGACATGGGTTATTTATTCTCCTTTGTGCAGGAGAAAAGTCAAGCTCATTTTACGTGCTATTCATAATAAGGTCCTCTGAAATTAATGCAGTAGTGACCATGGCACCTAATGCTAAAGGTAATGATGAGACTTGCTGGTGTGAATACCTAACAAATACACTATAGGAGTTTTATTCCCCTGCCCCCCCCAATTCATTTTTACTGGAACATTACTTTAGGTTAGTAATCAATTACAGTGGTACCTCGGTTTATGAACACAATTGGTTCCGGAAGTCTGTTCATAAACTGAAGCGTTCATAAACTGAAGCGAACTTTCCCATTGAAAGTAATGGAAATTGGATTAATCCGTTCCAGACGGTCCGCGGAGTAACCGTTCATAAACTGAAGTGAACTTTCCCATTGAAAGTAATGGAAAGTGGATTAATCCGTTCCAGACGGGTCTGCGGAGTACTTAAACTGAAGCGTTCATAAACTGAAACATGGGTGTAATTGGTTCCGGAAGTCTGTTCATAAACTGAAGCGTTCATAAACTGAAGCGAACTTTCCCATTAAAAGTAATGGAAAGTGAATTAATCCGTTCCAGATGGGTCCGCGGCGTTCATAAACCGAAAATTCATAAACCAAGGTGTTCATAAACCAAGGTTCCACTGTATTTTAAATACAAAAAAAATAAAAGTTGAAAAAGATGGCTGGGCTGGGGGGGATATAAAAAGCAAGGGGGAAAGAATTACTAATATGCAAGTTGCAGTAGAAAAATCTGTTAAATCACATAAAGTAAGGTGTGTGTGTGTGTATTGTGTGTGTGTGTGTGTGTGTGTGTGTTGCATGCCCCATCACTCATGTGCCTTGTGCTCTTCTTCTTCATTTTGCTTGGTTTCAGACAAATTCCTTTCTGAAGGCAGCAGGAGTGTAATTTTTTATTATATTGTCTCATGAGCCATTGCCCCAGCTGACACCATTATCCATTATTTTAAAATAATGTGTTCTGTTATTAAGGGCTCTTAAAGCCAACACTTAAATTGTGAATATACTTAAAAGGAAACATTATGTGATGTTAAATAATTGTCGGTAGATAAACATTTAAGAGACACCGACTTATTACATGCAAATGGAAAAGCTGGCTCTTCTCTCTGGGGCTATGGGGGAGGGAAATTCATTAGGAGAGAGACATGACCAAGTCCCCTCCCTGCTTTGTTTTAGGCAGCCAGTTATTAAGTGGGAGCAGGAAAAAATGAAAAAAAGCAGAAAAAAGCCTCCCAGATTGTTGGCATCCGTCTGTCTCAGGACGCAATGGAGGAGTGCATCTTGGGGGGTGAAGTCAAACTGTTGGAAGGTTGCAGTGCCTGCTGTGGCTGTAGAAACCAATACGGGACAGACATGTTTTGTTGCAGCTGGGACAGATGAAGGCATACGGTTGTGCTTCTGCAGATGCACATAGGGTTGCCAGACTCAATAGAGGACAGGACTTCTGTGCTTTTAATTGCCCTGCTCTCTTTTGAGTCTGGAAACCTTAAAGAGAAACCAGCAGACCCTTTGTTTAATTTCCAAGCAAAGGGTCCGCTGGTTTCTCTTTAAGGTTTCCAGACTCAAAAGAGAGCAGGGCAATTAAAGGCACAGAAGTCCTGTCCTCTATTGAGTCTGGCAACCCTAGATGCACACCATGGCATTTCTTCTCTCTGTGCTCCTCCCAGACATCTTACCAAAACAACAATGAAACCCTCAGGCTCACACTCTCAAAGATGTGGTGTGTGATGAGAAAGGGATTGAGAGGGTGGAGGTGGGGAAAGAAGGGTCAATAAAGAGGCCAATACAGCTACTAGGCAGGGTCTGAACTACTAAAGTAATCCAGAGGAAGACTGGGTTGGGGGAGGAGGAGGAGGAGGAGGAGGAGGAGGAGGAGGAGGAGGAGGAGGAGGAGGAGGAGGAGGAGGAGGAGGAGAAGGAGACAGAGACAAACAGGTGGGCAGGGATGCCAAACCTGCATGCAGGAAAGAGGTGGAAAGTGAAAATAAAGCAAGGAATGGGTTGGTGGGAAGAGGAGCACTTTTAAGTCACCACAGAGGTGAACAGGAAGTGAAAACAGTGGGGAGAGGAAGTAAAAAAGGAGGCGGGAAAAGCCAACTGAGTGCAGTAAAAGTTGCCAGGAAAAGGAGATCCTGAAGGATGAGTCTGGAGAGAAACTTGCATATGGTGTTGCAGAAAGGACAATCTGCTATTGCTATGTTTCTTGTTTCCAGCTGGTCTTGGTCCTCCTGATCCCTGCATCACACTTAAAAGAGCCTGATTGGAAGATCTGCTACCTACTCCCTTGTTCCATTCTGAGGGATGAGGCTCTGTTTCTGTTGGTGATAAAGATCTAAGTGGTTAAGCTGAAGCCTTCACAGAAAATATTTCAATGAGGAATTTGAAGGAACAGAAAAGAGCTGACAATATTGTGGGGGTAATGATAGGGAGTTTCATGCACAGTGATCATCCATAAAGGAGAATGTGTGGAAGTGAGAGAGCACTTTGATTCTGGCACAGCAATCCATTAAGCCTTCTGACAGCTAAATGTCTTTTTCTTTTTGCTTCCAGGGCAGACACAACTTTTTAACATGACTGTTCTCCCCAGATTAATCAATTGTGAGTGATACTGTCAGACTCCTTTGAGTTTATACCAGAAGAAGATTCCACTATTCAGTACACACTTACCAACTAGACTGGAATTCTAAAACCGGAGAGAATTGTCTTGGATTAGCTACACTTACTGAGAATTGTTAGAATATTTGCACATTTTGAAGAAGAAGTATCAGGAAGACACTTTAAAAGGCTTCAAACATCTACTGGAATAACAAAGGGAAGTTTCTTGTTGACATCTATTTGACTTACTTTTGAATAAATATAGTAAGAATTGGATTGTGTTTTCGGACATATATTAATTACTGTGTAAGCAAAAAGAATTCAGCACCCCATTCTTTATGATGTCCAAATAGTTACATTATTTACAATAAGCTGTATTTTTACACAACAGCTCTAGCACAAGGAGGTTTGTTTTGTTGAGTACATTAAAAAAAAAGTTAAACAATTCATCTGAAGTAGGCTGGGGTAGACAAGTAGGCTGGAACATTCTGGATAATGGATTAAAATCCATGTGACCCATAAGACATTAAATTTATGTCTTCACTGGGTGGAGAGATGCCTGCTGAATGAAGAGCATGTTAAGTAGTAGTGACTGGGTGGGAACAGAACATTCCAAGATTTCCTTAACAAATATTGCAAAGGCCATTTTCACTGATAAGGAGAAAAGCCTAACTCTAATATGATCCTAATTTCCCAACAAAAATCAAAGCATGAAAAATCCTTGAGTAATTTATTTCAGGCATTGTGTGAAGTACATAGTGAACTGATTCATGCTGTCTTTCCCAATCACACTTTGTTATATGTAGCTTCTTGAGATTGCTTTGCTGATTGTGTTTAGAACTTCAGCAGTCAGGAAGTCTTCAGAAACTCATCTCTCTGTTCCATCTTATACCGTGCAGGGGAACTCAATCATAAAGTCTTTGTTAAGCAGCTTCACTGCCATAGTTCAAGTTCTATCAGCATTCCATATTTTCTAAAAATTTATTTTGAGAAATTTATTACTTTGGCTATTCCTATTAGACCAGAGACTGAGCTCTGCATAGCCCAGATGCCTTTTTACTGTTGTGGGGGATGGCGTTGCATAACAATTTTGATTTAGCCATTTTATTCATTGCCTGAAGAGCAATAAGGAAAATAAGTACTGTTTGAAGGTGTGAGAAAATTGTTAAGAGCGAGAGAGAGAGTGAGGAATATTTCTAAATTCAAATTGCATTTTAAGAGGGCACTTGACAATAAGTGAAGCCCTTCATTCAGAAAGTTCATCTTGGAAGAGAGATTATCCGGATCTCATAATGCAAATCTTGGTCATTTCCCAAGTATATGGAATCACCCCGTGGTGACTGTGCCTCTTCTCTGCTTCAACTGCTTGAAGACCTTTCGATTCTGGACTGGAGTATTCCCAAGATATATAAATGATCATTCTCTATTTTCTGGTACCCATCCTGGGTAAATCACGGGGCCCTGTTTTGTGCGAAGAGAGAAATAGGCAGTAAGGTAAAGGGACCCCTGACCGTTAGGTCCAGTCGTGGACGACTCTGGGGTTGCAGTGCTCATCTCGCTTTACTGGCCAAGGGAGCCAGCGTACAGCTTCCAGGTCATGTGGCCAGCATGACTAAGCCGCTTCTGGTGAACCAGAACAGTGCACGGAAATGCTGTTTACCTTCCTGTCAGAGCGGTACCTATTTATCTACTTGCACTTCATGCTTTCGAACTGCTAGGTTGGCAGGAGCAGGGACTGAGCAACGGGAGCTCACCCTGTCGTGGGGATTCAAACCGCCGACCTTCTGATCGGCAAGCCCTAGGCTCTGTGGTTTGTGTGAAAAGAGAAATAAGCATTAGTCCTTCACAAACATTGTAAGAATATAGAATGAATGTGCTTCGGTGGAGATAGCATTATGGCTTGCCCCCCCCCCCCAACTTCTGAAGCCACCCTACACACATATGCTTGTATGGACCTCTCCATGAAATTGGGAATCCTGTGGGAGTAAAGAGACAAATTTGCCAACAGAGAAGTTTGTATGGTTCGTATTATTAAAGGATAAATGGATACAGTATTCAGAGAGCAATTATAATGAGCAGGAGGGAGCTCAGGTATATTCTTGGTGTAAGTATAGGGGTGTTCTAAGAAGAGAATGTTCTCCCAAGGTTCATCATTAGAATGCTGATGGTATGTGTATAGGTAGTGTCAACCTCACATTAAACTGTGGCTGGTGGGCCATTAAAAGCAACCAAAGATGGAAGGAAAGGGAGAGACACAATTCATTATGTCATCCATTTTATTTACTTCATCAAGGTGTGGGGATATTTATTTATTTATTGGCAGAAAGAGGCTGAAGAGAGCTTATGAAATATGCTTGAGTGGCTGCTAAAGTGAATAATTTGGAAGTGGGGCAAATTGAGAATGGAGGAAGACTTCAAGGGTTTGTTATGCTGGGGAGAGAATTGGAATGGTAGCTCCTGGGGCCTTGGGATGAGCAGACCGGCAGAATGGGAGGTAGAGAAGAGGACAGAGTAGCTGCACATCAAGACTTGGCTGAAGTGAAATTGGAGGACTATTTTCAAACAATGCTTGTGTCAAGGGGATTGCTGTTGTTTTTGAAGGATTTAAGCTGCCTCGAGTGTCTCTTTTGAGATAGAAAGTATAAATTACCCAATTAATTACTATTTACTTACAAAATGTTTCCTCTCTTGCCAGCCTAGGAGTATGGTGAGTTAAAAAGCCAATCTTGTCCCTCAGTACAAATTGCTCTGTCAACCACACTTCACATTGAGCTCACTGTGGGAAACACTAAGGTTAATACAGGTGTTTTCTTCACTCAATGCATAAGCATGGAAGTAAAATATGCATGTATATATCCGGGTGGTTAAACAGACAGATGCACACACATTTTACTTCCACACTTTAGGTATTTACTGAATAAAACATTGGTGTTTCACAGCAATTGTAACAGATCTGAGTTGGAACCACACCTTGGGCAGTAACAATTGCAGCAGAATCGGGATTGCAAAAAAAGTGCTGCAAAAATCAAGATAAGGGTATTTTAGATGCAGGTAGCTACTGTAGGTACTGTAGTATATATGTATTTTCTGGTATGAGTGACTATATATCCCTAACCTTCACACATACATTTTATATTCTGGAAATTAGCTTGCATCCTTGTTATAAATTACTCATTTCCCCCCATCTGGTCTATTATGGCACCCAACCAGCCTACAATAAAACCTGCTGGTTGCACTAAGAATAGATTTATGTTGTTTCGTTACCTGTTCTTATTCTTTTCTCTCTTGAAAGGCAGTGTTCGTGTGCCAAAGGCATTGATACAATGTGCTGCTTAATTGAATTAACTATCGTGCACCTACATTGTCTGACTGCTGTGTCTTAACATCCATTTTCAAGAAGGCAAGCTCTGTACTACAGACAGGAGCGACAGAGCTGTTTTCCTAATGTTATCACAGCAGGGCTAACCCAGAAGGCTGTTGTACCAGCCCCACGATGCCAGCAATGTGGGCTTATACAAAGACACACACACACACACAGCAGATTGGTAGCGGGCAACAGGGAAAATGGATCAAACAGCATAGCTGGCTGAGTAAGAGACAACTGCAAATTATTTTCTTATGCAAACATAACTTGGTCAGGGCAGCAATGTAGAAAGAATGTGGTACACAAAATCCTGAACTTTTGAAAGTACCAAACAATAATTTCCAGGAAGGTTCACGAAAAACCCTCCTACCAATTATTTCAGTGTATCAATAATTTTTTTAAAAAAATATTTATTCAATTTCTATAGCCATTCATCGATAAATAATTCCCAGGTGGCTTACAAGTAAGGCAATGTTATATATATATATATAAAAGATAAACAAAAAGCATAAAAGACAGCAAAAGGTGGTCCCCACCCCCCCTTGTAACAGAGACAGTATTAGAAAAAAAGCCATACAGAAATATACAGATATTTATCTGGCACCAAAAAAAATCATAAAGAGGGCATCAGATGAGCCTCTCTGGAGAAGATGCTCCACAACAGGGTGCCATCTCACATCACTTGGAAGAGAGGTCTCCAAAGAGGATTGTAAGGTTCAAGTTGGCATATGTAGGAGGAAGGGACATTTCAGGTAATCTTGTCCTAAACCAAGGACTGGAAAGACACAGATAATTGTGGGGCTGCCACTGAAAAATGTTTGGAAACTGCAATAAGTGCAATATGCTGCAGGTAGGGTGCTGACACGAGTTCGGCCGATCTATCATGCCGATTTTGTGTGACTTGCACTGGCTGCCAGTTTGTATCTGTGCTCAGTTCAAGGTGCTGCTATTAACCTTTAAAACCCTTAATAACTTGAAACCTGTGTATATTGAGGGCAGTCTTCTTCCATATGAAACAATGCCTTATGAGGAATGGCTTAGGGAGATGGGTATGTTTAGCCTGGAGAAGAGAAGGTTAAGGGGTGATTTGATAGCCATGTTTAAATATATAAAAGGATGTCATATAGAGGAGGGAGAAAGGTTGTTTTCTGCTGCTCCAGAGAAGCAGACACGGAGCAATGGATTCAAACTACAAGAAAGAAGAATCCACCTAAACATTAGGAAGAACTTCCTGACAGTAAGAGCTGTTCGGCAGTGGAATTTGCTACCAAGGAGTGTGGTGGAGTCTCCTTCTTTGGAGGTCTTTAAGCAGAGGCTTGACAGGCATATGTCAAGAATGCTTTGATGGTGTTTCCTGCTTGGCAGGGGGTTGGACTGGATGGCCCTTTTGATCTCTTCCAACTCTATGATTCTATGAGCCTCTGTGCAAGCTCTTCTGAGGCCCTGCTCCAGGTTCATGTTTGGCAATCGATTACCAATCTCTTATACTGCATAATGTTTGAATATATTGTTATGACCTATTAGATGAAATACAAACAATTATGGCTATTCTGAAATGAACTGTAGTTTGCTGCCAAAGGTACAGAGGCAGCAATATATCTGCTGCAGCAATATATCTATAAATGCAGAGTTTGAAGACAACAGAAAATAGCTATTTCCACCATGCTCTGTCTGTGAGCTTCCTGTGAACTTCACACTGGTTGCTGGAGATAAGACTTCTAGTCTAGATGGATCTTAATGTGATGGAGAAAGGAAATTCTTATGTTTTTATACTTTAAATCACGTTCCAAACTGCTGAGGAATTAAAAAGATTAAGGAGGCATGTTCATCCTGATGGAAAAAAGATTGAGGAGAGATTTAGCAGTTTCTAAATATCTTGGGAGGGACCCAGGTGGTGCTGTGATTAAACCACTGAGCCTAGGGCTTGCTGATCAGAAGGTTGGTGGTTCGAATCCCTGTGATGGGGTGAGCTCCCGTTGCTTGGTCCCAGCTCCTGCCAACCTAGCAGTTCGAAAGCACATCAAAATGCAAGTAGATAAATAGGAACCGCTACAGCGGGAAGGTAAACTGCATTTCCATGTGCTGCTCTGGTTTGCCAGAAGCGGCTTTGTCATGCTGGCCACATGACACGCCGGCTCCCTCAGCCAATAATACGAGATGAGCACGCAACCCCAGAGTCGGTCACAACTGGACCTAATGGTCAGGGGCCCCTTTACCTTTACCTTTAAATATCTTGGGAGGGTTGCCCCAAATGTGATGCATTTCCTGTACGAAAAGCACTAATGTGTAGGGCAAAGTTTTTTCAGCTCATGTAGAAAGCAACATTCAGAGTGTCATAGCTGGAAATATCATACCTGCTTTGCTGCCTTATTGTGAATGCCAGGAGCTGCTAAAATAAAACAGTTTCCTGCACTTTGTAATGTCATTTGGTCACAATGCCTTTTAAAGCTACGGTAGTTTCCAGCAAATTATTTTCAGCAAATTGAGGGGGGGGAGGGCAAACTCTTGCCCATATCATGCCAACACGACAGTCTAATTCAGTGTTCCCGAAAGCTAAAGAAAGGACACTTCTGATAAAACACCACTTGATTAGCTCTGAAAGTAACAATATTTAGGTCTTTCCATCTGGACCCTTAGCACTGATTAATTCTCACGGAAACCCCATGAGATGCTCGCCTTGCTGCGGTTTCTCTGTAAAATAACAGTACAGTCAAAACATTGGCAGCACTACACAGAATCTGATTTTAAAGAGAGATTTCCCTCAGGAATGACTTGTTCAGTATGGGTTTGGTTGTGTCCCTTGAGACTTGGCTAGGTGTCACCTGCTTTTCTTAAGTAATATTCAGCATCTTTCCAGGAAAATAAACCAGACATCTTTGGGGAAAATGTTGAGATATTTTAGCATGCCTCATGTGGACCAATCGAAAACTATGATGGATTTTGTTTAAGCACTGTACATTGAGGACACTGAAGAACAAGCAGTGCTCACTAAGTACTATGGAAGTCCGCTTTTCCTTCAGGAACGGTTCCAATGAAATTAAGCTTACCTGGCAAACTCGCATGTTTTGTGTCAGCTCAGCTAAGAATGGCCTCTGATGATGTTAGGTAGACACATCCAAGGATCAGTCTTTAGGAGAAAAACCGTAAGCATGATTACACAAACATAAGCTTTTTAGTTTTAGCAACAGCAGTTGTGCTTTTGGTGTTTACTTTTAGCACTTTGGACTATCCTTTAATTATATGTAATAGCCTCTTAGTACCTGGAACCGGAAGCCGATGAGAGTTATCATAAAACACAATTGGGTAAATGACTTTCTCCTGACCTGAATGTACAGTCAGTGCAGTGAGTAGCTGACACGGTACACTTCTGTGTGCACCAACAAAGACTGCATAGTAAATATCACCCACCTCTTTAATCACAGAAGTCTAATTTCTAATAATCCCAGACATCTACTCGGTGCTACTGAGTAGCTGACACAGTACACTTTTGTGTGCTGTGCTACTCAGGGCTGTTGTTGTTTAGTCGTTTAGTCGTGTCCGACTCTTCGTGACCCCACGGACCATAGCACGCCAGGCACTCCTGTCTTGCACTGCCTCCCGCAGTTTGGTCAAACTCATGTTCGTAGCTTCGAGAACACTGTCCAACCATCTTGTCCTCTGTCGTCCCCTTCTCCTAGTGCCCTCAATCTTTCCCAACATCAGGGTCTTTTCCAAGGATTCTTCTCTTCTCATGAGGTGGCCAAAGTATTGGAGCCTCAGCTTCACGATCTGTCCTTCCAGGGAGCACTCAGGGCTGATTTCCTTAAGAATGGATAGGTTTGATCTTCTTGCAGTCCATGGGACTCTCAAGAGTCTCCTCCAGCACCATAATTCAAAAGCATCAATTCTTCGGCGATCAGCCTTCTTTATGGTCCAGCTCTCACTTCCATACATCACTACTGGGAAAACCATAGCTTTAACTATACGAACCTTTGTCGGCAAGGTGATGTCTCTGCTTTTTAAGATGCTGTCTAGGTTTGTCATTGCTTTTCTCCCAAGAAGCAGGCGTCTTTTAATTTCGTGACTGCTGTCACCATCTGCAGTGATCAAGGAGCCCAAGAAAGTAAAATCTCTCACTGCCTCCATTTCTTCCCCTTCTATTTGCCAGGAGGTGATGGGACCAGTGGCCATGATCTTGGTACTGAGTAGCTATAATTTTTAAAAATCCCAGACATCTACAATACTCGGTGCTACTCAGTAGCCGACACAGTACACTTCTGTGTGGACCAACAAAGACTGCATAGTAAATAATATCACCCACCTCTTTAATCACAGAAGTCTAATTTCTAATAATCCCAGACATATACTCAGTGCTATTTTTCTAGAAAAAGAGGTCCCAGAACTCACCACGAATACCTCCCTCGTTCTGTTTATAATAGCAATGGGGCTCACCTGAGAGGTGCCAGAACTGAGTTCCAGTGACTTACAGCTGGAAAAAGCCCTGCATATATTAGTAGAACTTCTTCCATATGGCATTGGTTCCATGTGGAGGAGAGGGCATAATGTATTGGGGGTGTGTGGAATCATGTTGTTTCCTCAAATTGTGTGAAGCAACTCTGTTACCCAATTTCACTCTTATATAGGAGGGTCACCGTGCAGTAGCAGTGTGTACTGTTTTAATGAACTGTACATTTTCATGTGCTACACATGCATGAACACTATACTAGAAGGAGCCACCACCTCCCTCCAGAAACACCATTTGTGTGCTTTGCCCACATACATATTGGCCATAAAAAACAACTAACTTGTTTTTGGATTTTGTTCCACCTCCATCCCACCCCCTGACTGGGCCAGTGATTTTTAAATTGATAGCATCTATAGGATTCAAAGATTTGAATCATGCTTCTTTTCTTTCTCTTCCCTGCCCCGCACACACCAAGATGGTACACTAGAGCTAACAGACTAGCAGAACTGATGACTTAAAGAGCTAAGGTCTCTCATGTCTAAAATTGCCAGCTATTTATTAACTTGAGTTGTCACCCATTGATTTCCAAATGATAAATCAGAGCACACCAGCGAGTTCTGGGAACCTTTTGGGTGGATTGTCCATTTGGCAAGCTTACAGGAGAGCTAAGAGGTATAATGTCCGAGTCAGAAACGTCAGGTCAAGAGTTTGCATCATAGCAGTTGCTCTGCACAGTCACTCTGAGTGATCCTGATAACAGGCTTGGTTCCAGGCTTAGGCGTGTGTTAAAAACCCACTGAAATAAATGGAACTGCAGTTTGTTGTGATGTAACTAAAGTTCCATTGATTTCTATGGGTATACTCTGAGCAGGACTAAGCCTGGATCCAACTCATAATGCTCACCCAAGTACCGGTAATAGCGAAATGAAATGGTGATGGCTTTCAAATTCTAATTACCGGTACTGTAATCTGAATAAAAGAAACAAATTGTTGCAACTGTGGTTTCTTTGTGGTATTAATGAATCAGGTAGCCTTTGTGTTTTCTTTGGTTGTTAACAAGATTTGGGTCATTTTTAATACCTCCGTTCCCATATTTACTGTAGAGGTTTATCTAAGTTACAGTAAAAGTTTGCCTAAGGTATTGTGTTCCTTTTATAGGAAATGCTAAACAATGAACATTTCTTCTTTTCTTAGGGAGGGAGGGGGATCAAGTATTAAATCTGTCACTCATCCCTGAGTTGGCCTGCTTAAACTCATATTAATCAAAAGTGAGCCTGAGTTGGATTCTGGCCGATCTTTTAACTTCTAGATTGGATCAGAATAATTTATTATGAGTTTTAAGTCTTTTGGCCTTCTTAAGCACTTGGATATTATGCAGAGGAACGTGGTTTGCCTTGGGAGTCTACCTGGATGTGACACCTTATTTATCATGGTTAACTTCACTGATAGTGGCTGGGCTTCCTTACAGCCTTTTAAACTATTAAAATTAATGACCAGACTAGACTACTGGACAAGAAGTATTTTTTTCACTCATATGCTTTGAAGAAAAGTTTTCTAACAAATTCTAGAAGGTGAAAAGCAAAGGGGAAATGCTGTCTCTCTTGCCTGGCCTTTGTAACTGCTGAAAGGCAATTTCTGCGTGTGCCAAATGATTTAAAATGCTTTATTGTACCTGCTTCAAACATAAAAACAGTCAGTGGTTTTCCTCCCCCCTTATTCTGTTGCCGTGTTCTTTTATATGTTCAGCTCTTGCTAGAAAGTTTTTGCTGTGCTACAGGATAAACTACATTAGGCATCCATGCTGCAGTTCCCAGAAATTTTACGGCACATTGGACCTACATAATGATGCATTACGTCTGTGTCTTTCACAGAGTGACTACTGCAAAGCATCCTGATGGGACTGTACATGCAGCCGTCCCTTTCACGTCATGCTCATATTACATGCTGACAAGGAAGTGCTGTACGGGTAGCAGTCACCAGGTGAGTGTAACTTCTATTGACTGCAGATTGCGTGCATATGAAGAGAGATACATATTGTGAGAGGGAATGACTAAGAATGTTCATCCCATTTTTATTTATTTTTGTGTGTGTGTTGGCACCACAATCTTCATAGCTCCTTGGCACTGTGTGCTTAATTCTGCATGCTCCACTGCGTATCTTGCTCTGCATTTGGGTTTCGCCTGTCCATACATTTCATATTCTCTGCCTGCAAATTAGAATGGTTGAGTTCTGTAGAGAGATGCTTAAAAACCAATAGCCACACCAAAATATGAAATTAATGAAGTTGTATAGACTTGTTTTAAAGCAACAACAACAAAGTATTGTCACATATGAAGAACTGTGCCCTGAATTGCCATTTTTCAGCTACACTTTTTTTTTTTACTAAAATTTTGGACTTGATCCCTCCCAAACATTTCAGAGATATTTTCCACAAACAACACAAACAACCCAGGGCTATACCTGTCTAATGCCAACAATGTCAACGTAGCTTACTTACTTAAGGTGCTACTGAAGGAATTTTTTTATTTTACTTCGATCCAGACCAACACGGCTACCTACCTGTAACCGTAGCTTACTTTAGAATACTAGGACCTCTAAAGGACCTCTAAATGACATCTTGAATCTCCTGCCTCTGTAATTAAATGTAAGACATGCATTGGGTAGAATGTATATTCATTTTAGGGGTTTTTTAGTATCATGGATTAAAACGCAGTTAGGTAATAATAATCACAGCGAAGTTAACTGACACTATTGTGAATAAAGACGGCCATGGAATTATTGTGGTGCGAAGAAAGCTGGCCAAGCCTACCATGGTGTGAATTTGTTGGAGCAGTTGATATTCCATTATGATGCTGTGCATCAGTATTCAATATACGTACTTGCCTGGTTTGCACATAATGCTAAACTATGCTTTAGTGTTATGTGCATGAGCCTTACGGCTTGTATTGCCTCCACCGCCACATACACACACAAACACACACACACACACACACACACACACACACACACACACACACCACTGTCTGAGAGACAGATTGGAAGCTTTTGGTTTTACTGTGTTCAGATTCAATCATAACCTGTTTGCATGTAACTCTGCCCAACCTTTCACTTGGCACACACACAACACTACAGGCTTGGCAGCAGACACAGATTTCAAAAGTCATGATACAGGCATTCAGGAATCAGGCAGGATGTTCAAAACTGCATGGAAGCAACATCCTAACTGCCAGGGGTTGCAAACATATGCTCCTCCAGAATGGATGCATCTGCTTCCATCTGTAGAGGTAGTGTTAGGTTCTAGATGACAATACAGGTGACCTTTCACTTCATGTTCCTGATCACCATTACAATGAAATCCGAACAAGTTGTGGTTAGTCTTGGCTATGGTTTTGCGGAAAAGCCAATGGCTACATTTGGACAATGGTATCTTGGCTTATTAAATGTGTAGTTGAACAACTGGCACATCCAGCCACTTCACACCTCTCTTCATGACTGGCACCTCAGTAATAAGTCTCGAAAAGCTTCCTGTTTGATCAGAAGAATCCGGGGTCTAAAATCAACTTTGAGCCATGGTTTGTGATTCTGGCTTCTATGCTGCAGTGAAAACAAACTTCAATTACTGATTTGAACAGAACAAATCTCCTCCTTGTTACCATGTTGGAGGAGGAGCAGAAAGGGTGGGCGAAATGTCCAACTCAAGGCTAGATCCCATAGCACTAAACTATGGTTTAGCATTGTATCTGAATATAATCATTGTGTGCACTGGTTTCTCTGCTGCTCCAGGTAGATGCAGCCATGAAACCAAGGCCAAATACACTGCCAAGGACCGTAGCCTTTTTGTACTGCTAAACATTAGGAGACATTTTCTAATGGTAAAGGTTGTTTGACAGTGGAATAGACTGTCTTGGGATGTTCTCTTTTGCTGGCAGCTGAATGGAGCTCTGTTGGAAATGCTGCAGTTGTCTCCTGCATTGAGCAGGAGGATCTTTCAGCCACTTAAGGGGGGCTTGAGTGGAACAATTAATTCCCCTTTTTGTGTCAAAATTATCTTCGGTTCTTAATCCACACTCTCATCTGTCCTATCCACACATAACTTTCCCCACTCCAACAGCAGTATTTTCCTTCTCTCCAACTGCTTCCTGGAATCATGTCAGAAGCTGCTTGAGTACAGAAATGTGTTGAGCATCAGCATATGGTCAGCATGGCTTTAATATGGCTCTGGCCATGTGCTAGAAAGATCAAAGCCTTAGGGACCCTTATCTCATATAATTTATATGATTTTATCGATGTAAGTGTGAGAATTTCAATGCTATTTCCCTGTTTCACACTGCTGATAGAATGATTCACACCAGAGAATTTAAACAGGACTAAACTCCCACCCAATTCCATCTATTTTCTTTGCCAGGAAATTCTCACAAAGAACTACAAAATTCTTTCCTCCCAGTCCAAAAAAAATGCATTCAAGTAGATCTACACCTTCACATTCTGCATAAATCTTTAATCAACCAGGGCACCTTCAGAAAGAAAATCGCTTTCTAGTGGGTAGCTCTCCAGGAAGTGAAATTGTGGCAGCTCATCCTTCATATAACTTTTATAGGGAGTAGGTTTAAGTCTTACTCCGGTTATGCAGGCTGATGGATGAGCAACTAGGAACGATTATGCCCAAGTATTTAGATTATTTATTACATTTATTAATTGCTTCCTATGGAGCACCTTGAAGCAATTTCACAATAAAATAAAAACCACATACCCAACAGTGTTATATATAAGTATGTGCATTTGCTGTCTTATTTATTACACCTGCTTAAAACATTTCTGTTTAGGTATCTTACCTTTAACTTACCCTGGTAGCTAATTGGCAGCCAGTGTAATTCTTTCATCAGCAGTGAAATATGGCAACATTATACCACAGTGAGCAGTCAAACCACTGCATTTTTGCACTCCTGCAGCTTTGGGTCAACCCCAATGTTACCAGCACATGGACAACAGTGGTTAGGCTATCCTAGTCCAGAAATGGATGTAGTTGTCTTGCCAGGAAAAGCTGGAATATTCTACTACTGGCACTACAGAGTATCATAGGGTGGTGAGACAAAACCAGGCATTTTTTTGGTATTACTCCTGTTCTGTGGAATGGCCTTCATTCTGCCATATGTAAAGCAGCAATCATCAGTTCTTCTCTTTTTGCATAGGCTTCCCCTCACCTATAAGACTGGGCCCTGGTTTCTGAATCCCTGGAATCTGTTTTATTTGCTTTTATATATTTTCCTGCTTTATTTTTAAATAGATATTGTTCTTTTATATTGTACATAGTATACACTGCTTTGAGATTGCATTGCTAATTATTGCATGCATTGATTTAACTATGTTTTACATTTTGTTTAATTTTGTAAGCTTTCTGCCCCCCCCATTAATATGCCATGTGGCAAATTCAAAATAAATGAATGAATAAACACGTGCACACACAATAATTGAGTACAGTAATTTAGAAAAGACCTTAATTTTAGAAAGGACTACATAGCAAATATGAGTTATCTCAGCTCATCCTTACCCATAATGATGGTATATATTACAACAACAACAACAACAACAACAACAACAACAACAACAACAACACCTGCAGTGCAACATTCAAAGTAGCTTTAATTGACAGTTTATTAGCATACTGCAACCTAGCTTTTCTTCCTGTCTCATAATATTAGAACCTAGGAGCATCCAATACAGCTGAATACTGGAAGGGTCAAGGCAGACAAAAGAAAGTACTTCTTCATACTCTGCACCAGGGGTCAGCAAACTTTTTCAGCAGGGGGCCGGTCCACTGTCCCTCAGACCTTGTGGGGGGCCGGACTATATTTTGAAAAATATATATGAATGAATTCCTATGCCCCACAAATAACCCAGAGATGCATTTTAAATAAAAGGACACAATCTACTCATGTAAAAACATGCTGATTCCTGGATCGTCCATGGGCCGGATTTAGAAGGCGATTGGGCCGCATCCGGCCCCCGGGCCTTAGTTTGGGGACCCCTGCTCTGCACAGTTCAGCTATGGAATTCACTCCCACAAGGGGTACTTCTAGCCACCAACTTGAATGGCTTTAAAAGAAGGTTAGACAAATTCAGAGAGGAGAAGGATCTCATTGGCTACTAGCTACAATGGACATGCTCTACCTCCACTTCTGGAAGCAGTCTCTGGGAATCTCCAGTGGGAAGAGTTTTGTTGGGCTCAGGTTCTGCTGGCGGACTTCCCACAATGGGCCATGTGTTTGGCCGCCAAATGGGCCTTGGGAAGCAGTGATTTCATTACCTTTGAGTTACAGAACTCTCCACTAGTTCTAAGAAGTGACTGGCGACAAAGCTAGCAGGTCTATGAGAAATATCCCTTTGCTCATATCTCAAGCCTCTTCAGTCACCTCCTTCTAGCCTACAGTCTCTGCTGCATTTGTCTTCCCTCCCCCTCCTTGGTCCCAATTTGTTTGCGGTGATGATTAGCTTCCAGCTGTCTCCCTTTAATCTCTTTTAATAGATTTCCACCGCCCTGCTTCTCATCCGTGCCCCGCCCCAAAACAGGACATCGGCCAGGAGCCCAAGAGGCTACTGTACTTGTGGTACAATCAATGGATGGACCCGAGCGGCGCAAGAGCGCGCCTAGCTTGGTGCCGAAAGCCCCGCTGCCAGGGCTTCGCTGGGCAGCGCGGGCGGGCGGGCTGGTAGGCGGGCGCCCCTATAATAAAGGCTGCCTAGGAAATCCACTAGGTGGGCGTGAGCGGCTGCGGTGAGGTCAGCTGCGGGAGGACCAATGAGTGGCGCGCTCGGGAGCTGCCCGCTCTTGGCATGCGATTGGAGGGGGCGGGGGAGCGCGAGGTGGATGCTGCTCCGGCGGCGGCTCGGACATTCCGGCACTAGGCAGAGCGCGAAGGCAGGAGTCGCCCTACGGCTGCCGGTGTTGTGTGGAGACGTGACTGGGAGAGAATCTGGGGGAAGGCGAGAGGAGGAGGAGGAGGAGGAAGGAAGGAAGGAGGAGCGGCGGGGTTTCTAGCTCGCCGCCGCTCGGGAGAAAGAGGAACAGGGAGACGGAGAAGGCGCCAGGGAGTATTTGCCTCGCCTGGCGCACAGGTGCAAGCGGCCGCCGGAGAAGGAGCGCCTCGCCGCTGGCGCCGCCTGGCCGAAGGGGGATATAGTGCCTGCCTGCCTGGACTCCGCCGCTTCTGTGGGGAGCGTCGCTTCACCTGCGAGCGAGTGAGCCAGCCAGCCAGCCAGCGCGCGGCGCGTCCCGCGTCAGCCAGGTAAGAGTTTCCCTCGGAGTCTTTCTCGGGGAACCGCTCCCGGGGGGGGGGGAGTCGCGGTGCGCTCGCCGCGCCCGCCTTCTGGCGCTCGTCTTCGGCTGCCAAAGTTTCTGGCAGAGTCACTCGGGGCGAGCGAGAGCGACCGTGCCAGAAGCGGCGGCAGGCGGCAGCCGCGGAGTCGAGACGGAGGCGCGAGAGGGAGTCGCCCTTTCCATGCCCTGTCGGAAAAGAGGCGGACGCGGCGAGTGCTGCCTTCCATGGACGTTTCTCTCCCCCCACGCAGCCCCATAAGCACTTCCCCCGCTTCTCCCCCCCCCCACCCCGTCCCCATTTATTCTTCGCCTTTTCTCTTGACATCTGAACTACCGAGGGAGCCCTCGGACAGATTCAGAAGTCCATCGAGAGGCATCTCCTGTGTGTGTTCGACGTAGTCTAATATATTTTAAATTTGGAGGGATTGCAATTTCCTCTGGGAAGGGAGCTCGGGGAAAGCGGCGGTTTGTGTGGAAAATGCGTCGGCTCCTTCGGTGTGCTCTTTTTTGCGGGGGGGGGGTGTTGCTGAAAGTTGTCCTCTTTAGGCCGGCGTCAGGCTTCTGGCTGAGATCTTGAAGAGCCCCTTCTTCTGGTTGAAGCAATCTCAGGGCTTTGTTCCAGAGACTCCGCTGGAGTTTCAAGCGTATCTGTCTAGATTGCCTTTCCTACCAAAGGCTCATTGGCCTCGAAAGCAAAGCAGATCCAATATGTGCTGTTCATATTTTGGCAGAAGCAACATTTCCTTTCCTTATGTGTTTGCCCTCAGTGTCCATGCATGTTTCCAGCACTCTGCACACAACTAATGCACCCCTGTGTAAAATAGTCTAGAGAAACCATCACTTCTTAGTTGTAGACTTGCTATTGCTAATTCTGATTAGAATCCTCCACTACTTTCATAAGCATTGGGAAAACCTTGTGGGGATGGTGGTTGGATTCAGCCATACCTCTGATGCTATGATCCCCCTTCCCAGTCCTTCTTCCAGTTATGACTGACAAGCAGCTGGAATGGTGGCAAGGGGCAACTTAATCTGCAGTAGGAGTCTATGATTCTCTAAATCTTATGTTCCAAACTCCCATTCAAGTCCACTTGGCGTGGATGCGTTTCGGGGATTAGTTAACCTGCGTGGCACATTTGTGCAAACAAAGGTGTCTTACCTGAGCAGTTTCCTTCATCTCTCTTTATGTGCAATCTCTAGTGATTACGGAAGCATCTGGGGAACAGAGGTGGTTCTCTGTTTACTGCGTAAGTGATCAATCTGAGGCAAAATTGATTTGTTTGTGGACTTAATTCAATTATATGCCTCTTCAGATTGGTACTATAAGGAGTGTAAATTTAAATGGCAAGCTGGATAGCCTGATGTGTAAGAGACTGAGCTATGAATAGGGAAGTCCTCAGTTATAGCTTTTCTCTGCCATGAAGTCACTAGGTGTTGTTTGGCGAGCCATTCTTTCTCAACCTCATATGAAGATGTTGATAATGCTGCCTTTCAGGGTCGCTGTAAGAATTGCACATCTGAAGACTTTTTAATTTGTGAAATATAAGCATACTTTAAATATTAACTAGCTCATATTTATATGCTTCACATACATGACTTGGTTGGAATCCTTACAACAACCCAGTAAGGTAGTCAGTGTTGTTAAATATGATGTGCAAAGCATGTCAGATTGATTGATTTGTCTTTTTGTCTGCCACCTGCACCCTCCCAAACTTATAGTGTTAGTCTTCACCTTTTAATAGTTACTGGACAATTATTATTTAAATCAACTCTGATTCCTGTTAGCAGACTCTCTCCATCCTAAGTGTCTTCAGTATATTCCTCACAGATTTAAACAGAATTTTGTGAGCAGAGTAGGTTATGCAAATTGTGGTGTCTGCTGCAAACATCTTTTTCAAGCCACTGGGTAATGTATTTTGAAACACATTTATTTGCTGGATTTAGATCTAAGTACCTAAATCTACAACACAAGAACCCAAGTAAGTTGATGCTTACAGGGACATGCATGTTGCCGTGGTAGGTTGTTTATTCATCCAAATATTAATGTGGGCAGAAATTACTTTGATCTCATCTTAAATGCTTCCTATAAAAAGAACTCAGAACTACTGAAGGATATTGAAGTCTCAGACACAACAGAACTTAGCAAAAAAAAAAAAATATTGTGTGTGTGTTTTAAATAAAGAGATTGGCTGCTGCACCCTATAGAAGCTAATGCTGAATTTTAGTGTATTTTTACATAGCATTGCTTGAGATCCAAAGTGGCACTTCACAATGACCATTGGCTTGAAACATCAAAGTGACTGAACAGTGATTTTGTTTGCATCTGGATATTTAATCAGACACAGTGTTTGATTTGTTTAAAATGGCTTGGAATAGAACTGAGTCCGAGGTGCTATCTGCACTTATGGGCAGCTGTGTGTCTTTGGGGTGGTGGAGGTCATAAGTGCTTTAATATACTAGCCACTCTTGGTGGTAAATCCTACTGTCAGTGATGCTTCTGAATTTTCATATGCCCTAAGCAGCTTTTCTACCTCTACTGTGTTTTCTCCCACTCAAAGCTAATTACCGGTAGGATAAGATGAATTACCAAATGGAGAGATGGGGCTCATTGCATCTCTGATCTTATGATGTTCTCTCTTTGAAAACTGGCTTGTTTTCTCTTTCTCCTTCATTTGCATGTCAGTATGATCATGGGAAATGTTCCTTTCTGCCTGAAGGTTATAGTAATAAACCAACATGGAAATGGGAGAAAAAGGACCCATTATCCCATGGTTTCTCCAGCCATGATAGCTTTACATCCATGTTAGCACAAAGTACTTGAATTCTGAGAGATTTAAAAAATTGTTTAGCTGTGGCACTGTCTTAAAGAGCTCAGTTTTGCTTCTTCTTTTAAATCGCATGATATATATCTGTGGTCTTTAGGAGAGAGTTTGATTCTATGTGAGTTTTCTACATTGTTCTTATTTATGACTTGGAAGTGTACTGAAGAAGCAGAATGTATGACAGACTATTGAATTGAGAATAGTACAGTATCCTTTCATTGGATATTGGTTTGCTACTCCATGAGCTAATTCCAATATCTTTGAATTGATGAGGTTAGGAAGAACTTCTGATGAGATTGTGTAACAAGAGACCCAAATGAGGAAGGTAAAAGAAACAAGGTGGGTTGTGTGTGTGCATGCTGAATGCCTGTATTTGCATTTGTTTTATTATTAATAATAATAATTTTATTATTTATACCCCCACTCATCTGGCTGGGTTTCCCCAGCCAGGCCAATAAACATTTCATTTCCCCCCCCCTGATGTTAATGGTGCAAAACAAGTTAAGTGTTCCTCCTTCCTTTTCTTCTAAGTAAATAAATGTTGAAGTCTTGTTTCTGGTTGCTGTTCGTATGACCAGTATCAATCTTTGTCACTAATTCTGAAATACTTTTTATAAAGCTTGGGAAACAACTTTGTTTTTTTGTTTTTTTTAACAATCATCAACATGCAGATTATAATTTCAATAACATATCGAATTATATTTTTTGATATGGAATTGCTTTGGATCGTACAGCATTGATGGTTTGCATCTTGATGGCTTATATCATAGCATTCTCCTCCCCTGTGTATAATTCAGACTAGCTCATTGGCTGTACTGAGAGAAATCTTCGCACCAGCTGCATAATATGTATCCCTTCTCAATCCTCCCATGCAACCTTCACAGGGTCACAAGAGCAGAAGAGCCACGCTGAATCAGACCAAAGGACAATATAGTCCAGTATCCTGTTCTTACAGTGGCCAGCCTGTGGGAAGCACACAAGCTAGACATGAACACAGCAGTACGCTGCTGCTTGTGAACTGCAGCAACTGATACTCTGAGGCAAACTTGCCTCTGACATGGGATATAATATACCCATCACAAATAATAGCCAATTAAGAGTCTTATCATACATGAATTTGTTTCACTCCCTGTTAAAGCTGTCCAAGTTGATGGACATTACTACATCTTGTGACAATGAATTCCAGAGTTTATGCACTGTGTGAAGAAGTACTTTGTTTCTGTCCTGAATCTTCACGCATTCAGCTTCACTAGATGATCCCAGTTTCTAGCATTATCAGTGAGTGAGAAAAAAAAAACTTCTCTCCATCCACTTTCTTTGTACCAATGCATAATTTTATTCAGTTCTTATCATGTACTTGCCCTCCATCAGATTTCACCCCTGCACAAACTAAAATCCCTAAACATTGTAACCTTTGCTCCAGCCCCTTGTTAAAATGATTGCCTTCTGCACCTTTTCCAGCTATATATCTCTTTTTATATGTGGTGATCAGAACTGAGCACAGCATTCCAAGTGTAGTCAGGCCATAGATCTGTACAATGGCATTATGATATTGCCAGTTTTATTTTTGATCCCTTTGCTAATCTCTAGCACTGAATTCACCTTTTTCCACAGCCGTTGCACACTGGGTCAACATCTCCCTAACTTCTGCTCATCTATGAACAAGTTGAAAAGCACAGTTCTCAGAATGATCCTTGGATGACACCACTTCTTGCATACTACCATGATTTTTGAGAACTGCCCATTTATTCCTACACCCTGCTTCCAGTTCTTTAGTAATTGAGAGTCTGTCCTCTTTTCCCATGACTGCTAAGCTTACTCAGGAATAGGGATGGGAGGAAAAATCAATACAGTTCACATTTAAACGTGAACCTGACAAATTTGTTGGTAGGTTCTCAATTTCCAAAGAACGTGAGAATTGAAACAATGCCATACTTTAAAATTCGCACATCTCTGAATTTTGTGATGCGGTTCCCCCAGCCAAGTAATACGTACAAAATACATTTGTAGGGAGAAAATAACCTACAAAAATACATTAAATTAGGGAACATTGATTGCAGAAAATGTATATCTTACTCAAAACTGCATACAAAATGTGTATATTAGGAGAAATCTGCACTGAAATGCCGATGAATTTTCATGATTTTTTTTATAAAAAATCTCAATTTGCTGTGAAAATGTGGAGAACTGAATTTAAGAGTGTTAAAATGAGAAAGTGAGAGTTCCAAAATTGACAGAGTCCATAAAACTGTAGAGTTGGAAGGGACCCTGAGGGTCATTTAGTCCAACCTCCCTACTCAGGAGTTTTGATTGAGTACTTTGATTTTCAAAAAAAGTATCTAGTGTCTACTGCTTTGTACTTTTTATATCTGTTGTACTGATGTTTTTAAATGGGTTTCAGCATAGCCCATGTTACTATATGCGTAAGAGCTGTGCTAGTTGCTCTACAGCAAGGGCAGCCAATCTGGGGATCCCCAGATGTTGCAGCAGAACTCCCATTATTCCTGATCATTGGCCATGCTGACTGCTTGCAAGAATTTCAGAAGCCTTTCCCATCTGCTTGATAACTGCTCTTTTTAAACAGCAGGTTTCAGGAATTTTTAACCTCCTACCTTCTGCAGTGCTCAATTGAACTATGGTGCCTCTCAAAGCATAGCATCCCTGCTTGAGTTCTTGCCCCATGCCCAGTAGCAGGAGTGTGTGAAGGAGAATTATCTGTGGCTGCTTCAAAGTTGTGGAATAAATCATCCATTGCCTGCTTCCTAAGTCCAAAGTTTCAGAAACTGCTGCTAGATATGTGTGTGTGTGTGCGTGTGCTATATTTCGGTCATTAAGGCATAACATAGGGAAGGAGAAGGAGACTGTGTAGGATTTCACTTAACTGAAGAGTTTGTTTTGCAGAATGCTAGATTAAAATACCTTAGAACTTTATGTTTTAGAACTAAATGTTTTAATATCCATTTATGAGGAAGTATATAGCATATTTTCAGGATGTTTTTAAGAACTCTGTGCATTTGAAAATATGCCCTTGGGGACAAGCTGAAAGGTTTAGTCATGCTATTGGATGTGTAGCGTTCTCTGGCTCTGAAAAAGCCACATAGTTGTGGGAATCTTTCTGCTGCTGTTGTATGCTGTCTTACTTGCCATATTACTTGACACCTTTATTGATATCATCATCATCATCATCATTTTATTAAATGATTATTGCTTATCCCCCAAGGGTCTTCAAGTTACTTACAGCAATGCACACACACACACACACACACACACACACACACACACAAAATATAATAAGGGAAGGAGAACAGTGTAATGTAATATTTATCGGGGGGGGGGACACACACTCACCATATCAATAATAACAAAAAACATTAACAATACTCAAATAATAAAGAATACTCTCACCCACTAAGTAGCAGATAAACAACTATTTCACCCCTTTTAACCACTGCACCCAAAAGTCTGGTATCAGACCAGCTGTTATAAATTGGTGGTGGGTGGGTCTGGCGATGTCCTCTAGGGATGATCCAGCATCTGTCTTCTCCCTTCACGGGGGAGCAACAAGGCAAAGCAGGAAGAAGGTAGCAAAAGTTTTGCCTACTTTGCAGTTGGTCTGACTACTGCTGCTTTGCTTCTGCTGCTGGGGGTGCATGTAGCAAATTGTGATTAGAAGCACAGGTATTGTAGTAGCACACCATGGTTTTGTTAGCAGCAAAATGGCAAAATCTGTCACATATGCAAAAATCTCCTGTGCACTTTTTTTTAACTTTTACCTTTTTTCAGTCTTACAACACCATCTTTTTGTGTTTTTCAATTATGTCCCACTGTATAGCCAGTGTCACATTTAACATTCATGTCGAACATCTGCTTATGTCTCCTTATATATTTATTCCTAGCATCTCCATATGTGACATAAGCACCTGTTGGTTATTGCCTTTGATATCATTAGGGATGAGCAACAAAACCATTTCCTACTTCCTAGTGTTGTCTCCTTCTGCGATGTTGTTTCTGTTACCAAAATCTGTTTGCCACCAGTGGCTGTGTAAATGCCTACATGAGGCAACTGCACATGTAGAGTCCTCTCTTCCTTTCTTCCTTCTATAAATGAAAAAGAGGGCTTTGCATTTTGTTTCTCATGATGAAAGAGTGGGTGTAACTTACTATTTCTGTCTGGGTGGACAGAACTGGTCAACACCAATCCCAGAACCATTTACACTGACAGTTTACCATGGGTGGGTGGTATGGAATGCATGGAGCCTGATAGAGGACCTTCCCACAGCAGCAGCCTTAGCACATAATTACCACTACTGTGAATATGGAAAGCCTTCTGCACCAGGAAAACACCCTGTAATGATAAGTATATAGTACAACAGAACTTTGTTTCAGTAACTGTTTGTTCAGCATATTAAAACAAGATCTAAACAATTTTTCCACCGCTTTCCCCTGAATAATGATGTTTTTACCATCTCCTCTCACTCCACCCCACCCCTCTAGGAGACATGTAATTATCCCAAAGCCACTTGCATGCGTTAAAAACCCATTCCTATTGCTAATGGGTGGTGTTCAGTTAAGATTTCAAAATTTTGCTTAGCCCCTTTTGTTGCACCACCAACTAAGAAATCCTGTTTGTGTAAGCCTGTCATACTGTCTTTGCAACTGGGTTAATGGCAGAGCAATAGCCCTAGTTTAACCATTATTGGGCTCTTTCCCACTCTACTCTTAAAGCCGAGGCCAATCATTCTATTGAAAGAAGCATCTGAGGAGTTGCATAGGAGATAGAGCAGGTGGTGTGTGCCCATATAAATAGAATATATAAATATAATTTGGGCTGCTTGAATATTTTTTATTGGAAGTAAAATGAGAAAAAGTAGCAGTATATTATTGGGGGTATTCTCTTCCTGCTAGGGATAGAAGTGTTTTGTCAATATTTTTGATTAAACTCTGAGTCCAGCCATAGTGGGGTGGGGTGGGGTGAAGGCAAATTCTATGCTAGTTGTTATTCGGGGAAGGGGTTGCAAGTAAGGTGGCCAGAACTGAAATGTCTTTACATAATTCTGTGATATGGTTGCATTTTGTTTTTATGTAGAGTTCTATTTGCCCCACTAAATATCTATCTATATCTCTCTATCATCTCTATCTCTTTAGTGGGGCAAATAGAACTCTCTCTCTCTCTCTCTCTCTCTCTCTCTTTCTCTCTCTCTCCCCAATATATATATTGTACAGCTGGGAAAGGTGAAAAAGAATGACTAAGATGTTGGATTGTCGTTCCTGTAAGGAAAGGCTAGACTTTGGGATACAGGGTGGAATTTTATGTAGTGCTCATATGACTGTTCTGTCACTGCAAGCATTTTTGCTTACTAGTACTGGAGTGGGGCAGTCCGGTCCTCTAACCCACTGCTATCTTTCTCACTTTGGCCTCTCACATTAAATATTTACATCCCTGCTAGATAAAGCTTACGTGTATGTCCTCAGATCTGATATGGCACTTTGTTAATGCAAACTAATCCCAAGTATTTCACTTAATATATCCTTGTATTTAAATATTTGGTTGTTTTGATTTCTTTCTCCTTCCTGTGTTTGTATTTTTCATTCCAATTTCAGTTACGATTTATAACAACCCCCCCCCCCGAAGGGTGATTCACAAATAATGTCCTTTAATTAAAATTAGAAAAGAATTGGTAGGTGGTAGTTGGTAGATAGTTTGTCCCCCAGACACACCAAGAATGGTGAACCAATAATAAATGTTGGCTACAGCTCATGGTTTGGCTGGAGAGAAACAAGCAAGGAGTGTAGGTTTGGATGTAAGTGAATGCCAAGTGAAACCATGCCTTAGCTCGGGGTACTATGAGAGCAGCAGAAGAACTTAGGGAGGAGCAAAGGGAGGCTGCAATTTTTCATTTGAGTATCCACATGCTCACATATTCATTTTCAGCTAATCTTGGATTTAGGATGGTTTGTCATGACCATTGGCTCGGCTAGAACAGTAAGCTTATATTTATTTATTTATTAATTCATTCAGCATTACATGCATAACAGACCAATTTTATATGACAACTTTACATTTTGTTATACCAGATATTACCAGAGGCCACATTTTGGAATGTCTTCTTCTTTGGCGATCACTCATAGCCAAGTATGATTGTCTTCCATAAACACAGTTTTAACAATGAGTCCGTAAGTGACTGCGGAGGTCAATTCTAGATCCAGAATCTACACACACATAAAAATTACAGTATTTTTTTATTTAAAAACATTTTGAAAAATTCATTGAATTTGGCATAGCTCACTTTCGCCATCTGGTGTCACATTTGTATATTGCACTTTACAACACATTTAAAACGTTTTATTTGCAGCCATATAGCTGAATCCAGAGAGAGTAAGTTCCTAACCTAAACTGGTGTGTTGTCAGTGATAAGATGCTTTTTATGAAAATCAAGCTTAGAATTAGCTACAGTAATTAAAACGACGTCTTACACACTCAGCTTTCTGTGGACATTTAAACAAGTAAGTCTGACTAGATTTTAATGACTAGAGAAAATACAGGTTGGAACTTGGCTCAAAATGCCAGGCTGTTCAGTCTACCTTGCACAATGATAAATAGCAAAACTACTCATTCCAGTTCCACATATTTGTCCTTGAAATTACTTTGTTTTGATCAATGCAGTTCTGGCTTATTGTAAGTGTAAAGGGAAGCTTTAGTAAATAAATATTTCAGAGAGCTGCAAATGGGTAAGGAAGCCCATTCTTCCTCAACTTCAATTTCTTGCAACTCCCCCCCCCTCTAATGTATAACCATGATGTTAGATGAAAATGTTTATTAGAATGCATATGTGCATTTTGACCAATACAGTGGTACCTTGGTTAAAGAACAGCTTAGTTTATGAACAACTTGGATTAAGAACTCTGAAAACCCGGAAGTACCGTAGGAGGTGTTTTGATTTGTCAACTTTGCCTTGGAATAAGAACATTTTTCGCTTTCTGTTGAGTGTGTTTCATTTGTAAATTGAGTTCCCTGCTGATATGGCAAAGCACCATAGCTGCCAAGTTCTCCCTTTTTTAAAGGGAAATTCCATTATGCCGAATAGGCTTCCTCGCGAGAAAAGGGAAAACTTGGCAGCTATGGAAAGCACACCTCGGTTTAAGAACACTTTGGTTTAAGAATGGACTTCCGGAACGGATTAAGTTCAAAAACCAAGGTACCACTGTATTTGCAAATGTCATATGCAAATGAAATCACAATTTGACATAAACAATATAAATTAGGAAGGCTGGACATATTTCACAAGGACAAGAGTCAAAGCAATCCTTTGACAAATATTGGACCTAGGAATATATGTAGCATGTCCACAGATGCATCACCGCTTGTTATCATAATATATTTGGGACCTGGACTTCTCAAAACCTAGATAAAACTATAGGTGTCTTTCCTTGTTTTGTTCTTTACTAGACACTTTAAGTTAGCATAAAAGCCCAGGGCAGCAGACCTGCATGTAGAGCCAGTGCTTGTGACAACTTCATATTTGCTTTTGTGCTAGATTTGCATGTGCATGTAGTTGTCAGAGAAATTATTCTCTTCTGTTTGTTTGTTCATAAAATCTTATACTGCTTAATATACTGTAATACAAAATGATAATAAAAATCTCTTAAGTGCTGAACATAAAATCAATAGAAGTGGAAACAACAACATATAATTAAAAATTTCATTAAAAACAACAGAACAAAACTATATTGCAGACCAAACTGAGCAGTGTATGAAACAAAATAAAAAAATAAAAATTAAGAATCAATGTCCAGGAAAGCTGCTATTGATTTTCCTCATGAATTACCTGAGGGAGGGCATTCCAGAAGGTGGGTACTATCGCCAAGAAGGCTCCCTTCCATGTTGTCATGTCAGTGAAAAAACCTTACCTCAGAATGTTCAACACCAGTTCAATACATATAACATGGGTGTTCTACTAATCACCCCAACAGCTGCATTTTGTGCTAACTGCATCTTCCAAGCTGATCAGAACATAGGGTTGCCAAATCTTGAAGAGCAAAAAAGAGGACAGCCGGAGCCTCTGCCAGCCCGAGCTGGGAAAGAGGTGCCACGGTACCCATGCGCCTCTTTCACCGTTTCAGGCTGGCAGTGGCTGCGGTGTGCAGCCCACACCAAAAACAAACAGCCCCTCCCACAAACCCAGATATTTCCTTTAAAATGTAAAAATCCCCCTGGATGGACATGTTGGCCCCCAAAAGAGGACATGTCTGGGATTTTCCAGATGTATGGCAACCTTACAGAACGTCACAATAGTCTAATAACAAGGCTACCCATTCATTGACCACTGTAGCAAGGCTATACCTGTCCAGGTGCAATCTTAGTTGCTGTACAACATGAAGTTGATAATTGGCACACTGAGGTCACTTGGGACTCTAGTGACAGCAATGGATCGTGCCTTTTGCTGTACATGAATTTGTGGGGATACACCTCTCCAACTGTGATATTAAGAGAACAGTATTGCACATGCTGTATGGTATAATGTAGAGTTCCCTGCAGTTTTGGCAGCAGTATAAAACTTTCTTGCAAGTTTCCCTAAGGTCTTCCCTCTTCTAGACTGTCTTCTTTGATATTGACAGCATTTGTTAAAAGAAAGCAAAGTATGAGCTACAGGCTCATTTTCTGTGCCAGCAGATATTTCAATATCTCTTCAGTCAGCCTTATCCTGTGGCCGCAAGTGCCCATTGGGTTGCACAGTCAGATGAAGGTAAGACCCATTGAAGACAGTGGGGCTTTTAAAATAAATAAAATGAATTCAATTTCTCTAGTAATCCCAAGTCATGCCTCATCAGTATAATCAATCATTTTATATAGTGTTTGCATCACTTTTGTTGAGAATAATAATACCTTCTGGAACATATTTATTCTACCCAATCTAAAGCTGGCCTGGTTATTATAACAATTGAACCATGCATATTACACATATTGAAAGCTTATCTATAAATACATTTAACTAGCAGCGAAGCATTGTGTGACCTCAGTATTAAAGTAATCCTGTCTATTCATGACAACTAACCTTTTGCTACCACTTACTCACAGTTCTGATGCTCTCGGTTATTATCTGTGGCAGCAAGATGAAGACATATTCCCTAGTTCTTACACATGCCAAACTACATTTCATCTCCATGTTCAATCCCGTTTATATTTAAAGTTTTCAATAAGGTAGGTTTGGTTTAAACTATGAATGATGCTTCTATCTTAAAAAAATAATAATCCAATGAGTCAAGTATTATGAGTGAAAGGCTTTTGTTAAAACATCCTTGTAATATAATAGGATTAATTATGTGATGGCATACACATCCACTTCAAAGCTTTCAGTCAGTCACTGTTCAGAAATTTCTATTTGATTTTTTTTTTAGCAAGGTGTGTGTTATGGGCTATGGTATAAAGAATATAATGCATACTAATGGAATAAAGAATATAAAATATATTAAAAGAGTAGATGACTTTGTGTTAAGGCTAAATAAAAAGCAGGGTGTACTGCGAGTTGCTGAACAGCTTATGAGTTGTTGCAAAGGGCAGAGTGGTTGTCTTTTCTCATTTTGCCTCCTTTCCCATAGGCACATGACATTAACAACAGACCTTTATGCCAATTTTGAGTTTGCAGAAGGAAGGAAAAGTCCTGAACAATCATATTCTGTGAATAACATTTTGTTTGAGTGTGCCTGTTCATAGGTACTCTGGTACAATACAGGTGATCTGTACTTCTGGATAGGCTTACCTAGGTTTCTTTTTGGAGATAGGAATCAGTTGCCCCAGGTGCTGGTCCAGGAAATGATGCCCAATAGGGTACAGGGGTTGACATCAGTGAAGGTAAGGCATTTATAGGATGGCAATGGCAAGATAACAGCTGGGTCCAGTATGGAATATGTCATGAATGCAACCTGGGACTAGAGAAGGAGTGCACAGAGACCAAGGCACTGGCTCCAGTTTTGAAAACTTTTTATTAATTTTGGGTTGCATTCAACTAACTTTATTCAGAGTAGACCCATTAAATTACTGGAGCTAAGTTAATCATGGTCATTGATTTCAGTGGGTCTTTTTCTGATTAAATCTTAGGGCCACGACCAATGGGCTATCCTGGAACATGTACAGTAGTTTCTTCTTCCAAAGAATATTCTTTCCTGAAATCTGATGTTTTGCTTAAAATGAAGTCCTGTGTATAGCCACAAGCCACTGGAACTTGTTTTTTTCCTCTCACTCTGGCAACCTTGTAGAGGCATCTTGCCAAAGATTCACTCATCCTTCTCTCATTCATACACATAAGTGATTACATGAAAAGCACTAATACTAGTAAGAGTAACATACACTATACTCAAGTATAGTCCTGGAACCTCCAGACTAATTTTGCAAAATAATATTTGACTTACTACAGTGTGTAACAAATGGAACAGCAGAAGATAGAAAGGTGACACTGAACTAGACCAATCCAGAATTGCTCCTTGTCTACTCAGTTTGTGTGGCAGCATTGTCAAATGCATAATTGGCAACAAACAGAAGAACGAAAAGGTCCAGCAGGTGTATGGTCCATTAATTCTGGGTCAAAGCCTATTACCGAGACTTCTCTTTGCTTATGGTGATTGAAGGTTATGATGACCAGTCACATAGTGTACCAGGGTGTTTGTTCAGTGAGAAAAGGTGTAAATGCTTTGAGTCCTTATGACTTTGTGGTTAAGCAGGTTAAAGTCGATGGCTCCCTTCCACTTTTGTATCCCAGGGGCTCTACTGTCTTGGATGGAATTCAGGGAAAAAAAGGTAAATAACCTTGGCACAATGCTAGGAAGGAAACCAAGAGGAAAATTAAAGCTAGTAAACTTGGTGATTTGTCTGGATATAATCAACCCTGTCTTCTACCGTTTGGAACAGAAATGTTTTAGGGTAAGTAAGTTCAGCAAAGTTTAAACATGGCTGGCTGGCTGGCACTGAAAATCTTTTGTTTGTTAGTACAACACCAGATGTGTTGGAAACAAAAGGTGCTTATTCTACTGATTTATTAATATCTTATTTACAGAGGAAACAGTGCTTGAGAATATTAGATGTTAGACATCAGAGAGTATATAGTAAGTACGTAGTGAACATTAATTTGATCAGTTTTATTAGAATACTGTGGTAGAAGGATTCACCTTTCTGATACTGGAAATTCCAATAACATTGACTACTTGTTGGTGGGCCTGTTTTTTGATGGGTTTGCATTCTCCTGTGGGTGCTCCTTAATCTAGTGCTGACTCTGGAAGAGGAAGTGGTTTTAGTGGCAAGGAGCAGCATCTCCAGCTGTTCCTGGAGAGGAGTGGCCTTGTCACAGTGATCCATGCACTGCTGACCTCACAGCCGGCTTGCTGTAATGCGCTCTGTGTGTGGCTGCCTTGAAGACTGTTGAGAAGCTGCAGCTACTGCAGAATGCTCTGACTCAGTGCTTTATGCGGATCATAGAACACTGATCTTGAAAGAGCTGCACTGGCTGCCATTATGCTATTGAGCCAAATTCTAGATGCATGTGATGTTTTAAAAGCTCAAGTGGTTCAGTTCAATTCCATCCTGATTAAACTTTTCGTTCATGAAAAGCTCGTCCTTAGCAAAAAATGAAAAGCTAGCATTCCAAATGTTACAAGCTGCTGTGCTCAAGCATGATGTCTTGATGCACAACCATGCGTTTATAGACTTAATCATGCAGACTGCCATAGCAAAGAGAAGTAAAAAGCAGCCTGGAAAAATGAGTCAAAAGAGGACTGAGGGTGAAGAATGAAAATGGCATTGGGGAAAACAAGCACTTTCTTGATACTTGAGAATGCTATGCTCTGTTTTTAGTTTGTTTTTTAGATATTCACTGAGTTGCTATGGCTAATGTTAGATTTAGCTATGCAGGAAGCCAAGGCTAAAATCCCATGAAGCTTTCTAATGTCGGTATGTTTAAACTTAATGTTAAGAGCAATGGTAATAAAAATTACTTAAATACATTAGGAGCAAAAAACAACAACAAACCAGCTAGGGGAGTGGTCAAGGGAGTCAAAGATGTGCTAAAGGAAGAAAAGGAAATTGTAGAGAAGATGAAACCCTTGCAGCTGTCTTCACTGCAGAAAATATCATACAGATCCCTGTGTTTAAGCTAAGTTACCCAATGAGTCTGAAGAACTGACTCAAATAGTGGCAAATAGAGAAGAAGTTATGGGCTTTACTGACAAATTGAAAACTAACAAATCAGGAGGCCCACGTAGTACCCAGCATTGACAATGCTTATTTACAAGTGCACCTATTTCCGGTTGCTGAATGCTGGGTCTATGTTTGAAAAACTTAAATCAAGCTTTTGTTTTGTTCTAATATGGAGGTTTTGCACAAAACCTCAGTATTCTAGGGTTGCCATATGTCCTCATTTTGCAGGACATGCCCTCTTTTTCATGGGTATGTAAAATGAGATTTATCATAGCGATCCATAGTTAAAAGTAGATGTGTCCTCTTTTTTGCTCTTCAAACCAGCAGCTAAAACTGAAGTGACATAGTGAAAGTGTATTTGCATATTATAAATCAAGCTTGCTTTCTTTTTTAATATTGAGGTGTGCACAACAGCATTCTTGTGCAAAGCTTCCTGGAAGCAAACAGCACTGTCTGAGTTACCTGTAATCAACTAGAATATTGTCCATTTAGTATTTGAATGGGAGCGAAGAGAATCTTTTAAAAATATTTGCAAATGCTTTTGTGACATCATGGATTATTTAGAAAACCTTCCACTGTTGAAAGTGGGGACCATACTGGGAAAGGGAGAGAGGAAAGCAGTCAGACAGACTTCCCTGGGTGGCTTTCTAATGACCAACCAATCCAAGGAGAGTCTTCTGCAGGAATCTGCTTTCCTCACAGAAAGGGGCAACTTGTATATTTTTGTGAGTATATCCCTCCACCAAAAATATTAACCCCTCCTTTTGCCCACTGTGAAATACATTGCAATGTTTGTTGCACACTTTCTAGGGATGTATATATTTAAAGGTGTGTGTGTGTGCATTAGTAAAGAAATATCTACTGCACACATGTCCAGTTGAAAAAAATGGTATGGTGATTGTGAATGGGAGGACTCTTTGTAACCCTGATCTTCTTAAGCATATTTTAACAGCCACACAGCACTGAATGGTGCTTGTAGTGATGTTTTTCTATCACCTTATCTAGTTCATATGCCCTGTACTACTTTATTTGGTAATCGTTTAAGGATTAGAGTGCCATCTGTTAATTTGTCATTCTAACAAAATCCCTTTCTCTTCCTCCTGCAACAAATATAGTACGGTACTAAGAATTCTGGCAGCGTGCTTGCATTGGAACCCCCACATTAGCAGATGTTTGATTCCCTCCCCCAACTTCTCACTTGGAATAGTCACATCTGCAACTCTTAATGCTATGCATGGAAATGTTAAATGGGGATTCTGCATCCCTTAAAATGATTAGAATAAAGCATGCTGCACAAATCTACTTACTTAGCACAGGTAGTTGTGATGTCAGGGAAAAAATGATCAAAATATGCCTTAAAAGCCCCATTTTTATGAGGTATGTAGAATTTTGAATACTTTATCAGAGCTCATAGTAATGGGAAAAGATAACTGAAAGCAATATTCAGTTCTTTTATAACCATTTGATTCCTGTCCAACTTGTCTAGGAAATCCATAAACTGTATATTTATTTCTTTAGCACCATTGAATGAATGCAATAAAACACATCATCTAAGTAAAGTTGGACTCTAAGATGATCCATCCATCTTACAGTAAATCCACTGAAATCAGTGTACTTATGTACTGTATATTGCTTTCAATGGATCTACTCTGTGACTACCGGTATCACCTGTTGTCTTTTCTCACAATTTTCATTCTCAGATAAGCAGAGCTGTGCTTTCTATCCTTCTTAAGGATGGGAAAAATTGTTTAACTTGTTTATTAGTATTTTATTTTTTAAAACTCTAATCCCTATATATTTGTTAGAGGGGGGGAATAATGTTTTTATTGTTCTTCAAAATTATTGTCTTTGGCACTAACTTAATGAGTGCGTTCATATTATAGTGATTATACAGAACTGACAAATGCTTTCTATACTATTTAAGGCATTTAAAACAAAAAGTAACCAGCCTTTCTGCCTATTCCTGCTCCCAACCTAAACCTGGTAAACAACCCAGAGGAAAAGAGAAGAAAAGCTGAGTAAAACTTAATAGTCGCTTAGACAGCAAAGTTCAGCAGAGTAAAGCAACACTGACAAAATATTTGAACAGTATCTAAAGCAAGTGAACCATGGTGGGCAAACACTTCAAGCAGCCATGCACAAGAGACAGTGAATCAACAATAGTATTCTGGGCACTTGGACATAAAAAATAGAGGGCACTTTAGTAGCAGCCTTTAACTGTTTTGCAGGAAAGTATGTATCAGCAATGTGTATAGTTAGTATGTAATTCTGACTTGTTTTCATTGAAGTGGTAAACCAGCATTTGGGTTGTACCACTTCAGACTGCAGGTTGGGAGACCACCATACACCCCACCCCCCGGTCAACATACTGAGGTAAAACATTTTTGCATGGAGGATCATTTTGTGACAGAAGCACCAAGTTGGGGGATGAGTTCTCGTGGGCCAGCCGCCCTCCCCAAAATTTTCAGTGAAGGAGCTGGACCCCCTTAAAGTTATGCGGTGGCCAGGCACACACACTGCTGGGCGAGCTCGCGTCACACAAGCAAGCCGCAGGACATCTGCCCATCCTGTGGAGTAGGCACTTTTGAGGGTTTAGAAAACAAGAGGAGATCACAAGTAATGTTGTATTGGGATACAAAAGCAGAGAAATGGAAGGATATGCAAGGCCATGGAGGGCTTTGAAGGTAAGGAGTAGAAGATGTTTGTGGATCTGGAAACTGACTAGTAGCCAGCACATGAATTTAAGGAGGTGTGTCAGGGGACCAGAACAACTCCTGGTTATCTTCTCATCAATCGTCACTTCGCTTGTTGGATACACATGCTGAAAGGAGGGGCTGCCAGGCTACCACATCTGCTTGCATTGACTTTTTTTAAATCAAAGGCCAAGAGGCTAGGGCCCCTTGCAGGCATTAGCCCTGGTGCAATTGCTCCAATTACACTGTTGTTACTCTGGCCTTCCTTCTAAGTAAACTAGGCTCTATGTTTAAGGCTGAATGCAAGGTTTTTAATGTCCACCAACTTGGTATTTGTACTGGTTGGGGAATTTAGTGCTGTATTTAAATCACAGTTATAATGATGCTTTCAGCTGATTGCAGAATAGTAATGCCTTGGCAGAACTAAAGGGCCCTAATATGGAAATGAATGTATAAAGGGGTGGGGGAGGGAAGAGTGGAACTGTTTTGTTTGATTATATGCTAGTGTTATGGAGCATAAAGTGAAACTTGGAATTATATTCTAGAGGTCACCTGTACATATCCTTTATTAAATTCCTGCTGTAGAATTGATCTAATTTGGGAGTGATTTCTTGGCCTATAAGTCACCCCTAGCAGAGATCGTTTATCCCTGCAGCTTACAAATATATAATCTTCACAACAAATATTTTGCTTCCTAAACTGTTTTCAAATAACTATCATATACTCTTCAGATATTGTTAATGATTTCTTAGTAGGGTCCTTTGGCTCCAGCAGATTGCTTCACACTACAGAGTGCTATATTATCAAAATGGCGCACCACGTGGTAGCAAAGGATGGTTTTTTTTTTTTAACCAAGCCCAACTATGTTTGGGCGAGAATGAAAAGAGGGAGGGAGGTGAAAACAGCATTGGGGGCCTGCTTCAGTCTGGCTTCCCAACCTCCAACAAGGTCACCTGGCATCAACAGCACTGTGGGAAGGAACATTGGATGCTCTCCTCTTTCCTGCTTTTTTAGCGTGTTGTTAGTCACTTTGAGAGATCAAAAGTTAAACTTTAGCATATAAACTATGTCCTATTCAGATTGTTGACTGCTTACTTGTAAACAGGTAACTGAGAAGACTCCCACTCTCCCCCTTACTAACTGAAAGTTTGGGAATACAGTATACAGCTTCAACTCTCAGGAAAACATTAATGTACTCAACCAATGTTTTTTTGGAACACAGGGGTTTCCGAGTCTGAAAGATGAAATTATAGTAATAGTGCTTCTGCTTTGAGCCTCCCACAAGATGATGAAACAAAATAGACCCTTTTTAATTTATATTTAAATAATTACTCATCCTGCTCTTCCCAGTTTTATGCCCTTCGGACAAATGAAAGTTTTAAAAATTGGGTATAAACAGGCCAGGGTTTGAAATTCTAAATTTATAGCATTGAGAGTTCAGAACATTTTGTTTTATGGACTGCAATCTGCCTACTTTCCCACCCATTTCATTTTCATTCTTTCAAGGGAGAGTAATTGGGTTAAAAAGGTTACTGTCCCTGCTTATCCACTGTAGCAGAACCTTTATTCATTAGAGCAGAGAAATGGTTAATATGATTACTGGAAGGGCCAACAGTTTTGATACTAGTACCTATTGCCTTATTTAATGTGAGTATGCCATTTGTAATAGCAGACCTAGCTATAGAACTCATCAAAAGTTTTATCTATTTGAATTACACAGAAAGGTAGATTTATTCCAGGGTTCATGCCTTCCCATTTTTCTTGCACTTTGCGTGAGACTTTTTGCCATTATATCTTATATCAGCAATTTCTGTATTAGCACCAAACATTAATATGCCTGATTTACATGTAAGACAAAGAGCTATTTCACATGGTACCGTAGTATGAGAGGTATGAGCTAATGAATAAGTGGTGTTCTCTGTAATGAAAATCCATGCTCACTTGTCATTTGCTGCTATAGGAAGTGGTAAAGATGAGGATGGTTCTTGTATGTTGCAGGGAAGATTGTGGATTTGCATATTATATGGATTAAAAAAGGTAAAGGGACCCCTGACCATTAGGTCCAGTTGTGACCGACTCTGGGGTTGCGGTGCTCATCTCGCATTATTGGCCGAGGGAGCCGGCGTACAGCTTCCTGCTCATGTGGCCAGCATGACAAAGCCGCTTCTGGCAAACCAGAACAGCACACAGAAATGCCGTTTACCTTCCCGCTGTAGCAGTACCTATTTATCCACTTGCACTTTCATGTGCTTTCGAATTGCTAGGTTGGCAGGAGCTGGGACCGAGCAACGGGAGCTCACCCCATCGCGGGGATTCAAACCGCCGACCTTCTGATCAGCAAGCCCTAGGCTCAGTGGTTTAACCCACAGTGCCACCCGCGTCCCTCATATATGGATTTATTGCTTTTTAAATCGTGGCCCAATGATTCCAGCAGATATTATTTATTAAATTATTTATTGCATACTGCCCTTCATTTGAAGATCCTGGGCAATTCACAACAGAAAAATACAAAATGGGAACAAGAACAACAACACAAACCAAAAAATCCCCTTCTACGAACACATTTTAAAATTCATAAAATTTTAATCAGCCAAATGCCCGGTTAAAGAGAAACATTTTTTGCCTGGTGCCTAAAGATATGTAATGAAGGCTCCAGGCTAGCCTTTTTGGAGAACGCATTCCACAAATGGGGAGCTCAACTGCAGAAAGGCCCGTTCTTGTGTTTCCACCCTCTGGACCTCTCATGAAGGAGGCACACAAAGAAGGGCCTTAGATGATGATCACAGGGTCTGAGTCAGTTCATACGAAGTGGTCCTTGAGGTATTGTGGTTCTGAGCTGTAGAGGTTCAAGTCAGCACTTAGAATTGGGCCCAGAAACTAATTGACAACCTGGGCCAGGATCAGTGTAAAAGGCTTAAACCATCTTTCCCTGGTGAGCAACCTGGCTGCCAAATTCTGCAGCAGGCAGATGAAGTCCCCAAATGGTCTTCAGAGGCAGCCTTATGTATGTGTTGCAGTAATCTCACCCAGAGGTTATCAGAACATAGACAATAGGCTATCCCTTTTCAGATAGGGGTACAGGTAGACCACCAGCCAAAGCTGATGGAACGTATTCTGCACCACTGTGGGCACCTGGGCCTCAAGCGGCAGCAAAGAATCAAGCAGTACCCCCAAACTATGAGACCACTTCTTCAGATGGGAGTGTAATGCCATCATGAGCAGGCAACCTTCCATCTGTCTGGTCTAGGGAACCACCCACTAACAATGCCTCTGTCTTATCTGGATTTAACTTCAGTTTGTTGACTCTTATCCAGTGCATTGCTGATCCCCATCCCCTGCCATCCCCATAGATGTGAAGGAGAAGTAGAGCTGTGTGTCATTGGCATATTGTTGACAATGTGCTCCAAAACTCTAGATTAGCCCAATCAGTGGCTTCATGTACAACATAGGGGACCCCTGAGGAGCCCCACAATGAAGGTTCCATGGAGCTGAAGAGCATTCTCCAGACATCACCCTCTGGAAACAACCATCCGGGTAAGACTGGAATGACCACCAAGCTGTGCCACCCAGCCCTAACTCAGACAGCCTCTCCAGAAGGATACTATGGTTGATGTTATCAAAAGCCACTGAGAGTTTGAGGAGAATTAACAGGGAGACATTTCCCCCATCTCTCTCCTGTCAGAGGTCTTCATACAGGGTGACTAAAGCAAACTAATTGAATTGGTAAAAAGAAGCTGCTATACCCTCAAAAGTTTGTGTCAGCTTGAGATCTTGCATATAATTATGTTGTCTTAAAGAAAATAATCTGGTGTAGACTGGCGAGTGTGTTGAATGTCTCTATTTTGTGGCTGCTGTTCTGGCAGTGTCTTGTTGTGTTCCACTCCTTGGAAACTGTATGTGACTAATTCAGGAAGGGGTAGGGTTGTTTTGTTGGTCTTTAGCTGTGATGGACAAGTGTCTTTGTCTATCAGCTATATTTATCTTGCTTTGCTTGTATTCCAATAGAGCAGGGGCAGGGGAACTTTCTCAGCATGAAGGCTGCCTTACTTTCTAGGCAACCTTTGGGAGCCACGTGCCAGTGGTGGGTGCGGCCTGATGTGAAAGTGAGCAGAGCAATGAATGCAGATTTTACATTTGCACAGTAGGCTAGACACACTCATGCATCCTTCACTATTCTCAATCCAGATGAGCAAGAATTAAGGACACATTCCAGCAAAAATAAAAAAATCCCCAAACAGTGAAGTGGTTCTGAAGGCCAGATAGGGAATATCACAAACAGCCCCATTGCCTTGAGTTCCCCACTGATGCAGTGTGGGGAAAGGCCATGGACGCTTCTTTCCCTGTATTTTCAATGGTTTGGCTCGTGCTGAGTTCCTGCTATCAGTCTAGCTTTGATGGGACTCTATTGCTAAGTAAGTAGAGTCATTAATGTATTTTTCAAAACGAATACAGTAAATAAAAATAGAACAAAATCAGAAGTTACTTTGTCTTAAAGATCATGCAGTGCAGATTTGGTATAGTACATGCAGTACAGTTGTGGAATTTCAGAGCAAATAATTTATCCTATAACCTGCCCACTGTCCTATTATATCATCCTTCATTAAAACAGAAAACTATGAATTATCTCTGGAAAGGCTGATGATACTAATTGAGGGAAGGTGAGTCATTAGGTTAATAAATCATGTGAAACATTAGTTGCTGGGTTCTCAAACTGCAAAACAGTATTTGTAGACAACCGTTGCAAGATATAACCCTTCAGAGAAAATTCTGCCATGTGTAGACTTGCAGGCTTGCAAATGGGTTGTTCCTTGCTTTCCCACTTCTGATTCTGCCATTCTGCTTAGCTCTGGCTTTCCAGAAGTCCAGTATGGAGGTCTGAGATGTATCATAGGAGCATAGGAAGCTGCCTTGTTCCAAGGCAGACCATTGGTTCATCTAGCTCAGTAGGAGTCTACATTGACTGGCAGCAGCTCTCCAAGAGTTTAGACAGGAGTGTCTCCCAACCCTACCTGGAGATGCTGGGGATTGAACGTGGGATCTTCTGTATGTAAAGCAGATGCTCTACCACTGAGCTATGGTCTTTCCCCCAGTCTCCTTAGAGACTGATGAAGTATTGATTATCTAAGCTCCATCTCATTTTAAACAAATTACATAATTGTGTGCATGTACTTTTATTATTATTATTATGAAAAGGACCTCATTAATTACCACCTTCTTTTGCACTCCTTTATTGTCAGTGGAAGATATTAGTAAATGGGGGTTTAAAAGGGCCTAGACCAGGTTTCCTCAAACTCGGCCTGCAACTCCCATGATCCCTAGCTAGCAGGACCAGTGGTCAGGGATAATGGGAACTGTAGTCTCAAAACATCTGGAGGGCCGAGTTTGAGGAAGCCTGGGCTAAACTATAGCAGTGTTTTCCAGAAAGCTAACGCATTTACAGTACATAAGTGTTTTGCTGGCATGTTTTATTAGTGCTATTTGTTGGTATTTTATTGTTAATTTTATGGTGATTTTTATGCTGGAAGCCACCCTGACCTGGAAAGCTGATCTATACGTATATTTTAAATAAATAAATGTGTTGCCTTCAACCTTCAGCTTTTGTAAGCACATGTATAATAAAAATATAATTTTAAAAAGTCTGCCTGGTTAATCGAGGGCACATTTTCAGCTGGCTAAAAGACTTTTGTAGCATGCTAACCATTAAACATTGCAATTCTAAATAACAAGGACTAATCCACCCGCTTTAGCACTGACATCCCAAATCAAAACAGTTAAGAGTCTGGGGCTCTGCAACTTACCCCATTTACCTGGAAGTAAGCTCCACCGAATTAAATAGATTTTACCTTTGAGTAGACATCATTGGGATTGCAGCCTAAATGGTTGAGCTCACAAATTATCTGGGTTTTCCTTAAGTATCTGTAAGATTAATAACTTAGTGTTCAGTACCACTTGTGATGTGCCAAATATTTGCGAGGTTCAAACTGTGCTGCAAAAGGTACAAGGAAGAGAGGAGAACACATCAAGTAGCTGACAAAAAGGTTTAATTCAAGTCCAATGTATTTCACAATTATTATTATTATTATTATTATTATTATTATTATTATTATGTATTTATTTTCTTATTTGTACTCCACTCATCTGACTGCCCCAGCCACTCTTCAGGGACATTTATAAATTAAATAATATACAGATAGCAAGTAATGTGGTTCAATGGAGAATAGACAATCGACCTATTGAACAGGTATCGTCTTTTACATACCTGGGTAAAGGGCTTTTACATACCAGGAAAAGGGCTCGTGGCATTACCAAGTTAAAAATACTATTGCAAATGCCAAAATATCTGCCAAAGCTATTATAAGGTTTTTCTGTGGAAAACGGGGCCAATATATTCCGGCAGCCTCCCAGGTCTTTGCTGCAAAAATATTAACACAACTGACATATGGCTCTCAGATCTGCAGCTTCTTAAACCTTGCTCCCTTAGAATCATTCCAAACTAAGTTCTATCACTGCCTGCTAGGGATCCCTTCTTGTGTGTCTAACGTAGATGTCTGCCTGGAGGTCGGGCAAATCCCTGTTAGTGCTCAGATATGGATTCTGAAGATCCATTATTCGTTAAAACTTACTTTTTCCCTGTTGGGTTGGCACCCTTAACCCTACTGGATTCCTACCAATCTGTAAGGGTGACTCCCTACAGGGAGCCAGCCCCCATCATCCTAACGTCCACCTTGCCAAGCACAGGGAGCAGCAGTGGGTCTGAAGCAGCCAGGGGGGAGGGGAGAGACTCGGAGGGATAGAGAAGCCAGTGTGCGCAGGGCCGGCTCTACGTAGACCCCCGGTGGCGCAGGGCACCATGGCGCCGGCCCGCCAGGAGGGCGCCGCGAGCTGCGCCCGCCCGCTGGTCGGCCAGTCCGCTGCGCAGCTGCACGCGGCGCCCACCTGCCCACCGCACTGGGAAACAGGGCGGGAGGGCGCCGGAGAGATCGCGCTGTGCCTGCCCGCCCACCCGCCGCGCAGCAGCGCCACGCCCACCCACCCACCACGCTGGGAAACGGGGCGGAAGGGCGCCGGAGAGATCCGGCGCACCATGGCAACAGGGGCGCCATAGGGCGCCGGAGAGATCCGGTGCACCATGGCAACAGGCGCGCTTAAGACAGCGCTGAGTGTGCGGAATGATGGGAAAGCTCAGGGAGGAGAGATGTAGGCAAAGGCTCAAGGATGCTGGAGAGCCCTTCCACCGCCTTGACTGGGAGGAGGCTGAAAGGGCATCGCTCCTTCCAGCACAAAAGTTAAGGAGAGCACTGTGATGCACGTCAAGGGGGAGGTGTTTTGGGGTGCCCCGACTACTTTGCTGGCGTAGGAACAAACGTACGCCATTGCCGGATTCTGGTTTGGACTGAGAGGTCATGTTTTAAGCTGTCTCTGCACTGTAAATACTTTGCACAATAGTCTTTAAAGACAAACTGGACTCAAGTGGAGTTACTCTAGAGTAGCCACGATGACCCTCTGACACAATCCAAATGGAAAGCTACACTGCATAAAAAGCTAAGAGGCTTGGGGTTTCCCCCACAGGCCCTGATAGCTGTAGGTTATGAGAAAGCTAGAGCAATAATCCACCAACGAATTTGGGATGTGGAACTGCAATGCCACGTGAGTGAGATGAATAAACACCCAGCAATTTACCCCAGCAAATTATTTGCCAAAATTACAAATACCGAAATACAGATGGTCATTTACCCTCACTAGATTCAATGTGCTGCCATCTGCCTTATTGCAGGGCAGATTCGAGGGTAAACCATACGAGGAACGAGTCTGCCCCTGTGGCTTGATGGAGGTAGAAACTGTCTCTCATACCTTGTTATGCTGCCGTTTTTACAGGTATATACGCTCGGTATTTATTACCCCTGCTATGCAAAAACCTCCAAATGAATCCGAACTTCAATGTCTAAAATCCCTGGTAGAGGACAAGGATCCTGAGATCACGTTAAGGGTAGCCAAATTCTGTGTGATTGCCATAAAACTTGGGGAACAAGCTGTGCTATCATAATGATTAAGGCCTTAAATGATAATTTTAGGTTATATGTTAGTGACTAAGTTTTAATTTATTTATATTTTTTAACTGTTGCTATATCTGTATTGTCCCTGTTATAGATATATAGATATAGATATATAATGTGTGTGTGTGTGTGTGTGTGTGTGTGTGTGTGTGTGTCTCCCAAAGAAGACATATATTGGCTGTATAAAATCTTCTTCCCTGCTTTATTTTTGTGCCGCCAAAGTTGCAATTACTTTTTGTGTTTGAAGTTGTTGGCGAAAAATCTGTCAACCTTCCATCATGCCCGTTTGTAGCTCTCATCTGTTGCCTGTGGTGATTGAGGTGGAGAGCGATCTCAATTTCTGAGACAACTGGGATGGAGATGTAAATATGCATCTTTGTTGATGCCAGAACAACAGTTGTATGCGGATGTTGCTCCTGCACATCTCATTACTTTTTTTTAAAAAAAAATATTTTTATTGAAGATTTTTTTTAAAGAAAACCAATGCAAACTACCAATAACATAGCCAATTACAACCCCCCTTTCACCCTCCCCTCCCACCCTCTCCCACCCTCTAAGGACTTCCCTCAGCTCCCCTCTCTGATTTGTTTGTACATATTTTCTGCATGTTATAAAATTGTACAAACCATTACCTTATCTATCATATGTTCTACTAATAAATTGTGGATGTTTATTCAAAACCTGCCAAGGAGTCCAAATCCTTTTGTTGTCTTTTTAAATAGTTTGTAAAAAGTTCCCATTCTTCTTTGAAGTCACGGTTGTCCTTCTCACGTAGTTTAGATGTCAACTTTGCCAACTCCGCATAGCTCATCAGTTTCTCTTGCCATTGTTCTTTCGCTGGGATCTCTTCATTCTTCCATCTTTGTGCTAACAAGACTCTTGCCGCTGTTGTAGCATACATAAATAAGTTCTTTATTTTCCTTGGCAGGCCTTGTCCTAGAATCCCTAACAAAAATGCTTCTGTTTTTTTTTTTACAAATGTTATTTTGAACATGTTTTTTCAATTCATTATATATCATCTCCCATATTTTTTTTAACTTCTCTACATTCCCACCACGTATGATGTAAAGTACCTTTTTTTTCTTTACATTTCCAACATATGTTTGACCCGGTTTTATACATTTTTGCCATTTTTACTGCTGTACTATACCATCTGTACATCCTTTTCATGTAGTAATGCATCTCATTACTTTCAATGGGCTGTGCTTTTGGATGCCTCTCCAAACCTGAGGGGCATTGGCCTTTCTCTTTCAGCAGTAGGGATGCATTTGCTGAATTCGTGAACTTTTGCTGTGTTACAATTTGTCACCACGGAGTGTGAAAACTTGCCGGAAGGGGGCAGGATCGTTTTACACAAGGTAAAAATGTTTACGCCCACGCAACACTTAATGCCACACTCGTGTCCTATCACAATCTGGAGAACCAATAGCAAATTTTGTATCGTTTCCCTGTATGCAACCTATTGCTTGGCATCCAACATGTTCTTGCAAACCAAAGTTCATGGGCCAGTGATCATGTATTGATTCTTCTAAATATAGAAAAAACATTAATCAGATGTCGAAATTGACTTGAAAGTAATTGCGTTTGAAGAGCATTGGCACTGACTGAAAGACTCATAAGCAGAGTTCTGCTTACACAGGGCTTTCCTTTCTCCTTCACACTACATATAGCCTATTGTACCTATTGTAAAGCCTTTCTGGTATGTGCTAAAGGCAGTTAATTAAATTTCTAAAGTCTATTAGGGAACTTAAGTGACTTTTGAAAACATGAGTTGGTAAGGCCACCCCCCCTTGCTTTAATATGCCTCTATTACAATGTTTTGTTACTGTTGTGGTCACTGTGTTGTTGCTATTTTATTTTCATTTTCATTTGCAATCTGCTTTGAGAATAATTGTTAAAAAGCAGGCTATAAATTGTTAAACAGCAAGACTGGCTCGAAACATTTTGCTGCCTGAGACAAAGTAACAAATGATGCTCCCTTTCCAAGTCAGTGTGCTTTGTATCAAAATTCCACAGTCACCTCTCACTGGGAGTAAAATTACGAACAGTAGCAATAACTACCGGTAGCTGGTTATTTGGTTGGTTGGCATCCATCTGTCTCAGGAAGCAGTGGAAGAGTGCACCTTTGGGGGTGAAGTCAAACCCTTGGGGAGTTACAGCGCCTGCTGTGGCTGTAGAGACTGATATGAGAGATACATGTTTTGTTGCAGCTGGGGCAGATGTAGGTGTCCGGTTGTTCTGTTGCAGATGCACCATGGGATTTCTTCTCTCTGCACTCATCCCAGCGGTCACAACTAGCAATTTGCTGTCTCTTCATGACTCACAGTCTCACTCTGCTTAAGGGTAGGGATGGCCCTTAACAAATTCAAGGCAAGAGACGCTTGTTGCAGTTGCAGACTAGTCATCATTCTAGAAGGGCACTGAGAGTTCCTTGCTGAACAGAATGATTCAACACTTTCCCCCAATGCATCTATTTAACTTGATTGCATGGGTGTTACTTTAACACTGAAATAAGAGTTTGCATCTTTCTAACTAAGCTTAAACTGTTTCAAATCCACCTGTATATGGATCTGAATATCCTAACCTCATTGGGTTTAGGCTCTATATAATTTTATAGTTTAATATAGGTGGCACTGCCCTACTGTAGCTCTGTCTGCAGAAGTAAATTGGACCCATTGCTAAAACTGATGTACAGTATAGTAAACAGGTGCCCGATCTTGTAGCCTTTGAGGTACAGAAGAGGATAGTTGCTTGATTTTATACCCTCCACTCCCTAATACATTAATTTGTAGACTATATATTGTGAAAACGGGCATATGCAAACTAATTTTGCATGAACTTAGATATTTAAGATTCCATACTGAGCCTAGTTATACTAGGGAGTACACTCCATCGGATACTGTGGGACTTAACTTCTGAGTAAACATTGATAGTAATGCACTGTTAAAGTGTGGGATTTAAAAAGGAAAAGTATGATTTAAAATAGCTTATAAAGTAACATAGGAAATGATATTGAATCATTTAAGTAGAAATAAAACACCACAATTGGGTGCTTGCTGAATGCATATTTGATTTTTACACAAGGGTTCTGTTTGTTATAACTGTTCGTTACCATAGAAGTACAAACTGAAAGGTAGCAATGATGAGTTGGTGCAATATATTATATTAAATAAACTTGTCCTGTTAGCAGTGCATGCAAGTCTTTATTTACATTACAGTAAGCTGTTTTCTGCTGTATTATAATTCTGTACAAATAAATTAAGGCAGCTTGTGACAGTTTGATTTACGTTCTCTGCAAAATCTGAAAGGCTTTTTTTCCTCATAGATGGGTGGGCTTCCTTTTTTAAAAAAAATGTGGTGTGGGCAGCATCAATCCTATCATCTGAAAAAGAAAGCAAATGAAAGGCTGAGTTATCTGCTTGTGACTGCATTGAAAGGAAGAACAAATATCAAATATTATTTTTAGAATCCAAAGGTATAGCAAACAGTTCTGAATTACCTTTCTTTCTTTCTTTTTTTAAAAAGAGAGTGAATTAATAGATGTGTTTCCACAGCACAGAATGCTACTTGGTTTTAGGTTGTTGTTGTTTTTTTAGCTCATGTTTCGTTTTGCTATTCCATTATTGGGATATGTTGATATAAATCAATTTGCCTCACCTGAAGGACTTTGGAGTTAGATGAATTTGAGGCCCTCTCAGACTTACAGCTGCACCTTTTGACGTCTGTATGATATCATGAACATGTATGTGAAACTTCCTTTATTTACTTAATTAATTCACATGTAGCATAGAGCCAAACCATGGTTACTGCAAATGTGTGGGTTCCCTTGAGGATATACAGATCATGGCCCCTTCATTCCTCCTCTGGTCCAGCTGCTGCTCCTTCTCCTCCTCCTCCTGTGAATTAAGCAGTGATTTGGTTTTGTGTGTCTTCTAGATCCAGGCTTGTAGCTTGTCTCCTTCAGACATAAGCTGTAAAACAATAGCATAGTTCTCCTAATATACACCTTTTATATGCAGTTTTTATCTATTGTAAACATTTTTGCAATGTAAGTTTCTTAATATAATTTACTTTGCTTATTATGTTCACTAGTACATGCATTTGTATGCAGACTTTAACCCAAGTTTATGCATTTTTGTATACATTACTTGGCCGTAGAACTGCAAAATTTGGAGAAGTGACAATTTCCAAGGGTTAGCTGAGCTTCTATTTGTACATTTTCCCCCAGAAAGTGTGAATTAGCTAAGTCCCTTGTTTCCTTTCCTTTGTGGAAATTACTCCTCCTGAAGTTGTTCTTGGCACCAAACCTGCTGTTCAATAAAGGGTGGAGGGGGAGAGAAAGAGAGCATATAAGAGGCAAAATAGCATAGGAGGAAAGAGTTTAAAAAGAAGGAAAAATTGAAGCTTGAGATGCAAGGACGTGGTTAAAGATATGTCTAATTTGACTGACACTGCTACTACTTTGGAAGTTTTAATAATGCTTTCCATCAATTTCTCTGGAACGGATGTTAGTCTTACAAGTATGTAATATTATTTTATTTTATTTTATTTTAAATTGACTATTACATTAATACTCATCTCAACTCTTTATATCACAATTTGACTTGCTCTCTTTTCACAGCAGTTCAGGCATGGGTATCTGTCCAACAGCTGATGGAAGTAATTTGTTCTTGTCTGCAAATTACCACATCCTCCTTTGCTTGTTCATTGTCTAAATGACCTGCCAGCTTCCCCAGATTACTTCCTGTTTCTGATCAGGAGGACTGTCTTCAAATTTAAGAGTTGGAGATGTCAGGTGCTGCTGCTCCCCACCCCTCCTTTTTGTGCATTTCAAGAAATTTATGTTTAATGTTTTTCAGCATTATTTTCAGATCTCTTTCTTTTTGCTGGTTTTATCATTAATTAGCATGTTTTGGGTAGGTGACATGATTTTTTTTGGGGGGGAGGCACACTAGCAAACTTCCAACCAGCTTTTTCTTCTCATAACAGGCTTTCATTCCTTAAATGAAAACTGTAGTGGAACAACTTAAAAGATCTATTTTTAAAAAAAATCCTAGGTAGGGTACACCAGTTCTCTAGGTGGGCAGCACACTCCTGACCTGGATCTGGCTACAGCCCTGATCTCATGCCATATGCTAGGCGCCGCCTGGGATTAGGTCTAGGGTTACCTACTCTTTAATAAACTCCATGACTAGCTGTTCCACAGCCAGCCATTTATCATTTCTGGAAACTGTCTCTTTGTTGCAACCTAAATGTGCACTTATCCAAAGGCATGCTTTACTCATTCTGTAACAAGCTGAATGCAAGGAAACTTCCAGTTCTAGTTTTTGTTTTTAAATTGTCTAATATGCCATTCAACAATCCCTCCAAAGCAGCTTAAAGCAATTGAAAAACTGCTGTTTTATTGATCTTTATGCTGCCTCATGTGGTTTCATGCTAGTTTTATGCTAATTTCTGTTCTGGTGCATTTTTTGCCTTGTTTTAATTGGTTTTTTAATTTTTTCAAATTTATGATCTGCCCAGGGAACATAAATGATATAAAAATATAACGTATAATAAAATCACAGCAATAACATACAGTTAATAATAAATATATAATAAAGGTTAATTTATTGTAGTTTAAACAACATTATTGAATTAAATAAAATTTACTGCTCCTGTACTTTCTAAGTCTAGGTGATAGGTACCAAAATTTTCAGTGTGATCTCTGACAGAGGGTCTAATGACAGAAAGGATGTGTCTGAGCCTCTAAGTGTGTCCTGTTCATTTCAAGGGGATTTACATCTAAATAAGTGTGTTTAGGATTAGTCTTTAATTGCTATAAACCAAACAACAAAATAAGAACACACAACAAATCTCTGGATATAATAAGTGGTTTATCCCTTCAGAAACCCAGAGGAACAATGAGAATCAGTGGGAAGCTTCCCTGGGTCCTCATTGTTCCTCTGGGTTTATGAACTGATAAACCACTTATTATATCCAGAGATTTGTTGTGTGTTTTTATTTTGTTAGGCTCATGATTGCTAAAGGAGACAAAACCACAAGCCTGGGTTTGGATAAAATGTGAAGCCAAGCAGAAGGACCAAGGAAGGAGTCTGGCAGCTGCAAACCCTTCTCAGAACCTTCACACTGATGTGTTTTTTGCTAACCCATAGTTTGGTTTAGTTTTATGTATAAACTGGGCTCTTAGAATAGCATGGCCTCATAAAAACGAGCATGATGTGTGAATGGAATGTTTGAAAAGCCTCCGCCCTTAGAACATTTGAAAAGCCTCAATTCCTACTGGGTTAATGGAAAGATAACCATCCATCATACTTTAAAGGCATTCTGAGTGCCTTTCAGCTGAGAATCTTCCTGCTGCAGTGGGAATCATCTGGCAAAGACCCTTGTGCTGCACTGTCCCCCATTATCTCCTTCATTTACCAGAGATGTACAAGATATGAACCCCATAAACTAAGGTTAGAATACAAGGGTCTAGCTAATCCAATTACATGATCATAGAATCGAGTTGGAAGGGACCCCAAGGTTCATCTAGTCCAGGCATCCCCAAACTGCGGCCCTGCAGATGTTTTGGCCTACAACTCCCATGGTCCCTAGCTAACAGGACCAGTGGTCAGGGATGATTGGAATTGTAGTCCAAAACATCTGGAGGGCTGAAGTTTGGGGATGCCTGATCTAGTGCAACCCCTGCAATGCAGGAATCTCAGCTAAAGCATCCATGACAGATGGTCACCCAACCTCTGTTTAAATTGTCAGCGATGCAATGGAAGAATTTGTCAGACCTTGCACTCTTGGCAGAGTTTGAGTCCCAACAGATATTGGGGAAGTTGAAGTCCCACATGATTACTACCGGTATTTCTCTCCTTTTTGAATGTTTGCTAATCTGCTCTAGTAAGGCATCATCCAAGTCTTCGGTCTGGCTTGGCGGTCTAGCAGACACCCACAGTAAGGTCACTGTTCTTTCTCTCTCCTGCAGTTTTTACCCATATACTCTCAATCTGCTTTTCATGCTCCAGGTCATGGATTTCTTCACAAGTGTACACATCCTTTATATACAATGCTACTCCTCCCTTTCTGTTTGCTCTATTCCTTTTGAACAGGTTGTGCCCCTCAATTCCTTCATTCCAGTCATGAGTCTCATCCCACCAGATTTCAGTAATGCCTGCCAGGTCGTATTCACCATCCTATGTTAAAAGCTCCAGTTCATCTTGTTTGTTTTAGACATAAGTAAATCCATGAGCTGTTCCCTGCAGCTGCTTCCTTCCTGTAGTTTTTGCCCTTTAGCAGGTTTCTGTAGCACAACCTGAGTTTCCAGTGCATCGGTGAAGCTATTATCCCCAGTGCCAGCTGCTCTTTTGTCATTCATATTGTTTTATCCTTCCCACTCAAGATCTAGTTTAAAGATTCTCAAGACTCTTGGCCAGGCATCCCCAAACTTCGGCCCTCCAGATGTTTTGGACTACAGTTCCCATCTTCCCCAACCACTGGTCCTGTTAGCTAGGGATCATGGGAGTTGTAGGCCAAAACATCTGGAGGGCTGAAGTTTGGGGATGCCTGCTCTTGGCAAACACACTCTTGCCAACTGCTGTGAGGTGCAGCCCATCTCTCGCCAGAAGCAGAGATCATGATCCAAGAAGCCAAATCTTTCCTCATGACACCACCTGTGCAGCTGGTGGTTTACCTCAAGTAATGGCTTGGGATGATGCAGTAACTGAGAACACATTTCAGATACTAAAGCATACTTTCCAAGGCAACGTCAGGTCTTCTAGGTACTGTATAGATTTCTCAAAACAATTATATTACATCGATCCTAAAGTGGAATAATCCATTTTTCTATAAGTTTGCTCAACACATTTCATAACAGGCTGATGAATTATGAAGTCATATTCTTCTCACTTTCACACAACAATCTGTTTATTACCAAGATAACACAGAAGCACATATTTCACAACATTGATTTTTTTTTGTTCAAAGAAAAAAATCAATGATGCAGTGTTGTATATAAGCTCAGTCTAAGTGTGTGTTGATCCATACCCTCTTGCAATATATTTTCAACTTCCTGTTTTAATTTTGAGGTCTTTTGTAGATTCTTATTGCTTCCAACATCTCCATGAAAAGTCTCATTTGCTGTTCTAATGAGAGAGAGAGAGAGAGAGAGAGAGAGAGAGAGAGAGAGAGAGAGAGAGAGAGAGAATGCCATGTAAAAATTATGTTTTTAGTTAAAGCGGTGGAACTACGCTTAGCAGTATGAGATTCACCCTCTGCCACAAATGTTGCTGCTGGGTAATTGGTCCCTGAGCTGAAACATTTAGCCCGGTCTCTCCTTGTGAATAGAAGTTTAAGAATGTCTTTCTGCAGTGTGCTCTGAGAATGACAGCTGTTACATGTTCTAAAAGAGTTCCAGGGGGTCTGGATCCTATTGAATTTAAGTAGTGTCTCAGAATTCTTAGAAAAACCCTGTCTGTGGCAAGGTACAAAGCCAAAATATATAATACAATCTAGTCCCCAGCAATTAAAGATGCATGCATTAGATGTTGGGACTTACTGCTTTAGGGCAATTTTTAATCTTACCATTTCCCAAAGGCCCAGACAGGGTAATGTGCTAAGGGAAATAAACAATGATCATGGAGTAAATCTCATTGACCTTTGTACAAGTTGCTTTTGAGTTGACATGCGTAGGATTGCCTTGAAAAATATAAATACAGATCTACTCCATGTATGCTTAACACAGGCTTTTGAATGCCAATTTAAAGAAGAGAGTCTTAACCACTTCATTATACTGCAGGCAACATATGATACTTGGACTAATGCTCCTGGCCCACTTATTATAAGCAAGATGTTTTTGAGCACCACAATATCTGAACCAGTTAAAATAGGAGTCAAAACTGCTTCACTTGTAAGAATTTTTTTTAATCTTGGGGTTGGGGTTAAATTTAATTTGGTCACCTTTTGTCAAAATAGTCAAGCCAGAAATGGGCATAATATTTACTACACTTTGAAGCACTCATGAAGAAGCACATTAGACTGCGAATCCAATCATTTTAAAAACTGTTATTTAATCAGCTTAAGACAAAATTGAGTAGTTTATTGTTTTAAAGTCCACAGGCCCCATAGGCATTTGGAGGTAAGTGAGGGTTGGCATACTGTGCTTATTTCTCTTGAATCCAGAGAAGGAGAAGAGTGGGTTTTCATTGTAATGTTTGGATGCACTACAGCTGGGTTAAGAGGCTCTCATGGGTGCCCACTGTTTCTTTCCACCTGTCGAAATGGTGATCATAAAGGGGCAGCAAGCAAACTGACCCAGAAGTCAAATCTTGTATTTCTTTTGGGTTCCTGAGAACTCAACTCATACTGTGAAAACAAAACAAAACAGAAAAACTTAATCCATGGAAAGATACCAGCTTATGTCTTTCTATTAGGTGTCCAGGCTTTTTCTGAAGAAAATAACAAATATGGATTGGAGGTAAGGGTATGGGGATGAGGTGCGAGGAAGAGATAATAGCTAAAGTTAGAGAAGAAAGCTCCCACAATGACTTGGCAGGGGGTTGGAGCATCTTGAGAAAAGAAGCATGAAGCAAGCAGCCTTTGGGGCATGTCCCAAAAGCTGAACAGCTTTGAGATATGGGACTGATTTATGGAGGGGATTGGATGACTTTTGGGGTTCCTTCAAACTCTGGAATTCTGTGATAAAGAAGTGGCTTATCAATGAGTGGTAACATGCCCTGAATTTGTAAAGAGTCACAGCAGTTAAGTTTTCCATCACAAAGTTATGGCAGAGAGAGTCACACCGACATCTTAACCAATGGATCATGTTCAAGATGTGTCCTCATGTCCATGCAAAGCTGAGCTTGGTTTCTCATGACATGTAAAAGAAGGCACTTACTTGCAATTAGGGCAGAATATACTTACTGAAGGGAAACTATCGTTTGTAAGGGATAATTAATGACTGAATTAGAGGCATTTCCTGTATTAGATGTGGCGCTCGATTTGGAGGATTAATTAGGCATGCACACACATGATTCATTAAACATATTAGTTACTGGAGGGAATTTCCCCTTTACAGCAGCCATTCCAGGGAGGATCTTTGGTGAGAGTAATTGAAGTTGAGCTTGCACACCATAATTAAATGATGCTCTTGGGTTGTGCTTCCTCTAGTTACTTAACAGTAGTGCTGCACTATTTGCCCAAAGCATAGCCATAATAAGCACACGCAATCTAGAAGTTCCAGCTGGACAAAGCTTATTGGTACCAACTTCACCCTGTTCCTGTCTCATAGATGTCTCATAGATGTTATGGAAGATGCAGCATGAATCATGTATATGAACATGTGAAGCATTCCTGAGTGAAATGTATATGCATCTACATTTCATTCAATTCTGAAAATACAGGAAAAAATAATGCTAAACCATAGTTTAGCTTTATAAGCATTTGCCTGAACAAATTGGGATCAGAAACCATATAGGCTTGTTATTTCCATTGTGATGTAGAAATCAAACATAGTTCACTAAAAATCAAAGAGGATGCATTTGTTTTCGCAGTTGTGCTGGAGGAGTGGGACAGGGAGCACATGAGCTGGAGAATCATTCATATGGTTCCTCTGACCAGATCTTCATGGGAGAATGAACTGCTGATGAAAAGGGGAGTCAGCAAATCCCACACACACCCCCACTGGTAGGAACAGTGCACAAGCAACGTAGGACTTCTGCTAAAACCATGATACACTTTTGTGAACCGCCCTGAGACCTGTGGGTATAGAGTGATATATAAATTTTAATAATAAATCATCATCATCATCATCGTAATAATGATAATAATACATTTCTTGCTTCCTGGCACTCTGAGTTCAGAGATTTCCAAATGCATGCAAAAATAAAGGTCAGGTTTTGCTCAGATATCTAACTTTATAATGAATACATATATGCACTATAGTGAATACTCTCTTGCTTCATTTCAGTCAGACTTTCCATAAATATTTAAATGCTGATCATCTGATGCAACTGTGCCATATCTCTTGTAGCATTTTTGGCTCATTGCTTTTAAGAACATCATTACCCAAACTAATTCTGTCTCAGCTGATTAGGCCATGGAGTTTTTAACCTCTCTATGGATTTTTAAACTATTGAGAAAACAACACCTTTCTAAATCTGGTGGCAAAATGTTGTTGTTGTTGTTGTTGTTGTTGTTGTTTGTTGTTGTTTAGTCATTTAGTCATGTCCGACTCTTCATGGCAAAATACACAGCTCAAATGATAAAGGGAGGTGTAACAAGATTATACATACAGTACATGCATACATACATAATTTATTTGTATACTACCTTTCCATAGTAAAAACCAAGGTAGCTTACAACATGAAAAAATATGTAATCATAAATATAACAAAAGTAGTCAAAAACAATAAATAAAACACATCAAAAAGGATGCAACCAAACTGAACAATTTCTACTTAAATCATAATTAAGATCTAAAGATAAAGATACAAAAAAATAGTCTCAATAATAGCAACAATGCTCCAACAAAAAACCCTAACCAGTTCCCCAGCCCAAGAGTCTGTTCATCAGCCTCAACTTCATCAGCTGCAGTCAGTCAGGGCCAGGACCGGTGCTAGGGCTTTTTGCACCCTAGGCAAAACACCTTTTGGGGCCCCCGGCACATGCCTCATGACACATTGCTGATGCCCCTGCGTCCCCTCCAGCTGAAGCTGAAGGCTTCAGCTACGAGCGCTGCCGCTGCCACCGCTCGCTCACTGCAGCCGCTGTGGAGCTCACAGCGTCCCCTCCATAGGCTGTGGGAGGGCGGCGGTGGCGCGGGGTTTTGGCGGGGCAGGCTGCCCAGCGCCCCCTCCATTTACGTGCTCTAGGCAGCTGCCTAGTTTGCCTAAATGGACGCACCGGCCCTGGTCAGGGCCCCACTTTCCCAAGACAGGCGAAAAAAGGCTTGCAAGGCAGGGAGCAGGTCTTCTAGGACTCACAGCCAAGGTGTATCATCTTGTGCAATTTTGTATCTTGTCTCCTTTGCTCCAGTGTTGGTAGTTGGTTCTGCACTAGGCAAATAACAGTCACTTGCTGTATGACACCAACGCCGGAGAGAAGCCCCTGTGCAGAGCAATATTATGACGCAACTTTGTTTGCTTCAGGAAAGGAGCAAAATAGTAGTAATACAGTCATACCTCATGATACATCTGCTGCGGGTTGTGTCTTTTCAGGTTACGGACATGCCAAACCTGGAAGTCCTGGAATGGGTTACTTCCGGGTTTGGCGCATCCGTAACCTGCGTGCATGCACAGAAGCGCTGCATTGCGTCACGCACATGTGCAGATGCGGCGCTTCAGGATGCGGCCTTTTCATGTTGCTAACGGGCCTCCAGAACGGATCCTGTTCGCAACAAGAGGTACCACTGTATTACCACTGTATTAGCAGAAATAATACATAATAGCTAAGAGAAGAAGTCGGGAGTGCTGGTAATGCTTTTCCCTGTCACCCAAGTACAACAGAGCAGAGTACTGCTAGTGCAGAGTTGCACTGAACAGTGTGTCAGGAGGACCGTGGAAAAGCTATTTTCAAGATCACAGCTACAATTACCATAGGCACACTTCACTCCCACTTATCAACTATAATTTCTGGTGCATGGCTTAGGAATTATTGGAGTTGTAGCCCAGTAACATTTGGAAGCAGGGCCAGCCCAAGACATTTTGGCACCTGAGGCAAACCACAAAATGAGCCGCTGGCCAGGGAAGAAGGGGTAAATGAACATCTGCACCAGGAACAAGGAGAGAGGAAAGTAATATCTACATCAGAAATAAAAGGGGTAAGCCAAGATCTATATTGGCAACAAAGCGGGGAATCCAGTCAACCTTGCCAGACTGTGGAAGTAGAGATCAAAGGCTGTCATGGGTTGTGGGGAGGAAGGCACCCCCAAGGCAGTCCCTACCATTTCCTCCTTGGGAGTGGGAGGAGACCAGCAGCACCTCCTATTCATTGAGAGGCCACTGTAGAAGCAGGATTGGAAGGGGACTGCCAAGGAGGCAGCAGATCTGGCCTCCAAGGAGTCTGTTGCAGCTGTTGCTGCCCCTGCAGCAGTAGCAGTGGGCAATGCATTCCTTGGAGCACAGATCTGCTGCTTTTGTGGATCCTGACACCCGAAACAGTTGTCTCATCTTGCCTCATGCATGGTCTGGCCCAGTCTACCCCTGAAGTAGAGCACACCTAGACTGACTCGCTCACTATTGGCTGGGTTGAGAAGTAACATGAAACAAATATTTGTTCAGCAAAACAAAAAACAAGATAATTGCTTGTTTGGTATATAACATTAAAACATAGTTAAATCTTACTTGCACAAACCTCCTTCTCCTTCTCCCTCTGGCATGGCAGCATGGAGATTGGAAACTACGGCTGTTGCAAATGATGGTATCATGTTACTTTAAAATTCCACCACTATGAATGGTTGTGGAAGTACGGTAAGACAAATCTCACTTAATATATGGAACAAGTATTTGTGTGATCACACATTTACAATCTACTCATCTCTTACATATAAATATTATTCAGGTGCTGATAGTAATTTGTAAAATTGGCTGAGAACCAAGTTGTTGACTTATTAGTTTGATTATGTAATCAATATGCTTTTACTTTACCCTCCACTTTTCTTGACTCTAATACATAAATTAACATTTTATATGCAGTTACTGATTTCATCCTATTACAATTTAATTACTTGTGTTTAGTTTCTGGCATTTAAATTTTGGGTTTATTTTTCATTTATAGCTAACCTGGCTCTTTCTGTATTTATACGCAGGTAAACTATTTGAAATTGAAGCTATACTGCCTTATCCCCCCAAAATCCAAATTACAGAAAAATATTTGTACCTTTGTGGGCTCTATCAACATATAATCTCTCCCTATTACACTGTAATACAGTGATCTCACCAGGTGAACTATCATAACCTCCTTCCCATGCCTGTTCACACCTCTCTTTTTACTTTTATTGAGGCCTGCATATTTTTTAGCCAATCTTGGAGAAAACAAGGCATGAGCCATCTATGGTTGCCCTCCGGAAGCTCACTTAATCTGTCATGTGGCAGACAAGTTTCAAAAAGTGTGAATTTTACAACTTAAACAAGGGAGGTCACAAGGCTTAACACTGCCTAAACTTGTCTATACCAAGTGACTGCTGGGTTGGAATCACTGAACTGCTGAGTACTCTATGTAAAGAGGCAGCATGTTTTAGAGTAGGGGACCCCAAACTAAGGCCCGGGGCCCGGATGTGGCCCAATCGCCTTCTAAATCCGGCCCGCGGACAGTCCGGGAATCAGCATGTTTTTACATGAGTAGAATGTGTCCTTTTATTTAAAATGCATCTCTGGGTTATTTGTGGGGCCTGCCTGGTGTTTTTACATGAGTAGATTGTGTCCTTTTATTTAAAATGCATCTCTGGGTTATTTGTGGGGCCTGCCTGGTGTTTTTACATGAGTAGATTGTGTCCTTTTATTTAAAATGCATCTCTGGGTTATTTGTGGGGCATAGGAATTCGTTCATATTTTTTTTCCAAAATATAGTCCCCCACAAGGTCTGAGGGACACGGCTGAAAAAGTTTGCTGACCCCTGTTTTATAGCCTTGAAATTGAGAGAAATGTTTGGAGAGCTCTCATTGAGATGCAAATAATGCTTGCAGTAGAAATCTTTAGGTGTTCTCGATTTAGGATTCTGTCTGTGTTAGCTTGACTTTCAGCATTGACAAGGGGTAGATGTTAGCATATATTTTAGTTGCTGATCACACATTTATGAGACTTGCTATATATTCGCTTTAATTGCTTGATACATACCTTGGGGTGGAAGTAAAGAGTAAAATTAGTTGTAACCTAATCTCTGTTATTTTCAGTCTATTGCTGTTCAGTTAACTGAGAGAGAAGTGGTTTGGACTGATTGAAAAGCTGATCTAGGGGCAAGTGTACAGTATATTCTGGATAGATTGTACTCCTTTTGAAGGGTTAGTTCGCAGCTTGAGTGTTTCTGGACCTGGCTCTGTTCCTCTTTTACTAGATAGTGGCTGTAGCCATGAACACTTTTGCTTAGCTTAGGCCCTTGCCCCAACTGTTTCCTGGAAAAGGCAGATCTGTGGTCAGAAATTTCAGCTGGTACCAAATACTGTAAACACATATATAACAGCAGTATTATGTAACTGTCAATGACTCCTGGTCCATTTCTGAGCCCATCTGCCCAATTCATCATGTTGATAATTATCAATAAAGCACTAAAGGTCTGTGCACCAGGATATGTGCTAAGAATTGTTCTCCTCACAGAACAGTGAAAGATTAGGGATGGGCAAATCTTTTAAAATCCACTCCTTTCTAGTTCAACATGGGGACAACTATGTCTGTTATGCCCATAAAAATCCAGGCAAAAACACAAAGATAAACAAATAAAAGCTCTTATGAGTTTGCCATGCTGCCTATTTTCCTGTAAAGGATACTTCTTCCCTTTAAACTTTTAAAAACAGATACTGTAATCCATCAATCCACTTCCTGGAGCAGCTAGCACATGGGTCTCTTTGTCACAGCACTTTAAATGCAATATAGCAAGCCCACCTCATCCCGATTCTGAAGTGGACCTGGATGGAATGTGAGTTTGGTGGATTCCTGCCGCATCTCTGGGATTTTACGACTGAAATATGATAGGTGAGCTGAGGAGCTTTCAGCTCAGAATTCTTAGCTGCTACTGTATGTCGGTACATACAGGCACATACAAACTCAGTAGAGCTAATAACTTTTGCCTCAGTATTTCTGAGGCCTGGCAAATGAGATGAGGTTGTAGAACAGGAGTTCTTAATTTTATACCTGTCTATTCACCTATTGAGGATGGTAAGCGACACAGTATCCCTCCATTCTGTTGCCATGCGGGGGGGGGGGGGAGTGTGCCCTTTAACCCTGATGTTCCAGGCCTGTTTTGTGATGAAATAGCAGACACTTCAAAAGAGAAATCGTTTTTAGCAAGATGAAGCTAGGATAATTGAAGATTCATGATGAAGATGAAGCTAGGATAATTAAAGATTTTTAGAAGACATCTGAAGGCAGCCCTGTTTAGGGAGGCTTTTAATGTTTAATTGATTATTTTATTTCATTTTTCTGTTGGAAGCCGCCCAGAGTGGCTGGGGAACCCAGCCAGATGGGCGGGGTTTAAATAATAAATTATTATTATTATTATTATTATTATTATTATTATTATTATTATACCTGCAAACTGCCTACACTTAGACCCTATTGAACTCAATGGTACTTGTCTGTCATCTCCTAATATAGAGAGAATTTCTTTTAGGTGTTTTTATTTTTCTGGATCCTTAAAGGTTTAACAAATTTTAAAACATTATACATAGCTTGGAAATATTGTTACAGGTAATATCTGTGTGGTTCTCTAAATATAAGAATTTTCTAAAGTGACTTTGCATATACTGTACAGTATGCAGTAAGAAAGGAAATGTGCTCAGAGTATCAGGCCTTGCCATTGGCACCTGGTGTGGTCTAGAGCTAGCTTCATCAGTTATAAAGCAATCACACCTTCTTTTTTATTTCTTTGCTCTTGCTTTTGTAGCTTCGGAAGACTCCATATAACAATTGGATTCTTTTACTATGTATACTCAGTTCTTGTTTGTGTTGCCCTTCCCACAGAAACAGAGCTGTGTTTGATTAAAAACAAAAGCCAAGATGGTTTTTGAAGCCCAACCCTGAAAAACAATCATAGTACATGCTCATGGTAATACTTTTTCAAAAGTAGGGGGTCCATGGCTTGGCTTTTGAAAAATAGGGGATCCTCAGTAATTAGCTAATTGGGAACCACTGCATTAGAGCAATTTGTATGTGCTTGTTGCATGATGTTCCTTCTCTATGCTCTAAGAAGCCTAGTGCTGGTTGCTTGCCTCTCAGAATAATTCTGGCATTTAGTGATCAGAGGCATAAAGATGATTCCTCTGGGTAGGAGATATGGCTATGGATATATGTGATGTGTTCCCCTCTGTCTTGGGACTTACGCTTGTGAGTGCATCTGTCAAGTAACTAGAGAGAAGCTTTCAAGACAGACTGAATACATTGGCCAGAAGTTAATATAGTCATATAACTACTATATTTGTTAGAGTAGTTATATAATGATTAGGTTGCATAAATATAAATATTTATATAAATATAACTCTGATTAATCTTAGTGACTAAAATGCCTCTAGCACTTTTAAAGCTAAAAGCATATTATCAGATGTTTATAAACACTTGATGAGGGATGAATAGACACATGTTAGCAATTTATGTAGGGGATATTAGTTGAAGTTTGAAAATAAATTCAGTGGGAACTTGGTTTTTACCTTTATGACCTGGGTCATTCATGTACATTTCTAAGCAACACACTTCTCTGTCTTTCTGTTAAATGTAACAGAAAAGCAATACATGGTGATTGTTTACTTTTTGGCTTTCTTTACTTCAAGGAGTTCCCATTTTGCTATTAAGATACCTACTTGATTTTTAAAAATCTGTTTACCACTGTAGTTATTTTTCTTACTTTTAAAAAAACCTGCTTAGACCTTGGTATTTTACAATAAGCTTAAAAGTTACTACCAGACAGTAACAAAAGACATTCAAAATTATAAAACCTAAAACTGAGAAATGGACACAGATTAATTTATTGACTCCTTACAGCCCCCAAAGCTTTGAAAGACAGGAAAGTCTTTACCAACATTCTAAAAACCTGTAGAGATTTAGCCTGGACTCATCCAGGAAGGGCTCATCCATACTAGAAAGCCCAGGTCTGACTGGTTTGTGTTTGCCCCTCCACCTTTTCTTGGAAAACCTGCTCTTTACCATTGAATTGGATCAAACATCAGTCCGTGGGAAACCACATTGATGTTTGCTCTGATTCAGTGGTAAAGAGCAGGTTTTTTGCAGGGGAATCCACGTGTGGAAGAGCCTGAGAATGCTGTGGAAGGGAGCCTTTAAAACAGAGGTGGGGGACCTTTTCCACCTCTGTGGCAACATTGTTTTGTGGGCAACTTCCAAGGGTGTCATGTCAGTGATGGTGTGGCCAGAGGCAAAAATGGGGGGGGGGGTAGAGGTGGGGAGCAACAGGTGACATTATTTCCTTTGTAGTGTAGGCTGCATTCCAGCCATAAAAAGGTTCCTGCACCCACGTCTTTACATTCAGGCCTTTTCCCATGTCAAGGACATTTCCACTTAGGCAAAAGCAATCAGGAAGGGCAGGGAGCAGGACCAGTGAGAGATGGGGTCTAGGAAGAAGGGGTGTGGCTTCTCACCACTCTTGTGGTGTTCCCTGCAGAGAGTCTCAACAGCTATAGAGAGGCCTAGAAAGCTCAATTTGGCCCCTGGCCTGAGGCTCCCGCCCCTGCTTTAAAACATAAGAGGTCAAGTGTGGTAGTTTGCTTACGAGCAGTAGAAGTCAAACGAGCATGCACCGCTAGGCTGCTGTTGTTTCTGAGAAATAAAATACACTTTATTTTACCAAAGTTAAATGTGCATGTAGTTGGATCCTTACATTTACCACCCTTTAATATAACCCACATATTTTATGTTACATTTTATAAAATATTTTTGACAATTTTTCAGGAACTTTATAGAAAAATAACTATTTCCAGGATATGGAGATAATTTCTATGTGGCACAGCTAATTACATTTCCCTTCTTATTCTCTTGCTGTCAGGTTTTCAAAAGTAGCTTTAAGATGTTTTAAGATCCAAAGTAATTTTATCCAAAAAAAAACCCATGGTAATTATAAGTTTCCCATAGTTTCAAAAGTTATGGTAGTTCAAGGAGAAGTAAGACTCAGTTGCAAACATGTATTGTGTAAAGGCAAAAATATTCCATTCATTTTGCTCAGTCCTGGATGTTCTACATGTGTAGAATCCAATGCTTGTAGGCAGTTATCAGATTCATTTTTCTTCCACTAGGGTATCACCTGCACCCTATTTTGGGCTGTGCACATTGGATTTTGTGCACATAGGCATATTTGGATATGTCGGCCAATGTCCTGACCACCAACCCTAGACCCATATGCTGCCCCAAGGAGGACTCAAATGAAGAAGAGACACAATCTTCCCCATTTAGCACCATCTCCCAGTCTTAGATCATAGATCAGGCATCCCCAAACTGCGGCCCTCCAGATGTTTGGGCCTACAACTACCGTGATCCCTAGCCAAGAGGATCAGTGGTCAGGGATGATGGGAATTGTAGTCCAAAACATCTGGAGGGCCGAAGTTTGGGGGTGCCTGTCATAGATGTTCCACCATCCCCATGTCATGTGACAAAGGTATTTGAGAGCAGAAGCAGTAAAGGAGTCTAGAAATGTTGTGAAATGCTGAAAAGCTGCAGAATCATTTAGCATGCTGAATCACTGTGACTCATCTTGAGGATGGCTCATTCTCTGTATAAGTACTGTATTGTATCTGCTTGCAGGCAGATTCACTGCAGTGTCTCAGTCAGTGTCTCAGTGTGGGGCCTGTGCTCTGTGAAGCCTGTGCTCAGTGGAAACTCTGTGTATGCTCTGAAGCTAGTTTAATCTTCTGTTCATTATGCTGTTCTTTACAAACAAGTTTATTTTAACTCAGTAAAGCCTTTATTCTTTTCCTGAATAAGACTCTGAGTTGTTAATTTACACTGCGCATCACCCCAGACTCCAGGAAGGAATCCCTAGTAGCATCTCTATTTCTTCAGCCTTTTGAAAACCACAGTTACAGAACTAGACAAGCGTCCTTTAAAGAGCACAGTCAACTCTTTGGAGGAAGTGAGGTCAATTGCAGAACAGGTGTTTCCTCCCTTCATAAGTCTCTTTGCTGAGGCAACACCTCTATTTTACTGACAGTAAGGAGAAAACAACCGCCAGCGGAGCTGTCTGAGAGCCTTCTGTGATCCTGATAAAGCCTGCCTGAATCTGGATGAAATCAAAATAAATGCCTCTAACCCTGACTTCACATGATGTGACCCTGGTTCCTGTGACCTTTGCCTGATGTGACCATACCACATATGCATGGTTCCTTCCAGTTGAACTAAGCTACTTGGTAGCAAGACAAAAAAGGAGATTCCAACCAAACAGCAGGAAGAACTTTCTGATCGTAAGAGCTGTTCAACAGTGGAATGGACTTCCTCAGAAGCTGCTTTTAAAGCAGAGGTTGGATGGCCATCTGTCATTGATATTTTAGTTGAGATTCCTGCATTGCAGGGGGTTGGACTAGAGGACCCTTCCAACTCTACAATTCTATGATTCGATGTTTTGCTGAATGCTTCTAGTCAAGCATTTTCAGTACACTTCAACAAATTAATTTGCCATGTGACCCTGCCCACTGGTGAGCATGCTGAGATTTCCTCCCAACTTTGAAGCCTCAGAGGTGGTCTGCCAGCAATCCCTGCCACCTCCTCAGGTCCAGCGTTGGGAGAAAGACTGGATATTGCTTGGTATTTGTATGGCCAAGTATCTAAAGGTCCATATATTATACAGGGCCAACTCAGCTCCCACTCGCCCTTCCTGGTCAGCGGCGGAGCTTCTTGCTCTGCCACCGGGGGCGGAGAGCAGGCGCGCTGCCCCCAGTGACGTGGCGCACGTTCTGGGGGTGGGACGTGGTGCACGTTTTGGGGCGGGGCACGCGGCACGCTGTGCACAGTGACGTGGCGTGCGTTTTGGGGCGGGGCGGGCAGCGGCGATGGCTCCCCTGGGATCACGTCACTCAAGGCGATCCACCCCCCCATCTTCCTACGCCCCTGTTCCTGGTATTTGGGAAGGCTTGGACTGAGGAGGAGTATTGGTCACTATTGGATTAAAGGTGCATAGGATACCTTCAGGCAGCAGGGCCTTTACCCTCACCCCCCACATCCACCCCCAGCCTTTCAGGCACACAGGTTGGGAATAGCTGGGTTAGCGTACTGAATATTTTTGCCTTTATAAGTGCATGTGTTTGCGACTGAGTCTTACTACTGCTTGAATTGCTGTAGCTTTTGAAAATATGAGAAACTTATAATTGCCCTGGTTTTCTAATCAAATTACTTTGGATCATAAAACATATTGAAATTACTTTTAAAAACAACAACAACCTGACAAGCAAGAGAATAAGAAAGGAAGTGTAATTAGTTGCATTACATAAAAATTATCTCTGTATCCTGAAAATGATTTTTTTTCTATAAAATCTTTATTCCATTGTCAAAAATAGTTGACTTAGATGTTTTAGAATAAAATTGAACAGAAAATATGTGGATATTAAAGAAAACTAAGTGAAATAACCTAACCAAGCACAAGTTTTACTTAGGTAAATGAAATAAGAATTTACTTGCTCCAACAGTGAGGCAAACACAGCCATTGTGGGTGGTAGCCATGGATAGTCTAATCCTCTTTTAAAGCCATTCAAATTGGTGACCAGTTCTCATTCACCCTCTCTTCCTTCTGAAGTATCATAGAATAATCAGATTGTTGGAAATCAGAGTTGGAAGGGACCCAAGGGTCATCTAGTACAACCCCCTGCAATGCAGGAATCTCGGCTAAAGCATCCATCAGAGATGGCCACCCAACCTCTGTTTAAACACCTCCAGGGAAGGAGATTCCACAACCTCCCAAGGAAGACTGTTCCACTGTCAAACAGCTCTTACTATCAGAAAGTTTTTCTGTATGTTTAGTTGGAATCTCCTTTTTTGTAACTTGAAGCCATTGGTTCGAGTCCTACCCTCCAGAGCAGGAGAAAACAAGATTGTTCCCTCTTCCATGTGACAGCACTTGAGATATTTAAGATGGCTCTCATATCTCCTCGCAGTCTCCTCTTTTCCAGGCTAAACATACCCAGCTCCTTCAGCCATTTCTCATAAGGCTTGGTTATCTGGGTTGCCTTCCTCTGCACATGTTCCAGCTTGTCAATATGATTCTAAAATTGTGATGGCCACAATTGGACACAGTATTCCAGGTGTGGTCTGACCAAGGCAGAATAGAGTGCTAAAATTACTTCCTTTGATCTGAAGTCTGGACACTATACTTCTGTTGATTCAGCCTAGAATAGCATTAGCTTTTTTTGCTGCTGCTGCATCACACTGTTGACTCAATGGCTTCCATTGACCTAAGTGGAAAGTTTTGTGGAAATTGAATGTTTATTTGTTGATCCATATTATTGATTTACATATTTCTAAATGGTCCTTCATCCAAACATTCTATAGAAGTGTACAATAAGCATGAATAAATGGATTGATACACAGTACAAATACATTAAAAATAGAGAGCCAGGCTCATAACAAAACAATGTTGTGGAACCACCTCTCCTCTGAGCTTAGACAAACACCAGCATTATTGGTATTTTGGTGCTTATTAAAAAGATAATTGTACTTTCAGGCTTTTGTTGAGTTGGCTGTGGTTTTTAATCCCACCAAGCTTTATTAACTGCATCTTAGTTGTATTACATTTTTAATTTTTGATGTTATATATTTTGAACACTGCCTTGAAACATGACATAAAAGTCTGTTTAAATAAAAAACTATAAAGCAGGACTAAAGTAGAATGTTATATTCACTCTATGTGTATCTGCCCTTCCCTCTCCCTCTCCCATGCCCATCCCCTTGAGGTTCCTCAGAGCCCTAATATACTCTTACCTCGTATCATAGTGGGTGGGGCTGTTACTATAAAAGCTTAGACCAGGCATCCCCAAACTTCAGCCCTCCAGATGTTTTGGACTACAATTCCCATCTTCCCCGACCACTGGCCCTGTTAGCTAGGGATCATGGGAGTTGTAGGCCAAAACATCTGGAGGGCCGCAGTTTGGGGATGTCTGGCTTAGACAACCTTTTCATCACTGGACTCCTCCTCTGGGGTTACATCTCCTGAGGGCAAAACTTTGCTTTGAGGGGTACCACAACTTCTTTTCCCAGAAAGCATTTTGAAGAAACCTGTAGCAGTGCAGTATCTATGCTTGAAAACACAGAGCATGTGTTTCAGTGTTTATTTTCTATGTTTTTAATCATGCAAAAGTGAAGGTTTAGAGAACTAATTTTGTTATGCTTATTGTACTGAAGTTTGTATTTAATTGAGAAAAGTTAGAGGCATCGGAATGAGTAATATCATTGTTACCCATTGTATGAATACTTTTTTGCTGTATTGGAGAAAGCTAGTGAGAGGCTACTAATAAGAGAATGTAAGGAAGTATGAAAACAAACTGAGAACATATGTCTTTTGCTTAGTGGTTTGAACCATATTAGGACATATTGATTAAGCGTGATCTGTTAAAATGTACTGAGCATAGAACAATGAAACTGAAAGAAAATAACAATGGTGTCCAGCTCAGATATTAAATACTTCTCATGCTGTTCTTCAGTTGTTTTACTAAATCATTTCTGACAAGTTAAGCTAAGGAATGGATAATTGTGTGTCCTCCTAGTCATTATTATAAAATACTTTTTGTTATGAAAGTTTAAGTGGCTGGAAGGTATGCAGAAGAATTGACCTTCACTCAGTGCTGCCCATTGAAGACTGATGGCATCACTCATATTTTCAAAGTCTGAAATAATTTAATTCATTTAGAAAATGATATTTGGTTTGCTAGAACACTCTGATATTGAGGAGAATATGTTTTGTTTTATAAATGTTTAGTGAACACATCTGGAGAGAAGGGAATATGAGGTGTGGGGTGTGTTTGCTGGACGTTACAACAATGCAGTAACCTCTGGAGAATGTTGTCCTAGTTTGCTGGGAAGACTTATCACTATGTATACAGGTACCTATATGCACGGTAATGCATATAGGTACCTTAATTCCTGTAATCTTCTGGAATTAAGGTTGCTGGAAGAAATATCAACAACCTCAGATATGCAGATGACACAACCTTGATGGCAGAAAGTGAGGAGGAATTAAAGAACCTTTTAATGAGGGTGAAAGAGGAGAGCGCAAAATATGGTCTGAAGCTCAACATCAAAAAAACCAAGATCATGGCCACTGGTCCCATCACCTCCTGGCAAATAGAAGGGGAAGAAATGGAGGCAGTGAGAGATTTTACTTTCTTGGATTCCATGATCACTGCAGATGGTGACAGCAGTCATGAAATTAAAAGACACCTGCTTCTTGGGAGAAAAGCATTGACAAATCTAGACAGCATCTTAAAAAGCAGAGACATCACCCTGCCAACAAAGGTTCGTATAGTTAAAGGTATGGTATTCCCAATAGTGATGTATGGAAGTGAGAGCTGGACCATAAGGAAGGCTGATCGCCGAAGAATTGATGCTTTTGAATTATGGTGTTGAAGGAGACTCTTGAGAGTCCCATGGACTGCAAGAAGATCAAACCTATCCATTCTGCAGGAAATCAGCCCTGAGTGCTCACTGGAAGGACAGATCCTGAAGCTGAGGCTCCAGTACTTTGGCCACCTCATGAGAAGAGAAGACTCCCTGGAAAAGACCTTGATGCTGGGGAAGATGGAAGGTACAAGGAGAAGGTGAAGACAGAGGACGAGATGGTTGGACAGTGTTCTCGAAGCTACCAACATGAGTTTGACCAAACTGCGGGAGGCAGTGGAAGACAGGAGTGCCTGGCGTGCTATGGTCCATGGGGTCACGATTAATTAATCAAATTACACACATACTACCCCCAAAGAGAATATGTCTTAGTTGAATATTTAAAAGCTGTACCAGAAAATTACTTCCAAATATGGGATCCAATGGGCCAGGAGAACTTTGAGTAGAATCAAAGCTAGATAAGGAGTTGCTTTACCTATTTTCCCTAATAATCTCAGTTACTACCGTACTAAGGACAGTAGCAATGTTCCAACATTGACGTTTATTGCATTGCTGTGAAACTGAAAATAATACTTCAAATTTCTGTTTTTTTTGTAGGTCTAGCAGCAGTGGAGACAATGATTCAAAGAAAGCAACCTATTCTACCACCTTGACAAATCTGTTCCTTTCTGAACATTGTTTTGAACTTTGGATGGTCTCTTGCAACAGCTATGCTTCCCTGACTTTTTGGCAGAATTCTGCAATTTGGATGGATTCCCCAGCAAAAAAATGTTAATTTCACACTCATATGGCCTTTTCTTCTATGATGGTAAGTTACTTTACTTAACTATTAGTGGGATTGGGGTTTTCCATCTTAGTGTACAGATTCTGGGAATATTGCCAGAGAAAACCAGAGAATGCTCTCTTTTCTGCTCCGAGAATATCAAACACACACTTTTGTTGACAAAATATAGTTATCTTTTAAGCAAATGTGCTCCACTTACACTAAATTACAATAGGATTTATTAAGACAGATTTCACTGAGTTGTTCCCCCCCCCAAAGAAAATAGAACCAGAACATATTACATAAGACCATTAACTTAAACATCATTGTTTTAATTAAATCACTGCAGTTCCATGTTAAATCAGTTCATGTCATCAGATAGAAAATACATCAGATAGTCAAAATGTTCATTGATACCAGATGTTTAGGTCACTATTGATTTAGCGAGTTGCTGCCTTTAGCATGTTGCCCGAGAGAAGAAGATAATCAGAAATGAGAATTTTCAACTTTGGACATGGAGATGACCAATAACTCTCTTTCAATGGGGAAGTCATGCATTATCTCTATGGTGATAAATTCCGTGCCTGCTAGAATGCATTCACATATTTACATTTTGCTTATGAACACATTTCAGCTGTACTTTCTTGGAAGTAAGTAGTCAGCTTACACCTGTTATTGGTAGTTTTGCAGACGAAGAAAAGTCACACATCCGCTATGTTGATCTCAAAGTGCATGAACTGGAACGATAGCTGCCAGATCTGGCAAGGTTATTGAATTATAGTTACTTGGTAGCTTTACAAAAGGGGCTACATGTTTCACTATTGGTGCCTTTGTGGGACTTCAGCTCCTTTCATCCCAGACAACTGGCTGTGCTAGCCGGTGCAGCTTGGGAGGTCATTTTGTAGGAGAAGGCTGTTTTACATCAGTGACACTGCTGTATTTGAAGTTGCTACTGTTAATGATTTGGACAAAATATATCACTAGTGGTTTAGCATATACCATAGTTACCCTCTCTGTGTTGTATCAGAGATGTTTCTGTTCGGATAATGCTTTGGTGTAGACTGTGCACTGATGATGATAGGACATGGGAGTTGAATCTCTAAGGTCCAAATCCAATCTAACACAAAGTTATGTGCATCTTTCCCTCAGCTTTTTATTTCTACCTAGAGTTACCTTAAGAGTCTGCAAGCTTGAGTGGTGAAACAGTGGGATGTAGGAACAAGTTTCATAATTGTTTTACCCTTGCACAATGTAGGGCTGCTGCTGCTGCTGCTGCTGCTGTTGCTTCTGTTGCTGTTGTTTAAAGTGAGTTTTATAGAAGAAATGGGTTTCTTCTCTTTCCGTACTCTTCGCATAAAACAATGTGGGGCAATTCCTGCCTCCAGGAAATTGTTTTAGGACCATGTTTATAGTTTATTGTTATGTTTAAAAATAGTATGAACTTGCATTTTACTATAAGATAACATCTGTACTGCCCGATAAATATCTCGAACAATAAACACATGGAGGATGAAGTTCTGACTACACAAAGCATAAAGTTTCAGCTGAATCATCTTTCTTTGTTGGTGAAAGATTTAGTAAATTACAGTTGTTTTATGAAGGGATTTAAAACTGGATTTTCATGGAGTATGATGAGTCAAATGTTACAGTCTTAGGCTGGGAACCTGGGGGGTTGTATCCAGCCCAGCCTTCCACAAGCTGGTGACCTCTGCATGTTCTGGATGAGGCACCTCCAAACTGCGGCCCTCCAGATGTTTTGGCCTACAACTCCCATGATCCCTAGCTAACAGGATCAGTGGTCGGGGAAGATGGGAATTGTAGTCCAAAACATCTGGAGGGCCAAAGTTTGGGGATGCCTATTCTGGATCATAATTCCCATCATCTCTGCCCATTAACCATTCTAGCTGGGACTGTTGGGAGTTGCAGTTGAAAACATCTGGAGCATACTAGGTATGGGAAGGCTGATGCCCAGGGAAGTTCAGCTGGTGACACTGCTGTTGTGTTTTATTGCAGTTACTTCCTGTAAATGGGAACCTGCATACAAAATCCATAACAACCAGCCTATGACCCTTTTTCTGCATATACTTGAGAATGGAAGGTTGTCAGTGCTTGGTGCCTTTCTGATTGGCCAGTTCCCTCCCTGTGATATTTCTAACACTACTGTTTTGCTACAACCTTGAAAAACACAAATTTATAAATGGTGTTATAACAGGCAAATTCATACCTTTTCATATTTCTTCATATCTTTGTTCTAAGATGGCTTTGTAACTTATGGAGAGATGAAAAGGAAATACTGTACGGAGATTGTAAAATGTGACAGATTTTAACTAGCATGTTTCTTGAATGCATGAGCTTAGAATACAAAAAGTGCCTCAAAATATTGCAGCAAAGTTATATGTATGGGATATTTTTTTGACCAGCTGTTCTTATGAGCCATGTGAAGGCACAAAAGGCTTCTTTTCAAGTATCCTTGTTTTGTAAGACTTGTTTTCAAGTATCCTTTCCCTCATGGGCTAGTAATCATAACTGTGTTTAAGATAAGCATCCATCAAATCAAGTAGCCACATTCTGCTAAGTCAGTCTTAACACTTAATTAATAATGTTTATATGTGAGTTCCATGCCATATATAGTATAATTTTTTTCACTGTTTGGAAGCTTCTGCCATTTAACTGTCCATGATTGAGGTCATAGATTTTTATAGGTTTTAACCCCTATTTTGCTTCTTTTTATAATGTGGTTATTCTCACAATAATTCCTTATTTTATATTTGCTTTTTGGCAGTACATTACACAGAATGAAATTTTATCTATCTTTTCTTAGTAGAGAAAATTCCTTGCCATATCTTGTTCCTCCCTGAACCAGGGCATGCCTAGAACTTGAATCAATGAATGAGGCAGCCTCACTATTATTTGCCAGGTTTGGGTATGGAGTTTTGTGGTTTCCTTGCACATTTCAAAAACTAAATAAGTGTTCGTAATAATGTCAAAATGATAGGAACATAGAAGAGAACAATATACTGCTGGGTATGGGCACAAGGTACTGATAGAGATGTTGTCAAACAGCAGTCAGTCCAACATTTGGCATTGCAGTGGAAGTACTAGTGGGGAAATGGAGCTGTCTTTTTCTACAATGTGGTCTGAAAGCTGAACAAATGAGATTTCTCAAGGTGTGGTGTGGGGTGATAAATATTTGGGTCCCGAAATAATTAACACGTTAACTTGGGGGGGGGGATGTTTGCAATGCCTGAGTAACATGTGCTCAGACATGAAGCTCATTTGAAGCTGCTATCTTATTTCTCACCTTAAACTGCCATTCAGGATTGGATAAATTGGATGGGGAAGACCATGCATGCCAGTCTGAAATCACTGGAGAAAGAATGGGATACAAATGTAATACATAAAATAACAAATAGTTACATTTCTTATGCAATAAACAAAAGTGTAGGAAAATACAATTGTACCCTACTTCCCTAAAAATTTCTCATGTTTAAGAAATTTAAATAAACTGTTTTGTTTACTCTTGATTTTCATCCTAGTTCGGATGCTGCCTCTAATACTTTTCTTCATGCAGGCAAACAGGAATGAGTTTGAGTTCCACAGTAAGCATTCTCTTTTGATGTCTCAAACAACAATGGAGATAACTTAAAATGGGCCAGCTGGCTCCTTTTCCCAAGAACTTTCTCTCTTTCCTGTGTGCCATGACATGAATCCCTAATTTCTTTCCCCAAACTTTCCCCCCCAAAGCTGGCATCCCTTGTAAACTACAGATCTAATCACTAGCTTAGTTTTTATGTGTGGCACTGTTTATTTCACTTAACACATTTATGTACTCTTTTCATTAATGGTTTCAGTGTGCTTTACAGACATTACAAAAGCAAGCAAGACAACAATAAACACATACAAAACTTCTCATTTGTACAGTTGCTACATTATCCTGTAAGTGGGATCGAATTCACTGGATGGTTATGCTTGCATGTAGGGAGTAAAAATAAAGAAGAAACTAGAAACAGGCTCATTGAATATGCCCAATACTTTTCTGGCTGAAAATTAACTCATCTCTGGAAGTCCATCAGTGCTATTAATTAATCAGCTGGTTGACCAATGATGCACCCCAGTGCCCACAGGAAGAGTTCATTCTGTACCACCTTCCTTTGCTGGCGAACAGAGCAGGGTGTAAAGTCCAGGAAACACATTTCATTCCCCTGTTGGGTAGGAAGAGAATGAATAGCACGGAAACTTGCTTTGCCAGAATCTGTTTTGTGCTGTTCTTTCATTGCATTGTCAGATTTGTATACCTGATACCTTAAAACTAGCTTTCTCTAGACGGGTGGGTTGTACAATATTTTGAAAACAGTGTTATGAATGTTTCAATCAACCTTGCCCTGCACAAACAGTGTAACTTGTTGGTAGCTCAAAAAATGCTCACCTGCCCATTAATATGAAATTATTTCAAATACCATCTCCTGGAATGCATCTTTAAATGTAGCTGTTTGTATGCTTTTGATATCATCTATTTGCATAAAGGCAGTCTTAATATGTACTTAAAAGAAAGTTTATCTTATTAAAGTGGCCAGAAGTATCAGAATTGAAAGTAACATTTACATTTGAGATTTTAGACAGAATGAGTTTAAAGATGGATGAGGAGATTGAGCCATTCAGAAGACGAATCTTTTCCTTTCATTGAGGTGGAAAGCATAGACCTTAGTTTACCTTTTATGGTGATAAGTCAGCCAGTGACCCAAATGTGTTATAAGCAGCTACTTTTCCTTCGTCTTCCCTCTTTTAAGAATCCCAGTTTCTTTCCAGGTTCCTAATCCCAACCAAAGTGTGCAGTGGGCATTTGCTTCACAAAATTGGGTGCCCTACATAGCAGCGAGGAGTAAGAGTGGCCAAAGCAAGAGTTTTAAAAACAGAATCTGAGTCATCCTTGCACTTTTCAATCCAAATGCACATAGATGAATCTGACATGCATTAAAAAGAAGTTTGCCACGAGGAACTTGGTCGTTTCTGAATCATTTCTTCAGGACAGATTCTGTTACAATATAATTCAGTGCTGAAGCATTAAGAGCTGAGGTTAATGTACTTTGAAAACTAGTACCTACTCAGCTGCACAGTAGCAAATATTGAGAGAAGCTCTTACCATGCATGTAGAAGTTTACTAGTGTTAGACTAGGAGTGGAAAGCTCCCCATTCAGCCTTGAAGCTTACTCAGATACTTTGGTTAGTCACTGCTTCTCAGCTTAAACATCCCCCACAAGCTTGCTTGGAGGCAGAGGGATGTACACTGCCTTGGGCTCATTGGATAAAAGGCAAGATACAAAGATGGCAAATAAAATAATTTCAAATAGTAAAACTTATGGCATTATAAAATCATCTCTGACTCTGATATGATTACCTGAGAAGGAAAGACATTGCTTGTCAGTGTCAGTTATTTTATAAACCATGCTGCAAATATTTGCAATGCTGATCTTTCCCTTTATAGCCTTATCTTTCCTGAAGCCTAGGTAGGATTTTAGTTTTGAATTGTTGTTTATCACTTCTCTGTAGTTTCAGAATAACATCATATATTAGACCTTGACTGAGGCTGTAGGTCAAGGCTGGGAAATCTTTTTCAGCTTAAGAACCATGTTTTCTTCTGGGTGATCTTCTGGGGGCCACATGGATGTAGAGACAGAAATGGATGGAACAATGAATGTTAATTTGACTCTTGTATGGTAGGCTAGTTTCTTCACTCCAACACACCCCTCTCTAACCTCAATCCAAGCAAGCAAGAGACAGGACTCTCCTTCATCGGATGTTTCTAAGTAGAGGTTGGATGGTCATCTGTCATGGAAGCTTTAGGGGAGTTTCCTGCATTACAGGAGGTTGGAGTAGATGACCCTTGGGATCCCTCCCAACTCTACAATTCTATTATTCTAGGACACATTCCAGCTGGGCAAAAGCACTCAAAAGAAATTGCAAAGCAGGGCTGGCAAGACTCTGTGGCTTGGGAGGCTAGGTGGCCTAGGGAGAGTCAAAAGGTCCAGATAGGGAGACCAGGAGAGCTGAATTTGGCCCCCAGTGCTGACGTTCACATTCCTGCTGTAGATAGATTATCCACTTCAGTAGTGCAAGAGCCTTAAAGCTGGTATATCATTATAGTAAAGCATTATCTGTCTTCAGCCTCACTCAGGGTAGCTAAATGTGTTTCAGGTAAGAGAAATGCATCAAGTGTGAAGGAGAATACAATAGGCATACTCCCTAGCTTGGGCCTCTGGGTGTTTAGGGAATGTGTCTTTCTTTGACACTTTGTGTGTTGTGAGAAACTACAGCTGAACACCTGTGTACCCATGCTGCCTCATAAACTCTGAAGCAGCTGTCAAAAAGAGGTGTGCACATAAAACCCTCCTTTCACATCTCTGGCTGCCTCCTGCAAAGAGGTGAGGGAGAAAGGAACAATTGTCTAAAAAGGGAGCAATTCAGTTGCCATTTTTATATTCAGAATGAAGTTACCGGTAATTATTTATCAGTACAGTATGGTGATTTTCCATACAATCATACTTCGGTTTAAGTACGCCTGGGTTTGATCGTTAAGTACTCTGCGGACCTGTCTGGAACGGATTAATCCACTTTCCATTACTTTCAATGGGAAAGTTCGCTTCAGGTTAAGTACACTTTAGGTTAAGTACGGACTTATGGAACCAATTACACTCATACCTCGGGTTAAGTACGCTTCAGGTTGAGTACTCCGTGGACCCATCTGGGACGGATTAATCCACTTTCCATTAATTTCAGTGGAAAAGTTCGCTTCAGGTTAAGTACGCTTCATGTTAAGTACAGACTTCCGGAACCAATTGTGTTTGTAAACCGAGGTACCACTGTATTAGTATTTGCCATTGTTAATGAAACAGAACATGAAAGTGGTGCTTCCTTTGAACATGCCCCTATGTAACTCATATTGCCCAAATCAGTTCTATGGCATTTCACTTCCATCTTCTTCCACTGCAAATATTATCTATGATATTTTAATGGCATCGAGGCCAGGATCAGTTAACCCTTCTACACACCCCATGTTGATGGAAGGGGTATGCCAAGTTCGGACTGCCCCAAACACATTCCATGGAAGTTGGCCAGTGTTGAACATTTCTGTGGTGCAACTTGCAAGCCAAGCAAGCAAGGCCTCACTGGGCAACCAGGGTGCAGATTCCAACCAGGCAGATACTCAAACCAAGCTTGGGAGTGCCATGGTCAATCTTTCCCTTATGGGGGACCATCTATACTATGTTGATCCTTCCCAAGGAAGCAACCTTATATAGGGTTCCCCTCCCTTTTGCAAGAGCTCATGGGAGAGCCTTTTCCCATGAGCCCATTGCATGGGCCAGATACTGAGCAAAACCTTGACCAGTATTTTGCTGATCCGTGGACCCCAGCACTGCCAGGCAACAGTGCCCAACACTTATTGGGCATAGAACCAGGCTTACAATAAAGCTGTTCTTCTGTTCAGCTACCATTTACACCTGGCTTCTTCTCTAAACTAATCTGTGTAGGCCAGAAGACTTGGGGCAGAAGCAGGATATAATTTCATCTTCTGACAGGGTGCTGAGAATGCAAGAAGTAGAACAAGTATCTTCTGCCTTTCCCCCTTTCCTTAGTCCATGTGGAGTAGCTAGGGAGGTGGTGAATTGCAAGAGGGATTCACACTTCTTAACCTCTCCAAAACCCTGCAGGAGAAGAAACAGTGCCCTACTTTTGCACAGTGCTTCTCCTTTCTTAAAATGGGACCCATTTTCTCCATTGCATTCTTTGAAATTAATTGATAACTTTGGGAGAGGAGGAGTGCAAGGTAGGAATGGCAGGGATCCACTGACTATTTCATGTTGCAGAAAAAGGATCTTCCACCAATTCATCCTGATTGCATTGTAACTGATTGCATTGTAAGATTCAGTTCCTCATGCTCTCTCGGCAGCTATCAGTTAAGTCTGATTTTTGCACAGGCTACACAGCATTTTTGCATAGCATTTTTCTGGTTATGCTGTACGTTTCTCTCTTTCTGCCCTCCTTATCCATTCCCTTTTCCCCCCCATTCCTCCTCAAAAATGTGAACATGAGCATTTAAGAAAACGTATACTCAAATTCAAGTTAATAGCTATAGGCTGTTAATACTCAATTTTGGATTATCAAGTTAATGGCTTTGCCTATGAAGCAACTTTGACGGCGGAAGGTTGCTGAGAGGGAGCTCACTACTAATCTCTATCTCTGTCATTAAAAATAATGAACATTTTTACGTCTTTTGTTTATATATGAAAATAAATTTTGGTGCTGTGAAGCTATGTAGCATTCAAATTCTGGAATGGGGAAATTATTATATACTGCAGGTCTATAAGCACTGGTGCTGCAAGGCAGTGTCTCTTAGACTGTTAGACCCTGAGCCACACTCTGTCTTCTGGATCCTCCCCCAACCAGCTCCAGTCTGCTGTTTGTAGAGTGCAGGTATCTCCATGCACAACTGTGTTTGTGTTGCTGCTGCTCTGCATGCAAATCTGAAGAAAATGACCAAGGGCTGTTAAATAACTTAAGTACTGCCCTTCACTTCACTGCCATCAACCATGGTGATGGACATAAAAATGTTGTTAATGTTGGAGATTCATTCCCCATGTTTGCATTCATGGGATTGTTGTCTATCACATGATGGTATATGTTTTCATTCCACAGTGGGAAGTGACGGAGACAGGATGATTGTGTTACTGTGTTCCTGAAGTGGGACTATTGTCCTTTGTTCTTTCTCTTTGCTGCCTGAGAGAGAGGGAGCCATGTTACAGTGCTCCGTGTGTGTTTATATGTAAATAAAAGTAGATTAGCCAAATGCTGTGCTACTGAGTTCTGTTACGCAATTGCGCAAACTCTGCGGATCCCTAAGTGTGCTGATGTCTCCAAGGCATCAGTCACTGTGATATTCGGGCTGGTGAAAGCGTGTGAAGCTCCCGAACGAGCTACCAGGAGGGAGAGACCATGCCAGCCGGACATGTGTCTCTACCAGGGTCCTACTTGAGAGTAGGAGATCCTGACAGTTAATGGCAGTGAAGTGAAGGCTTTGATCCTTGGATCCTTCCATGCTCAAGAGTGGCTTGCCTGGTGGGGTGAGCTGCAGCAATAGCTTTCTGAGAGAGTGAAGGGAAAGGGAAAGGGAAAGGGAAAGGTGAGAGCAAGGTTGGGGCTCCATGGCACCCTGGTGGACTGATCAGCAATTTGGTGTCTTTAGTTAATTGGAAGGTATGTACAATATCTGCTTCAAACAGTGAGAATTTTTGAAGAAAATCCCTTTACTTGTCCACAGTTGTAATACTGCTATGATGGTAAAGCTTGATTACTATCCCACCCCCCAAAAAACCCCTTATGCCCATTTTTAAAAAAATCCCATACCAACAGGACTGATGAATCTGTCAGTTTAAGTTTCTCACTTTTTTGAATCTTCGCTTCCCGCCGCATGTCTGCATACATCTGCAAAATTTTAAGAAATTATCACATGGAAACCCAGTCGTGTTTGCATACATGTTTTCCCTAATAGTTGCACTTTACCTAGTATATGCACTTTTGCAAACAATTTTCACTGGATAGATTATGTCTGGTTGTTTTCTATTATACACACAGTTTGCATGCACTTTCTCTGTTCTTTGTCGGGGAAGCTCCATTGCAAAACTTAGAGAACTGCGAATCTTGAAGGAAACCTGTATTTTGGTTTGTGGCTTGGTTCAGGAAATGTGAACCTGTTACAACCACATTAAAATGTGAACCAAATGACTCCCCCCCCCCAATCTCCACCGCCAATATAACCAGAAAGATGAATCCACAGGTGGCATGAAAGGGCATTGAAAGGAATGAGATGTTCATGTGTCTCTTATATACCAATTCAGTCCTCCAGGAATAATCTGTTTGTGCTCCAGAGCGTGAGTAACATACATGGTAGAAAGAGATAGAGGGATGGATGAGGATATGGGAGGTTTGCAAGGGCTTCTCATACCATGCAATGCGCTCCTCATTGGCATGCCTTCATTGCATTGGCATGAAGTACAGGACACTAGGACTGCTTGCATTAGCACTCAACTGGATTTTAAATGTAATTGATAAAATGTAATTGACAAACCTCTTTAGCAGAAACAGCAATGAGCCACCCACAATTCTGCCATTTCTAAGAATTAAACACCTTGCACTCTGACATCTGTGAAGGTGTGCCATTGAAAGATAAACCGCAATAACCCTTGCAATACGGCAGCTAGCCACTGATTACAAAAAGAAGGGAAATGAAAGTAAATCTCCCAATTCCATGTTGCTAATCCCAAGCATTCAGATTCTGCTCCCCAATCTAAAATATAGCACCTTCAGAATCCGTTCTTGTTCTCGTTTCTAAAGTTGTAGATATAAAAGGCACAATTTATGCCGGGATACCAATTCATGTGAGAAGAATCAAATTTGTTTAGGGTTCTGCTTGATTAAAAGTATACAAGCAGCAGGCAAGATTTTAGGACCTCAAGGGTATTATTTATACATAGGTTTTACAGCTATCCTTTCTTATCAGCGGTAAGATAAACATGAAAGCTTTATAGCTTCATGGTGCCAGTTTACCCTTTCTTAATCAATATAACAGCTATAGACTGTAACATGATTGTAACTAGACTGCAAATACATAAACAGCCACCTGGATGTGGTTCCTGGAATATGGGAATAACACAGCATCCAGGTACAAAAAATTCTAACACTTCATCAGTTACTTATTTTCTCTACAAAAATCCTTGAAAACAAAATGATTTTGAATGCAGTCCATGAAATATACTGAAGGCAGATGCAATGTCCAGTATTGAAACACTTGATTAAACTAAATAAATTACTGGTAGTTCACCTTTCACAAGACTTACCAAAAGGGGGGGTGGGGTTAAAGAATATTTAGGGGGTCATAATAGCACGAAGTAGAAGGAACACTTAATTTTTTGTTTAAAGCATATTTCTGAGATATTTTAGAAATCTTCATATTCCTGTAACCCTGGAAAAAAGGTAGGGGACATGTGGCTTTTTTCACCATTTTTTGTGATTGTCAGCTATCCTTGGTGATTCTCTAGCTGACAATGGGCTTTTAAAGCTCATTTTGAGCTTAGGGAGGGGGGCTTACCCCTGTTGCCCAATGCTTATGACCAGATCAGACTTCTTAGCCTCTTTCTTCTGATATCCAGTAGATAATGCTAGGATATCCACAGATTCCCATTATAGTCAGTGGCAGGAATTCCGCCAGAAAAGTATGCTGGATATTTATTACCCCTGTTATTAATTTAGTATCCCAGCACTCTTTTAAGTAGTCTTGAGGCTTTGTGGAATTGATTTTGTATGGCTCTTCATGACATATCCAATTTTATTTGGAAACAAAAAATCAATATAGGAGAAATCCATAGGATACGGGTAAGGGGAAACTGCTTCCAGAAAGCTAATAGAGTATAATATCAGAAGATCTCTGCTAGGTCAGACCAAAGGCCCATCTAGTCCACCATTATTTTCTCGCAGTTGGTACCAGGTACCTTTGGGAACCCCATAAGTGGTAGGGGAAGAAGCTAAGCACCCAGAGATTCTGATTCCATCAGAAAAGAGCAGTGCCCTGATTTTAAAAAGCACTCAACTGACACAAAGGGAAGCTTATGGAATATTGTTTTTTAAAAAAAACAAGGATGAAGGCAAAGGAAGGAGGAAGAACAAGAATGAATGTTTGAAAATTACATTCCTAAGTGAATTATTAATGCCAGTTGTGATGCCATAGAAGCCTATTTCACACTGAGACGATTGACCCTACAAGCTTAAGGATTGAACTATTATGTTTCTAGCAGTCTCCCCCACAGTCCTAAAGGCTCAAGATTTGTGGCTGGGATGTGCTTCGTTATTTCCTTTTTAAGAAATTAAAAACTTTCCGCTTTCAATATTCAACAGTTCCAGTAAGAGGGGCTTTAAGTAGGCATGTCAGAGAATTGTGATGGAAATGGAAACCGTCCATGTTAAAGATTCCTGCATTGCAAAGGGTGGGACTAGATGACCCTTGTGGTCCTTTCCAACTCTCCAATTCTATGAGTCTCCAATTCTATGACTAATAGGTCCCATGGGAATCAATTGATCTCTGGAGATTAATCCATAAAAAAGCAAATTGCATTCACTGTAGTCGTCGTTTTCAGTTCGTAGATGATACTTGGCAACACAGCTTTTTCGTTACGGTACTTGGCAAGGAGCATGGAGTACCATTACTACTTCTTTCTTTTCCTGATGTACGCAGGGTGTTGCGGGCCCAGGCGCAGCGGAGCTAAGGGTGGAAGGGGACTGGATACATTTATATATTCAAGTTACCAATGACAACTTGTTGAATTAAGTCACTTTGAGGGTTACCATCATCTTTTTACTCATCCCAGAAAATAGGTTATGAAAACATGGCATTTTTATATAATAATAATAATAATAATAATAATAATAATAATAATAATAATAATAATAATAATTTATTTATACCCCGCCCATCTTGCCGGGTCTCCCCAGCCACTCTGGGCAGCTTCCAACAGAAGAATAAAACATAATAATCTATTAAACATTAAAAGCCTCCCTGAACAGGGCTGCCTTCAGATGTCTTCTAAAAGTCTGGTAGTTGTTTTCATTTTTGACATCTGTTGGGAGGGCATTCCACAGGGCAGGCGCCACCACCAAAAAGGCCCTCTGCCTAGTTCCCTGCAACTTGGCTTCTCGCAACGAGGGAACCGCCAGAAGGCCCTCGGTGCTGGACCTCAGTGTCCCGGCAGAACGATGGAGGTGGAGATGCTCCTTCAGGTATACTGGACCTGAATCTATATATATATATAATTGGAGGTAAGCAGAGAGATTCATCCAGGTTTACTGTGCTTATCAGTAATTTATAGGAAGTGTATGGTGATTGATGTGCCATAATTGTATAGTTATGAATGAAGTTATTCTGGCATTTATTATGGCACACTGTGCCAGGGACAAAATGTTTCTGTTATGCAATTACTTGGCTTAACTTTTCTTTGGTTCTTTTGTTTTTTTGTTTTTGGTGTGTGTGTGTGTGTGTGTGTGTGTGTGCGCGCGCAATTGCTTCTGAACATTTGCATGACTAGAAATCAGATTTTAAGAACTGGCGAGCATAGTAAATTACACAGTAATTCAATTTTTTAAAAAAGCATTAGTTCAGTAGCCAATGTAGAACTGTTTTAGCATGTAAGGGAAGCAGGAAATCGCTGCCGTAACATAAATTTCTGCCAATTTCTTGCCTCCATAGGGTTCCCAGGTTCTTTTTAAAGAAAGAGGTAAGCCATTGTTGATTTTTATTAGCTCATTAACCTTTTGTAGATTCCATCCTCCGCAAATGCTGAAAGGGATTTTTTTTTCTTTATTTAGAAGAAATTTACCATTTCCTGCTGGCAGCAATGCTAGAAGAGAAGTGAAGAGTACATGAATCCAAGGATTGTTTCCATAATAATAAATAAAAGCTTATCGATTTGTTCAAATGCAGCCATTGTCTGAACAAGGAAGTACCATGTAGCTGTCATAGGTAGTAGTGAATATTTTAAAGCCACTTAAGTCAGTGGCCACCATCACACCTTGTGGCATTGAGTTCCATGAGCTAATTATCCATAGACTCTAAATCTTACTACAAAACTTCTAACTTTGATGAAGTTTGGCTTACTGACATTTGCATAATAATTGATGGAATGGAACTGATGTATGAAGTTGGATTTTATTGCTTAGAGAGGTGAAAAATAATTTATGATGTTCAAAATTAAAGATTTTAATTTGATCCTTTTTTTTGCTTTGAGCTTTTTTGCTTGGCAATTAATATTTTAAATGTTCAGCACATGTTAATGAAGGGTTTCCCCATGGTGTAAAAATAGAAGGAACCTGCCATTGGGACCATAGGACAGGGGTGGAAGGATAGAGTTAGATCTTTTCCTTCCCAACCCCTTGATTTCCTGGTGCTGTTTTCTAACTTCCCACATGGATGTGTGTGTGTGTGTGTGTGTGTGTGTGTGTGTGTGTGTGCACGCGCGTTAATTGCATTCACACAATCAATTTATAAATACTGGCCTTATTAAATGCATGCACACATAACAAAAAGTGCTTACATACTCTCAAAGGATTGGAATGCCCTGCCAGCACACAACAGGGCAGTGAAGTCCATGAGGGATAGCTCAGTCGGTAGAGAATGGAACTCTTCATCTCAGGGTTGTGGGTTCAAGCCCCATGTTGGGTGAAAGATTCATGCCTTGCAGGGGGTTAGACTAGATGATCCTCGTGGTCCCTTCAATTTTTATGATTCTAAGTCTCTCTTTTTAAAGCCAAGTGCCACTATGTCAGCTTGTTTGTCATACTACCCTTTGGTGAGGACATGACACACAGTATGCAGCCTCAAAGAGACGGTGCTTTGCTTCATGCCACATCTGTGATTATTGCCTGGCACCTTAAATACATATCTTTAGACACCAGGCAAAAACGTTTCTCTTTAACCAGGCTTTTGGCTGATTAACATTCTATGTCCTTTTAAATGTGTTTGTGGGAGGGGCTTATTGGTTTGTTTCTTTTCTTGTTTTTATAATATATATTTTCTGTTCTCATTTTCTATTTTTATGTTGTAAACTGCCCTGGGATATGGCTTACTATTGGCTATGGGATAAATAAAACCCTTTTGGGGTATTAATGCTACAAACCCCTCCATTATAGGCTCAGGTTGTATTTATGTGTAAAGAAGCCACTATGCCTCCTTTCCAAAAGTTAACAGGGACCCTGGGTAAGCGCCTGGAACCCCTGGAATCTCACAGTGCTCATAAATCAGAGTGGTGTGCATTGCAGTACAGTGTAGGCAGGCTGCAAAATCACTGATACAGTTTGGCCTTGGCAGAAGTGCTGGGTTTAATTGCAGACTGAAACCTGGTGCTTTAGTCAGTGAACCTCACTGAATCTCAGACTTTATTTATTATTTGAATAAAAGATTTCTTTCCGCAGGGCCTGTAAGACAGAGTTGTTCTGCCTGACATTTGGCCTGGAGCCAACCTGATCCCCTCCACCATTTTTCCTTTTCCTTTTCCTTCCGTATGAGGCTGCAGTTTAATATTAATTTTAATGTATTTAATATTGTTCTTAATTTGTATTTTAATCAGTAGTTTTATATCTGGTGTTAGACGCCCTGAGCCCAAGCTTGGCTGGGGAGGGTGGGGTATAAATAAATTTTAATAATAATAATTAATAACAATAAATTGCTGTCAAGTGACGGAACTGGCTAAGATCTTTTCTGGAGAATAAAGCTGACAGTGGCAACTACTCTTGATGGCTTTCTTCTACATCCAGGTCCAGAGGCAGTGTGCAGCAGAATACTGGCTGTTGAGAAGGAACAACAACAGGAGAGGGCTATTGCCCTTATGTCCTGGTTGGCCACTGTGAGGAACAAGATGCTGAGCTAGACTAGTCTTTGGTCTGATCCAGCTGGGCTACTTTTATGTTTTAAATTGTGGCATTAGAAGTAGCTTTCCAAGTGAAATAATCAGCTTTGCAGTTGGTATGCAGAAGTATCCGCATTGCTCGATCCTCATGTGCAATCCTTTCTGTGTGTGCTGAATTCTTGTAGTTCTTTGATCTGGCTTTTTAGTTACTGCATTTGCAGATTCCTCCAGAGCCTTTACCTCCTCCTTTCCTGTTCCCATTTCTCTTATCAGCAAATGTGCCATGCATTTTGGAATCTGTTTCTGCATGTTGAATGTACTGTGGCTTATCAAAAAGGGGAAAGCCATACGCCTCAAGACACTGGATGATTGGTAAAATGTGCTTAAATGCAAAATATAAAAGTCATGGAAAGGTTCATATTCAAGGCTTTTATAGCTCATTAGGGGGCATTTTATCCGCTTTAGCAAAAACAACAACAGGCAATTGCTTAGTGAAGATTTGTATAAGGTAAATAAATCATCTTAATTCTCTAAAAAGGGACCCCTAATTCAGTGTTGTATTTTAAGAAAGCTCAGATTTAACCCAGTTTCACAATTCTAGGGCTATCAAAAGCCCTTAACACAGCTCAAAAATGTTGACTCTGAGTCTCCCAGAGAAAAGAGAGAAAGCATTTATATGGAGAAGGAGAGGTGGGGAAATCTGCATGAAGCAGAATTCTTTGGAAAGATAAACACCTTTGAGTGCTTATTGATTCCAGGTGGGATGCACCTCCTTTCTCCTTTTTGGAATGATTTATGTTCACATGCTGGATTGTTCCTATCTTACTTTGCCTAAAGTTCATAGTGTTGTGAGTTGGGGCAGTGGGGTTTGGCTATAGCCCTGAGTGCCTTCTAATTTCTTGATCCGACAAGGATTAAATTGCTGGAACAGGACAGCTCCTTGATAATGGCCTACCTATGGGTTGTGAAGGAAGTGGCTCTCTGCCAGAGGACAAATGGGTGCCCACCCCTCAGCTATCTGGTACTTAGATGAACAAAAGCTAAACTTGAGGTGTGTGATCTAGAAGCAGGAAGCAAGCTGGGCAGCTGAGAGACAGAGCCATGTCTGATTTTTGCTGGGATCCAAGGCAGTGGCAAGCTTTGGGCTTTCAAATTTCAGTGGCGCTCTGTGCAATGCCAAGATTCACACACACACCATATTTCACCTTCCATTCTACATCATTGTTATGGTGCCTTCTCATCTCAGTGCCCAGTGCAGGGGAACTGGTGATACTCTCCTAAATCTATCTCTGTCCAAGGCTATGGCTATGGGAGAAGCAAGACCTTTTTGGGATAGTAACACTGTGACCCCTCCATCATAGGCTCAGGTTGTATATATGTGTAAATAAACCATATATCATAAAGACACCACAGTCTCTGCTGTCCCTCAGAACCCTGAGTAAGTGCCAGGAAATTCTGGAATCTCACAAAGTTCAGAGTTTGTGCAACAATAGTAACGGCTTTTTGTCCCTTCATTCATCCACCTCAAGTTCATGTGGCTGTTAAGCAGCATTGGCAGAACCATACATGATGATTACTGTACATGCAATATATTCAATTGCTTTAGGACATATTTCAATTTAAAACTTAAGTAAAGGTAAAGGTAAAGGTACCCCAACCATTAGGTCCAGTCGCGGACGACTCTGGGGTTGCGGCGCTCATCTTGCTCTATAGGCTGAGGGAGCAGCTTCTGGGTCATGTGGCCAGCATGACTAAGCCGCTTCTGGCGAACCAGAGCAGCGCAGGGAAATGCCATTTACCTTCCCGCCATAGCGGTCCCTATTTATCTACTTGCACTTTGACGAGCTTTCGAATTGCTAGGTGGGCAGGAGCTGGGACCGAACAACAGGAGCTCACCCCGTCGCGGGGATTCGAACCGTCGACAAGCCCTAGGTTCTGTGGTTTGGACTATAAGTAGTGACTATATTAAAGCTGTGAACTTCACTGCATTTAAAGCCATAAGGAGCAGGTGGCGCATGCTTTTCAGGAGATATTTATGTTAATTTAAAAGAGAATATACAACACAGTGAAAAGGTCAGGCAGTCTTCAAACAAGATAAATTGTTGGGAACATATGTTAAAATGGGGAGAGGCAAGGGGTAAACAAAGGATCTCCGTGGATTAGTTCAAAAAAACACCTTGGCAACAAAGAGGCCTGATACAATTAGGTGAACATATCCTCTGTAAAACTCTAACTGTTCCTGCTTAGGGGCAATGAGATAGGAAATAACATTGCCTCATTGCACAGCACTCATCTGTAGACAAAGCCAGATCTTTATCTCTGCCCTTTTCTCCCTCTAGTTTAGCAGGTTTACACAAGAAGATGATGGTATTAGATTTGTGTGTGCATGTTTTTTAATTCTGTTCTACTTAAATAATATACAAAATCTGATAAGAATGAAAATCATTAATGCTTTTTTTTTAAAAAAAAAGTCAATAGGCTAAGCTTTACTTTTTGTTCCAATTCAAGGCAATTTCCACCCTGCCAGCAAATAAAGAAACCAGGGCAGACTGATATTACTGTTCCGGTGACATAATGCTTATCATTAAATATATATTTAAATTAAATGTTGTTATGTTAATAGCTTATATTGTAACCTGCCTGGAAAGATTTTGTTTTGAAAGGTGGGTCAAAACACAAGGAATTAATCTTTCAAAAAGAAAACCCTACACTATTATTTTGTTCTATGTGAGTTGTATTCATATAATTGGACTTTGTGGGGGGTGTGTTGGGGTTGGCTTTTGTTTTGTTCTGCTTTAATCTCCAAACAGCTAGATAATGACCCGCTTTGATGATCTGGTGCTGAGTTGGCAAATAATTTTCGTGTGTTGTGTTGGTATGGGAGGGTGAATGATACCTATTTTGTTTCACTACAGCTGCAGAACATATGGAAAGCAGTAGTAAGCCTAATGAAGCTCTTCAAATGTCTCATGCTTTGCTAGCGTTCTGCTGTAGAACTTCCCAGTGTGCCGCCCAGCTCAAAAACTCATTGATTTATGTGGAGTTGCAAAGGCATTCTAAAAATTGCATTTGTGATCATTTAGAATTGTAGTTAAATTGAACTCTCAGTAAAATCAGAAGTAACATTATGAGATTGGGAGTTGGACAGTAGAAAGTTAATGGAACACACCTACATTTTGTTATGGACCATTTCAATTCCTGCAGGGGCATACAACTGGGATGTGTCCTGCCGTTCTATGAAATCTTAAGAATAGCCTTGCTGCATCAAGCCAATCACCCATCTAGTTCCCACAACATTCTGTTCTCATAGTGGCCAATAAGATGCCTATGGGACGCTCTCATAAGCAGAGCCTGAGCATAACAGCATACAGTGGTACCTTGGTTTAAGTACTCAATTCGTTCCGGGGAGCCATTTGCTCCCCGAAAAGTACTTAAACTGAGCGCCATTTCTGCGCGTGCGTGGAGTGCCATTTCTGCCTGTGCGTGAACCGCACAGATTGCTTCTGAGCATGCATATGCCGCGGAACCCGGAAGTAAACACTTCCGGGTCCGCAGAGTGCTTAAACCGAAAGTACTCAAACCGGAGCATTCTCAAACCGAGGTATGACTGTATTCCCCTCCTACATTTTCCAGCAACTGATATTCAGAATCACAAGGCCACCAATAGTGGAGGCAGAATATAGCCACTGTGGCTAGCAGCTGCTGATAGGCTCATCCTATTTTAAAGCCATTCAAGTGGGTAGCCATCACTGCCTCTTGTGGGAGCAAGTTAAACTATGCAGCGGCGGAGCTTCATGCTGCGCCACCGGGGGCGGAGAGCAGGCGTGCTGCCCCCAGTGATGTGACGTGTGTTTTGGGGGCAGGGCACGCCGTGCGTTTTGCGGGCAGGGTGGGCAGCGGCGATGGTGCCCCTGGGATCGCGTCGCTTGGGGCGCATTGCCCCCACTGCCCCTATCTTCCTACACCCCTGAAACTATGGCATTTGCTCCCACAAGAGGCAGGCATGGCCACTGATTTGGATGCAGTTAACATAGTTGGGTAGTTAGCAAAGATGGGCTTTGCTGTTGCTATAAGAATTAGAGAACCCAGGTGTATATTTTATTTTTATTATTTTAATAATGTTTCATTTAACCTTTTAGAATGTATTAGGCTTGATTTTTGTGCGTTCTGCATTTGTGAGTCCCCCTCCCCCGCCAACGTTGCATTCCATCTCTCCTTATTTACTCCTGAGAGTGGTACAAATGGCAGGAAGCGTTAGCACCAGAGTGTGAAACAACTATCCTTGAAGCTATCTGGGATCCAGGAAGAAGATTTCATGGTGCTCTTCCCTCACTGAAGGCTAAGTTGCCAGGGTAACACCAGACACCCGAGACTTAAAATGGCCAAATGGCCTGGGCACATCGGGGGCCACTCCAAGGTGATGTGGGGTGAAGATACCAGTGTGGAGCCATGTGTGCTTTACTTCACATGACCTGTAACCTTTCCTGACATATGTGAATATGTTTTATGATTCTTTGTTTGCTGTGTTCAGCTTTTGTTCTGAAGTGCCTCGGGGCAGACCTTCTCAACTGACACGTTGAGTTGAGTGAGTTCTGTCCTATTGCTATCGCTATAGTAAGTGCTGGGTCCCTAAATCTGGATACTGGACTTGGAAATAGTTTCCTTGGTTCTGTGGTTGATTCAGAAGGTGGTTGTTCCTCACCTGGGTAATGAACAAGATGGTGTAGAGGTGAATTCTTACCTCACTATTCATTTGGTATTGCATTTCCGCACTTAGGAGGGAATTCGAGCTTTTACTCTAATGCATGTGACAATAGCTTGATGTTTGGTTTTGTTTTAAAGGCTCTTCGGGAAAACAGAATTTGGAGAGAAGAAATAGAGCGGGAAGAGGAACTTTGCCTGCCTTCCATTTTCTGCTCCAAATTGTAGTCAAACAGATTTTTCTGCTGCTTGATTCAAAATATCTTTTCAAGAGAACCTTAAAAATAGGAGGCACTGAGCACTGATATTTAAAAGTCCAACAGATTGGTAAATTTATTTCGTGTTCTATTGCATACAGGCATTCATACCATTCCCTGATTTTTTTCTAACACGATCACTCCTTATCTTTTCAAGTATTAGTAATAAGCTAATTTCTAATCTGTTCTGAAAATATCTCCTGAAATAATAAAGGGTTTAACTCCCATGAAAAGTTTTCATTATTCCAGTTCCCAGTTCATGCGCTGCAAATTTAGCACAGTCTGAAACTCTTCTAGTTATAATTGCTATCTTAATTACTTTTTGCAATATAGATGAAGCAAAAAGGTAGTTCATGGTGTAGTATGTTAAGTGACTTACAGAGAAATATGTATACTTTCTCTTGTTCAGATTATAAAAGCACCAAATATATTCTAGCCTTCTCTTCAAGAACCTTTTTTTTCCCAAAGTCCTGTCCTGTCATTTCTGTTCACAAGTTTATCAACAAACTTGTTCATGACATGCACCCTATATTTATTTATTTATTAAATTTATATCCTGCACCTTCTGCCAAAGGGATCCAGGGGCAGCAAACACATTGATACTAAAACTATGCAATTGAAATGTCTAAAACATAGTTTAAAAAACCTTCTAAAATGCAGGCATAGTTAATTTCTATTGGTGTTAGCGGGACAGGAAAAGAGTTCATTTGTGGAAACAATAAATAGAAAGCTGCTCCCCACTTTCATCCCTGGCTGCATGGGAGATGCTGGTATTTCTTCTATGGATTCTACGGCTCCCACCATTGTAGGACGGCTATGTAATGCTACTACCTGAAATGTTCATCCTTCAGGACTTTGCACCCTCTCTAAATACTGTATATATGAACAAAGCTTGCTGACCCATTATGCTTTAGTACAGTTTACCACAAACATGGGATACCTGTGACTCAGATAAGTCCCGCCCACCCCTCCCCCAGTCCATATTTGATCAATTCTGGAAGCAAAGATTTCCCATAGGCATCTGGTTGGCAACTGTGAGAGCAGAATGCTTTTCTTATGTTCAACCATGGGCAGGTTTTCTCTTTACAACTTTACAGCTCCCGTTTGTGTTTTCTTGGCACAGGTGATGTTTATAGGATGATCTGTTCCTGTCAGTAGTGTTTATGGGCTGAACCTGCACCTAGGAATTGCAGCGCAACCTTATTCCCTGCTACCACTTCCCATAAGCGGACAGAGGGTGGAATTCATTTTGCACCAAATTTTGCTTAGGATTTCAAGGCACACTTTGGCAGACCCGCTCATGGCAGCAGCCCTGTATTAGTGTGTTCTAGGACACTGTTTGGGAATCACTTGCATTACTTACACTTCTGCAAACATTTTGAATCAGGAAAAAAGTAATGTTTATTCGTCAGCGCATTTCATGCTGGATCCTAGTGATCATATTTCAAAGAATAAGAGATTGGAGGAAAACATCTGGGTTTTATCCACCTTTGTGGTATATCTGTTCCTGTTAATTATTTCATTTACAATTTATAACACAAATATTTGCATTGAAGCTTCAGACTGCTCTAACAATTTGTGTGTTGTAGGAAGAGCTCCTTTGGGAGAGCTGGGGAAGGCTGGGATGTTCAGAGGTTTGTTTATATACCGGTCAGCAATATAACATCTGTGTCCAGGTAAAAGGGGACCTGAATGTAGGTGAAATGTGGAAGAAATCCACTTTATGAACAAGTGAACAGCCCCTTCCAGTTTTAATTATGTCCCTAACATATGTAGCAATTGAAGGGCAGAAGGAGCAGTGCCAGTTGAATAACTTTCAAAGGCAATTTTGCATCTCAGCTAAGCAAGACAAAACCTATAGTGTTGAAAGGTTTAATTGAGCATTTCGGAAGGAGAGAAATGGGATATATAATTATGCTTTGTGCTGCTATAATATCCATGTGAGGCTAAGTACATATTTTCTATTATATAGTAGGCTAAATGGAAAAATGAGTGAAATTATTCAAATATTGTAGATAAGACATGGTTTGTACTTCTATTGTTTTTATTAATGATGCCTAGATATTGTTAATTTAGGGTCAAATTTAACATGTAATGACTACAAAATGCAGCTCAGGAGACCATGGGCGTAGGCAGGGGGGCAGGAGGGGGCAGTTGCCCCCCCTAGAAGCAGGGCCACTGGTGGCCAGCCTGCCCCGCTGCCCGCCGCCCGCCGCCGTCTCCCTTCTCCCTGGCTGGCTGTGGGGCGGGTGGAGGGAAAGCCCTAGAGCCGCGCAAAGCGTTTGGGTGGCGTTCCCTCCGTCCGCCCCATAGCCAGCCAGGGAGAACGGAGACGTCCCTTCTAGCCGGCTGGCTGTGGGGCGGGTGGAGGGAAAGCCAGCCAAACGCTTTGCGCGGCTCTGAGCCAGCCGGCTAGAAGGGACGTCTCCATTCTCCCTGGCTGGCTGTGGGGCGGGTGGAGGGAAAGCCCCAGAGCCCCGCAAAGCAACCATGGCTTTCCTTGCCCCACTGTGGCCCCTCCCCCTGTGCCTTGGCCCCTCCCCTTGCCCCCCCCTAATTTTGATCCTGGCTACGTCCCTTCAGGAGACTGCAACCTGCAATGAAAATGTGTGTGCACATCCCTCCCCAACTATTTTTTCATATGAGAAATTTTTGTTTAGGTCCCTAAATTGAGACGATATTCTTTATTAAATGTAGCAGTACTTTGAAAGGGATATTCATTGCACAGTTATGTAGATGAGAGATGTTTTCAGATCTATATGTTTTTCTCATGTTTGTTCACTGGTGGAACAGGAGAATGCTTTAATATTTCACAGCCTTTTTCAAATAATGTTCATGTTTATGTCCTTTTATTTAAGATCAGTATACAATCTGCCTCCTTCTCTTCACTGGATTTCTCATAGCCAGGCAATAATGAGACCTGCAGGATTGGGGTGGGGGCAGTGGCATCGCAATAGGGGGGGAGTGGGGGCGTTGCACTCCCGGTGGCACGTCTCAGGGGGTGACAAGGCGGCGCCCCGGCACTGCGGCACGAGCAACCACCGTGCTGCCGCAGCCACATGTAGAGAATCTTCTGTTTGTGGCTGCAGCTGTGAGCAGAGTATCCTGCCCCTCCCAGCCCCCTCCCCTCCTCGGCTCGCCATAAGCAGCTCCTGCTTTGCCGCTTTACAGCCCTCCCAGTCTCCCTCCCACCCTGGCTCGCTGTAAGCAGCTTTACAGCGAGCCGGGGAGGGAGGGAGGGGGACAGACGGAGCAATGGCTCCCAAGAGGGCACAGCTTTGCCACATGGGGGTGGGGGTGGCAAAGCGACATGACGGGGGTGGCAAAAAAAATTCCGCACTGGGTACCACCTGGACTTGCTACGCCTCTGGGTGGGGGTATACAAATTCAATAAAGAAATGAAGGACTAATGTGAAAATTACAAATGTACTTGCAGTTGTAGTAGTGATTTGTTTTCAATGGGAGGAGAAACCTTTTCATTTCATTTCATTTTATTATTTATTATTTAATTAGCAGTTTTAAAATAATTTATACCAGCAAATAGAGGAACACAAGAGCATTGGGATTGCAACCTTGGAAAATAGATAGTATTGGAAGCAGTGTGAAAAAATAGAGCTAGGGCAACATTATGAGAGAGTAACAAGGAGGAAACTTGGGTTAGGAGTGAGCTGCTCAACTATCCATTAAAACATTTTTGAGATAAAATGTTGAGGTTTCCTCCATAGTTGCACAGTGGTAAACATATCAAAAGATTTGACACTTTGATTGAGTCAAGTTGGCTTAAGCAAAAGCCTTTCTGAACTATTCAGAATCTCTACCAGAAATGTGAAAGCCTTGCCCTAATATATTCTTTGAAGTATTATGACAATAGCTCAAGACCTGCTGACTCGCCCAAGACCTGCTGACTTGCCCATCCCCAAAGCATGATTTTGTGCAGTTTTCAACCATGACACACACTTACTAGTTTAAATTGAATTCTGAATCTGCTGTTTTAGAAGTTTTAACACACGTTTTAAAATATGTGAAATGCATTTCATTGTAAAGTTAATTGGATCTGGGCCAAGGTCTGAGACTGACAGAGAGAAACTAGTGTGCATGTGTAAAAATTCCCACAACAGTTTTTGTGATAGTCTAAACAACCTTTACACTATAAACTTTCTCTATAAAAATGCAGTACTGTACACTGTTACGATATACAAAAGAAAGAAAGCTGTTTATTCTGGATTAATGTAGCTACTCTTTGTGCTGAGAAATCACCAGGATTTTGGATTACCACTTTGTAGGGAGTAAAAAGAAATGAATTTGCAAATTAAAATAATTTTTTTAAAAAGAGTAGGAAAAAGTACACACTTCTCATGCATAATTAGGAATTTGTTTGGCTACTGTAAGCAGGAATCAAAGTATAGAGGTGGGTATAGCAAAAAGGGCTCAAGGGAAACAGAGAGAAAGTTGGGTAAACAAAATACGTTGCAGCCAAACGTGCAGTATAGAAGTGGCAGCGTTAATAGAAGTGCTCATTAGGTGACTTGAATTAGCATAATCCAATAGTGTTCGAAGTTAAGCAGCTCAAGTATCTCTATAGAAGAACATAAGAAAAGCCCCGTTGGATCAGACTATAGGACCAACCAGTCCAGCATCCTGTTGTCACAGTGGCCTACCAGATGCCTCTGGGAAAACCGCAAGCAGGACATGAGCGCAATAGCATCTGTTCCATTAGCAATTCCCATCAACTGATATTCAGAGGCGCAGTGCCTCTCGCAGGGGACGAGGAACGCAGCTGTCAGAGGCCTAGCTGCAAAATGTACTTGGCTTCTAGAAATAATTATTAGGAGTTGTCTGATATAAAAACTAGTCTAGGCCCTCAGAGGGAGCAAGTGAGCTGCACCCTCTGATGATTATTGTACCCTGGGGTGACAACATGTTTTCACGTCAATTGATAAACCGCAGGGTTGGGGGGGGGGGAGAATTATGGTTGGGTGTATTATTGCTTGTAGCAGCTCAGCGACATAGAAACATGTTTGTTCCCTTTCTTAGTCTTCCCTTCCTTCGATTTCAGAGTAATGCAATCCTTGCTGCACAAGCAGTACCTTTATCAGTGACCCTAACAGCTGATAAAGACAAATAGAAAATCCAATGAGCAGTGACGAACAAGTAATCTAGTGTCTGATAGCTTCTACATGTGTCCCTGGTGAAACAATCTTCCTTGTACTTTTGACTGAGTACAAAGTCAACCATGGCAAAGCAATGTCTATTTGGAGAACTTTAAAAGATGAAAAATGATATCAGTGAATGATGGGTGGCATGGCTCAGTTTTAATAGCTTATGATGTGCAGGCCAAAAGGAAAGGGCAGTTGGAACTGTGATTGAACTTTCTTTTTTGAAGGCTATGGGCTGGATCCAGACTTAGTCATGCTTATGGTAGACCCTGTGAAATCAGTTTATCTTAAGTTAGTCATGGGCTTATTGCAAGCATGCCTAGGTCTTTATCCAACCCTATATAATTAGGTATCAGTCTACTCCTGTGACATATTTTGAATTGAAAAAATCACCACAATGCCATTCTGAACTGAAGACTGTAGCCTTATTAGCTACTAAGGGTTCTTAAGTTGCGCCCAGGCAGGGACAGAGACAGTCAATAATGACACCGGGGGTTGGATTCAGAGAAAGAATTTAATTCTTAAATATTTAAGAGACTCTTGGTGGTCAGGTTTCACGACAAGAGTAAAGAAACACAAATTTGCAAAGCTTCTTATACAGTTCTTGGGCTCCTTTCCCCCTCCTCTGTAAATGTGCGCACGCAAGGGGGTCACAAGTACATATATGGATCTTCCTGTGTCCAGTCCTGTGCATAAACACATGCTGACTCGTGCTACCCCGGTAGCATCATAGAAGCTTCCAGCGTCAAGCTCATCCGCTGATAAGGCTTTCTCTGTGTTCCAGACAAGGCCAGCCATCCGCCCTTGATAGTTTAGAAGGGCATTCTGTCTGGCTTACATTACCCTTTGGCACACAGAGAGAGGCAAAGAAACGAGCATTTTAAGCAAGACATCCCAGGGATATGGGGGGGGGGGGCTAAGCCATACAATCAGACTTCATACAATGCAAGCAATGCAAACTATAGGATCAGATCAGATCAGATCCAGCTCAATAATACAATTAGCAATTCTCTCTCCACAAGACAACTTTCATTGGAGTTGGATTGTTCAGTAGCTATGAATGGGTGTGCATTAACTAGCAAAAATTGCCAGAAACATTACAAGAACAGGACCTTGGGGTTATAGTGGGCTCAGTGAAGATGCTGACTCAGTGCTGCAGCTGTGAAGGGCTACTAGCCATGATGTATATGCTCTGCCTCTACTTTTGAAGTCAGTATGCTTCTGTTCAGTATGCCTGCTTCTTGGGAGAAAAGCAATGACAAACCTAGACAGCATCTTAAAAAGCAGAGACATCACTTTGCCGACAAAGGTCCGTATAGTTAAAGCTATGGTTTTCCCAGTAGTGATGTATGAAAGTGAGAGCTGGACCATAAAGAAGGCTGATCGTCGAAGAATTGATGCTTTTGAATTATGGTGCTGGAGGAGACTCTTGAGAGTCCCATGGACTGCTAGAAGATCAAACCTATCCATTCTTAAGGAAATCAGCCCTGAGTGCTCCCTGGAAGGACAGATCGTGAAGCTGAGGCTCCAATACTTTGGCCACCTCATGAGAAGAGAAGAATCCTTGGAAAAGACCCTGATGTTGGAAAAGACCCTGATGTTGGGAAAGATGGAGGGCACTAGGAGAAGGGGACGACAGAGGACGAGATGGTTGGACAGTGTTCTCGAAGCTATGAACATGAGTTTGACCAAACTGCGGGAGGCAGTGCAAGACAGGAGTGCCTGGCGTGCTATGGTCCATGGGGTCACGAAGAGTCGGACACGACTAAACGACTAAACAACAACAATGCTTCTGTTGTTGGACACCAGCGGAGGGGAGAGTACTGTTGTGCTCAAGTCCTGCTTGCAGGTTCTCCACCAATGTCTGGTTGGCCACTGCGAGAACAGATGGGCTATTGGCCTAATCCAAGAGACTCTTATGTTCTATGTATTTAATACACAGTTAAACTTGGTGTCAGCTGTAAAAGATTCTGCTATTCAATAATATCCAGAAGTAATTGTTATTTATCAGGTTGGTGGCTCTCTGGCTCTGTTCTGTCATCTCCAGACTCTAGTGGCTCTGAATGAGGCCCATGAGACTTCCTCAAAAGCTTCCCCAGCCATTTCCCCATGATTTTGCACTTTACTGATCTGACTAGCGCTGAAGACAGAACCAAGCAATTATTAGATTTTATTTTTTTTAATATATACCCAGCATTATTGTTTCATTGCCCTACTAGCCCTGTGTGCATGCTGACATTTTTTCAGGCACCTGGTGAGAATAAACTAATTATATCTGCATTAACTCTTCTTGAAGTCCATTTTAAGATTGCTATAAACAGCATCATGGTCAGCTTTTGCCTCCCCTCACATTTTGTTCAACATCCAATTCTGGAGAATTCAAAAGCATGGCTTTGTTTGTGGCACACTGGTTGGTGGAAAAGGTTCCCCCCCCCCCCATGCTTGAACACTTTGCGGGAAGATGCTTGTAAACATCTATTCAGGCAAGTGTAAAATAAATGTCAAGCATATTGAAAGTCTTGTTTGCTATCTCCTTTCTTAAATGTTTGTCCTGACAATTAAGACTCGTAAACATATGGTTCATTAAATAAGACAGAAGTAATGGTCATTGTGTACACCACACTGACACAAATAATCTTCCTAAAACAATAATCATGGAGATCTCAGGTCACTATTTGCTTTAATGAAATAAAACAATAGATTTTCTCCTGTTTCCCAAAGAACCTGGTGTTGAACAAGCTATGAATTAGTGATTTCAGAAGAGAGTTATGTTTATACTTGGCTTATTTCTGTTGCTTTTGTTTTGATGCTGTAATTCTTAGAAAGTATTGTTGAATGTTCCTGTTGTGATCTTTTTGTTCTTTCTGCTGTCAAATCCCAAGGAACACTTGGCTAAAACATCTCCATTCTGTGTGAAGCCCCAAGAGAGCATAACAGAGTTTGGTCAACGTTAGATGCACATTTGAGTGGCACTGCATCCCTTGTCCAGTAGCTTCATTATTCAGCTTCACCAGTCAGCAAATATTTAAAGCTAGTAGTCTCAGTCCCATTTCCATCAGGAAAACATGCTCCACTAGGCCTTGAGGAGCAGCTGCCACCACCTTCCCCTGCACTGCCTCAAGGTCCCTTCAGGTGGAAAAAGAGGGAGGTAGCAGTAAAAGGTGTTTTGCAGGTGCCTTTAAAGCTTTGAACACTTTCAAAAAGTTTTGAGCTTTAGTTTGACTGCTCAGAAAGGTTCAGCTAATTTTGTATTGAGCAATAGGATGCTCATGCAGCCCTGGATGCTTAAGCTGAGAGAAAATTAGTGGAAACAAACCAAGTAATTACTAGATGCCTAAGAGGCCTGCTGCTTCCTATGTGTTTGTATGCAATGTCGGCTTTTGGTGGGAACAGTTTAACTCTGCTCTGAAAATGGCCTTGGGTAACTCCATCACTAAATAAATAATAATAATAATTAATAATAATAATAATAATAATAATAATAATAATAATTTATTATTTATACCCCGCCCATCTGGCCGGGTTCCCCCAGCCACTCTGGGCGGCTTCCAAAAAAACAGAAATTCTAAAATACAGAAATCCATCAAACATTAAAAGCTTCCCTAAACAGGGCTGCCTTGAGATGCCTTCTAAAGGTCTGGTAATTGTTCTCTTTGACCTCTAGTGGGAGGGCATTCCACAGGGTGGGTGCCACTACCGAGAAGGCCCTCTGCCTGGTTCCCTGTAACTTGGCTTCTCGTAATGCGGGAACCGCCAGAAGGCCCTCGGAGCTGGACCTCAGTGTCCGGGCAGAACGATGGGGGTGGAGACGCTCCTTCAGGTATACCGGACCGAGGCCGTTTAGGGCTTTAAAGGTCAACACCAACACTTTGAATTGTGCTCGGAAACGTACTGGGAGCCAATGTAGGTCTTTTAGGACCGGTGTTATGTGATCTCGGCGGCCGCTCCCAGTCACCAGTCTAGCTGCCGCATTCTGGATTAGTTGTAGTTTCCGGGTCACCTTCAAAGGTAGCCCCACGTAGAGCGCATTGCAGTAGTCCAAGCGAGAGATAACTAGAGCATGCACCACTCTGGAGAGACAGTCAGTGGGCAGGTAGGGACTCAGTCTGCGTACCAGATGGAGCTGATAAACAGCTGCCCTGGACACGGAGTTGACCTGTGCCTCCATGGACAGCAGTGAGTCTAAAATGACTCCCAGGCTGCGCACCTGGTCTTTCAGGGGCACAGTTACCCCATTCAGGACCAGGGAGTCCTCCACACCCGCCCGCCTCCTGTCCCCCACAAACAGTACTTCTGTCTTGTCAGGATTCAATCTCAATCTGTTAGCCGCCATCCATCCTCCAACCGCCTCCAAGCACTCACACAGGACCTTCACCGCCTTCACTGGTTCTGATTTAAAAGAGAGGTAGAGCTGGGTATCATCAGCATACTGATGGACACCCAGCCCAAACCCCCTGATGATCTCTCCCAGCGGCTGCATATAGATGTTAAAAAGCATGGGGGAGAGGACAGAACCCTGAGGCACCCCACAAGTGAGCGCCCAGGGGTCTGAACACTCATCCCCCACCACCACTTTCTGAACACGGCCCAGGAGGAAGGAGCGGAACCACTGCATGACAGTGCCCCCAGCTCCCAAGCCCTCTAGACGGTCCAGAAGGATGTTATGGTCGATGGTGTCAAAAGCCGCTGAGAGATCCAGCAGAACAAGGAAACAGCTCTTACCTTTGTCCCTAGCCCGCCGGAGATCATCGACCAGTGCGACCAAGGCAGTTTCAGTCCCATGATGAGGCCTGAATCCTGACTGGAAGGGATCCAAATGGTCCGCTTCTTCCAGGCGTGCCTGGAGTTGTTCCGCAACCACTCGCTCAATCACCTTGCCCAAGAATGGAAGATTTGAGACTGGGCGATAGTTGGCCATATTGGCCGGATCTAAAGATGTTTTTTTAAGAAGCGGTTTAATAACCGCCTCTTTCAGCGGGTCTGGGAAGGCTCCCTCATGGAGAGAAGCATTTACCAGCCCGCGAAGCCCATCGCCCAGCCCTTCCTGGCTAGCTTTTATAAGCCAGGATGGGCAAGGATCAAGGAGACAGGTGGTTGGTTTCATTCGTCTAAGCAGCCTGTCCACATCCTCGGAGGTAACTCAATCAATAAACCCATTTACCTGAGATCATGGAGGAAATGCCGTTTCTAGTTGGGTATGTGTCATTTCTGCTCTGAGTAGAGCCCTCACAACTCTCATTTTAGACATGGAGTTCTAGAGACTCGTTGGGAATCCTGTAAGTTAGGTGGAAAGGACCATGGATGAGGACTAGTTTGGAGAAGGTGGGAGCTGGTGTCTTTGAGAAAAAGAGGAATATAATGGATGAAACTTTTGGCTAGAGATGTGGGTTAAGACAGTGAGGGAAAGGTTTACAGAAATGTGTTTATATTTATGCATGGAACTTGAGGTAAAACAGGATTTTGTTGTGGGGGTTGGGGTTAAGGAGGATAGGGGATCCAACTCTGACTACAGGTGCTTCCAGACTGTCAGTATTTTCAGATGGGATTAAATCACATACCAGCAAATTCACATTGTACAATTAAAATTCATTAGTGTTCTTGTTCAACAAACCTGCCCCCCATCAGACTTTTTGAGATAAGTAAAGTTATGGAGAAATGCACTGAAAAGTGTGAGGTAACATTTGCTTGATGCAGTTATAGTCTAACCTCCCTATAAAGCAGATGAAGATGAATGCCTAATTAATAGCCAATGTTATCTAATCTCTCCAGAAACAAATCAGGATGAATGCTCAATAAAAAGGTCTGCTGGAAGTCACCTAGGATACAGTAAGCGGGGGAAAGAAAGGAAGGTGAAGGAAGCCTTAAGAACATCTAGTGCCACACAAAAAGGAAGCCCTCCCCACAACTAGCCCCCTTTCAAATAATCCGTAGTTTAGTTTCTGGGCAGAAATTCTTTGTACATGTTCAATGTGCTGAAGGCTTTCTGGAGGCACACATAATGAGGAAGAAATGTGGGGTTAAGTACATTTTATTCCCTACAGTGCAGCAGGTAGGGATTCATTGGTGGTTTCAGAAAGTGGTAAGATCCTCCACTAATCATGTGTGTAAAAAGATCACAACCTTACAAACAGGCTGGTTTCAGATCCTAGCTAAATGGGTCTTCAAAAGGAGCCTGGATTCACTGTCCTTTGTTCAGCAGTATTCCATTTAATGAGTTCTAGGCTCTTACATTTTGTACCTATTCAACACTTTTCAACTTAAGAGAGGAAACTGGGTAGAACCTTCTAACAATGTGGCCCCTGCAGGAGGCACAGTAATCTTGCTGTATTTTTAAAGGAACAAAAGAATCAAAGTGGTTTTGGGATATATGTTATGCTTCCTAATTTGGAGATCACAAGATGCTTTCAGGTATTATGGCTCTTTAAGATTCCTTTTCACCATTCTTCTGAGTCTCCCATCTTGATTTGTTCACAGTTGGTTATTCACTCTGCCCTGTGTATTATTGAAGCTTTGACTTTTAATTTTTTAGATTTAGAATGCTGAAATATAAAATAATCTATCTGTTGTATCTTGTTAAGTAAAACATTATGTGTGATGATTTCTACAAATGTAAATGGTTGGTTAAGGCCAGTGCTTTCCCCCCCTGGGGGTACACATACCCCTAAACATTTTGTGAATTTTTGTACTTTGGTGCATTTACTGTATTTATTTTTCCTGATTTCAACTCTAAAATGGTGATTTTCTTGAGTCAAAAGGAGAGTCTCCCTAAACATTTTTTTAGGGAAAAAAAGCACTAGTTAAGCAAGGCATAGAGTTTTTCAAATACTTTTCTACCTGCTATCCACCCTCCCAAATAATATCATGGCTGTAACCTGCCTGCTGAGGAATTTGGAACGTTTTTATTTCTGAGTGAACTAGTGATACGTGCATTTATTAAATAGTGTTCTAATAGCAGCACAAGAACAGTTTGTCCTCAGAGTGCATATAGCTCTTGCCCTTCTGGGTTTTCCTGTTTAATCTCAATGAAGTGTACCTTCCTTCATGGGCAAAGCAATGCAGAAGTGGCCCACCAGTAAGGCAGCAGCAAAGTTAGAGTTAAGTTGTACTAGTCATTCCCTTGCTTCAATAGAAATATATATATGTTAGGGAGAGTGCTTATCAGCAGGTTGCTATCCTTAAGCATATCAGCACCATACCGTTGGTACATGCAAAGGTTCCTGGCACTAGCAATTTTTTAAAATATAAAAAATGCAAGCATTGTACAATACTATTAAATACTGATTCATAAAAGATGTAGCTGCAGAGAACCAAGTAATTCAGCAAGTTTGATTTTTACGCCAATATTGCAGCTCCACTGATACAAACAACTTTCCTGATGTCAAATTCTATCCAATTTTACCTGGTTTGCTTTCCACTGATGGGGAACAATCAGGAGTTAGAAACACAAGCTTTTGTACAAGCTAGCCAGAGGTGACTGCACCTGCTGCAGCTCATTTTGGATTGACTCAGAAATAAAGCCAGTAATTTCTTAAAACTTTGGGAGGAACTTAAGAAGCTCTCCAAAAGCTCTCCTCCCTGACACCCCCTCATTCTCCTTCAGGCCTTCTATAGCTGAATATCAGTGCCATGCAAGGGAGAGAAAGAGAGAGGAGATATCCCTCCCTCGCATCCTCACATGCTGATACTCATTGCATTGGCAGGTCTGCTGAACCATGAGGCAGCTCCTCAGGAGAACTCCCACAGATCATCAGGCTGACTGTGTGCCAAAGTACCAGGCTTAAGAAAAATCTCCCTCTTTCATCTCCCCACATATGCTTCTGCTGCCAGGAGAACTTTGCCAGCATACCTAAAGCTGGTATGAATGGCAAAATGCCCTTATATATATCAGTATGCATATGCATTGGGTGTTGGGTCAAGTTGGTAATTTTTAACAGGGGAAATTAATGGTTGATATTTGGGGAACCTCCTTCATGGATCACTGCCTTGTCTTGACGAAGGGGCCTGTACAACTCAGAGAAGCTATGAGCTATGCCGTGCAGGGCCACCCAAGATGGACAGGTCATAGTGGAGAGTTTTGACTAAATGTGATCCACCTGGAGCAGGAACCAGCAAGCCACTCCAGTAGCCCTGCCAAGAAAACTCCATGGACAAAGACAACAAGCATATAAAAGTCATGACGCTGGAAGATGAGCCCCTCGGGTCGGAAGGCGTCCAACATGCTACTGAGGAAGAGCGGAGGACAAGTACAAGTAGATTCAGAGCTGACGAAGCAGCTGGGCCAAAGCCGAAAGGTCGCTCAGTTGTGGATATGCCTGGAAGCGAAAGGAAAGTCCAATGCTGTAAAGAAAAATATTGCATAGGGACCTGGAATGTAAGAACCATGAACCTTGGTAAGCTGGATGTGGTCAAAAATGAGATGGCAAAAATAAATATTGACATCCTGGGCATCAGTGAACTAAAATGGATGGGAATGGGCAAATTCAGTTCAGATGACCATCATATCTATTACTGTGTGCAAGAATCCTGTAGAAGAAATGGAGTGGCCCTCATAGTCAACAAAAGAGTGGCGAAAGCTGTACTGGGATGCAATCTCAAAAATGATAGAATGATCTTGATATGAATCCAAGGCAGACCTTTTAACATCACAGTAATCCAAGTTTATGCACCAACTACTGGTGCTGAAGAAACTGAAATTGACCAATTCTATGAAGACTTACAACACCTTCTAGAAATGACACCAAAGAAGGATGTTCTTCTCATTATAGGGGATTGGAATGCTACAGTAGGGAGTCAAGAGATAAAAGGAACAACTGGCAAGTTTGGCCTTGGAGTTCAAAATGAAGCAGGGCAAAGGCTAATACGAGTTCTGTCAAGAGAACAAGCTGGTCATCACAAAAACTCTTTTCCAACGCAAGAGATGACTCTACACATGGACATCACCAGATGGGCAGCATTGAAATCAGATTGATTATATTCTCTGCAGCCAAAGATAGAGAAGCTCTATACAGTCAGCAAAAACAAGACCTGGAGCTGACTGTAGCTCAGATCACCAGCTTCTTATAGCAAAATTCAAGATTAAACTGAAGAAAGTAGGAAAAATCACTGGGCCAGTAAGCTACAATCTAAATCAAATCCCTTATGAATACATAGTGGAAGTGAGGAACAGGTTTAAGGATTTAGATTTGGTGGACAGAGGGCCTGAAGAACTATGGATGGAGGCTCGTAACATTATACAGGAGGCAGCAACTTCTTTCTTATTTATTTATTTATTTATTTATTTCAAATACCTCATCCTATACTTTCAACATCATTGTGATGCAAGTGCAATTAAATCCTGACCTCTGATAGTATTGTTTGACAGCAAGTGTGTATGGTTTCCTTAACATCTTATTGGCATATTGAGTGAATAATTTTTAAAATGTTTACCAGAATCACTCAAACAAATCTTAAAATTATGAAATATAGCAAGCTTCCAGTTCCTGCAGATTCCTGGTGTTTGTATCATAAAGGTTTCATTGTCAAGCATTTATACTCTCCTGGCTTACCCAAATGATAGCTTTTGCCAAGTTTGATATATTTCAGTTGTTACATTTGGCACTGTGACATATACAGTTTGCCTGATAAGTGTATGTATTTGCTTACAAAATGTCCCCTATAATTTAGGTAAAGGGGCCCCTGACCTGCGTTTGTCCGTAGACAGCTTCCAGGTCATGTGGCCAGCATGACAAAGCCACTTCTGGCGAACCAGAGGAGTGCACGGAAACACCGTTTACCTTCCCGCCGGAGCCCTATTTATCTACTTGCACTTTGATGTGCTTTCGAACTGCTAGGTGGGCAGGAGCTGGGACCGAGCAACGGGAGCTCACCCCGTCGCAGGGATTCGAACCGCCGACCGTCTGATCAGCAAGCCCTAGACTCTGTGGTTTAACCCACAGCGTCACCTGGGTCCCTCCCCTATAATTTAGTTACCTGCTAATCCTGCTTGAAAATATATTCCTTTACACAATATACATTATTACTGAAAACAAGGGTAGAATTTGACAATCTTTGGCTCTCTTTCTTGGCTTCACTGAATAAACATCACACTTTGAACTAAAAAGTTAATAGGGTTAATATACGCTAGTCCACTATGATACTGTCAGCTACATACTGAAGTTTAAAGTAATTTCAAAGCAGTGTACACAAAATAACACCTTAATAATTGGGTTTATTCAAATGCATGTTTTGTTTGGTCACAGGGTCATTTGGCTCCATCCACCCAAAGCTCAATTTACTTTGCATACTCCAGCTCTGTATAGGGTGACCTCTTATGCATAACCAAAAAAAGAACAAATGCAACGCAGGCTAAAAGAGGACATAACATTTGCATATGTTGATTTATATATATAGATGTAAACACAGAAACAATTGCTATATAATACATAGAAATACAATACACCTCAACACTAGGAATAATGATCCATCAACTTATATACCTGCACAGTCTGCTGCCCAGATGGCAACAGTTGATGGGCAATTCCAAAGGTCCTACTCTCCCTTCTTACAGTTCTTTTTATTTAAACTGGAGTTGTACTGGATAGGCATTCAAATAGAAAACTATTCTGTGTGAACTAGAACACAAAGCCCCTAGCTGCCTGGGCAGCCCTTCTTGTCAATGACAAACAAGTGGGAACTCCATATTCAGAGAAATGTACTCCTTATCTATGATAGGGGAAGAAAGTAGAACATTATGATCCTAGTCATCTTGTAAGCTTCCCAGGATGTCACAGCAGGCGACTGCTGGAGACAGAACTCTGGACTAGATGTAGACCAGACATTTGGACAAAATAGTTTGGGCTCTAGAATCTGGAGGGCCTTGGGCATGGCACCCTAAGTTGGGGGGCTCCTAGCCTGGAAGAGGTGGAGCATGCAAAATGAGAAGTATTTGGCTATATCTGACAATTTTGTGTACTCTGAAAAAGTGGAAATGGTAGCAGTGTAATGGTGGTGGGTCCTGTGCAGGTCCTGAGGTCCTGAAAAATGTTTCTCATCTACTGCAGTTCCTCCTCATCCAAGACAGCAAACCGTGTACAAGGCAGAAGTAGAGTCTGTTCCCCAAATGTTGTTGTTTAGTCATTTAGTCGTGTCCAACTCTTTGTGACCCCATGGACCAGAGCACACCAGGCACGTCTGTCTTCCACTACCTCTCGCAGTTTGGTCAAACTCATGTTGGTAGCTTCGAGAACACTGTCCAACCATCTCGTCCTCTGTCGTCCCCTTCTCCTAGTGCCCTCAATCTTTCCCAGCATCAGAGTCTTTCCCAGGAACTCTTCTCTTCTCATGAGGTGGCCAAAGTATTGAAGCCTCAGCTTCAGGATCTGTCCTTTCAGTGAGCACTTAGGGCTGATTTCCTTCAGAATGCATAGATTTGATCTTCTTGCAGTCCATGGGACTCTCAAGAGTCTCCTCCAGCACCAGAATTCAAGAGCATCAATTCTTCGACGATCAGCCTTCTTTATGGTCCAGCTCTCACTTCCATACATCACTATTGGGACAACCATAGCTTTAACCATACGGACCTTTGTCGGCAAGGTGATGTCTCTGCTTTTTAAGATGCTGTCTAGGTTTGTCATTGCTTTTCTCCCAAGAAGCAGGCGACTTTTAATTTTGTGACTGCTGTCACTATCTGCAGTGATCATGGAACCCAAGAAAGTAAAATCTCTCACTGCCTCCATTTCTTCCCCTTCTATTTGCCAGGAGGTGATGGGACCAGTGGCCATGATCTTGGTTTTTTTGATGTTGAGCTTCAGACCATATTTTGTGCTCTCCTCTTTCACCTTCATTAAAAGGTTCTTTAATTCCTCTTCACTTTCTGCCATCAAGGTTGTGTCATCTGCATACCTGAGGTTGTTGATATTTCTTCCGGCAATCTTAATTCTGGTTTGGGATTCATCCAGTCCAGCCTTTCACATGATGAATTCTGCATATAAGTTAAATAAGCAGGGACACAATATACAACCATGTTGTACTCCTTTCCCAATTTTGAACCAATCTGTTGTTCCATATCCAGTTCTAACAGTAGCTTCTTGTCCCACATAGAGATTTCTCAGGAGACAGATGAAGTGGTCAGGCACTCCCATTTCTTTAAGAACTTGCCATAGTTTGCTTGGTTGACACAGTCAAATGCTTTTGCATAGTCAATGGAACAGAAGTAGATGTTTTTCTGGAACTCTCTAGCTTTCTCCATAATCCAGCGCATGTTTGCAATTTGGTCTCTGGTTCCTCTGCTCCTTCAAAATCCAGCTTGCACTTCTGGGAGTTCTCGGTCCACATACTGCTTAAGCCTGCCTTATAGAATCTTAAGCATAACCTTGCTAGCATGTGAAATGAGCGCAATTGTGCGGTAGTTGGAGCATTCTTTGGCACTGCCCTTCTTTGGGATTGGGATGTAGACTGATCTTCTCCAATCCTCTAGCCACTGCTGAGTTTTCCAAACTTGCTGGCATATTGAGTGTAGCACCTTAAAAGCATCATCTTTTTAAAAATTTAATAGTTCATCTGGAATATCATCACTTCCACTGGCTTTGTTATTAGCAGTGCTTTCTAAGGCCCATTTGACTTCACTCTACAGGATGTCTGGCTCAAGGTCAGCAATGAAAACCATCCCGATGAAAAGGAAATGCAAGAAAGCAAAGTGGCTGTCCAATGAGGCCTTACAAATAGCGGGGGAAAGAAGGCAAGCAAAATGCAAGGGAGATAGTGAAAGATACAGGAAAATGAAGGCATCATTTAGTTGATTGGTTTAGGATAAACAAGGGAAACTTAATATGATGGATTCCAATCCCTAATATTAGGGGCAAAAACAGCGATATTTCAAAGCAGTGACATTGCAGTGTTTGACCACTTTGAATTTAGCATGTGGAGTTATGGAAAAGTGTTGAATTTTTACTGCTCAGCTGAAGTATTATGAGCCCTGAGGGAGCAACGAATCAGGTGCTTTTATAATTTAACATGCCTTTTGATGTGTGCATATATCACTTTATCTTTTTCTAAATTTAATTCTCACAAATATGCTACAGTTTGGGCTATGGGAAAAGTTTAATTAGAAACATGTTGCACAGATTAACTAAACTATGTTAATCCTTAATGGGTGAACATTATAAGTGGTTAAATACAGAGAGGAAAGTTATCAGAATGTCTGTATATGGCTTCCTAGAGGATAATTGGGTTCAGAGCCAAGTTTATGGAATTATACTTGATTTTTGTTTTACTGAACAATATGGAAGCATTCAGTAGAGATACCTGGCCTTGAATTGAAGAGCTGGTGGTACACCATTAGTATTTTATTTATGTGTTTATAGTTATATCCCGCCTTTCTTCCATCATGGAATCCAAGGCAGTCTACATATGGTTCCTAGGTGGTTACCCATCCAGGCACTAACCAGACACAGGCCTGCTTAGCTTTAGTATTGTGATGGCCTGATGTTCCTGTAGTTAAGTATGCAAAGATAGGAGCCCAGGCATCCTCCAAGTCTGCTTTTCATACATTCACTCCCAATCAAAACATAAAGAAAATATTGACTGTTACATGATACACTGGCTCTGTTGTGAGGCTGTAGAACTACCGGTAGTTACACATTCAAAGAGCTTATTCCAACAACTTGTAAGAATAAGCCCATAGAGAAGCTAATTAAATCACATTTTTGTACCCAGTTAGATGTGTATTGGTACTATCTGGATTCCATACACTGAAATGTGCAACTCAGTAAACTAATAGAACTGCATTTTAAAAAGTAATTTAGCCCAAATCTGATCCTTCAGTTTCATAAGGAAGAAGCATGCATGTATAAGTCTGTGCAAAGATCCCCACCAATGTATTATGGGTAGGTAACTTAATTTCATCCACTGCCCTTCCCTGTTTATTTATTCTATGTGGGAATACATGACTAAACAGCACAGGCTAATATTTTGATCTATCTCTGAGTTTCAGTTTTCATAGACCTTGTAGAACAATAGTGCTAACTGATGAATCCAGTAGAACAACGACAACGTAGGCTGTGTTTAGATAACTCAGTGAGCCATAAACCATTGTTTTCCATGAGCCATGAGCAAGCAGTGTGCTGCGAAATTGTTCCTGCTGTGCTCCTTCCCTAAAGCAAGCGGGAGCAACAAACCAGGAACCTTTGCTTATCATGACCCTCAAACCAGTACCTGAAGTTGGGAAGCCAACACACATTGGCTTCAGATAGGGGTTTGTTTGGAAACAGTACAAGCACTTGTTTGGATGTCATGGTGAGTCGAGGCTTTTGTCTTATTCCTCCCACGAGGGGAACAGCGTAGCAAGAGCAATTTGACAACATGCCCTAGCACACTGTTTGTTCATGGAAGCAAGGATCTATGGTTTAATTTGTTCTCCAGACACTGACATATCTTTCAGAAGGAGTGTAAGGCATATCAGTCAAACAATATTGTTATACTTGTAAGTAGGGATGGACTATTTGAATTAAAGTTGGCTCCCTCCCAGCTTTCAGAATGGATAGGATCAAGTCTACCCTGTTCCATTTCCAGACAGATTTCTCCTTTCTGCCTTTCTCACTCCCTCCCGTCCCCATTTTTTCCCATTAGAAGCTTCAGAAAAGGTTAAGGGACCAGTAGATCAGAGGATAGGGACCCAGGTGGCGCTGTGGTTAAACCACTGAGCCTAGGGCTTGCTGATCAGAAGGTCGGCAGTTCGAATCCCTGTGACGGGGTGAGCTCCCGTTGCTTGGTCCCAGCTCCTGCCAACCTAGCAGTTCGAAAGCACGTTAAAATGCAAGTAGATAAATAGGAACCGCTATAGCGGGAAGGTAAACGGTGTTTCCATGTGCTGCTCTGGTTTGCCAGAAGTGGCTTTGTCATGCTGGCCACATGACCTGGAAGCTGTACGCCGGCTCCCTCGGCCAATAATGCGAGATGAGCGCGCAACCCCAGAGTCGGTCATGACTGGACCTAATGGTCAGGGGTCCCTTTACCTTTTACCTTTACCTTAGATCAGAGGATAGAACACACAGTTTGCATTCATTAGGTCCCAGATTCAATCCTTGGCATCCCCAGGGAAGCTGAATGACATCTGCCTGAAATCCTGTAGATCTGCTGCTAGAGCTAGCTGGACCAGTGATTAGACCAGGCATCGCCAAACTGCAGCCCTCCAGATGTTTTGGCCTACAACTCCCATGATCCCTAGCTAACAGGACCGGTGGTCAGGGAAGATGGGAATTGTAGTCCAAAACATCTGGAGGGCCGAAGTTTGGGGATGCCTGGATTAGACTCGGGTAGTTTCCTATGTTCTTATCTTCACCATACTGTGTTATAGCAATCTTCACTTGAAAGTAGAAAAAACTTCATAGTGGTTTGATGAGAAATCTACAATAGAGATACAGCAGCCACGGCAATTGAACATGAACACAGTCATTTATTTCTATCATCTTGCATGATCAAAGGAAGATCTTGTATTCAAATATTTAATATCTCTGGATTAATTTCATATTCTTGGCATGTCTCCACACCAAGACAAAAGTGTGGTAGATTCTTATCAGAGATGTTTGCAGATGACACAGTCTTTTTAATATATATATAAATTTATTTATTTATTTTCCATTTAATAATATACATTCACATCATTATTCTCCACTTTACCTCCCTGGCTCTTTAGAGCCTACCGACTTCCTTCCCTCCCACCTCATGGCTTTCAAAATTAACCTTTATTATATCATTGCATTTTGTACATTTTTCAATTCTAATTACACTCATTACAAAATAGCTCAAGATTTAAATAAATATAGAAAGGTAGAAAATTTCTCATTACAAATATTCAGACAACCCTGCTAGTGATGTTAATTGCTTACAATAATCTTTCAGATATCATATAAATTTACTCAAGTCCTTTTGGAATACTTGATCATGCTGGTTTTGGATTTTCCCTGTCTGCTTCGCCAGTTCTGCAAAGTCCATCATCTTCATCTGCCACTCTTCTTTCGTTGGTACTTCTTGTTGTTTCAATTTTTGGGGTAAAATAATTCTTGCCACAGTTGTTGCATACATAAACATTCTTTTATCTTCCCTTGGTATCTCTTCACCCACTATACCCAGTAAAAAGGCTTCTGGTTTTTTAACAAAAGTATTTTAAAATATTATCTTTAACTCATTATATACCATTTCCCAGGAAGCCTTTACCTCTTTACAAGTCCAGAGAAGCGGACACAGAGCAATGGATTCAAACTAAAAGAAAGAAGATTCCACCTAAACATTAGGAAGAGCTTCCTGACAGTAAGAGCTGTTCGACAGTGGAATTTGCTGCCAAGGAGTGTGGTCGAGTCTCCTCCTTTGGAGGTCTTTAAGCAGAGGCTTGACAGCCATCTGTCAGGAATGCTTTGATGGTGTTTCCTGCTTGGCAGGGGGTTGGACTAGATGGCCCTTGCAATCTCTTCCAACTCTATGATTCTACGATTCTAAGTTCACCACATGTGGTAGAAGATACATTCCCTTTCTTTACATTTCCAACACTCATTGGTTCTTGTCTTGTACATTTTAGCAAGTTTGGCTGGTGTTAAATACCATCTATACATCATTTTCATAACATTTTCTTTAAGAGCACTGCATGGAGTAAGCAGATGACACAGTCTTGACAGTGACTTCAAGGAAGCTCTACAGAGACTGTTTTGCCCAAGTCTGCATGGAGTTTCGCTTCACCATCAGCCTCACAAAGACCTAACATCTTGGGTCAGGATGTCACCAAGACTCCACAACATTGGACTGCTTGAGGTGGTAGACAATTTTGTCTACCTGGGCCCCACCATAACCAGCAACCTTTCCATTGACACAGAGCTGGACAAGGGTATTTGTAAGGCAGTTACAGTAATGGCTCACCTCTCCAAAAGGGTATGGGAGAATGCGATGCTAGTGACCAATGCCAGGATGAAGGTCTATGAGGCTTGAGTGTTAAGCACACTGCTTAATGGAAGTGAGTCATGGCAACTTGCACCCACCAGGAGCAAAACCTCAGGAAGATTTTGGGCATCACATGGCAGGACAGTCTTAAACAAAGATGTGGTCTTCCAAGCCCACATTCCCAGCATGGTTGCACTTCTGTCTCAGTGACGTCTATGCTGGCTTCATCTTGTGCATATAGTGGAAGATAGCAGGATCGACAAGGACATGCTGTATGGCAGGCATGGCCAAACTTGGCCCTCCAGCTGTTTTGGGACTACAACTCCCTTCATCCCTAGCTAACATGACCAGTTGTCAGGGATGACGGGAATTGTAATCCCAAAATATCTGGAGGGCCAAGTTTGGCCATCCCTGCTCTACAGAGAGCTGGCTTAAGGCACCAGGCCTGTTGGCAGACCAACTCTGCATTATAAATATGTCCTTTTTATTGTTTATGCAATCTGCCCAGAGAACTTGGCTGTATGGGTGATTTATAAATTTAATATATCATTATTATCATCTGACTATGTTACCTGTTTCTCTTCCTCTGAACCAGTATGTGGGAAACTGCTACTGATAGCTTTTGAGGTTATGTAAATAAATCTAAGATGAAACAAGTAAACTGTTTTTATCTATGGAAGATTGATTATTTAAGTCTTCCGAATGATATCTCATATGCTATCTAGGGCAATCCAGAATTCATTGAACAGGGAAGGCATAGATTTACTTATTATAATTTCAAAGTACACAGGAATGAGGTTCTAAAATTATTTTTGTTGGCCAGAAGGAGCCTTTGTGAATATATAACTCTGTTTATTTGGAGTATTTTAGCAATACCCCATTTTTTAAAAAATTAATCCTAATTTGGTAATTAATTTAGTATCTTGTATAGGACAGTATCGGTGCTTGAAAGCCAAGTCATTTAGCTGATGATTTTTATCAAATATGCCTGTTTCTACAGTATTACTCCAGGGATTTTTATTTGCTTGTTAGTGTGTTAGTGGGGGAAGGCAGATCTGCACATCTGATATTTGAGATTGTCTCCAGACAAGACTTTAAAAATTTGCTTCACACTTTTGGCTATTCAAGTTTTTACTGAAAACTTTTCTGAATGTCTGTGGTATATTTGCCATAATCATGGCATAAATGAAAGCCAACTGCACTTTGTACACCAGCAGCCTGTCATCTTGTTTACTTTTTCTTAATAGCACAATAAAACTTACTTTTATTGAACATTTGAGCCAATTCTATTATAGCAAGTAGTCTGTTGCAAATAATAACTTTGATATTCTACTTGGATAATAATGGAATAACTGAGTTTCAGGTTTGATTGGATCAGTCTTTCAGGGAGTGTAGTATAAATTTGATTTACTTAGCAGCAGACCTCAGAGTGTTCAGGAAAGCCAGAGACAATCAATTCAATAATTTGCTTGTTTGATCTGCATGCACCTTTTATGGTTTTTGACCACATGTGTTTCATTCAAAAATTACTTCATAAACAAATTTACTAGAAACTTTAATTTGGATTAAGTACTACCGGTAGTTACATATTCTTCAGGTATTCTGAACAGGTAAGAGCTGTTCGGCAGTGGCATTTATAGGAACTCACTTTTCCAGACTTTAAATAATATCTTTCAAAAATATTGTCAAGTTAATATTTTCTATTTGAGCCAATATTTTTTGTAATAATTTTCATATTTCACACTTAGCAACAGGGAAGAGTACCGTAGGTCAGCGAGATAAAAACAGTACACATTTAAAGGAGAAATTACCATATAATGGCAGAATTCTTAACCTTATAGAAAGCTGGAGATGATCGTGTCAAAAATGTGCCTTGCATTTCAGCAAAGCTTGAATTAATTAACTCGGAGAAATGGAGCCCAAGATGAGCAGCAGTTCCTGAAGAAAGAGTTAGTAATGGCACAATTGCAAACTATTCAGTGTGGCTGTGCAGTCACATGGATTACTACCGGTATATCTGCTTTGGGGCACTGCATCTTAAGAAAAATGTGGACAATATGCAACCGTTTCTGAGGAGGGCAACAAAGACTAGCTGATGTGTAGAAAATGGGCCCTATGAAGAAAGATAGAAAGAGCAAGATAACTTTACCCTGCAGAAGAGCAGATGGAACCAGGCAGGAGAGCACCCTTCAAATACCTAAAGGGCTGCCGCATAGGAGAAAGAGTTGCTCTTTGCTACCCCAGAGGCCTGGAAGGGATCCAAAGATGCTCTTCAGGCTGATCCCCTAAACTCGTAACAACGTGAGCAGTTTGGCAATTGAAGCAATTCCCTGAACCTTATCTCTTCCTTGCTGGATGGCTTCAAGCAGAGGCAGGACAGCCACCTGTTGAGTATGTTCTAGCTCTGAATTTCCCTGCATTTGAGCAAGGATATGCACCAAATAATGTACAAGCCCCCTCCAACTCAGTAAGACTGTGGTCTTTAGGAAATCAGCGAAACCCACTTCATCAGCAGACCAATGAAAAGCTATGGTGCTCCAGGCCTTTTTTGGGTAGGGGGGGGGGAGTAAATGGCCAATATGGGTTTTTATCACCATAACAATACTGCTTCTGTTTTTAATGTATTGCACTTTATTGATTTGACTTATTGATTTTTATGCTTTGTAAGCTACCCTGGTGGCTTTTTAAATCCATGTTTGGAGGGGTGTTTGCATTTCAAAAAGAAATCAATCTAAAACACAATGCCTTCATTTAATCCATTTGCCTATGAGAGGTGCAATATGAGCACCATACATTATTACATTTAAAGAGAGGGCCTTTGCTTATCTAAAACAAGTGTCATAAATGAGAGAAGTGAATGAGAGCCAAAAAAGAAGGTTGTGGTTCATTTGAAAAGCAGTGAATATATAGTTGATAATATTGAGACAAATATTCCAGGGTAACAATTCTATTTCAATATAACGTGGTGATCTGTTGTGGAACAACCCCATCGAAGAAGATAACAGTGCTTAGACAGAACCCATTGCTGGTTGCAAAGGGCCCCCAAGGGTTCAAGCTTCAAGACCCCAAAAATGTAGGTCTGCCACTGTATGTTTGTCACAACTATTGCTGTTTCTATTCTGCTACAGTTCATCTTTTACTAAAGCCTACATTGTTAGTCTTGCTATCTGCTGTGGCTGAAAATAATGTAATTATTAGCATGTAATTTCTGCAGAAAGGAAACATCAAGAACACTGTAACTGTGTAATGTTTGCAGACCAGAAGAACAATAGCGAAATACTGCTCTTATTCATTTGTGTGATTTCCATTCCTAACACCTGATAAATGTGTGAATGGTGGCAATTTTCACTCCCTTCCCCATTTCCGACAGAATCCTCTGACATCCCTACAAGTAGGGTTGCAGGGTTAATAGTGGGGGCAAAGGAAGCCTAGTTCCACAAGCTTACTTCCGATCATGGCTCTTGGGATCCAAACTGTAGCATTTACATTGTCCCTGATGGAGTAATGTGAGAAAATGTGCTTGAAGATTATCTTTAAGCAGTGTTTCATGTTGGCTTGTATTTTTTATTAATTTCCCCTGTCTTAGAAATCTTTTGGAACATTGGAAAAAGTAAGCAAAGCAAAAAGAGTGAATGCAATTTAAATCTTATTGTTAAGTTGTTCTTTGTTCTCCATGTATTCATATTTAAAAATATTGGTGAACATAAATGTCACTGGTACCAAAATACTTTCCCCCCCCCTGTATATTTTGGTTCAGTTTAGTTAGCTAAAATTGCTTTCATATTAATTTCCATTGTTTCTGAAATATGCAGATTGAAATCAGTTTTTTTCATTGTACTCATTAGTAACATTTATATGCAATGCCTATCTTTTCTTTGAAGAGCTACAATTCATTTCATTTGAGAACCTGTCTATGCAAAAGTTAGGCTCTCTATATTGCATATAAATCTACTTTCAAGCCATATTTTTAGAAAAAGGTCATGGCTCTTATAATTCATGAATTGTTTCAGTTTAAAGACAAAATTAGGGGAGAAAACCAGTTCTCAGAAACCAAATTCTCTCTTGGGGCCAAAATAGACATTTGAATCACAGCATTGTAGAGTTGAAAGGTACACCGAGGGTCATCTAGTCTAACCCCCTGCAGTGTAGGATTCTCAACTAGATCATACTTAACAGATGGCCATCTAAACTCTGCTTAAAAGGAAGGAAAGCACGCCACCTTTTTTCATTTGTGATCTTGAGAGGCATGTTCATTTGCACAACCCAAGGTAACATAATATCGTATACAATAGGATTTAATTTCCGAAGGTTGCATGAGATCTTGAAAATACTGCGCTAAAGGGGCATTGAGCTTAAGGGGGCCCTTGAATCTCCCTTGCAAATCTCAGTGATATCCCTTTCTTTAAAAATTATTCAGGGAAAACAGAACAAATTCTGGAAGTTAAAGAAAATTAGTAACACATATTCTCATTAATATAATGTTCCAGTATGGAAGACCAAAGCCCAAAAGTGGTGAGGTGTCTGGTTGTATGTAAGGAGTGGAGTACATCCTTCTATGGAAAAGAGATGGTTTGAACTAACATAGCTGGTCAAGAACATTTATTATTGACCAGGGCTTTAAACTCACATTTAGATAAATACAACAGTAAGCTTTAAAAAGCAGGGGTGAGGAACTTGTGACTTCAGATTTTGTGGCATTACAACTCTCATCTTCTCTCACCATTGTTTGTGCTGGCTGGTCTGGTGGGAGTAAGTTCCTCTGAGTTCACTGGGGAATGGTATACGGCTGTAACAGGCATGTTTAGGACTGCATTCTTAAATAGAGTTGCATAAACACAATTCAGAATTCCTTGAGCCACAACTGACAGAAAAACACAATCCTGATTCATCTTTTGTTTAATGCAAAACATGAACCAAAAAAATAATAATGAACCAATCTGATTATGAGAGTGCTTTCTACTGATGCATACCTGTGTGATATAAAAAAATCTGGTCTCTTTTTATATTCAGGCATTGCCTCACTCTGGGGAGAAAAAGTGGGTTTTCATGTTCTGTTGTTTATTTCCGTTTTCCTTTTGTGTTAATTTATCAAAGTATAAAGTGGAGGTTATTGCTGCGACTAGGGAGATGGAGAGGGCCTTGCCTGTGGGAAGGCTATTTCAAATAAAAATGGATGTGTGCGAAAGTGCATCAAAAAAAGCCTGAAGTAAAGTTTCAGAAGTGATAAGGTGCTTTCTTACTGATTTTTAACTGCACATCAAAACCAAGGCACCCCTGCTGTCCCACAATGGCATTGCAGTAGAGTACAATTGAGGCAGAATACGTATATGCATTCTTTTGTCAAACGATAACTCTGTAGCATATGCAAGCAATTCTTAAACGTTTTGTGATCTGAGAGGAAGGGACTATGTTAATTGGCTGTCTTATTGTATGGAGATTCTTTGAATGTGCTCTCTCTGTGGAAAATGAGAATGTGTCAAACAACTTGTGTGTGGGGGGGGGGGAATAAAAAGTTGTTCACATGGGCTTCACAGAGGGTGTTTTTTCCCCTTTTGTTTTTGCATAGGAACCTAGAGGTATAGGCATCTTCTGAGATTCATAGACTGCACCATTGCTGAGATGTGCAAGTCCTACCTTAATATCAAAAGCAGCCAGGAAAGACGTATGAGCCAGTTGCACCTCATTTCTTAATACTGTATGAACCAGCCCTAGGGATGAGAGAAACATTCGAATCTATTCCAGTACACATGATAGATTTGAAAGAGTGTTTGTTAGGCAAAATATGACATTTTAAAGCAAGTTGTCTTGGGAGAGCTAAAGAAAGAGTGAGTGCTTTGTGAAACCGAAGTGAGTGAAAATATTCAGTTAACGTTGTGCTGAAAGAAAACATATTGAAAGGAATGCAGAATGTCTCCACTAACTAGTGTGCCATTGCCATTGGGATAGTGGGAGAGGCTGTGTGGTGAACTACTGGTGGACTTCCATTTTATTAACAAAAAATGAACAGTATTCTAGGGATTAAAGGTACAGCTAGTGCTGGCTTTGCTCCTGGAATAACAGGTGGCAGCTCTGCCCAATAGTTCTTATCATTTATGTAAACAATGAGGTCTGGCCACCATCATTCATGTTTTTTGTATTCCCAACAGCAGACTCCTGTAATGAACTCTGAGCTGCTATTGAAGAGTGTTCAGAAGATATTGCTTCTGCAGAATGCTCCACCCACTTACTGATAAGAACTGTTGAGAACATACAGGGCTTGCTTTGTATTAGCTGCTTTACGAATTTTCAGTGCAGCCCTAATTCCCTAAATGATCTGGACCATCGTATTTTAGAGACCATCCCTTCATATATAAAGGTGTTTACTCACTAAGGAAGTGTCCTGATCAGTATTTTGCATTTATCGGGGAAAAGAACTTACAGCCTTTTCTCTTTTAGCGAGTTAAATGAAATGCACTTGCATTGCTTTCTTTGACACTACCTTAATGTTGCTGTTTAACTGCGAGAGATGGAAATGGCTTGGGATTTATAAACACAGATGAATGGAATAATAGGTGTCAACTGAAAATAGACAGAGGATCTCTGCCCACTTCAGGAGCATAAAATGTGAGTGGAAACAACCATACTTCAGATGGTCCACAAGCTAGAAATTCGTTTACATTTCAGTGCAGGAGGTGAGTGGTTGGTCTACACATATATAATGCAAGAGGAGTTCTTTAGATATCATAAATGCAGGAGAGAGAATCTAGCGTTGGGAGAGGCAACCTGAGGAAGGAAGGAAAGAATGCAAGACCGAGTAGGAAGTTATGCTTGGTGAAGAAAAATTGTGAGAAAATGTTTAGTAAGGCAAATGGAGAAATTAAAGAATATGACCTGTGGTTTGGGAAACTGGTTGAAATAGTGCCAGTGGTGTAAACAATGGGGAGAGAAGTTAGCAAATAAAAGACAGTCTGAACAAGAACACAACAAAGCATGAGAGAGGGATAGTTCGCTAAGGAAAACTGTAGAGGGGAATTCTGTAATACAGTGATACCTCGGGTTAAGAACTTAATTTGTTCTGGAGGTCTGTTCTTAACCTGAAACTGTTCTTAACCTGAGGTACCACTTTAGCTAATGGGGCCTCCCACTGCTGCTGCGCCACCGCCGTGCAATTTCTGTTCTCATCCTGAAGCAAAGTTCTTAACCCTGATGTACTATTTCTGGGTTAGTGGAGTCTGTAACCTGAAGCGTCTGTAACCCGAGGTACCACTGTATGATCATGATAGTACTACATACCACGTTTTACATAATGTATGCAATGTAAAACTCTTATATATATTCATATTTAACCAGTAGAAGGATCTAATGCAGCCTTTGAACACAATGTACATATAAGATCCTCTCCCACCTAGAACAGCCTTCTCAGTAAGGTTTTCCTGGCACCATCCTAGTGATTTTTCCAGTGGCAGAAGATGAAGGTCTTGCTGCTCACCCAAGCCTTTTAAATAACTTTTAAAAGCTGAGAGGCCCAGACTTTAAAATCTGTATTTTGACTTTGAAGGTGGTGAGCTTTGTTTTTATTCTTATTCCAACAGCTTTCGGTGTTATGGTTCTATGTCTTGCTTTGTATCTAAATTGTTTTGACACTTATTTATCATAAGTCACCCGGATCATTTTGGACTCAGCTGTACAGCTGCAAATAAAACATTTTGAATGTGTTTTAGGTGCAATGTACAATGTGACACTAGATGGCGATGGTGAGCCTTATGAAAAATTCAATGTATTTTTAAAAATGCTTTTAAAAAAGCATTTTCAGAATTCCCCCCCCCCCCCCGTGTTTAGTTTCCACCTTTGTTTTGGTGTGGCATAGTCAAATGCCATCATTATTTTAAACTAACTAACTAAATATTAATTTGAACATACTGGGTGTAGGAGAAGTTCAAAGCTGGATAACCAGAAATTCTGAACTAGTCTGTTATAGCTAACTTATTCCCCCCTACACTCTATTTGCCAAAAGGATGGCAAACAATCTCTTTCCATCTTCTTGTCTGGATTCAACTTCAGTTATGTTCCCAACTGTATTCAAGCCCTAAAGACAATACCTTGATTGAAGTGCACTGTGTGGTAAATTAAGTAAGTATTCAGAAATATAACTATGAGATGCTTTCAGTCTGCTGGTCTCTGAACCTTTCCAAACAGACCTCTTATAGGTGTGTTCCAGCATTTTTGGTTACAAAACAGCAGTGAACCTTCCACACGTTGTTGTTGTTGTTTGTTTGTTTGTTTGTTGTTGTTCTCTTTCTGAGAATTTATGTCTATAGCCAATCAAAACTTCTCAATTAGCATAAGGATAGTATCAACCAATGTATTTCTGCTTACAAATGCGTTGAACCAGATGTTCAGATGTTAAAGGAGCCAGAAATATGCACCCAAAGACTGAAATAATAAGTTCCAATGAACTGTAGTATATGCACACTTAATTTATAATAGAATAAAGACAGTGCTGGGCTAGGAGCCAGACTTCCCATTTTCAAAAGCAGTGCTTGGCTGTTATGCTCAAGCAGAAGAAGATTATTAGTCCAGTTCAGCAGAGCCTCTGTGAAGTTTTAACTCCTGCATTCTTAAAATGCTGCAACTTTTGCAGCCTGATCCTATGCAAAGTTAGGCATGCATATAAATACATTTAAATCAGTATGTTTTAACTGAAACCAAAGTTTTCAAAGGCTTGCACCTGTAGTTTAATTGACTCGTCTGCACTGAGGAACTTGTTCTAAATATAAATTAATTCTGCTGTTTCTGCACAGGGGCATATGCTACTTAAAAACTAAAACTAAAACTAAACTAAACTAAAGCATAGCTGCCAAGTTATCCCTTTTTTTAAGGGATTTTCCCTTATGCTGAATAGGCTTCCTCGCGAGAAAAGGGAAAACTTGGCAGCTATGAACTAAAGAGAGAAATTCTGAAACAGTTTCAACTTCTGAAATGTTTTCTGAAAAATTGTTAATCAAGTCAACATTGGAAAAAGACTGCTGGTCCACTATCATGCAGTTTTATGTATTTGCAGAAAGTATTACAGAAGATGCATTGCTTTTCAAAATGTTCTCCATCTATCTTCCTTTTTCTCTAGTGTATATCAGACGTGCAAGGTGATTCATTCAGTTATCATGATATGTATGTTCATTTGATCACATTGCTAAAAGCAGTGCTTCATATGAATATGTTTTCAGATATATTTAGTTTTTGTTTTTTTTGTTTTTTAAAATAGCAGGCATTAAGGATTTGCAATGAAGCATGCAACCTTTCACAAATGAGTCCAACAGTAAGGTGCCATCTAGTCTAGAATTCCCTTTCTTACAGTGCCCAGACAGATGTTTCTTGGAATCCCATAAGCAGGGCGTGAAGTAGTAGCCCTTCCCTCACTTGTTGCTCCATGAATCCTCCACAAATTTCTTTAATACCCTTTTAAAGCCATCTAAGGCAGTGGCCACAATTACAAGTTTGTGGGTGTAACTTCCATAAATTAATTATGTGTTATGTGAAGAAGTACTTTCTTTTGTTTGTCCTGAATTCTGCTGGCCTACCGCCAATCCATTTTGTCAAGTGGATACAAATTCGAGGAGGAAAAAATGCGCACACACTTTATGCTTATTTTTCAAAGTATCTGCTTTCACAGATCTGTGGGCGCATGCTTTGAAGGTAAGATTAATGCTAGGGCATATTTGCCGGTATGCATTATGAAAGGCGTCCAAATATCTGTAAATTTGCTGTTTAATTTAGTTACTCTTCTCCGTCTGTGATGTTGCATAAGCTTCTCATGTAAAGCAAGCTGCCAGACCCCAGCAATCTAAGTCTGCTGTGACAATGCTGTTTCTGCTCACTGTTTCTTTTAGTGTTTGGGGAAGGAAGACCCTGCAGTTACAATGAAACTCACTCTGCATATGCTCCAGTGCACTTTTCTGTTATTCAGTCATTACTTCTGTTGAAAAATTATTCAGTGACTGAATAATTATTCTTTCCTAGCCACATATTTCCTGTGTTTCATTATTACTCAGTTTTTAAGTGTAACCAGTGTTGTCTTATACAATGTAAAGCGCGTGCATGTAATATTTACATTTACTTCCCTTGTCTTTAAATCTGTGCCTCACCTCACTGTTTCTGTTACCTGGTCCCATCTCATTGCATTCTCCTTTAGTTCAAGCTAGATTGTGGTCACCTTATCAGTATCCCCCCAAATCCCTTGCCTGACCTACACATGTCCAGAAATGTACTTCTTTAAATCTATAATGCACACTTGATCATATGATCAAGCTCTGTTCTTCCTTCCAAAATAAAAAGGTAAAGGTAAAGGGACCCCTGACCATTAGGTCCAGTCGTGACCGACTCTGGGGTTGCGCGCTCATCTCGCATTATTGGCCGAGGGAGCCGGCATATAGCTTCCAGGTCATGTGGCCAGCATGACAAAGCCGCTTTTGGCAAACCAGAGCAGCACATGGAAACGCCGTTTACCTTCCCGCTGTAGCGGTTCCTATTTATCTACTTGCATTTTTGACGTGCTTTCAAACTGCTAGGTTGGCAGGAGCTGGGACCAAGCAACGGGAGCTCACCCCGTCACAAGGATTCGAACCGCTGACCTTCTGATCAGCAAGCCGTAGGCTCAATGGTTTAACCACAGCGCCACCTGGGTCCCTCCACCTTCCAAAATAGGGAAGAGGGAAAAAACCCTCAAATAATATATATGAAAAAGAGCTGTAGAGGCTATTCTGCTTTGAAGCATGAAACATAGGCATATTAACACATATTAGCAGGGGCATATTAGTTAGCATATTAACACATGCTAATGATTAACAGACAATAACACGAATTTTAAAACTAGGGAATATTATTTCATGATTCAGCCTTTTGCCCTATTATTATACTTCTGTACTCTGCGATATTTTATTGAGTGCATCCTATTTGATATGTTTAGAAGACTGATAGACCCTATTTTTAAGTTTTCTATCTCTAGGATTAAATTGATTTTTTTAAATAATCTGAGAGACAGGCACATTTTCCCTCACCAAGTGGACTTCCTAGTTGTTTATAAAAGATTTATCCTTCAAGTTTCTTTCATCTGCACAGGTATCTTTACTTATAGTGATTTTCCCCCACAAAAAAATGCAAGGAAAGTTGATAGGGCATCAAATATTAATCCATGGGAAATTAACAATGTAGAGAAATTACAGGCTAACTAGCCCAACTAGTGGAAGAAATACCTGCCAAGAGACTTTTAAAAGTAGAACTTCCCATACATTTTGCATGATGTTTAATTGTTAATTATCTTGCAAAATGCAAAGGAGGTTTAAGTTTTTTAAAAAGTTAATTTACATGCAACAGAATTCTGCAGGAAGTACAATTCTAAATGAAGAAGTATATACATGTTGGTCATAGGTAATCTCTTCTGGATAACCTGAATTTGAATAACCTTGATACAGTAATGAGAAATGATTGCTTTTCCTTCCTTCCTTCCTTCCTTCCTTCCTTCCTTCCTTCCTTCCTTCCTTCCTTCCTTCCTTCCTTCCTTCCTCCCTCCCTCCCTCCCTCCCTTCTTTCTTTCTTTCGTTTACTGTTATACTATAGCGATATAACAATAGAAATAGATCCTGGGTGCAAAAATTCTCTATAGCATGGGCAGACAAATATGTGCATAGCACATTCCTACAAATAATTCCATCTACATACCACTCGTGTAAAGCAAGCACTCTGGTAACAGGTGGTGGTAACAAACATCTCCCATAAGGCTCTCTAAAATGTGGGCGAGTACTAAAGGAATCCGCAAGCTTGCCATAAAGATAGGTCTTCAACTAACCATCTCCCAGATAGGCTGCTTGCTGTGTGTTGTCAAGGCTTTTCATCAGATCGTATTGCATCCTGCAAAGTGCAATGCCTTAAGTTCAGAAAAGGACCCAACTTTTATTAACAGGATTAGTATGCTATGAGCTATGGGCCTGTGAGTATGCTACGCAATACAGGCATACCTCACTTTATTGTGCTTTGCTTTATTATTGCATTTCACAGATATTGCTCCTTACAAGGACGCGGGTGCAGCTGCAAGTAGCCTGGCTGCTTACAGGGGAAGGAAGCTACCTGCCACCAGCACCCCTCTTCTAGCCACAGGAGTGGAGTTGGCCAGGGTTGGAGCCAGATTTTTCCTCTTCCGCCCTGAAGCAAAGAGTTCCGAGCTTATTAGACTACACCAGTGGTGGCAAACTTTGCCCTCCAGCTGTTTTGGACTACAATTCCCATTATCCCTGACCACTGGTCCTGTTAGCTAGGGATGATGGGAGTTGTAGTCCAAAAACAGCTGGAGGGCTACGTTTGGCCACCACTGGACTACACATTGTTGTTTAGTCGTTTAGTCGTGTCCAACTCTTTGTGACCCCATGGACCAGAGCACGCCAGGCACTCCTGTCTTCCACTGCCTCCCACAGTTTGGTCAGACTCATGTTGGTAGCTTCGATAACTGGACTACACAGTGTAGTGTAAATATCTCTGAAGTGTGCCTGTATATTAGATGTTTAAATTCTCTTGCTCAGCTGAAATTCTTATCGTAAAAGAAATTATTGTAAGTCACATATCAAAATTCCCCTCCCCACATCTTTGTCAGCTCAATTTTCTTGTGTGTGTGTGTGGGGGGGGGTATGTATTATTTAAATACATACTATCTGATTGTACTACCCATATGCCAAATTCACACAAGGGACCAGTCTCCCCACTGCCAACCTTTGCAGGAGACAAGTCTGAAGAACTAAAACAGATAAAAGTGGCAAGAGTTGATGTACCAGGCTTGAGGATGTGGACAAGGTGCTTGGATTGGTCAGGGTGATCACTTGTGCTCTAGACCCTTGCTTCTCTTGGCTGATAAAAACCAGCAGAGAGGGAACAGCTAGCTGGGCCAGGGAGGTAATTGATGCCTCTTTACGAGATGGGGTGGTCCCTGACTGTTTGAATGAGACAGTGGTAAAACCATTGCTTAAGAAACCTTCCCTGGATTTGGAAAACCTAACTAACAACTGGACAGTTGCTAATCTCCCTTTCCAGAGCAAGGTTCTGTAGCAAGAGTTCGCAGACCAGATCCAGGTGCTTTTGGAAGAAACTGATTTTCTGGATCCATTTCAATCAGGGTTTAGGCACAGAAACTGCTCCGGTCGCCCTGTATGATGACCTCTGTTGAGAGAGATAGAAGAGAAACCTGTCCCTGTTTATTCCTTCTTGACCTCTCAGCAGCTTTCGATACCATTGACCATGGTATCCTTCTGGAGCGACTGTCCAAACTAGGGGTGGATGGAACTGCTTTGCGATGGTTCCAGTCCTGCTTGGATGGTTGTTTCCAGAGGATGTTGCTTGGGAAATGCTTTTCAGCCCCGTGGAACCTTCAATGTAATTACTGCAATGCAACATACCTAGGGCTGCACTTCAGCTAGTGCAAAATTCAGTGGCCAGGTTTCTCACTGGAGCAAGATGGTTTGAGCATATTACACTGATTCTGGTCCAACTGCACTGGCTACCAATTAGTTTCCATGCCCAATTCAAAGTGCTGGTTTTGACCTATAAAGCCTTACATGGCTCAGGACCTCAATGCCTCAAGGACTGCCTGTTTCCAAATGAACTTACCCAACCCTGAGATCATCTTCTGAGGCCCTTCTTCGTGTGCCTCCTCCTTGAGAGGTCTGGAGGGTGGCAACCCAAGAACAGACCTTCTCTGCAGTGGTTCCCAGTCTGTGGAATGCTCTCCCCAGGGCACATTTAGGCGCCAGGCAAAAACGTTCCTTTTTAACCAGACCTTTGGTTGATTGACATCCTATGCCCTTTTAAAATGTGCTTAATTTTTATGGCGGGGGTTAGTGGGTTGTTTTTATTTTGATTATGTATTTTGTGGTTTTATACTTTGATTTTATTCTGTGAACCGCCCCGAGACCTCCAAGTGTAGGGCAGTATATTAATATCATCATCATCATCAACAACAACAACAACAACAACAACAAAAAAGACAGACAGACAAAATAAAAACCAACAAATGGCTGGGTAAAGATGGCATTCGCAGGAGACATCTCAAGGAACTCAGATGTGAAATTGTTGATCTTCTAACAAAAATATGTAACTTGTCCCTCGGATCAGCCAACATACCCGAGGACTGGAAAGTAGCCAATATAATGCCCTGAACTCTTGAAAAGGGGTAGAACAGAAATTGAGTTAGACAATACAAGTCTTCCTGCAAGTGATAAGCTGACAGTTTGAGAACTCTTTGGTTTCCTTCTTCCTTCACTGACTCCACAAGGATTGTTTAAGGCTTTTATGAGAGGCAATAGAAATTTCAGGATAATGGACATAATTTACATTACTTGGTGTCTTTGAAACTATTGCCTCTTAACTGTGGCACACCCTGAGAACTACCATGCATTCTTATTTACCAGGATGTTAAATCCTGTAAATATTCCTTTACTAAAATAAACAGCCAACAGACCTGCCAGAGATTGGCTCATTTGCGTAACTGAATTAGTTATACTCCTGGCCACCTTGTGATGACAGTATGTATCTTTGTTCTTTGTAGACGTTTTCATAAGTTCCTTTGTTGCAGGTTTCCCTGAAACAATTTCGAAACCTTTGCAAATGCTTTCCCCACCCTTTAAAATCTAGCAGTTTCATGCCGTGTCATATTTATATTCTAGATAGCTACTAAAAACAAACAAACCAAAGCAAAATAGAACTACGGTCCCAGCTGAGAAAGGTGGACCCTGTGAGATGTGATCCTGTATTGCCATCAGAAAGAAGCCACGGGAAGTTTATCCAACCCCTGTCAGATTTAAATCTGAAATGAGTCTTTGCAAAACGCCATCATGGTGTGCATGCTGTATGACAGGCAAGAGTTCATCTTTTCAGTTTCTTTGTTAGAAGAGATTAGGAAAGTAAAATATAAATACTAGTAATGGGATTAGGCCAGTTTTTATTCACTGTCTATGCTAAATCATTGGTGATATGACAAATTAAATGCTATATATTTATATTTTATAATTTAGTTAAAAGAGAGCATATAAAAGCTTAACTGAAGGAGATGAAGTATGAGTCACTGGTATCAGAACACTTTATAAGTAAATATTTATTCATAATGCATCCATGCTTACAGGTTCCAAATGAAACTGGAGTGTCTTTGTACTAGATGTTCATTTTGAACATGCCAGAAACCAGCACTTACCTGAAATAGAAAGGTGAAGTGAGGGACAGCATATCCGTATATTTCATATTGGAACTGAGTTGAAAGCAGTGTACTTACAAAGTCAGGCACAGAATACAAATGTCAAAGATTTTAGTGTAAAGCTCAGAATACAATGCTACAGCACATTTCTTACGGCAAAGTTTAGTCCAAGTGACTGTTCCTCTGTATGGCTTTTTTCAGAAGTTAACGAAAATAAAACACAAATGGGAAGTTGGAGGAGTACTGCTGCTCAAATGTATTATTCTGACTCACTTTTTTTAATATATGCCAGTGCTTTTCGTATCATGGCTTGGTCAAGACTCTGACATATAATTTGTTTCTGTGCTGATAATAATTTAACTATCACATAGTGCTGATTCTTGTTGGTGGTAATGATGGGGCTTCTCTTGACTTTTGTCCATAACAATCTGCTTATCTTTTTATTTGAGGGCTACAAAATATTCTGTCACCATAGTCAACCTGGAGGACCAAGGCATAGATCAGGCATCCCCAAACTGCGGCCCTCCAGATGTTTTGACCTACAACTCCCATGATCCCTAGCTAACAGGACCAGTGGTCAGGGAAGATGGGAATTGTAGTCCAAAACATCTGGAGGGCCAAAGTTTGGGGATGCCTGGCATAGATTCTTTGACGTCTGCTCTATCTACTAATTAAGAGCTAATGATTAATCCCACATTGGTATGCAGGTGGGACTGGAGAGATGCTCTGCAGAGGAATTCCTCTGTTTTTAATTTGATTTTTAAAAAGGAGCAAAGAACTCAAGATTCCTTATAAGCAACACAAGCAAGTAACCAATACCAGTAAGCAGTTGCAAAGAAAATGAAGCAGGGAGATTATATTTCTGGCCTTTAGTAAACTCCAGCTACAGTTTCAGGTTCTGGTTCTGGCTGTGAAGGAGGCACCCATAATAGCAGTAGGGAGAGAGGCGTAGCAAGCCCAGGTGGTACCCGGTGCAGAAATTTTTTGTCACACCCTCCTCCCCACGCAGCTCTGGCTCTGGTGAAAAGTGAAAAACATGAATTGAAAGAAATAAAAAAAAACTAGAGCTTACAGAACAAAACCAACTTCAGATATGAAATCAGCATTGAAAGAACATATAAGAACAGTTGAAAAATCTCATGCAACAGAATTTTTTTAAAAAAATGTTCCCTAGTGGGGGGCGGCAAGTGTCACCCCCCTCCAGGGTGGCACCCGGGGCGACCCATCCCCAACGCCCCCCTTGCTACACCACTGAGTAGGGATGGATGCCTATCTCCTGCCTAGCGCTGCAGGCTCTACTAGTGAGAAGTACTGGCATTGCCTCATCTCTCCGCCTGCAAAAAGGAAGTCTCTTAAAACCCCTTAACTTGGATTGAAATTTCATTAGCTCCACCCCTTTGCCAGTTCCCGTTAGGGAAGCTGCCAACTGCTGCCTTGTAACTCTTAAATAGGTCAGCAGGGCAACATTCCAAAGTGGGAGCAGCTGCTGTCTCCAGAGCAGCAGTAAGTAGGACTCCCACACTAGCCTTTCTTGTTCAGCTCAGAATCTGTTTTCCCCATTCACAGTCACTTTCAGGCTGAGCCAAAATGTGCACACACACCCTCCAGCTTTGCCACCCTCTTTCCATAATGTGAAGTTGGGAGTGCACTTTGCTCAGTTGTGGGAGGGTTGATGCCAGTAGGGAACTTATCCTTGGTGGCTAGCGATAGTAGGTTCTGCCAATTTCATTCCCCCCCCCCATTTTTTGAAATTTTTCCATGCAAATTCAATTTTCCACATTTTGTAGTCACTTGTGATTTTTAAAAATCCTCATAAAATTCACCAGCATTTTAGTGTCAATTTGTCATAATAAATGCATTTCATCTGCACTTTTGACTAATGTAAACATTTTTGCAAGTCATTCCCCCAAATACAATGCATTATTGTATATTGTTTACACACACACACACACAAGTATGTATGTATGTACGTATGTTTTTGTAAAGACTGGTTTGAGAACTATATTGCAAAATTTGGATAATTGCAATTTTTGAAGGATATATAGCTTCTGATTTGCATATCATTTTGGATTTGATAAATTCGGCTTCAGGTAAGACCTGAATTGAATTTCTCCCCCAGCTCTACTGGTGGCACAGCATAACACTGAATCTAGCAACTTCTAGTCACCATCCCATTACTCCAACATCCCCTAACCTGGGAGCAGGATGAATGGTCCTCACCGATGAGCATAGCTGCCAAGTTTTCCCTTTTCTCACGAGGAAGCCTATTCAGCATAAGGGAAAATCCCTTTAAAAAAGGGATAACTTGGCAGCTATGCCGATGAGCTTCATGATGATGCCACATCAACACATAGCATTGTTATTTTCATGAAGCTAATCAGAGTGAGGACAGTTCTTCCTGCTCTCACTCTGGAGCAAGGGTGAGGAACTTCAGGCCAGGGGCCAAACACAACCCTTTATGCATCTCTCTCTACCTTTCAGGATTCCCTGAAAGGCTACAGCTCTGCACTCCTCTCCCCAAGCCATGCCCCCACTGACCTCTGCTTTGCACACTACTGGGGTGCTTTTGCCTGGCTAGAATGTGTCCCTGGACCCTGATAATACTTATTGTTTGCCCGGGTGAAGGGCAGGGAGGGATGTGAGTGTGGAAACAAGCCTATCCATAAAGATCAAGTATAAAATCTCTACTCCAACTGCTTTGGCCTTTGGCGCCCTCTTCCACTGCCAAGGTGACAAAGGTTCCTCACTTCTGATCTAGGGATTGTTTGAGGGGAGGAAAGCAAGTGACAACTGCCAGGAAACAAAAGACCTAATACAAGTATGGGGTGTTGAACTAGGGCCACATTTTATTCAATATAGGTTTCAGTGGAGGGTAAACACTGTAAGTGAACAGCAATACTTGAACTCAATGAGGGCAAGCCATCCTGCTCAGGGCAAAGGCATCAATTTTGCATTACCCTTTACTTGAGTCGTCTTCTCCCCACCATCAGGGCTACACAACTCATGGCAGACGAGATTTGGCACCTCAAATATGTTCCATATCCAGCCCCACAGGCTGCACACCCAAGAGGAGTTGGCCTCCCTCAGCTCCAGTGGTCTAATGGTGCCCACCTGCTCATCTGACAACCCTTCCATCACTCACAACCACCTTCCAAATGTGACCAAATTAGCCACACTCGCCACCCTACACTCATAAGGTGAAGTACAGAGCAGGCAAAAAAGAAAGAAAGAAAACCCTGCCCACAGAAACCAATGTGTGGAGAAGCAAATAATTCCTACTGAGTCCTGCAGTGATATGTATCAAGACCTGCTCTGCAACCCAGGGTGGGCCAGGTGGGTGCCAGAAAAGAAGGGGAGGTGGGGAGTAGCATTCCAAGACACCCCCCCTGCATTGAGAGTAGCATGCAGACACAGCTTATGTCACGGACCCTGCCCCCTCTCCCCCACATAACACCAACTTGGAGTAGTAGGGGAACAGTTTCAAATGTTTCTAATGAAGCAAAAGAAGCTACTTGGAGAAGGATTAAGTGAGAAATCAAAATGCATGTGTGCAAGGTAATTGTACCTAGAGAGGTTTCTGGATTGCAACCTAGAAAGTGAAATCTAATGAAAGCAAGTATTTAAAAATTGGCTATGCGGATACAATATTCAGTTTTTAAACTCTGTGTTGTTGTGGAGTGCGGAATGGAATGTTACCCTGCCGTAACATGTGTTCCTTTTAAGTTACCGGTCCCTACACCCTGTTAGGTCAAAAATCATTGACTTCACTGGCACCCATACCAGCAAGTATAATATCAGCAACCTTTTCAGCAACAAATGGCCAGAGCTGAACTTCAGAAGCTTTGCCTGAACTGGATATTCATCTGTGAGTGACAACTAAGGAGAAGTATTCTCCATATTTGGCAATAGAGTGTAACTCAAAAGAAAGCTGTAGCGTATAAAGATTGTAGTCTCTTTTTGTGCTTCATGTCTCTGTACCAACAAACGTATTACAATTGCTGGCATCTAGAGAGTAATAATTCCTTAAGCCACATAAACTGACTTTTCCTGCAGAGTGAAATGGCAAAAATAAAGTCTTGGTTTGTGTTTCATCACACTGATTAGTCATGCATTTTCATTGCACACTTCTTTCTAACAGCGGGGAGTTAGTTTTGACTCTTGTCCAACCAGAATTAATAGACCATTTAAAAATGTTTAAAGAAAATTAAAATAGGAAAGACAGAAGCTGCGTGCAATTAAATTCTTAAATTTGTTTTTGGTAATAATTTTTATTTCTCCAAATTATTGACTTTCTATTAAGTAGGTGACTCATTTCATCTATCTGACTAGTTTTATTGGTCTATCTATATTTAAAGGTGTGTGCACAGTATTTATGAGATTTTAGTAATATATTAATCTGGAATAAAATCACTAATGGCTTGTGCCTTACCATTTTTTTCTGTAAGAATAAGAAAAAGTATTTTTTTTTAAAAAAAAAAAAACCAGATGGATATTAACATGGATGTTTGGGCTTGCCTAGCATTTTTACTCCACTGCTCAGCTGAACAAAAAATTCCCAGAGCAGATTACAAAGTTTAAAAATAGGATGGCCCCTGGCCCTAGACCTACATTCTAAAAGACAAATCACTTCGATGTTGCTAGCACAGCAAAAACAACATGGGGGCAGCAGTTATGATTTACTGGTCTTTGCAGCTTCAGCAGGCGGTGTGATTCTCCAGTGCTTTAACTTCACCCCTAGAGGTGTACTCCATTGTCTCTTGAGACAGACAAATCCCAACAACTTCCACAACAGATCGTGTAGATTTGAAGTGAAAGAATTGTAGTGGCAGCCAAGAACCCATATCTGAACAACATTGTGACACCCATGCAGTACTTTAGTTAATGTCACAACTACACAGTACATTCAAGTTGTTTGTTCTTCTGAAGCACTCTTAGGAAACCATTAACTGTTAAGAATGCTGTGCCATACGAGAAAAGGCTGTAGCATTTGGGACATTTTAGTTTAGAGAAAATGTGATTAAGAGGTGACACAATACAAGTTTATTAAATTATGCATGGAATGGAGAAAAGAGGTAGAGAAAGGTCCCGTCCCCCCTTGCGACACTAGAACATGGACATTCAATGAAGTTGAACGTTGAAAGGATCAGGATTGATAAAGGAATGCACTTTTTCATGTGTCACCTAGTTAAACTACGGAACTTGCTCCCACAAGAGGCACTAATGGCCACCAACTTGGATGGCTTTCATAGAAGATTAGACAAATTCATGGAGGATAAAGACTACCAGTGACTACTAGACATGATAGCAATCCTCTTCTTCCACCGAGGTTTTCAAATACTGTTGCTGGAAACCGCAGGAAGGGAGAATGCCCCTGTGTTCTGGTCCTGCTTGCAGGCTTCCTACAGGCATCTGCTTGGCCACTATGAGAACAAGAGCTGGACTAGATGGGCTATTGGCTCAGATTCTCCAACTGACCCTATTTTCTAGGGACACCCCTGATTTAGAGAAATCATCCTGGTTTCTGATTTGATCCCGGAATATCCCACTTTTCCTTAGGATGTCCCAATTTTCATTTGCCATTTGAAGACAATCCTTTATAGGGAATTTTGTTTATAAAAAAAAAGTTTACATTTTTTAAATGCCTTTATATATGTTGGAAGCTTCCCAGGGTGGCTGGGGCAACCCAGTAAGATGTGTGGAATATAAATAGTAAAATTATCATTATGAAATGGGACATCCATCGGAGAAATGTTGGAGGGTATATGGCTAATCTTGGAGGCTGTTTTTAGGTTTTTATTTAGGGCTTTTAACTTGCTGGAAATGGTCGGTGAACATGGTTTTAGGAGCTGCTTTTATTGCCCATGTTGCTGCTGTTTTTATAAATTGTAGTTTTGTTGTTAGCTCTGCTGCAGAAATGTGGTATATACATTTTTTTAAAAAACAAATGGCAGCCCAAATCTGCCCAAGGCTTTCCTCATGCCACTTCAGAACTGCTTCAGACATTTGGGATCTCTTCTTCCCAACACTTCATGTTGCCATTTTTCTCCAAAACATTCAAGGTCACAGTCTATCTTTCACCTGTATCCGTTTATTCCTGAAGCATAGTTTCTTTAAAAACATACTCACAAAAAAACTTCACCATTGAAGATCGAAGGGAAAGAATTAAGCTCAGTTTGGGCAGTTTTCATTCTAAATTTTCCTTTGAAGAGCAATCTGTTTTTTTCCAGTGGAGATCAACTCACAGTCACGGAAAATATTTTTAGGCAGAGGCTTGAATCACAGCATAGTTACAAGGTAGTAATTAATATCACTAACCATACTTAAGTTACCTTTGAAAGTTATTTAGATTTACAGCAGGAAGCAGCAGCATCCACTTCACTTTATTCAATGTCCTTCTTCAGTATATTGCTTGGGTGGAATGGGGAGCAAATCCATTTGTTCTTGCCACTTGTGGAGTTCCTAGTAACATCACTGTAAGGTACAGTTTCATCATATCAGCAGACATCAATAGGATGCAGACCTGACACCACAATTAGAAAGAGAGATCATTAAATGCAATTAAATTATATATTCTATCAGCATGGGTAAGACAGTAATTATAATGCCTTTGAAGGAGATCAAGAAACAAATGCTTGTTGCACAGCAGTGACTGATGTTGGTGCCTTTTTTGTATTGATTTGGGGGTGGAGGGAAGTAGCTGCATCATTTTCTGGTCCTCTCTCTCTTTTTGTTCTTTTGAAGTTGTAACAAACCATTTTGTGTTGTGCCACATCGTCATGGTAGCCATTTAGTGACTGGTAGCCTTACCACTTTTTCAAAATCCCAAATGTGCCCAAAGGTTGGTGGCCCATGTTTAATAAGTATAATGGGGAATAAACTGTGGTTTTGCTGAAGGCATTGGGTATGTATCTGGTATCAAGCAGCCTGCCTGCTGGTTGATCAATAAGGTTGGTCGATCCTGAGTAGTCCCAACAGGGCCGCCAGTCAGAAGGTTTCCATAGCCCATGGTTCCTGAGTGAAATTCCGGGCAAAGTGAAACTTTCTTGGACTCGTGTATCAGGGTACCTGATGTCTAACGATGAACTCCAATGCCTTATCCTCCAAAAGTTGTGACATTTGCTATGAAGTAGGTAAAAGCCTGCATACTGACCAATTTGTCAGCAGGAAAAAATTCCTTCTTGGCCCTGAATGCAGTGACCAAGTATTCCATAGCAAGGTCCACCAGCCTGCCCTCTTACCTTCAGTCAGGACCACATAGAAACAGGGTGGGTGGGAAAGCCAGCGGCAAACTAGGAGAGAGGGGGCCCGTGGGTGCAGCTTGCTCTTATGAAGGCTGCAACCAGTCCCCCCTCCTCTGATTGGCTCATTCAAATAGGCTTTTGGTGCCAACCCATCTGACCAAGGAGGGGAGGATCTGTATCCCTCCAATGACCAGAGCAGTCAGAAAATGGCTGTGCACAGAACCACCACCACACCAGACCACAAACGCCACTCACCTAGAGTTCAGAGAAGTCTTTTAATTCAGACAACTCTCCTAATTACAGATTGTAGAGGTTTGGAATGATTAGTGTGGCATTCAACTAAGTTTTACTCAGAGCAAACCCATTAAAATTAATTTACCTAACTTAGGCATGTTCATTAGTTTAATTGGGTCTACTCTGAGTAAAAGAGTCATGATTTCCATTGTTCATTGCTTTTAATCAGTTGGATTTTTTTTCTTGTTTGAAGTTCAGCTTTATATTCTACCCATAGAGTTCAGAGAGCTTGCGACTACTACAGCCAGCTGTGATTTAGAACTTCTTTTCTTCGCTGAGAAATAAGTTTTAAAATAGCTTGCTTACTTTTAAAAAAGAAATCAGCTCCATAAGAGCTTTTCTTCCTAACAAAGTCAGTGCTGTCAGAATTTCTGTTTGTATCCCTCTTTTTTTCTTTTTTGAGTGCACCACAGAAAACATTTAAAGAGTGGGTGCTAAACACTTCTCAGGCATTCCCACCTAGCACAGATACATGATTTTAATGTTTGGATATAAGAACATTGCTATGTATTAGAGGTCAGACTAAGTCCAGCCCAAAGGTCAGGCGGAAAGCTCCGTCTTGCAGGCCCTGTGGAAAGATGTCAAATTCCACAGGGCCCTGGTCTCCTGTGGGAGAGCGTTCCACCAAGTCGGGGCCAATACTGAAAAGGCCCTGGCCCTAGTTGAGACCAATCTAGCCACCTTATGGCTCGGGGTCTCCAAAATATTGTTATTTGTGGACCTTAAGGTCCTCCACGGGGCATACCAGGAGAGGCGGTCCCGTAGGACCATAAAAGATATGGATGTACCTGTACCATAAAAAGATATGGATGTACAAGAGCTACATATGTTATGTAATGGACCATGCAATCTGCAGTCATTGGGCCTGGCTTCATCTACGTTATTAACTGTATGACATATTTTTAAACAAGCACTATTTTATCCACCTTTGAGCTGACTTTGAAGATGGTTCAGAAACGGCAGGTGGTGCAGAATTTGGTTGGCGGCTAGATTGTTGACTAGGATTGGATAGTTGGAACATGCAATAATAATTCTGGCCCACGGTTGAGGTATTGAATGGGAAGCTGAATCTCAATGCCCCCAACCTTTGTCCAGCATGCTAACCATTTCAGTAAATTTCACTGTTGGAGAAATTGGGATCAGTCCCTCCAAAAGTACACTCTGGTGGTATAAATGCTGACAAGGATTTGAATCAAAACAAGGCCACTGAAAACAACAGGGCAGTATAAGTATTGTTGGTCAAACTCTTCTTGGTTATCTAAATTCATGTTTGTATGTGTGACACCACCACTTGGTTCTGCTTGAGGGCTGGCACATTTGCTTAAATGTAGTTACATAACTGAGAGCTTGGCATTCAGAGGGACACAATCTCCTAACCACTTTTATACAAGGGTGTGTTCCCCCAACACCTCATACAGCCCAAACAAATGATGGAATCTCAATCAATCAATCAATCAATTTCTATATTAATTTCTATTTACTTATTTATTTATTTCTCTCTCTTCCATATATTTTGTCTCCTCTCTCCTATTGTCTCTCTTAAAGCAGAGGTGAAGGATTTTTTCTGGATTTCACCCCACCCCATCCATTTTATTTTTTTATATACACATATCTCCTGTTGCAGAAGAAAGCTGCTTATCATAACATGCTTGATGTGCTGTGTGCAATTAGAAAGTAGGTGCATTTAATCATGTAGAGAGGTGACCTTTTCCTTAACGATAGCCTCGTTTCATGTCTCAAGTCTAATACGAGGAAAATTAGAGGTGTAATATAAAGAAATGTGGACATTTTCAACACAAGAGAGGAGCTGGTGGTGATTTCATTTTGTCAAAATCCATCAGTAAGTCTCCTGTGGAAGCTTATTGTCCCATAAATTCAGAGATAACTTTGTGTCTGCCCCCACATTGCAGCAATTCTAACAGCAGTATATTGCTTTGCCAGAGACATGAGAATGAGGCAGCCAGCTAATATGCAGGGCACATCTGTTTGATTAAAATCGTACTTCAGTAAAAAGGTTGGGGCTACTGAAAATCTGCACCAGCAACATTGTCTAGTATAGAGGGAAATGATTACACTTCTTGTCGTTTTCTTTTAAACATACAACAGGAAATGGAAGGTGACAGCCAGTTGGTATTCCTTCTGTTGCTTCTCATTAACTAAGTGCTTTGTTTCTGTCAATTTCATTCCATGGTTTAGATAGCAGAATGTTTTCTCTGCTTTTAACCTTAGAAGTACAACAGGACTAAACGACATTCCAGTCTATTACAAAAGTTATACACCAGCTGTGTAAATTCTTACCACAATTTCTTAACTATTCAAGGTTAAGCATTATTTAGAGCAGCCTTTCCCAACCTGGTGCCCTACAACTCCCATGATCCCTAGCTAACAGGAACAATGGTCAGGGATGATGGGAATTGTAGTCCAAAACATCTGGAGGGCTGAAGTTTGGGGATGCCTGGTCAAGGGTGTTGGGAGTTGTAGTCCAAAACATATTGGGGAGCAATAAGGTTGAGAGAGGCTGATTTAGAGGAAACACGGTGACCTGACCAAAGAAGTTAAAGCATTTCTTTATAACTTTATTACCTCATTTTCTTCTAATGTGTTGAAACATTTTATTGGGTCCATATCAAAAGATTGTGAGTTTGGTTCTCCTTTCTGATGAAGACATTGCCTAGTAATTTGGGGGTCATCTCTATTAAACTCCTGCCTGATGCTAAATATAGCTCATTGAAATCAAAGACTTTACTTGTAAATAAGGTTAGGGATGCTACTGTGATTGCTTACTTCCCCATCATTAAAAGAGCAATAATATAAAAATCTAGTGTGGTGAGAAGGTGTGGCGAATCTACATTTCATTTGCATTTTTTTGAGGTGATCAATATTGTTCCACCTCTCTCTGCTTCCTACAGACTTTCTATTTTAAAGCATTCTTGTTTTATCACAGAACTTAATCAAGCTAATAAGATGTTGAAGACTGGAAAGTATCCAATGTAATTCCAGTTTTCGCAAAGGGGTCCAGTAGGGATGCTGGAAATTCCATGCTTGTTAACTAGTGGAAAGTATTGTTAAAGGTGATTTAAGTAAGCATATAGAAATACAAGCCTTGCTGAAGCATGAGCCTCATGAACTATTAGAGTTCTTTGAGAATATCAACATGCATATGGATAGAGTTATTTTGGTTCATATAGTTAGTGTACTTGGACTTTCAAAAAGCTTTCCACAATGAACCTAATCAAAGACTCCTGAGAACCAGTCATGGAATGAGAGGAGAGCTCCTCTTGTGAATCAGGAATCGGTTAAATAGCAGAAAGCAGACAGTAAGAATAAATGGACAGTTCTCCAAATGGAGAGATGTAGGGAGTCCCTCAAGGATTGATACTGGGATCTGTGCTTTTTAACTTGTTGCTCAGATTCAGTTTTATATTTCAGCAGCAATTTATATAAATGTTGACAATGATATTGAAATTATTTTGTGACTGCCGTGAGATCTAAAGGGACTTGGGAAATGGCCAGTTCTGTTCTGATCTTCTCAGCCCAAGTGTGGATTACATGCATTAATAGTTTCCTTTTTGTTTTTGTTTCAGCCTTCATGCTTATACAAGACCAGCTTTCCAAAAGGGAGGGCTAGTACTTGATGCAGTTCCTTTTGGTGTTACCATCTAGACCACGTAAGTAATATTTTACATGTACATAATAGCCCTTTCTGAAAATCAAAGCACCCTTATCATGAACCCACAGAGGCAAGTGAGGTATCATGGGAGCAGGAGTAACTATGGTAATGGTAAAGTAACAACTTCAGTTTCTTGAAATTACCCCCCTCCCCCAAGCACAACCAGCAGCTTAGCAGCTGAGGTGACAGAATCTTAATGAACATTTCACCTGTTGAACGTTTCAGCTGCTCAAAAGTTTTGAAAATGCAGATCTTGAGACAAGAGGCTGCAAAAGTGTTCAAAATTGTATTTAATGTCATGTGCATTTGTCTTGTACTTTCTGTCCAGAGAACAATGAGTCCAGACTACTACTATGGTCAGTGGTACCAAAAGCCACTGAATTAATTGGGAAAATTGATAGGGCTTCAGACTTCACAATGCTAAGCAACAGATCTTTCCAGCCAAAATACTATGAAATTCCATATTTTTTGTTGCTAATATTTATATGCATGTGCCCCCATGTGGTGAAACTTTTGGTTTCATGAACTGGAAACATCTAGTGTCTTATATCTGTAGTTGCACACATTTTATTATGTAAAAAATTAAGCATACCAGTCCTACCCTTCTAATGAATGCAGAGGTTGTATACTTCATTTTTATATATATAAAAAGTAATGGTAGTTATGAAAGTAGCCTAAAGTGGTCAGTTGTCTCAAGTGTCTCAAGGAGTAGTTTAATAGGAAGAAATCTCAAATTATATATATATATATATATATATATATATATATATATATATATATATATATAATATGCAGTTTACTGTTGCCCCTTTGTGTGCATTTTAAATACTTTTGTATGTGATTCTTTTTCTTGTGGTTCTATTTGTAAAATGCCTAATAAAGGTTTGATAGTCAGTTAGTCAGTTGTCTAGCTACTGCCTTTGACAGAATTAAGGGCAATCCGAAGATACAGATGAAAAAAGAGTGAAACTGTTACGACTAAGCTGCACTGATATTCTCCCACGTTGATTGATTGCGTGGACTTCTGTCCTACCACTCATGCCCTGACCATATGGGACAAGAATAATAACAGAGAGAACAATTAAGGATCTAAGAGCAGCCATGCAACTATTTATTTTTAATGTGTCCTTAAACTGCTCTTAAAGAGAGTACGTGAGCACAGGCAAAATCTTGCCAGAGCAATGCTACCAAAGTGTGTTTTGAGATTTTCTTAATGGGAAATAATGTAACAAAAGTGTCAGAGCAAAACCTGATACACAGCACATTTTGTCAGTGTGTAAGCTAAACCTTCTTCTATCAAGACCAGTGCTAAGCTGCTCAAATGAATCCTGGAATGAGGCTTTACCCCCTGTTTCCACATACTGGAACTAGGACACAGAAGCTTGCACAGTGAAGCACAGCTGGTATCCCTAAATTACAGTTTTTGCATGCTGGCTGCAGTGTAATGTCTTTCTATTACACCATTGGGATTATTTTTCAATTCTAGTTTTAGAAGCAGAGCCATTGTCAATGTTCTGAGCCCATACATGTTACTCGCATGTGTATGTGGCTTTTCTTAAGCCATCTCCCCTCTCCCCCCCCCATCCACATTCAAATGGCAAATGTTTTGCAGTGCAACAACAGGATGATTCCCTTAGCCTAGTCAGCTGGTACATAGGCTCCACTCACCCACCAAACAGTTCCTTCATTCTTCTTGCCAGCTTTGTTCTCCAGGCCCTGAGTCCAACCGCCCCAATTTCTAACCACTTTCTGTGGCTTTAGGCTCTGGGTGTCTGTTGCTTTTTGAGTGGGGGCAAAATAGACAACACTGAAAGTTAATCCTGGAGATCGCCGATAAACCACCCGAGTCTCACCTAGCATGTGTGTTACAAGACAATGATCCGTACAGGACCCTGTTGGTTGCAAGGTTTTGGGTCTCAGTCCTAGTGTACAAGTAACGAGCCGGAATGCTCCTCCATGATTCTTGATACCCTAATATAGTTTCCTATATGTCTTATGTAAATACAAAATGATTCATCCAAGGTTCTTCCCCCCAAATGCTGTAGTGTAATCCCACAGATCTACTCTATTTATATGTTGGAAATTTGTATCTCTGTTTTTTACGTCTGATTTATTTTTGTGGTGTGGGCTTATAGCCAAATAAAGATTTATCTATCTATCTATCTATCTATCTGAAAGAAAGTAAAGGCATCTGTATGAAGACCAACTGCAGTTTTTTTCTTGGGAAGAATGGAACACAGTACTTATTTTTCCCCAGAACTTTTTCAGTGGTAGATTTGCTGTCCATGCATTCTTAGAACCTCAGGATTAACACTGCATGGAGAGCAGGTGAAATGTGCTTGCCCACTATCACATTCCCTGTTGACCCCAACCCATGCTTCCCACGCATTTCCCCTTTGGAAAGTTCAACATGCCCAAGATCTAAAACTGGTGAAATCTCTTGCATCCTGTTTTTAGCTGTTTGGATATGTCATGCTATCAATGAAATTTCACCTAGTGGGGACAGAGTTATGAGAAGTAAATGGAAGTAATTTAAAAGACTGTGCTCTTCCTGATTTATTAAAGAGCTTTATGTTTAATTTATAGAAAGGCTGCTGAGTGTCATCTTTAATTTTTATAGGGTAAAAAGTAGAACATAAAAAGTACAGTGTACTTGTAGCTGTTATACAATAGCACCTTTGTGCCTTAACAAAAATTGTAAGGACTGTAGGAAATGGGATTCTGAACCTATTTATTTGGAAACTAATGCTACAGATTTTAATGGCATATCTTCCAAGTAATGACTGATGATTCTATTTATGGCATCCATCTACAAGAAGGGTAGCCAATGCTGTGCGCTTTGTATGTTGTTGGCCTCCAACTCCTATCGACCCTGATAAGTTGCCAAATGACTGAAAGGTATCCTTTTGACCACTCTTTATTTAGTACTTTTGAGAGTGACTTATTTTGGAAGCCCATAATATTTGCACACTGCTTATCACATGAGCAAACTGGTTGAAGAGTGTCCATACTAGTGCTAGAAACTGCTAGAAATGTGTAGCCCTTACTCAGCTCAGCATTGGAACCTCAAATAATTTTCTTAAAATGTTGAAAATACATCTGCTTATGTTTAAAACTTTGTATTAGTAAATATTAGGTAAAGAAAACATCCGGTAGTAATCCTAAAGTAAGTATGTTTAAGAAATCAAACTACTAGTATGAAAATTAATATTTACTGTATGTATATTGTTGACTTAATATTATGTACAACTATTTTAAAAAAAACATACTGTTATTACTTTACAACATTTGTGTGCCACCCCTTAACATACATTTCTTTGGGTAGCTGACAATAAATATGTAAAAAAAAAGTTGTGTGTGTTTTTAAAGCAACATAAAACCATAACGGCCCTGAAGTTAAAGCACAGCTTTTAACAAAATACAGTATGTTTCATTTCTCGCTCATGGTTCATCATGTATGGTGCACCAATTTGCCAGCGCATCAGCTCTCATTGCATTGGATAACAGATAAGTAGAATTGTTTTGACATTCCAGGCTCCTTCTTACACACTCTCTGAAGTGCCTGAAATTTTAAGAGTCACCCTCGAGTAAAAGGTAAAGGTAAAGGGACCCCTGACCATTAGGTCCAGTCGTGACCGACTCTGGGGTTGCGCGCTCATCTCGTATTATTGGCCAAGGGAGCCGGCGTATAGCTTCCAGGTCATGTGGCCAGCATGACAAAGCCGCTTCTGGCAAACCAGAGCAGCACATGGAAATGCCATTTACCTTCCCGCTGTAGCGGTTCCTATTTATCTACTTGCATTTTGACGTGCTTTCAAACTGCTAGGTTGGCAGGAGCTGGGACCAAGCAACGGGAGCTCACCCCGTCACAGGGATTCGAACCGCCGACCTTCTGATCAGCAAGCCCTAGGCTCAGTGGTTTAACCACAGCGCCACCTGGGTCCCTCACCCTCGAGTACCCATGTGCTATTTTGTAAATCTTTCAAAACATAGATTGATACAAATGAAGGTTATATAAATAGAAATATCTGGCTTTTGCACATAACACAGCTAGAATTCAATTTTTTCTTGGAAGTATGTGAACAGTTTTTATCAACTTATTCAAGAATACGTTTCATACATTTTTATTTGAAAAAGTTTTGCCTAAAGGGACAGCAGCTATAATTTAAATTTAGTCTAAATGCAGAACAGTGAAGATTGAAGGATTTGTCCATTAAAAATATTATTCTAAAATGCAGTGGGTTTATTTCCAGCTCATTAACTTAACCTAGTATATTTGTATTACAGGATTCTTTAAAATTCTACATGATTAAAATATTGTAGTGTTCAATTTCTCCTTCTCCTCCAAAGGCTGTCCAGACAGAATGGAAATCTGTATTACATATATTTAATTATATTTTAACTTTTATTGCTAATCTTAATATTAAGGCATAAGCTAGCATTACACACACACACCTTCTGGATTTAGAAATTTTAAGAGGTTATAGCTAAACCTGAAATAAGTTCAGTGTCAATACAAAATCATCCAATGTAGAATGTTTATGATACTGCTGTTAAGAAGTCACTTTAATTTATAGATTCATTTCATGTGTAATACAAAAAGTAATGTCTCTGAAATTCGTATTTGTTAGCTTGAAGTATGAGTTTTGTTAGCCTGCGACACACATCTTAAAATTTACTTGAAAAGTTAACAACCTCGGAAGTCACTCACACCCCCATGTCACTCCTTTCTCTGTTGTTCTGATTGTGGTAGAAAGAAGAGAGGGAGGTCTCCCACTCCCTCTAGGATCGTTGTCAGACAGATTCCCTGGAAATGGGGTTACTTCAGCTTGACAGGCATCGGGGGGGGGGGAGAGGCAGGGGGGGCAAGTGACCTCCCTGCCTTCCTGCCTACTAATGTTGCTAACACCAGAACAGCAATTCAGATAAGGGGTGGAGGGAGGGTGTATTCAAACAAAAGAAGAAAATGAAGAGCAGGGATTTGGAGGATGACATGACAGGGTTGCATCAATGGAACCTTCCTTTTTGCCTCACTGTTTCACATTATTTATCAGAGGGGAAGGATGACAGGTAGAGTGGTTCCATCAGTGTTCAGATACCACCCTGGAAGAGGGAACTTGAGCGTTACCCTGTCAGTGGCCAAGGTGTGTTACTTCGGAAGTTGACCTGGTCACTAATATTAAAATAAAGAAGGCAATGGATTTTGTGGGAATTTCTGCTTTAAAAGGAAGTGGCATATGCCCGCTCTGCCCAGGGCGGGCACGCTCCCGAGGGGAGGGGGCGGCAAGTGAAGGGGGAAGGGGGGGATGCCGTCAGCAAAGCGGTGCAGCTCCCCCCTTCCCCCAATGGCTTGGGGTATGCTTGGGAGTCGCGGGTGGGCGGCACACCAAATGTCACCCCACCACACACCCTTTCCTCTGCCCCTGGCAAGGGCAACCTTTCAACTTTAATAGTGGCCATGATGGTCTGCCAGTAGTGCGTCCTCTTCCAATCTCTCTCTCTCTCTCTCTCTCTCTCTCTCTCTCTCTCTCTCACACACACACACACACACAGAGAGAGAGAGAGAGAGAGAGCGCTTTCTGCAATTCCTTGCTTGTTTCAACTTGTGATATATTTTTCTGTATAGTATTTGTTTCCAAATCACTTGATGGATCTAATATTTCCAGTAGCTTATATTCCAGCAATAAACACATTTTGCTATTCCATAAGTAGGGAAAGTGTTTAGTCAATCTTATTTCTGTATTTTGAAACCATAATTAGTTTTACCCTAGAGGTCCTCTGAGAGAACAAAACTATAGTTTTTGAAGCTCTACTTGTTAATAGTGAGGAAATTATTTTCATGGAACACACTCAATGCTTATGACCTGTGTTTTGACCCTCATCAGATGCAGCATTTTAATACAGACAGCAAAGGATTTTTTATTTTTTATTTTTTTAGAACTGACACCAAAGGAAGAAAATAAATGATTCAAGTCGTGACATGTAAAAGTAACATTTTCCCCTGTTAGTTTCATTTATCTTGTTTCTCCATCACATTATTAGCAAAACTACCAATATACTTGGGGCTATTTTTTCCTAAAAGGTAGGGGGAATAAGGAAAGGAGTAATACAAGCTATAGCATTGCTATTGCTTCATTGGATGCAGATGTAAGGTAGAATAATACTGTTACACTATACCACACAAGGACGCGGGTGGCGCTGTGGGTTAAACCACAGAGCCTAGGGCTTGCCGATCAGAATGTCGGCGGTTCGAATCCCCACGATGGGGTGAGCGCCTGTTGCTCGGTCCCTGCTCCTGCCAACCTAGAAGTTCAAAAGAATGTCAAAGTGCAAGTAGATAAATAGGTACCACTACAGGTAAATGGTGTTTCCGTGTGTTGCTCTGGTTCGCCAGAAGCGGCTTTGTCATGCTGGCCACATGACCTGGAAGCTGTATGCTGGCTCCTTTGGCCAATAACAAGAGATGAGCGCCACAACCCCAGAGTCGGTCATGACTGGACCTAATGGTCAGGGGTCCCTTTACTTTTATCTTTACTATACCACACAAACTTTCCACAAAAGATTAGAAAGCAAAAGTTAACATAATTTGGAAAAAAACTACTCCAGCAGATCGACCTTTTTATTTTTTTTGCATGTTATCAGATGTTGATAGTAGAATTATGGGTGTTAACTGGTCATGGTTCGTGGGTATTTTAAAAGGAACATATTGAAGGGTTTCTGTGTCTTTAGATGATGGAAAGCACAGCGATGGGTATCTAAGTCATGGCCATTCCTTCTATGAAATGGGGGGGGGGTCCCTAGTTTATCCAAGATGTGGATTACTTTGGGTTTATTTTACAGAATGACAATAAAATAGCAGGTGCCTGCTAAAAAAAAACCCCTCCTACATGGATGAAAGGACTGCAGCCAATCCTCAGACTATGATCCTTTCTAGCAGGCTTTAGAAAGATGGCCTATCTTGGCAACCTCCTAACTTGGAAAAGTCACTTACCAGCACATTGTTAAATACTAATCTTGTTGTTGTTGTTTAGTCGTTTAGTCGTGTCCGACTCTTCGGGACCCCATGGACCATAGCACGCCAGGCACTCCTGTCTCGCACTGCCTCCCGCAGTTTGGTCAAACTCATGTTCGTAGCTTCGAGAACACTGTCCAACCATCTCGTCCTCTGTCGTCCCCTTCTCCTAGTGCCCTCAATCTTTCCCAACATCAGGGTCTTTTCCAAGGATTCTTCTCTTCTCATGAGGTGGCCACAGTATTGGAGCCTCAGCTTCACGATCTGTCCTTCCAGGGAGCACTCTAATCTTGCATTCAGTTAAATGGTGCCTGTCTATGACAGTACAAAATCACAAGAGATAGTAACAGATGTTCCATAGGACAGGCCTCGCCACTCTGTTTTGCGTGGCTATACCAGGTTTGAGAAGGATGCTGCTAGTCACAATGGCTATACACTCCCTCAAGACTCATAGCCAGTATGCTTCTGAATAACAGTTGCTGGGGATCACAGGTGGCGATCAGACCCTCTAAGTGTCGCTTTTTTCCAGGGGCATCCCTGATTTAAAGAAGGAACCCTGGTTTCTGATTTGATCCCTGGAATCTCCTGCTTTTCCTTAGGATGTCCCTATTTTCATTGGAGAAATGTTGGAGGGTATGGAGTTATCCGAACCCTGAGCCATCTGAAGACACCCCTGTATTAAATGTATTATAATAATAATAATAATAATAATAATAATAATAATATATTATTATTATTATTATTATTATTATTATTATTATTATTATTTATACCCCGCCCATCTGGCTGGGTTTCCTCAGCCACTCTGGGCGGCTTCCAACAGAAAATAAAACACAGTAATCTATTAAACATTAAAAGCCTCCCTGAACAGGGCTGCCTTCAGATGTCTTCTAAAAGTCTGGTAGTTGTTTTCCTCTTTGACATCTGTTGGGAGGGCGTTCCACAGGGCAGGCGCCACCACCGAGAAGGCCCTCTGCCTAGTTCCCTGCAACTTGGCTTCTCGCAATGAGGGAACCACCAGAAGGCCCTTGGTGCTGGACCTCAGTGTCCGGGCGGAATGATGGAGGTGGAGACGCTCCTTCAGGTATACTGGACCGAGGCCATTTAGGGCTTTAAAGGTCAGCACCAACACTTTGAATTGTGCTCGGAAACATACTGGGAGCCAATGTAGATCTTTCAAGACCGGTGTTATGTGGTCTCGGCGGCCGCTCCCTGTCACCAGTCTAGCTGCCGCATTCTGGATTAGTTGTAGTTTCCGAGTCACCTTCAAAGGTAGCCCCACGTAGAGCGCATTGCAGTAGTCCAAGCGGGAGATAACTAGAGCATGCACCACTCTGGCTAGACCAGGCATGTCAAACCTGCGGCCCTCCAGATGTTTTGGACTACAATTCCCATCTTCCCCAACCACTGGTCCTGCTAGCTAGGGATCATGGGAGTTGTAGGCCAAAACATCTGGAGGGCCGCAGGTTTGACATGCCTGGGCTAGACAGTCTGCAGGCAGGTAGGGTCTCAGCCTGCATACCGGATGGAGCTGATAGACAGCTGCCCTGGACACAGAATTGACCTGTGCCTCCATGGACAGCTCCATGGACAGAATGACTCCCAGGCTGCGCACCTGGTCCTTCAGGGGCACAGTTACCCCATTCAGGACCAGGGAGTCCTGCACACCTGCCCGCCTCCTGTCCCCCACGAACAGTACTTCTGTCTTGTCAGGATTCAACCTCAATCTGTTAGCCGCCATCCATCCTCCAACCGCCTCCAGGCACTCACACAGGACCTTCACTGCCTTCACCGGTTCTGATTTGAAAGAGAGGAAGAGCTGGGTATCATCCGCATACTGATGAACACCCAGCCCAAACCCCCTGATGATCTCTCCCAGTGGCTGCATGTAGATGTTAAAAAGCATGGGGGAGAGGACAGAACCCTGAGGCACCCCACAAGTGAGAGGCCAGGGGTCTGAACATTCATCCCCCACCACCACTTTCTGAACATGGCCCAGGAGGAAGGAGCTGAACCACTGTATAACAGTGCCCCCAGCTCCCAAACCCTCTAGACCAGGCATGTCAAACCTTCGGCCCTCCAGATGTTTTGGCCTACAACTCCCATGATCCCTAGCTAGCAGGACCAGTGGTTGGGGAAGATGGGAATTGTGGTCCAAAACATCTGGAGGGCCGCAGGTTTGACATGCCTGCTCTAGACAGTCCAGAAGGATGTTATGGTTGATGATGTCAAAAGCCGCTGAGAGATCCAGCAGGACTAGGAAACAGCTCTCACCTTTGTCCCTAGCCCGCCGAAGATCATCAACCAGTGAGACCAGGGCAGTTTCAGTCCCATGATGAGGCCTGAATCCCGACTGGAAGGGATCCAAATTGTCCGCTTCTTCCAGGCGTGCCTGGAGTTGTTCAGCCACCACTCGCTCAATCACCTTGCCCAAGAATGGAAGATTTGAGACTGGGCGATAGTTGGCCATATTAACCGCATCTAAAGATGGTTTTTTAAGAAGCAGTTTAATGACCGCCTCTTTCAGCGGGTCTGGGAATACTCCCTCATAGAGGGAAGCATTTACCACCCCGCGGAGCCCATCACCCAGCCCTTCCCGGCTCGCTTTTATTAGCCAGGATGGGCAAGGGTCAAGGAGACAGGTGGTTGGTTTCACTCGTCCAAGCAGCCTGTCCACATCCTCGGAGGTAACAGATTGAAATTGATCCCATGAAACATGACTAGACATGTTTAATGTTTTGTTATATTGTTATATATGTTGGAAGCTGCCCAGGTGCTGGGGCAACCCCAATAAGATGTGAGGGGTATAAATAGTAAAATTATCATTATGGAATGGGACGTCCCTATTTTCATCAGAGAAATGTTAAAGGGTATGGGAGAGAGTGCTGCTGTGCTCAGATTCTGTTTGCTGGCAGTTGGTTTGCCACTGTGAGAACAGGATGTTGGACCAGATGCTTCTTTCTTCTGATCCAGCAGCGCTCTTACTGGGTCCCGAATACTTGTTTAAATCTTTCATTTGTGCCTTGTTTTGAAGAATGGGAACACATGTTTTATTTGGGGAGTTCTCGGGAAGCAGCAGGTCATGTTGTGTGTTCTTGTGGTAGATAAGAATAGCAGTCAGGTGTCATATAGCCGTCATAATGAAAAAGAACTTATATGACTTGGGCAGTGGGCCAGTTTAATGGTAATGTTGAAGTAATTGGTCCTGTTTGAATTTCTTTAGGACTCCTTCCTGTGGATCCATATTACAATGGTGTCATACATTGTACATAAAAAAGGAACTTTGGGATAGCGATGAGGGAGTATTGCTTGGAATCATTCATAGATATGTTAGCATACTATGGAAGTGGGCAAAATGTTACTAATCTGGAGGCATCTTTTCCCCCTGAGCAAACTGAGGTACCTGGAGCAACATATTAACTACATTTACACTTTACATAACAATAAACTACAGTAAATTCAACAATTTGAACACACCCTACATTCCAGTGGAAGATCTTTTATGGACAATCTGCATTTCATGGAAGATTGTTCATCTTTAATATTTTCACTGAGAAATTCCCAAAAAGTAACCAAAGAGCCATAGTAAAGAAGTGAAAGTTAGCCAATAAGAGAAGGGAACAGATCTTTTAAAAATGTAAAATAATGTAAAGCTGAAAATTGTAAAGTTTACAGGTGAGGCTTGTGCCTGAAACAATTTGTCATAAACAAGAGTGGGGGGTAGAAACCCTTTCATTGCAAATAAAATCTAATAAAATACATATGTATTGGACATGACCTCAACTTGTTAAAAATTTCATTTCTGACTATATATGAGAATCTGCAATACTAAGCCACAGTGAGTTTAGTTTACCTCATCATGATGAAAACATGCATTGGTATTCTCAGCTATTAAGTCTGTGCTTCCACAAAGTCTGGTACCAAAGACCTGCCGATTTACTTCTTAAAGCTATGAATTCTTATTTTTAAACCTCTAGTTATTGCTTTAAAGAATGTTTCATCTACTGACCATACTCTTACAAATGCATTTTCCAGGAGCTGAAGGATTGCTAGCAAGGTATTTCCTGAAGAATGCAAACTATTCCTGATGTGTTACTAGTTTATACCTAATCAGTACTTAAAACACTTGAGACAAAAATGATTGTACAGCTTTCAGTTTCAACATCATCAAACATGTGTATACAACTTCCAGCTTTTTGTTGAATTAAACTGAAGTGTGTTGAATTAAATTAGAATGTTTTGAATGTTAAATCTTTGGATTATCAAATGTTTACAATTTTCACATCATAATCCTTTGTTGGTTAACAAGCAATTCATTTAGAATAACTAGCCTCCTGCAGCCAAAGCTTTGGCTGGCTACTTCTTCACAATATTTGGAATTCATCCAAATATTCAAGCTCCTCACTGCCTCATAGAACTCCTTAATCTGAGGTCCCACAATTTCCATCATGTGTCTTTCATTTGCGCTCCTCTAGTTGCATTTAGTGTGGGTAGGTAAGTAGAGGAGTGCATAGCCAGCAGCTGGAAGCATGTTGTGTAGTGAGCACTTAACTAACCACCTGCTATTATTGGTCAACTTGGGAGGTCGCTGCATGGTTTTGTGCAACCAAGGCCTGGTAGGTGCCACCTTCTGAATGCTGGCACCTGCCAAGTAGCACATCATGGATTCCCTTTATAGGAAGATGGCTATTTGCTGTGTTGTTTTTCTATAAAAAGAGGTGCTGGAACTCACCATGAATGCCTCCATTGTTCTGTTATAATGGCAATGGTGCCCACCTGAGAGGTGCCAGAACTGAGTTCTGGCGAGCTCCAGCTGAAGAAAGCCCTGGCTGTTTGCCTCCTATCATGCCAGCTTGGGTGATATAGTTTATCTAGGGTGGAGCTTATCTAATGCTGAATCTTGAGAATTACTTCCTGATAAGGAAGTGAGAAAACCTGGCAGTGGTGGGTGGCTGCTTTTGGCACGCGTTCATTGACTCTGTGTTCTCATCTAATCTTGCTTGACTGCAGTGATGCAACATCAACTTACCTGTTTTCCTTTGAAAAGGTGAACAGGGTAGGCACAGATGTGCACATGCGTGTCACTGCAGGATGAACAAATTGCCCTCTGGAGTGAGCACACCCATCTGTTGGTGGATCTGAGTCTGTGGCAAGTGGTAGTGATTTGAAGGCAACACCACATTTACTCACCCTGATCCTTGGAAGTGAGCACCACCACTTCCTTGTTGCAGATAGGTTAAACAGATAACATTTTTGGGGGGATAAATAAGATCCCTTCTACTTTCAACGTATAAAGCCCTCCATGGCTTGAGAACTCAATACCTAATGCTCCTTTTTGTATGCATCTATCTCCATACTTCAGGATTATCTACAGGCACCCTTATTGGTGTGCCGCCTCAAGCTCAAATTCAGAGGGTGGCCACAAGAGAAAGTGTTTTTTTGTGTGTAAAGGATCCCAGCTGTGGAATGTGCTCTCCAGGGGAGCTTGCCTGGGACACCACCCTTTTGGCACCAGTCTAAGTCCCCCCCCCCCGTTTTCTCAGGTCTTTTGACATCTTGCTTTTAGTAAATAGGATATGTCTGGTGGCTTTAAGTGCCTGTCTTAGATAATCATTTCACTTCTTGTGCTCTTTATCATATTTTATTGTTCTGGTCTTTTGTATGATTTTGTACGCTTGTTGAATTTTTTTAAAAAAGATTATTGTGGATTTTCATTTATACCATCATCTTGCTGTTATGTTTTATTTTTCTGTCTTGATGCCTGGATAATTTATTTTATGAGGAGTCTCAGAAGCACAGAAATAATACAGTAATTAATTTTCTCCCTCTTCAAATGGATTGATTCCCATAAATCACATTTTCACAAGTCTGCATTCCATCTGTCCATTTTCTTGATGGAATGAAAAGCAATCAACTGCAACGATCTGCAAGCTTCTTCAAATAAAGGTCTAGGTGACATCCTGAAATTAAAGCTCAGGGAAACTTTCTATTGCAGTGGAGCTTCAATTGGTTTAAGCTGGCATGCAGAGCAAAATCCAGGAAGAGCAACTTCTTCTGAAATTGGCATTATGTTATTTGTTGTACTTATATTTATTATGCAGTTTTAATTATATATATTTTTTCGGGATTGTAGTTTATTGATATTTGCCAGCTGACCTGGGAAAATATTTGTGAAAAGTGGTGTATTTATATTTAAATACATATTTTCCATGATGGTTATGTATTGTCAGCACACATGATGCTTTACTGCTAAACATAAGCCAAAAAAGATGCTGCTAGGAGGAAGGGTGGTGTGGGTGGAAGCAGAAGCCAGAAAATAGCGGAGATGTGAAAATGCAGTTGCACTTTGATTTCAGTTAGGTGAAGTCTCAGTTCTGCTCTGAATGTGATATCGGGCTTATTGCCAAATGTGATGGGGCAAGTCCAGCTATTTAAAATGTGACAGCTACTAGAAGCATGCAGCCAAAAGTTGGACTAATTGGTACGAATCAGTATGCATAATCCAACCTCACTCTCATCCTGCTCCCTCCCTTTCTAAGGTAGTCTGTTCACAGTGCTACAATGTTAGTAAAAACCACACCATCGGGAACAATGGAAACAATGGGAAAGGGTTGAGCAAAGAAATGTAATCACAATGACTTGTGTATACTCTGGGTGGTGTTGGGTAGAAGTGACTGGACATATGGAACTGAATAAGGAACAAGTCATTGGAAAACCCCTGCAGGAGCCAGCTCACATGGCAGATAAGGCATTGGGCTGGATCTTTAGTTGAGCAGGTGCTTGTTAAAAGGGGTCCAGGAGTGGTCACTCTGTCCAGGAGCTCACACAGGGGCTGATGGGCCAAACCCCCTTGCAGAAATGGTGGCCGTGGCATCAGGTCCGTGTCAGGGGTGACTTCCCAGCACAGGGTCAACCCCACTGGGTTCCGATCAGCCAGCATTCAGGCAGCTTGATACATGCCCAATGCCTTGGCCAAACCTTCTCACACCTGCAATCAATAAAGTATACCCAATGCCAATCTCTTGTGTTCATTTCTATGGTCTACCCCACACTAGGCTGCAGGCATCATCACACACCCCTGACGGCAACTGGAACCAGAGTGCAGCCTGTGCATTGCAGGCAAGCGGGATTTGGTTAGATAAGGGAAACGAGGAAATCTGGGGTTGTGAGATCAGGAGCCAAAGGCCACAGGTTTCCCTTGAAGAATTGCATGGAAGTGTGATTCTGCAAGGTGGAGAGAGGAAATAGAATTTTTATCCTGGAACGCGAGAAGTCTGGCTAGAATCCTGAACAGAAGATTCTACACTGCAATGTTTTGTTGCAGACCCACTTTTAGATAGATAGAGTAATAACCTGTCCATAAAAGAAGGTTCATCTAGCATTTTGCCCTTTTATACTCTACTCCTCCTTTCTGTTTCATAATACAGTAACTCTTCCATGGAGAGTGTCTTTTGGGTGTTCTCCTTATTAGTCTCAGTGCCAAGGTGTCATATATCCTTTATCTCTTTCATAAGACAGAGATCTTTGTACTTTCTTACTTTGTTTCTTTTTACACTTAGGGGCAGGGAAGCTTCTCTGACCATTTCTATTTCTGCTTGGTGCCAAATGGATTTCTGTTAGAGGAAAATTAGTAATACTTTCCTAATGAGTGGATAAGAAAATCAGGGATTGATATTGGGCAGCTGAGTTTCAATTGCCTTTATAAGTATATCCCAAAAGTGTTTTTCTGAGTTCAACACTGAACATTTAATTTCTAGAACTGTCACAGAACAAGGCCTGCTTGACTGACTGACTGAATGCCTAAGGAAACATTCTTATGGACTTTTATCTCATCCGGAACTCACCGGAACTCGGTTCCGGCACCTCTCAGGTGGGCACCATTGCCATTATAAGAGAAAAGGGGAAGTGTTCATGGTGAGTTCCAGCACCTCTTTTTTCTAGAAAAATAGCCCTGCTTATGGGCATACTTTTGGGGAATCACTTGATATGTATCCGTTTCTCACTAGGTGCCAATACAGTGGTACCTCGGTTTATGAACACAATTGGTTCCGGAAGTCTGTTCATAAACTGAAGCGTTCATAAACTGAAGCGAACTTTCCCATTGAAAGTAATGGAAAGTGGATTAATCCATTCTAGATGGTCCACGGGGTACTTAAACTGAAGCGTTCATAAACTGAAGCGAACTTTCCCATTGAAAGTAATGGAAAGTGGATTAATCCGTTCCAGATGGGTCCGCGGAGTACTTAAACTGAAGCGTTCATAAACTGAAGCATGGGTGTAATTGGTTCTGGAAGTCTGTTCATAAACTGAAGCGTTCATAAACTGAAGCAAACTTTCCCATTGAAAGTAATGGAAAATGAATTAATCCGTTCCAGATGGGTCCGCGGCGTTCATAAACCGAAAATTCATAAACCGAGGTGTTCATAAACCGAGGTTCCACTGTAGTTAAATTACATTTGAATGAGCTACAGTGATTCAAATTTTGTTGCAATTGTAGTTTTTCTTTAAGAGCATAGCTTGGTACTATGTGTCGAACTTCAATGCTGATCTTTTACTCCCATAACTCCAGAAGGGCTCAATATTGTTATTGCACCTGCTTTTCATCCCCTGTAAGTCAATTTCACAGCCCATTTGTGAAGCCTTAAGGTGAAATGGTGACTGTCTCCCACTAAATTCATGGCAAATCAGAGTCTGACTCTCTGAGATCAGAGACTAAGCAATCTTATTATATCTGCCAGGATTTTCGGGATGTTCTTTTCGGAAGAAAGTTCAGAAGCTGGAGAAAGGTAAAAACAAAATCCATATATTGATATATGAAGCTTGATCTTGATGGGACTAGCATCTTGCCTCATCATTATTTTTGTTACGTGCTTGAGAGATTCACAAAAGTCTTAAAGGAGTTATTCTATGTGTGTGTCACAACTTGACCAATTATTGTAACACAAGAGATCTTTTTAAACTCCAGAAGGTAGAGAGAGGACAAACTTGGCATAAAATGCAAAGTTATCATACTTTCCCATGAAAGTTAATTTGATTCACTTATTACAAGATTTAAAGTATGAAAATATTTCACTAGTAAAGGAAGAAAGTGAAGCAATAACTTCATAGTTCAAATTATGTTTTGCAGAGAGAACTCTCTGAGGTTACTTCATATCTGTCTTTGATAGGGTTATTGTGTGACAACTATCAGCAAAGCTGTTAAACCCTCAGATATTGATTGAATTATCTGTCCTTTTTGAAAGCTTTAAACCTTTCTTATTTGTGCCACAGACTTTGTTTTCTAACTCTGCATGCTAGAATCTTGTTTTACTTCTTGGATATCTTATATAAAAATGTGAACACATCCCTGAGAGTAAGCCTTTCAGCCAAAACTCCCCCACATCTTCAAAGCTCAAAATACCCATAGATGTCTCCTCCATTCTCAAGAGACATTCTCTGAACTGCCTTCTCCATTAACCATTCTGATAAATCTTTAAATCTGGGTGCGCACTTGTGTAATACTTAATCATGCATTTTTGGACGGATTAGAAAAGTTTAGAAAAGGAGGGTAGTTTAATTATTTTCATTTTTTATTTGTATAAAATAAATTGAATCTTGTCAGGCTTCAACATTTCCCTTCCGGGGGGTGGGGTGGGGAGAATCCAGTAAGTAGGCTAAACCATAAACTTAATGGAGAAAAGATTGACTTCAGATAATATATCACTCAAGATTTTTTTTTCCTAAGCAATTTATTCTTCCTCTATCTGAAAAGGGGGAGGTGAGAAAAAAGTTTCTTGCAAGGGAGAAATAGAATTTACATACAGAAGCATGAATATTTTAAACACAGACTTTAAAATCTTAACTTCTTTAATATTTTCAGTTTTACATATCAGACAAACCATCAGTTGTAATTCTAACTTCATTTAGAGAGGGAATAATGCAACGGGGAATTTATACAGTAATGCTGTCTGCCTTGGCTCAAACAGATGTTTGAAGTGTTTGTAACAACAACAGAAAACACATTAAAGCTGTAGCTGTTTGTATGAGACTTTTAAAAAGAATCTTAGTTGCCGCTATGCTTGTCTGTGGAAATATAGTGCAGAGCAGAAACAACGAAACCCTGCGTCCAAGTGTATCCTTGCTCCTGTACTGCATCACTCCTTCAGAGCCTGGCCTCAGTCTGAGCAAGTCATCCTTCTGGCCATGCTTCTACCCACTGCCCCCCAGCTGGAGATATGAGAAAGAACCCCAGCGAAGAGCCTGCCTCTGCTCCACCAAATACTGCTGGCACTCTGCTGTTTTCTGTTTGAGTCCGTGAGCCCTGACTGTCTTTATACATGTTGAAATGCAGGGGGAGAGGTGGGGGTGCAACCAGCCAGTTCCACCTGCAAATTGTGTTGGTGGAGAAGGCAGCATATATTGCCCTGGTCCAAAAGTAATAACTTTGCTATGTAACACACCCATTGAACTATCAGGTCAATCAAAGGAGGCACCATTTTTTTCCTCCTGGCCCCACTAGGCAACCACATGCTATGGCATCAGGGTGGATGGAGGAGTGTGAGACCCGTTGAAGCAATAATGTATAATCAAGGCAGGGCTGGATTAAATATCCAAGCCGCCTGCCTTTTTCAAACTGACCAATCCTTTTCCTGGGTGTGACCTTCCTATTGGAATGCATCCACTCTTCCCAGACCCAAAAAGCCTTGCAACAGGTGCTTGGCGAAGGACTGTTTTATTTCCATGTGATGTAAATAATTGTACCATGAGCTGTGCCTATTTTACAATCATTAAAATGCCCAGGCTCTAAGGGAGACATCATAGTTTGAAGCACTTTGCTGAAGTATTGATAAACTACCATCAGTATGCAGTTCACTCTTAGGAATTGCTTTGGGGCACCTATTTCAACTGAAAAGCACGCTGTCAAACAAAATCGCTTATGGAATTTTCTATTGTTTCTTTTATAACCCACTATTGTGAAGAAAAGGTTTTTTCCCCCAAGCTTGGATTTAATAACTGCAACCCAGTTCCGAGTTATTAATGGATTTATAAGATTACTGATTCCCAGGTGAACAGTGGGGGGGGGGGCTCTCCTATTTGCTTTTTAGGAACCTGATATTACTTTTGTTCCTGTGATATGCCCTACCTTTTTTCCTCATATTTATTTCAGAAAATAGGACTTGGTTGAAGAAAATTGGTGATTTTATGCCTTTTCCCATGAAAATATATATATAAATTTACAAAGTACAAATAGCAATGCCATAAAAGGCAGAGCAGAAATATTTCAAGAACCCAAAACAGTGCAACTCCTGCAATCCATCAAAACTTCCAAAGGAGGAATTTGAATGTTGAGTGACAGAATTCTACAACTCACATGCCCAGCACCTAGTTGGAGGTGCCCTCTTGCCTTAGATCAGTGATGGTCAAACTCGTCCCTCCAGCTGTTTTGGGACTACAACTCCCATCATCCCTAGCTAACAGGACCAGTGGTCAGGGATGATGGGAATTGTAGTCCCAAAACAGCTGCGGGGCCAAGTTGGCCATCACTGCCTTAGATGAACCTTTTGCTCATGGAAGGACCTCCCTGTAGCCAAAACAATGTATTCATTCCTTACAGGCCAGAGGATAGGCTCAGATGACAGGTGCACTTCGCTCGTGAATATAGTGGCCTGGTTGTTAGCCGCACAACACACAGTTGCAAACAGTGCATGTCATGGTGAACATCACAAAATGGAAAGTATGGGTTAAAATACTTCACTTTTTTGCCTAAATCCTTGAATGTTCTGTTTGAACAACCTGCCTACATTGCAGCATAAGCACAAGAGCCTATTTCATGTTGTCTTGCAGTACATTATGCCCTTGGAGCAACTTGATGTTAAAGGTAGTATAGGTGTTTAGAGGGGAGAGTTTAGATTCCCATTTCCCCACTTCCTCTCCAGCAGTCTTCTGTTCCTGTACTTTCAGCACTTAAAATCAGATGGAGGTGACACAGCACTGAATCAGTATCTATTAAGATGGCCAGTAACTGACTCCATTATGGCCTTTCAGACATGGCTTTGTGGAGACGGGTTGAATCTGTCAACCACTTTCTTTGGATCTCAAGCTCTCTTAAGGAGTTGTTCAAAACTGGAAATTTGTTGTTCAGTTGGTTTAAGAGTAGAAATAACCTCACTGGTTGTCTTGCAAAATGTGTTCTCTCTTTTTAAGGCTCTGAGATTTACGAGTTAATTAGGCACCTCTTTGCTGCCTAAATTGGCTTTTCATATCTAAGGTTTAATGATCCAAATCAAAACAATAGTGCCAGCACATGGCTTTTTAATTTTTACCCAAATCATTCTTACGTTTTTTGGAATGTTTTTAATCCTCCAGTCACTTGGTTCACCCTGAAAGCTTGGCTTGCATGTATGAAGTCTGTGGGAAAAAGAATTATCTTAATTTTTCATTCAATAAACCTCTCAATGCGAAATCAACATTTCATTACCACCTTTATTTAAAATTAAGATTAATGTTTTAACATGCCTACATACATTCAAGAGTATATTTTCTCTGGATTTCTTGGCATGAACCATAGTCGCATTTTTCTTTTATGTCTGTCGTTCTTTTCCTTAGGAAGTAACATGCTAGTAGCTGTTTACAAAAATAATAACTTGATTTGAATAAAAATAGTAGTAATAATAATTTCTATATTTATCGAGGTGGAGACGTGAGTATGGAAGGAAAGAGATGGCAACCATAGATGATAATTTAGGTTTCTAGCTAGTTGTTTCAACTTCTTTTCTTTTCTTTTCTCCTGGACAGTGAATTAGTAGAAATAACTGATTTATTGTCCAATTTGTTGCCCAATGTATTTGCTTGTTGAGAAAGTTATCATTTTGACACATGAACGCTTCTGCACAGAAAACTATTTTAGTACATCCTTTTGCCACAAAAGATTGCTCAGCTTTGGCACCATTTAAAGAAAGGATTTCTTTACTGTGTAATCCTAGTCAAACAAGACAGCGTGTAATGAATGTGGTGATGTCCTACTAATCAGATTTGGTTATGTGATGATATCGCTAAAGGCAAATTAAACTGTCTCTTTGCCCTCACTTTGAGTCACGTGCACCGCCTTGCTCCCATGATAGAGGGGACCCAGGGTCGTGTGACATCAGTGCATTGTGCGTGCATGATCCACAGTGTGCTGGCGTTACATGTGCACACCTGGCAGTACGCATGTGTGGCCGCTGCAGAAGTTGGGGGCGGCCCTCTGGATTAGAACTTTGTGGGGGCCACCCCCCAATACTTGGCACCCCTGCTATGACTAGCTGGAGGGAAAGTGTATACCCAATTCTCTTTTTAGTTCTTGTTTTTAATGGGCGCCGAAACCCATATCTTGATGAAAGTGCTATGGATGCCAGTACAAAATGGCTGTCATGGGCGGCAGCAAAAAAATAACAAATAAAAATATGATGGTACTCTGTATTAGTGAGTTTGGTCACAACCCCGTTACCACCACTGTATATACTGTTTGCTAGGGCAACCTTGCTGATGCTGGTGGTCTTGCTGTCAGGGTATTTGCTTTTCGCTTTTGCCTGTATGCATCACCGCACCACAATATTTTGCCCCAATCCAATTCTAATCATACATACAGTGGTACCTCGGTTTAAGTACACAATTGGTTCCGGAAGTCTGTACTTAATCTGAAGCGAGCTTTCCCATTGAAAGCAATGGAAAGTGGATTAATCCGTTCCAGATGGGTCTGCGGAGTACTCAACCTGAAAGTACTCAAACCGAAGCGTACTTGAACCGAGGTATGACTGTAGTTCCACGTGATGAGCTGGGACAGAATAGAATATGCTTCAATTTAAAAGTAAAGTTGTGTAGATAGATGACACCTGCACATCCAGATGTGGATGTTATCAATTGTCCTACACTGACTTTGCATGATGGCTTGTAAGAGTTTGTAAATGGTCATCTCATTCACTATACCTAGTCAACCCCAGTAAATGCAACAAGCTCCAGAGTTCCTCCTGTTATTGTAGCTAGGGATGTAGTAGCGATGCAATGTGCTTCTGATAACTTCTGAGCATCTAGGAAATGAGGTTGTCCTCTACCACCCTCTGCACCCCTGGAGCTAGGGACCAGAACAGTGAATTTCTCCTGAAGGATTCTGGCAACTACACATTTTGGGTTCACTAACAAAATACTAAGAACTTTGGGAGACAATACCCAACACACTGTACAGGTTCCGCATGAATCACAAGACCTAAAATAAAGATGTAAAAAAAAACAGCAACAACTGCCCGCAACCACCTTCCACCACACCCCAGCCCAAGGGTCTGTCCATCATCCTCAGCTTTTGTAGCTGGAGTCAGTCTTAGCCCTGCCCTCCCAGGCCAAGTGGGAAAAGGACAGAAAGGCAGGAAGCAGATCTTCCAGGACTCACAGCCAAGGTGGTCTCTGGTCTTTCAGCAGCCTCAGCTTTCAGTATACACTGATACTTCTGAATATTATATTAAAGATTATGGCTATATCATATTTCTTATCTGCTGATAATCTGACTTGAATGTATTGGGGACTTTGATCTTTGTGAATTCCAAGCTAAATTGACCTGAGTTACTCCTTCTCAGCTAATGTGTGGGTTGAAACATAGTTATCCAGTAGTTGTTTACTTCCTGACTCTTCCAATGCAGATCTGAGCTCAAAACCAGAGAAAGTACATCCAGAATGCATATTTGGGGGTGGGGGGGGGGAACTATTTAGAAATGTGTATTTTGAAAGTAATTTTCTTTAAATACTATCTGAATGCATATTTCTCTGTAGATAATTGTTGATTGAAAAGGACATTTAATGCAGAGATTTCCATGGTAGGGGAAGCACATTTTTCCAGTTCTCAATGAGCAGTGCATTTTCTGGGGAAATGCCAGCAGATCCTTGCCCAAAGTAGCACATCAGTTACAGTAGATAGTACAGAAGAGTATTACAAATCTTATTAGAGAATAATATTATCATAGAAAAATCTTATTTCCATCTTTAAGAAGACAGAAATCATGATTAGAAATCTGTATGAAATCCAGAATAATGCAGATTGAAGGTATGATTAGTAATCTGGTAGCAGGTGCATTTGCAATAAATAGGGAAAAAATATTTTGAGTTGACGGAGAATTGTATATTAATTTAAAAGGAAGGAGGCATTGCAAATTCTGAAATGCTCATGAAGTTGTTTAAATTGTTCAAGCTAAACTAGATTGTTAGAGGTCTTGCCACTCCCTAGTTCTTTAAACTAGCACTGCACTGCAATTGTCCTCCCCTTTTAATAACAGTAATAGCATTAATAACTATTTCCTGTTTGTGGATTGTGGCTCAGAGTACTGTAATTCTTTTTACTTCTTGACTTCCAATATTTGCAGTTTGTTTCATGCAGAGCTATTTGCAAACTGTTGCCAGATTAGACTTGAAGTAAGCTGATTTTTATCAAGCCCTGGGTAATTCTGACCATTTCATCTGACAATTTTAGTACTGTACCATGGCAGCTGACCTGTGTAAGTGAAGGATTAGAGTAGCATCAGTATACTGATAAATATTTTTTGGAAGCATTGTTTCAACATGTGCTCATTAAAGGTAAGAGAAAAATCTATTGCCTTTTGTGTTTCAAACAAAAGATTTACCGAGGTCTGTAGGCATTTTTAGTTTTGTTATACTTAAACAAGGAGGCTTTAAAATAATGGGGGTGTTACATAGCAAAGTTATTACTGTGATGCCCTTCGCATTAACGATTAAGAAAAGTATGAGTATCTGTCATAGGTTTCTTTGAATAAACTGCTAGATTACTGCTATTTAAACATTAAATGTGTGTTAAAACAAAACACAATATGTATGCTACATGCTTTCCATTTAGCTTTACAGTGTCATTTTTCTTTTAATATTGTTGTTGAAAGAGAGCACTGTATTTTCCTTAGGACAGTTAGTGTTTGATTAGGAGTAGATAATCCTCCGTACAAGTCAATAAGCCTGAGAGGGATTTCAGCAGACTGTTGTTAACCCAAAATCTTCTCTTTGCCTGTTTTTTTCTCTTTGGTTTCCCTTACTCACTTTTCCTAGTCAGAAATGGTTTCACATTCCAATAAAGAGAGACTCTGCTTTGATTGAAATGGTGTTCTTATTGGACAACTGATTCGGTTTGCCTGGCGTAGTAACATAGAGAAGATAGAGGTAGCTCTATCCATCATCCTCTGGCACCACATTTTGAGAAGCAAAAGAGATGGTGTCACAATATTTTTATGCATTCATAGAGAGCTGTTTTTGTACTTGTTTTTTTCCCTTTCAAAACTTCTCCTGGATGAAGTTTAATTTTGAAATCCTTGTATCTGAAGAAGTGTGCATGCACACTAAAGCTCATACCAAAATAAAAACTTAGTTGGTCTTTAAGGTGCTACTGAAGGAATTTTTTTCTATTTTGCTTTGAAATCCTTGTTTTTTTAGAATAACTGAAATGATAACATTGTAGAAAAATGTAATGCCACAGGTTGTAGTTAGTCCCTGTGGTTACTTTATGCAATTTAGCAGAGAACACAGAAGATGTAACTTCTGCATATGTTTTGTTTCCTATTAACATTTTGTGCCACAGTTAATAATACAGGATACAGCTTGCTTTTAGCAAGTATTTCTCTACTGAGGGTGGTGGAAATAACACCTGAAGCAGCCTTTGTTAGATATTCCTTTTCTTTTCTTTTCTTTTGTTATGAGCTTAGAAGGTCTGAAACTCAGAGATGAGTAGCAGGAGGTTCCAACCCATTATTCCATCAGCATGCATTAACATTTAGTTTGTGTTGTTGTTTTTTCTGTTTGTGTTTGTTTGCTTTTACAGTTCCATTGCATTATTGTTTAAGAGCTGGCTCAAATGTTTATGGGTTGTTTGCCATTTGGAATGAACAGGTTCAATTCATACACTGTTATTGAAATGGAAATGTTTTTTTTAAGGGTTAGGTACACGTAGGTTAAAAGCATGCATGGAGAGCCTCATGTGTTTTATGTAGCATATTTGAGTAGTATGGGTTAAAAGGACAGCAAATACCTTTTGTTTTCCAAGTGCAGATTTAATTCACAGTACAGTACAAGGGAAAATACCTTCCTGCTTGTAGTGCGAGCTGACTTCATTATTTAAAAATCAAAATATGCACACCCTCCCAAATTATTATTTTAGTTTCTAAATGTTTATGTTTTGTATACAACTCCTGTTTCCAAGATGGGAGCAAATAAGTCATATTTTTCTTACTTTGTACATTGTTCAAAATGCAGTATTTGCAATCCTAGGGAGAGATGTCACAGAAGCGATGCAGTTCAATAAAGCAAATGCGGTTTAATTTAGACAACATGCTTGTGTGATTGGGTGTGATTAAAGTATCATTTTCATCCTGTGAAGTTATTGTCTTTTTTTGGAACATCCTCCTATAAGCAAAGCCAGACTGAATATTACTCATCACAACACACCATATGGTTCTTAGTTGGTAGAATTCAAAAGCTGTTCCAGGGAATCTGTTATAGTTATAGCAGGCTAATGCTGTGGCTAACTAGCTGGCTTCTTTGGTGCAGGCATTGTCCTGTTTTTGCTCTCCAGGGGTCTCACACATCAGCTCTGAGTTATTTGCAGTGTTGTTCCCAGCAAAGAAATGCATGCTTGCTATGGTACCACTCATAATGGTATGATAATATTATATTATATTATATTACCTTAGCCCTACAGGGTTCCACATCTTGAAGTTCCACAAGCAGGGAATTTATTGATCATAGAATTCAACATCTTAATTATTTCAGGTCCATTTTGTGGTTCTACGGGAAAGTTTGGATATGTTTTGGGGGGAAACTTGCAAATTATGAGAAGCTGCAGTGGTCACTGGTCACATGACACTGTTTCTTACTTTTCAATGATTAGCAGAGTTTTGAATAAGTTTTATCTGTATATTTGCTTAACTCGGACAATTAGGCTACAGAATTCTGCCATTCCTAGCCCAGATTTTGGATAACATAAGCGTTGTGCAGGACTGTGATTTTTAAAAGATAATTTGATTTGTTTATAACTCAATCACTTTTTAATACATTACAAATCCCTCTTACCCCACACCCAGGCCAGAATGGTACATCATTTTAATCGAAGTTTTACAGAGTCAGAGTGACAGCTGTTTTGTCAAAGCCATCCACAGCAGGGATTTTAATCTACGTTTGCTTGAACTTGACCTATATTGTGGTGCAGAGAAACTATGCTGATGCACCTACTTGAACAGGATAATCGTATGCAAGAATTTGGACATTCTAGCTACTATACAAGCCACACAGCTCAACTCATAATTTTTCTGTAGTTTGGGACACCTTCTTTAGTATCATATTACTTTTGTAACCTCAGAGTTGGCTTGTTGTTCTCACATCTTTGTTGTCCCTAACTATCAAGTTAACCTTTAAAAATATGCTTTTATGTGAATGTTAGCCTTTATTGTCCTTTGGGGGGGGGGGGCGATTGCATGACCAGTTTTGTTTGTTTGTTTGTTTGGAAGAATGGAGTAGGATCCCAGGAATCATACTTCTTCTTTCCTCTGGTTACTTTTTGTTAAAGTGTAGGCAATAGTCTCCAGCGGAAGCTGCCTAAGGACGGCTTCTGGATTATCAGCATTCTTCAGTGCATTACATAACATCATTTGTGCTTAAATGATTTAGTGAAATGGGTAAAAGAGATGGAAAAGGAAGTCAGGTTGACTCTGAAATAACAGTTGAAGGGAACTCTCAAGTTAGTAATTCTGGTAGTGCTATAAACTCATATTATGATTATTATGATTTGTTCACATACTTTCTTTTAAAATTTGGCAATGTGTGAATGTTTTGTTTAGTAACTGTAACACTGGGAAACCTTGTTCTTTTTATTGGGCAATGAATTTTTTTTCCTTTGGAATCCTTGCTAAATATCCATATCACAGTCAACTAATTTACTCTGCACAGGCATCTATCATTGGCTGTTTGCATATTGCTGGCAGTAGAGGATTTTGGTAGGACTGCCCTAGTGTACAGTAGTCCATTAGTCCATGCTTGTAAGATAGAAACCAGGGCTGGTTAGTGTTTTTTAAATGCGTTTACATCAATATACCTCTGATTTCAAGTGGATGGTAACCTTTTTAGCCAATTCCAGCCTTGTATAATCACGTCAAAGGACTGTAGCATTACCAAGAACTAAATGTTCAAATCTTCATTAGGTTTCAGCAACTGAATTTTTCACATTGAACATGTAAAGTTGGATAATGTTGGCCACCCCATCCTCTTCTTTATATAGTTACACATGCAGTAAGTTGAACACATGGAAGTCAGAAGGCACATGTAATTCTATTCCCCTTCCACACACTCAGTGTAGCATGTAACATGCTATTCTTTGTTTTGAGAATGGCTGTATGAATGACTTGTAAGGGATAAGGCAGTCCCTCATCCTGGTCCTAAGCTGTATAGGACCAGGTTAACACAAGAGGCACTGGCAGCAGTGATCTGTTGTTCAAATGGATAGGAGCAAGAAGCTTATTTCATCTGGTTATCATCCAAGTTATTGCACTTGTATTTCCCATGCTGCACTGATTCTCCCTTCACCAGAAGAAACAAATGTATCAAATGACCAGGAGTGTGGGGGCAGTGGGGATAAATATGTATGATAGTATGCATTTGAGAAGTACTTTGATTTGTCTGTAGCACACTTGCCAAAAAGATTGGGCAGTACTTGTATAAGCTCCAGTCTCTTGTCAGAAGAAGAGCTCTAACAATTTGACTGAACTTGTTTGGATAATTAAACCTTGAAATGGTTTTATTGGATTACACAAATACACACCTTTGATCTGAAAGGAGTTCTGTCATGTCCTCAGTGAAATAATCCAAGTTCCCCCCCCCCCCATGAGTGCACAGATAGTATTTCACATTCTGAAAACATTTAATTAACTTATTTGCCAAAGTATGTAAGCTATGAAAACACTCAATCAGTTGTTGTTGTTGTTTGTTTTCCTTGGCTGCAATCAAACTGTTGTTTAAGATGAAAAAAAGAGATATCGTGCATATCTGTGATTAACTAGTCGGTTCAAAGCTACAGGATGAAAAGGATGTTTATCTGTTCTCTGCTAACCACTTACAAATAAAGACACATAATCAATTTAGGATGTATAAACCCGACACAACCATTAACAGTGTTTCAAAAGAGGATAGCTGATGTGGCTGCAAAGAAAAAGAAAGCAAATTAGTCATAGAATCCTTTCTGTTTTGAAGATCATATTTGGGTTTTTATTTTCATTTATACAAGGCAGGTTTTAGCCTTTGTGCCACTGGTCAGATCCAACCTCGCAGCTCCCCTCGGCCTGCCAGTCCCCATCAGGGCCGTCATAAGCATATCTGGCGCCCTGGCGCCATGGTGCAAAGATCCCTCCGGCCTCCCCCCCCCCATTTTCCAGCGCAGCTGTCTGACGGGTATTGCGCGGCTGGCACAGCAGTTAAACTATTCCTATGGATCATGTGAACAATGCCCAGAAATTTTGGACTCAGACAAATGCAAACTCACAGTAAAGTCCAGTATGGACAAGCCTGATATTCAGATATTTTATGCTCCCTAGACTTTACTAGAATGGTGACAGGTCCCCCCCCCCCACTCTAGATTGACATAATAAAAAAAACTGGCATTTGCCCCTTCTTGCAGTAGAACAGCCATTTCTAAATCGAAAATATTTCAACAGTGCAAGAGAAATTAGACAACTGCCATTAAATTGCAATGCTACATGAGCTGAAACTAATTTATTTTAAGTGAAAATAAACATGTTTCTCCTTAACCTGGGGCATGTTGAAATTCCTGGGGCATGTAGATTTGAGATGTTATTAGCATTTGACTCATTTATTATCTTAAATAATGAGCAAAGAAATATATAGCATCTTGATTATTTATTTATTTATTATTATTATTATTAAAAACCAACTAAGCTGTTGAGAACCATGTACTTCTCTTTGCCTTTTTTGGTATCATCTGTATTTTTTTTGAAAAAAAAACCAGTTCATTTTAAAGGGCTTTTGTGCTACTTTCCCCACTACTTATAATAGGCTTTGAACTAAGTATAAAGAGTATTGAAAGGTATGTGCTTTTAAATTGAATCTAAGTTAATCTGTAGCTCCATCTCTGTGGATCAGTGAGTGTCAAAACAGCATGCACTGCCAACTGAAATGAAGAGGCAAACACGGTATGCTATGATTAAAAAGACCACCACTTTACTAAGGAACATGAAGGATTCTAAGCCAGCATGGCCAGTGTGAGAGGCAAGGGAGACCTTTGATCTCATGGTAAAACAAATTGTGATCAGCATGTTGAATCTTTGTCAATGATACAGACACTCAAAGAGTCATAGTAACTGGCAAGAGTATGAAAACAACCAGGATTCTGCCTTTCTTACATTATTTGCATTGTGTTCACTAGCTTTTTTAAAAGAAAGAAAGAAAGAAAGAAAGAAAGAAAGAAAGAAAGAAAGAAAGATATTCTCACTAAACAAATGCACGGTTTCTTAGTTCTTCACAACTCAATGTGGTATTGCCATTTATACTGAATATTAAAGAGACCTCTAAAAATTGAAAAACAGAGTTCTAAAGCAATCTACTGTGGTCATGATTGATTAGGGATTTGAACCCACATTGTCTAAATCTTATGCTCTATCTATGAATACATTTTTTTTTAAAAAAAAAATGGAAGCTGTGTTGGCTTACAATAATTTCCAAGTATTAAAGTTGTTTAGTATGCAATATGCTACTTGAAAAAAAAATGTGTTTTTTTCAAACGTTTGGATGCTTCATTAAAAAATAAAGATTTTAAGATACTTGATAATAGCCCTGTTTTGCCCTTTTAATGTAAAACATTGAGTTGGATTTCAGCAGCATGCAAAGACTCTCACTTAAATGTTCAGAAAAACTTTATGCTAGACACATCTAATTTACAATCCCTTGTTTACATTCCATTCAAATAAATAAAAGTCAGTACAGTAGTACCTTGGGTTACAGATGCTTCAGCTTACAGACGCTTCAGGTTACAGACTCCGCTAACACATAAAGTAGTACATCGGGGTTAAGAACTTTGCTTCAGGATGAGAACAGAAATTGCACGGTGGTGGCGCAGCAGCAGTGGGAGGCCCCATTAGCTAAAGTAGTACCTCAGGTTAAGAACAGTTTCAGCTTAAGAATGGACCTCTGGAATGAATTAGGTTCTTAACCAGAGGTACCACTGTATTGGAGCATTGCTGATACTTTTGTTCTCCCACAACAATTAAAATGCAAAGAAATCATTGTGTGTGTGTGTGTGTGTGTGTGTGTGTGTGTGAAGAGTAAGCATTTGCTTGCACCAGTCTACTTTTAATATGTACTGCAGGGCTCCTCAACATGCTGCCCTCCAGATATTGTTGGATTATAAATCCCACCATCCCTGACTTTTGACTGTCCTTGATGGGACCGATGAGAGCTGTACTACAACATCTGGAGGGCATCAGATGGCTTCCTGATGCATTGAATTAAGAGTGTTAAAAATGACTTGTGCGGTGTTAAGATCCTTTTATAAAAAGTCATTGAGAAAATTAGCTATAATTTTGTGTGCTTTTAGAAGAACTGTAGCTATCGGGGGGGGGGGGATCAGTTGATTCATCTTCCTTTATGATAATAGTAATTAGATGCAATAAAATGATACAATTCCAGTATTTCCAAGTTTGGGACACAGCAGTTAGTTTTCCAGATATACGCCTCTGTTGGGGAAAAGCCATTCAAAGTTTTAGAATCGGGTATGGGTGAAGGGGAACAGCAAAACAGTTGTTGGAATAAAAAGTTTTTATTAAAAGCTTCCTAAAAACAGCATCATATTCCTCTAGCAGGGTTTCCAACTTATTTTGAAAGATTAGTAAGTATGTATTATTCCACTTGAATGATTCAGTTCAGAAGGTATCTGAAGACCACTCTGAACTTTTCCTTCCCTGAATATTCAAGTGATTTTTACAGTCAAAGCCTCATTGAACTTTTTAAAAGTGCAATATAAATGGCTTTTTTCTCTTTTCTGTATTATTCTCATCCCTGAAATGCCCTTTTATTTGTATTATTTCCTCTAGATCCTCCCCGTGATCCATGGCTTGAAAGAAAATGTCTGGGACCATCGCCAGTCGCTCCAATCTCCTGCCTCTTGCACTCTGCTGAACTCTACATTGGTGCCATGTTCTGTGGTACAACGTTATGGTATGGAATGTGTCATGAGGTGTTCATCACTTGGATTAGTTGCCACGCTTCTGCCTCTGTCAAAGAGAAGTGCAGAGGCCTAAGGTGGATACAACAGGATTGACTGACTGACTACAGCACCCTGGACTTATTCTCAAAGGTAGGATCACTCCAGGCAACTTTAAACAATGGAAATATGTCTGTAAAATGTTATCACTTGAGTCAGTATGAGATACTGAGACAATGTCTTTCTCACATTCTAAGGCATCTTGCACCAATTCGTATAAAGAGTTAGCATATGAAATACAGAAATGGATTATTGTGAGATATAAGCATTTTTGGAGCCTTGCCTAAGAAAATAATTGATAATGGTGGCAGGGAAATGTATAAATATATGCATTATTATCATATAGTTAAGATTGCCACCGTAACTGCATTTATGCTATCATATTTTAGGGGAAAATAAGGCAAAAAAAGCAATGGGGATTGTAAGAGAGAGGGCTTGCAGAGAGCAGCCCACTCTGCTTACTTCCATCAGATGGGAGAGCAGCAGCAAGTCTGGGAGTTTAAATCAGGAACAGGAAGGGTTAAGACGGGTCCAGGGCTCTGCAGAGTCCTGGTGGCTCAGCTCCAGGCTGGTAGCAGGGAAGCAGGGGAGGAGCTAGCTTCAGCAGGGGCTGGAAAGGAGGTAGACCGGCACCTCAGGAGCCTGGTTTGGGACCACGGAGGACCCATAGAGCAAGGAGGAGGGGCGTTTGGATGCCCAGTCTTAAAAGGGGGGTCAGAGCCCACGAGACGCCATTGTGGGCTTCTGCCCCATGCAGAGCAGACATGATTTGAGACATCTCACCACTGTATATAGCATGCACAATAAAACTCTGAAAAATCCAGAGGATGTGTGGAGTGCTTACTCGGGAGTAGCCAACACCCATCTGTGACAGGGATTTAATTTTTTTAAGCAAAGAACACCGTTTAATCTTCTGTTTTGAACTAATCCACTTAGCACTTTTAACAGAATTAGAAACAATTATTTAATATTGTGTTAAATGTATTCCTGCATATTCACGTATTATCAAGGGGGTGATGGGTAGCACTGGAAGGATTCTGCACCCAGCCGTAATTTCCAGGGCTAGAAATGTAGTTTTTCAATAAATGTCAAGCATTTTATTCCCTGCTGCTGAATTGTCTTTAAATTTGTTTCCCTTAGATGCTCATACCACAACTAAATTAATTTATATTAACCAGATAACTATCAGGAGATTCTGCAACATTCTGTAGTTCTTGATCAAATGCAAGGAATTCAGGCTCAGGCAGTAAACCTGGTAGACATGGTTTAATAGTTTAGTCAATATTTGAGTTGCAGGGTGGTAAACATTTTCCCCATGGACCAAAGCCTGGCGTGCTATGGTCCATGGGGTCACGAAGAGTCGGACACGACTAAACGACTAAACAACAACAACAAACATTTTCTTGGACACATTCTCATACACAAAAAATTGATTTGTGAATTTGATGTGGTCTTATGCCACAGCACTTATCCTTTTAAAAGCATGTAGTTCAATGAGTGCTAAGATTTCCAGACAAGTATTACGGTTGGGTTTGTATTCCACATGTTTCCTGCAGAGTGCAGCAAAAATCTCAATAGATTCTAAATGACTGTAGATAAATTTCATTAGTAACTGTCTTCTAGAGTAAGCATACATCTAGACTATGATGGACAAAAACAACAATGCTTTAAGATATTATGTGTTTTCAGTTAAGTAATATCTGTGCAGTCGTGAGTCCTTGATTTCACTTGGCACTGACTACTCCACTGATTTCATTGTGACAAATAGAATACTGTTCATTGTCATATTTTTGAGTCATTTGCCTTCTATGGCAGACTGATGTGCGTCATAAAATACTACTCTTTTCATACTGGTGTGTGGTTGTTACTATATATTGCTGAGGAAACTTCTAAGTAATGAAGTTGTTCACATGCCGTTCTTCAGGACACCTACTAGTCTCATTCCATGACCAAGAAGTCTTTCCCCACTGCCCAAATGAAACAACGTAGCTTTAATTCACTGGCTGGTTTTTTCCTCATCAGTTGGAAATTTTAAGGAGTTCTAGCCACTCCCTTGACAGCTTCATTCAGTATATCATTTGACAGGGCCCTAAAGTCTTCAAATCGCCTTGCCTTTCTTTCTTTTTTCCTTTTTCAAAAGCTTATTGCCACAGAGACACAGAATATGATGTGTATTACTGCAATGTAGGCATTAATTAGTTAAAAACAAACTAACTGTTAAATGAATGATCATGCAGTTCTTGGTCATTAATGGAGGTTGTTATTTATGGATTTGGAAACAGAGGCTAACTGACTAATTGAACAGTGGTTATGAACTGAGACTTACGTAGGCTTCCAAGTTTATGCCTTTAATCATTGGATCATTGTTTCTCCTTGTGAATTATAAATGTAACAGTCCTCTGGCAGGGTCAATACATTCTGAAAAATAAACCTTAAGTGTCATGGCCAATACTTGACATGGCCATAGCCAATACTTAACCGTGCAGAAGATTTTAGCACTGTTTGTCTGACTGCATAATCACTATTTTTTGGTGTGGGTCATTCTACTATTTCTGACTTTAGGTTGATCATCAATAATCTGTGGCAGTTTCTTTATTCCTCTCTGAATGTGTGAATTATTCAATCAGTTACGATTTTGTATTTTACCTATTCAATTCCAGCAGGCAGTATTTTCTCTGTAGTCCAGTTGGCAATCCTTTTGGACTTCAAGATGAAATGTTTTGACAGGCAATTCCCTGCTGTTTATCCAATTTGTACACTGATAGATTAGTTGCTTTTCCCATTGACTGAAATTGGGTAGAATAAATCATGTACTTAACTCTACCATATAATCAATGGCTTTAAAAATTGGTTAACTTTGGCAGGATTGCACGCTTCAGTTGTAATTGTTTACCTAAAATGTAAGATCCCCCCCTTTGCCTAAGGAGATTGTGTCACATGGCAACTATAGAACTGAGATTTTGCTGGATAAAAGCAGTTCTCCTTGCAGGGCCGACCCAAAACATTTTGGCACCTGAGGCAAATCACAAAATGGCTTTTCCCCATGCCAGGGAAGAAGGAGTGAGTTAAGAACTACATCAGGAACAAGGAAGGTAGTAAAGATCTACAAAGGGATCTGCTGCCCCTGTGGATCCAGCTGCCTGATGTGCTCTCCTCACCTTGCCTCATGGGTTGGGCTGGCCTTGTCTCCTTGAATATGTGAGTTCATTAATAGGCACCTATGCATTAGTGTTAAGAATAGGAGAAGGGCCATAGTTTGGTGATGAGAGCATGTTTTACACAAAAGGTTCGAATTTCAGTCCCTGACATCTCTAGATAAGGCTGGTGAAAACTCTCTGAAACCCCCTGGAAAATTGCTGTCAATCAATTCAGATAATACTGAGCTAGATGGTGACAGCTTCCTATGTTGATTCTGTCAAAATTAAATACCAATGTCAAGTTAGCCAAGTCTAGTGCAGGATGACAACATTACTTAATTGAGAGACCTTATTTCCTGCCATCTTTGAGAACTGATCTTCTGGTGCTATTATGATCCTTTTTTTACTATACAGCAGTCAGACACAACCATGGACATATAGTCTGATTTGAAAATGGCAGTATTTAGTTCTGAACATGTAGAATTACAACCTGATTGGTGCATAGTGAATCCAACAAACTTTTTCTTTAGCTGTAATGCTAGAGAGCAAACAACTTTAAAACTTGTATATATTTAAAATAATCGAACACACATAGCAATGTTTATTACTTTTAGAGGATGTCACTCTGAATATAACTGAAATGCACCAGTTGGGGGTTTTTTTTGGCTCCAGATAACAAAGATCCCAACTCACAATATATACATAACCAAAAACAATACTATGCAGCCTTGTTTCCAAATTGGAATAGACTCTTAAAGTAATTCTGGTACTGGTAATAATGCCCAATTACTATGTGCCGTTCTTTGAATCAGCGTCAAAAATATTTGCCTTGTGCTTGCAACTCATGACTGTTTTGGCAAACTATTCCACTATGTCCATCCTATGAAAGTTGCTCCCTTAGAAGGTAGGAGGGAAGGGAGAAGAACAAATAGGAATAAAGCAGTATGCTTTGCTATCTGGTCTGAACAACTGGATTGCTTTGCCTGAGGGGGAAGGGTGTAGTTTATTTTAATGTGTTTGGCCTAAAGTTCCTTGGAGCTCTAATGGGACGGCGATGGGGGAAAATACTTTCAGAATAATTTTCCATTACCCTAATGGTGAACATATTAAATTGATTGTTACGGAATAGCTTTGGAATGAAAAATGTTGTGTGCTGAAAAGTTAGGGACCTATATCTGTTCATTCCTGCCTGCGGATGTCATTAAGATCTCAAGTGAACCAAACAGACTGGCAAACATGTCTTCAGTCACAGCAGACTGGCAGCTGTGGGAGAACAAGATTGTGGAGGGTCACAGACATTGTTATACAGTGCATGTTAGTTTTAACCGTTTACACCTCATGACAAATGTATAATTTTTGTAGTGTTTGGCAGTCTTAAACTCTTTGGGATATTTGTGAGACATTCTAATTGCAGTGCTCTTTCTGGTATCATTTAGTAGCTTTAGGTCATATTGTGTTGTCAGTGAAAGGGTTAGGGAAGCATGAATGAGCACACTGAGATACTTTGCAATTGAAGAAAAGAAATGGTGTTTATGCAGGCTACGTGTTTTCCTTACGTAAGCTGCTGCTTTCAGCGCGCATTTCTTGGATACGTGCAGTGACATGATTTTGCTCATTCTGTACCACAGAATGCATGTTTTTATAATCTGAAGAGGTAATTAAACAATCTTTTGCATTGATTCTAAATGTATAAATGAATTTGCACTTCTTACATGAAAAGGCAGTGTTCAAGGCAGGGCCGGCCCTAAGGCAAGGCTGGGTGGCGCAATGCGCCAGGGCGCCGGGCCGCTAGGGGGGGTGCCACATTGCTGTGCCTGCGGCAGCTGCGCTACATGCAGCGCCCGCCAGACAGTTGTGCTGGGAAACGGGGCGGGGGTGCGCCAGAGGGATCTTCGCACCACGGTGCCAGGGCGCCAGATATGCTTAAGACGGCCCTGGTTCAAGGAACAAGCACACTCCTAAGGCCTTGTTAGGTAGGTGGACCTTTGAAGGAAACAGCTCAGAGCATGCTCAGAACAGATGCATGATTCTGATACAGGCTAAGGTTATTACATGTGGCTGATCTTGAAGCAGTCCTGACTCCAGCCTAATTCACTACAGTAGCTGTGATGGAAAGTCCTGATGACAACAGATGGCGATGGAGCCTTCCTAGTAGGGCTGAATTTCAGGCAGTTCGATCAGGCACGTGGCAGGGACCTTTTCGCCATAGCTATACTTTTGGATTAGGATTGGCTGTCTGGTGCAGTGCTGATTAGCTGATTAGAAATAAATTGACAGAAATGCTTGCAGGACTTCTCTCAGTTCAAACAGAAGTATAGGAGGGAACTCTTTAAAAATTGCTTGACATTCTCATTGTGTGGACTGTGCTCCAGTAGTCCTGGTGGGACAACCTCCACTGGATATAGATTTGTCAGACCCATAGATGGGGCCAACTGATTTACAATGATTCGTTTATTAATTCCATGAAACACCTGCAGTGAAATATTATACTATTATACTAAACTGTTTCTAGATTTTATCCCTTTGCAGTAAACTTCAATAATTAATTATTGCTTTGCAACTTAAGTCTCAGCAACTGCTTTAAGTTGGCAAAACTCCATCTACTTGTTTAACATAAATATTCCTTTTGATTGGAAGTTAACATTTTCATAAATGGAATAGCCACTGCTGAGTGATACCAATTATAGAAAAAGAATCATTTATGGGTGGGTGGGTGGGGGGGTAAAATTTGGTGTGATTTTCCCTGTTTGCTCCAAATAAATATTTTCCCCTTCCATGTTTTATATTGTAAACTGAAGGATGCCAGTAATGTCACTGAATAATATAGCTTCTGTACTTAGTACAGAAAAGATTTTGTGCTTGACTAATTATAATAAAATTTAAACCTTTTATAAGTAGCTTAAATAAAAATAAAGAATCATCAGCTTTTAAAAGATTGCTGATACTCAGAACCACAACTGCCATTTGCATCTATTTATATTTTGACTCCGAGTAAATCATTGTCTCAGAGTAGTGTCTTCCTCCCTGCCCTCCTCCCTGTCCTTACTGCCACCATCCCAGCCTCCTTTCTCACAAATTACACATTGTCGAAATACAAACCTGCATCGCTCTTCAACAAGATTCCATTGCCAAGCCCACACCCACCAGGTGACCTCCAAAGGCTCTTCTTTGACATCATCTGAAGGCTGTGAATGAACTCTGTTAGCACTTTGGGTTAGAGATGCTTTTGATGATCCTATAAAGATATTGATTGAGAAATGTGTTGTTTCTGTAGTGGCTCACAAAGCATATCAGGCTGAACTGTTTGATATTAATCTATTATAGTATGAGGACTTATTTGTGAGGTAAGAAATCTAAACCAGAAGTTTTGACTGTCACAGAATAAAACAATTTGATTTGGGTAATAATACATGCATATCTGTATCTACTGCCACATTTCTGTTTGCTCTTAACTTTAGGCTTTAGTTGTCATATTTTTTAAACTATAAAATAAGCCTCCTTTCTACTCTCCTAAAAATTTTTTTCTAAATGAAGCAATAATGTTTATACTACACAACTAACTTTTGGGGGGGGGGAGGGACACTGTATCTAGGTTCCAGCCACTTGTTCCAAAATTTAGCCAAGTTAATGGGCTTGCTCATCTACATGTTCCAAAGATTGCAATCTTTTCCTAAACCCTGGTCACTGATCTAAAATTATTGGTATTCCATTTGTCTTTTCCTCACTTACAGAGTCACTGTCTAAAGTACCTAATATTCCAAGGATTCTTGATGATTCTTGTGACACATTCCTGTCGTATGATTTCAAGTCCACTCCCACTGCTAATTGCACCATTTAGTAGAACAAAATACAACATGTTAAATGTTGTGTGATGTTACTCTCATTGAAGATGTGTGTACCCTGGCTAAAATGCCATCATATAGTTGGGGAAAGAATGCTGTCATAATTCCAGTTATATTTATCCTGACACATAGCATAGAGCAGTCAGAGACACTGCTATTCTCAGTGCTTGATTTTCCACTTGCTGTTTTAACAGCGAGCCTAGTCATGGTTTCCTATGTTTGTGAGTCTTTGTTCTTATTTATTTTTCAGTACTGTATAGTAATCACAAACTTCCTTGTAAAGTTTTGTCAGACATTCTCTTGTGGTGTTATTTTTAAAGAAACCCTAATTGCGTGCGGAGACCCTTTAACCTGGCCTAGAAATAAATTCAAACATGACTCAAATATTTGGTTTGGTTTTTGGCAGAATTTAGGCCACAACTTTATTGATTACAAATCAAGTGAGTGGTTGCATAGGCTCTGGTTCGAAAAGCTACCTACAATAGCGCTGACTCTGGGCAGCAAACCATGAGTCAGCCTGGGTGAACACCTGAGACGGGGGGCCGTCGGATGACTGGGCCCGGTCCACCCAGATGCGCCCTGAACTCTGGCTCAGGATACAACCCCACTCGGGGAAGACCAACCATGAGTCCTAGGATTCCTTTTACAGGAATACCCATGCATAGGGATGGCTAGGAATCCTGCCACCCCTATCAACCGGAACCAGAGCCTATCCGCCAACCTTACAAGTTGTGATGATTTGCAAGTGGCACCAGCCGATCAGCCAAATGGGGAAAATTCCTGCCGTGCCTCTGTCCCAACGACAAGCGACACACAACGGCATAGCAAGGTCAAGCGCAAGCCCTAAAATTAGGGAGAGGTGGGCGGGTGTTCCGATGCACTGTGACCCAAAAAGAGGATCTCGAGGGTCACATGCAGCAGTTAAATAGTGGTCCTTCTGACTCCTTGACTGGCATGCCCATAGCCCAATTGCCCCCTGTCAGAGGGACCACCAATAGGGTGTTGTGGCTGCTCCAATTGTCCCCACCCCAACACCTCGGCCTGATTATTGCCGGGTCCCACCGCAACACATGCCCTCTCTTGCAGGGACAACCCGATTTAATGAAAAGTGTGCATAGTATGTAGAAAATAGACTCTTTACAATATCTATCAACTCTCCCTGTATTTGCCCCTGGGTATCTATATTGTCATTTTTATCCTTTTGTTAGTTTCGCAACCATTTTGTCATTGATAAATGCAGGGGGAAAGTCAAAATAGCCAAATCCTGTCTAAGAAAATGTGTTTACAAGATCTGCAGCAGAACACTATATTTTTGTGACTTGTTCACCAGAAGACGAATTGTTCAGGGTATATCTATGGCCAATATTACTTAGAAATGTGAGAGTTGTTTTGGAGTTTTGTTCATTGTTTTGAACATTTTGTAATAAATCTTTACTTACACCAGCTTTCCCCATTATCCCCTCATTTTGCTTTGTCCTATTTGTATCCAATTGTCCAAATACATGATCATCTAAAGCTGTCCCAGTAGAATGTTATCACTTAGAATATCCCTAGTTTCTTACTGGGGGAAATTCCACTTGAATACCAAACTATTCCCTCTATTAGACATTAAATGGCGAAAGTACAAAATCGTGCATATCACTTCTTAAATATTTGTAACATGTATATTATGACAAACATGTTATTAGTCACATGCATCTTCCTGGTTGTGTTCTAGGAGCCAAGTAACTTACATTATTGCTTTCAGGCTTGGCTGTCACACAGCACCAGCACTTCAGAAAAACACTAGATAGAGTGAGTTCCAAAAAAACTTTTGCTGCAATTCTAAACTAACTGGGAGCTTGTCCCATAAACTCAATATGATTTACTTTTGAATAGAAATGTATAGGGATTGCATATTTAGTTCTATTATACCTTTGCATAGAACACGATAAGGGCACTCCAGGTCATACTAGAAAAGTCCAGAGAGTCTGTTAAGCTATAAGCCTCTTACAGGTCATACAGGAATATTGAAAATATGACTGTAGATAGCAAAAAGGGCAGTTGATCACAGATTGTTTTCAGTGAGAAAGCTGGGCCAGCCCAAGACATTTTGTTGCCTGAGGTGCAGAATACAATGGTGCCCTGTCTCACAACTGCATGCAGAATGATGGAATGGCAAATTGATTTTTCTTTAGTACCGACATTGGGGCAACATCCTTCACCATACCTGGGAGCAGCAGGCTAGCTAGCCCAAGAGGTATAGAACAGGCTAGTGCAGAAGACTCCGAGAAAATGATGAGGGTATTGTGCCAGCTGCCACCTTATGCAATTGTCTCACATTGCCTAATGATAGGGCCAGGCCTGGAGCAACATGGTAGAAATTTTTTAAACAGGCATACTACCCAAATGAAAGCATGTATAAACAATGGAAGGTGAAGTTTCCTGGGCATACCTTTTGTACTACAGGTAATTTCCGCTCACCGCCTCCCAAGAGGTGGGCGGGGTTTGTGACACTGCGAGCTTACCTGGCCAGGAGCCACCCACCTTGCTGCAGAGTGGCTGTCACCCTGCCCCCATATTGGCAGGACAATGGGCTGCCAGCTGGGGGTGGGGCAAGGGCTGGGGAAAAGGGCGATGCTATTCGGCCCAGACTCACTTGGTTTTCCTTCCAGATTCACCCACCCAACCCTCCCTAAAATATAACATGGTCTTCTTTTGCAGGCTAACATCTTGCTTTCTAGGTCAGCGGGCACTGCTATGGTCATAAGGTGGTTGCTGTATTCAGAACCAGGAAGGAATTTCCCTGCATTGGCAGGTTTTGCCTTCCCCGTAGCAATTTGTCACAACTTTGGCAGCTTTAAGGCATTGGTTGGTACCCTATAGTCTATCTTCGAGATGGGGGGGGTGACATCTTCATGCATCCCCCATGCGGCGGCGTTTGCAGGGCCTGTTAAAGGGTTGATTGCGGGAGTCACTAGTCCTAGAGCGGCAGCATATACCGTAGATCAAACTCCTGGCTTTGGTGTAGTGGGAGGGCACACTGTGTAAGTTCACGCTTTACAGTCCCCTCCCACTGCACCTGACTGCCCTGCACATCCTCAGCCCCTGTAGGGTTGAGAGGGATCCCTTCCAAGGCCTAATCCAAGGTTCCTACACCTGAAATTAATAACGTTGTGGCCTAATTTAAACCATACATTGTTGTCATGTCTCATTTTCGGGGGGGGGGGGGAGGAGAGGCTCCGAGGACAAGGTTTAGCGCATGGGCTTGCAATAAAAAAAATGGATTATCTATTTAGACTACTATAGATGTTCAGTTAATATGCTTATGTGTGTTTTGCCTTTATATTATGCTTTTGGGAATTGATTTGCTTTTAAAAGCAAAAACTTAAATAATCCTATATAATAAAGTGCAAGTGTCTCTGCGTCCAGTCCCTGTGTCCGCGCTACTGCGCATGTGCCCCACGGACACAGGGATTGGATGCAGAGACTTGATGCACACACACACGCACACTCTCCCCACCCCCCACCCCTCTGCCTACTGTTTCCCTCGCAGTCCTCAGAAGAATCGCGGCCTTCTCCTGGGCGCCCGCTGGCCACCTGGGCTCAGCGGAACACCCCGACGAAGCGGCGGCCGTGGGAGGGGCCAGACGCCCCCCCCACGCGCCGCCGCCGCCGAAAGAGGCCGAATCGCAGCCTTCTCCTGGGCGCCCGCTGACCAGCTGGGCTCAGTGGAGCGCCCCGACGAAGCGGCGGTCGTGGGAGGGGTCAGTCGCCCCCCCACGCGCCGCCGCTGAAAAAGGCTGAATGTTCTAGCACCCATTTATTAAACGGGCTGAATGACACAAGTTAAATATAAAATGTAAACACAAAAGAGTAGTGTGCATCTGCTTACATTAGGGATTATTGTTTCCAATGGAGGGGAAATCTTTTTATACATTCATGCATGTGAACCATACAAAATGACTTTTTACATGAATAATGAATAAAGGTGTATGTTTTCTCATAGTCTAAATGAATTTCCATAAAATGTGGCTAATTAATACATTTTCAGTTATGAAATATATATACCGGTATTAGTTGTGCTGAAAACTCATATTGGGTTTTTAAAAATGTAAATTTTATCATATTTATTTGGTATCATATATACTCAGTATTTTCTGTTAGTAACACTCAATGATTACATTAGTGTAGAAGTAAACAAAGTTGGCTTTTCTTTGAAGATGCATTAGAAGGGAGTCTTACGAACAGGGACCTTTTGTAGCTCAACAGTATATAATCAAACCCAAGTTCTTGTTCTTAAACTAAAAAGGAAAGCTTTCTATTTACCGTAGCTTGGTAGTTTGAGAGCCAGTAAAAAAAGTAGCTGACAGGATTGGCATAGCAGCTGATCTGTACTGAAGGAAGCCGTGATTGTTATATTGGCAAAAATGTCAGATCCAGTTGCTTGGAGTACTTTGGCTTTCTCAAAATCCTCTCCTGCATTCTGTAGGGAGGACAGCCAGTTTAGCAGGCTGGCAGAGGAGCACTATGTCCCCCATTAATCTTGTGTTTTCTGTGCTTACTTTTCCACAATAAGCCTTTTCCTCTTCCTCTTCTTGAATTGTGTATTCCCTAAGCAATCATTTCCTGCATCTGATGTGCACAGAGAACAGGGCACTACCAAATCACGTATGAAAGGAAACATTTAGTTTGGGAGAAGTGAAAATGCTTTTCCTATTAATAATAACCGTAACTTTCAATGTGATAAGATTTGGATTGCAAATGACGATGGTTCCCAAAATAGCATTAATAAGGGCAACTTAAAAAGCACAGTAAGTGATAGAATGCATTTTGTTGTAGCGAGGGGAGCAAGGATGGAACAAGCTTTCGTGCCTGTGTTTTATTACATGTGTGAACATTTCTACCACACTGAATGATTTTGAACAATATCTACAGTGTATCATTATAATGTTTCTTGGCATGATTGTGCCACTATGGCCTCTATGAAAAGTGCTCTGGCAGTAATTTATAACTACACATTTTGTGTGGTTTCCACTGCATTGTGTGTCTCCATTCCCCACACCCCACATTTCCAGCACTATAGAAATCTGAAGAAGAAAGGTGGGACATGACATTTCAGGAAAACACACATGGAGAGGATGGGGCCAGATGGGCTGAGATGTCCTAGCTATGTTTAAGATGGAACATTATAGTCCATATCAAAAGATTCATTGACAGATGTCTACCCAAACTCCCTCAGAAACCCTCCAAGTAAGAACATTTTCCACATTCCTTTGGCAACCTACTGCACTGGTGAGAAGGACTTTGAGTTGAAATATTACAGTATATATACAGTAATGCCAAACCCAAATTTCCCATTCTGTCTCTTTAAAAATATCCCGTAGATTCCAGACAATATAATATAGTTTTCATATGATTCTAAGAGGTCTTAACTTTTCTCACAATATAGCCAGTCAATAAAGCATTCAAGCGGATTATTTGCTTTCAGCAGTAAAAAAAAGTATTGAATGTCAATTTTTTTTTCTAGAAAAACAGGCACTTTACTTTTCTAAGAAATGGAAACAATACAGTCTCGTATTATCCAGAACAATGAGTGGACAAAGAAACAAAATTAAGAAACAGCTGCTTTTCCTGTGAGCTCCCAATATTTAGGCATGTAACATTGTATATATTATTACTTTTTTGCAGTCTTACAAGTGAGAAATTAACAGTTTAATCTTATGAATGCTTACTTGGAAGTAAGTATCATGGTCAATGGGACTTCCAGCCTAGTAAATGTGTTTAATGTGAATGTGTTAGTCCACCATCCGTTTCATTGATTCATAGAGCTGGACAGGGCTCAGATGTCATCTAATCCAACCCCTGCCAATGCAGGGAATCCAATATTACCTATCTCTGATGAATATACATCCAGCCTCTGTTTAAAAACCTCTGATGAATGAGAGCCCACCACCTCCCAATGTAGTCTGCTCCACTGTCTAATAGTGGAAGTTCTTTCTAATGTTTAATCCAAATTCTTTTTCTTGTGACTAGGTGAGGCAGCTAGCCAACCAGCTAAAGTTGGTAACAAGCAAGCACCACTGCTGCCTAGGTCAGAGGTTCCCAAACCATAGTTCATGAACCACCAGTGGTTTATAAAATTCATTCAGGTGGTCTGTGGCATGTTTGTAAAAGTACAATAGACAAATCATACAGCGGGCACGGCCAACAGGTAGATTGTGATCTACCGGTAGATCATTGGACATCTGTCGTAGATCACTGGCAGATCACTGGCTCTCCCCAAAAAAGCTCAACAACTTTGACCTGAACCTAAGGTTACCAGACGTCCCCGTTTTCTGGGGACAGTCCCCAGATTTACAAATCAGTCCCCATACAAAATCCATTGAAGTTGAAAAGTGTCCCCAGATTCATTGAAAAAAAAATCTGGTAACCTTACCTGAACCCCCCAAAAGGGGGTAGATCACTGCCAGTTTTTAACTCTGTGAGTAAATCGCAGTCTCTTGGGAGTTGGCCACCCCTGTCATACAGCATCTAGCATAGTACATTACAATTGCTACAGGCGAAGCAGGCAGAAAAATCTGAGGTCTTTATTGGTTTTCAAGTGGTCCATGGGAACAGGAGGATGGGCATGGTTTTAGGCTTGGAGAATGGCCAAGCCCCACCTGCTGTGACCTAGCCAAAATGACAAATGATTATGGCAAATTATTGGGTGAGCTGTTGTGAAGACAAGACGGTTTTGGCAGAGCAGATAGAGAAGGCCACGTATGCCACCCTGATCTCTTTGGAGGAAAGGTGGGATGAAAATGTAGTAGCAGTAGCAGTAGTATATAATATATATATATAGTGATATATATAATGCTATAAAGAAATTAAATAAGATTTACAAGAAAACTAGGTGTGTGCTTTTGTAAAAGGTTTGCTGCTGCCTGATGGCTTTAGGCCCACTCATACTCAGAAATTAACCACTGAAAAAATGGCCATCAGTTTCCAAAGAGATTATATATTCTACTCACATATCCTCTTTTCATGTTCAGGCAACCCTATTTATCAAAAGCTCTTGAAAATTGCAAGTGAAGATCACATGCTATAATAGCTGCAATGTTAATTCGTCTTCTCATTTGGACAATGCATGCATACTAAACGAGGGAACTAATGAAGGATAAAGATGGCAGTTACTCTGACTTGGAAAACAAAACTGTAGACCTTTTATATCAGCTGTTCTTCAATGGACCCTCTACTTAGTTTTCAGGAATGAAAAGTACTTCTGATTAGTTTTTATTCTGCTTATTTATTCTCTCTTTCTAGTTCATAATAAAGTCTAGCATGGTGTGTTCCTTAAAAGTATCTAGTTTATTTGGGCATTTTTCGTTTAACATGTTTGATTTTCCACATAAGCATTTGAGTTGTTTTATTTCCCCCAATCAAATTATTGTTATTGTTGTTATTTACTTATATACCTCTTGCTTGCCCAAATGAATTCTAAGCTGTTTCCAAGTATAAAAACAATTATAAAAGATATAGCAGCATATAATTAAAATACAAAATTAAACAATTCCATGTAAACGTTAAAATCTGCAATTAAAATGTACAATGAACAAGTTGATTAGAGCAGCATAACAATGAAAACAGTTAAAATAGCAATTAAAACAATTAAAGCAGGAGTTTCAAGGAAGGATATTGGAGGAATGGTTGTCTAAACAGGCATGTCTTCAAGAGAAAGTGGAATGGGGCCTCATGTATTTCAGCAGGGAGAGCATTCTATATCATTGGTACCACCAGTGAAAAAACCGAACTCTGTGTTACCACAAACCAATAATCAGCAGGCCATAGCAAAGCTAATTCAATTGTAGGGCAGGGGAAATGATATTTCAGGTAACCTGGTCCAGAGTTGCTTAGGACATCGTATCTTGAAACTTGTTCAGTGGCTCATAGGCAGCTGGTGCAATATGTTCCTGGTAAGGAGCACCACTCACAAATTACATGAAAGGTCTTTTGCGCCAAGAATGCTTTGATTGCATGACTGTATTGAGAATAGATTAAAATTATAATGAAAATATTATCCCTTTCTGGAAGCAACATGTTTGATACGGCCAGTGTTTTTGAGCACTGGATAGGAGTCCAAAACCACTTGGACATGATGTACTTTAATGGACACACAATCTTTTAATTCCATCTTTAGATCTGCAATTAAAGGTGATGCCAGTGGCTATTAACTTAGTCTTTTTTGTTCAGTTACTCTTTCACCACATTGTAAACACCAATGAGTGCCATATAAGGTATGAAACACATAAAAACATTCATGAACTGGTTCGTGGCACAAATATCTTAGGGTTATATGTATACCACAATATAAAATGAAACTGCTATCAGATATTGGACTTGTTCCTGTAATAGCTCGGTAACTTGGTAACTTGGACCAAAATGTGGTTCCTAAGTATTGTATTAAGTTGTTCTTCACTGTTGTTTTTTGTTCAATAATATGAATTCTGCAAAGTCTCAATTAAGCTTGGTGATTTATCTTAATACACATACCAATATGTGAAGGCGTGTCTTAGCATTTCTGCTATATCAGTGTCAGAGAAGCTATTGGTTTGTTTGCTAAATCTGCAATAATTCTGTTATATATTTATCATCCCCACAAAAACTCTGAAACTCTACTGAATTGTATCCTCGGTTATTCTTGGCGATGCTTTGAGAATAAAAGAGAGCAAGAGGGACATGATCTGGAGTGCTTAAAAATAAACACTCTTTCTCTGCCCCCACCTGATAAAATCATGCAGTTAAAACTCAGTGTCTCCTTACCCAAGATTTCCAGTTCAGTTAAAATACAAATAAATCCAAGTCTAAATTTAGAAACTGCACGAAACATAAGTGAACTTCTTAATGTGAGTTTAATGACAAAATAATAGGGTCTAATACCACTTCAGAGGTTTATTTTCACATGTTATAAAGATCATTATGCTATTTAGGGTCTCACCATATGCTTTTTCCTCTATCATGAAAAGAATTACAATGGCACATATTGGGAAACTGATTGCTAATGTTAATTTAGGAAGTAAGAAACATTCTCCTAAACAGTGAGCAGAAACTGCATCTTAAAAATACAATTCAAATTCATGAAGGGGTTCAAATATTGTCTGCATTATAACACGATCCTCATGTTTCTTATCTAATAACTTGTGGAAATGTTTTGTACAAGCCCTTGGCTTGTTAAGCTCTTGAGTTGCACAGAAGTCTTCCTCAGATTCCCTGTCTAAAAGAAAAGTAGTGTACAGCTTGAAAATGCAGAATGCCCTTGATTGTTCCATTTCCTACAAACTTAGTTGGTTGAGTGAAACAAAATCTCCAAATTATTTGTTATCTAGGTTTAAGTTTCAAACAGATTTGGGTGTGTGAGTTTCCCCGAATGAAGTGCATTGTACGTGGTGATGTATAACTTTAACATTCTGCGTATAATTCAGTGGCTGTTTCTACATTAATCCCCCCCCCCAAAAAATAACTCATGTGTATTTAATGGAAGATGTTAGCTTCAGGGAATCAAAATATCATTTGCATTGAGACCGTAACATTTTATTTAATCATTTCATCAAGTAATTAAATTGTTTTTTTTAAAAAAAGAAAATCTAAAACTTGAAACTTGACAGCCTAATAAATAACATTAATGTAAGATATAGCAAGTGTTTTAATATCACTGTAAGTAGAATGCCAACTGATTTGAGTTTGAAATTACAATTTGATGTCAAGATGTCAAATGAAGGTTGAGTAAAGCCTTCAGATTGTCAAAGATAGTAGATATACACAATATTCTATCTCAAGCAAGTTTACTTTCCATGTCTTTCTGCTATATATCTTTCCCATAAAAAGTATTCTCGAAGCATTAACAGCTTACACATAAGACCTGCAGTATCAACTCTGAATCTTTTGCTTCACAAGAGAATAAATTTTGGAGAGTTTATGTGAAGAGCTGAAAAGCAATTTTAGGAGAATTAATAAAAAAAAGTAGTATAAATGGGATACTTGAAGCAATCTGAAGGTGCTTGAAAGGACTTCAGACTAAGGGATTTCAATTTTCAGAGAAACAAGACATCAACGATAAACCTGTTGTAACCCTTAATGTGGCAAATGGTTTATGTTATTGTGTTTTGATATAGTAAACTGCCCTGCAATCCTTAGATGAAGGGTGGTATAGAAATTTGATGAATAAATAAAGACATTTAATAAGATGTCATGAGTTTGACCAAACTGCGGGAGGTAGTGGAAGACAGGAATGCCTGGCGTGCTCTGGTCCATGGGGTCACGAAGAGTCGGACACGACTAAACAACAACAAAATAAGATGTCTTGAGGGTTAAGCCTCAGAAACAAACAGCAAGAGCAGATGACTTCCTTCCATGTTTGGAGTGGCTGAGCTCTACCTTGCTGTTCTTTTTTTATTGTCTTGTCCTGCTTTAATGATTGTATTTCTTTGTTTCCTCTCTGCCACAGACAAGACACAATAATATGCTTGAGCCTAAGGAAAGAGAATGTGTAACTACAGCTTGCTTTGCTCTGCCTTGTTTATTTCCTGGGATTGGCAAAACCAACTGCTCACTTGCTCTGCACTAACAATCTAATGGAAGGTGTATACCTTAAGGCTTATGCTTAAAATCATTGTGACAGATCCATGCATAACTGTGAACAGGAACGTGACTCAGTAATAGCAGTGTGAACTTGTGTATTGAATTTTCATACCAATGAGCTGCTCTTTAAAAGGCAATGGCCATACATGTAAAATCATATAAAAAATTATGTGTTTGTAAGTTTTTCTCCTCCACACACTAACATTTTGGACAGGGAACAATATTTGAACTAGATGAAATTATAAAGTACTTGTAGGATGCAACATTTTGCAGTAAGGTACACCGAACACAATGGGACTTATTTCTGAATAAAGATACATAGGATTGTGCTGCACACTATGAGCTGGTTTCATGTAACTTGGTGGCAAATACACAAGTTTGCAGAGAGGAGATTGTTGCCACTGCTCTCCTTTCCCATTTATTCTGCTGTTGTGCTGCTGTGTGAGCTAAGCCATGGTTTGGCTTATCACATCATCTGAACCTGGACTTATGGTTTTAATCCTCCAGAACAAACTTTGGTAACATCTCATGGTTTGTCTGATTGTTCTGTAGTATTATGGCAGTGGACAAAGCTGTATTTTAACTTTTGAATAAATGTTGGGCTTTTTTTAATGGTTTGTCTGGGTGAGACAGACCAGAAGTCCAGGTTTGACCCAAACCATGGCTTAGCTCACAGCAGTGCAGGAGGAGCAAAGCAACCGTGATCTTCTCTCTAGGAGACCACAAAGTTGTGCATCATTTCTTTTAGCATTATGTGTGGACCAACTCTACATACCCTATTTGTCAGGCAACCTAGGATGTTGTTGCCAGGATCCGGATTCCTTGAAAATGTTATTTTGTTTGGAAGCTTGACCATTGTTTTAGTATTTTAAAGAATAATTGTTAAAGCTCAGATATTTCCTAATATTTCAATTTGATGTTATTTAATTTGTTCAAATTAGTCTCCATTTTTAAATGATCACTTGCTGTGTTCTAACTTATACATGACTCTGCTATATAAATAACTTCTTGATCTCTCATCATAAAATTTATTACTTAACTGGAAGATGACACTGTTATGCTAGGCATCTATGCTATATTTAGCAGCATATTGTCACAGTATCTGAATATACAACCATCTTGGGATGAAATATTTGAGTGCTTATATTTTCTTTTCTTTTTACCTTGTCATTAACAGATTGTCATGGGCGGGAGAGCCTTGGTATTTGAATTTTAATTAAGTGGATGAACTTTTTCTGTTTCATATGCCATTTTAAAATTGTGAACCAAGGTCATCCCACTTCAGTTACATAAATGGAGGAAGCTATTTAGGACCCTTTCAATGAGAATCACCTCTTTAATCTTGCTGTGCCCTGGAAGCTGTAGGAAGCTGTAGGAAGGATTTGTATAGCAGGCATGCACAATCTCTCTTTTGTCAGGTAGGAAATACCACAATAGCAAGACTTGCCATGTAAGGTGTATTTCTCATATGCACTTGATGCAGATCTTTCTCTGTATCCACATTTTTTTCAGTAGTATATGAGACTGCATATAGGGCCCCTAGTTTGATAATGGGTGTCTTTTGTTGTGATGCAGATTTAGTACTCTAACAATATTCCATGATGAAGTAATGGAAATGATGGAATTAAAGTTATATTTGCCAGATCCATTAACCTCTCTTCTACCCATGTTGTTGTTGTTTAGTCGTGTCCGACTCTTCGTGACCCCATGGACCAGAGCACGCCAGGCACTCCTGTCTTGCACTGCCTCCCGCAGTTTGGTCAAACTCATGTTCATAGCTTCGAGAACACTGTCCAACCATCTGGTCCTCTGTCGTCCCCTTCTCCTAGTGCCCTCAATCTTTCCCAACATCAGGGTCTTTTCCAAGGATTCTTCTCTTCTCATGAGGTGGCCAAAGTATTGGAGCCTCAGCTTCACAATCTGTCCTTCCAGTGAGCACTCAGGGCTGATTTCCTTAAGAATTGATAGGTTTGATCATCTTGCAGTCCATGGGACTCTCAAGAGTCTCCTCCAGTACCATAATTCAAAATTCAAAATAATTCAAAATCTACCCATAAGCATGACCAACTACTTATTTTAAAACAATATGTGCAAGCACTTGTTTGTTGTATAAACATCTAGTGTTGGCATTCTCATGATGAGATGAGTCACCTCTCCAAATTGCCTGATGTACCAACTGGATGGCAGAGTCAGTCAACTATATTGTTTCTTCATCTTCTCTAGCAATTCCCAGAATTCAGAGTTCTGTTTTGTTTTTACATTTCTTAAATGTCTTCATAACTGCTTTGTAAGGATACTTAATTCCTGAGTGAATGTAAGCCAGTTAATTATACGTAGCCAGTGAAACTACTCTGTTGTTTTACAAAAGCGGGGTTGGATGAATATTCCAGTTACCAAATGTTCTGTTCTTGGCCAGGTATAATTGCAGTGTTATTCTATACAGATTTTCTCAGAAGTATGTCCTGTGTTCAACAGGACTTAACTTCTAGTTAAGTGTGTATTGAAGTATAGATTGAAGTCTATACACACTTAGACTGGGAGTAAAACATATTTAACTCAATGGAACTTACTTCTTGGTAGACATGCATAAGATTGCACTGATGATTTTTAAGCAAACAGGAAAACATTATTATTCTACCTGCTTTCAGTGGTTTTCGAATTGACATTGTACATTTTTACTTTCTTTTCATTATAATGTTCCGTTTCAATTTTATTCCTGTTTAGAGTGACTTTTTTGCATTTTCCTTTTTTGTAAAATGCCTTGAAGGTGCATGTTAGGGCCAAAGGCTATAGAAAAAAGTTAAAATAAATAAATTGGCTTATTATACCAATATATGTTTGCCCAAAGCAGGTCAGTGTGAGTGTTCTTGTAAGGCAAATATGAATAAGGATGTTTGTTTGAAGTCCCTTAAATAGAACTTTAGTTTCATTCATTTCAGCCTGAAAAGGCAAATGTGTATTGAACTAGGTACAAACCTAGGAAGTTTTGTAGAAATTGATCTGCCTGTTGTTCAAACCAATTTCTGCTGCTTGTATCCTCAGTAAATTGGGTAGGCAGTAATTCTCTCATTATTTCTGATTCTTTATATATTTGAGAAATGTAAAATTTTTCCCTTTTGATCTATCTGCTTCACCACCCAGGCTAGTCATTCCCCAATTCTTTCAGCTTAATCTAATCACCACCCAGTTTCTTCCAGGTTTTTTCCATATCACACCTTTCTTTCTACATGATTTCCATGCCATCCTTGCCAGGGCCAGCCAGAGGACTGGGCGATAATGGCTTTCCAACACTGTAATATACCACCAGCTAAACATCGCAATATGGCAACATATCACGATTTTGGAAAGGAGGTGGGAAGGAAGGAAGAAGGCAGTTGCCGGCCACCGTGTGCAGTTTCTGCCACTTCCAAAGTGCCTCTTTCTCCAGCTTCCACCATTGCTCATATCAAGGCAGCGGTGGATGAGGCAGGGCATATGAACACTCCTCCTGGGCAAGAATCATTGGCTGGAGTGTCATTCTTGCTGCTGGGGGAATTGCTTCCCTTGAAGTGCAGAGTATGGAGTCATGGAGTGGAAGGGAAGCAAACTCCACACCACTGGTGTTCTCCATCAACAGTGTGTGGAGGGCAACAGCAGTGTCTGATCCCAGCAACCCCAGATGGCAGGCAAATCCTTCACACGGCCATCTAGAGCAGCACAAAGCAACCAAATAACCCCCCCACACACACACACACACTGCAAATCTTCTGTCTTACACGAAGCTGCAATCCTAACCCTGTTGACAGTAGGAAACAAATAGAGCCCCCAGGTTCAGGAGCAGTCTACCTCTCAATACCAGGTGGGGATGTAGTTTCTTGTTCAGGTGCCTCAGGTGCCAAAATGCCTTCGGCTGGCTAGGCCAGAAGTTATTTTCCTTCCACTTCCCTGTGCTTTTAGGACACGTATTATTTTAGAAATAACAGTGACCAAGAATAGGTGATGAATATTGTTATTTCCCTATAAACTTGCACTGCAGTGATTGCTGGATTTTTAACTAGTGCCTGGCTTGCTCAGTAACATATTTATTATTATTTTTTGTCCATATTCGAAACTCTAAGTCGTGGGAGGGAAATTCCAGAGCTGAGCCTGTCATCCACCTCAGGAGTTTTCCAATCACCCTCGGCTCCCCAATTTTCACACACACTTCCAACACAAATCTCCAGCACACCCACCGCACACCCACCCACCCTGTACACATGTCCAGGCAGGTGGAGCTAATAATTCAGGCAGTGTCAAGTCCTATTCCTGCTTGGTTCTTGAGTGAATAAAAATCATTGTTGGGTGCTCTCTTTACCAGGAGTGGGGGGAATACTGGGGCATACTTGCTTTATGTTGTGTTTTATGTTATGCAATGTTAACTAAACAACCTCCTTTTTGAAGGAGAGCATTGTGAGGGAAGACAGATGCCTTGAGAGAAGGGGATGAGAATAAAAAGAAATGAAGGAGGGGAGAAACAGTGAAGCAGAACAGATTTAGGGGTTATTAGAACAAGGGAGAACGAGATCAGCTTTGCCAGGAAACGGGAGACATATGGGCGAGAGGCATATTTTCTTTTCTTTTCTTTTTTTTCAAATGAGGGCACATGATGTTGTAAACTGGGATTGCATTCTCTTGGCTAGATATCTGCTGAGAACATATCCAAGTTACACACACAGAGAGAGAGCCAGTCAGAACTGTTACTAACACTTAGCTGAACATTCCCTCCTGGTTGAACAGTTTAGGTAGAAGAGAAAAGAAGGATGGTATGGATAGTTTCTTTTAAACCATCTCTTTTGACTAAGGATCTGAAACATAGCTGCCAAGTTTTCCCTTTTCTCGCGAGGAAGCCTATTCAGCATAAGGGGAAATCCCTTTAAAAAAGGGATAACTTGGCAGCTATGATCTGAAATGAATGATGTCGACAAATGGAAGCCTTCTCCTCTAATCCCTGCTCTTTAAAGGGGGCTTGATATAGCTGGACTAGCTCGGTGTGTGAGGATGGGAGTGAGAGAGAAACACAATATAGTGGCTTGAAACAGTGGATAAATTCAGTGTAGCTACAGAAGACAAAAGCCAGGCTTCAGGGCTCACCAGATAATACTACTGTATTATCTGTAGTACTGCAGTTTAAGATTCCTGTGCACGTTTATGATAATAATAATAATAATAATAATAATAATAATAATAATAATAATATATTATTTATACCCCGCCCATCTGGCGCCACTCTGGGCGGCTTACAACAGAAAATGAAATAAAACAATTAAACATTAAAAGCCTCCCTAAACAGGGCTGCCTTCCGATGTCTTCTAAAAATCTGGTAGCTGTTTTAATAATAATAATAATAATAATAATAATAATAATAATAATAATATATTATTTATACCCTGCCCATCTGGCCGGGTTCCCCCAGCCACTCTGGGTGGCTTCCAACAAAACATTAAAATACAGAGATCCATCAAACATTAAAAGCTTCCCTAAACAGGGCTGCCTTAAGATGCCTTCTAAAGGTCTGGTAAATGTTGTTCTCTTTGACCTTTGGTGGGAGGGCATTCCACAGGATGGGTGCCACTACCGAGAAGGCCCTCTGCCTGGTTCCCTGTAACTTAGCTTCTCGTAGCGAGGGAACTGCCAGAAGACCCTCGGCGCTGGACCTCAGTGTCTGGGCAGAACGATGGGGGAGGAGATGCTCCTTCAGGTATACTGGACCAAGGCCGTTTAGGGCTTTAAAGGTCAGCACCAACACTTTGAATTGTGCTCGGAAACATAGAGAGAGGAAAACATCTAGAAGGATTATTGAAAAGATTGGGACTATGATGGATAACAGCAAGATTTTGACAATAGGATTAGGATGGCAATGTTAACAGCTGCTTAAAATCCCAGGACTTTGGAGCATGGGGAGTCGAAAAAAAATTGTTTTAAGGATTTGGCATAATATTTGGCTTAATTGATATGTATATGTATAATTGGATATAATTGAAATAATTGAATTGTTTTTTTTTATTGGAAAATTTAATAAAAAGTATTTATAAAAAAAAAGAATTGTGCTCGGAAACATACTGGGAGCCAATGTAGGTCTTTCAGGACTGGTGTTATGTGGTCTCGGCGGCTGCTCCCAGTCACCAGTCTAGCTGCCGCATTCTGGGTTAGCTGTAATTTCCAGGTCACCTTCAAAGGTAGCCCCACGTAGAGCGCATTGCAGTAGTCCAAGCGGGAGATAACTAGAGCATGCACCACTCTGGCGAGACAGTCCACGGGCAGGTAGGGTCTCAGCCTGCGTACCAGATGGAGCTGATAAACAGCTGCCCTGGACACAGAATTGACCTGCGCCTCCATGGACAGCTGTGAGTCCAAAATGACTCCCAGGCTGCGAACCTGGTCCTTCAGGGGCACAGGTACCCCATTCAGGACCAGGGAGTCCTCCACACCTGCCCGCCTCCTGTCCCCCACAAACAGTACTTCTGTCTTGTCAGGATTCATCCTCGATCTGTTAGCCGCCATCAATCCTCCAACCGCCTCCAGGCACTCACACATCCAAGCATGGGACATCCAAGCATAGACTTTTCTCTCACCTCTCTGGAGAGTGATGGGACTCTGAAAGTGCTTCATCTCAAGGAGAAGCATTTGCAGATCCTCGTCACCAGAAGCTGAAGCAGGAAGCCACCCCCACCGAGGCCGGAGAGGGGTGGCTGCTAGAGGAGGAGAAGCAGTCTATCGGCAGTAAGCCTCAGCAGCTGTGGCAGTGGCCTTAGTAGCACAATCTGCTGCTTCTGAATTCTGCCAGCCGAGGCAGTCGCCTCATGGCGTGTCATGGGTGGGCTGGCCCTACTCCTTGCAAGTTTGCAGGTTTCAATACCGGAGTTAAAGGAACATATTATTATTATTATTTGTCTACAAAGATCAGTGTGGTTAAGTGTTAGAGTGAAAAATGTGTAATTTAATAGTCCCCCCTGCATAGTCATTAATAACAGCTGAAGTTGTTATATCATACACATATGCAAGATGCATGTAGCTTCATTCTACTGACCTAGTTCCTAATGCTGTTTATACACATCCCCAAATCAGCTGCAATGTGTTCAGTAAAGCCAAGGATTAGCAGAGCAAGAGAGTTGAATTGCGAGGATCCAGATGCAAGACTAGAGTTATTTTGGGAAATCTGTATGGTGCCTTTTACACTATGCTTGACTCCAGCTAAAGCTTTTAATCCCCCATTTGTATTAGCATCAGACTCTCACACAGTTGGGAGAAATTCACATTTCACTTGAAAGGTGGCGGTAACTTATTTCCAATATTCCTAGGTGAAATGTATGAGAAGGTCCTCTTTCTCTAATGAGGATGACCCACTGGACACAGTGTGGGACAAAATTCAAAAAGAAGGGCATATATAGCTATAAAAATGAATTTTAGTATGATTAAAGTGCTTCATGGGGCAATCCATATTTTTGTGGTTGGCATAAGGCAGCTGACATGCAGATGGATAGACATGCTGCCAGTATCTGAAAGAATCATTTTCCTGGGTTATTTGCAGTTTCATCACTTACAAATCCTGATCAGAAAATAGTGGCGACTATTCAAAAGATTCATTGTGCTTTTCATGAATCTGCTTATAAGATATGAACGAGTATTACAAACTCTCACATCTGTATTCTCCTTAAACCTCCACTTCTTTGTATCAAGCTGTCGGTAACAGCAAAAGGCATGCATGAGCCAGACCATCTGTATTTTAGCTTTTCTTGCACCAAACTTTCCATTATTGCAAGCCAAATGTTTGTGCACACCAAGAATGGCAATTTAAATCTGTGGTGAGGAACTTACAGCCCCTGTCTCAATTTCATATTGCTGTGTGGATGCTGCAGAACCACTCTTGCTCTCTGGACCACCCCCTTGGAATGGGGGGAGAGAGAGAGGAACAGGTGGGGAGGGGAATGTGACTGCTGCACTGTGAGCCCAAGAAAAGGAATTCCTTAAGTTAGTCTTGGGGTAGAGCCTGGAGGGAGAAAGGAGGGCAAGACAGGAAAAAGGAAATGGAGGGAACCAAAGTGGATGATGTGCTGGAAGTTGAAGGAGAGAAGCCCTCTGCAAACAGTCAGTTCTGATTGTCTTAATGGAGTGGTGCTGGAGGGATTGGGGGGATGGATGGATGGATGGAGAGATAGAAGGTTGAGTGGGGGAGCAGAGACAGCAATAAAGACTCCCCTTAGTCGTCTTATATTGTAACCTAATTTGTGTGCATCTTTCATTATAGACGTAAACAGCATATCAATTAACAATTTGCTTTTTACGCTTGTTACAGAAATGGAGCATGTTTTCCACTATAAGGCTTCCATAATATTGTTACATGCCACCCCAATCTCTACAGCAGTGTGAGATTGCAGAGGTCCCAGGCACACTAACCTAGGGGCTGTGCTCCTTTTGCAAAAAATGAGGCACAGTGGAGACTGTAGAGAGGGATTCAGAGCATCACATTGCAAGAGGTTTGTGTTTCTCCCCTCATTGCAGCCTTGCAGCTCAGCAGCAAATCATCAGCCAGCTCTAATTCCTAACTTCCCCCTGTCAGCTGGCATCACACTGGTCCCTCCCCCCTTGAGCTTTCATTGTCACTGCTTTTCTAATGCAGGCAAAGGCCACACTCCTTTCATGTGCTAATGACTCATTATCCCCAGGCCATCACCTCCAAGGAAATTAGGCTGTGGTCTAAACCACAGAGCCTAGAGCTTGCCAATCAGAAGGTCAGTGGTTCGAATCCCCACGATGGGGTGAGCTCCCGTTGCTTGGTCTTGGCTCCTGCCAACCTAGCAGTTCGAAAGCACATCAAAGTGCAAGTAGATAAACAGGTACCGCTGCTCTGGTTCGCCAGAAGTGGTTTAGTCATGCTGGCTACATGCCCCGGAAGCTGTATGCCAGCTCCCTCGGTCTATAGAGCGAGATGAGTGCCACAACTCCAGAGTTGTCCACGAGTGGACCTAACGGTCAGGGGTCCCTTTACCTTTACCTTTAAATAACTTTTACACTTGTCTTACAGTTGTCGATTCCATGGACTTAGGGATAGCTGCTCAGCACACAGGGTCTGACAAATAGCCTTCACACATGCTTTGAATAGGTCTACATGACACAAATGGGTCTGATATCCCGTTCTCACACATAAGCTCTAGTTGAATTATTAAATTTTTTGAACCCAGCCATTTAGCACCCACCGTCCTATAACAATATGGACAAAACTGTTGTGATGCAGTTCACCTCTTACACTCGCTTACATGGGGACAGCTGATTCCCCAGGTAAGTGAGTGTAAGAGGTTTGCAGTAAGAGAAGTATTATTTGAGACAGGGACATAAGAATTTCATTGCACAGGCCATTTATAGCATTCTAAGAAACTGCAGAATGCCTTTTCCTTCAAATCAGATCAAATCTCCCAGAAGATGATTCAAACCGTATATAGTAGCATTATTTCATAGTCATCAAAGGGTTGAAATTGAGGATTATTTAAGTTACAGGGTGAAAAGCAAGATGATGGTGTTCAAATCAAATGGTAACAGCTGAGTTGCTTCTGAATCTATTCCAATTCTGTTTAACCTTTGTATGATGGAAGACTGACCATCTTTGAAAGGAAATAGATCTCAATTGGGGGAGGGGCTGTTCCCTTTGAAACTTCCTCTGTGGATTTGTTTGAAGCTGAAGTTAAGTGAAAAACATCTAATTCTCTTTGATTGTGATTTTAAAAATGAGAACAATTAGGGCTAAGATTCCACTGTAGTATGGATAGATACTTGAGTATAATGTAGACGAGGATAGTCTTTATAATAATCTTTGCTGTTTCCATTTATTTGTGAAACTCAGCCTCCATTCTATATTTCTGCTGCTGAAGTTGGAAATTTTATATTTTCTATATCGGAAAGGGCTTTGGCTATGCACAATAAAGCTGATTGACTGACTGACCGCTGTAATATCAGGAAACTTGAATGATTATTACAGAAGTCAAGCGTGGAGCCAGCTTTCCTAAGCAGTCTGAGCACTGACTTGTTAGCAGGGATGTGCAAATCCCCTTTAGTTCACTCTGCAAATAAATTAGGCTTTGAGTGTTCCAGTCAAATTTCTCAAACACTTCAGAGGTGTCTCCCCTGTCTGCTATCCAACCCACTCTTTTCCCAAGGCACAAAAGGAGGGGGGAGCGTGGAGCAGACGTCCTGCAACTCTTCTTCACCATAAATGAGAGCCCTGTTTCATAGAATTGCAGAGTTGGAAGGGACTCTGAGGGTCATCTAGTCCAATCTCCTGCAATGCTGGAAACACAGCCAAAGAATCCCCAACATATAGCTCTCCAATCTTTAGCCAGCAAAGTATGTTTTTAGCACCTAAGTTCAGGACGATATACGGACATTATCACTGGGCCTTGGCGTGTATGGAACCTAGGAATCAACTTTGCTATTTGAATTTTTATGTTGTACCGTTGTATTTCCAGCATCTTTTTAACCTTTAGGCAGCAAGATTAATCATTACTCTCAGAAATGTCTGCAACTTAATTATTGAGTTACAAAAGGATTGATGGCTCAAATTCCTTGACATTTAATAATAATAATTTAATAATAATTGCATTTCTAAGTGCAGGATTTTGTGTGCCTTGAAGGCTGGCTGTATCAGGAGAAGCCCAATACTTGGGTGCTTTTGGTAGATCAAGAAATGACAACTAAAGTGAAGTAACAACTGGGGATGTGAGAAGGCACTGTTTTCCAATCTACCTTGTATTTATTGCACCTTGTATTTCCCATCCACCTTGTATATATATGCAGCACCGTTTCTATTCTAAGATAATTTGTCTTCCACCCAAAACTATGCTATTAGTCTCACTGTGGCGAAATTACATAGCTCAATCAATTTATGTAATTAATTGTGTAAATTGTGTAAGTTATGCCGTCTGTATGCCATTCCACCCCATTCATGGGGTGTAATCAATTATATAATGTTTGCAGACTGAAAGCAACAGTGAATACAAACCATAATTCCTGGGTTGATTTCTGTTTCAGGTGTGGAACAAATAAGCAAACACAGATACTTTCTGCTCCCATTTCTGTTTTTGGCAGGATTCTTTTACATCCCTAGCAGCAACCACAATGAGTGGGATTCCAGTACACACAGTGAGGCTCCCTTTAAAGACTGGTCTGATAGCTCCTGTATTGCAGAGGTGCTCCATGGGAAAGTGTTCCATGAATCCACCTCTTGACTCAAGGAAAAGGAGGATACTGACAGCTCAGTTCTATGTTCTTACAATTCTGTTCAGCCAAGCCTAGGATGAAGCATTAGGTATCATGCTCTCAAGAAAGAGGCATTGAGTCAGGGCTGGCTGTCCATGAGGAGAGGTAGCTGCCTCTAGCAGAGAAGTGGTGCCAGCAGCAGCTTCCAGCAAGATCTCCCAAGAACTCGCTGCCATTGCTGGCACTGCCATGCAACCAAAGTAAGGGAGGCTAGAGCAGTAACACTTCAGGTGGCGAAAAGGATGAGCCGCTCCTGGTTAGAGTCATCTACAGATACACAATTTCACATCTGTTGGTGTTGAAGAAAGGAGATGGTTTCCTTAGTATTGTCCCCCTCTCATTCCCATCCTTATATGTGATGAAATGTCTGAGATGTGATGAAATGTCTGTGGGGGACAGGAGGCGGGCAGGTGTGGGGGACTCCCTGGTCCTGAATGGGGTAACTGTGCCCCTGAAGGACCAGGTGCGCAGCCTGGGAGTCATTTTGGACTCACAGCTGTCCATGGAGGCACAGGTCAACTCTGTGTCCAGGGCAGCTGTTTATCAGCTCCATCTGGTACACAGGCTGAGACCCTACCTGCCTGCAGACTGTCTAGCCAGAGTGGTGCATGCTTTAGTTATCTCCCGCTTGGACTACTGCAATGCGCTCTACGTGGGGCTACCCTTGAAGGTGGCCCGGAAACTACAACTAACCCAGAATGCGGCAGCTAGACTGGTGACTGGGAGCGGCTGCCAAGACCACATAACACCGGTCCTGAAAGACCTACATTGGCTCCCAGTATGTTTCCGAGCACAATTCAAAGTGTTGGTGTTGACCTTTAAAGCCCTAAATGGCCTCGCCCCAGTATACCTGAAGGAGCGTCTCCACCCCCATCGTTCTGCCCAGACACTGAGGTCCAGCGCCGAGGGTCTTCTGGCAGTTCCCTCGTTACGAGAAGCCAAGTTACAGGGATCCAGGCAGAGGGCCTTCTCGGTAGTGGCACCCACCCTGTGGAATGCCCTCCCACCAGAGGTCGAAGAGAACAACAATTATCAGACCTTTAGAAGGCATCTTAAGGCAGCCCTGTTTAGGGAAGCTTTTAACGTTTGATTTCTGTATTTTAATGTTTTGTCGGAAGCCGCCCAGAGTGGCTGGGGGAACCCGGCCAGATGGGCAGGGTATAAATAATAAATTATTATTATTATTATTATTATTATTATTATTATTATTATTATGCTCACGGGTCATGTACCAGGTGGAGGCAGTCTCCTCTTGGATATGGATGATCTATACCGTGTTTCTCACATTTTAAGACATGTCTTATATTTATTTTTACTCAAGAAAATAAGCCTATGGCTTATTTTCGGGGGGTGTCTTATTTTATTTCTTTTACTAACCGGTAAGTTGCTGCTGCTGCTCAAGCACCGACAAAGCGCCCAGCAGCGTGCGCCGCATGGAGCCCCGAGCCAGCGGGACCCGCTGAAGCGCCGACAAAGCTCCCGGCAGCGCTGCGCAGAGCGCCCTGAGCCGCAGGAGGAGCACCGTGGCTCTCGGCCTCTCCGCTGTCCTGTTCCTGTTTCCGCCGCAGGCGCCGCCGCCTCCTGCTCCCTCCCGGGGCGTCCCAGGCTTCGCCCGCTCGGCAGTGCTCCATGCAAAGCCAGGGGCGAGTGCAATTCCACCAGGAGGTTCCTCCGCGGCACCCGTAGAGACCATAGAGGAAAGGCGCGCGGCAGACACACCACTTCCGACTTCCGTTACTCTCACCCCCTCCTGCTGCGGCTCGGGGCGCTCTGCGCAGCGCTGCCGGGAGCTTTGTCGGCGCTTCAGCGGGTCCCGTGCCAAGGGGAAAGGAAGGGAGGAGGGGAGAGAGAGCGGGCAGAAAGGGAGGAGGGGAATAATCGCTGGCGCTACACGGCGAAAGAGAAAGGCAAGTTATGGCTCCAGGTGGAGCGACTGTCCCGAGATAATTGGAAAACAATCCTGCACTGTGTGAGCGTTTCTGCAGACCACGAGGCGCTGCTTGGCCCTTCCAGTTTGCTGCTGCTGCACGCCACAAACAGCGGAGGGTGAAAGGAGCAGCGCCGGGTAGCCAGAGTAACCTCCACCACCCCACAGCCATAACGTTTCCCAGAACAGGATGATTGAGGCTTTGTCGGCGCTTCAGCTGGGTCCCGCTGGCTCGGGGCTCCACACGGCGCGCGCTGCTGGGTATTTTGGCGAGGCCCTCCAGAACTGCACTTACAGTAGCACTACGGCTTATTTTCGGGGTATGTCTTATATTTTTTCAAAGCATGAAAATCGTGCCATGGCTTATTTTATAGGGACGTCTTAAAATATGAGAAACACGGTAGGTACAGAATTAATCAAACATGCACCCTTAATGCTGCTTAGCTATGTCTCTCTCAGTGAATATTTCCCAAAAGACAATGGTTCTTGTTGTAAGTTGTTGACCTTGCAGCATGTATTTAGTGCCTGCCTTGTCATACACTCTCCCTCGTCATACACTATGGAAGCTAAAACATTTGTTTGGCTTCTTTGGCCGCCCTCCTTTGCTCCTTACCCAACGTTCTCACAGCCTCCTTGAAATCTTGTAATTAGCTTCTGTGAAAACAGAGAGGCTTGGAACATATAGATAAATGGAGACAGGTTGCTGACTCATCCTGAAAGCCAGACTGGACAAATCCTATTAGTTCTGAATAAATAATATCAAAAAGAGCACAGGAGGCAAAGGAGAGAGAAATATCAAGGTAGATCTCCTGGTACAACCCATGATTGGCGGGGGGGGGGAGCACACAGAGTGACGTTATTCTCTGTATTGGAAATAAAGTTATTTGCAAAGGAAGACTCAAAGGAAAAGATAAATTTGTTTAGCTCAAATTTGAAATTCAGCTTCCTTATATAAACAGTTTCTATATTATTGACCATGAGCTCTGTGCAGCTCTATTTTGGGGGATATACAGTATAAGAATCTTTTTAAAATCTAAAAACAGAACTGTCTGCAAAATTTCAGAATGACTGTCTCCAAGGGTGGTGGGTGGGAGAGGTGACTTATGTCAAAGCAGACTGGCATGGAATCATAACGGAATACATTGTTGCAATTTACATTTGCTTTACTAACGGTATTTGTCTTCATGTGCTACAAGTGTCCATTCAAGTATCTGTGATATAATAGATTCTGTATGCAAATATTTAAAGAAACTTGAATTGTATCCCGTGCATATTGCTCAGCTGATGTCAAGGCTTCTGTCAGTGGAACATGGAGGGAAGCAATTGTGGGTGAGTTCTCCTTCCCCAGCACCCCCGTTCCTAAATCTGCTTTTGAAGATTGTGGAATTCTTGGAACATAATTTGGGGGGGGGTACAGATAGAGGGGGAAATCACTCAGCAATTGATTTCCATTGGACTGATGGAAGCCTTACCATCAGCTGAGCAAAACTGTTGGATATGGCACTTTGTAAAGAACAGCACCTGGGTATTCTAAGGAAGCGACGTGGGTGGCACTGTGGTCTAAACTACTGAGCCTCTTGGGCTTGCTGATCGGAAGGTTGGCAGTTCAAATCCACACATCGGAGTGAGCTCCCGTTGCTCTGTCTCAGATCCTGCCAACCTAGCAGTTTGAAAGCATACCAGTGCAAGTAGATAAATAGGTACTGCTGCTTCAGGAAGGTAAATGTTGTTTTCGTGCACTCTGGCCTCCATTGCAGTGCCATGTTGCACCAGAAGCGGTTTAGTCATGCTGGCCACATGACCTGGAAAGCTGTCTGTGAACAAAGCTGTCTGCGGCCTGAAGCGAGATGAGCAGTGCACCCCATAGTCGTCTTTGACTGGACTTAACTGTCCAGGGGTCATTTACCTTACCTTTTACCTATTGTAAGGGAAAAGCTTTCTGGGGAAAAGAGCTTCGATTGGCTGGATATGGGCTGCCCATAATTGCTTACTTCTGAACTTGAAGATAGAGGACTATTTGGTGGGCACATCATTTTTCAAAGTAACATAGGCAAGAGAGAGGTCCTCCTTGACTCAAGGCACTTAGAATCTAAATTTAGATGGAGTAGGGAGAGGCAAGACTAACTAGGGAGGAATGTGAGCAGGTGCATTTATATACCTTAGCTTAGTCACAGTTGGTCTGAGGGCATCAGATTAATAATTACGTGGTGGAGCCTTGGATGTGATTTTTATGCTTATAGAGGTAAGCTACATTTCCAGCCACACCTCAGAGGTTTCTACACACACATACCTGCCTACCACTCTCTCTCCTCATTGCCTCTTGCTTGCCACATGGAGAAAGACTACATCACAGTTGTAAACATCACAGTATAAGGGCACATTCCAGCCAGGCAGAAGCACTCAGGGAATTTGTGGAGCATGGCCAGTGAGGCTGTCGAATGACATGTGATTCCTGCATTGCAGGGGGCTGACTAGATGACCCCCAGGGTCCCTTCCAACTCTATGATTCTAGAATGTGATCTTGGGAGAGGAGGTGAGGCCTATGGAGGGCCCTGAGGGTCAGCTAGAGAGGTATTGAGGGCTCCATTTGGCCCCTGACTCTGTGGTTCCCCAAGCCCTGGGCTATGAACATGCTGAAAGCCAATATACAGCCCGAGATGCCTACATTTAAGGATTGTTGCTAAGGTGGGTGCTCCGGTCATTTATCTCCCCGCATAACATGTAGGCTGGCTCCAAGTTTGTGCTTGCATGTCCAGTGTCCGTGTGAAGGATTATATTAAGCAGTTATTCATTTTATTTTAAAATGCAAATAGTTCATCAATTGAGGTTCTAGCTTCCAATATTTTCCCTGATATTCTTTGTGGAGAGATCTCTTCTACATTGTAATATATTGCTTCTTATACTGTTCTGTAGCCTGGGCCAAGCATGAGGACATTAACTTTTCACTAGGCAATGGCTGCTGTGAATAATGACTTCAGCTCTCAATGTGTCCTTTTGTGTAAGACAGGCAGGTATGGTGCCAGGTATGAGGTAATTGTAACCCAAAGGGAAACTACTGCAGTGAGTTATGGCATTATGAAGGGAAACCTGAAGGACTAAAACAGATCTTCTGCAGCACTATGACATGTGTGTGTGTGTGTGTGTGTGTGTGTGTGTGTGTGTGTGTCTTCAAGAGATACATGAAAGTAAAAAAGGATGCCTGCTGAAAGAGAGTTCGACAACATGAGATGACCAACACTAAATGCCCAACCCATAGGACCTCTGTAACACAGGGAACAACTAGCAGTGCTCTCCTAGTTGATCCCAGTGATCAGGCTGGGATATAAGAGCTCAGGTGTTCCTTAGGTTATACAGTATTGGACCCAAGTTCTTCAGAGTTTTGGGTGTCAGCACAAGAACCTTGAACCTGGCCTGAAAACATATGGGCAGCCAGTGCATATGTTTTAGCCAAGATATCACATGCTGTCATCCATCTACTCACATCAACAGTTGAGTTGCTGCATATGTGGTCAAACAGGAGCTAAAGGTTAAATCAAGCACCCCCAGCCTTCGGCCCTCCAGATGTTTTGGACTACAATTCCCATCATCCCTGACCACCGGTCCTGTTGGCTAGGGATCATGGGAGTTGTAGGCCAAAACATCTGGAGAGCCGTAGGTTGGGGATGCCTTGGTTAAAGCATCCTATGAATCCAACCTCAACATCACATGCACAAACAGTGCAGCATGTAGTATTCTGCTAACCCCTAGGATATAAATTATGGGAGTGCAGTGATGTCAGATAAATCCCGAGTGAAAGCAAGATGCTTTGGAAGGATTCTGAGCTTGTCTTAGGAGAAAAAGGACGTGTACAAAATGCACAAGTCAAAGTGGGGACCCACCCCGCTGAAGCACATCATGATGCCTCAGCAATTCAGACACCAAAAGCAAAACAGAACACTACAGGCTAGTGTCTGCTAAAATTCAAACTTTCCATATGAAGAAAATTACCTGGGGAAAGAGGTCTCTATCATGACTGAACAATGAAGCTTATTACACAAAGGAATAATTTTATGCAGACACCCCAGTGCAGTGTCTTGGAAGATGAAAGTGAATTCATTTCCATTCTTTGCCCCACCCACCCAATCAAGGGGCCTAGCACAAAAACCACAGGACTGATTTGCCTATAATTTGTCATGCTTTTGACGTAGTGGCATCTCTCTCCCTCTCATGTTTTCATGGTTAGAGATAGTGAGATTTGTAGGGCACCAGGTTGTAGAGAGCTGTTGCTGCTCATACCAAGAACTTGATTATATCAAGGAATATCAGGTTTTATATGGCTCCACCCTGACCGTCTTTCACTTTTGCAGTCTTCTCTGTGAGGCAAAAGCAGTTAGAGTGGAGAGGGATTTGCAACGGGCTGATCATAACCAAATTTATTATGATATAATATCTAAAAATCAGGTTTACAGGAAAATTGTGATACAGAAGAGGAGAATAAAGATAGGAAAGAGGAAACACTTTTCTCAAATGGTAAGCTTTTTACATGCTAACACTATTGATTTTTGTGCGGCAGTAATGGCATTAAAACATCCTTGAGTTTGACATTTGGCTACATTTTTTTTTTACAGAAGTGCATCAGTGGAATTCAGATAGATAATCTGAAATGGAAGATGATTCTTCAATTGCAGTTTTACCCTTCTGAGGCAACGTGCTGTGGGCTGTATTCTTCTAGTGGAAAATACAAATCATTTTCAATCATCATCAGTCTTCTGTGCACACAGACAAATATAATATAATTGTTCTGACTGACACAGAAAAACAGCCTTTTTAAAAGAGTGAGTGAGGCCCTTGAAAAAGAAATGGCTCCATGAAACATGTATTGATAATGTAGCCTGACAAGAAATTCCATGAAAAGCAACAGAGCAAATTAAGTAGTTGGATAACTATCTGAGAGGCTCTCCCATTTCTTGTGACGCTTATATTATAAAGATGGTGCCTCATGATTCCCACTTCACATCATTTATTTAATCATTTCTTAGGCCAATTACAACTGCCCATTTAAATCAATTGGATGTTAACATAATTGTGGTTTCTAATGATATAAAACACAGAGAATTACATCAGAGCCACTGTTGCCCCGTAGATAGTTAGACTTGGTTTTGACAAAGCAGACCTCAGTTATGCCATGCCACCCAAGTCTACATGAGTGTGTGGCCTTGGGCAAGTTATCACATAGCTATAAAATGGGATGCTGTGAGAGTAAACAGCAGCAGCAAGAAGAGGAAGCGTGCCTCATACAGAAGAAAAGAACTGCCCCTCCCCTTCTATCCCCCACTGCATCCTGCTCCCACATCTGTTGTCATTCACTTCTCCCTTTGCTCTATGATTCATCTTCCCTCCCTCACATATGGATATCTAATGTGACACATCAAGCAGTTCTATTAGGGGTGTTCAACAACCACCAGATTCAGTTCAGACCCAAATTCAGTGATTTGGATTTGAACACCTGGGCTTGGGATTCAGACTTCAGAGCCTGCATGATTTGGCTTGTGATCTGAGACAAACTTCAATTTAGGGGGAAACAAAGCTTTCTCTACCACTATTCACTTTGGATATTATATATATATATATATATATATATATATATATATATATATATATATATATATATATTAAGGCTACAGCAATTTTCTTTCTGACAGGTGGATAAAACTTGTAAACATTGTAGCCCTTGAGAATGGATTAAGCCTGCCACATTGCAGGCAAATAAATGCAGGCATTTATGTGTGAGGTAACTTTCTTTTTTATATATATTTTTCAAAGAAAACAGGCTATAGGGTGTTTTTTTGGCAGAGTGATATAAAGTGTGCAAGCACCCTTGCGCCATCAGAGGGGGTGAATTCTGCCAAATTTCATAAGGATAACTCCAGTGGTTTTCACCCAAGAGCAGCCTTTACAGTTTTGCATTAAGCAAAAAAGAAAAAAAAAGAATATTCCCTAGTTATTTATAGGAAATGTGTCTGAAAATAGCAAACACAAACCTCTACCTGATTGGGGGCCTGAGCAGCTAACAACAGCAGCAGCCCTTTGCCCTGAGAATTGGTGATGGTGAAAGATGCCAAATGCCCTCTGGCCTGGAAGATGCTTCTGATGCGTCGCCCACCTGGCTGCTCACCATCCAGGGGCAAGCAGGCTTCTCTGGCAAGGACATTCCACTAGGGAGGTCAGTGGCTAAAATCATTTCCCAGCAGCTGCACCCTACTCCCTTCCACACCTCATCTTCTTCAAACCTTGTTTTCTACCAACATCATTACTGGTCTTCATTTCATTGGGGTTCTGGATGAATAAATGGTGCCACCACCCTCACACTTGATGTTCTTCACTGTGCCTGTACTATAGGTGAAATTTTTCTAGCTCAGTTGGTAGAGCATGATGAGGCTCTTAATTTCAGGGCTGTGGGTTTCAGTCCCACATTGGGCAAAAGATTCCTACAGATTACCCTTCCAAATCTACAACTCTACAATTCTGTGATTTTTAGCTTATTCTCAGCTCTAGTTGACCCCAGGTACTCAACACTACATTATAGAGTTCCAAGTCTCATAGAAACATTCAGACACTTCCATTTTGCAAGATACTGCAACAGTAAGGATTAGATGCCAAAAACCATTCAGTTGCATGTTCATATGTTTAGTGAGAATCTTCTTTGTTGGAATTCCATCCACACAATAAAGGACAAGGAGAGTTAATAAGCAAGCTGTTAATGTCCAGGACAGAAGAAGAGTTATGCTCACACCAATAATGCCATCTTATTTTTTTAAAAAAAAGAAGTTTCTCTTACATTGTTAGTAGGTTTCTATAGATCTGTTTCTATGGAACTGACCTGTGGTCTACCTCTTCATATGGTACGCTTCATCAACTAATAATTCTATAAAAATCTTTCCGGCATTACAAACAGCACAGCCTCAAAATTACAGGACCTCAGATACTGTAGATATGCATTCATTTATATTATATTTGACCATTAATAGTAGTAATGAATAATAGAATGATGGAGAATCATTAACTGCATCACTTTACTATTTGTTCTCTAGACCTATTCTGCAGTTCCAAATTTCATGAGAGTAACTTCACATCTTACAGTGTTCATGTGATGGTTATAATTATTACTTGATAACTGGAACGTCTGAAACTTCTGTCATTTATTTAGCTTTCTTAGTCATATGTTGCTTTTTGACTGAATGGTCTTCAGAGCATCTAATGACAGGTGAAATAAAGCACTTGCAATAATTAAAAATCATTACAATCAGCAGAGATTAGCATCAAGCAAGCACCATAACAAAAAATAGGTGGGCCGTGTAATGAGTCTGCATGGTTCATTGATGCTTAGCATGTAAGGCAGTTAGCCTGTTATGCCGAGTGCTGATAAACCATGAACGGGGATTTTGTCCATCATATGATAGCTGCCACTTTTAGTGAAGTCATTTTTATGGTAAAAGAAAACACAAATTAAAAGCCATCAGTTGCTGCTGTCCAAAGCACTTCTAGTTTGTGTAGAATAGCAAGTAAATACCACCCACTGTTCCTGTTTAGTTTGAAACAAAGAAAACAATCTGTTTTTGTGTCTCTCTATTAACAGATGAAGGAAGGGCTGGATTTGCAAATACAGCATTATGACAGATCAGTTTATTGCCAATGGCATGGGAGAGTGGGGTTGTATGTGATGAAGCCACCAACATTTTGTTTTTGTTTTTTCTCTTTTAACAGTCATTAAATACACACAAGCCCGTCTGATTTTGCCCTCCCGCAACACACCATTGCTAGAGGCATCAAAGCTGACATTAGTATTCTCTGTGAGACAGATTATTCTGTGTAGCTTTTATACTTACTGGAAGGCCATTACGTAGATGTCTGGGCTGTCATATTCAACCTTTATGTAGATGGGGGAGGGAATCAATATTTTTTACTATGATCATGAATAGAATGCATAAGCCGAAGTAGGCAAGGAACGTAGTCTTTGAGAAAGACATATTGCAAGTGGAATGGGTCTTTATTTTATTTTAGCATCAGCCTGCCATGCAAGCTTCCAGTATAATTACTATTTGTCATCCTCATCCTCATTAGTTTGCCAAACTTGAAGAAAGCTGTCATGCCTCTTTGAATAGTGGACAGTAATAGAAGGGCATTGCTTCCCATACCAGTTTCCAGAATTGGTTTGCACTCTTGTTTTAAGCTAAATGGCTGGAAAATAAAGACTTTGTGAAATGTTATTGATGTGAATAGAAACAATGGAGATGTGCTAGTTATATTTAACACTTGATCCTAAACCAACTTACATACACTTCATTTATTAGCTAACTATAATGTAAACCAGCCTTTTTAAACCTTCAGCCCCAAAGTGAAGAGAATAAATAAACTGCTCTAAAAGCAAACAACAGAGCAATGGCAAATGCCACTCCCTCAGCATATATGGTAACATTCTTCTTTGGCGATCACTTGTAGCCGAGTAAGATTGTCTTCCATAAACACAGTTTTAACAATGAGTCTGTAAGTGACTGTGGAGGCCAATTATGGCCCATGGCAGCAGTGGCACCTCCAAGTCATGTAGGCATGGAGGTAGCCAATGCAGTGACATAGAGGATATATCTCCAGGACAACCGCCTGCCTTATGTACAGTGCAACACATACACAATGATACTGCTTCATGAGCTCCTGTGCATAGCTGTCAACCCTCCCTTTTTTTGCGGGAAACTCCCTTTTTCCAGCGCCGTTTCCCGCTGCTATCCTGGATTGTTAGATATACCGTAGACTGTCCCTGGGACAGGTGAGGCTGCTGCTGATCCCTTATTTTCAAATCTGAAAGTTGACAGCTATGCTCCTGTGACACAGACAGCAGTGACTTATTCAAGCATCCCTACAAGCAGGGGTTTCAAATCCCTTTATAAGCTCATTGGCCTATGTTTAATCACAACACCCAACAGGAAAGAAGGAAAGGTAACAGAACATAGCACCCAAATACCTCCCTTGGCCAGAGGCTTACAGAGAGGGCACACAGGCCTCCTTGGGACAAGTGTTGAAGATGTACTGTGTCAAAGAAAGAGTCTTTTGCCGGTCAGGAGGAAGGAGGAACCTATGTGGAGCAAATAGGTTGGCAAACCTCCAGGGCTCATGGTTGTGGGCGTTCCTCATGATCTGCAAGGAACTGGGGATGGGGTAGGTCTCACAGCTGTTGGATAGTTGGTTGTGAAGAGCAAAGGGTGGAGACAGAGTGTAATGAGCCATGATCAGCAGCTGGGACACATAGTCCCTAGACCTGGATACACCGTGGGTGTTTGTGAGGAAATCCACCTACCTTCACACATGGAGAGCCTGGAACAAACTGCCACCTGACAACACAGCAACTGTTTGTTCTCCATGCATGTGCTCTGTGATCCTGTGTTCTTCAGTGCTTGACCAGCAGTGGCAATGGCCTTTGCCAAAAGAGAACTAGAGAACTTGCATGCATGCGAGAGTGAGTGCTTACCCAGTGTGAGAGACACTACTCTCTTACACTGTGTTAATAGCAAGTCAGGACTCTAATAATAATAATAATAATAATAATAATAATAATAATAATAATAAACAGGGTGTGATGATAATATACATAATCCATATATAGGAATAAATCACTCTTGAACAAATACAGACACAAAATAAAACAAAATAAATAAACTACAGGTATGTGAATGCAGGGGCGAAAGAAGGCTCTCCGGCACCTGGGAAGGGGTGTCGAGGGGTGGGGCGAACTGCCCGGCGGCACATGTGCGGTGCCGCTACGTACACCACATGTGCGGCATACAATCCTTTGTTCGTGGCTGCGGCAGCGCGATCCTCTGCTTGTGGTGCAGCGGGGTGCCTTCTTGTCACCCTCCTCAGAGAAGGTACCCAGGGCGGACCGCCCTCTTTTCCTCCACCACTGTGTGAATGGGTGGGTGGTAGCAACTGGAACTTTTTATAACACAGACATAATGGCCAACAAAACAAAACATAGCTGCTGTTATACCAAGGGTCATTGGTCATGTTCCTCATTTACAAATGAAATAAAGTCAGAGCAAACAGATATGAAATTGTTATTTTTCCTTTGGCCCCTAAAAGACTCTCAGCTATTTAGTTACTTTTTCCAGCAAGACAATTAAAGCAAGTTACAGTATTTATTGCAATGTTTTGAGAGAGATACATGGGAGACATTTGCAGCAGATCTGCTTTGTAGCATGTATCCCCTGCACCAGCACTTTCCCTTGGAGAGATCATTATTTGTGCTATTTGATAATATGGGATAGAATGTAGAAAGGAAATCAAATGTACAGAATATAATAGCCTATATTGGTTTTGCATTTGTGTTTCAGGCTGACTTAAGTCTAAGCAGCCTTCTAAGCCTCACATGTGAAAATGCTTATGCTTTACTCTTAAGTTACACAAGTGAAAGAGGGCATGAAAGAAAATCACCTCCTCATTCATATTTGCCTTCAGGTACTAAAAATATAATCATTTTAGCATTAGAGTATGTTTGGCAAGCATTATAAATGGTGAGGGTTTTGGTGCCTTGTGGGCAAAGCTCAGAATGAGCAGAGGCCACACTGCAGTTCAAATACTATAATTGCAGAACATTATAGTACAGCTATAACTCTGACATTTTATTTATTCTCCCCTGGTTCTTTCAGGCTTTAAGTGACAGATCAAAGAACAGGAAAAATAATTGAAAAGCATTGCATTTGCTGCAGTGGAATTAACTGCTGAGTTGAAGTATTTGTGACTAATCTTTGTGTGTACACTTAGTAAATTTGTTTTAAGAATCCCAAATTTTCTAAATGAAGGAGGAAATAAAATATATAGTTCATAAGGTTTAAAAATAATAATGAGAGTAAATGTTTTGATTCTTTACAGATAGCTGTTCAGTCTTGAGAAAGTGTCACAATTATTTTATAGGCTTTGAAAAACAATCACAGCCAAAGAGTATGAAAAACTCATAGAATCATAGAGTTGTGAGGGACCACAAGGATCATCTAGTCGAACCCCCTCCAGTGCAGGAACTGGGGCTTGAACCCACAACCCTGAGATAAAGATTCTTATGTTCTATGACTAAACTATCTAGTGCTGTGATTCAATTAGTTTAACAGTCTTCTTCATCTGCTCCTCTACCACTTGATTCTCCAACATGGGGAGAAACAGAATTCACTTTAATTGTTCCCACCTCCCCATGAAGTAAAAGGTGTCATTCTACCTTCTGCCCCAAGATAGACCTACAGCACCATCCTATGCATGTCTACTCAGACGTAAGTCTCACTGAATTCACTTATTCCCAGGGAAGTGTGCATATGATTGCTAGTTGACAAGATAAGGATAATAAATGACACTCAGAGAGGGGCCTTCTGAAATTGATAAAGGGTTCTGTGCAAGCCTGTGGTTTAAAAGTATTATTATATTGCTTTATTTTAGTATTTGTCCTTTGCTTATCTCAGTAATAAATGGTCACAGTTTGTTGAAAACATTAAATATGGAGGTGGGCAACCCCACTTCCATTTTATTTTTTTGATGTTTGTTTCTCCTTTCAATTAGATAAAAAGTAAGAGCCCATGCAGTGCAGACCAATTTTCACTGTATGCAATAATGGTGTGTGAAAACACAGCTTTTGATCAAACTTGGTTCAAGTGTTTTTATGATGACTGAACAATGCCTTTCATGACAAAAGTAATTCCAGGCTTCTAAAAACAAATTGCATGAAGGTAAAAGTACAAAGGCAAATTTGCAGAGTTCAGACTCTCACAAAGCTTTACTGAAGGAAACCAGTCAATAAAAATGCTGCCAATTTTTGTTAAGCCTTCACAAGCTATTTAGGGCCAAGGATGTTTCTTTTTCCTTGTGAATACTTGTATGCAGGAAGTGCCACTTCACAGAAAAGAAAAGAAAAGAAAAGACCTTGGAGGAGCAAGTGTCTTGATTTGTCTGTTTCCAGCATGCTAATTTCTCATACACTGAACACAATAGAGATCTTACCTTGAGAACAATCATGCTTCCTTTCACCTCCTAATTTTAGTGGTGTATTTCAGAGGCTACGGAATTGCAGGCAACCAGGGGGTGGGGCCCTGCAAATGAGAAGGAAAAACAGAAGTCTCTTCTTTTGCAGGGAAAGAAAACTTTTGAGAAACAGGAGGACAGGTTTTGGCAAAGTACTAATGGGAAGCAGGAGACTGGGGCTTGAACCCCAAGGGGAGAAGGGATTGCACTAATATTGCCCCACTGCAGGCTTCACAGAGCAGTGACAGTAGGCACACTGGATAGATTTGGAATTGGGTATCAGGAGACGCGAGTTCAAGCCCCCTCATGGGCAATGGAGCAAAATGGTACCACTCTTCCTTTGCATGCAGGCTATTAAGGAAACAGTTGTGCCAGGGGCAAAAGAAAATGAACTCAAATCCACACTGCAAGCATGGCAGAAACATCACAAGGCATTTGCCTATCCTGCATCTTCACTCTCAGTCTCAACACCTAACCACAGGAAAACGCAGCCTGCAGAAGCAGTTCTGGTCTTGCAGAACATCTCACATTTTATACACAGAGACAGTCCCAGGTTAAAACCCACAGTATACCTTTACACTAGGAAGGAGGGAAGGGATCCTCCATTCCCAGGCACCACGGGCCAATTACAAGGTGTTCTGCATGGGCCAGTAGCCTATTTCCACACTGGGCAAATAGGTCTTTTGGCCAACTTCTTCCTCTGGCAACCAGTGTGAAAAATCCACCCTCCTACCTTTTTTGCCTGATAATCCAGCCTTATCGGTTAGCATTCCAGCAGAATGTATTTCCTCCTTTCTCCCCACCCTCAACACCATACATGCTGGCAGAAGCAGTCATCCCACTTGTGGACCTTGAAAGGCCTGCTGCCTCTCAACACAGCATATCTGCTTGAACAGAAAGAGGAGTAGGGGCAGCTAATTCCAGTAATCTGAGGTCTCTACAAAACTGCACACCAAATTTCAGGCCCCACAGCAAAAAGATAACCAAGAACATTTGTGAGTGTGGGTGACCTGGAGAACTCTACCTTTGAGGAAGAAGTAAGGACTTGCCAGAACATTCTCAATCCCCTTGATTTTACAAATTCTGTGCATGATTGAATCAAGGAAGCTCTTTCACTGATGTATCCTACAGATTTCAAGCTATAAATTAATTTTGCAGTTTTGTTTCTTACCAGTATTTTCAACCACCTTGTCTTCCATCTTATTAATATCTTCAAGAAACAGAGTTGTCTGAATCTGTGTTTGCACATATTCATAACATTTTGTTCCCTTTCTATACAGTATGGATCAAAAACTGTAGCCCAGGAGTTTTGGATAAAAAGGGAATTTCATTTTATATTAATAGATTCCATCCCTGATGTTTTATTTTAATAACCCACTTTGTCTCTTCCCCTCTCTTTATTTAAATACCATAGCCTGAGTGTGGAGGACTTTGTGATTCATTTTATTAGAAAAGAAAATTTAATAACTATGAAATGAAGATGTTATTTAACCTGTTCAGAGATCTTGCAAATGGTGGAAACATTTTCTGTTATGGCAGTGCCTTATGATCTTAATGTAAGAGTTTATTAAAATAAAATAAGGACTAGTTGTCAGTTTTGTACAGAAGTATTATTTGAGGTTTTCCTTCTCTGATAATAGGGACGCGGGTGGTGCTGTGGTCTAAACCACTGAGCCTAGGGCTTGCCAATCGGAAGGTTGGCGGTTCGAATCCCCGTGACGGGGTGAGCTCCCGTTGCTCGGTCCCAGCTCCTCCCCACCTAGCAGTTCGAAAGCACTTCAAATTCCTGGATGACACTAATTATATAGATCTTTACTGTGAGGGATGGGCGAGTGTGAAAGCTTGAGCTGATGGAACTTGTTATGTGAATCCCACCCGAAGGTCCTGAGTACTGATGGATCTCAACTAGTGCTTTGCCAAAGAAATATACTGCATTTTTTCAACCATGCCGTGGCTGCCTATGAGAAAAGAAATGATATTTGGAAATTATGAAAGCACGGAGAAAATTTAATGGATTGGATACAATGGCTTTATTGTATTCACCTTACTTTCCGAAGGAATGTTTGTGAGTGTCCTTTCTTTCATTCTACAAATTCTCTCTCCAGTAGCCTGCACTCTGCAGCCTTCCTGGGTGTCCACATTTTCTGAAAGCCCCATGACATCCTCAGCTGGGATTTCCTCATTGCACAGGAGAGGTGGGGGCTGCCTCTTGTGCACCTGACAGCTGTTTGTTTGTTTTTAAAGTTTCTTATACTTTTAAAGAAATGGTGTGGGGGGGGGGTTAAGGGTGCTTTTTCTTTAAAAGCAAGAGGTTGTATCCAACCAAGTTTTATTAAGATTTGACCCGCTGAAATTAATGGACCTAAATTACTATGGCTAACATTGGATGCTACTCAAGTTCAATTGCCACATCAGTCTCAGGCATGGATTTGCCAGGCTTCCAGTACTTCAATTAAAGCCAAGAAAAGACAACATCACATGCAAAAATGCAGGTGGCAGAGGAAGGTTAAGAAGAAAGGTAATATCTCAAGTCCCTATTGCTGCTAGAGGTTTTGAGATGAAATTTACAGGAATATTTATTCAGCCAACAAGAAATCAAGAGGATAGGTCTCATACATGCAAGCTTAAGTGCATACTTGAACACTCCAACTGTACCCCTTGATTAAGTGAAAGGAAGAAAACAAAAACAAAAACCAGTTGGACAGGCAGGATAAATCCCTACAAACAGGGTGAATTTAGGCAAGTCTTTACCGATTTTGTTAAGTCAATTGCTTACTATGATTATCTTGCCTGTTCCATTTCACTATGACATGCTATTAATTATATTTGAGTCTGCGTAAAAATAAATGTGACAAGAACAAATGATAGGTAATAACAGGAGCCATAAAAAGGTGGTAAGCACACTGTACTTGTCTCGCGTACATTGTCATAATGGTTCACAAAGACACAGAAGTTTTGTTGTTGTTTTTTCTTTTTACCTCTAGTTGACTTCTAACTTATTAACAACTATAACTTTTCAAAGCACTGTGTGATTGTCAGATAATCTCATCCAGGGCTTTCACCCCCAGCATTAACTCGCTGGAACTCAGTTCCGGCACCTCTCAGGTGGGCGCCATTGCCATTCTTAAGACAATGAGGGAGGTGTTCGTGGTGAGAAAAATATCACTGAACTTATCAACATATATTGTGTGTAAAGAAAAGAGCAATGAAATGAGGATTGGAAACCTCTATTTCTTTATCTTGTTGGTATGCTGCCTCCAAGGGCTCAGAGCATCTATTCTGACCTCACAGCAGCCCTGTGAGAGAGGCCAATCCAAGAGATTGTGATGGGCCCAAGGTCACAGAGTAAGATTCATGGTGAACAGGCATTTGCATCAGGTCTCCCAAGCCTTTGTTCAACACTGCATTAACTTCACTGGCTCCCACAGCCAATATGAAGAGAGACAGCTATTACTTTATCCATACAATGTCCCTGAAAGTGGAAATGATGGGCCACCATGGTCTGCCATTTCCCATTGGTAGATTCAAGGCTTCAATTTGTGCAGTGCAGCAGCAGGCCAGCAGCAGAGCTTCCGTGTTGCCCATTTTTATTAAGTAAGATAACAATGAAGAAATTCCACCACCTGCTAACTACTTCAGAGCCCTCTTCCTTGAGCACCCAGTTTCCTAGAATTTTAATGGATGACCAAGCAAGTAGGACACCATCCCAGGCACTGCTGGAGATACCAGATGATTCAATATGTAAGACACCTGGTCACACTAAAAGAGACATGGGCCATTCAAATCCAAATTCTCTATTTATTGTGTAGTAGTGACTAAGGCCCAAGACTGACCTTGGGAATGAAAGGAAAGAGTCTGAGGAATCCTCCCCCTTCTCCAAATAGATACTAGGTCAACTTAGTGCAGGGTAGGGAACATGCTGCTCTCCAGATGTTGTAGTGGCTAAGGGATAGGGCTAAGGATTCAGTGACATCTGGAGGGCCACAGTTTAGCCACCCCCACCTTATAGCTTATGCATTGTAGGAGATGTTTCCCACATGGGCCCATTGAACAGGAGTCCAGCCAGCTGAGCTGCTTGGGTGTTGGCCTCAGCTCGTTTCCATTTATGGAAAGTGGGCAAAAGAGATTTCCCTTGCTAATATTTTCTGAAGGTTGAAAGCTAAAGCTCTCTTCGGTGAAGAGTAATAACATTAGTTATTGTGGTTGAAAGGGGTTTCCACTTGACCTGTTCTGAACCTCTGGAGGCTGCACATGGAGAATGCAGACTCGATTGCTATAGCATGTGGAGTGATCATCTAACAGAAGTAGCTGAACTAAATGTTGGGCTATCACTTTTTATTCAACACAGACTTGTAAATCAATGAATAAGTTTAAAATGTCTTCAGACCATTTGGTGAGGGGTGTGTGTGTGTGTGTGTGTGTGTGTGTGTGTGTAGATACATAGTCTCGGGTATTTTTAAAGCAGATTTTGCAAGCAGTTAAGCCAGCACTGACAGCTAAGTAATATGAATGGAGTCCATATAAAATTGTCCAGGCTTGAGCATGCTCCATAGCTAGGATGAATGAACACTGGACTGAAAGACCCAATTCATCCACTCATCTAAATGCATACCTGTCATAGACAGGACAGTCTGCTGAGTTCCTTCCACCAGAGTATTTTGTATTGTCGGCAGAATAAAGTTGCCAGCCAATTAAGCTTTTTCAGAGGATTTCTAGATGGCCTTTCTCAGACTCAGTCCACACCAGGCTTCCTCAAACTTGGCCCTCCAGATGTTTTTGGCCTACAACTCCCATGATCCCTAGCTAGCAGGACCAGTGGTCAGTGATGATGGGAATTGTAGTCTCAAAACATATGGAGGAAGCCTGGTCCACACCTATGACTGGTCTGGTTAATCTAAAAGATGCAGGTAATTTCAATGACTTCTGAGTAAAACAATAGAAGGAAGGCAAGATATTGAGGGAGGGAGTCATTCACTACAGATCATAGCATTTATGGTCAGACCTCTTGTGAGGTTCTGGTGATAGTCAGTGGGTGTCAGCCGGAGGCATGTGTTGTTTTGATAATTATGTTTTATTAAAACTGTTAAAATTAAACATTGCATTTAAGATCTGAAATTCTGTGGAATATCAAAGAGGTGATATTTACTTGATGTCATGCTTTATATAGTTAGATGAAAATTAAAATGTCATCAGTGATATTAACAGGGCCTCTTAAGTGTTTAATGACTGAATTATACAGTAATTTAATCACCCATTCATACCAAGTAAAAAGAAGCTTTTGCAGTGAAGTTTAACACTACTTTATAATGTATAAACTTAATATGAAACAAATGTTTAAACCAGTCTTGTAGTATAGTAGTAGAGAACTCAGTCTAATCTTATTAAGGCACACCTGGAACTCAATTAAATCAGGGTTGAATTGGTCATACAAACCTTGGGTTCAGATTCTGCTGACACAGAATTGTAGAGTTGAATTGTACCCTTTGGGCCCTCTAGTCCAATCCCTTGCAATACAGGAATAACACAACACAGGCAGTTTCATATATAAACTGAAACTTCCAACATCCTGCTTGATTGCATGATTACAGGTCCAGCTATTGTGAGAGAAGGAGAAAACAACGTTGCCTGATGTTGCCTAGAATACATTCTCCCCCACAACAATTTCCCATACTGTATATGATTTTTTTAATACACACTTTACCATAGAATGTGCATTTTAGGCTGGAGAACGGCACTGTAAAATTTGTGGAAGTGAGATTTCAAAGAATGGCTGTGAAATAGGACTGGAACCCAGTTCCTCAATTTCCTCCCTGTCACAGATTTTAATTTTTGATTGAGCTGAAATAGACCGTGTTGGTTAAGCAACTCTTACATAGGTATTTTCTACAACTGTCCACATTGCCCAGCTAAGCCATTTCAATAGTACTTTCCCTATACTCCCCTAACAGTTGAGCTGATGCTTTAAAGGGCGGGTGGGAGGAGGAACAACCTTTAATGCCACAGTTGCTCAGCCACTATGTGGATTTCATATAGCCCTGGGATTTAAGTGATAACCAGTTTGGTCCTGTGCTTGTCTTTGAAAAAGAATGAATATCACTTACGCTGTATAAATATCATTCCCCCCCTCCTTTTTCTGTAAATTGCTCAATCACAGCCATTCCCCCCCCCCCAACAGTTAAGCTTTGCCCCAACTCTCTGCTAGGAGCAGAACAATGTGCTTGGCTGAGCTGGAGTATTCTGCTCTCATGCAGTTGTAAATTTGCAGCAATCTGAAAAGATGCTTCCCAAAAGGCGAAGTGTTACCTTGAGCCATAAATTTAGTATTATAACCTACTATAGGATTTGAGAAGTCCTCATAAAAAGGATAGATACTATACAGATATGTCTGACAATATTTTATGTGCATATCTGATAGACCACCTTAATTGCTGCCAGGCAATTTCAGAATTCAATGTGAATTTTTCATAAACCCCCAGAATGATCAGATAGCTTGTTGATAATGCAGGGCTTATAACAGGAGTGTATCTATTGATCACATCTACTGAACAGATGCCAGGCATAAAATATTTCAATGACAATTGAATGTACTCCTAGCAAGTATATTCTAGGGGTCATGTCAGCTCTGTATGGGACTGAATAACAAGGCAAATTGGGGCGATTCAGAGTTATTCTCCCTGAATCAAAGTGCAATGTCAGAAGCTTCCCCACAAAGTTTCATGTTTTACTCTGTTGGTTTATCCTCTTTTCTGTACTTTATAGCTGTATTTATTCCGATCTCTCTCTCTCTCTCTCTCTCTCTCTCTCTCTCTGCTCCCATTGTGTCTGCATAGTCCAGGAATAGGATGGTTTAGGCTCCTCAGAGATGTGCTATGACCTATCTACACTTTTTTTTTAAAAAAAAAAGATAAAGTCAATATACTTGGATACTAGTTATTTCAGAACCAGACCTGGTGAGCAGAAGAGCCCCTATTCAGTTTTCTATGGACACACATCAGCTGCAAATGTGGATGAGATCCTTGCAGAGCTTTGGCATGTTATACCATATTGACTCCATTGCAGTCTGTATGGGTATGGGGATTCAGCCTCCGTAGTAACAGTCGTATTTGTCTTAATGTAGTTCAGCAATCTGTTCCTTAATATTATAATTTGCTTATTTTTGTTTGCCTTACTGCCAGCTTTCATTTCTTTTCCTATAGTGAGTGCAAAAATGTTTCTGCATCATATTTCAGTAAGACCTCTGTTTTTTAAGTGAATGTATTGCCTTTTTAGAGCTCTGCTCTTGGTATGCATGCTATGGAGAGATGTGTAAATAGAAATGTTTAATCTCTCAAAATTGGATTCAGAATTAGTTCTGTTGGATTCAAATGATTGAATCCATCATCTGAATTATAAAATTATAATTTTATAATTTAAATACAGTTTAAAAATGATTTATTGTTCTGGTTATAGAGCTGAATTCCTTGCTTCCTGACCAAGTATCTTTCAAAACATTCAATAGCTAGAGTTTATTTTCTTGGTTTAGCTCCCCCCTCCCCACAGAGATGCTCCTAGAGGTGTTGCAGAAATCAGTGTGACTTCTCATGCACACCAGCATATTCTGGAGCTCACATATGTCTAGTTATATACACAGCATTTGGCTATATAAATGACATTTTCTCCTTTGCTAGCAATCACTCATGTACATAGACTCACACAGCATCTTCACCTTTGTCCTCTCCCACTTCTGAAATAGTTAACTGTGCAGACCACATTCAGCACAGTTGATGCTGTCTAGGTTACAAATATTTTTCATTTTTCAATATTTGGAAGCATCTCTTTTGTCTGTCTTAGCCTGGGGGAGCAACCACCATGTTCAAAGCTACAGGAAATTTTTAAGGAGCCCCCCACAGGAAATATTGGTAAATACATTTTGGAGAAACATCATGTAATAAGGCCTTCACAAATATCCCGGCTTACCTATGGTCCTAGTCTGTAGCATACTTAGCATATTTGTTAGCATAACTGTAGCACATGTGCAGACGGCAGCAGCCACTTCTGCGCATGTGCAGACAGAGGCAGCTGTTTCTACACATGCACAAATGGCAGAAGCCGCTTCTGCGCATTCACGAATCACAGCAAACCTGGCATTTACTTCCGGGTTTGCCGCGGTCGCGACTTGTATCGGGCCCAAGTAGAGGCCGTCGTAAGTAGAGGTTCTACTGTATATGTTGTACTGTGATGTATTAGAATAGTTATAATGGTGACTATCAATGGAGGCTGGTGGTGCTCTTCAGAAGTATTGGCACTACACGTCCCATCCACTGTGCCAAGCCATCCTCACCAATGGAGCATGCAATGTCATGGGTCAGCAAGACAGAACTTGGTGGAAGCTGATGGGTTGCAATGAAGAGCCCACAGAAAATGTGCTGTTCCGCTCAGGGGCATAGTTTTTGAATGGCTTTGCAAGTCCCATGCCGTCACACAACACTGTCCAGACATGTCATCAGCCCTCAGGTTCAACACAACTGTGCTACCATTTCCAAAACACTGCATAGGGCAAGATATCTTAAGAAAATGAGTTCAGCCACAGAGCACATGATATGATCATACACAATATGGTCAATAAATTATTTGCAGAGAATATTTTCTAGAAAACACAGAGCAGAGCCTGAAAGATGACAACATGGAAAGACCGAACTCATATAAAAAAATCACATAAACCCCCTGCTCTATTTTTATACCAAATGCTGAAGGGAAGTGTTGCTGCCCTCATGCCCTGTTTGTGAGCTTCCTAAAGCTTTTAGCTTGTTCCATAAACAAATGGAACACTGCTTGACTAGATGAGTCTTGTCCAAGACTACAAACCGAACACAAGGCAGAAATAGGATCTGAGCCCCCAAATGCTCCTTTGACCCAAGAGATGTTGTGCCCACAGGCCCACAAGTAACCTGCGTGAGAAACTGAGTGTAGGGCAGAGGTGAGATCTGAGCATCAGAACACTAAAGTACTCCTTTGATCCTGCAACAAAATAACCATTTCACAGAAGGAATGCCAATTAATTATCCACCCAGGTCTTGATGCATCATATCCATTTCCCTTCATCTAGTAGACTAATTAATAACCCACCCATATACCAAAATAATATCCTCTTCAATCAATGACACATGTTTAGTGTCCTGCAATCTCCATAAGGGTGGGCAAGAGGAATCCTGTGAGCACGTAACTACTCTGCAAGTTGGGGACACTGATTTAAAGCAGTGCCAAAATAATGGTGGCAGTGATGTTCTGTTGTTTTTTAAATCAAACTGGTTGGTAGGATTTTAATGACACCTGCTTTGGTGGGTGTTGACAAACTCCTTGGCCTGAATGATAAGCCACTCTGGTGACAATAGATTAATCTCAGCTGACCTGGAAAATGGCCAAGATACTAACGCCACAGCTTATATAAGGAATGTAAAATACTGCAGGTGTTTGCATGGGATCCCCCTTGAGCCAATGTTCAATTCAGATACCTGTTCTAGAATCAAATGTAGAAATCATTATTTCATCTCATGATCAAACATTAAGTGACCCACTCTTTTATGATATTGAATGTTTTTGTTCCCTACTCTTCTTGGCCATAACTAGAGGGGACTCTGGAAGTTCAATTTGACCAGCCAGCCTTATACCATCAACTGCAATTTCTCATTTTCTTGTTGGCTGAGTAGCAGCTTTTGATCTTTGCACTGCTATTTCAGTGAAAGGAGATAAAGGTCAGTGAATGCCATTGATTTTCTCTGACAGGTGCAGAACTGTAGTACTCGAGAAGCTGTTTTTACAGATAAGAATCTGCAGTGGGCTCTGCTAGAGGATTCTGATCTCAGAAAACACTGAAGAGGGGCCCACAAATGAAAGGGAATGAAACATTTTAAACCACTTCCAACAATAAGATGTTCAGTTCCATCCTTTGGTTTTATTCAAATTCACATGCACAGCCCTGTTTTTCATTAGTCGATTTCCATTTTTAGTGATTGTGAGACATTTTCAAATTATGTGAGCTCTCCACAGTAGTTCCCCCACCCAAAAACCCCCCAGAAAAAGTACTCCTTCAGTAGAAAGGTTAGCAAGAGAACTTCTAAGTAGATGACTGCATCATTCAAAACCTTTGTAATTCAAAGCTTCAGATTTATACAGTTGCAAAACAAAATATACTGGAACCATGCTAGACATCCTTTTTATTCATCTTGCTATTGGGGAAGCCATACTTCAGTTCTAATCAGTGCATATCACATAACCTTCTACTCAAATCCTATAGTTAGTTACACCATAAATGTTCTGGTTTCTTTTTGTTCCACTTTTGCTGCACTATAGCCCCTCCAGACAACAATATTGTGTTAGCATCAGGGAAGCAATGCAGAACAAACTAAAGTAGAATAAATCTTCCACTGATGCATTATTATTGTGTCAATGTCTCATCTCCCCCATTATTTGCCATTAGGCATGTGTTTTCATTGTCAAATATATATTTAAAGCATTGCTATTAACCTTGAGTTGGAGCCAAGAGTTCTGTGAGCAGACTCTCATACAATGGTGCATTTTCCTCAGCTCCCACTTCTCCTTGTACCCTCAAGTTTGCTTTAGAGGGTTGGGAGATCCTCCAGGACGGCATAGGAAGCAGTGTGGGGAGTGGCAGGTCGAATAGTCGAATTGCCTTCCCCCCACTTCCATTCATGGAAGTCTCTGCTGAATCCATACCCCTTCAATGAACAGAATGACACCTTCCATTCACAGAAGGGAACCTTTGCATCCAACCCAAAGTCTTTATAAATATGTGTTGTCTCTGCAAATATTCCACAGCAATTAGAGTAGACTGCTAAGAAGAAACAGATGGTGGGGACAAAACACTTATATTGTGGAAAAGAATGATGCAATATCTAAGCAAAATCATTTCTTCTATTTTTGGAACACGAACAGAAGCTTTATCTGGGTGTCTATATGCTGTTATTTTAGCAGGCAACAGAAGTGCCAATATGGTAGCTGGCAGCCAAATGAATAACCCTTTACAAAAAATGCTATTGCAAGTAGAATGTTTCAGTTATCCTCCAGTTATGGCAATTTGGGACCAGATTTAGAATATAATAATTCTTACACACTATAGTAAGTGTGATCCCCGGAGATGGCTTATTTTCTAAACAATGTTAACATTCATAGGAGCAATGCAAAATTTTGACCACCGCCCCCTCCTCCTCCTCTTCTGGATTTAATGGCATGCCAAGATTAAGATGCTGCCACCTACTAGCAACCATATGATCACACTTCACTCAAAGCCTTTCATAGAGCCTCAGGTATTTCACAAGCTGCCATTAATTCTCCAGCACTAAGCCCCAGACATTCTTGTCCTGAAGGGCAGCCCCCACAGAAAAATTTGTAAAACCCCAATCAGTAAACCTATAAAGGAGAAGCTCTCTGGGTTCCATATACCACAAACTATCCAATATAACATCAACAATCATTTTGCCTACCCCAGGATACCCAGAGGCAATCTTCTTAAGCTTGCACAAACCACTTAGAACCGACTAACTTGACTCTGACATCCTTTGAGTTTAAACATTCAAAACAATTCCAACGGTGGACAAAAGGAAAGCACCATTCTAATCCATGGAACACACCTCCTACTGCCCTTGCAATTCAGCCAGCATGGTCTGTTCAACCCAACTTTTAACATCTGAAAAGGACAGTGGCAACACACGATCAGTGTCTCTGTTCCAAAGCCTGCCTAGTTGTCTGGTCAGCCATCTTGTCCCCCCCCCCAAAAAAAAGCCCACATGAGCTGGAACCCAACTTAACTGAACCAAAAGACTGATTAGCTGCAATCCAGTATTCAAAAGCCTTATTCACCAGATTACATTTCTATTCCATTCTCACACTCTGATAGGGAGTCTGGGAGCATTACTGCCCTGTCAGGGTTCACATCCCTAACACACTCCAATGCCATAGGCATAAATTCAGCAGTCACTACTGAAACCCAAACATTCATTAGGCCTTTGGGACCCCAAATTCTGTAATGCAAAAGACTGCATCCACATGGTTACCCTGTAGTTCCCAGGATCCTTCTGTGTAAATTGCACATCATTGGTCCGGTTTAGAAAAAAATCCACTCCACTGCTCAGTATTTACATATGTCTCATCCAAGCTGTCTTTTCATAGTTCCACCGCAACTCAGATCAATCAGAGGAGGTATCCACAGCCATCCATAAGGCCAGCAAGCCAATAGTCAATGGACAGTCAAACCTTGTAGCACATTGGTCTTCAGCCAAGCCTGAATCATGACCACACGTGAAGCATGCTTAACTTCTCAGGAAGCAGCAAACTCCATTTCACTTGGATGAGGTACTCCAATCCTGTTGTTGCTGTCGAAGAGGGACCCATTGTCATGGTGTGCTCACAAGGGCTTCCTCCCTTGCAGAGCTCTGCACAGTGGAAGGTCAGACATTGGAGCGAATGAGGCAGCCACTATAGGGGCAAAGATCTATGTGCACATTGGAGTTTTGGCTGATGCTCCAAGTGAGCTCTATGGTAGAAAAATGAGGCTTTTATGTATAAAGCCGTTACAGGAATCCCCCCTGCTTAAAAATTATGGTGTGTATTCAGTTTGTAACATTTTCTGAAATAGTGATTACACTATGAAATAAAAAGAGGGTTGTTAGCAAGAAGTGAGTCTCAAGGTGAAATGCATTCACCCATTTCTCTCTATGGAGTGGTGATTCTCAATCAAGGGTAGTCATAACTTTTAATATTCCCTTTCTACCTGCTCTGTTCTCATAAGGTCACTGAAGTCTGAAACTGAACCGGATGGTTTCTGCTGACACTTTACATTGGCAAAGTTGTTTCCTCTGTTTCACTAATGAAGCTCTTTTTGTTCCTTCTGTCTGATGCAATTTGCCTCCACCTTGGCAGTGAAAGATGCTACCTCCTGTGCGTAAATGCATGATAAAGGACAGGTGAAAGGCGGGGAGATAGAAGAGTAATCAAAAGGCTCTTCCTTGAACTGTTTGAGCTTTGATATTTCACAGCTGCAGGATGCTTCTTCCAGGGATATGCAGCAGCATAGTGTTTATGTAAATTTTTAATAGTTGTGTTTTATTATTTGTAGGTACAAGTAAAATCTGCTGCATAATGTTGAAATATATCCCTACCCTTAACAGGAGTATTCTGGTGATCCAGGCAGCCTGGAATAGGAGCCTTGTAGTGCAATTCAGAACGCTCACCTGGGGAAGGGAGGTTCAGCAAAGGGAAGGGATGGATACATCTCCCTTCCCACCTTCATTGTCCAATTGTTTTGGCACTAGAAGACTGCCAGTCCCAAACTAGCATTTTATAGAAAGGGGCACACTGTTCTGGAGAGTAGGAAGGGAAGAAAAGTGTCTTCTCCTTCCTTCTGCAATGTAATTATATAGTGCAGGGGAAAGTGCTTTAAGCTCACAATATGCCTCCTCCCTGACTGACCCCCCGACTTATTGTAAGTGGTCAGAGACTTGAGAGGGAGAATCCTTTCTCTTCCCCTGTCCTCCATCTTCCTCCTTCTGTCCCAACTGACACCCAAGCAATCTAGGCATCATCTGCTCTCAACCATAGTTCTACGCATTCTACCTGATTTCTGGTTTCTACAGCGCCCCCTGCCCTGTCTAAACTATGTACTTCCTGGAAGCTCACAGGTTCTTTTCAGGAAGGTTTGGTATATATTACAAAAACAGTAATCCATTCCTCAGATTGGCTATCGTTCTCCTAATGTAAGCCTCGAGTTGTCCCTGTTTGAATGCTCCTTCTCTTTAGTAACTGTGTTGTAACCTGAAAGCCTCACATCATTTACACTCAGATCACTACCAAATTTATGAGATTGCTCCAGAGTATGAATTTTACCTGAAGTGGAATTTCAGGTCAAGCCTAGAAGTTCCTGTTTAGGGGAAGCGTCTATGGAATGTTGAGGGAAGCAAATCACACTGGGATGAGGCAAAAAAAAAAAAAATGTTTCAAAAAAGCTTAGAGAAACTTATGTTCCTCCACCCCTTCTCTGGCTCTGTCTAAAGCAAAATGTTAAGGGGAATTTAGTCTAAGAGAAATACTTGGAAAATTCAAGCAAATCTAGGACAAATTCTCAAGGATGGTGTTGGTGGTGTGTATGACTGTTTCATGCATCTCTGAGGCCTATCCTTTACATGAACAGCAGATAAGGTGGTAAAACTGTGTCTAGTTGTTGTGCACTGCAGCTGGAGTTCCAGAGTGCTCCTCCATGCCTTAAACAAGCAAGCAAATGTAAATCCTTGAACACTGACAACTGGCAAGTTAAGTGGCAATTGATTCTTTTAACTTTCATATTGGCATCTAGTTTTCTGTGTGCAGGGTTTTTATGCTTTATGTTTTGTTTGTTTTGAAGACTGAGCTGCATTCAGTCATGTGAGACCCCACATGGCATGTGAAATGATTCAACTGAGACCACATGTTGATCTTCTAGTGAGATATAGGGCTTAACTTGCCCAGGAGGGTAACTTTTGAAGTGATGTTATGAGGCAAATGGAAACGTCCAATGATTTTTTGATGTAAGTAAAGTTAGAGAGCACATTCTTATAAGAGTGAGTGGTATTTTGTATTTCAGGATAATATTTAGAACTCGGCATCATTTTTTAGAACATTGAATTCCTCCCAATGTATTAAATGAAAGCTTTCTAACACCATCTCATTATGGTAGCTAGGCATGTCCTTAAATGTTTTACTTTGTATTTTGCACAAGAACGGAAGGAGCTTAAAAATTATGTTCTGTAGGGAAATTCCAGTTCTATATATTTAAAGTTTGAATGCCATTACTCAGCACCACTCTCATCATGAGCTGACTAGACCAGTATAGTCCTCCCCCCTCCCACTCTCATCATGAGCTGGCTAGACCAGTATAGTCCTCCCCCCTCAACAGAAATTCCATTACTACATGAAATAGCAGTTTCATGCCTGAACAATGGAGAAATTTAAGAAGATAGACTTTAAAAAAAGGTTCCAAGGGAAATAAGCTCATTTTTCGGTTATTGGAATGCTCTACATAATAATGATATTCTGGCTTTTAATGGCTTGTTATCTGACCTGCAATTATCATGCAGATCTTTATAACAATTTCCATTAAAAATAAACAGAGAAGTTGGGGTAGTTTATGCCTCCTCATAGATAAAAGCCTCAAAGTTTTGGGAGATTCTCTTACCTTTGGTTCAATTTCAGGCACTATATCGTTTTTGAAAGAAATGTTTCTGTGCAGTTATAGCCATCAATATTACTGTTATGAAGTCCTTATCCTATCACTTCTAGCTACCCCAGATAGTTAGCAGTGTCCTTGTTCTGCAGTGGCTGTAGGCCAAGAGGAAAGAAACTAAAGAGTTATGACTACTTTAAGCTAATGGAAATTATCTGTTAGCTGAGTGGTATTGCTGCTGCTTTTACATCCAAGAGGCCTTGTTTGGTCCCAGCTGAGAGAGATTCCTTACATATTCTCTCTCCCTTCAGTGCTGAATGTTCAGATAGTTGGAAAGTAGTATCAGGTGGCCTTCTCATTTTTTCCTCCCTCTGTATGTCTTTTTTTAAACCAAGCTGTATCTATTTGGACCTTTTAACTTTACATAGGTCATTTCTTCCAGTGTATTCATCATCCTGTTCCCCTTTATCTGCTTCTTTTCTTTTCCTGTCCGATTTTGTATGGATTTATTTTTTCAAACCATGGTTAGGTTTATAAGAGGTTTTAAAATAATTTTGCCTCTTGACATATTGATATTTCTTATTTCTATGCTGATTACTCTCTTTCATATTGACAAGAAACCACACTCACCCACCCTATGTGCTACAGCAGTATTGATAACGGTAGTTATATTGAATCCTAGTACACAACGACTCCAACATATAGAGTTATTCTCCTAATTTATGCAGAATTAAGCCCGTTTGGGGAACAACAATGGAATGGAACAATCTGGTTATCCTTAGCCTAGGCTGAGAATGATCATCACTATCCTGACTCTATGCTAGCAAAGATTTCTTTCATTCTTCAATTTGATGCATAGCAGAAGTGTTGGGTTTCAGTGGTCAAGCTGATTAAAAGAAAGGGCTGTAAAAGTCAATGCGGTGGGATGCTAATGTAACCTCCAATCATCTGCATTGTGCTGACCACTGGGAGGTGAAGGATGGTGCAGTGCAAACACAGTGGTGGACCTCTGCATTGGCTATGCCAGTGCATTTGCACCATGCCAACCTTGCCCCTCTACTTCTGCCTTCCAGTATGAAGCAGCAGTAGCAGCAGCAGCTCTTGAAATAAGTCAGGCGAGCAGCACCACTGTTGCACTGACTGCTAATGCTAGAAGATCTTCCACCTCGCCCTACCCAATGTCATAAGGCAGTGGTTTTCAACCAATGTTCCATGGCACCCTGGGGTGCCTTGAATGATGGTCAGGGGTGCCACGGGCAACACTGGCCTCTGTCCCTTCCTCCTTTGATGCCCTCTCGTATCTCTGGCTCCCAAATACTTGCATGGCTATTGGTCGCAGCAGCCTGGCTACTAGCTCTGCAAGTGAATGGTGCCTTTGGGACTGGTCAGGGGGTGCTGGTTGCCAGGGGCTGAGGCAGCTTCAGAGTTGGCAAGCAAGCAAGCAAGCAAGCCCTTGCTGTTGGGAATGGACAGAAAAGTCCCAGGCCGCTGTGACACCTCTCTTTGGAGCAGGGAAGGGGCAGCTCATGGAGCAGGGGTGGCAGCAGCAGCTGCCCAGAAGACTCCCAAGGAGAGGGGAGAGGAGGCTGAGGGAACACTCCACAAGGGAGGGTGTTCAAAAAAGGGTGAGAGGCTGCCAGCTATGCAGGCAAGGGGTGACATAACTGGGCTCCTGGGCTCCTGGGCTCCACAGGGGTGCCACAGAAAGAATGCAGTTGGTCAAGGGAGCTGTAGACTCTCAAAAAAAAGAAGTCTGTCATAAGGGATTCTTGTATTGTCTAATTTCACTTTCACATATCACCCAAAAAATGTGGTTTCAGAATGGGGGGGATTAGACTTCCCCACAAGCACTGAATTGCCATAAGCACCAAATCACCTAAAAATAATAAGAGACAGAAAACAGCAACATGTGGTGTAACAAATCCTTAAGATATATGTGCTACCTGTGTAACGAAATTAAAAATTCAGAACAATTATAATAAATTTAAAGCCTTCCGTTATCTGTGATTTGTGAAACAAGCCTTAATGAACTCTTGACTGGAAAGGACGTTCCACCACACTTTCCCACCACAAGCTATAAATCAAAAGTGCATTTCCATAAATAACCTTGACCAAGGTCACTCTGATAGCACTTTGCTACATGATGGTATTTCACCACATACAGTGCTATTTTTCTAGAAAAAGAGGTGCCAGAACTCACTGTGAATACCTCACTTGTTCTCTTATAATGACAGTGGTGCCCACCTGAGAGGTACCGGAATTGAGTTCCAGCTGAAGGAAAGCCCTGCTTGGATTTTAAAAGATAAAAACAAACTGGAAGCAGCTGGGGCCCACTGGGTCTGGTGGGGGCGAGAGGGCAGGTCAACTAACAAGCGGAGCCAGGGGTAACAACAGTCAGGCAAGAAACTTGAGGACAAACATGCAAATCCCATGCAGACCTAAATGGGAGTAAACCCTCTTTGAACTCAGTGGGGCTTCTTTCTGAGTAGACCTACATAGGATTGTTTTGCATATACACAACCTTTTTTTCCCCTTGGGTGAGAGATGCAAAAAGGGGCCCTGCATGTTAGTTATATGTAACTTGCAGCGAGTTACAGGGAACCAGACAGAGGGCCTTATCTGTAGTGGCGCCCTCCCTGTGGAATGCCCTCCCGTGTTCTGCGAAAGGTCTCTACTGAGTAGAACTTTGCAGGGCTGGGGCAAACAAGAAGTTATTACAGGGTGGGTAGGGGGCAAGGGGAAGAGAGAGCAGCCTCTAACTTTGGGGTGTTTCTCCATCTCCACATGCACTGAGGAGCCAAAGATAAGAACACAGTGGTAAATTTACACTATACAGTCATACCTCGATTTAAGAAGTCTTCGACTTCCGAAGTCGAAGCCTTCGGAAATGTTTTCGGTGCGCACGTTCTGCGCCTGCGCAGAAGCACGAAATCGCACTTTGCGCATGCACCATAAAGGTGCTTTGACAACCAAAAACCTCGACTTACGAAGACGGCCGTGGAACGGATCGTCTTCGTAAGTCGAGGTACCACTGTAGTGGTAAATACTACTGATGTGTTAATAAACCCATTCACTTGCTTCTTTTTCTGCTGCTATCACAAGTTCATCATGTTTGTTATACCCAATCCATTTTAACATCAACTTTCAACTTATCTCCAAATGCCTGGATGGAATGCCAAGATTTACGTGCTTTCTTCATAATTGTCATATGGTTGATCTTTTGAATTAGTAACTCAACTTGGCTTGCTGTTCTGGCTACTTCTCAGGTTATATCATGTGCTTGTACTAAATTGTGAACTTACATGCAAGATTATGATTCATTTATTATTGCATCAGGAACTAGTATATAGTTTGGGCTTAACAAAAATCAGCTAGGAGCAAAAGCAGTACAAAATGTTCCCTTGTACATTTCTAGCTTCCAAATCCAGAAATAAGCAGTGTATTGCAAATATTTATTACCTTTTTGAAAAGTGTTATTTTGATCTTACATACATTAATTGTAGCAATTTCATCTAACTTGTATTGGGGGTGGGGGTGGGGGAACAACTTCTATTTGTGAGCTATTGCATGTTTACTGCACCACCTAGTGGATACTACTATATAGTGTTAATGTAAGCTTACATTAATGTATACTTCAGTGTTTGAATCTATACACTGTACCTATGCTGCTGCTCATACTTTGCAATCAATAGAACCAATATAGTTGGTCATAGGGCAAATTAATACATGCAGCCTCGCCCTTTGGCATGGTGCACCTCCAAGAGCCATCAGCTTAATTGGGCAACTGTTAAGTAAAACTCAGAAGTTTGGCTCTGAAACAGAAAATTCCTGCTGCTAACATAACACTGGGTTGTGCCGAAATAGTATAATAGAGAACGCAGATATAGCTTGTGGTCCTCATAGTATAATAAGGTCATATTAACAATTTATGTTGTGCTATAGATTGTTGTTGTTGTTGTTGTTTAGTCGTTTAGTCGTGTCCGACTCTTCGTGACCCCAAGGACCAGAGCACGCCAGGCACTCCTGTCTTGCACTGCCTCCCGCAGTTTGGTCAAACTCATGTTGGTAGCTTCGAGAACACTGTCCAACCATCTTGTCCTCTGTCGTCCCCATCTCCTAGTGCCCTCCATCTTTCCCAACATCAGGGTCTTTTCCAGGGAGTCTTCTCTTCTCATGAGGTGGCCAAAGTATTGGAGCCTCAGCTTCAGGACCTGTCCTTCCAGTGAGCACTCAGGGCTGATTTCCTTCAGAATTGATAGGTTTGATCTTCTTGCAGTCCCTGGGACTCTCAAGAGTCTCCTCCAGCACCATAATTCAAAAGCATCAATTCTTTGGCGATCAGCCTTCTTTATGGTCCAGCTCTCACTTCCATAAATCACTACTGGGAAAACCATAGCTTTAACTATACGGACCTTTGTCAGCAAAGTGATATCTCTGCTTTTTAAGATGCTGTCTAGGTTTGTCATTGCTTTTCTCCCAATAAGCAGACACCTTTTAATTTTGTGACTGCTGTCACCATCGGCAGTGATCAAGTAGCCCAAGAAAGTAAAACAGGTGCTATAGATAATTTACTCTATTTGAGCTGTAAAACAGATCTTATTGCCCATTATTTGGTTAAAAGTAATGACATAATCATAATTTACAGTATATGAATGTCCATAGTGGTCTCTAGAAAATCTGGTAATTCGCGAAATTTACAACACAAAACCACAAGTTAAATAGGTGACTGTAACTTCAATGGTGACTAGAACCTGTCAGAGTGGTGTTGCTGATTACCAGTTAGGGAGAATGGGGCAAGGAAGCAGCAGAGGTTTGTGTATGAAAACTCCTCTTCTTGCATGACTAGACGTAGATATGAACATCGGCTGCAATCATTGGGGCTCATCCTAATAGCTCACATTTATAATAGCTCACAACATTCAACAAAAGTTTTCTAAAAACATGATGAAAACAATACAGTGGAACCTCGGTTTATAAACACTTCGGTTTATGAATTTTCGGTTTACGAACGCCGCGGACCCATCTGGAACAGATTAATTCACTTTCCATTACTTTCAATGGGAAAGTTCGCTTCAGTTTATGAACGCTTCAGTTTATGAACAGACTTCCGGAACCAATTACACCCATGCTTTGGGTTAAGTACGCTTCAGGTTGAGTACTCCGTGACCCGTCTGGAACGGATTAATTCACTTTCCATTACTTTCAATGGGAAAGTTCGCTTCAGTTTATGAACGCTTCAGTTTATGAACAGACTTCCAGAACCAATTGTGTTCATAAACTGAGGTACCACTGTATGCAACTGTGTATTGAAAATAAACCTGAGCCATGTATAAAACCTGAAAAATTGGAGTCGGATTCCAGTAAACTTTGGGGAGAACTTTAAAGGGCACTACTGTCTCTAGAAGGCATTCTAGAGGCTGGGCTGTATCACCGAGAAAATCGAGGTCTGTATTATCACCAAATGCAGAGCAGAATGTGTGGGAATGAAAACTGAGAAGAATGTGAGGATGTCTGGGTTGGGCCCCAATTCATATTGTAGCCGTGATCTGCAAGAGCCAAAAGGAAACCTGACATATTCTTTAGAAGATGCAACAAATGACTCTTTCTATAGCACCCAAGTTCATTTTAGGACAAGTGGGGTAGAAACCAAAGTGACACAGCTAAATTCATTTCTGGAAGGCTTCACTGAAATGTGTTTCAATCATTTAGGAGTGGCTGCAAAGCAGCTCAAAAAATTATGAGACGAATGAGTCACTGAGCTTCTGGAATATAAAATATGATGTGCTACTCCTGCTTGGTACAAGTAGTGCCAATATTTTAAAAAAATTCATGTCCTTAACTTGATGATGGTTTATGACTTAGAATTATTTTTTAAAATCATGCTTCGAAAATATATGTGGCAGCATCATGCACTTTTTTTTTATTAATACAGATAAAGCAATGCCAAAGTATGAATGAACAATCAACTCTGATTGCCCAAATTTTAAGCAATAATGTTTGAGACTGCATTTGTGTATAAAATTAATTTAGATGTAATTTCAAAAATCAGTACACTGTCAGATGTGTGGTGTACCTTAATTTAGCATTGATTGGTCAGCTCATTCGTACAGAAATATATGAAATCTAAACTAATAATTGGTTTGAGTCCATTTTTATTTTCTATTTACAGTAATGTTGTGGAGATGGAGTGGTGATGGAGCAACAGCAATCAGAGAACTGGATCCTGAGTTTTACTCCTTGAATGGAAGGAGCCTCCATTCATGAAAGATCTCTGCTTATGCAGAACTCTCCTTCCATGAATGGAAGCTCTATTCATGGAGCACAAACTTAAGCATCCAAGCCAGGAAGGCTGAGACCCATTTTGGTCTGTTAGTTTTTGTTATTAAATGTGCGTATAAATTTTTTGACCATTTTTTTTAAAAAAAATAAATAAATCTGTGAACACAGATGTAAACTAGAGATGCACACTTCTGACAGCCCCATTCATTTTATTCCTTTCCCTTCTCATTGTTAATGTTTTGTTCATTTTTCATTTCTTCTTTGTTTCTGCAATGATCATAGCTTGGACCCACCCCATCATGTCTTACCTATAACGTTGGTGTTTTCCATCTAAATAACATAAAAGTCTCAAAGGGTTATACTACTCTCCGAAAACATTAAACCTACAAAAGCTCAAACAGATTGGGCAAAGGGTCTTCCCATTTTATAAGCAATTGAAAAGGACTGACATCACCTAAGCTTCCCTTAGCAGTTTTCATAACTCTCCCCAGGAATTAAATGTGTCCATGAAGAGGGTTGCAAGGGTTAGCCGTTAGGGAAAGCCCTTTCCCTAACCCCTCAGGGGGTCTGAAGAAAGCTTTTAACTACAGTACATTCAGCTGAACAGTGTTAGAAACCTTTGTGAAACTAGAAACCCTGCATTATCAGAGTTCCTAGCTGTGCAGAGGCTTCTAAATCCATCACCTCATAAACACTTTAAAGCCCCCAGACCCCACTCAGTGCAGGAAGCTTGGGTGACTCATACAGGATGGAAATGTTGCATGTGGGGTAAAGGTAAAGGGACCCCTGACCATTAGGTCCAGTCATGACCGGGTTGCGGCGCTCATCTTGCTTTATTGGCCAAGGGAGCCGGCGTACAGCTTCCGGGTCATGTGGCTAGCATGACTAAGCTGCTTCTGGCGAACCAGAGCAGCACACAGAAATGCTGTTTACCTACTCACTGGAGCGGTACCTATTTATCTAGTTGCACTTTGACGTGCTTTCGATCTGCTAGGTTGACGGGAGCTGGGACCAAGCAACGGGAGCTCACCCCATCATGGGGATTCGAACCAGCGACCTTCTGATTGGCAAGCCCTAGGCTCTGTGGTTTAACCCACAGCACCACCCACATCCCTGCATGTGGGGTAGTATTTACAAATAGACCTGAACCCTGCAATCATTATCTGAGGCGCCTCTTTTGTGTACCCGTCAACAAGAAGGGGCAATATGAGAATGGGCCTTTTCTGTGGTAATTCTCCATTTGTGGAATGCTCTACCCAGGGAGGCTCACCTGTCACCTTCATTCCATGGTGAAAATCATTCTCTTTAACCAGGCATTTGGCTTATTAACATTGTATATTCTTTTAAATGTGTTGAGGTGTGTGTGTTGGTTTTGTTTTGTTTTTATTACGTTTTCCGTATTCTCGTTTTGTATTTTTATGTTGTGAACCTCCCTGTGATAATCACATGAAGGACAATATACAAATTTAATGAAAAATAATAAAAACTATAGTAATAGACACCTGCCCATTCCCCTTTCAACATTTTGCACTACTCTCGGGTTGACTTCCTTTCTTTCCATTCATTTAACTTCATACTGCAACTTTCTTAATGACAGACTTAATGCAAAGTTGCAGGATCACCTACTGCACCAACAACATACATTATAAAGAAACAAACTATCTGTACATTGATATTGGGTGAGTATACACCCCAGTTATTCTTAGTGGTTGAAGGACAGGAAGGGTTCAAAGAGGCAAATACATTCCAATCATGATAACGAAGCATTTCTAATTGGCGCTAATATGCAATGTGACAGGGGTGCAAGGTATAGGGGGTGGAGGGGGCTTCAGCCCCCTCAGTATTTCTAGGCAGGGGGCTGAGTCCCCGCAATATTGAGGGAGCCGCCATCCCCTGCCGCCTCCAGGCAAGCATGAATGCCCAGCCTCAGCTCTGCTCTTGAGTCAGGTCTGACCCGGGGGCGAAGTGGAGAAGAGGCAGAGGCAGCAGTGTTGTTGCCCCTCTCCTGTAAAGGGCTGCACATGAGAGGGAGTTGCAAGCTCCATCGCGCTCAGCCGCAGCTCCACTCCTGGGTCAGGTCTGACAGCAGGAGAGTTGCAGCAGCGTTGCTGCCCCCTGCTTGGCTGGGCAGCGCCATGCAAGGATGCTGCTGAGGCAGCGTTCTTGGGTGAGCGCTGCCCCACAAGGTGGCAACGGGAAGCATGGAGAGTGATTTTTGCCTTCCATATCCCCTGCCACCAACGGGCGAGCGCTGGCCCGCTGGGTGGAGGCAGGAGGCTTGCACATGTGACCCCCCCCCCAATTGCTGGGCCCAACTCATCGCTCCTGTGTGATAATGAAGTATTTCTAAATGGCACAAATATGTAACTGGAATAATGAATTCAAGTCTGACTGTTTTTTCTGGAGCGGTGTCTTGTTATAAAGAGAAAACCAGAGAACTTTATATTGTTGGAGTTTTAACACAACATTCAGGTTATCATTGCAATTTATAATACTTTCCCTATCTCACAGTTCTAAATCCTCCCATGTTTAAACTACTTCATCTAGATAACGGTGCAGACAAAGCAGAAATATAAGCTTGCCAATTATATTGGCGGTACAGGGAGATCGGGTTTTGAATACCAAGTCTGCCGTTCCCTTCTCTCTCTTTTGCTTTGTTTGGGCTTCTGTCCAAGACCATCAGCACAATAGACTCTAGCTTTATGGGGGAAGTAACACAGAACATTTTGAGGGCGGCAGAAAAATAGGGTGTGTTGATTTAAATGAGAAGGAAAGGCTGGGTTTGCAAAACCTCACACAGTATGCAAATAGAATAAATTATTCCCCTTATATCTGAAGTTAATTTAAAGGGCCCTCCTACCTCCAAGAGACACTTTCAGTGTTTGCAAAAGTGGGCAATGGGGTGTTTATCCATGTAAAGAGGCCATCCCTGCCCTTCCTTTGACTTCTGTAATCACGGTTGGCCTTTCTTTCTTCATTCAGACAATCATCCTCACAGTAGTAAGGTATTCCTTTCCATATGTCGTTGAGCTGCAAATCCCAACAGCCCCAGTAAGCTTGACCAATAGCCAGGGATAATGGGAACTGTAGTTTAGCAGTATCTGGAGGATCAGTGATTCTCTACATCTGCCCTAATACATGCTGGATTACTGACCCATTTGGTCCAGCATTCTGTTCTCACAGTGGCCAACCAGATGCCCATGGCAAGCCGGCAAGCATTATATACACAATGTGTGTGTGTGTGTGTGTGTGTGTGTGTGTTTAAATGTTTATATTTTGCCTACACAGGGTGGCTTACAGAATATAATAAAATACATCTATCCAATCAAATAAGAAACCAAGTACATTATAACTATATTAAATATACCAGGCTGAACTTGAATGATGGAATTTGAAAGCATGTGAGGTTGGGATTGGTGTTCAGTCTGAAAGAATTGCCTATTAGTCCAGCTGAGGATCAGTAACTATGTTTATGTCTTATTTTTGGTAAAATAGTACAAAATTTGTGAAAGAGATTTATCACAGACAATAGCAGTCCTCAATAAGTCCTATGCAAACTCGTCATGTAAATTCGAAATTTAAATGTCCCTGAATTGCCATTCTAATATTGGACTGATCTTCCTTATTGATTAGGGCCTCATTATTACATCTTCAGCATGACTGAGCATATGTGTCAAAATTTAAACAATGTTTTGGTGTTATATGTCACCAAGTAATTATTGTATATAACAATTTCCCTTTGAATTAGCAACTTGTGAACAATTTTCACTATGTTTGAAGCTTATATAATGTCTCAGATCTTGTGTCTAACAAACCATAAAATGTGTCACCTGTTCAGTTTCACAATAATATCCTAGCAGCAGTTTTAATAAAGCAAGTTGTTTTTGTCGTTTGCTTTTCCCTCAAATTGTGTTAACTCAGCTGAAAACGTTCTTCTTATAACCACTTCACATACTTTGATATCTCAGATGTCTTAGATATTCAACTAATAATAACTGATAAGGTGATGCCAGCAAAGTAACAAATCCTAATTTGTTTGTCTCTCTTTCTCTTCTCTTTCTCTTCCACCTCCCCTTGCAGAATATGTCAGAACGTCACAATGGTCCCATCTAGCAACAGTACAATCTCTTCCTTGGTTTCTGTGAGTGCTGTCTGGATTCAAGACTCCCAAACAACAGGCCTCCCAAGTGATGCATCCTCGTTCACTAGCAGCCATGGCCTCTCCCAAACCAACGAGAGCTTCTCTTTCACCACTATGGAAATGACCAATGGATCACAAGTTCCTGATGATCCTCTGGGTGGCCACACCGTTTGGCAAGTTGTCTTGATCGCTTTACTCACTGGCTTCTTGGCCCTTGTGACCATCATAGGAAACATCCTCGTGATTGTGGCTTTTAAAGTCAACAAACAGCTAAAAACTGTTAACAATTACTTCTTGCTGAGCCTTGCTTGTGCAGATTTGATCATTGGCATTATTTCCATGAACCTGTTCACTACATATATCATCATGGGCCGCTGGGCTTTGGGAAACCTGGCCTGTGACCTGTGGCTCTCCATCGACTATGTAGCTAGCAACGCCTCAGTTATGAATCTGCTGGTCATAAGCTTTGACAGATATTTTTCCATCACTAGGCCACTTACCTACAGAGCAAAACGAACAACCAGAAGAGCTGGGGTGATGATTGGCTTGGCTTGGGTCATCTCCTTTGTCCTTTGGGCCCCTGCTATTCTGTTCTGGCAATATTTTGTTGGGGAGCGAACTGTTGGTGAAGGTGAATGTTACATCCAGTTCCTGACTGAGCCTATCATCACTTTTGGCACCGCAATAGCTGCCTTTTATTTGCCCGTCACCATTATGAGTATTTTGTACTGGAGGATATACAAGGAGACAGAGAAGCGTACCAAAGAGTTAGCAGGACTCCAGGCCTCTGGCAGCGAAGCTGAGGCAGCACGCTTTGTCAACCAGACAGGCAGCTCTAGAAGCTGCAGCAGCTATGAGCTGCAGCAGCATAATACAAAGCGCTCAAAGAGAAGAAAATACGGCGGCTGCCACTTCTGGATGACATCCAAGAGCTGGAAGCCAAGCCCAGATCAGGTTGATCAGGAGCACAGCAGCAGTGACAGCTGGAACAACAACGATGGCAACGCATCTCTTGAGAACTCTGCTTCGTCGGACGAAGACGACATTGCCTCTGAGACCAGGGCCATCTATTCCATTGTACTGAAGCTTCCAGGACATAACACTATCCTAAACTCTACAAAGCAACCCTCATCAGAAGACCTGCAGGGGTCAGAGGGTGAATTGTCGAAGATGGACACAGATTCAAAAGACAAGAAGCCTAAAAACCTTCATCCACAAAAGTGTTTAGAAGATGGAAACTTGCAGAAGAGCTTTCCTAAACTTCCTGTTCAACCAGGATCAGCAACACACACAGGAAAGGCTACTGATGGCATTTCAACAGGACCTAAGGCACCTGCTGCCCTGCCTTTGTCATTCAAGGAAGCTACCCTGGCCAAGAAGTTTGCCTTGAAGACAAGAAGTCAGATCTCCAAGCGGAAACGAATGTCACTCATCAAAGAAAAGAAAGCTGCACAGACACTCAGTGCCATTTTGTTTGCCTTCATTATCACATGGACCCCATACAACATCATGGTCTTGGTAAACACCTTTTGTAATAAATGTATTCCCCAAACCTTTTGGAACCTGGGGTATTGGCTTTGCTACATCAATAGCACAGTGAACCCTATGTGCTATGCACTCTGTAACAAAACATTCAGAACCACTTTTAAGATGTTACTGCTATGTCAATGTGACAAACGTAAACGACGTAAGCAACAGTACCAGCAGAGACAGTCCGTCATTTTTCATAAGCGGATTCCGCGGGAAGCTTCATAAAATAGTATGTTTTAACAATGGATAAACATATTAAAGGGATTGCAAAAAATGGGAGGGAGGGTGGTTGCTGGAGCCAGCTACAAATATTTCATCTTCACGATGAGAAAGGATCAGCTGGTGTATGCATCTATCCTTTTAATACTTCCTGGTTAATGTAATGGTTTATACCGCATTAAGCAAAAGCAAACTAATTGCAGAGGTTGTTGGTTTTTTTTTTTACTAAGGAACAATCAAACATCTGAAAGTTTTGCTACAAAATCCCAAGGAGTTGCAGTGCAATTATGAAAGCTATTGGTGATCTGCCCAATTATTCAAATGTAAATCCATTCTGGGATCTCAGGTGAGCACATGCAGCTAGCCCATTCCTAAGGAGTAAAGTAGGTTTTAGCTGAAGTAACTAGTTGGATGTGCATTATATATGTGTGCATTCTAAGCTTAGGCTGCACCAAACCTCTTAGAGCTTCCCTTCCTCACCTCTTTTGGATGTAATGACAATTCTTGTGGGCCAAGTTATTAAAGAATCTGCAGAGGAGGAACCAAGGCACTCAGAGCCTGCCATCTGTTTACCAGGAAATAGGATGCCTGTCTTTTGAGGCACTGCTTATCATGATTGTCAGATGCGAGTAGCACAAAGGGGCCTTGAAAACCATTTTTCAGCTTATATTTATGTTTTCTAATTTATTCTGAAATTTTGGCTTTTCCTTAAAGTGGCGAACCCCTCACAATAAATGCGCACCACAGTGAAGAACACCAGAAGGCCCCTGTTTTATGATTGTTATAGATGCAGTTTCAATTATGTTTGTGCCTCGTCCTGGAATTGCTTTGCGATGAAGGGCGGGTTAGAAATATTTTTAAATAAACAAATAAATAAATAAATAAGGGCACTTACTATATCCACACATTTTTACAGCGGAAATGAATATCTTGTATATTTTTTCATATAGAGATGTACCTTGAAGAGCTCACAGTCTCTCAACTGGAGATGTGAGGCCACAAGCAGATGAGAGAATCCTCACTAATATTTACTTTAACAGAGAACACAAAATACTGGGAGCTGCAGTCTTTACAGGATGTACTTCTGCATCAAACGTGAACGTCAGATGGACTTTTGGTCTGGTTCTCACACTTCAATTATGCCAGTACAAATCGGATAGGGCCCAGTGTGGCTCTGGGAGTCTCCAGGTTGCTTAGAAGTTGACCATGACTTCTGTGCAGATTAGGGAAGTCCCGCCCACTCTGCTGGTTTGAGGGTGGGCAAGAGGGGACAAGAAGGAGGTCTGAGAGCAGCACCAGGAAGAAAGCATGTGATTATTTCAGTGCATTTATTCAAGGGTTTGAAGAAGTCAAAAGTCTATGTAATAAGCACATCACTTCTCTCAGGCAGGCTCCTAAATCAGACTGCACCAGGAGATTCTCAGAACGAGTGTCTGTCTCTATTTTCTGCACATTTAGAAAGTGTTTTTAGAAATGGGGGAAAATAATTATGTATTTAAAGAAACTGACTTGGCACTTTCCAAAATGCTTGTCAATCTTGAAAGCTTCTGTTGTTGTTACCGTTGCTGTTGTTGTTGTTGTTACAACTAGTAGTGGAAAATTCAAGTTTGTGCAGTACAATGTCCCAAATTAATGTAAGTAGTCTGCTATTTTAAATAGCTAAGCACCTTCTGAGAAAGACAAAAAAGGGCTTTTAATATTTATAGTTGAGATGTGAGCAGTGATGGCTCCTGGTATTTATAATGTGGTCAGTTCCTGAGATCTTGGACACAACCCACCGTCCTCTTACGCAACTCCCATTCACTCAGTGATGATTGCAGAGGAGATGTTCCAAGTGGATTGTGCCTATACTGTACTTCATAAAAGTCAGGAATTCCCCAAGGAAAGGATTGTAATTTAAAACTTAGTTTCAGTTCAGATTTACTTACATTTTGAAAGGTAATTTTGTATATTATGCTTTCAATTGACCAAGCTTCTTTGTGGAGTTTCCCCCCCCTTCTCTTCCTTTTTTTTTTCATTAGACCTGACACTCAGATTTAACAAAAATAAAAATGCAACTTCCTTTATGAAAAGGGGACTCAGTGTTGTGAACACAGAACTGGTATAAAAGCTGCTTTTGTATTCAGTGTGAGATGGTGTTTACAGATGATTTTGACAACAGTGGAAGTATATTAAATAGTGTCTGTGTATCTGAGCTATTTAATTTTGTGTTATGTTTATATGAAAAAAATATTTATACATAAAAACCACCAAAATGTTTTATTTAAATGTTGATAAATATTGCTCTTCAGTCTTCAACTGTAATGTCCTTTAAACGCAAAATCATAAAGGTGTTCTTGAGAAATGAACACGGCTTTCAGGTCTGTGCATCACTGATTGTAGTAGGTTCCATTTGTGAGCACGGAAGAGTTTCCCCCGTTTATTGCACTCCACCAACATAGACTGGTCTTGGCAGGGCTGGAGGTGAGGATAGCTGCAGCTGCCATGTACACCCAAAGTTGTATAGGGGAAAGCTCCTTTGAGCTGCATGAGGGGTGGGGACAAAACAGGTTGGAAAGCAGCAACTACTATCAGACTCTAAGCGGTGGAGAACTTCCAGGAAGGAACTCTAAAGGATGGGTGTGTTCTTGCTTTTCCTAAGGAACCAAGTGATTAGGACTGCAGGCATGCTTAGGGGTGTGGTGACACATTGCTTTAGAGGCCAGGACCACAAGGTGCTGAATTAAGATACCTTGGATACCATTGTGTAGAAAGGTGGGGCTGTAAATTTAAACAACAAATAAATAAAATATAAATGGGGCACCCCTGTGAACTTGAGTGAATGTCAGAATTGCACCCCATACCAAATGCCAGGTCTGCTTTTATTTTTAAAAACTCACATGCAACCCAAGTCACTTTAGAAGACCATCACATATAAAGCTCTCATACCAGGCTCATCTAAAAAGCCAACAATATATTCTACCCAAACAAATATAACAGGGACATGATTATTATTATTTTTAAGGGTGGAATTCAGAGCAGAGAAGCATTGTGTGAAGATGGGGCTACAAATACCGTAATTTCCTAAGCAATCCCTTCCTGGTAGGTTTGCAAACTTGCCCGTTCCCTTGGAACAGTGGACAAAACGAGAGGCATGGATTTCACAGAATCATAGAACTGGACAGTTGAAATGGATTCTGAGGATCATCTAGTCCAACCCCCTGCAATGTGGAAATCTTTTGGCCGAATGTGGGGCTCGACCCCCCCCCCCAAACCCTGAATCTTAAGAAGCTCATGCTCCACCTGCTGAGCCATCTCAGTCAATCCACATATAGGCTAGTGTTAAAGATGGAAAACAGAAAAAGCAAATACCTTGGAAGATGGCAGACAATGCCCCAATGACCATTAGAATGATCTGTTTTTAACAAGTGAGTGGGCATACGGCAATGGACTGAGGGGCATTTTGCCTCCTGGCCCTATGAGTGCAAGACCTCAGTGGGAACAGGAACCTGACAGCAAAGAGTGCTTCCTCCCTCTGTAAGTTCTTGCAGCTCGTTAGGAAGATCTGACATTGTCTCTTGAGTTACTTATTAAGAACAGAAAGACATTTCATTGCTCAAGTTGACCTTACAACTATTGTTTGATCATATATATATACAGTATATTCATACATATATATTGTCATATCATTCTCTTTTGCTATTTAGGGTAAATACAATTTCCTCTATGAGATGTGAGGAAGCCAGACTACAACAAGGAGGCTATCTTGCATATTGCTGATTTATTGATGAGAGAGTATTTTTTTAAAAAAATCAAACGTTTGCATTTTTTGCAAAAAAACCAAACAAACCCAATTTGTCGCCACTGTTTACACAAAAGAAGCAAACATGCGGGGATTGTTTTCAGAGAAATAAAATTAAATAAATCTGATGTTTGATGTGTGAAGATGTCTTTAACTATCCTTTATAATTGTAGTGCAACTATAAAATGTTCAACACCTTCTTGATGGAACAGTGCAATTTTAAGGGTAGGGTTGTGGTTGATTTTATTGTGTGAGCCCAAGTGTGCTTTGGTCAGTAAGAATTTAACAGCCTAGTCCATTATCATGTAGGTATGCTCAGTTCCACAGCTACTTTCATACCAGGAGGGACTCGGCATGCACCATCCCCTACCAGAAATAGAATTTCACGAGTGCCTTAATCAACAGGGTCTGGCTCAAACAAACAAACAAACAAACAAAGCTATACCTCTGAGCAACTTAAGAGCTGCATCCTAATGCTAATACAGATTGGAAGTGTTCTTTTGAGCAATTGACTGTATAAAAAGAGCATCCCATGATAGCTAAATTTTAGTTCCTTCCCTCTAGACCAGGCATTCCCAAACTTCGGCCCTCCAGATGTTTTGGACTACAATTCCCATCTTCCCTGACCACTGGTCCTGTTAGCTAGGGATCATGGGAGTTGTAGGCCAAAACATCTGGAGGGCCGCAGTTTGGGGATGCCTGCTCTAGACCTTCATTGCACTCTGTTAACTAGTGATAGTGCTGGTGTAAAATGACCTCAACAGTCAATAAAAATTGCTTGTACAAAATCTACACTGATACCTTGATGTCGTCTCCCACCAGGCAAGAGTATCCCAAGGAGCCTTAAGGTGGCTGATGCTGGTATTGTGGATCAGGGTGCAAAGAAGTGCATGCATATAGGAATATATAGCACCTTCGGTTCCATCTACATGTATAAAAAACACACCTGAGTGTATGCATGTATGAAATTGGCTTGCTCTTCAAAGAGTAGCAGCCCCTAGGTAGTAGATGGCAGTTGGGGCACAAACATTCTGTCATAGACACAACTGTGTAGGGCAGGAATGGTAAACCCTTTCGAGGCCACAGGTGAATATGGGTGTGGCCAATTTTAAATTTTCTTTTTAAAAAGGACAAATGTGGGTGGGGAGGGAATTCAGCATCATAGAATTGCAGTCGGAGTGGTAAGTGATTTTTTTAAAAAAAGACGAGAAAATTGGGGGAAGTTTGAGTAGGTGACAGAAAGCGGCAGGGTACCTATGGGAACAGCCAGTAAAAAACAAACACAAATAAAACAAAAAAAATTAAGATTAAAAAAGGGGGGAGCATTGGCATTGTCCAACAAACCACTCAAACCTGTTGTGTGCAGTGCCACCATCTACCCCTTTGCTTAAAGAAGCAACATTGAATAGTACTGCTGTATCATTTGCTTTATCTGTTCTAAACAAGGAGCAGAGAGGGAAATATATAGCCATCAAGTTATGGCCAGTTCAAAATAGCGCCAGTTGGTTTTATGAGATTATTGACATTTTCTGCATTGCTTGGCTGTTTTGAGAAGAACTCGCTGCAGGAATAACAGTTGACCTGTAGTGAATACTTATTGAATTTTTTTTTTATTATTATTTTTGGGTGGAGAGAGGAGAATAATGTACTTCAAAACACTGCAGCTTTATTTTTGTTGCTAGCCTGGAATGAGAAAGTGGTGTAGCAGTTGTCCACCGTGCAACAAAATAGACCTTTGAGGTTTCCTGAACAGCTCTCTGTAAGCGACACTTCATATCCAGGGCTTGGACAAAAATAACAAATGTTCCAAAGAGCTGTTGAAAGCACAAGAAAAACTGGAAACATTTCTCAGCTCACCAATAAAAACAAAATAGAAAGGGGTATTTTTCAGCTCAGCTTCACCCAGTATACTTGGATTATGGCATGTTTTAACTTTATTGAACTGCATTCCTTTGGCCGTGGAATAAACAGCATGGGCTCAGTACTACCTCCCTGTGAAGGCCCTTAAATCATAGAGGTATTAGGGAGACAGAAGGTTTCTATCATTCTTCCCTCACACATTAGCTCTGCTGTGCAATTTTGGATTCTGTTTCTGAACGTAGGATGCATGTCCAATGAATGTTCAACCAATAAAAACCATTCCAGGATATACAACCCATATATTCTCCCCAGCATACATGTTAGTGCTTAAGTTCCTATTTCAATGATAATTAATTTAAATCTTGATCCAAGTTAGTTCCGCAACGCTCTTCTCCACCTCAACACCCTCTTGCTTTAGTGATTTTTTTATGCACAACTATAGTCTGAAAAGGCATCATGAAGTTTACATACAATGAGTGCTTCTCCACAGTGCGTAGTTCATCAAGTCAGGAAAAAGGCAAACTATTTGCAAATCTAGCACTACTACTAGCCAGAGGAAGAATTAAGAAAGTTATTTAAAACCCAACACAAAAATCATAACATTAACATTATGAATTATAAATACGAAATACAGCCTACTTATCATTGAAGAACAGGGCTCTGCTAACAATATTTATCTTGCCAGATTGCACTTTTGCTTAACAGGTGGCTTATTTTTTTAAAGCCACTTTGAAAGCTGATTAGGTGGCACCTTCACTTGTGTGGGAACTTACCAGCACAAGTTTCATTGTAATCTACAAGCTGCCTTTCCCCTGAATAACCTTGATAACAGCTACATTAATGGAAACTGAGTATTCCATTCCCCCCCCTTTCATTGCTGCTCATAGTCCTGCTTGCTTGATAAGATAAAAATAATACTAATCTAATATAAAAATCATATCTGATTGTACTAGACAATGTGTACCAAAAGCTGATGATGTAACGTTTACATAATCGCAACGTGTTGCCTGAACGTTTCAAATGTGTTTCCGGTTTCTCTCCCTGTTTCTGTAAATCTGAGGTCAGTGGAAGAAAACTGGCTCTGCAATAGAACAAGCAGGGGAGCTTTTAAGAGAGAGTGCAGTATTGGGGAAGCTCATATAGGGAAGTTCATATACCCTGGTCCACAATAGCTGGCAATGCTGACCCAAGGGATACATATGCTCTTGCCTTGGAAAAGCAGTCATTCAGAGGATCATTGCACTGATTCCTCTTATTTCTTGTTCTGATAACAAACTGATGGGTGCTCAAGGGTTACTAAAGCATAAGTACTGTCCAGCTGCTCATAACTCCCCTCCCCCCTTCTAGACCTACAGTAATGGCTCCAAGTTGATTGGAGGGTAATAGTAGCAGAATCTCCTTACTGAACTGGCCTGCATGGTTAATCTCTCATTGACCATTATTATGTGGGAAATTGTGTTTTCTACTATAAGAACAAACTGCAGCAAGTCTTGAGCATTCACACTCCCCATTTCCTTTCCTCTGTTACACACATGAACTAAAGCTTCATTTTACATTTTAAACTAATCAAATCTTCCTTGTGAGGTATGATCCTGGAGAAACTGTGTCTTGTCTAAAACTGGTTACTGAAAACAAGCTAAATCAAACATTGATCCTGATTTAGTTTCAAATCATAGTTTAAACAAACCTTGGTTTCAGATCCTGACTTAGTTTCAAATCATAGTTTAAACAGTTCTGAATTTGGACTTCACAAGAAATTGTGGCTAGCTTTAAATCAAATATTTTATTCATTAGTTCAAAACAGGGTAAAAGGGAGAGTGCAGCATGAAAACCCAAATCGTGCTGTGTCTTCTTCTCATAGTGGGAAAGCAGGGTTGCCAGTTCTGAACTGAGTCACTGTCCTAAATTTCCTTGATGCTATCTACTAGGCTCATTTGGCAATATTCACACACAAAAATGCACACTTGCCAAAATGTCTGTTGATTAAAATTTTGAGCTAATTCATTTCAACAGAGTGCAAACTTATTATCACTCACCTACTGGCTTAAAGAAACAGGAATGTAACCCCCACCCCACCCCACCCCCATCCGATAATGCTTGCTTTTAATGTATTTATGTTCCCAGTTTCTTATTTATGTTGGATGTTCCATAAAAATGTATAGAGCTAATTGGTTGAGTGAAGCAAAGGACAGATATTCATGATCCACCACCACCCCTTGCATAAAATCTGAGTGCCTACATCTTTATCTGTTTCAAATGCCAAAAACCACAATCCTGCATGATAAGTGCAGAGAGCAGAACAGTTTCTGAAGTCCATTCTAAGTCTCCCTTTCTTCATTAACAGCTGCCATGCTGGTTGTGTCTATCGCCCAGGCAATTCATGTTGCATGCCCTCACATACATTTCTCAGTATATTTAGTAACTTGTTCTTCTCACACCACACACACACGGGTTAAAACAGATGCTCATGGACTGCAGCCAAGACATGCATACAGCAAATTGATATACCGAATCCAGTTCTTTCCAATGATTTTTAATGGAGAGTTTTACAGTGCAGTTCTCACACTTATGCTCAGAAGTATGTCTTACTGAATTCAGTGGTGCTTATTCCCAGATGAGGGGGGCTAGAATTATGAAAGGATTCGTTTGGTTTTTCTCTTTTAAAATTTACTTCCCTGCAGACTGGTTTTAAGTTCTATTCTTCGGGATCCTTCCAACAGCATTACCAACACTGTCCGTTTGCAGTTAGACTACTTAGTTATGGAGCAACTGGCTACAATGAGTGTTTTAGTTGGTTCCCTCAATCTTACAGCCATTTTGGTTTCACTCTAGGCCCCCCTCAGACTACTTCAGATACCACACAGCAACAGTCCCAGTTTGCTTCTGGGTATACATTCCCCAGGTAACTCAAGTCCAACTCCAGTCCTCTTAATGCAGTCCTGCCTTCATACACACTTGTTTTTCACATGTTACATGGTTTGAGGAGTACACCTAAAACATGCTCTGTGAAGAGACATGTAGTTTGCCTGGGGGAAATCAGGAGAAAAGGTAGCTGTGAAAGAATGGAGGGGAAACTGGAAGGGAACAGTGAAGAGATCTGGGTCAGCCTCCTCTCTTGCAAATGGGCTCACAAGAATTTCTATAGCAACATTTCAGGCTTTTCTTAATATATCATCGTCTTACTAATATTTGAAGTGCTTAGAATCCTTCAACTGACAGGAGCACAACTGCAACTATACAATCGTTCTTAGTATATATATATATATATCCAATTATGCATTTTACATGCATACATTCATGACAAAACACCGTTTTGCAGAAATGTTACTAAACAACACAAACCAGGCTAATTTATGCAAAGCCCTTCTACCATTCCACTTTCAAACTTCCAGCTAACGGGGAAATGTTGGAAAGGTATGTTGAATTAAGAAGCACTTACATAATGTGAATAAATATCACTAAAAACTCAACAAGTTTCATAAGAAGTTAACCCTTGTATCCTGTTATGTGCCCTCAGGGATCCCCATTTGGTACTAAAATGCAGTTTAACCTACTAAACTTCATACTGTTTAAAGTATCTGGATGTATCAGATTAAAAATGACAAAAAATGTAAATTGTGTGATTGAGTGAAGTTGTATGTATATTTTTCAAGTCTTCAGGATAGTTGACGTTTTAACTTATTTGAGTTTTTAAGTTGCAGTCTCTTCCTATTTTGAAATTTTGTACACCTTGTAAACTTAAATATTTTGTCACTTGTAACTTATTTTTGTTGCCATATACTGACACATGCTCATTTCTATATGAAGTGTATTGTTTATTAATTGCTTCTGAGGCAGCAATAAAAACATCAAATTGTTCTCATGTTCCTGTTAACATCCATATATGGGGGAAAGGGATACTCTACCAATATATTTCCTAACAAAAACATTCCCCAACTGTCCATCTCATCTTATTGAGGGGGAAGCTAAGCTAGTTCTCACTGAAGAGAACAGAACTTTTGCTGTTGACTGCACCACGTAAGGTTTTGCTCAAATTCATTAATTTCTTATGGAAGCTTTCCTAGACAAGAAGGAACTAACTGCCCCACAATTTCATGCGCGAATGGTACAAAAAAGACATATCCAGAAGTGGTTTGGGGGAGGGCAGTGCAACAATTTCCCCAGCTTATTCAGCCATGAATTAAACCCTGGGTGGACTTAAGAAAGACCATGTTGCTAGATCTAATTACTCTAGTGTTCACACCAGCTAATTTTCACAATACGCAACTAAGCAGTCACTACTTCAGTGTCATTTCCTGCACTGATTAGCAGAGTTGCTATCTAATAAAAGAATACTCTGAAGAAGCATGCTTCCATATGTTGTTCTCTTGTTTGTTGGACTGAGGTTGTTTCATTTTATTTATTTTTTCTAAGCTTGCAGGACTCCTGGCCATTGGAAGTAAAGCAACAATGCTTGCAGTAAGTTACCTTACTTACTGTGTAAGATCCTGTGGGAGTGTCTGGAAGCGGTTGGAGGATGGATGGTGGTTAACAGATTAAGGTTGAATCCTGACAAGGCAGAAGTACTGTTTTGGGGGGACAGGAGGCGGGAAGGTGTGGAGGACTCCCTGGTCCTGATTGGGGTAACTGTGCCCCTGAAGGACCAGGTGCACAGCCTGGGAGTCATTTTGGACTCGCAGCTGCCATGGAGGCACAGGTCAATTCTGTGTCCAGGGCCACTGTTTACCAGCTCCATCTGGTATGCAGGGTGAGACCCTACCTGCCTACGGACTGTCTTGCCAGAGTGGTGCATCTATTTATCTCTTACTTGGACTACTGCAATGCGCTGTATGTGGGGCTACCTTTGAAGGTGACCAGGACACAACTAATCCAGAATGCAGCAGCTGACTGGGAGACTGGGAGTGGTCACCGAGACCACATAACACCGGTCTTGAAAGACCTACATTGGCTCCCAGTACGTTTCCGGGCACAATTCAAATTGTTGGTGCTGACCTTTAAAGCCCCAAATGGCCTCGGTCCAGTATACCTTAAGGAGCATCTCCATCCCCATCATTGAGCCTGAACACTGAGGTCCAGTGCCAAGGGCCATTGACGGTTCCCTCGCTGTGAGAAGCCAAGGTACAGGGAACCAGGCAGAGGTACTTCTGTCTTGTCAGGATTCAACCTCAATCCATTAGCGACCATCCATCCTCCAACCGTCTCCATGCACTCGCACAGGGCCTTCACTGGTTCTGATTTAAAGAAGAGGTAGAGCTGGGATTTGATATCCTGCTTTATCACTACCCGAAGGAGTCTCAAAATGGCTAACATTCTCCTTTCCCTTCCTCCCCCACAACAAACACTCTGTGAGGTGAGTGGGACTGAGAGACTTCAGAGAAGTGTGACTAGCCCAAGGTCACCCAGCAGCTGCATGTGGAGGAGCCAAGACGCAAACCCAGTTCCCCAGATTACGAGTCTACCACTCTTAACCACTACACCACACTGGCTCTCTGTGTGGTGGACTATTGCATTTTAATATTTTGTTGAAAGCTGCTCAGAGTGGCTGGGGAAATCCAGCCAGATGGGCGGGGTATAAATGATAAATTTATTATTATTAATTTATTATTATTATTATTATTATTATTACCTGAACCAATTAGGGGAGACTGACAGAGACACAACCGATTCTTCTCTCACTGATTCCCTCTATTTCAGTAACTGCTTGTTGGTAAAGTATAACTTTCCCAAGTTAGTCCAAGTATGAGTTAGCATGTGCTAGGATTAAACTTCCTGGCTCCATCTTGGCCACATATAAAACCGATACTTAACATGGCATTGTTTGCCATGGGTAATAAACTTGTAAGGTCTTTTTTTCTTCTTTCAAGCAGCAATATTACCAGACTATTTATTTCTGCACACCACTGCAATGTATTTACCAAATTTCAACACTAACTAGTACACAATTTCACAGTGACATTCCCATTTATAATTCAACACTGCACATAACTGAACAAGGTTATAGCTATCTGTATGCACATTTAGTGTTAAAAAACTAGCCCCAAAGCAGCTCTAAAGCATACATACCCTAGTTCATGAAAGTGGACAGGAGAGTGATTCGATAGAATTCTCAAAATACTGTCTGATTACATTTAGAAACAAGTGGTAAAATTAAAAAATCCAAAATGCTAGGAGTTGCAGGAAAAGAAAGGAATGCCAGTGAATCTATATCCATATATTACATTGTTTCACTGTTGAATACTCTGCAGACTGGCTAGTTCTGCACATTATGGAGTATTTAATTTAATTTAACAAAATAGCTGTATAAAACCACATTCTATAAGTCTTGTTTGAAAAGGAAAAGAAAAGGATCTCTGATCCGTTTACGTATACCTTTCTGGTTCTACATTACCATGAACAGGTGTGTATGCTGCAAATGCTATACACTCATGCATAAGAAGATTTGGAATCTGTAAGGGTGCTGTTGTGGTTACTCTTGAGTAACAACGTCCGAGTCTGCTCTGTCTTGAAGAGTTTTATTGCGCATAGCATTTACAGTGCAGAGATAGCAAAAACATGACCTCTCAGTCACTCGCAGAATCCGGGAGTGGACGCTGCCTGTTACGTGTCCAGCAGAAGAGCTTGAGATCCCCAAAACCTTACGGTTCGGCGTGCGCCTCAATTCAGGCGACGGAAGCGGCTGGCTGCTCCCCTCCACCTGCTGGTCAGGGCGGTTCAAGGGCTCTCCTACATCGCTGAACCTCAGCTCCTCCATCCCGCTGACTTCTTCATTTCCCCCACCTGACCTGCTGCTGCTGGTCGAGGTGCTGGTGTGGAGAAAGGGGGGAGGCTCCCTGTACTGAGGTCCCCTGACAGAATCCAACGACCCAGGGAAACAAGGACCAGAACTGTCACCACAAAAATGGAAAATGTTACCTTTCAGAACAGCTAACAAAGCTCATTTGAACCAACAGAAGCTAAACCTGCATAGTTCATGTGAAAGATTCTCTCCACCCCACTTAAAAAACCTCAAAAGGTAATTCAAGTCTATGCATTGAAAAGCAAAACTACTTTAAAAGCTTGCTCAGATTTGCAATACCCCAAGACACTGTCTTCCAGTTGCAGGGGGTGGGGGTGGATCCTCAAGTGCAAAACTTAAGTACATATTCAGCATGCATATTCAGCACATACATCATAATTAAATGAGACACCCCTCAATTCAGAAAGTCTGATCATATGCCTAGGATATCTTTCAACTGGAATTTCCCTTTGCCAAAAGAAGCAGCTTATGAGGCAGGATCATGTTTGGTAGGAGTTAACCAACATAAACAATCCAGTTTTACTGTGGACCAGTAAAAACAGGAATACCGCTGGCAACCTGAGGTGAGTAGCAGCAGGCCTGGTCTACCCGAGCTTGAGCTGGGAGCTGTTGTACCCCTTTAGGACCCTGTAAGGGGGGGGGGGTGAGGCATATGATTAGGTCCTACCCAATGTCATTTCTGCCCAAGTTGTGACAATTAAATTGGTTAAGTGTCAAAACAGTAACCTGCCAATCAGTGAGAGAATGACAAGAAGGTCTCGATCAAGGATCAATTGTGATTGAGAGTAAAATTCTTTTCTAGCCCTATAAACCAGTAGCAACTTAACACCTCAACAGAACACTTTAAACCTGAGGTAGGGGGTAGGCTGGGAAACAGAGAAAACAGGGGCTGAGGTGGGGGGACTCTTGTCATGCCCCACTCCTCCTGAGATCTTGCAAGGCTCTGTGACATTGTGAGGCCCATCCAGGGAAGAAGGTCTCTGCCCTTTGCCACCCTACAAGTTGGCCCTTTCACAAAGGTATACAGAAAGCAGCAATTTTCTTCCTTCTCTGCAATCATGTAAAGTATGGCAGGATCATAGCTGCCAAGTTATCCCTTTTTTACAGGGATTTTCCCTTATGCTGAATAGGCTTCCTCGCGAGAAAAGGGAAAACTTGGCAGCTATGGGCAGGATGTTCATTTACATGCAAGTTTCTAACTTTTTCAGTGCTCCTTTTCAAAGGATGCGTGGGAAACCTTCATGCCCGTTTGTTTGTTTTTTAACAAAAACTTTATTTGCATATATTCAAAAATCTTGAGAAGATGGAGTACACCAGGCATCCCCAAACTCAGCCCTCCAGATGTTTTGGGACTACAATTCCCATCATCCCTGACCACTGGTCCTGTTAGCTAGGGATGATGGGAGTTGTAGTCCCAAAACGTATGGAGGGCCGAGTTTGGGGATGCCTGGACTACACAGTTTCACTGGATGAAATGTGTTTCTTGCCTGCATTTCCTTATAAAGCTAACAGTCCCAGAAAGAACTTGCTTAAAATCTCATTTTAAGTATTGCACACTCCACAAGTGTCCTGGAAATAAGGGACACCCCATTTTCACGTGAAAGAGAATGGCAGCTATTTTGGGTGCCATGATCTTGTTCTAAAAAAGTGATTCCCAGTCCCCACCGAACAAGTGCTTTTTCTGGGACCGTGATTTTGTGTGGTACCCCAAGTGCATCTTTGGGGCTCTATGATCTTGTGTGGATCACATGACTCATGTGAAAGCATGGGAAGGAAGATACCCATCCCCATTTGGGGACTCAGTATGTTGAGGGGTATGAGCATTGTGACTGCCTGCTATTTTGAATTTGACTTTATGCAAATTAAAAACTCCCTTTATTGCACAGTCACTACAGAAGAGAAGCGAGCACACATAACACACTACCATTTGCTGGTTTTAAATTTGAATATAACTTCCAGTTAAAAGTTTCTCAGAGTATATCACAAGTGGTACCCAATTCCATATCATACAAACACCATTCCCAGAGAGAGGAACGTTCTGTGGGACATTTTAAGAAAAACTATTTAAGAAGTGTAAACCCAATTAACAACACAGTCCTATAAAGAAGCCCCATAATTTTCAATTGGGTTTATCCCCAGGTAAATGGGATTAAATAACCCAGTTTCTCACAGTTATAAGAAGGGGAAATTCCCTCAGTACCCTCCCTTCACACCAAAAAAGGAGTAAGAAGAAATATTCTGAACTAGTCAAAAAGCTTTCCCACATAACAACCTGAAGTGCTAGCTATGTAAGCAGCAGCAAGTCAACATGCAAGGCTTTTCCAATACAGTACAGAATGCAGTGATAGGAAGAAATGATTTTCTGTCAGAAAAAAATGATAATCCCACCTCTCAAAGATACCTGTCATGGTGTGAGTGTACCCAACAAAATAAAAAGGTCACTATACTAGAAACAACGTAGACAAAATCTATATTTTTCATATTATTAATAAATGTAATACAATACTAAAGCACAAAATGAGCTTACCACCTGGAGCTAAATTGTTCTTTGGTTGACCCTTCTGACGACTTCTTCTTCTTCTTGGTATTGCAGGTCAACGTGGATTTGAGAGAAAGCTTTAACCTGTAGACCCTGGTTGAGACACTGCACTGACTTTGTCAATAATATCCATCGTGGTAACAGTTTGAGTTCCAAATCTGAGGGAGGAGAGTCAAGGCAATGTCAGCATTTGAAGTAATAAAGTATGTGAACATATACGAGCAATGCAATAATGTTTTCTGACTGGGGAACTAGATGGCAGGTGGGGAAGAAAAGCCATGTATGTTGGACTTTACTGACAAAACCAGCTGCTACAAGCTTGTCCGCACGTACAGTATTCTTATTTGGAGAGTACTGTATATTGGTACTAATGCTTTTACATTAGCAGACTATGGACACTAGATGGCAGCACGGGAACACCAGAGATATTCCAGTGCACATTTCCTTGGAATAAAAGCACACCCTCATTTGCGACGATGGAAAATCAACATAAGATGCTGTCACGGCATTTGCTTTAATTCAGCCACTAGGTGGAGGTAGCTGAGGATAGTGATTACCTTGTAGCCTACTTGCATGCTTATTTCTAAAAGAAGAAAGAGAAACCGTGTCAAACAAACGGTTAAGAGACAAGAGAATAGGCTCAGTCACCTGTTCACATTTCCTTGCCATCGTTATCAACAGAACTTCCCCCGCTCCAAACAACAACCCAAAATAGCCGAACCTACCTTGAGGCTGAGCTACAAACCTTGTACTATGACCGTATGCTAATTCCTGTGTCTGGATTGGTTGGATTGCCCGCATGACAACAGGAAGGGATGAGAAGCTGTTAAACTGCAAGGACTAACACTATTGAAATGCTAATATGACCTCCTGGCCATAGCAAAGAGTTTGGGATTGGCTGAGCAATGTCCAGAGGTGGCTGGCCATAGGACAGAAGATTGACAGAATTGTCTCTAAATTCAAATGGAAGGATAATGAATGCATGGGAGACTCGAAAAATTGTGCCATTGATAGTTTTGTGAATTTAGGGATCCGCCCCCCCCCATTATGCATAGCTGCCAAGTTTTCCCTTTTCTCGCGAGGAAGCCTATTCAGCATAAGGGAAAATCCCTTTAAAAAGGGGATAACTTGGCAGCTATGCCATTATGTGCTTGCAATTCCCCTTGGTAAAGGAATACCCCAGTTTGCTTAAATTGTTAAGCCTCCACTGTCTTTGGAGATTGTGGTACTTGTCCATTCTTCTGAAAATGTTGGACTTTCTGAAGTCTGAGAAAAGATGGAATAAAATACAAGTTGACAATGATTGGACCACAGCATTGTGTGGATACCCTGGAAAATGTGAGTGAAGCAGCCGAGCAATTGCATACTAAAAGCCCGAGAGTCATGGCAAATCCCAGCCACAGCCCTGGTACATCAGCAGCCATTTTTCACTGCTATAGCCCCTTCACCTGCTGTAGCGAGCACACCTGCATGCAAAGTTAGGAGAAACTGCTAAAATACTTAAAAAGACAGTTACCTATTTCTCTTGCTGATTTGTTTCTTCATCGTATGAAGAAAGTTGATTTATATTGTTAATTATTCCTAAGAACAAACCAAGCTATGTAAAAAGTTTGTGTTTCTAAGTTGAGTTAATATGGTGCTCTACGTGAAATATAGATAATATGGACATAGTTCATAATATACCTAACATCCTGCAATTTAAGTAAGTCATGATTTAGAAAACAAACTAGAGAAAGAAGACATTATCTATAGCAACCATTTTAACAAGCAGAAATTCTCAGATTTAATAAAAAGGCACCCAGCTATCAAAGGTAGAATTTTGTTTGCCATAAAATGAAGAGTCAACATATTGGGGAGGAAAAAAATGATCCATGTAGAGAGGATGATTGCCATCCTTTTAGATACCAGAATATTGTCTAGATGAGGCATGAATTCTCAAAGGCACATTGGTTAGTGTACCGTGGCTCTGTTTGCATACTGTACTCTTCTGCACAGATGGTATAGTTCTCTCTAGAGGCCAGTACAGAAGTAACACCCCAATCTTCTAACCCTTTCAGACCCAGCCATCTGGTTCCCATGGCCCCAGTAAGAAGCTCCACTTCCTAGTAACAGTCATATCTGGTGCTACTATGAAACACATCTTGGATAGAACATTTCCCAGGGTTCACCATAGTCTTCTTTGGTGATCACTCGAAGCCAGGTAAGATTGTCTTCCATAAACACAGTTTTAAAAGTGAGTCCGTAAGTGACTGTGGAGGCCAATTCTGGATCCACACATCCTTACACGGTGGGGACATAGGCAGGAGTTGATCATGGTGAAGGTTTGCCAAGTGTGCTTTCCTCTTAGCTGGTTTCTCCCTTTCGTCCTGAGTTCGAGCACCTCTGAAGAAGTGTGCATGCACACGAAAGCTCATACCTATGACAAACTTGGTTGGTCTCTAAGGTGCTACTGGAAGGATTTTTTATTTTTATTTCAAAACCCATGACACCTTTGGTAAAGGCTGTTCTCCAACTGGAGCGCTTGCAGGCCAGTGTTTCCGAGTTGTCGGTGTTTATACTACATTTTTAAAGATTTGCCTTGAGAGAGTCTTTGAACCTCTTTTCACCATAGTACCATAGAGCAACAGGGAGAAGAATATGCCAAAAAGAGTTGGAGCAAGAACACAGCCCTGTTTCACACTGCTCTTTATATGGAAGGTATCTGAGGATGAACCATCATACTGGATGGTGCCGTTCCTGTTCTTATGGAAGGACACGGTCATCTTGTGGAGCTTAGATGGGCATCCTACCTTGTTAAGCAGTGTGAAGAGTACCTTTTGGCTGACTAGGTCAAAGGTCTATGAAGGTGATGTACAAGGGGCTTCTCCGCTCTTGGCATTTCTCCTGCAGTTGGAAAAAAACCATGTTGACTATTGGCCTCTGAGCTCTAAAGTTGCATTTTGATTCAGGAAAGACCCTGTCCATGAGTAACTGTAATCTTTTGAGAACTACATGGGCAAAGGCTTTCCCCACAGTGCTCCCGCAGTAGTTGTTACAATCATGGTAGTCACCTTTGTTCTTACAGAGGGTCACAATGCTTGGGTCATGGATGCCATGTGACACATATCCTTATTCCCAACACTGCAAGAGAAGGCCTTGGAGGTGTGTCATCAGGGAGGAATTGAGACCAGCTTTCAGCACTTTTGTTAGGATTCCATGCTGTCCTGGGAGTTTACCATGTGTGTGAGAGCTAATGGTGTTCTTTAGTTCATCAAGGAAGGGAGGGACTCTTCCAATACAGGCAGAGTTTGGATGCTGTCAATTGCTGTGCCAGAGACCATGTTTTCCTGTGAGTATAGTTCTTGATAGTGCTATTCTGCCCTTTGCTTCATCTGCTTGCTGTGGTCTGTGATGATCTCTCTCTCTCTCCCCAGACAAGCTTTTCAGTTTTCTCGACTGTTGGTGCAAAGACTGTCTTAATGCCTTTGTGCATTTTGCAAATGTTGTCGCTGATGGCAGCAAGTTGAATGCTCTGACACAGCTTTCGCACAGCTTTGGCATAGTGCCTGACAATCCACTGAGCATCGCTCCTTGCCTTTCGCAGTGCAGCAAGTGTCTTCTTGCAGGGCATATACTTGTAGTTCACAAGAGCCTTGTGTTTGGCAGCAATAACAAGCTCCATGTCCTTAATGCCAGCCTCAAAGCAGTTAGGGATCTGCTCTTCTCTTTTGCCCAAAGTGGACATGACTGTGTTGTAGGATGCCTCTGATGTAGTTCCCATCTTGCTTTGACACTGTCTCTGGGACAGTTCAGTAGTGCTTGTTCAATGGAATCAGGGAATCATTCACAAAGTTCAGGTATGGCTGTTCTGGCAGTGCTGATTCAAGGCCCCACTTTCTGTTTTGTGCTATGGGTCCTTTTTCGCTGGAGAAGGATCTTGCTCTTGATCTGTGTCACACTCGGCACTGTGGTAGCTCCGTATGATACAAGCACAGTTCAGAGTCAATCACCTAGTTTCTGAATCACTTCAGACAACTTTTACCGGCCCTCCAATTAATGACCATTTGATACCCCCCGCCTTTTCTTTTTTCTTTTTTGCAAAGTCATAATCTGATGGATTTGGCTGCAACAGAAGACAAAAGTGCTAAAAGCCTACTTTCAAAATGGTGCATAAATCAATACTTCACCAAAATGGAAATGTTCCACATTTAATTTCCTAATGTATGCCGGGCTGTGGCATGTTAAAAACCAAAAGTGCTCTAAGAGATAGTTTTAACCTTGTGTAAACACCATGCAAATTATGCACAGAGCTTTTCAAGTCTTACATCTCCCACTGGCCATGACAAATTATAATTATGAATAAGAGTAATGAAAGGAACAAAAATAAACACAGGGAAGAAAAAAGAGGGTGGTGATGTAGTTGCTTTATATTCCCACTAGGGATGTAACAAAGCGGGTGGCTTTCTAGGATCCAGTGTTGGCAGCCCTGTAGCTAGGGCAGGCCCATAGCTGTCAAGTTCTCCCCTTTTTTAAAGGGAAATTCCCTTTTGCTAAATAGGCTTCCTCGCGAAAAAAAGGGAAAACTTGACAGCTATGGGCAGGCCAAAAGGGTGAAGCACTCGCCACCCCCGTAAACCGCACTGTGCAACTACCCCCTTGGGTGGCTGGTGTTTTTTAATTGACTTTCTAATTTGTGACATGACAGACAAAGACAGCCTCCATTTAAAGGATGATAGCTTGTTTTGAGAACAGGAGCAATTTAAAAATAAAATCCTCTGAAAAATTCAGTGACTAAGATTAAGTAAGTGCACAAAACAAGCCTCATCTGGAAGTCTCTCTGAAAGTCTGCTCACTCAGGACTTTCCTTGACTGAGGGTAGATTTTTCATGGGCACAATCCCCTATAATTATTTAAGTGAACCTGAAGAGAAAAAAAACCCCATGATCCTTGAGGCATAGAAGCCAACTCATAGAAGCATAGAAGCTCTCATTTAATATTTGAGCCCTCCCCCCAAGTTTATGGGCATTGCCATTTTTAAATGGTGTGAGCACACCTTGTCTTGTGATTAATTCTGTGAATTGGGGCTTTTCTTCAAGTTATTTTCTTCAAGTTGGCACTCCCGCCTTGAAGAGTTAAATATTAGAACTTTGTATTATGAACTAGAGTTAAGACTCTGCCCCTGCACTTCCATCCACCCTGAATTCTTTTAAAGCACTCACTACGTATACTCAAAAAGGTTTATTTGTGATTGTGGTATGCATGTATTTGTGGTCTGTGTCTGTGGGAGGTGGGCGCATGCATGCAAGAGAGTGTGAGGTGGCCATCCCAACTTGGGCCACACTCACTTCTGCTTTAACTATGCCCACCCAGTCCGGCATGAAGTCCTGTGATGGTTGCCCAACAGGGAATAAGGCCCTCAAACTGAAGAGCATTTTCATATAGACCTAAGAGTGCAAAGACTTTTAGCTGAACAGAACCACATATAGAAGACAGGACACTGCTGGAAAAAGCAACAAGTCTTAATTTATGCCCACTGTACTGAGAGGGAGTTAATGTATGTAGGCCCAGGAAGCTAATTGGCATGTCTGGGTTGCAATTTCACTTCTCCAGTAATGGCTGATAATGGTTAAAATCCCAGTTTAAAACTTATGGCCATGTCCTTCTCCCATATGAGGAGATAAAAACATCCTCTGCCAGACACTTAGCATCTTGATGGCCTCATATGCTTTGTGGATGGTGAAATGCAGCTGAGTAACAAAGATGCTAGTCTATTCCTCACAACAGTTCTATTCACATTCAGTGTTGAGATGGACTTGAGGCTGCAGAAATGACCCCAAAGCTGATAAATTTGGGCGCAGATTTATCCTTTCACGTGTTCTGTGGGCCTAAATTGTCAAAGCGAAAATGTAAGTGGTTTTCACAAAGGCGGAAGTGCAGCAAAGAATAGAGCGTCCCCCCTTTTAATTTTTCCATGTCTTTTTGTGTTGATAAAAAGGCAAAGCAGCGGGGCCAGAGGAAAGGTGGCAACCCTACAAGCAAGGGAACTTTGGTAGTCAGAAGACCAATGGTACAAACATGGCCAGCCCTCTTCCTTTAAGGGGTGGTTTCTCTTGAGGAAAATTCCACCAGGTGCAGCTTTTCCCAGCACTGTAACACTATGATGAGAAATGCCACACCTGGGGCAATTCTTTATGCATCTCTTACAAACGCCAGAGCCCTCTCAGGGCTGGACTCACCTACTAAATTAAACAAATGTATGGCATCTTCATGCTCAGCTCCAATTTGTTGATTGCTAGAAGTGGAGAAACAGAACAAAGCATGCCATTACACACATTTATTGGCTAGTGTGGTTATGAAAGGAGCCTGTGCATCAGCTGAGGCTTTTGCTGGCTCTCAGATAAAGGCTGTCTAGCTTTATTTGAAGCACTGCCAAAAAGGACTATGAAGTTTCCCATGATTTTGCTGCACTTTCTGGCTTGGAAGACACGAGTGTGACAGCCTCCAGGAAGCTGTAAAGCAGGCATGTCAAAACTGCGGCCCTCCAGATGTTTTGGCCTACAACTCCCATGATCCCTAGCTAGCAGGACCAGTGGTTGGGGTAGATGGGAATTGTAGTCCAAAACATCTGGAGGGCCGCAGGTTTGACATGCCTGCTGTAAAGGATGTCTATGGTTGCATGTAGTTGAGCCATCAGATGTTAGGGTGTTGAGCTGGGAGTGGTGTAAGAGAAATGTAAAGAGAGGAATAGAATTGGATTTCTTGAGCACCTAACAAGCATAAGGTGGGCAAAACAAAAAAACAAAACAAAAGACCACCCTCTGTTCCTTATGCTATTCCCCTGCTCCTAACTATATAGCAATAAGGCATTCAGGCAAGTTAAAGCATTATTCATACAAACACTATGTGCAGTGCTTTTTTCTGAGGGTACGCAGGGGTATGCATACCCCTAAACATTCTGTGAATCTTTGTACTTTTGTCCATTTACTATATTTATTTTTCCCAATTTGAACTATAAAATGGTGATTTTCTTGAGTCAAAATGAGAGTCCCCCTAAGCATTTTTAAAAAGAAAAAAAAGCACTGACTACGTTGTCAGAGAGAAATGGGTTGGTGGTGTTTGACTAGGGCCTTCGTTCTGAAGTGCCCTACAGAAGGTGCTTTCTCCCCCAGTGGAGTAAAGCGCTTTATATCATCTAATATAAAGCAGGTTGTGGTAGGGCTGTTAAGAAATTTACTATAGGGTTTGGGCTGGGGCCTGGGCCACAGGTCATGCTGAGTAATGGGGGCGTGGTTATTTAAATGCATGTATTGGGATTGGTGGAGGAGGCCCCCCATTTAAGCCTGTGTCCTCCATTTTCTGATCACTTTTGCCTTGGCTTCAATCTCCCTCCCACCCGCCACTTTCTTTTGCAGGTTTTAGCCTGACATTGCTTTGCCTGTCTAGGGGTCGCCTGTATTCAGGGGCCCAGTAGGAATTTTTACAATTGGCTGATTGGCCTTGCCTCTTGGTTTTTGCCTACTGCTTAGCAAATTGTCACAACTTGTTAGGTTGGCGGTTAGGCTTTTGGTTGGTGAATCGGTTGGAAGAGGGGTGTGGCATCCAGATGCCTACCCCCCCCACCTTTGTTGCTCCACATAGAAGTATTTTGTTAAAGGAATCCCGGGGCTTACGCTCTCGTCCTTACATCCCCGCCATAGGCGGGATGGAGGGGCCAATTATAAGAGTAAGAGCCTTGGGGAACATTCTTGGAAAAAGAGAGGAGACAATGCCTGGCCTCAGCTACCTCCTCTCCCAGGGGTGTTCACTTGACTTCCCTTCAGGAAGTTGGAGCTGGTACTGTCCAAGCGGACAGTGGTGAGTCCTGTCCCAAGTGGACAGATGAAGTGAGTCCTGCCCCAAGAGAGGGCAGATGATGTGAGTCCTGTCCAACTTGGGGACAGATGATTGAGTCCTGTCCCAAGTGGACATATGAGTTGAGTCCTGTCCACAATGGACAGATGGAGATGGTCCTTCTTAGGGATGGACGAATGGTTAACCAAAAGCCTAAGCCAACACTCGGATTAAAATTGTATTTAAATAAAGTTGTGGCCTAAATTAATGCCAAAAACCAAACCAAAATTTTCGTGTCTGTTGTGAGTTATTTTAAGGGTAATTTCTGGTAAGCCTCGACACACAACCATATGCCCTCTAGCCTAAGAGCAGTTCCAGTTATGTTGACGTGCAAGCCAGTCACACATCTCCTTTCCAGCCTTTGTCTAAAACATGTCTCTACAACCTCCCCCTCTTTTCTTCTTGTGACACCCTTCCCCCCCCCTCTCTCTCTCTCTCACTTGGTGTGAATATCCTAGCAAATAACTGACATCTGCTCCTGAAAGTACATTTTGTGAGTGATCTGTAATAACACTTCACCTGCTGACTGAGGTAAACTTGCCAGATCCCCACACCACACAGACACACCCCGACTCCTGAGCCTTTTGCAGCAGTTTGACACACAGATATTTAGCAGGTGTCAATTTCCACACAGTTCGCATCCGGGCAGGGGATCGCAGGCAGTGGTGCTTTTTCTTGTCCCGTAGTGTGGTATTACAGCACCTGTTTCCTATCTGCTTTAAGGATCCACATTTAGTTTCCAATTATGGCAGCACAGGCTTGCATCTCCACTTTCAGCTTTTGAGAATGTGATAAATAATTACATTATTTTGGGAGCAGGGAACATCTGGCCCAAGGGGTGGATATGGCTCTCCATGCCTCTCTATCTGGCCCTAGGGACTCTTTCTAGGCCATGCTCTGTGCCTTCTTTGAGTGCTTTTGCTTAGCTGCAGTTCATCCTTAAACGAGAATAATGTCTCTTGCTTGCTTGGAAGTGTGCGCGCAAGTAGAAACTGGCTTTTAATCTGACTGGAATGTTTCTTATTGGACAAAGGTAGGAGTCAAAAAAACTTGTCCACAATAACACTTTATTTCCTTTAGAATAGTTTATATTTTCTGACCACAGATCCTATATAATCCCTGGCCTATAGTAAGGGTTTAATACACAGTATAGATCTCTCACATTTAATCTTGCCAAAGTCAGTGCCAGGGCATCCAGTTATAGTTATTTTGTATCTATACATTTTTTTGCAGAATGGAATTTTATTACTAAAGGCAATTGGAAAGCCTCGTGAAATTGCCATTGGGAACTTGATAAACAAAAACAACCTGATTCTGCAAGTACTTAGCAGTTCTCTTCAGTAAGCTCTTCATACAGTGTTACAGGTTACTGGCACTCATTGGAAGTTCAGCTCTAGCTACCAATTCTCCAGTAATATTTCTTGTAATAATAAATATAACAACTCATATTCTACTCATATTCTGCTCAGTTCTAAAAGTACTTAGAGTGGTATACACAACATAAAACAATGTACCAAAAGAAGAAAAAGGTAACTGTTTCTAAAAAACATGAACTACCACTAATACTGAATGCAAAACAGTGCTTTGTGGTTCCTCTTTGAAGCAAAAACCTAGGCTTGATCCAGATATTGCTTTGATGGCTAAAACCTCAGTCTTATCCCCTTTAATTAAAAAAAATGCTGAAAAAGAAAAAAGGTAATGGGTTGAATTTCCCTCATGTTTTTGTTTCCCCAGTCAGTAATTATCATGAAGCTTGTATAAAGGAAAGAAAAGGGAAACTGAGTTCTCTTCAAACTTTCCTGTTTACAGGTTCCTTTCAATGACATCCTCCATTTCTATCGCCATAGCTGCCAAGTTTTCCCTTTTCTCATGAGGAAGCCTATTCAGCATAAGGGAAAATCCCTTTAAAAAAAGGGATAACTTGGCAGCTATGTTCTATCGCCCCTTTACATTATTATTTTATGCATGACCGCCTTCTGGTTTCAGGGCAGTTCAGGCATTCTAATATTCTACCTAAAGGCCATGTTGATGTTGTTTTGGTTACTCTCCCTAATGATTTTCTATGCCCTGGAGAAAAAGTTGTTCTGCTTACCTTGGCTTTCTTCCAGGAAATGCTAATCACCTGGTGCAGGGAACAAAATTCCTACGTCTTTTCCTGTTCCTGCAAGTGCTGTGAAGACATCGATGCAATCCAAAGTAATGGTGGTGAGGAGAAATATGTGGAGACTTACACTCAACTTTCCACCTCTGTGGTTAGGAGTAGATATAATATGTAGCTGTGGAACTATAAGGTACAGGGAAAGGTAAGTTTTTGTGTGTTTTTAGCAGGGGGTTATCTGCACTTTGGCTGGCTTATTTTAATTTTGTAAGGAAGAATGAAATTAGAGGATTACAACTACTGCAGGGAGTGATCTTGTTTCTGCACCAAATGTATATTCAGCATTCAGCATTTTTTTATTTTTTTGTCTTATTGCTAATAATGAATTAGTATTTGGTTCTTAACTAAAATTTACAACAAAAACCCAACATTTGAGAGGAGGTGCCAATAGCATTACTCTTTAAACTTTCAACCTAAAAGCATGTATGTTTACTTGGAAATAAATCCAATTTCACTAGGACTTTCTCCAAGTACCGTAAGTAGCCTTAAGGCTGCAGCTAAAATTATTCAGGTGCTATCATTTCTATTTATAGTGGCGTGGTCTGTGGTGTTGAAATCATGTATGATGACATGAAAATGTCAGTTGCACCTTGGAATTTACAATATACGTGGCAGAATTCATTATCTTTGTAAAGTTAATAATCACTCTGGAACTTTCTTTGCAAATTGTGATACTCCTTGGAGGAGAAATCTCATCTCACAGAACAGTGGAAGACATTCATATACCCATTCATATACGCCCTCCCATCAGATGTCAAGGAAATAAACAACTATCTGACTTTTAGAAGACATCTGAAGGCAGCCCTGTTTAGGGAAGTTTTTTTATGTTTGATGTTTTATCGTGTTTTTAATATTCTGTTGCTGGGCAGGGTATAAATTATTATTATTATTATTATTTTATTATCCCATTTTCTGGGTTATTATTTAATAGTAACTCATGTAATAAAAGATCCTTGCTATAGGGACAAAAATTAGCTTGAGGAAATTTATTATTTAGGTTCCATAGCACTAAAACAGATGAAATCTGGCACATACGAAGATCACTTAGGCTCCAATGCAACAAGTCTTAGGACTGGACTGTGCAACAAAGATAAACATTTAGGTCATATACCATATGTGTTGTGAAAAGAGGGAAACCTCATTTCCTAGTTATATTTACATTTAAATTTTCTAACCCACCTTCATTGAATAATGATCCTAGAGGGATACAGCATAAAAATATAAAATAATGGCTACAAATTGGCAAAAAGATCAGCATTTAAACCAGCATATATAACTTTAACTTCTTGAATTTAATTTAGTCAAAGTACCTGCCAGGGTGGGATGAATGGTGCTCTTCTCTGTTCTATGCAGACATGCTCTAGGGAAATTTTCTAAGCTATAAAGCTATATTATTTTAAGAGTGTCATTCTAATTCAGTGGGCTAAACCTGATAAGATTTAGAGGGGCTAAAAGATAGCTCTGATCTGGACATATCAGCAGAAATTTCTCTCCCTTATTTCATTATCAGTAAGGGGAATAATTTATGATGATACACACACACAAACACACACAAAAAAGGTTAAATAAAGAATGTAGGATATTTGTGTAGGGTATTATGTGGCTGTATATAATTCTTTGTGCAGTCCTTTTATGCATGTTTACTCAGCAGTATCCCAACTAAGTTCAATGAGAGTTACCGCCAAGCCATTGTGGATGCTAAGCTGCATTGAACACAGTGGGACATACTTCACACTAAACACTCCATTATAAATTTCCTCCTTCCTGTAGGTCTCTAATTGTCTGGGGGCTTCCTAACACTGGTATAGGCTACTGTCAGGAGCCTGGATGATGGAACAGATGGAGTTTGGGTTTGATTTATAATGACAGGTCTCATGTCCTCCTCTTTTACATAAATTAATTTAAAACATCGTAATCCCATGAACATAAAGCACCACAGAATTAATATGCAGAAACCTCTACCAAAAGTAGAAACAATTCAAGTTAGCAAGTCATATAGTATTTTAAAAGTTAATTTAAAAAATCAAACATGAAGTGAGGCATAACTTACTTGCAACTTGCATCTTCCTGATGTTGGTTGGTGTTACCAAATGCTCTGTGTTTAAAGAGGAAACAATGAGTGTGTGCTGAATATTGATGAACTTAATCCCTTTGAGGATTACCATTATTTGTACCCCCTTGGAATACAAATGGCTTATTTCTGAATGGTCATTGAGACCAGTATACTGAATAATCTGTAGCATCATTAACCTTTAACAATTTCTGCAAAGAATTTGTGTGTCTGTATGTTGCTGTTTTTATATTAAAATATATATAGAACTGTGTTGCTGAATTGTGTGAGGGTTTTTAAAACACTCTATAAAATAATATAGTATTTGCATAATAGAAATAATATATGTTGTGGCAATATTTCCACTATTAAAAAGCAGAACATTTTTCTTTTCAAAGATTAAAAGCTGCTAGTGTCTTTTGTGAAAAGTTATTATGGAATTTGAGGTTTAATTCCCCCCCTCTCTCCCTCCCCCCCTCCTTTCCTACCTCCTGCCCAATTCCAGGAAATAATACTTTGAAAGGCTGGAATTAAAGCTTTTTGCAATGCAGAGGACTATGCCGGTGGAGAAAAAAGTTCCTGTTGCTGAGGAATTGCTGTTCATATCTACCAAAGAGAGCCAGGACTGTAGCAGACTCAGTCTGAAAAGGCAACGGTGCCACAAGCTACCATTGGAAGGAGCTGTCTGCATCTCTCGGTGCTCTACTGAGCATGTCCCTGAGGAGCCCTGTGCTAGCAGCACATTATGCAAAAAGGCAGCTCCAGCAGCTGGGAGAGAGGCAGAGCAAGCCTTTGCTCCGCTTGCATCACCGCCTCTTGAAAACAAACCTGGATTACTCGAGAGGTCCTCGCTGCCAGGCCAGCTGAATGAAGACGAGCGGCATGGCTTGATTCCTGATGCTGCACGATTGCTAAACAACATGGGGAACCAAGATGGGAAGCTGAAAAGGAATGCAGGTGATGTGCATGAGGGAGGCGAGGATGCTTCTGGGCCCAGGGATGCAGATGGCACAAAGAAGGGAGCAGGGAGCAAAAAGGGACTGGGAAGGTACGGCAAAGGGAATGAATCCAGCAAAAAAAGGGGGAAGTCAGAGTCTCGGGCATCTGTGTTTTCCAATCTAAGGATCAGAAAAAATCTGTCCAAGGCTAAAGATGGAAACAGCAGCTCGAGAGAGGATGTTTTAGAAAGCCAGGCCTCGCAAACAGGGGAGCTAGACAGCGCTCATTCGATTCTCACCAAAACTCCTGATATAAGCATTTCTGCAGATGAAGGGGGTCTCTCGGACACAGATGTGGATCATTTTGAAAATACAAATGAAAATCGTCCAGCTGCTGCCGACAAGCAGGATGGACAAAGGACCAGCTCCGGCTCCGATACGGACATATACAGTTTCCATTCAGCCACCGAACAAGAGGATTTGCTTTCTGATATCCAGCAGGCTATTAGACTGCAACTGCAGCAGCAGCAGCAGGGGGCAATTAACATTGGAACGGAGCAGCATGGCACCAAAACAATGGACCTACACATGGCTAATTCTCAAGCAGCCCCCTTAGGTTTTGAAAGGTTTCTTTCACTAAGCAGCGACAAAGACAGCAGTCCAGATACTGAACAGCCTGTCTCAGCGAAATCGGAAATTACAGAATATATTGCCACCTGCGATACCGAAAGTGAAGTGAAAGAAGCGACAAGCGTAATGGGGCATTCCTGCAGCAGTGTTTTCAGTATGCAGGAAGAGCACGGGCAATTGCCAGAGGAGCAGGACCAACCTGCTCGTGAACTGAAAGATTTACCCCCTTTAAATGCTGCAGTGACAGAGAATGGGGCTGTGCTAGGCAGTTCCGTGTTTAATTTTCCATCCCCAGATGATGATTCAGAGGCTAAAGGAATAGCTGTTGAATTTTCAGGTTCAAAAAGAGAGGATGATATTGTAAATACAGCCCATGATCAGGTTGGTGGAGCCAAAGAAAGGAAGCAGAGTTTGTCAGCCAGCAGAAAGTCACTGGATGATGGGCTTTCTTCTGAATTGAAAAATGGTACTTTTTCCTCTGAGGATCTCTCAAGCAGTCCTGTGCGTAGTTCCAAATGTTTCAAGCCCTATCCTCTCATCAACCCCTGCTACATCAAAACCACCACTAGGCAGCTGAGTTCCCCAAATCACTCACCTTGTCTATCCCCATCCCAGAGCCCACTCTTTAAAAGGAGACGCGAGTCCTCTCAGACGAAAGTGAGTGCGCCAACCAAGAAGCAGAGGTCGGCCAGTTTGGCAGGTTCATTTAGTCGATCAGCAGACTGGACAGATGAGATTTCAGATCACAGAGATGAAATAGCTCAAAAGTCAGGCTCGGCAGATTTCTTGGAATACCGGCGGAGTAGAGATGGTTTTCAAGGCGAAAGGGTGCATTTTAATCACTCAAGAAAGTCGTCAGGGACATCAGCTTCTACTGATGCCTTCCCCAATGTGTTTAGAGGTGAGTGACATTGGTAAACTATGGTAACCCTTGCTGTGACCTCGGGTCTGAAAAGTAGGTGGCTAGCATACTGTAATTAACATGTCTTTACTATCTTGGTCTGATTTTATATTTAAAGTGAGTTTGCAAACTCTACAACTTCCTATTCATGCAAGTTCTGTGGTCTCAGTGGATATGTTTGCAGCACTTGTTTAAAGTACTTGTTTAGAATTTTGCTTTATTCAGCGTACCCATCAGGCAACTGATAAAGTGTCTTATAAATAAACAGTGAGCTCTGTGTATACAGCCCAGCAGACATTGTATTTTGGAGAGCATTGTGCGTGCCTACTGCATCTGTTGCTCATCATTATTTGTTAGTATTTATTTTATTTATAAAAAATATTTATATACTGCTATATCACAAAAATATATCAAACCTGCTAGATGTGTAAAGTGCTTTACAGTCCTGACGGGGATTTATTGCACTTTCACAACTCTCACAGTAACTGTAAGTCATACCGTACATTGGAATTGCAAGTCAAATTTTATGAATACGAACCCTTGATTAAATATGACTTGCACATGGTCACCATTGAGTCATGGCAACTGAATCCAGGTCTGCCTGATTGAAGCTCAACAATCTTGTTACTAGGCCATGCTGGCCCTTGGTTGATAATCTGCATAAATAATGTTCATGTAAATAAGGCATACCATGGACAGGTATTTGCACAAGGCTAGCCACTGTTGCCATGGCTGTCTTGGGGTTTAAAGAGCTGAGATCTCCCTAATCTAGTGGTACAGAAGTCTGCAACACTTGGCCCAAAGGATGCATCTGGTGTCCTAGAGTTTGTCCCTTGGCCTGGATGGCCCATTACCGCTACTGCTTGGAAGCCATCTGCTTTTGTGCAGGTTATTCCAGTGTGTGTGTGTGTGTGTGTGTGTGTGTGTGTGTGTGTGTGTGCGTGTGTGGTGTTAGGTGCATTTTTACTGTTGTGCCAGATGTTCTGTACTTCTTCATTTACCACAGTGACTGTTAGGCACCATGAAGACACGTTGAAGAATAATATATAAGGCATTAGAGGTAAACTTCAAAGTTTGGTTTAGCTTCATGGGTGACCTCAATTTTTCTTAAAACTTCTAATATCATCATCATCACCATAAATACTGGGTTGGATTCAGTATACTGTACAGAGAAGGTCTGGGAAGGGAGAGCTGGGTCTGGAGGAACTGCTATATTCAAATCCTGTTTGAATTTAGCATTGCTCCTTTAAAAAAGAAAACCTGTTCCAGGAGCTGTGTTCTTAAATTACAATGGGAAGAAAATAAACTACATCAATTTCTTGGCCAGGGTAGTCCCCTTCCCCCACCATTCAGGAAGCATGTTGGAAGGTTAGGAGGATTTCAGTCCTGTGAATCGACAGCCTCTGCTGCTGTGACCCTCACATGCCCCCGTTTCCCGTTCTCCAGGTTTGGATAGAGAGAAATTGTGAGGTCTCTCTCCTTCCTTGTAGGGGAAAATTATTTTAAAATCTGGTCTCTGGGATGTCACACGTCATAAATTTGTAATATTAGTTGAAATCCATTCCCATTGAAGTAATGAAATTTCACTAAGGTCACATGCACACCACACTTTTAAAGTACAAACCTTTCCCGAAGAATGTTTGGTTTACTCCTTATAGAGCTACAATTCCCAACACCCTTAACAAACTATATTATTATTATTTCTGCTGAAAGCAAATAATTTGAATCAAGTGCATGTTTTGTGGAACAGTTGTGAGTTAATGCAAGTTGAACAGTACTGCACTTAAAAATGATTTGAGTGTTTTCTTCTATTCTGAAGTGTTAAGCAGACTCACTGGTTTCAAAGTATTATTATGCTATTAATATAATTGTATGTAATTGCCCAAAGGACATAACTTTGTTGATTGCAGTCTTTTAACCAAAGTTGCCAATTCACACTGCAATCCAGAATTCATTTAAGACAGTGATATAATTCCCATGGATTTAATGATGTTGTATAGTTGTATAGTCATGCTGGCCACATGACCCGGAAGCTGTCTGTGGACAAACACCGGCTCCCTCAGCCTATAGAGTGAGATGAGCGCCGCAACCCCAGAGTCGTCCGTAACAGGACCTAACGGTCAGGGGTACCTTTACCTTTACCTTTATAGTTGAGAGAGTATTAGACTGGTTCAAATCTTTATTCAGTATTAAATTTCATTGGGTGGAGTTGTGACGTCTCACTAAAAGATAAGGCACGATAATCCTATGTATGCTGCCTTGAACTTCATAGAGAAAGTATGAAATAGAAATGTGATGAAACCAGTTTACACTCTGAACTATGCTCAGAAGCGTACTTCAGATGGTTTAAGTATCATTGATTCAGCACCTGATATTTGTATAATGGTGAACGATGGAACTCCTTGAAAGTTCTAACTGAAGATTTGCTTACTGTAAAACAGTCACATAAATAATAAGACTACTGCTCTAAAATAAAAAAATTCCTTCAGTAGCACCTTAAAGACCAACTAAGTTTTTATTTTGGTATGAGCTTTCGTGTGCATGCACACTTCTTCAGATACAGTGAAATGGACTGTATCTGAAGAAGTGTGCATGCACACGAAAGCTCATACCAAAATAAAAACTTAGTTGGTCTTTAAGGTGCTACTGAAGGAATTTTTTTATTTTACTTCGATCCAGACCAACACGGCTACCTACCTGTAACCAGAACTACTGCTCTAGAATCTGTGGGGGTCTATTGAAAATAAGTTTGTATTGTCTGCTATAGTGGTTCATTCAATTGCATAATACAGATCATGGATCTGGGTAATCCTTTTGGCATCCATCTGTCTCGAGAGACAATGGAGTGCGCCTCCAGGGATGAAGTCAAATTGCTGTGTTAGCAGCACCAAAGTGACCTACCCTAGCCTAGGCAGTATGTATGGAGGTCCTGGGCTACTGAGATGACAAAACTACCCCCTTGGCCTTGCTGGTGTGGTTCACACATTTAGCACCAGCTTGGCTGCAGGAGTTGGCAGAAGGAAGCGTACAAGGTGCCATCCAACTGTCTTAGGGACTCCACTCTGGATCTGCGTAGGGTTCACTCCTTAGCCTTTTCTTCTCCCAAAGATATCTTGCAAGGCAGTGGAGGTTTAGCATCAGTTTTCCTTCTCCAAGATGGGCTACCTTCCCAGGTTGATGAGCCCCATCTGCCCCTCACTTCCTCTATAGCATGTGCAGAAACCGCCTTCTTGATGGCTGAACACACTAATGGTCTTGTCCACTCAATCCTCCGAAGCCCGTCTTTGCATGCAGGGGAAGTCTTTAACTCACTGAAAGTTTGAGACCCATTGGTTACCCTCACCTGGTTTAGCTGACCAATCAAAGACATTTTTCAGGATGTGGCCCTTGTTGCATGCTGTCAGCTTCTAGGAGCCACAGGTGAGAGCCGAGTGCAGGGTGGGGACCAAAGGTGGACAGACTACCCCAGAAGGAGGAAGATGTTTCCCCCACCAGAGGTACTACTGTTCCCCTAACACCCCATCATACGAGTGAGTACAAGCAGTGCTTTTTTCTGGGGGGATGCAGGAGTATGCATACCCCCAAACATTTTGTGAATCTAAGTTTGGCCTCGTTGAGGGGCAGTATTTCAATATGAGTGGGAAAATGAGAGCACTCCCTAAACATTTTTAATAGAAAAAAAGCACTGAGTACAAGTAATCATATGCATTCTTAAGTGTGCAACAGGGCACTTAATTTTTTCTGCAAGAGTCAAGGAAAGTTAGGAAGCTACCTTAGCCCATTGGCCCAACTAGCTCAGTATGGTCTGTACTGACTAGCAGCAGCTCTCTGGGCTTTAAGCAGGAGACATTCCTAGCCCTACCTGGTAATTCTGGGAATTGAACCTGTGACTTCCAGGGTGAAAGTTGTCCACTGACCCTCTGGATGAATCATTTGCTCTAGCAAAATATTGTTGCTTCCCAATCAGGTAATACTGTTTTATTTATTTGTCTGCATTTTCTGTGGTTGAATGATTCAGTCACTCCCAACACAGGAGACAAACTTGCCCTTGGATGAGACTGTCTGCATGATCTGTGCCCTGGTAGCTTTCATGGGTTTGCCTTATTCCAGCCCTGAGCCACATGCACAAGAGAGACTCATGCAGTGACAAGGGGAAACAGGGCAGTTGGTTCTCAGGTGCAACGGTTAAGTCTGCTTCTAGTTTTAACTTGGGAAAAGGTGCCTCTAACAATTATGCATTGTATTTTAGTTTTTGCTTTTTTAAAAAAATTCTACTGCCTTGTTAGCATTTGTTGTGATAAAACCTATGAACTCAGGCTTCTATTCCATGAATGCACCTCTTTTATTATCTTAACACACACTTGTTTTCCTTAATGCATTGTTTTCCTGTTATTATCTTATTGTAATTGTGAATCAGGTTTTCCTTTGCAGTACTAGATGCCATGTACCCAGTGGTAAATAGTTGTCACCTTTTTTCTTTCTTTCTTTCTGCCCACATATGCCAGCTGTCTTTGAAATCCAGAGACTGATTAAATCTTTCAGTTTATGCAGCACTCTTCACATTACAGAGTTGGAGCAGAAGCAGCTACTGAAAACAAGCTGGTGTTTGCCTGTGAGAGTTTAGAAAAGTGAACAATAGAGCGCAAAAAAAGAGAAAGACCTCAACATTCAATTGCTGTTTGGGGGAAACTAGCCATAAATATTATTAAAGCAGAAGGAAATTGTTCCCAGTGTGGTAGGATGCCACTTGGTACATTTAATAGAATTATCATCATCATCATTATCATCGTCATCATCATTATTATTACTTCATACTTTTAGCAGTCTTTTATAATCCTATTTTATAATCCTTTTTTAAGGCTACCAGTAAGTTTATGTCAAAGAGAGACGACTGCAAACATAAGAAACTGCATTATACTAGATAATATTTGCCCCCAGACCAGCAAACTAGTTGAAAGGTTATCTTTATTAAAGTATATAACAATAAGATATGTGGAATAAAAGCCAATTTAGCAGAACAGCCCTAAATACTGGCCAAACCCAGCCCCTCCCTATTGGGCATTCCCTTCCACGGGAGTGCCAGCTTGGCCCCACGACCGTGAGTGCCCTGGGCTGTGGGTGCCATACAGCATGCATGGGCCCGGCACCAAAATTTGTGGGTGCCTGGTCCCTTGATGGGGGAATTTTGTGGGTGCTTGGGCACCCATGGAGCCGGCACCTATGCTCACCCAGGTGACCCAAACATCCCCTCCCCTAGGAGAGACCAACTCAAGTCTTTTCCAGTGTGTCTTCCAAGGTGGGGTATGCTCATCTCCATTAAGGGCAGGAACGCTGCTGTCTGTTTAGCCCAGAATTTCATTTTCTGCTTGGTAGCCTTTTCACAATATCAGAGCTCTTTCACATTACTTGCTACCTGATTATCTTAACTGGATTCAACCTGGGGACCTATCACATGCAAACTATGTGCTCTACCTCTGAGCTAAGGTCCCTTCTCTCAGCTATAAGCACCACAAAACATCTAAGGCAGAGTTTTTGAGCTTTCTCTCTTAGTTAACAATGGGAACCCTGTACCCTGGATGTGATGGCAATCTGGCTGCGACATCTGTCACCCCATTGATCGCCAGGGTTGATTTGGCTGATCTGGCTGGCTGGGTGGGTGTCCTCTTCCTCCCTCACCGCTCCATGTGCATCCCTCCCGAAGCTGCGTGCTCGGTGGAAGAGGATGACCATCCCAGATAGAAGGAGTGTACCGTTCTTCGGTCAAGGGTATACGATAGCTGCGCTCCCCTGCTAGAACCTCCTTTTAGTTAACAATGGGAACCCTGTACTTTGCTGTCTTTGTGGCCTGCAGAATGGCAAGTCATGTGCTAAGGATGCTTTTATCAGAGGGACTAAGTGGAAAGTATTCCTGCTTGAGTGGGGTGCAGCTGAAGAGCATGATCCAGAGCTTCCCATTTACCACAGATAAGTATTGCTCCTCATTGTTTGCTGTGTTTATTTTAGAGGGTTAAATTTTCTTGTAAGCTGCCTTGGAAGGATTTGTATCCCGAAAGGTGGGATATAAATAATAATTATTTGCATGCCCATAGTGCACATCTCCACTGTTGTGGTTGTTACAGAAAGTATGTAATCTGAAGAATTTCTTTTCAGTTTAGCTGTTCCCTGGGGCTTTTTAGCTCTGATCTTAGTAACAGCAGGCAGTGAACAAATAGCTGGCCTAGTTTACAGTGCTGTATAGTTGGGCTTTTTGCCATGTCATTTTTTTTTATAGTAGCCCACGTGTTCTTTTCTGGTTGAGGATTTTCTCATACATGACGTAAATGGTAATGAGCAACTGCAATCGCAAAGTTTTCCCATATAATCCACTGCAGTAAACTTCATAAGGAATGTTCAGATGAGATATAAGGATTGTGAGCTGTAAGCAGCACCAAGGTATTATAAAAAGGTCTTGGCTATTTTAGGAAGGAAATACGCAATGCTGCTGTGCTAAAATAATATCTTCTGTTTTGGCTTTGAAGCAGAGCCCCGTGAATCCTTTGGCTTGTGTGGAGTTATACTCTCAACTGAAATTAAGAGGGAAGTGTAAGTGTTAGTGAAATATACTCGGAGTCGAGAGTGAATTTCATGCTCTTTATTCAGCTCGTAGTCATCAAGGAGAAGAAGAGAAGAAGAATGCCCTTTCCCCCAAAACCATCTGCTTATATACATTATTTACACAATGGGCTTTGCGTGATTGGCTACTTCAGGGCTACAACTGTGGGCCAATCAGTTTGTGGATTGGCTTCTGCCAGCAGCCTGATTGGCTGCTCCTGCAGGCCAATCAGGTTGCAGATTCACTTCTGCCAGCCGCCTGATTGGCTGCTCCTGCCGGCCAATCAGGTTGCGGATTCACTTCCACCTGGAGTTGGATTGGGTGGCTCCTGCGGATCAATCAGACTGCTGATTCTGGATCCTATTGTTCTATGATTCAGCTCAGTACATAACAGTTAGTCAAATGTGGGGTGCCTCTTGCTTCTTTGTGACTAGATACTATGTCACAGTGGTAAGATCTAAATGGGAGAATGGGAAATCAGATGGGCTGGAAGGATTGTGTCAGAAAACACACCAATAGGAGCTGACAGCTCTGACTTGGTATCATCTACTTGACCAACCGCTGCCTCTTAACCTGACTTGCCTCACAGGTTTGTTGTGAGGATTAAATGGAGAGGCAAAACCGTGTTCCATCACCTTGAGCTCCTTGGAGAAAAAGGTGGGCTTATAAATGCAATGAATTGATGGATAAAATAATGATTTTCTCATCTCATGGAAGATGAGGTATGAGCATCCACAATTGGATGTGAGGGACAAGAATAGCCATCACCTTCTCAGGAAAGTTGATGATACGGAGTTATGGGAGTGGGGTGGGTGAGGAAAGGTATTCAAGTTGGGAAGATTACTTCCTTTTGTTCAAATGATGTGGAATAAAATAAGGGGAGGGGAGTTGAAATTTGGCTGGGCATCAGTGTATAATTTGTGGGGCACCCCCCCTCCCTCCAAGCTGGGATTGCTTATAAAAAGATATTGAAAGACAGGTGTTTGTGTACAGAGGAGCATTTCCCCTTTAATAGGATACCCCATTCCCTTGGAGGGGCAGGCAAAGGCTTACAACCTCCCCTCCAACCATGACTAAGTAAGTGTCTAAACAACTAAATCCCTGTGCAGTTATGGCAAGGGTGGTGTGTGTGAAAACCCGGAAACATCCCTTTTACCTTTGCTGTTTCTCAACCCAGGGGAAAATAGCACTGCTGGAAATTGGTTTCAGTTTCCAAGGGAGTGGGATTTGCTCCCACTCAGCTTTTGGTTTCACATGGTCTAAAATAATCAAACCAGAATATCAACAATAAAGCCAAAGAACATATACCAAGTTAAGAAATTTCACCATTCTGTGGAAGAGAATTCAAACATTAATTTGAATTGTGTCTACACTGTATGTCATTGAAGCTGCATAAGAGCTGTTTCCACATAACTTTTTAACACAACACGAGTAGCAGGCTGGAAAGGAACTCCATAATTTACCCTGTTCATATACAGGTATGTAGGTAGCCGTGTTGGTCTGCCGTAGTCAAAACAAAATTAAAACATTCCTTCCAGTAGCACCTTAGAGACCAGCTAAGTTTGTCATAGGTATGAGCTTTTGTGTGAAAGAAGAGGTGTGCATGCACACGAAAGCTCATACCGATGACAAACTTAGCTGGTCTCTACGGTGCTACTGGAAGGAATTCTTTTATCCTGTTTATATACCGGTAGTTCTTCAAAACAGTGTTGTGGAACAGGAGCAACAGAGAATGGCTTTCCCCCCTTTTGTTTCTGCCCTGATTCATATGTTACTAGTAGCTATTGACTAGTGATTAAGGAGACAAATAAGCTTTGGTTCCACCTCCATGTTTCAAAGAATGTGTCAGCCAGGCATCTGCATTCCAGCACCTCTTCATGCAATTTCTTTATATAATGTGCTTATTAGGCATAGAATATTGCTTAAAAGGAAGTCACATTCTCAACTGAGCAAGTATTGAACATCATTACACTATTGCACATTCCTTACTCTTATTTATTAATTATGTTTATCAATTATCAGCATGAGGTAATGTATAATGCAATCTCAAACACTGAAATGGAAGAAAAAACCTCAAACAACTTATAGTAAAGCAATCTAATTAGCAACATGCCTAAACGGCAATAAGTTCCTTGTTTAGTTTCCTTTGGGGGAGAGATCACTCAAGACTTGTGGCATTCATGTAATGTTTTGATTAATTTACAAATAAGTAAATAATCTTCACTTCTTCTTATTATTATTCTACAAATCTACTCCCACATACCCAGTGGCAGAACTAAGTTTGAGAGTATGTGAGAGAGTGTGTCTTAAAAGCAGGGGTTCAGTCCAACTAGTTTTATCTTGTCTCATTATTTGCGTGTGGAGACCTTTTAACCACCCCCAAAATAAATTCAGAAAAGACTCAAATTTTAGGTTTGGTTTTTGGCAGAATTTAGGCCACAACTTTATTGATTACAATCAAGTGAGTGGTTGCATAGGCTCTGGTTCGACTAGCTCCCTGCACCTTTGCAGGCAGCACTGACCCTGGGCACCAACCATAGGTCAGCCTCGGGTGAACACCTGGGACAGTGGCAAACATGAACCCTGCTAGGCCTCCACCCAGATGTCTCAGGGCACAACCCCTCACAGGGAAGACCAACCATGAGTCCGTGGATTTCTTTATCGGAATACCCAATGCATAGGGTAGAGGTGGGCGGGTGTTCCGATGCACAGCAGAGCCCAAAAGAGGAAGCTCAGGGACACATGCAGGGACACGTCGATCGCTTTGACTGGCGTCCCTCTGGCCCAATTGCACCCAGGATCTAGGGACCACCAATGGGGTATTGTGGCTATCCATACGTTCCCACCCATAACACAGGGTCTGGTTGCCAGGCCGCACCGCAACATGTGCCCTCTTGTTAGAGAGGACCCGATTTAACTTGTGTAAGGTTAGCAAAACTATACAAATTTTTAAAAGTAACCTTTAATTTATATTTCAATACTTTATCTTAAACAATATATAACCCTCTCTCCCTCCCTCCCCCAACACACACACACACACACACACGCACACACACACACACACACACACACACTACAGTGGTCTCTGGAATGGCTCTTATTTTTTTTTGTTGAATATTAGTTTTTCTTGCCTCTTGGCCTGGGTGCTTAAATGCTGAATGATGGCCTATAAAGACACACTATTTGAAATAAGTGTGTTGGGTGCCTTATATCAGAATAAGTCACCTCCCTCTACTTGACGGCTTTTACATTCTAGTAGCTTCTCACATTCAAATCCCTCAAGAAACATCTCTGACTATTTTCTACCGTCCTTGGACAGCTTACTTGTTATATCCATAGTAGAAGCTGCGGCCTGGCAAGCAGACTTCCTCACTGGCTAATAGTGAATATTGACCATAATCTTCCTCTTTCTAAAGCTTTTACATCAATCAGTAATCTTACAACAATACATTGCTTAAAAAATCTTCAAAACCTAAAGAAAGATTATCAAATCCAGATACAGGGAATTGAATGAGGTTGGAGGCATTCCATGCTCCTTGGGCATGTGTAAAGCCTCAACTTACATGTTCCTTAAAGTAGGGTTGACATTGCTGGGAATTGTAAACAGTGTCTGGGCAGAAGTCACTGAAATGTCCAGAGAAATCTAGACATATCGCAACCCCTGTGAGCAGCTCAACAGCTTTGGCCAAAAAGCAGCTCAACAACTTTTCTGTCTGGATTTTCACTTTTTGAAATATGGCAAGCCTACAAATTGTATAGTGGATGGGAGGAGTACCTACTCCTTTACCAACTGAGGACTGTTGTTTCTGTTAACATGTGAACTGGAGCTACGTTAAAAGGGGCGGAGGCTGAAAACTTTTGCTTTTTAGTTGAAAGATGGAAATTCAAGATCTCTGAAGCAGCCAGGCACCTCTACTTTTTGTCTTCCCTCTCTCCTGTTATAGTCCTGCAGACAATTGTAGTTTAAGGAGATCAAATTCTTCCCTTTTCAGTTATTATTAGAAGGTGCCACTTGTACTATAGTTTAGGTGAGCTGCTGTAGATAGGACATTTCAGTTTCTTATAGCTTGCATCACGTATGAAAACTTCGATCAAAAGTGATAGCCTGCTTAATCAGAACAGGTTTGGGGTTTTTGTTTTTGTAAATATTGCTTGAATTACCTCTCTTTTGCCTTTATATTTAGAGCTATTGATGTAGCCAAGGATCAATGTTTGTATTCAGTTTGTCTCTTGTGATGAATGCCCTCTGTTCTGGGGCAAAGTGGTGTCACTAACCGCAAATACGTAAAAAGACAAAGTTGGCAAGTCAATTGCTGCTATTTTTATCCCTTAGTAATCAGACTGTAAAATCTGATGTTGAGCGTTTGTTTCCCAAGCTTCCACTGGCAACTCCTTCTGCTTGGTTCCCCTGCCCCTAGCAACGCCTTTGTTGCTAACTTGCTACTCAGTTTAAGATGCTGCTTTGACTTCAACTATCATAGGCCCATGTGTTCTGAAAGCTCTATACAGTGATTATTTGGGCTTGAACAATCTATGTCTGCTAAAGAAAAGAATCCCAGTGTAGAACTAGAGAAGTGCAGCTGAAAAGAAATACAGGGGAATTATTTAGTAGATAGCAATTTTGCCGAGGTTGAAATCATTGTAATTGCTTTTTGTCTTACCCGTAAAAGGAATGTGATGCATAGGAGGGCTGCTTCATGTAAGACATTTTTCAGCTGAGCGCAGACATAAGCATAATAATCACAGGCATTGCACTGATTACCATCATGCAGCTTTTCCCTTTAAAATTCACAGAAGTGAATAAAAATATTGCTTCATCACCATGTGTATTTTAAAGTGAAAGTGCTTTAACAACATATGTGATGCTCATGCGTTCTGTACTGAGAAATATGTACCAAAATAAAAAATTCTGAAAGAAGCAGCCCTGAGAGATATAAACTAAAAATACCTACAAAAGGGTAGCAGAGCTTGCTAGTTTTTCCCTACAAAAAACCAGATGGTTCCATAGGGCTGGACCAGCCATCAAACAGATGACACATTTGTCCTTTAAGTGGGTGCAGAGCAACTAGCTTCAGAATGTGGCTGCGACTGCCGGCCCTACCTACCATGTGTAGGGTGGAGGGAGATATCAAAGTAAGACACACATGTTACCAACTGAGTCACCTGTGGAGGGACTAGCAGGCAAATTGTTCCTGCAAGTAAAAAGGCACAAGTAAAGGGTGGCATTTAACTTTCTCTCTAGTTCACATTTAAATCAGAAATGGATAAAGTAATTAATTGGTTTGAGTGGTATCAAGCTGGCATTCTTTGGAAACTTTTACATAAATGCTGCCATTCTTATGGGATTGGCAAAAAGTCAAAAATGTTCCGTCTCGGCCAAGCTATCAAAATTGCATACTGACTCTGTGGCCAGAATTACACAGAGGAATTCCAGTTTGTTTACTATGAAAATAAAGTTGTGTGTCTCTGAACTGCAGCCAAAATACATGAGTGAATTTTGGGTGGGAATGTATATTTCTCTTCTTCTCTCCCCCCCACCGCTATCAGTTTGCCGTTGTTCAACACATCCAGCTTCTCTTTTAACTTCATTCAAATTCAGTATTCCTGCTTGAATAAACGTATTGTGATAAATGGTTGCAAAGCAGCAAGGAAGAAAAGCTAGCGTTGAGGCTTTTGCAAGGCACTTTCCCCTAAATACTGAATTTTCAGTCACAACAGCCAGTTCCAAAAAGATGGAATGCTTTATAACTGAGCATCTATAAAATGAGGTGACTAGCGCAGCTGACAGATGTTGGTGTTGGGGAGCAGAAGTAAGGTGTTAGAAGGAAAAGAGCTGCATGTGCCTTGTGGCCCTATAAACTGACCTACTGCCTTCAAGTGAAGTAGGGACACTTGATGCAAGATTCAGCTGACGCTTCTGTGCATGGAACTGGTGGAGTGGGGCAAGGGCGGGGAGGCAACCATATTGTTATTTGGGAAATGTCTTATGCTTGTCCTTCTGAGAAACAGATCTTCAGAAAATAGCATAAATGTGTTGAACCTCTTAGCACCTCCCCTTAATTTACACAGCCTTTTGGGATTTCTACAAGTTCAGATCCATTGTGATATTCTCATTTTATAGAGCTGGTGCTATTGGAGGATTTTGATTTCCACTTGTTATATAACCAGGCTGTGCACAAAACAACCACTCCATTGGGAGCAGCCCTAAGGAAACACTTGCCCTCAGACAGAGTTCAAACTCTTCATCTCTCTTTTAAAAAAGAAACAAAAACCCCAAAATTTGGAGAGTGAAGTGAGACTAGAGTCACTAGACCAATGAAAAGCAAAGCAATGGGGGATTATGTGAAGCCCCTTGTAGCAGAGAAATTCAGCAAAATTAGTTCTCAAATCCATGATAACTCTGTGTGATAAGTCTATCTGCAGTGCATCACAAGCCTGCTTTCATGTCATTTTTAAAACATGCAGGGATATGTGGCAGTATAGAATCATGAACAAAAAGGTAACTTAAAGCTCTACGTGCATTCTGTGTGGAAGCTACAACTAATCCAGAATACGGAGCTAGACTGGTGAATGGGTGTGACCACCAATACCATTTAACACGGGTCCTGAAAGACTTACATTGGCTCTTGGTACATTTCCGAGCACAATTCAAAGTGTTGGTGCTGTCCTTTAAAGCCCTAAATGGCCTCGGCTCAATATACCTGAAGGAGCCTCTCCACCCACATCGTTGCCCAGACACTGAGGTCCAGCACCGAGGACCTTCTGGCTGTTCCCTCACTGCCAGAAGTGAAGTTACAGGGAACCAGGCAGAGGGCCTTCTCGGTAGTGGCGCCCACCCTCTGGAACACCCCCCCCATCAGATGTCAAGGAAATAAACAACTATCTGACTTTTAGAAGACATCTGAAGGCAGTCCTGTTTAGGGAAGTTTTGTAAAACTGATGTTTTACAATTTTTTATGTGCTGTAAGTCTCCCAGAGTGGCTGGGGAAACCCAGCCAAATGGGTGGGGTATAAATAATAAAAATATTATTATTAAGGCTCCTCCACACTAATTTTCTTTTGCACTTTCTAGTTGCAGGTCCACACTTTTCCAATCTGTGTCCAAGCATTCCCTGCCCCACTGCTTTTCCATGCTTTTAACTCTCCTCAGAAAGCCTGAATTGTCACTTGTTCTGATTCAGCATTAAAGAGCAGGCTTTCCTGGAGAAAGCGGCAGAGCAAAAAAAAAAAAGTGCTTAGACATGGACCAGGAAACTGCAGACCTGTTCCTAGAAAGTGTGGTGCAAAAGGTAAGTGTGGATGAGCCCTGATTTTTTCAGTACCTCCTTTAAAAATGTTGACCCTCTGGTTCCTGATCTTTCACACCCCAAATCCTTCTCTGCTGTTTCCATCTACAAACCATGATCCCTTCTATCTGCCTTCATATTGTCCTATGGGGCATGTTGGGCAATGAGTTAAGCAATATAAAATATGTAGGTTCAAGGGGAAAACTGTAGGTATTAAAGGAGAATTCCCTGGATGCCAAGATCCAGGTTTGGGGCAAGTACTCTTTGGCGAGAGAGCCCCAATAGAGATTTAAAATCACAAAATATTCAGCAAGGTAAAGTGTGGAAATAGGGGCTTTTAACCTTTTAAAACATGTCAAACCTGCGGCCCTCCAGATGTTTTGGACTACAATTCCCATCTTCCCCAACCACTGGTCCTGCTAGCTAGGGATCATGGGAGTTGTAGGCCAAAACATCTGGAGGGCCGCAGGTTTGACATGCCTGTTTTAAAATATGCCTTTCTGAGTTCCTTCCAAAGTTCCCCTCTTTCCCCAGCATAAGAAAATACCACACATTTTGTAAGTTAAAAATGGTTTACTTACAAACTCTCCAAAGGTCAGATTCATGTGCTTCAGAAAAGTTGCACAGGCAGTAAAAGTTAGTTCCAGAGTAGTGAAAGTTCCTAAATTGTTGGTAGAGGAACTCAAGGGAGGCTGGTAAGAGCCATGTGGCTAGAAGAAGCAGCATCTCACATTGAAGTGATGTAGACTGGAAGAGAACAAAGGCTTGATGACCTACGGTAGTTCCTCCCAATGTGAGCTGGCAGGACAGCTTAATCCAGGGGTCAGCAACCTTTTTCAGCCAGGGACCGGTCCACCGTCCCTCAGACCATGTGGTGTGCCAGACTATATTTTGGGGGGAAATGAATGAATTCCTATGCCCCACAAATAACCCAGAGATGCATTTTAAATAAAAGGACACATTCTACTCATGTAAAAACATGCTGATTGCTGGACTGTACGTGGGCCGGATTGAGAAGGCGATTGGGCTGCATCCGGCCCACGGGCCTTAGGTTGCCTGGCTGCTGCTGGCTTAATCTATGGCCTTGCCCCCTTCATCCATTAATTAGACTTAAGCATGTTGGTTGTCCCACAAAATGTCCATCTCCTAAACCATATTGACATTGTGAGTGGTATTCAGTGGTAGTTGGCTCAGAGTAGACCCATCAAAATTAATATAAATGACTACCTGAGATTTATTAATTCTGATGGGTCTACTCTGTTTAGGACTTAGTTGAATACCACCCTGTGTCTACTTACTGCCTCATTCTTCCTTTCCTTTCATCATCAAACCTTGGCATCTCCCTTCTTGCCAGAATCCTATGCCCCAGAAAAAGGCTTTTGATCCATGGTAGAGTGTGTGCTTTTTATGCATGCAGCCTGACCTTCAGTCCCTAGAATCTCCAGCAAAAGGAATGGTTAGGAGGAGTACCTAGAGAGATGCTTTCTTGTGTCTATATCCAAATGGACCAAATTGGTTCTAAAGCAGCTCTTGTCTGTATGACAACAGCTTTCAACCTTTGAGTGTATTTTTTGCCTATATGGGTCTCTTATGTCCTATGGTCTGTTATGCCCCCTTCTGGAAGTTTGGGGAAGGGTTATTTAGTCTTTTAAAATAGCAACAGCACAAAGCCATACATGACAACACACATCATTCAGTACAGTAATGTTGAGCTGAACTACTCTGAAAGGCTAGGGGTGGTCAGAGGAACCTGCAAGATTTTGCGCAAGTATCCCAGAGCTGGCACATTGAGCGGCCCTTGCCCTGGCCCCCCAAAGTAAGGTAGAGGACTTAAAAGCTCTTTCTGTGTCAGGTAACCCCAAGCAGCCCCAGCACAAAAGGAGCTCTTAAGATCTCTGCCTTGCTTGGATTTAACTTTCACAATTCCAACCCGCCTGCCTTCAACTGCATATGGTTGAAATTGCCCAAATTAAATGTGTATAAGATGTGATCGTACCGTACTTTGGCTCAGTTGAATGTGATTGCTTTAATTCGTCAGCAGCAATATGAAACCAGTTCACATGACTCCAAAAAGAGTTGTAGCATTTTGGACTGACTGAGAGGAATAACATTGCCAAGCTGCTCATTTCATGACTTGTTTCAGATTATTACTTATATCATCTTGCAGTTTGCCTCTCATTAGGGAGAATTTCCTCGAGCATAAGCAACAATAAATTGCGGTGATTCATTCCAAGCTGATTAACTGTACCAGGCATTCAGAATATCAAGAACTATCATCGTAAATAATACCAGCAAGCATCCAACTCTTAAACATAATGCTCAAAAGAGCTACCCCTTCAGATTTACCTCACTGCGATTTACCTCACTCCTGTGGTAAACACATCCATATTTTTTTCAGTTAAATAAAAAAATTCCTTCAGTAGCACCTTAAAGACCAACTAAGTTTATATTTTGGTATGAGCTTTCGTGTGCATGCACACTTCTTCAGATACTTCTTCGTGCATGCACACGAAAGCTCATACCAAAATATAAACTTAGTTGGTCTTTAAGGTGCTACTGAAGGAATTTTTTTATTTTGCTTCGACTCAGACCAACACGGCTACCTACCTGTAACTTTTTCAGTTAAAACATTCTAAAAATAGTTTCAATTAAAAACATTATTTCATCCAGCAATCTCAGGGCTGCCTTTATTGACATAAAGCCCTATAAAGGTTGAAACTAGGACTGTGGGAAACCTTGCCAGTATTTTCACAAGTATATCCACCTTGTCCCCTGAGTGGTCCTGCATGTTATAGAACACTTATCCAAAATGGTGGATGTGAAATTGTCGTGATGGTATGGTTCTCTTTGCTTCCCTAGATCAGTTTATGCTTGGTAAACCATGCAGGACAGTACATTGATTCTTAAAGATAATCTAGCAAATTGGCACAGATAGTTTAAGGAGTATTTCTCTCCAAGCCATGGGCCCTCCATTCTCTTGAAGGCAAAATTTGGTGGGAAATCTGTGAATCAGCAACACTGATATATTTTAATGCATCACTGTACTGCAATGTTCACTTTTGATATTCCAGAATGGCTAATAAAAATTTCGTACACCATGAAATGATAACAGCTAATGTACAATAGCAAAATTTATTAACGTGTTGTGTCATGAAGACCCTTTCCCCCTGGTAAGGAGAAAGAAGAGAGCAAATGGTTGAGTGCCTTTTCTAAACAGCCAAACAGAAGCTTCCCTTCTTCCTCCATGCTGCCATGCCACCATGGCCATTGTGACCAAGCCACGGTCCTTCCACAGAGCATCCAATAGGCCTTCTGGGTGGTTCCCTGAACCTGCTATATTTCTAAGAGACACCTGAGAACCAGTTTATAGAAGCTGCCCTGTCAAGCTGAAGGGTGTATACTGGTTGGAGTAATGTTTTTTGCAAGGAAGCATCTTTTTGCCTTCAATTTGATTGTGGCTTTCAACCACTAAAATGGTTGTTCTGTTCAAATGGGTTGTTGGGTTGTTACTGTTTCTTTAACATTTAACATTAATTTTTGCAGGTCGAACTCTGCTGGAAAAGCTCTCCAGCCAGCAGGACAATGCACCTCAAGAAGAAGCAGAGAAGCTTTGTTCTTGGATCATTGCAATGGGTCTTCTGCTCCCCTTCAGCGATTGCTTCAGAGAGCCATGTAGTCAGAACACACAACAAAGTGCACCAACTTTTGATGTAAGTCACAGTGAATTCTTGGGAGTATCTATCAACTATCACTAAAGATAGTTCACACATTAATATTCATAATGGCTTGACTCTCTGTGACAGGTTTGGATGTGGCCCATTTTCCCTTGTGGCACCCTGCCTCTAGAACTCTCTCTCCAAGGAAGCTTGTCATTTTAACACAAGGAGTACAGTAGTATATAAATGCTTAAAATAAATAACTGAGCAAACTAAATCCCCGATCTGCCTTGCTGGAAGAGATCTGGATGAGTTGGATATGTTGCTCAACCCTGCCAGGGTTTGTTGGTCTCCAGTGACAGAGAAACTCCATGGCTGATGGGGGGAGAGGCCTTCTCCAAGGAGACCCCAATGTGCTTCTCCCAATGTTCCTGCACAAATAGTAGTCATCAGAAACCTCCAAAATGGGGCAGGGGCTAGCATAGGGTTCACTGGATCCTGAGCTAATCCTGATGCTATCACATGGTGATAGTGGGCCCAGTACAGGATTTGACAGGTCAAATAGCCCATTTTCCCTGCCCATCGTATTTCGTCCTGGCCAGTGCAAGTGTTGGGGGCAGTGGATGGAGCAGTGGCTATGCGCCATTAAACCCAACCACTGCCAGCCATTTGATTTGAATTGCAGTCTTAATATGTCAACGTAAGCCATTACAGATCCAGCAGGAGAGAGACCTAGTAGCAGGGTTTACACTCACAAAAATCAAGCAGCAGTATAAAATGAGAATATAAGCTGTTAAACCTTTTCACATCTTGTTTAGTTTGCATACAGCAGCAAACCCCCCCCCCATTTTCTACCCCTCATGCAATGAACAGACCACACACTGCTAAGTAAACTTAAAGTTCTTTATTTACAGATTCAAAGGTCTTGGTTCCTACATTTATCGAAGCAGCAGCAAGAACACAGGCAAAATACTTTTGGGTAGAAAGTACAGAAAGATAGCTTCAAACATGTGCTCTAAGCTTGGAGCTTTCTTAGACATGTCCTCCCTAGGCGTAGAGAGAGAGAGGGAACATGAAGAGAAGGCTTCACTTCCTCTCTTATCAGAGAAGAGGTAGTGTGACCAGTGTTTGTTCAAATATGTATATTGACCCTTACATATGTCTACAGGACTCCTGTGAAGAATATATAAATTGTGTTTGAATACAAATCCCAAAACTTTCAGGATTTTGTGTAATATGTGAGGTTAGAAAAATATTTTCCAAGTATAAGCCAAAAGGTAGCAAGCAGTTGCTCCAAATGGGGCAATCAACTCTATTAATTGGAGCAGACTGTGGGAGAAATTTTGAAGCAAGCTTGCATTCTGGCTCCCACTCTTTTTAGCTTTTATATTAATGATTTGGTGCCATATTTAGGGAATGCAAACTCTCCCTCTCCAGTAATTAGGAACAGAAGGTCTTAATATTGTTGTAGGCAGATGATTTAGTACTCCTCTCTCTTTCATGATGGTGTCTCAAAAAATCTCTTGGGAGTTGTTTGCCACATACTGTATACAGAAAAAGCTATCTATAAATTACTCCAAGACCAACCAAGATTATGATTTTGGCAAACACAGTCCTAGGTATAAATGATGCTTAGATCAGCAAGCTTTCTCATTTAGATACCTGAGTGTACTCTTTTGTAAAACCCTCTCTTGGAAGTGTCATATGGAGGCATTGAAAGTCAAAGCACCCAAAACTTTAGGGACACACTTGAAGTTCTATTACAATAAAGGAGGGCAGCTGATTTGGTAGCAAAGTGCTTTATCAAATGCTCCATGGTGCTGAAATCTGGGGCTCTGATTTGAACTCCATGAAAGTTTGGGAAACTGAGCAAAATATTTTTTCGGAAGCTGTACTCTCTGCCATCAGGAATATTAGCAGCTCTTCATACAGAATCCAGGTGGTCAACAGTTAAGGCAAGAGTGGACTGTGCTCAGTTAGAATATATATTTTTAAAAAATTACTACTATGCCTATTGAGCATTTTCCTGAGCTGTGCTACATGGAATTGGGTGATAACCAACTCTGGAAATCAGCTTGTCAATATGTTTTAGAGTATTATTATTTTCCAGAACTGAGCTCTGCTTTGACCTTGAATAAGTGTCAACTAAGGGATTGGATCTTCTGGACAGAATCCAGAAAGCACCGATACCTAATTAGAAACACCACATTGCCCCCTTGCTATCCATTCTTGAGAACAGAGCATCTCATCAGTTTCCTTAAGAAATGCCTTTATTGAGCTGCGTTTCCAAGTGATGCCCACTGCAGTCTTGGATGGCTGCTAGAACTAGGTCCCATACACAGACAGACTTTGTATTTATGATCAACCCCAGGTGGAAGACATCACTCATTATCTCTTAGCCTCCCCCTTATACAGAGATCCAAGAGATCGCTTTCTGAAGCCTGTTTTCACATAAGCAAGCAGACACGCCCCGACAGAAATGATTTGGCTTCTTTTGAGAGGCACTAATAGCTTTGTAACACAGCGAGTGGCCCTCTATGCACTAGCAGGGGGTCGGGGTGGGAATCAGGAAAAAAGGAGTTTGATAAAATCACTATAAATTGGTGATTTCAGAAGTTTAATCTGAAATCAAGCTGGATTTGAGTTTGTTGGTGTCTCTGGTAACTTCCCTCTCTTACATCATGGATGTTGCCAAATTGGATTTTAAAAAGGTAAACTATTTTTAGAATTGGAGCTGGTCGAGATGCATAAGTGAAACTGTTTTAATGACCAAGAACTTGGCAAAGTCTTTTTTATATATTATGGATTTTTATATTAAGGATGCATGTTCTGTATTATTTTATTCATACTACTGCTTAATACAGGTTTGGCATGGCTGTTGGCTGGAACAATAAACTTATGAAGTTGTAATTGATGCTAATTGGTTTAGGTAATGAGCCCTGTCTTCTTGACTAAGGAAATTAAGGGCTCCTGGATGAAAAGGGGGCCTTACACATTAGGTGTGTTATTAGTCCCATCTAATACATAGGAGGAGGAATATACCAGCCTAGCCATCTTAAGTTGCTCTATTTGATCCTATCCTGCATGACAAACCTTTCAGCATACCTTAAGGGTAAAAGACTATATCAGGGGTCAGCAAACTTTTTCAACAGGGGGCCTGACTTTATTTGGGGGGGGGGATGAACGAATTCCTATGCCCCACAAATAACTCAGAGATGCATTTTAAATAAAATGGCACATTCTACTGATGTAAAAACACGCTAATTCCCGGACTGTCCATGGGCCGGATTTAGAAAGCGGTTGGGCCGGATGCGGCCCATGGGCCTTAGTTTGCCTACCCATGAACTACTGTATATGCTTATTGGGAGAGCTGGAGAGAGGCAAACAGATTTCAACAAGATCAGTGCAGTGCAAACACACTAGCAATAGCAGTCCAAAATACAGTTCCAGTTCCAGGAATCGGCTAGATTGGTAAAGGAAAAGTGTTTTATATGTGTTGTATATGTGATATAACACTGTGACACCAGATGGGACCCATCTTTCTGTACCATATTTCCATTTATGAGTTTGCAACTTGTTTAAATGAAATGCTGCTTTGACTTTGCAGATTTATAGTGCTGGTTTCTTTCTTCAATTTGGTGTGTGTTTCTTAATTCTATTTTTGGGTTCTGGACGCTCTGAAATGCTATATTAATAGATGATAGTATGACGGCTGGTTGCTTCTTGATCTTTTCAAAGGTATGGATGGAATTCAGTGTTGTACACTTCTGGTCCTTTCATCAGTGTTTTTGCTTATCAGGTGAAACAGTCCTCTTCCCTCCTCTTCCCCGTGTGCTGTTCAAAAGGTTCTCCCAATGCCCCCAGGCCAATTGCAATAGCACAGGTGATTCACAGGAAGGAGGAGAGAGAGGAAAGCCACACTGTACAAGCTGAAGTCCTTGTGTAGGACTTTTGGCGATGGGATTAAATAGTTCAGTCCCTCCGCACAGTTTATCTTATGGCACATTCCTCTTCCTTTTAAGGTATGGACATTGTATGGACATTTATCCATACAATCTATGAAAAGTGGTGGGAATTTTTAGATGGAACTGCATAATCAGGCTTTCCAGTCAGGAGTGCCAACTTGGCCCCATGACCATGCGTGCCCAGGACTGTGGATGCCATGCAATGTGCATTGCCCTGGCACCAAAATTTGTGGGTGCCCAGCCCCTTCATGGGGAAATTTGTGAGTGCTCAGGCATCCAGGCCCCCAGAGAGTTGGCACTTATGTTTCCAGTTGCCATGCTGTTGCTTCCCCTGCTGATCTAGATGTTGCTGTTTGTTTTTGATGGTCAGTGTTTGTCCTTTCTTGCCACAGAATTGCCTTGTAAACAATGGATTTTTTCAAGCATTTAAAATCATAATGTTTTTTCTACCCACCCATCTGCAGCAACGGAAAGAGCTCCCAACACAGGAAAACATCTGACTCCAAACTGAAAATTGCATTGCTGAGTATGATCATGAATGCAATTTTCAGCTAAAACCCGTATTTGTGCATGTCTGTGGATATTAGAAGGATTCTTATTTTTCCATTTTGCGGCAACACTGAACTTTGTTGTTATTTAAAGTTGTGGAATTCACTCCCATAAGGGCCCTCTCCTAATATATTTGTGTCTTAGAATACTTCTACTTACAATTAATATAGGCATCTACCACTTTTGCAGTAATACCGGTTCATAAATGAAATTTGTTGAGGTTTTAGCTACCATCTTAGAAACAAACTCCTCAGTATTCAATGATGTGGATTTGGCAGGTGTTGAATACCATACTATTTCAGGCTGTAGGTCTCTATTTCATATTTTGAAATAAAATGGATTATTTCCCCAAGGGTAAGAACCACAAAGTTTATATACCATAGAAATAGGCATGCCACGATCCCCAGCAATTATTGCACCCCAAGTATATATGGGGCTGGTTCATCACATTAGGAACAAACAAAGCTGCCTCGTATTATTATTCAGTATTCTTGATATTTTAGGTAAGCCATGCCTTGGAAATTTAAAATAGCAGATTATTTGTCACTTCATTGCCTGAGGCAAGGGATAAGTTGGCACACTGTCCCATTGTATACTGAAACTGCCCGGACTAACAGTTCATATCTATCAAGTGCCCCATTTTAAGCGAGACAGCCATAATTTCTTTGAAGGCGCCCTGGGCTTTACCTTCATCCCAGGATGCCCCCAGGATTTTATGCAGCCTATGGATGGGGGCTGTGGAGGCATGAGAGTTCCTTCCCTTCCCCACCAACATGGTGCCCTTCTTCTCTAATTCAACTCCCATCAGCCCCCAGGAGAGGGGCCTGAACACACATGTGAAATGGAGGGTGGCCTCAGCCACAATTGGCCCAATGTGGCTTCTGTAACACATGTGTGCAAGCGCGGGGGGGGGGGGGGAAGCACGCTGCTAGCACTGAGATGCCCACACAGCGACTGCCATAGTGTGTGTGCTCGAAGGAGGCCTCAGGTTGCCATGGCAGCAGTGGCAGTTTCCCCCCAGCTCTGCTACATGCCTCTGCGGGACAGTTGAGAATTGGTGCTCCTAACTGACCCTAGCACCATTGCAGGCCGTTGAGGACATGTTTTACCTGGAGAGCAAGTTTGTCACAGACCAGAACAGAGTTGTGAGTGGGGGGAGGGGAGCTGCTTTTGGGGTGAACATACACAGTGTTCAACAATATTTTGAAACATTTTGTCATGCAATATACAATTAACATGGGATGCATTCGCTGTTACAGGATGGCGGTGGTGGCCATAGGCCATAGGAATAGGTACACTTACGGAGGATTCAGAGTTCAGAGGCAGTCTACCTCATAATGTCAGGTGCTGTGGGGGAAATAACAGGGGGATATGGACATGCCCTGCTTGTTGGGCTTCCAAAGAAGAAGCATTTCGGCTGGAAAAAGGATTCTGGATCAGATGGAACCAACTTGCACTGATCCATCGCAGCAGGCCTAGGAATTAATGTGTCTAGGGGAGGGAAGCAGACTTAATATTGTGATCTGTCAAAATATAATCTAAAAGCACACCTGTTTATCTGGGCTTTTGCTGAAAGGCACTGTTCTTGGCAACCCTGAGACCACTGCTTAAGATAATGGTTTTAACTGTTATTACACTTTAAAAAAAATGTTTTATCATTGCTACCCTGCGCTCCTCAGGAGGAAGGGTGGAATATAAATTGAAGTAGTAGCACAAGCAGTGTCTGCTACTTGATGTGGTTGCCTTACTCTGACTAATCATAGGACTGGTCCTGATGTATTGCCTTCTTTTCTGAATCCAGTGTTTTCTAAAATGCTTTAACAGAAGTATAGTGTCCAGATCAAGGGAAGTAATAGTTCCATTCTATTCTTCCTTAGTCCGACCACACTTGGAATACTGTGTCCTGTTCTGGGCACCACAATCTAAGAAGGATGTTGACAAGGTGGAACATGTGCAGGGGAGGGCAACCAAGATATCACGGGTCTGGAAACTAAGCCTTATGAGGAACAGTTGAAGGAGCTGGGTATGTTTAGCCTGGAAAAGAGGAGACTGAGAGGAGATAGGATAGCCATCTTCAAATATCGTAAGGGCTGTCACATGGAAGAGGGAGCATGCTTGTTTTCTCCTGCTCTGGAAGGTAGGACTCAAACCAATGGCTTCAAGCTGCAAGAAAGGAGATTCCGACTAAACATTTGGAAAAACTTTCTGACTGTAAGAGCTGTTCAGCAGTGTAACAGACATCCACGAGAGGTGGTGGACTCTCCTTCCTTGGAGGTTTTTAAGCACAGGTTGGGTGGCCATCTGTCATGGATGCGTTAGCTGAGATTCCACAATTACAGGGGGTTGGACTAGATGACTCTTGGGGTCCCTTCCCACTCTAGGATTCTGTGAAATATGTGTTGAAGTAGTGCAGCTGCTCCCCCTGCAGTAGTTTTGCTGGAGAATAATCAAAATAGAGCTAATGTACGCAGCAATTTTTGGCATAATTTTTAGTTGATTAGAAGGGAGCACACTTGAAGCAATAATAGCAATCTCTCCCCCTTATATCCTGTAATTTCTGTTCAGTGTAGCCTCTTTGTAGTTTTCTGTTTTCCCCAGCTAATTCAGTACTGCTGACTAAGGCTCCTTCTAACATCCTTATAACCAGTTTGGGCAGGTCTGTGTGAATTGATCTCAGTGCTATTTCTATCGCATGTTAACCCTTTCAGGGCAGACTGCTTTACCTTTGGGTCTTTCTTCCCAAACCTGCGTGTAGCGTTGTGAAGAGGCACCGGCATTGCGCTGAGCTGCAATGACTTTGCTGCTTATATGCGCTGTGAGCTACTTATTTATTCATGAGATGAGTCTGTCTACGTCAGTAAAGATACAAATAAGATAATGACACTCCCTGAATTCAGCTTGGAGGTCATGTACACTTGTTCCTTGCGGTAAGTACCATGTGAACTTAACTGTTAACAATGCAGCTACTGAATTTTTGTCGGTGGGAAGCAACTATTTTGTAAGCTGGCATGAAGATATATTTTATGGATAACGAGGCTGTTTGATTAAATGTAATGAAAAGAAATATGGTACCATTACTGATTCAGAACTGGAACAGTGCCTTCAGCTTATGCAGGCAAGTAGCTTGCCTCACCCATGTAGGATAGCTCTGCAGTTTTAAAGAACCAGCCAGAATTGCTGTGTAAGAGTGTCTGTACGCATGGATCCTTGTTTTGTTGATAGCTATATATATACCAGGCAGATAAGTTGTAAAGCTATCATGCCTTTTTTTATAAAAAAAAATATCATCTGGTTTGTTTCATTAGTGGGCAGATTATTAACTGGGGAAAACTGGACACTACTTACATATCCAATAATTTGACTCTGGTAAGAGAAGGGCTTGTCATCCTGGGCTGCAAAAGACGTATGCAGATATATATATATATATATATATATATATATATATATATATATGCAAATTTGCATTTAGCAAATGAGATGAAAGCACAGTGGGGCCAACAATATAGAAAACTTTACTGCCTTGTGCACTTTTCAAACAAGCTGGTTTGCCATAAGAATTCTTATTGTTAATATTGCAGTCAGTACTGTTATGCTAAGATTTGGTATCTTTATTTATTCTCAACCTTCCACAGCCATGCATACTGTTTTGCTTTAGAAAGTTTAGTGTGTGGTGTAAAATACGTAAACCTGTAGTCTGTCGATATATATGTGCAAATGCTCCTCTTCATTTTAGAACGCAAGGAGATTAGAGATGGTAGACTCGTTGAACCTACTTCTAAAACCAGGTTTATAAAAATCCCCCAATTTAAATTTAGCTAGACCTTGCTTGAATTTCATCCACTCTTCATTTACAATTGAACATATAATTCTGTGCCTTGATGTAATGTAAGTGGGTTTTCTCTGAAAACTGAATGCCATTATTCTGTGACTGAGGAAACTGTTGGTGTCGAAAATGCACTGGTATTCAATAGTTTGCTTCACTTATCCCTGTATCATTTGGCTAACAATATAACTCAACATTGCTTGGGTAGTGATAAAGCGGGATATCAAATCCAAACTCTTCTTCTTCTTCTTCTATTGCTAAATGCAGCCATCTCCATTAAATCCCACTGCACGTTAGAATGATAGAAACAAAAATGTCTAAAGCAGCATTCCACCCCTTCCCCTGTTGATGGTGATAATAACACCAGAGTTAAACATTTTCCTTTTCATAACCCTCATGAGGCAAATCACCATTACTCTTATTTTATCCATGGGACAACTGGAGCTGAGAAAGTGAAAGGCACAGGGCTAACCTGGTTGCGCAAGCTGACATTTAATTCAGCTATAAACCCATCAGTTAGTGCTGCCATTAAATGTTTCTAATTTTCAGTTGGTAATAAGTCAAGCTGTCTGTCCCTGCCTTTTTAATTTCCACACACAAAGCCCCCCCCAACTTGCTTGACCACCATTAAAAATAAACTATGGTAGATACTGGTCTTGGCAATGCCAGTTGTTTGATTATGGGGCATTGCTTGTGTGGTCTGTCTTACTCATGAGGAAGGGCCATAGCTCAGAGGTAGAGTATCTGCTTTGCATGCAGAAAGTCTCAGGTTCAATCTCCAGCATCTCCAGTACTCTCTCTGAAACTTTGGAGACCCAATGTCAGTCAGAGTATGTAGTAGTGAGATAGACAGGTCATTGGTCCCTCATGCTTTTTAACATCTACATGCAGCCGCTGGGAGAGATCATCAGGGGGTTTGGGCTGGGTGTTCATCAGTATGCGGATGATATCCAGCTCTACCTCTCTTTCAAATCAGAACCAGTGAAGGTGGTGAAGGTCCTGTGTGAGTGCCTGGAGGCGGTTGGAGGATGAATGGCGGCTAACAGATTGAGGTTGAATCCTGACAAGACAGAAGTACTGTTTGTGGGGGACAGGAGGCGGGCAAGTGTGGAGGACTTCCTGGTCCTGAATGGGGTAACTGTGCCCCTGAAGGACCAGGTGCGCAGTCTGGGAGTCATTTTGGACTCACAGCTGTCCATGGAGGCGCAGGTCAATTCTGTGTCCAGGGCAGCTGTCTATCAGCTCCATCTGGTACGCAGGCTGAGACCCTACCTGCCTGCAGACTGTCTCGCCAGAGTGATACATGCTCTAGTTATCCCCCGCTTGGACTACTGCAATGCACTCTACGTGGGGCTACCTTTGAAGGTGACCTGGAAACTACAACTAATCCAGAATGCGGCAGCTAGTCTGGTGACTGGGAGCGGCCACCGAGACCACATAACACCGGTCTTGAAAGATCTACATTGGCTCCCAGTACGTTTCCGAGCACAATTCAAAGTGTGTGTTTTTTTAATAATGATTTTTATTGATTTTATAAACACAAAAGAGAAAAACAAAAAATTAACAACAACTTAAAAGGCAGTAAAACACATTAAAGAAAAATAACATAACAATAAAAAAGAAAGAAAACAAACATCTAAATACAAATACAAATTTCTTTAACATTGTATATAGGGACCTCCTCGAGTTCCCTCCATCTGCCCTTCATTTCATTTTTATCTTTTAGCAATTTCTAATGCATTTTTATATACATATCTTAAAATTTCAAATCTATCCTTTCTGTGTACTTCACTTAGATTTGAAATCCTCAGCTTCTATCCAATTCTAAAACTATTCTTGGTATACAATTTTTGCATGTTTTTTCAAATAGATTTTAAAGTCTTTCCACTCTTCTTCTGTCGCTTCTTCTCCCCGGTCACGGATTCTTCCAGTCATCTCAGCCATTTCCATGTACTCCATCATCTTCATTTGCCAATCGTCCACTGTTGGTAATTCATGGGATTTCCAGTTCTTAGCTAGCAGAACTCTTGCCGCCGTTGTGGCATACATAAAAAATTAACATTTTTCTTAGGAATCTCTCTCCCGACTATACCCAATAGAAAAGATTCTGTTTTCTTGGTAAATGTGTTTTTCAACACTCTCTTTAATTCATTATAATTTTTTCCCCAGAAATCTTTCACTAATGGGCAAGTCCACCACATATGATAAAAGGAACCTTCCTCTTTCTTACATTTCCAACATTTATTATCTTTGTTATGATAAATCTTAGCCAATTTTACTGGTGCAAGGTACCATCTATACATCATTTTCATTATATTCTCTCTCAAAATTCAAAGTGTTGGTGCTGACCATTAAAGCCCTAAACGGCCTCGTTCCAGTATACCTGAAGGAGCGTCTCCACCTCCATAGTTTTGCCTGGACACTGAGGTCCAGCGCCGAGGGTCTTCTGGTGGTTCCCTCGTTGCGAGAAGCCAAGTTGCAAGGAACCAGGCAGAGGGCCTTCTCGGTGGTGGTGCCCGCCCTGTGGAACGCCCTCCCATCAGATGTCAAAGAGGAAAACAACTACCAGACTTTTAGAAGACATCTGAAGGCAACCCTGTTTAGGGAGGCTTTTAATGTTTACTAGATTACTGTGTTTTATTTTTCTGTTGGAAGCCGCCCAGAGTGGCTGGGGAAACCCAGCCAGATGGGCGGAGTATAAATAATATATTATTATTATTATTATTATTATTATTATTATTATTATTATTATTGACTTAGCTACATTGGTAAAGAAAAAATGCTTTATATGCATTATAACTCTGTAACACCAGATGGCGCTGTGGAGTCCCGTCTTTCACCAATGGGATTTCTCTTTATGAAGTTTACAACCCGTTTAACTGAATCGCTTTTTTGATGGGTCTAAATCCAGCCTTAGTTAAATGAAGCTTCCTTGATTCATATGGTTTTTCATTTCAAAACGTGTACCGTATTTCGCCTTGTCATCTGTTCATCAATCATAATAGCATGCAGAAACATTTATAATACGATTTTTGGTGTAACTGTGATGTTTATCTTATTTTTTTTTAGTTGTTTTGTTAATAGTGTTACATAGATGGAAATTGTTTTATTTGGGATCTGGGACTTCCCCCCCCCCCAGAAAAAAAATCTTATTGGGTCAAAAGTCAAATTATTGCAAAATTATTGCTGAGATTTCAAGGTGCACTGCCTCTATCCTTTTGTTTTAAACATCAATAAATAACCTCTTTATTACACAGCACATCCTTGTACCATAGGCTCACAAAATGTTTTTATTCCTTTAAAGGGTCAGTTTTGGAATGCATTTTAGGATTATCTGGAGACACCTAGTTCAGAAGTATTGCCCTGAAATATTTCTATTAGCTCTATGGTGTAGTTCAATGGACAAATATAGCTATGGGTTTTCTATTGCTGCTAACTCTGAACCAAGAATTTCAAGTAAACCTTAAAAAACCTCCAATAACTGGAAATTTCATGAGATAAGATAAAGTACTGATGTAACACAAGGGACACAGGTGACGCTGTGGGTTAAACCACAGAGCCTAGGGCTTGCTGATCGGAAGGTCGGCGGTTCGAATCCCCGCGATGGGGTGAGCTCCCCTTGCTCGGTCCCAGCTCCTGCCAACCTAGCAGTTTGAAAGCATGCAGTGCAAGTAGATAAATAGGTACTGCTCCGGTGGGAAGGTAAATGGCGTTTCCGTGTGTCTGGTTCGCCAGAAGTGGCTTAGTCATGCTGGCCACATGACCCGGAAGCTGTACGCCGGCTCCCTCAGCCAATAAAGCACGATGAGTGCCACACCCCAGAGTCATTCGCGACTGGACCTAACGGTCAGGGGTCCCTTTACCTTTACTGATGTAGCACTGGGTAACTAAATAGACATTGGAGGCAATAGCTTTGGAACTTGAAGAGATGTAATATTTATTTTTATTTTGTAAATAATTACAGCAAGATCAACTTTATACTTGGGCTGCAGTCAACCAACCCACACACTCATCAGATTACATTGAAGGAAGATTTCCAAGGAGAATTCCATCAGTGTGGCCCCCTCCAAAGCCTCCAGATGAAGGACAGAGAGTGAAGCCTTCAGAAACAGGTAAGGCCTGAAAGTGCAAATAGAATGTATTACTTAGCTTGGAATCATGGGTTTAGATCCAGAAATATGGTAGCTGTAAACATTTAGTAGTGATGCTTTCCCATAAACCTGTGCAAGAGCTAACAAAAGTGTGATGTGCAACGCCTTACGGTAGCACACGTTTCGAGTAATAGTTCAAGAGACCACACAAGATTTTATGCACTCATGTGAATTTCAGTTTTGTTTAGTTTTTCATGCTAGGATCTTGTACCAAGTCAGAAAAAGCCCTTTTGTGCACAGAAGAGGACTTCCATTCATGGAAGCCTTGCACCTTCATAGCCAATCTAATAAAAAAAATAAAATGATTTTTTATTTTAAAGCTGAGTTTTATTCTGTGACAGGAGTGTATATTCAGAAAATATTTTCATAGAAGTAGAAGGCCCAGGGATCGCTCTGAGTGCTTAGAATTACACAACCGTTTTGAAGTGCTCATGGAAGACGAGAAACAGACTCCACCTGAGGATCTCTCCCTCATCACAGTTGATGAGGAATATGAAGACGAGCAACCAAGTCAGTCCTCTGGGAATATGCAGGTAACCTTGGAAGGGACAGCACATGGAAGAATCCCAACCAAGCCTATGAAGAGGCGTGTAGTGGTGATTGGGGATTCCCTACTGAGGGGTACAGAAGCAGTAATCTGTGGGCCTGACAAGATGTCTCGAGAGGTGTGCTGTCTACCTGGGGCCAAGATCAAAGATGTAACAGAACGGCTGCAAGGAATCATAAAACCCACCGACAAATACCCCTTCCTTTTGGTGCATGTGGGAACCAATGACACTGCAAGCCATAGCTTACAGAAGATCAAAAATGATTATGAGGCTCTGGGCAGGAAGTTGAAGCAATTAGATGCACAAATTGTCATCTCTTCTGTCCTCCCAGTTGAACGACATGGCCCAGGGAGAGAGGGAAAAATAGGGGAAGTGAACAACTGGCTTCGCAAATGGTGCAAACAGGAACGGTTTGGATTCCTAGATCACGGTCTGCAGTTTCTTGAAGATGGACTTCTGGCAAGTGATGGACTGCACCTCACAAAAGTTGGGAGGAATGTTTTTGCCACGAAACTCAAAAACCTCATCAGGAGGGCTTTAAACTGACTTATGTGGGGGAGGGAGACAGTGGTCCTGAAGGTAGGAGTCTATCAAATGCTGAAGATGATCATCCGAATGTCAAGGACCAAATGGAGCAAGCAGCATGCAGACCTAGTGGTGGGACGAAAATATCCTTAAATAAGAGACATGGGGGAATGATCAACGGTCTTCAATGTCTGTATACTAATGCACAGAGCATGGGAAATAAACAAGATGAACTTGAGCTCTTGGTACAGCAAACTAAATATGACATAATAGGCATCACTGAAACCTGGTGGGATGAGTCTCATGACTGGAATGTAGTAATAGAGGGATACAATCTATTTAAGAGAAATAGACCAAACAGGAAAGGAGGAGGAGTAGCTTTATATGTTAGGGATATGTATACCTGTGAAGAGATCCAGGATTTAAAACTTCAAAGCCAAATTGAGAGTATCTGGGTCAAAATTAAGGGAGAGAAAAACAACAGTGATCTCATTGTGGGAGTTTACTATAGATCCCCAAGCCAAACTGAGGACACAGATGATGCCTTCCTGGAACAGATGGCCAAGCATTCCAAAGGAAGTGAGATAGTAGTAATGGGGGATTTCAACTATCCTGATATTTGTTGGATGTCAAACTCAGCCAAGAGCATAAGGTCGAACAGATTCCTCACTGGCCTTGCAGACAACTTCATTGTCCAGAAAGTGGGAGAAGCAACAAGAGGATCAGCCATTTTAGATCTGGTCCTAACCAATAGTGATGACTTGGTTAGTGGGGTAGAAGTGGCAGGATCATTAGGTGGGAGTGACCATGCTCTTCTGGAGTTTATTATCCAGCGGAAAGGAGCAACCAAGCATACTAAGGTCCAAATTCTAGACTTTAAGAAAGCCGACTTCAGAAAACCTAGGGAAACGCTGGGTGAAATCCCATGGACAGTAATACTAAAAGGGAAGGGAGTTCATGATGGTTGGGAGTTTGTTAAAAGGGAGATATTAAAAGCACAACTTCAGGCAATACCAATAAGACGGAAACATGGAAGGTGCCTAAAGAAGCCAGGCTGGCTATCTAAAGAACTTTTGACTGAGTTAAGATTTAAAAGGGATATGTACAAAAAATGGAAAAGGGGGGAAATCTCCAGAGAGGAATTCAAACATATAGCCAGCACGTGTAGAGACAAAGTCAGAAAAGCTAAAGCACAGAATGAACTCAGGCTCGCCAGAGAGGTTAAAAGCAACAAAAAGGGCTTTTATGGGTATGTCCGTAGCAAAAGGAAAAACAAGGAAACAGTGGGGTCACTCAGAGGAGAAGATGGTGAAATGCAAACAGGGGACAGAGAAAGGGCAGAACTCCTCAATGCCTTCTTTGCCTCAGTCTTCTCCAAGAAAGAAAAAAACGCCCGACCTGAAGAATATGGAGCAGATGATTCAGCAGGGGAAACACAGCCCAGAATAAGTAAGGAGGTAGTACAAGAATACTTGGCTAGTTTAGATGTATTCAAGTCTCCAGGGCCAGATGAACTACATCCAAGAGTATTAAAAGAACTGGCAGAGGTGATTTCAGAACCACTGGCAATAATCTTTGAAAATTCCTGGAGAACAGGCGAAGTTCCAGCAGACTGGAGGAGGGCAAATGTTGTCCCTATTTTCAAAAAGGGGAAAAGAGAGGACCCAAACAATTACCGCCCAGTCAGCCTGACATCAAAACCAGGAAAGATTCTAGAGCAGATCATTAAGCAAACAGTCTGTGAGCACCTAGAAAGAAACTCTGTGATCACTAAAAGTCAGCATGGGTTCCTGAAAAATAAGTCATGTCAGACTAATCTGATCTCATTTTTTGACAGAATTACAAGCCTGGTAGATGAAGGGAACGCTGTGGATGTAGCCTATCTTGATTTCAGCAAGGCCTTTGACAAAGTGCCCCATGGTATTCTTGTAAAGAAGCTGGTAAAATGTGGGCTAGACAATGCTACCATTCAGTGGATTTGTAGCTGGCTTACTGACCGAACCCAAAGGGTGCTCATCAATGGCTCCTCCTCATCCTGGAGAGTAGTGACTAGTGGGGTGCCACAGGGTTCTGTCTTGGGCCCAGTCTTGTTCAACATCTTTATCAATGACTTGGATGATGGGCTTGAGGGAATCCTGAGCAAGTTTGCAGATGACACCAAATTGGGAGGGGTGGCTAACACCCCAGAGGACAGGATCACACTTCAGAATGACCTTAACAGATTAGACAACTGGGCCAAAGCAAACAAGATGAATTTTAACAAGGAGAAATGTAAAGTACTACACTTGGGCAAAAAAAATGAAAGGCACAAATACAGGATGGGAGACACCTGGCTTGAGAGCAGTACATGTGAAAAGGATCTAGGAGTTTTGGTTGACCACAAACTTGACATGAGTCAGCAGTGTGATGCAGCAGCTAAAAAAGCCAATGCAATTCTGGGCTGCATCAATAGGAGTATAGCATCTAGATCAAGGGAAGTAATAGTACCACTGTATTCTGCTCTGGTCAGACCTCACCTGGAGTACTGTGTCCAGTTCTGGGCACCACAGTTCAAGAAGGATACTGATAAGCTGGAACGTGTCCAGAAGAGGGCAACCAAAATGGTCAAAGGCCTGGAAACGATGCCTTATGAGGAACGGCTTAGGGAGCTGGGTATGTTTAGCCTGGAGAAGAGAAGGTTAAGGGGTGATATGATAACCATGTTCAAATATATAAAAAGGATGTCATATAGAGGAGGGAGAACGGTTGTTTTCTGCTGCTCCAGAGAAGCGGACACGGAGCAACGGATTCAAACTACAAGAAAGAAAATTCCACCTAAACATTAGGAAGAACTTCCTGACAGTAAGAGCTGTTCGGCAGTGGAATTTGCTGCCAAGGAGTGTGGTGGAGTCTCCTTCTTTGGAGGTCTTTAAGCAGAGGCTTGACAGCCATCTGTCAGGAATGCTTTGATGGTGTTTCCTGCTTGGCAGGGGGTTGGACTGGATGGCCCTTGTGGTCTCTTCCAACTCTATGATTCTATGATTCTATGATTCTATGATTCTATGATTCTATTTTGATGAAATGATGAAAAATGGCATTTTGTTTTATCGAACTACAGGTCTGTAACATGACATGACATGAGCCACTGTGACACTCTAGTAGTTTCTTCCTTCTCTAAGTCTCAGCATGAGTTTAGTCTTAAAACTTTCCAAAACCCAAATTTTCACTCAATAAGTATGCCTGTATCTGGGGAAGAAGATGGGAAGAAGAAGGTTCAATATTCAAGTTACAAAAAAAGGAGATTCGAACTAAACATCAAGAACTTTCTGACAGTAAGAGCTGTTCAACAGTGGAACAGACTCCCATAAGAGGTGGTGGGCTCTCCTTCCTTGGAGGTTTTTAAGCAGAAGTTGGATGGCCATCTGTCATGTATGATCGAGTTGAGATTCCTATTTGCAGGCAGTTAGACTAGATGACCCTCAGAGTCCCTTCTAACTACGAATCAGCAGCTTCTCTTGGTATCAGTTGACAATTTTTCATTAGAGATTTTATTTCATATATTTCTAGCCCATATTTTGTTCAATATATTTCTAATCCAAATTCTCAAGGTGGCTAACAAACATTGAAAGCCACAAAAAGGGGAAAATCCAGTATATCTTTTTACAAATAACTTCAAAATTATTTCCAATTGTTCCATTTGAAGCTCCAAAAGAATAGATGATTTATCAGTGTCCATGGGATTTTTTCTGCTTTCTGAACCCTAGGCAGGAGGTACATAATCATTCTGTCATCTACTTTAGCATTGTGAAGTACCAATGACAACAAATGACAGGGCTTCTTCTCAGGTAGCAGCTACCAACCATCTAGTAAATGAGATTTTCATAGATGCTACCACTGCAGCTGCTGCCTCCTCCTCTATTTTTGTCTCCATTTCAAAATGGAGCAAGGTGTCATGGCACATGATGTTCATGGACAGGCAGGGATGTCTAATGGCTGTCTAGGCAAAGTGCTTACCTTCCCATCCCAACATTTCCCAAGTCGCAGTGCACCAATGTGAATGCATTGAAGTATGAGTTCCAAATATAATATGGAAAAAGTCAAGCTGCTTTCAAACAGTTCTTGGAGAAAGGTTGTATCTGAATTAAGGGTACGCCTATTGTCCAAACTGATTTGAGTTAATGAAATTGCTCCCAAGTGAAAGTAATTTTGTGAACTTTTTTACATGCATGCTAATAGAAGATGAACAGGGTAAGTAATGGGCTATATAATGAATTTATATAATGAATTTAACAGGAAAGTTAAACTGTATGTAAATGAGAATAAATGATATATGTTAACAAGTCAAATAATCGTTGTAACCCATTAAAAAATATCAGTCCTGGGGGTGGAATCCAGTTGGTGTTGCTCTGCTGGCAGAGGGCATTTCTCATTAGAACAAGGAAGGAGGCAATTTCTCTCCCTTCAGATCTGCTCAAAACTTATTTTGGGAGAGATGGAAGGTTGCCGTAAAAAATGCCTCCCTTCGTTTTCTGCTAATGGATGCTTTCCATCATCAGAGCAAAACCAGCTGGATTCCACCCAGAAATGCTAATGGAAAATTAAGCACCTTAATGCAAAATATTAGTTATCGGAGGTTTCTTACTTCCTAGTTCTACTGTTTCCTACTTTGTTGTTCCACCACTACTTATTTTTCAATGCATGTTTCTAAAGTGTATACAAGGGTACATTTGTATGAACATTTTGCCACTGGAATTATATCTTAAACTTATAAGATTTCCATTTCAACAGTAGCAATTTGATTCTGCACCAATAAAAATACTTTAATTGCAAGCATGTATGTGCAAGTGCATTAACGGAGAGAAACTGGTGCTCAAGTTTAGATGATGCACATGCTTGCAATAGAAACTTCTGTCAACTTTGTGAGCTTTCGCTTCACCCACCTCCAGCCACTGTCAGAGCTCTTGTGATGTCACAGATGACAGATGATTTTAGTAAAAAGAGGTCCTATTAAAATCCATGGGAAATATTTCCAAGCAATGCAATCTGATCATGGTATAAAATTATATGAAGCAGGAGAGATTTCAAGCATCTTTAATATAGCCTTGCTTGTTGGCTGCTGTATCAAAAATGCCAATTGCATTCTGTATCCTGGGAAACCAATTCGTATTCACCCTTTCAACCAAAAACAATGGCACTTTAAACAGCTTTTGAAAAAGTAAAGTGCCCTGACCCATGTGAAATATAAAAATCAGAAAGTATAAGGCATGCAAAATATTATTTAATAATCCAATGTGAACACATTTGCTTAGGTGAGGAAAAACAGATGGAGATAGGATAGCGAGATTTTACAAAGACTTAGGAGAGACTGCTGACCTAAGAATCAACAATAAATAATAGAGAAACAAGTGTACTCCTACTTATTGCCAAAATTCACAAGTGTAGTACTTTACATTTCTCCCTGTTAAAATTAATCTTGTTTGCTTTGTCCCAGTTGTCTAATCTGTTAAGGTCATTCACGCTGTTGTTGTTAAAAACCAATTATGCCCTTACACAAAGACATTTAAAAAAAGCTATAGAATGTGAATCACCTGAATGCCTGGTTGAAGAGAAATATTTTTGACTGGTGCCTAAAGATAGTTAAGGAAGGCATCAGGCAAGCCTCCCTGGGGAGAGCATTTCACAAGTTAGAGCACAGTTAGAGCACAGTGAAAGTAACTCTGAATATTTACTTTCCCATCTAGGATGTGAAGCTGCCACTGTGGCAAGAGAGACAGAACATACAGAAGATGTTCGACAGGTACAGGTAAGTTCTTGGTAGGAGAATAAACCTGTGGTTTGAACCCAATGACAACTTATATTTTATTTCTGAAGGAAAATAATTTTATAAGTGGCTAAGGAAAAGTAAGTTTCTTATATTTATTATACGGGAAGAATACCTACTTGGTTGTCTGGTGATACTGGGTTGCTGTCTTGTGAGATTCCCGAAACTCATACCATTAAAATTTATGCAGAATTTTGAAAAATAAGATCATGCTATGAATTAATCTTAACTATTGTCCAATTCACATATGTGCATCCTTCATAGATGAAAACTTTAGGTTATTACTGAGCTCTTGATGACTCTCAGCTGTATGTGTGAACTGACTCAGTTAAAAATACTGTATTTGAGGAGATGTGAAGTGATATGAAAATGGTGCTGATCTGACACCCCCGAGAAGTTGAATGTAAGACAGAAGTAGTCCATGGCTGCTCTGTGCATTCTAATGATACTGCCTTTTCTTTTCAAGGAGTCTCAGTGGTGCTGAGAAAGTGGTGCTTTTCTTGCATATTCTGTATTGCCAGCAGTGCTGAGGAAAATATATAGCATATCTCTGCCAATCCACTCTAGGACTCTTCAGCACACACACACACAAAAAAACCCACAATGCCCATCCTAATCTGGTCATTCTTAAATGGATATATGTGGTCATCTTATTGCAGGCTTTGAAATTACCCCCTGGCCCAGCAACTCCACAGTTTTCAGTCGCTACAACAATAGCCTCTGCTGGTACCTACTGGCAATCTGAAACATTTGCTAGTGATATTGCATGACATCATCCATCCCAACCCCAAACAAGGGTACATTTTCTCTCTCACTAGACATGAGCATCTTTCTCAAGCATGAAAGTGAGAAAGCGTTCTTTGTGTTCTTTTACTTAGCTGCAAACTCTAAAAAGAGGCAGCTGACTCTTCCTTCTTACTGCTCTTCCTTCAGGAACTGTTTTTGCTTAAGAGATTTCAGTAGGAGGACATCTATGTGAGGGACAGGTACAGAGCCAGAATAGTCTCCCTGAAGCCTCCCCTCGCCTGTCTAGCTCCATGGAGCAACTCCTAACCCAGGTAATATATAGACAGGTCACTAGCCTGCAGTCTTATACAGACATGCATACAATCTCAAAATGCACAGCTCACATTAGGCCCACACAGAGAGGGGGAAGCCGGGCACATTTGCTCCAGCCCTCAGAGGGCTAAGCTGGTCGAGGAGGTCTACCAGGGGCCTGCAGGACTTACACTGCCATGCCAAGACAGTGCCTCCCAGCTGACTTAATAGGCAAAATGCCTGTGCCTGTCCTTATGCACTGCAAGCTTTCAATAGCAAAATCGGGACTAATGAGTACTAATGTGTAGCGTCAGATCAGAGTAGGCAGTGGTGTCGCGGTGGCATGTCTCATGGACAAGACTCCCACCCCGGGTCTCAGTTAAGCTCTGCATAGGCCTGACTCACATACTGTTGTAACTCTAACACTTATCAGCCAGCTGAAAAAGCTTGCGAGAACAAATGTGTCTTTATTTGTTTCTTGAAGGTACAAATAGTATGCATTCAAACTGTTAAGTGTGGCTTGCTGCTGCGATCCACTTTCTGTTTGTGTGTGCTTCCTGTAGATGCAGTGACATGGCTGTCTTAAGCATGTGCAGTGCTGTGGTGCAAAGATCTGCCTGGCGCACGCCCCCCCCCCCCAGGTTGTCCAGTCCCAGGCAAGCAGGAGGGTGGAGCTGGCCGCCCGCCTCACCGTCTCGCTGGCTCGATTGCCCCCCGAACTCATGGCACAGAGCCTCCCGCAGTAGAAGAGCCCACCGTGGCACTCTGCCCGACGGGCAGGCTCTTCCCCGGACTCAACTCTTGGGCCCCAGACTCTTGGCCTGGTGCCCCTGAGAGCCCGGCGCCCGGGTGCCTCACACCCCTAGTGCCTATGGGTAAGAGGGTCCTGTGCAATGAGGTATTTTCTGTGTATTGTCAGAGAAACATTCTGTCCTGTCCTTTTCAGTTCAATCTGCTATAAGCTCCTCTTCATCCTGGCGAGAAGTGACTAGTGGGGTGCCACAGGGTTCTGTCTTGGGCCCAGTCTTATTCAACATCTTTATCAATGACTTGGATGATGGGCTTGAGGGCATCCTGAGCAAGTTTGCAGATGACACCAAATTGGGAGGGGTGGCTAATACCCCAGAGGACAGGATCACACTTCAAAATGACCTTAACAGATTAGACAACTGGGACAAAGCAAACAAGATGAATTTTAACAGGGAGAAATGTAAAGTACTACACTTGGGCAAAAAAACAACCATGAAAGGCACAAATACAGGATGAGCGACACCTGGCTTGAGAGCAGTACATGCGAAAAGAATCTAGGAGTCTTGGTAGACCACAAACTTGATATGATTCAACAGTGTGATGCAGCAGCTAAAAAAGCCAATGCAATTCTGGGCTGCATCAATAGGAGTATAGCATCAAGGGAAGTAATGGTACCACTGTATTCCGCTCTGGTCAGACCTCACCTGGAATACTGTGTCCAGTTCTGGGCACCACAGTTCAAGAAGGATACTGACAAGCTGGAGCGTGTCCAGAGGAGGGCAACCAGAATGGTCAAAGGCCTGGAAACAATGCCTTATGACGAACGGCTTAGGGAGTTGGATATGTTTAGCCTGGAGAAGAGAAGGTTAAAGGGAGATATGATAGCCATGTTCAAATATATAAAAAGATGTCATATAGAAGAGGGTGAAAGGTTGTTTTCTGCTGCTCCAGAGAAGCGGACACGGAGCAATGGATTCAAGCTACAAGAAAGAAGATTCGACCTAAACATTAGGAAGAACTTCCTGACAGTAAGAGCTGTTCAACAGTGGAACTTGCTGCCAAGGAGTGTGGTGGAGTCTCCTTCTTTGGAGGTCTTTAAGTGGAGGCTTGACAGCCATCTGTCAGGAATGCTTTGATGGTGTTTCCTGCTTGGCAGGGTGTTGGACTGGATGGCCCTTGTGGTCTCTTCCAACTCTATGATTCTAAGTTATAGGAGGTGTTTGATGATGATGAGGAGGAGGAGGAGGATAATTTATTTGTACCCCACCCATCTGACTTGGTTGCCCCAGCCACTCTGGGCAGCTTTCAACATATATAAAAACATAACAACATTAAAAAGTATCTTGTTCCTACTGCTATCCTATTGTAGTACCCACATTGTACACTAACTTATTCAGGAGATGGCATGCCTGTTTCTCCATTGTGCATTTAGAATTCCCTAACTAGATGTAATGCTAAATGGGACACATGGAGTTCAAATTGGAAGGGAGGGGGATTTATTTAGCATGTGAGGAAGCCTTTTAAACCATTTTCTCTCCTGACACAGGCCCAATGGAAATTTCCCTTAAGCTGTAAGGGAGAGAGTTCCCATAAGCAGCAAAGAAAGCTTTCCTTACAGGGTGTTGTTGCATGCCACCCCAATCTCTGCGTGGTGTGAGATTGCAGGTATTCCAGGCACATTAACCAGGGTTTGTGTTTCCCTTTGGAAGTGAGGCACAGCAGAGACTGTGGTGTCTTTATGATATATGGGTCACTTACACATACAGTGGACGCTTGGTTTGCAAACGTGATCTGTGCGGGAGGCATGTTCACAACCTGCGTCGTTCGCAACTAGCAGCGCCGCATCTGCGCACGCACAGGTCATGCTTCGGCATGCACAAGCGCTGAAACCCGGAAGTAACCCGTTCCGGGACTTCTGGGTTCGGCGCTGTGCGCAACCCGAAAACGCACAACCTGAAGCGGCCGTAACCCGAGGTATGATTGTATATACAACCTGAGCCTATGATGGAGGGGTTCACAGCATTGACACCCCAAAAGGGTTTTGTTTCTCCCATAGCTGCAACCTTGGATACAAACAGAAATCAACCCTCTCTCCAGCTTTTCTGCCTTTAACAGCCTGCAACTTTTTTTCTATGTGTGTGTGTGTCCCCCCCAGCTAACTACAAATGTTTCAAACTCTGCCTTTGTCTTCTAACTACAGTAACTCCCATTTGCCCCCTGTCACAAAGCCCCTTGTCATTGGCTTTCCTAATAGCTCATCGTCTTCTGTCTGTTCTCCTAATGGTCCATCACCCCAGGCAATTTGCTTATCAGGAAACTGCTTTGGCTTACATTTTACCATTTGCTTAATCAAGGGGTTCAGTGTCTGGCACCCAGAAACTCATAACAGGGTGGTCGTGTCTGAAACACTTAATACAGGGGAGTCCGGCACCCACAGACTCATAACACAGGGCTAATAGCTGGATGTGGTGGTTCATAATTACTGCAGTGGGGCAGCTTCATGTTCTGGCACCGGGGGGGGGGGCGGAGAGCAGATGGGGCGGGGCTGGTGCGCGTCCTGGGGGCCTGGCTTCCTTCGCTAGTGAGTGGGGGGGAAGGGTTCAGACCCCTCCCTGTGTAACTTGATCCTGGTGAAAATCTGCCCCTCTCCTGCAGCAGATAAAAAATAAAATAAAAGAATAAATGATCAAAGAAGCAAATAAACAAATGCAAGTTCAAGTGACACATTTAGCATCGTATTTTAGTTTGGCTCATAACCTCATTTGAAACTTCATCATTTGGATTTTTTTGGGGGGTGGGGGGGGAACCAATTTATCTGAATCCCATGAGCAGAACTCACTGTATTCACTTATTGGCGTAGATTTGCTTTTTTCTGATCTTGGTTAGTCTCACAATAACCCTGTTAGGTTACAAATGTGGAATAGAGACTGAGACTGTGGCTTGGCTGGTGAATGTGCTGACAGCAGCTTTGGACACTGAAAAAAGCTGGGGTAGAGGAAGTGCAAGTCAGTTGTATCTCCTTTTCTTTTGCTTTTTTTGGATGTTTAAAACCAAGGGTATACACTTTTCAACTTTCCAGGGCAGTTCTGGGCCAAAATTCTGAAAGGTGGGAGTGTACTCTTGAAAATTAAGTCAGAAAATTTCTACACAATAAGTACATGTGCTATATACATGAACGCAGTTTGAAAACCACCACTATAACTATTCATATCCATAACTCCAAGCTGAGCGTGCAGAAGAGGCTGATTTAAGTTACTTCCACCAACCTTTAAATCCCTACCCTGCTCCCTTCTACCTGGCCTAAGATGAAGGGCAAAGAGAGGGCAGGTATTTTAAGCATTTCCCCCCACACTTAAGGATGCCACCTTTGTTCTGGCAAAATACGGGGCAGGGCCTTTTGTTTGGCTTTAAACCAGCTCATAATCTCCGTAATTTCTGTTACATCCTATTCCATTTGAATCATTTGCAAATTCATCATTAGGGGGGCACATTTTCCCCCATCTGGTCCTGAAGTGACTTCAAAGCCACTCATTACAATCTGCTGCCTAACAGGATGGCGCCTCTGGAATCTGTCACACATGGACATACACACACACATACACATCAATTTGTAAATCTGTCTGTGCTTGGTTCTCAGAGCTTAAATACATGACCTTTCACACACCCTTTCAAATACATGCATTTGGAGAGGATCCCTAACTTGGCAGAGAGAGGCAAAGACCTGAAATACAGAACAAAACTGTATCAATGCAGGGTGCAGCATATTACATTGAAATACAGGACAATCCTGTAATATAGAAGACAGGTGGCAACCCTATCCACACTGCCCAAAGTTCGCAGCTGGCCCACTACTACCCTGCAAACTTTTTCTAACTGAAAGAAACTGGGACCAAGTTTCCTTTAGGCAGTATGCTTCTGAGTATGAGTTTCTGGAAACCACAGAAGAGGAGAATGCTATTCTGCTCAGGTCCTGCTTGTAGGTTTCTCAAAGGCCTCTGGTGGGCCACTGTGAGAACAGGGTGCTGGGCTAGATGGGCATTTGCCCTGATCCAGGAGGCTGCACTTCTTTTTTGAAATGGGAAGATAAATGAGAATGAATGAGGGAGGCAGGGGAAACAACAGCGAAAGAATGAAAGAGACAGGAAGGAAGAGAAAATGAGGAAGAAATAAAAATGGATGTTCCCTGCTAGTAATTGAGAGGGAGTACAATGGGACACTCCTCAATTTTATTGGGGAATAACCAATAGTTATAGACTGAGACTCCCAAATAAACTAGGTGACTAGGGTTTATCTTCTGTGACAGTGACAAAATGTCTATTGTCCCTGTACAATGTATACAGTATGTAAACAGTACAAGGTTCTGTTTATATTTGTTATGAAGGCTGTTGGCCTACCAAGTTCAATCCCTACAGCCTTGTCTTCTGTTGGCTTAGTTGAGGCCACCTTATGTTGAACTGAACCCTTCAGAAGTCTAGTCATGAAATGAAATAAAAAAATTCCTTCCAGTAGCACCTTAAAGGTAAAGGGACCCCTGACTATTAGGTCCAGTCGCAGACGACTCTGGGGTTGCGGTGCTCATCTCGCTTTATTGGCCGAGGGAGCTGGCATACAGCTTCTGGGTCATGTGGCCAGCATGAATAAGCCGCTTCTGGCGAACCAGAGCAGCACACGGAAACACCGTTTACCTTCCCGCTGGAGCGGTACCTATTTATCTACTTGCTCTTTGACGTGCTTTCGAACTGCAAGGTTGGTGGGAGAGAAGTGCATGCACACTTCTTCAGATACCACACGAAAGCTCATACCAATGACAAACTTAGTTGGTCTCAAGGTGCTACTGGAAGGAATTTTTTTATTTTGTTTTGACTATGTCAGACCAACACGGCTACCTGCCTGTAACTAGTCATGAAATGATTAGTCTTGCTGCGGGCCTTTTGCCTCACTGTGCTTGCCAAATTTTATGCTCTTCTCTGAAGCTGAGACAGTGCATCTTTCTCCTTACAGGGAACAATGCATGAGCTCACCTTGGATAGTTGAAGAAAATGTCAGAAGAAGAACTGCAGCTCACTTGTTCTTACCCTACCGTGTTAATTTTGAACGTCTAAAGCTAATATGAGTCCTTAGTTCTTCTGGCATTTGCAGGTCAATTCACAAAAATACAGTGATCCTGCAGTATACAAATCATACTGTGTTTTCGTTATAGCTGTCTGGCTTCATTTTCCATTATATTATTCTAGTTTTCGACTTGCTTTTAAAAATGATTGCCCCCATCCCAACCAAAGAAATCTTTATATATCAAGTTCTTGCTGTATTCCAGTTTCAGAAACTGTCCCATAATGACCGAGTTCATAAATACCTTTTTGGTTACAGATATGAAATTCCTCCACAAGCCAAATACTTGTCATGAAAAAAAGAAGTTATGAATCTGCTTCCAAATGCATATTCTTCTTCTCAGATTATAGGCCTTGTTGGAACCCATGGTGCCTTCTTTTAGACACTGAAGACAGATTTATCCTGTATGATTTATTTATGTATTTTCCAAGAATATGAAAATAAAATGTTGACTCTCGAAATCTCTAGTGAGCAAGGCTTTTTGGAACATAATGTTAAAAGCTTTCTGCTCTGTCGCAAGACTTTAAGCAGGGCCTCTCTTATTTTAGTTTTTGTACAGCACCTAAGAAAATACAAAGATTTATATTTTGGCTGCAATACTGTGCACAGTTGAGTTGCCATTGTGTTTGATAGAATATATGTTAAAGTATCATTGTGCAGGTTGCAAGCTTTTAAACTAGATTTTAAGAGCACTTCTAAAAATATTATTTTACTGTTTACCATGAAAACATGAATTATCTCTGTAATCCTGCAGTATGAGAAAAAAATCATCTTACATTTAATAATAATAATCAACAGACTATTCTTTCTTTCTGATATAATTAAAATTTGTACTAAGCAGCATCTCCAGAGGCAAATAGTAGCACTGGTGAGGTAGTTTTTAGGAGGAAACTGTCATGTTTAAAGCCCTAAACGGCCTTGGCCCCGTATACTTGAAGGAGCATCTCCACCCCCATCGTTCAGCCCGGACACTGAGGTCCAGCGCTGAGGGCCTTCTGGTGGTTCCCTCACTGTGAGAAGCGAAGTTACAGGGAACCAGGCATAGGGCCTTCTAGGTAGTGGTGCCCCCTCTGTGGAACGCCCTCCCATCAGATGTCAAAGAAATAAACAACTACCTGACATTTAGAAGACATCTGAAGGCAGCCCTGCTTAGGGAAGTTTTTAATGACTGATGTTTTAATGTATTTTTAATCTTTTGTTGGAAGCCTCCCACAGTGGCTGGGGAAACCCAGCCAGATGGGCGGGGTATAAATAATAAATTATTGTTATTAAGCAGAGAAGGGGAAAGACTCTGGGATTGACAAAAAGTAGAAGCATTGGTCTGTGAGAGATGGCTGTTCATTGGGGCATTTCACATGGCAACAACATGCAGGAAGTACTGTATGACTTAACAGATATTTCAAGTGGCCAAATGAACAAAAAACTTCACCCTATTTTCCAAGACGATTTAAGGCTCCTTGTACAACCTTAATGTCTCCATTGCTGTATCATTTATAATTAACCATAATCACTCTTGATATTTAAGTGTTATATAATTTAGAATTAACAAATGTATCTGTGACAATATTGATCCCATATTGATTCCTAGCACAATTTTTTATTGCAATTGAATCAAATTGGCTAACTGAGCTGAACTAAAGCTGTATCAAAAAAAACGCCATCAACTTATGAGAATGCTTTAAAAGAGAATGATCTGTAGAGTCTTTGTTCAAACACTAGATGGCAGCTACAGATTTAGAAATGAGTTCCGCAAATCCAATCTACATTGTTTTTCTTCTGTAAAATCTGATATTTCTCAATGGGAATACGTATTTATCTGAGTCAGACATTGGTGGCTGCCTGAATTAGGGCAGTTCTTCCTTTGTTCAGTCATCATGATTGGTAACTTGTCTTGAAACACAATTCCAGTAATATGGGGAAGGAATGGGCCAGGTTGTCTAGAGTACCTGTCCAGTGTGCACAACTGCACACAAATTTGTTCATTTACATTTATTTAAAACGTTTATACCCTGCCTTTCCTCAGCAATAACGATTTAAAAAACAGTTTGACAATAACAAAATAAAGCAGCCATAAAACATTAAAATGGAGGAAAAGGATAAAAAAATACAACTATCAAAAATAATTTCAGCATAATTTATGGTCCAAAAGCCTTCCTAAAAAGGCTGCTTTTTAAACAGCGTACAGAAGGGTATGGGACAGTGCTCCGTCAGGAGACAAAGCCAGGCTGTAGCCATTGCAAAGGCTCTTTCCTTGGTCCCAGCTCGGTGTATGAGACACATAGGATGGTGTAATCATTTAAGTTGTGAGGGACCCAGGTGGTGCTGCAGTCTAAACCACTGAGCCCCTTGGGCTTCCTGATTAGAAGGTCAGCACTTCAAATCCACGTGATGGGGTCAGCTCCCATTGCTCTGTCCCAGCTTCTGACCGCCTAGCAGTTCGAAAGCACACCAGAGCAAGTAGATAAATAGGCACCACTGTGGTTGGAAGGTAAATGTCGTATCCGTGTGCTCTATAAGTTAATCAACATCTTTAATTTCTTAGCTAAATAATGCCTTCATACCGAGGTTATGAATAGAAAGAGGGTTTTCAGGAACAAAGAGCTGAGAAAACAGACGGATACATCTGAGAGTTTATGCCAATATGAAAATTGAGGGCACCTGAAAACTGTAGTTTGTGTTTGTGTGGACCAATTTCCAGAGTAGAGTATGAAATACCTGGACAACTAAAATGAAGGTGATGATAGCCAAAACTATTCTAACCTTTCCAAATGTTTCTAGCATCTGTTGTGCATTTGATTAGAGCACAAAGGTGTACAATAGATGAAGAGTAGAGCGTCTGATTCCCAGAAAGCTGCAGGATGGGGCACTGACATGCATCTAGGTCACTAGGTGGAGCATCATAAGAGCTACATCCATATGAAGGGCTTGATTCATACCTGGAGGAAGACAGTATGCAAGGAGGCTTCTAGGCTCTTTGCATTCTTGATTGAATCTCAAAGCCAGGATGGATAATAACTTAATTATGAATTGAATTGGGGGGATTGCCATCTCTACTTACTGTATTTATTTTATTTACTGAAGTAATGAAAAACCGTTTTTATTTATCTTTCAAAAGAGTATGTTCCGAGGAAATGATATAGCAGTTGGGTGGAGATCTTTTGTTTCGATGCCAGACATATGGTCTGTTTCCTGTGCAGGATAAACATAAATTTCTAACTGGCTAATAAGGGTGGATTTGAATATAAATTGCACATGCCTAGGCATGGTATTAGGTAGGTATGCCATGATGCATGTGGATTTGTATAGATCACAGGTGCCGTCCCCACTGTTTTTCTAGAGAACAACAAGGTACCTGGGCAGATTACCTGGGCAAGTTCAATGCATGTGGAAAGATGCTTTAGCAGCACAGATCATCTAGGATACCATGCATCAAGACATAAAGCAACTTGTGTTCTGCATTACAGACAAACTATCAAGAAATGAATCCAGTGCTTCCCCCTAATGGAGAGATTTAATAGATGATTGATTTTTCAGGCTGATTTCCCAGCCAATTTGGTATGCAGGAACCCACAGTGGTTGACAACTGCCTGCCAAGGCAGATTTGAAACTAGTGATTCTGCAAAATTGGACTTTTCTGTCTGTACACAGCATTTGTTACATACAGGCAAGCCTCCCTTATTGCCCCAAGAAGCAGCTTTTAGCTTTTCTGCATTTGGCAATGCAGAGTAACGAGGTGGATTTTCTTTAATTTTCCCTGAGCCAGTCTTTTCTATCAGTGCTTTCATATTTTGCCCACCTTTCGTATATCACTAAAAACAACCTGTGGTTGCGGGCTCTAACTCTATGGAAACGAAAAATGTGGTGTTTGTATTGTACCAAAGTAGACAGACATAATTATACATAATATTAAGTATAGTCAATGTGATATACAGAATGGATTGGATCCAGAGATGTGCTGTGCGAGCAGAAAGCAATTTCCACTTGAGCAATATTGTCCTGCCAAATTCTCCTGATTTCCCTGTCCCACTTCGTTCCACCCTTCCCCTTGCCATTCCAGGCTTTAAAGGAGCCAAGAGGGCTGTAGCGGTGGGCAAGCAGCCAGGAAGGCCAGCGAGGAGCAAAGTCTTTCGCTTGCTCATATTTAGATCCAATCCAAAGAGTAATTCAACTACATCAAAATACTGTAGTTGCTTCCTCCTCCACCACCACAACAACTCTGCCAGTCACTCCAGTATATCTTCATGGTAGAGATTTAGCTTGAGCTGTGTGACGACCCGTGTCCCACTCTCTCCTACTATCACTGCGACACAGGAATCCAGAGGGGAAAACACCCACCCTCTGATCCTGCCGCCTCAAAAATCAACCCCTTTTACTGATGGGTTTCTTAGTAAGGAGAGCCTTCCAGCTTGCGTGACCTGGTACCTTAAGAAACTCTAAGCTGTCCCACGGAATAACCCCTTTGCCTCCAGTAAAGGGTCTCCCTCAGTTGGATTCCCCCACTGTAGAAGTTTGCCCTAGGCACTCTGGCAACTTCTTGGCACCTCAGGTTACCCTTCTAAGCCTCCTCCGTGTAACTTCAGGACACAAACCACCGCCTCCCTGCCTGAGGTGAGTTTGGCCCTCTCTTGAGTCACCACGGCTGTGAGTCCTGGTACCTCGCTGGAAAAATACAGACGGACCTCTTGTTGGCAAAAACAGAGATGAAGTTTTATTGTGTTAAAAACATAAGTGATTCTTTAACGTGTCATTTATTAATTAGCTTTGTTCCAGTTGTACAAAATAAACTCAGTCAAACATTTAACTTTAAGTTTTCCTAGCCTCTTAACTGTCTTCATACAAGCCACCTCATAACATCACACCACACCTTCCTCCCTCTCCCTCCTAACTGACCAAACCGACTCTCCCTCCTTTCAAACCTGGCACAGTCCCGCCCCCATCAGAGTTCTATGCCAGTCAGGCTGGAGGTGGGTTAACTCTTTGCCAGCCGGGCAGAAATAAACATTTTAAAAGTGCTTCAATTTGTCACATATCTCCCCCACCACAAAGACATTGCGTCGGCTTGCTCTTAACTAACTAGAGCAATGCCAAAGCAATGGGCTTGGGGTTAAAAATACTTCAATGCATTCTATAACATTCATATTACAAAGTCAACTAAATTAACATCTCATAAACTTGTACACAGATAAACCATGTTTGGCATGTGTCAGACTATAATGCCTAAGCACAAATGTTCTGCTAGGGTTATTACCGTTTCATATAATACTTTGCACCATCCTATACCTCTCAAAAATACCTGGATAAGGCGTCCGCTATGATGTTTTCCTTCCCACTTATGTGCTTACCCTGTGTCTATTACATGAGTTGCTAGGCTGGTCCTCCCTGGGATGTTTGAGAAGATCTGGGCAAACTGAGCAAGGACTATTTTTAACTGCTCCTTTTTCTCTGGGGTCAGACTTTCATCGAATGACACCTCTGCTAGAGTTGTGCCATTCCTCAGCTCTCCCCACCCAGTTAAATGAATTCCTTGGGCCATCTTCCCCTTTACTTGTAACACCAACTTATTTCTGTCAAAATAAGGCTTAAGTAAATTTACATGAAAATTTTTACATCGGTTCCCTTCCCCATCTAACTCTACCAAATAGTTCACCGCTGATATCCTCTCGACCACTTTGAAGGGACCGTCCCACGACATCTCCAACTTCTTCCGACGTCTTGTTCTTAACACGAGCACACTGTCACCGGGCTGGAAAGTTCTGTCTCTTGCGTGTGCATCATACCACTGCTTCTGTCGATGCTGTGCCTGCTGCAAGTTGTGAGCAGCTTGCTCCCGTAGCTCTTGAAGGTCGCTCTGCAGCTCCTGTAGATACGTCACAACATCAGGGCTGTCGATCTGCTCCTCCCCCGACCACGCTGCTTTCATCAAGTCTAGGGGTCCTCGTGGCTGTCGTCCAAATAGGAGTTCAAAAGGACTGAACCCTGTGCTCTCCTGCGGCACTTCGCGATAACCAAATAGGAAGTGTTGCAGCCTCTCATCCCAGTCGTTAGGATGATTGATGGAATAGGTTTTTAGCATCCGGCTCAGGGTCGAATTAAATTTCTCCGTCAAGCCATTCGACTGCGGATGATAAGCCGTAGTTTTAACATGCTTAACCCCACAAAGAGTTAAAAGCTCTTCCATGGTCTTGGACGTGAAGGATGTCCCTAAATCAGTTATAATTTCCTTGGGGAATCCCAGCCTTAAGAACACCGACATGAGGGCTTTTGCTACAGTCTTTGAGTCAATGTCCTTTAGAGGTATTGCTTCTGGATAGCGCGTAGCATAATCCACTAGGCATAAAATAAACTTATTCCCCCTTTTTGTAACTCTGGAGATAGGCCCGAGGATGTCCACTCCTACTCTGGAAAAGGGCTCAGTAATTACGGGAATAGACTGTAACAAGCCTCGCGTTTTGTCCGCTCTTTTGCCTGCTTTTTGGCAGATCACACAGGACTTGCAATACTCTTTGATGTCTTTGCCCATCCCAGGCCAGTAAAATCTTGCTTGGATTCTATCACTAGTCTTTCTAATGCCTAGATGCGCTGCTGAGGGTGCGTCGTGTGCCATTTGTAGCACTTGCAACCGGTAAGTTCTTGGCAACACTAACTGTTTCTTCCTTTCCCAAACAGCAGCAGTTTTCCTCCTCCTAGAAATTCTATACAATCTTCCCTCAATGGTGGTAAATAAGCAGGGGTTCTCCACAGTTACTTCTGCAGTAGGACTTTGTGCTTTACCCCACAGCTCTTTTATAGTTTCATCCTCTTTTTGATCACTCAAGAATTGGGCACCGTGCTCCTGGACCACTGGCACGCTAATCAGCCCTTCATCCTCACCAGGCTCTATGGGTGACTCTATAACTGCAGGAGGATTACTCTCAGTGACTTGAGACTGTGACCTAGTTATCACTTGAATACGGTGCTTCTGACTAGCTAGGTCATTCCCTATTAAAAAGGGTACCTCCAATTCATTTAGGATTCCTACTCTCCACTTGCCACAAAATCCTTTGTAGGTAATATCAACTTCAGCTAATGGTACTTCAAAATGTGGGCCCCATATGCCTTTTAAACTATAGGACTGACCCTTGAGGTACTGCTCCTTTGGAACAAATTGTGATTTGACAAGTGAGACTTCTGCTCCTGTGTCCCTCAAACCTAAAAAAGACTGACCATTTAATTCAATTGGCTCCATGTAATCTTGGTTGCACTCCTGCTCAGCCCTCCAGACCTGTAAGACCTTAGAAGTAGTCTCAGCTGAACTGTCTGCTTTCTCTGAGCCTTCTGTCTGAGGCGAGCTATTTTCCTGTGACTGCATTACCAGTTTTACTTGTTTAGCTGCAGTAGGTGTAGTTTGCGACTTAACCAGCAGGGGGCACCTGGCACGTACATGGCCCTCACGATTACAGAAAAAACAAGTGATTTTCTTAGACCCTGTCTTGTCAGAAACTGATTCCCTGACAGGAAAATTTTCTTGCCTGTCTTTATTTTCTCTGTTTCTCCATGGAGTACCCTTCTGTGAGTGTTTTGGGAATGCTATTTCATTGAAATCTCCTTGTAGTTCGTCTAAGACCTCAGCAACCTGTGCCACAGTTTTCAGTTTTTTATCCCTCAAGAACCAACGTAAATTGCTAGGGATTTGCTTAAAAAATTGTTCTAAACAAATTAATTGTTTTAACTCATCAAAGTCCTTCACTCCACTCCCTTGAATCCATCTGTCAAGTAATTTATCTAAGCGGCTAGCTAGTTGGGCATAAGTCTCTTTATGTTCCTTTTTTGCCTCACGAAAAGCCTTTCTGCTTTGTTCAGCCGTGAGTCCACATCGAACCCTGACCCTTTGCTTAAATACTTGGTAACTTGACAGCTCTTCTTCCCTCAGGTCAGCATAAATTTCACTTAGTATCCCACAAATTTGAGGTCTTAAATAAAGCATCCAGTTCTCCTCAGGTATTTGAAATTCCACACAAACGCGTTCGAAGGTAAATAGAAACGATTCGACATTATCGTCTTTTCCAAATTTGGGGAACCTTTTTAAATTAATTGCGGTACTATCATTGTTAACTGGGCTACTAGTTAATTCTGATCGCAAACGTATCTCTTCAAGCTTCATTCTGTCCTGTTCTAATTGAACCCTTAACCTCTCGGACTGCATTCTCTCCTCAGCTTCCATTCGAGCTTTTTCCCTCTCACTTTCAGCTTCAATCCTAGCTCTTTCTCTCTCACTTTCAATTCTAGCTTTTTCCCTCTCACTTTCAGCTTCAATTCTAGCTTTTTCTCTCTCACTTTCAATTCTAGCTTTTTCCCTCTCACTTTCAGCTTCAATCCTAGCTTTTTCTCTCTCACTTTCAATTCTAGCTTTTTCCCTCTCACTTTCAGCTGCTATCTTTTCCCTCTCAGCTTCAATTCGGGCCATCTCAATTCGTAGTTTCATCAGTTCTACCTCAGAACCTGGGCTTCCCTCAGCCCCTTCCGTTCTTTCATCTCCTTTTGCCTCTCTGGGTTTTCTTACGTGAGTCATTTTCCTCACAGGAAAATCCTGACAGACTCAAACCAAACTAGGCGCGTGAGCTTTGAATTTCGATCACGACGCTGCCACCAAAAATGTGACGACCCGTGTCCCACTCTCTCCTACTATCACTGCGACACAGGAATCCAGAGGGGAAAACACCCACCCTCTGATCCTGCCGCCTCAAAAATCAACCCCTTTTACTGATGGGTTTCTTAGTAAGGAGAGCCTTCCAGCTTGCGTGACCTGGTACCTTAAGAAACTCTAAGCTGTCCCACGGAATAACCCCTTTGCCTCCAGTAAAGGGTCTCCCTCAGTTGGATTCCCCCACTGTAGAAGTTTGCCCTAGGCACTCTGGCAACTTCTTGGCACCTCAGGTTACCCTTCTAAGCCTCCTCCGTGTAACTTCAGGACACAAACCACCGCCTCCCTGCCTGAGGTGAGTTTGGCCCTCTCTTGAGTCACCACGGCTGTGAGTCCTGGTACCTCGCTGGAAAAATACAGACGGACCTCTTGTTGGCAAAAACAGAGATGAAGTTTTATTGTGTTAAAAACATAAGTGATTCTTTAACGTGTCATTTATTAATTAGCTTTGTTCCAGTTGTACAAAATAAACTCAGTCAAACATTTAACTTTAAGTTTTCCTAGCCTCTTAACTGTCTTCATACAAGCCACCTCATAACATCACACCACACCTTCCTCCCTCTCCCTCCTAACTGACCAAACCGACTCTCCCTCCTTTCAAACCTGGCACAGTCCCGCCCCCATCAGAGTTCTATGCCAGTCAGGCTGGAGGTGGGTTAACTCTTTGCCAGCCGGGCAGAAATAAACATTTTAAAAGTGCTTCAATTTGTCACAAGCTGTGTTTAGGAATCTCTTATTTATACTGAGGCTTCACTCATCCTGGAAAACAGAGATTTATTTGAAGGTATTTCCTCCAGCATTATCTGGTTTAAACCTTGCTGTAAATGCCAGCATCTTTATTCTTATGCGTGTCTGGCTTTATAAAATCAAGGAGTGTGTGCACATAGCAGAGAACTTCAACTTTTTCACATGGGTGATAGATTTGTACTGTCTTAAGTGACAAGCTGAAAGGCCTGCTCCATCCCCAAAATCAAAACGACCAACTTTTCAAAACAGAAGTAACTTAGTTTAACTGTTTGATTACATAAGTGGATATTGAATATTATTGCTGTTAAACTTTAGAAGTTCTCTAAGGCTCCTAGAGACTTTGATATCTACAAAGGAGACCTGAGAGATCAACGTCTAATTTTAACCAGACAAAAGAAACTGTCTTCAATTAGAAATGCCATCTTTTATGTGCCTTATTATTTAATAATAATTTCTTTCATGTTGGAATTGGTTAGTATGGGTATTATAAAATTAAAGTATGTGGCCAATCCAGTGTTTTCCTCTTTGGCTGAAATCAGAGGGGGGGGGGAATCGGTCTTTCCACAAATGAGATTTTTAGATAGCGTAAACTGAATTAATCTTTGTAAAGGACATTCTAGAAGTTATCTCAAAAGCAAGCCAATTTGTATGTAGAAGGTCATTGTCTTGTTTTTCTCCCCTTGAAGCAGACCTTTCATCTCCTTGGTGGATAGATAGGTTCTAAGAAAAATTAAAAGAGGCAAGATGTTCTCTCTGCGAAAATAAAATACTGAAAAAGTTTTTTTTGGGGGGGGGGGGCTAAAACAAAACTCTTGAAACCTGTAACCAAACAAATAATTAGTTTGTGAAACAAATTCTACTAAAGCCCTTTCCAACTTATTTTTTTAACTATTTAGCTCAGGTGTTTAGATTGCTCTGGCATTTTTCAGCGCCAGCCCTTTAAATATTCCTTTAATATTAATACCCATTTAATGGATAAGTTAATAGACTACTTCTAACTATTTTGAGAGTTAGAGACCAGTAGGGAGCTAATACAGATGATTGTATTAGTCCACTCTAATGGTTGTATAAGGAGGCATCCACTTTTATTTGCATGTTGAAAAAAGCTGGAGCATAACATTACTTGGTCATGATTTGATCTGATACCCAATTTGTGGTCTTACCTACATAGAAATCCTGAAAGTGAAACCTTCATGTCTTACACTGTGCCTTTTGGCCATGTGGGCAATAGGACTTCTACGGCTCTGGTTTCAGCTATGGACCCAGCATGGGCTCATCCTAGATTTGTTTGAGTTTGGGACTGGAGGAACCGAAGGAGCATAAAAGGCAACATAGCTTTGGGGCCACAGTAGCAATATTACCAGTTTCCATAGCAATGGATTGCCCATCAATTTGTGGCAGGTTTATCTTGGAAATAGTTTATTTTTTATTTTATTTATTGTATTTTTATTTGTATACTTTTATTTAAAAAGCAATACAACTTAAATCCCTCAAACCAGCTCATCTGTTCCAAACAACAGTGTTTTAGTATTCAAGCAATGAGATAAATAACCTTTTGAATGCCTGGTGTATGCTTGTGTGTCACCTCCATAACTCTGATATTTTATTTTTTTATTAAAACAACAACAACAACAACAACAACAACAACAACAACAACAACTCTCTCTCTCTCTCTCTCTCTCTCTCTCTCTCTCTCTCTCTGCTTTACTTGAAGGCTAGGAAATAGTTGCTGGATTAAATATATTCTCATACGTTTCCCTTTATAAACAATGGTATAAAGCTAAACTTTCAGATGAAAGATGAGTTTGAGCTTTTGCATGTAATTTGGAAAGCCCCTTCATTATTGTTGATTGTTTACCTTTTTTCATTTTACATTAATTTGAAGTGTCAGCCTATAAACATTGCAGTCTTTGGAAACAGCCTTGTTTGTGAAACAAATTCCTACACATTTGTGGTTTTATAATTATTTTCTGCTTATGAATTCCAAAGGAGTAATCACATTAGTCCACAAGCAACAAGACACACTTGTAGTATTGGGCCCAACTCCTGTCAAGTTGGGAGTGAAGCAGAGGCAGAGATGACGGAAGGGAAACAAGTCCATGAAGGCCAGAGTCTCCCAGTTGCTCAGGCCAGCAAGCAGCCCACACCTGGAAGCCTTTATAAGGGCCAGGGGAGAAGAGGTTTGAATTGCTAATCTGGCTGGTCCCCCTGTACGGTAGTTCACACCTTCAAACACAAACACAAGAGGACCCAGGTTCAATGCCCCCTGCATGGGAACATTCTCTGTTGAGTAGAAGAACTGAGGAAGTAGAGCAAGAAGGATACCCTAAGCAACCTATATGCAGCTGAAGTAGGATGTGGATCAGGCATTACTGGTTATTTTCCCACAGGTTTTGGTAGAAAATGCCCCAGTTCTCAATGAAGTTGGCTGTTATGGATGGAAATTCATCCACAATAAACCGCCTGCTCTCTAATGTGCCTCTCATGTTTCTGGCTGTAGATGTCAAGGATTAGATGTGTCTTTTCTGAAGCTTTTATGATATATTATACATCGATCAGCATTAGTGCTGGCTGACATTCTGTCTTGTTTCCTTTTTTTATGTCTTTCTAACAAAGTGAATACAAATGTCTGTTTCCCCCGAAACAACACCCCCCCCCCAAATGATTTTAATTGGAAACTTAATGAATGAGAAACTGGCACAAAAAGTTGTAATTGGAGAAATAAACTAAGTTATCCTTTAGTCTCTTTCCATCATACTGTTTGGAGCCTTGGATAGTTGTTCTTTGGCTATTTTCAAACATCACAATTCAAAGTGGCTCCAGTGGTAAACACAGGCTTACTTTGGCATTCCTATAGCCCGTCATTTGCTCCAGGGTGAGTGATCTCAAGCAACTAATGCATGGATGTTAATCAATCAAAATATGTTTTACTTTTATGGCAGAAGGAACACATGACTTGTTTCCAATACCGTTTGGGATATAGATGCTTCATGTCTGTAATGCTTTTATCTGATCAGCTTGGTGAAATCCAGTTTGCGTGTTCAGGGCCGTCTTAAGCATATCTGGCGCCCTGGCACGAAGATCCCTCCGGCGTGCCCCCCCCCATGTTTCCCAGCACGGCTGTCTGGCGGGTGTAGCGCAGCTGCCGCAGGCGCAGAAGCATGGCGCCCCCCTGGTGGCCCGACACCCTGCGCCTCCCAGCCTTGCTGTAGGGCCGACCCTATGCGTGTTTAGACCTTTAAACCTCCCCCTATAAATAAATTCAGACAAGACTCAAATTTTGGGTTTGTTTTTGGCAGAATTTAGGCCACAATTTTATTGATTACATCAGGTGAGTGGTTGCATAGGCTCTGGTTTGACTAGCTCCCTGCACCGTTGCAGGTAGTGCTGACTCAGTGCACCAACATAGGTCAGCCTGGAATACCCTTCACATAGGGATGGTGAGAGCATTCCCCCATCCCTATCACCTGAACCAGAGCCTATCTGCAACCTTACAAGTTGTGACAATTTGCTACGTGGCAGGCGAAACCAAAGTGGCACCAGCCAATCTGCCAAGTGGGGAAAATTCCTGCTGTGCCCCTGTCCCAATGACAGACGACACACGACGGTCAAGGTCAAGCGTGCAAGCCCTAAGAGTAGGGAGAGGTGGGCGGATGTTCTGATGCACTGACCAAAAGAGGAAGCTCTGAGTCATGTGAATGGGCATATTTAGGTCCCTTGATCGGTTTGGCTAGCGTCCCATTGGCCTGATTAACCCAGCATCAAGGGACCTACCAATAGAGTGTTGTGGCTATCCAATTGTACCCACCCACAACACAGGGTTCGGTTGCCAGGTCGCACCACAACACGTGCCCTCTTTGAGGGAGGACACAATCTCCATGAAAGACCAGAAACAAATTCCAATTACCCGAATTGGGGGCACATTGTGAGTGACTCTCCTTGGCTTCCATTCAGGAATCTAGTGAATCCGCATATTATACAAGCCTTAAAATAAAATAAAAAATTTCTATCTCTTGTTGCAAAGCAAAGCTTAAAAGGTCCATGTGATGTTTGTGTCAAAGTTATGAAAAAGAGAGCGAATATTTGGAATGGTAGGCCTCAAAACATGTAAAACCATAATTTCTTTTGCAATGCACCCAAAAGCACGTGTCTGCATCATTACAGAGCAGATGAGCAACTTTTTAAAATTAATGTGTGAAGTAGCCTCAATGGTTAATAGCCCTCTCTTGCCAATGTTCTGATGTATTCACAGAGTTTGATGTATTCACAGAGTTTTAATTAATTTTTATAGTTCCATCTTAATTAATTTTTATAGTTCCATCTTAAGTCTCTGTGAACATTCTCTCTCTCTCTGCTGGAAAATACCACATTTCCTTTTTTTTTTATGTTGACTTTTCTTATCTTTTTCTTTTACCCCCTTAGGAAGATGTTGCAATGAAATCGGAAGAGCGGGCAAACGAAATTCAGCGGCTTGAGCAGACCATACAGGACCTGAAAACAAAAATTGCAGAGTTAGAGAAACAGTTTCCTGCAGCAGAGGTGCTGATTTCTAGTAGTGGTCAGTGGAATGAGAGTGCACAGCCAACACCTGAAGGATTCTCTAATGCAGCTCTGCAAGAACATACATTAGGTGCCCTTCCCAAAACTATAATTACAAAATCTGTGCAGACTTCACCAACAGATGATTGTTTAACACACACAATGCCTTCAGCCAACACACTGCCACAAGCACCTCTGCACCTCAAAGGGGATCAACATCAAGGGCCAACTCACCCATTGCCAACACTTGAACCACAACCCACCTTTTGCTCTGAAGTATCTTTAGTCCTGTCTCCAAAACGGATTTCAGTACAGTTGGATGCTGCCCAGGAAAAACTAACTACGTCACAACCTTCAGGACCTGATGCTCATTTGTCGTCACCTTTGTGTCAAGAGGAATTGGTATCATCAGCTTCCCACCCAGCTCTAAGCACTGAAAGTATTACTTGCAGTGAACATTCCCCTTCCTTATCCTCTCATCCCACTTCTGGCTTCCCCCCTGGACTTTCTGCTTCCCTGCCTGGAGCAGGAGACTTATTTTTAACTTCATCCACATCTAGTTCATGTGTACTGTCTTCGTCGTCCCTACCTGCCTCAGGGTATTCCCTGTCTTTGCCTCCTCCTGCCCCACCGTTACCTGTTGAAGGGATTCCTCCTCCACCACCTCTGCCTGGAATGGACATGCCTCCACCTGCTCCTCCTTTGTCTTTTGCAAGCATCCCTCCTCCACCTCCTTTGCCTGGAGCTGGAATGCCTACAAGCATCCCACCTCCACCACCTCTTCCTGGAAGGGAAATGATACCTGCTCCCCCACCTTTGCCAGACATTGGAGTGCCACCACCTCCACCTTTGCCAGGCATGATGGGACCTCCTCCTCCACCACCTCTACCAGGGATGGGAGTGCCACTACCTCCGCCTTTGCCAGGCATAGTGGCACCTCTCCCTCCGCCTCCCCCACCTTTGCCAGGCATGGTGGCACCTCCTCCTCCACCACCTCTACCAGGGATGGGAGTGCCACCACCTCCACCTTTGCCAGGCATGACGGGACCTCCTCCACCACCACCTCTACCAGGAACAGGAGTGCCACCACCTCCACCTTTGCCAGGCATGGTGGCACCTCCCCCTCCGCCTCCCCCACCTTTGCCTGGTGCAGGAGCTCCGCCTCCTCCACCACCACCGTTGCCTGGTATGGGTGTGCCACCTCCTCCACCTGCTGGCCTTCCACAGCTTCCTGGGTTTCTTCCCCCTCCCTTGCCAGCTGGTTTATTTGTAATGGGGATGAACCAGGAAAAAGGTAGCAGGAAACATGCAATAGAACCTTCTCGACCAATGAAGCCTCTTTATTGGACAAGAATTCAGCTTCATAATAAAAGGTAACAAACAGGTCAGAAATGTTTGGTTGGTAGCTTTTGCAATCAGATCATGTTATACTAAGAACTGAAAAAAGTCACACACACCCCCACCCCGACATTATATACTGAGAAAACATGTTTTATAATGCTTAATTTTTTGTGCTTGTTTTTATGTGCTTTGAGAGAATGTTAGGAAGAAGTGTTTTGCTGTGACAGTAAAAGTTACCAGGTGGCATAGACCATATTTGGCTTGGTAGAACACTAATAATTCCCAGGACAGCAATGTGTATTATCTTGGATTCTGAATCTAATGTAACTATAACATATCTGTTTCATGCAAACTGCAATTTCTCGTGGAGCTTTCAAAGATGATATCTTGGGTGGCCAATTCATACACATGTGGCAAATGCCACTGAATGCCCTTGGTGCTATCATTTGGCACATGTTCCTGTATCCACAACCTCATGGAGAAAATCTCTTCATATGTACATGGCCACACAGGATTGCAGCCATTCCTGTGATTATGGCAGACGAAATATATCATCATGTTGGCAGGAAGTGGTCCAGTATAGGTATGAGAGTAATTCAGTTGCATGAGCAACCTGGACAAATTGTGGGAATACAAAATTGCAGTCACATGTATAAACTAGCCCTGCAGTTCTTGTATTACGGCATGGGTGAGGATGATGGAATACTATAAGTCCCATCATTCTTGACCATGGACCATGCTTGTTGGTACTGATTGGAGTTCGAGTCCACCAATTTCAGGTGGGTTAAAAGTTCCCCACCTCTGCAAAGCAGAGTATAATGCACGTACTTGGAGGCACACACTTTATTATGGTTCTGTCTGCATTGAAAACAGGTTCCAGAACTGGGTTCTATCAGGAAAATACAGGCACGAAGAGAAATATTTGGGGATATTGAAGAGTGGCTGTGAAAGAGGTTTTCTAGTCTGTAATGTGGATCAAAAAGGCTGCTGTTGCAGTGCATTGTCATCTCTGGTGCGGCTGTGGGGATGGAGTTCAGAATGTTTCGTGGAATTATTTTCATGTATTTTTCCTCTGAGCAACAGAAAACTAAACTGAGGTTCTTTGTGTGGTTTTTCTGCTTGTGTCCACTACTGTGTGCATCATACCTTTCCCCACTTCTCATACCTTCTAATAGACTCCCCTGTAGTCAAGTAGGGAGAGAAGAGTTAGTTGATTCAGATTCTCTCTTATTAAGAGAAAAGAAACAATACAATCTGTCCTCACAGTGCAAATCCATTTCAAATATGAACCAAAGGCAGCATAAGCTGTGCACTGACTTATGAAGTCTGTGCCAAAATTTTGAAGTCTTCGCAATAGTTCTAGTAACAAAAAATTGCCCTGTGTAAACATTATGCTAGGTTTTGTGAAAGTGTTTTCTTTTCATTCTTCTCCTTGCTTGCCTTTTCAGCTTAATTAAACTTATTGTTAATCTGCAAATACTTGTTTTCCAGATCCTCTCGCCTTTCTTGACTACTGACATAGTGACTTTGATCAGAAACCTTCAGATAGAAATCTAATAATCCTTAAATTATGGCCTGCATATCTCTATTTTTGTTTCTCTATGAAACCAGTTCCCTACTAAAACGTATGTTTTACAGAAAATTTGCAGCTTACTTTAATATGGAAAATAGGGATGTTTAGTATTTCAGTATTTCATCTTGAAAAGTCCAGTTTTAACTAGAAGAAAAAGAATGCTACTTTCAGCAGCTTAAATTATTTATCATCTGTCGTCATTCTACCATTTTGTGATCCTTTAGTCTGACATTGTCCTACATAGGTCTTTTGCTTAACTTTAGAGATACTAGTGCTTCACTTGTGTGGGAGAAAATTGAAGAGCCTTCCATAGATTATCACGAATTTGAAGAACTGTTTTCTAAGACAGCTGTTAAAGAGAGGAAGAAACCCATTTCGGACACCATCACAAAGACAAAGAACAAACAAGTGAGTACCCTCTTGTAATCTTTCTTTGGTGAACAATCCTTTTGTAGGAATGACAACATCAAATGGGGGGCGACTTTTGCGTGGTTGCGCAGGAGCCCCTGATCCCATAGGGTGACTCCCTGGTAGTTCGGGGCTGGCACCGCCTTCCCAGGTAGGATGCCAGGGGTCTCCGCCTACCCCAGCCCAGCGTCCAGTCCTGCCTGGGGAGGTGTTGCCAGGGGATGGCCAGGTAAGGGGAGGGACTTTCCTTTTTTTTTTTTTATTTTTTTTTTAAACATACTTTTTATTAATTTTACAAAATACAAAAAAACAAAAAAACGGTACATACTTAAACCCCTTTTCCACCTCCTTCCTACCCACCCACATGGGTCCTCCCCTGCCACAGAAGTATCCCATGTTTGTGAACAGTCAGAAATGGTCCATTTTATGCTTGGATTTCTGTCCTCCTCCCCCTCCCCTGACCCCAAAGCCCCCCCCTGCCACCAGGGAGCTCCAGCAAACCAGGGCAGTACGCAGGAGGACATCCATCCAACCATCTATTGTTATACCAAAAAAAGAGAAAAATAGAAATAGGAAAAAAAGGGGAAAAAGAAAGGGCGAAGAAAAAAAAGAAAAAGAAAAAAACAATACAAAACAGAAAAATTTTTCTTGCATTCATAGTTGAAAAACCATATTTTATGGGCTTCCCCTCCCCCCCTTCCCCGGTTTTCATCCCTTTTTTATCATCTGCAACAGTTTCTTACTTTATAAAAATACACCTTTGTATCTTATACAACTTATAAATCAATTGTTAACATTTTCATCTAATATTCAAATCACTGAAAATTCAAACTCCCATTTTCTCTTCCCGTGCCTAATTTTTTTTCTCCCTCTATAAGCCTCCATATTTTCACATTTTCCAAAATCCATTCACTTTTAAAACTATAACTATTCTCAATTTAACCTTACATCCCCGATTACCGGCTCCACCCCCCCCAATCCAGCAAATTCCAAAATCAGCAGACCAGTTATAAACCTGTTAATCCATCCTTATAATCACAACATCACTTTCCCTTCACCCCACCCCCTGTTTACAGTCTCTTGCCATCCAGGTCACCATACAGGACCCCTGAATTTCTTCTCTTCTCTGCATATTTTTTCCTTCTTCCCTGTGGGCGTTCTGGAGTTCCAATAATACCAATCGTGCCCCCCTCAAAGACAGGGCACTCCATCCAACTTTTTGTAGAGTAGAGTCATCATTTTTTTCATGGTGTGTTTCATTTTGTGTTGAATCATCACAGTCCTCATCTTCATCTTTTCCTTCCCCATCATTGTCATTCTCACATTGCTCTTTTTCAGTGTCAAAAGCTTCATCTCCTAGAAAATCATATTCCGCCATCACCTCCTGAAATTTCTGCTGTAACTCCTGTCGTCGTGTCTCCTCTTGACATAACTCTATTCTTGTTTCCCACATTAAGGTCAAAACAGACCGCTGGAACTCAGGGGAACACTTTTTTGTTGACATATTTCAGTCCTGCCAAGGTCAAAACTTATCACGTGGGGTGGAATATGATCACAGTTTATTTTCTCGACTCCATTTTAACAAGCTGGCTGCATTCTTCAAGTCTTGTTAACAATAAAGTTCGAACTCACATTTCACAAGCACTTAAGCCAAAAAAGAAATTCCACAAAGTCCAGAAATACAAAGTGAAGTAAAAATTGACTTATAAATCCTGATCAACTCACTGAATTGCCTAGGCTGCCGGCTCCCGAGGGAAAGAAAGGTTTTTCTTAGGCTTTACCTCATTGCTGCAGGGCAGTCATAAACCACAGTCTCTCTCCCCTTTTCACCCTGCATCAAAGGGGATATTCTCTTTGATGCCTTTGAGGGATCCTTTTGAATTACAAATCTTCTGTTTATGGCTTCGGGTTTCTATTTACTGTCTCTTTGTTGCCGTGGGGGGGGGTGGCTTCCTTTTTTCTCCCCTCTCTCCCAGACCAAATTGTTTTATAATCCAAATCGTGAGGTTACTTACAGTCTTTTCCAATCGTTTTATTTTCGGAAGAATCCAGCGCTCTCCGCCTTCGGCTTGAAGCTTCTCCCTGCTAGAATAACGTTGCCGCTCAAAATGGCCCCCGCGACTTCTACCCTCCTCGCTCCGGAGCTCTTATTAGAGCTAACCGAAGAGTTGGGGAGTCCGGATTGGGTCTGTGCCGAGCAAATTGCCCTCGGGACGCCCTTCCCGAGGTTCTAAGGGGCGCAGCGTTGCTCTCGCTGCCCTCCCCACTCCTAGCAGAGACGGGCCGTCTCGGAGACGAGACGAAACCCCGCCGATCGACGCTGGCGCTGAATCCGGAAGCCAAGGGGAGGGACTTTCCAGCTCACACAATACAATTTGAATCTTACCTCCAAGCACCAGTTGGTTCCAGAGCTTCTCCCACCCTCCACACCATCATTCAAGTTTCTTTTGCAGGTTAACATTTTCTCCACAGGTACACAGGTGCTGCTATGTCAAGGCCACTGTTGAATGGCTGGAAAAGAATTTTCCTGCATTGGCAGGTTTTGCCTTTCCCGTAACAATATGTCACAACTTTGGTGGTGTCAGGCCTTGGGCGGAATTCTTTGGCGATTTTCCTAGAGGGAGGGGCATGAGGCGGAGGCCTCACTCCCTTGCGGCAACAAGATCAGGGTATTGGGGGAAGCGTTGACCATACCAATAGGCATCATTGCTTCCGCCTTCCAGCGGCGGCTAATGGGGGGACGGGCTCTCTCTGCTTGAACATATGTTCTCCAGAGCCAGCCCCAACCCCCATACATGTGGATAACCCCGAAGCCTCCCAGACCCCCGGCTGGGGATTGGGAAGGATAATGCCCAATGCCTGAGCCAAGGTCTCCCTACATCTGAATCTTAATAAAGTTGTGGCCAATTTGAATCCCATAGCACATTGTCTTGCGTCTTTATGCCGCTCAGGGGGTCACCTGGGGGTTTGGGGGACTCCACCTGTCCACACAAACCATTGGCCACATCTGCCAGGAGGGAGGAGGCATGTTCAGTAGATCTGTCTGTAGGTAGCTCATGGTTGGTATATCTGCATGACACACTTTCCTGTGCTACATTTGTCCAGTCTCTTTCCTTCAGACATCTTTAAATATACTGCATGGAGAAGATGTACACTGTATGAAGTGAAGGGATAGGATAAAGGGGAAAGTAATTAATAAATTGTGTAGCCTGAACAGAGAAAATGCAAGTTAATTAAATGTGGAGGCTGCTGGACACAAAAAAGACATGGCAAGGACAGGATAGCCCAGTTGGTTAGAGCATGGTGCTGATAACACCAAGGTTGCAGGTTTGATCCTGTATGGAAAAGCTGCATATTCCTGCATTGCAGGGGGTTGGACTAGATCAGGCTTCCTCAACCTTGGCCCTCCAGATGTTTTTGGCCTACAACTCCCAAGATCCCTAACTAGCAGGACCAGTGGTCAGGGATTAAGGGAATTGTAGTCTCAAAACATCTGGAGGGCCGATGTTGAGGAAGCCTGGACTAGATGGTCCTCAGGATCCCTTCCAGCACAACAAAAAAGCAGTCTGTGATTCTAGACTGAAGGGGGAGGAATGTGGAGAATTGGGGAGATTCCTCCCTTTTTTGGTGGAATCTAAGCCTCAGTCATCAATGTTAGGCATCAGTGGAAATGATAAGCATTCATTATGACTTGCTGTTGTATAGAATAGTATGTGACAAATCTCAGAAGCTAGATAATTTTAGCCTTGCTAACTTTGTGAGTGAAGGGTTGCTTTTAAATAAAATAAAGGGGACAATTTATAGATGTATAAATAAAGGCTATGCAGATTAAACAGCACTGAAATTTATTGCATTCAGGCTTTGTTTAGTGCTAGAGAATATGTAAAATGGATACCACTCAAAATGTTTGTGCAAGATATTCCTGTCGGCCACCTTATCATTCTGGAGCCTTGGAGGGTTGAGCCTGGGCTGGTTTGCATGCATTTATGTACAGACCATCTAAAACCTAGAAAGCCTAGACCGCTTGTCTATAGTGTTGGGTTAGCACTGAAACTGGACCTTATAATTTGACTTTGTAATAATCATATCTGAAACAAAATCCTGTTATTATTGTTCTTTGCATAACATGCGATGGTCTAGGTAAACTGCAACTAACAGGGCACTGTAGTCAACTAATGCATGCTATGAACTCCCACTCACCTTGAAACAAAAAAAGTATTTGCTGGGAAATGTAAATGTGGCATCAAATCTAATGTGCACCCTAATTTCTGCAACGTAATTTGGCAAAAAAATGTGCACATTAGACTCAAGTAAATACGGTAATTATTTTGACATCTTCTTGGATTATAGTACTGGTGCTTTTTCCAGTTAGAGTTAGCGTTACGAACCCAAATTATAAGGATTTTTATTTTCATTTCAGCATGTTCAACTGAAAAAACTTTTTTCCAATAGCAGAAGAGCCAACAGTAGGTATCAGAATATAGTATTTCAAAACAAGGCTGTTTTTCATGATGAAATTCAATCTGTTATGAGCATCCATTTGATATCTTCTTCATCAACCAAACATTTGACATGGCTTTGTTGATCTGCATACCTTATACTGAGTATCAGTTATACAGAAGTCTGTGTTGTTTCCCAGATTTCTTAAATATATTATTTTGAGTAGCTGTATGGTTTGAGGAAAAACTGTTCTAACCCCTGTTGTCTTCCACTGAAGATCTTGCCAGACCATATATGATGGGATAGCTGTGTATTCAAGTAGATGGTTGTGTAAGCTGTTAAGTTTGACCTTTTTTTGAAGGAAAAACCCCAAAAACATATCATGAGATTTAGCAAAACAAACCTCTGCAAACAATAAAATAATGGCTACTGGGTTGGGTTTGGCAAAAGGTGGTTAAATAGGCAGGCAGCAGTTGTGGTGAAATATTAGTGGTTGTGGTTTTTAATGTCGGGCAATGTTTGTTTTCTTTGTAATGGAAAGCACTTCATTATAGCTAACAATAAGATAATAGTATGTTTTGTTAATATATATATTTGAACTGGATACCCTTAAAGGTCTGCAAAAGGACATGTTTTCTGCAAAGCACATCTAGAATCCAACAGAATTCAATTAAAGAATATGAATATATGGAGCTACCTTACAGGTCATTGGTCCACCTAATCCAGTACTGTAAACTCTGATGGCAGCAGTTGACTAAGGTTTTTCAGAAAAGACTTTTCCCAGCCATGCCACCTTAAAAAAACAACACTTAAAATAATATCATATTATTGATTTTTCAGATATAACAGGACTAAAGGAACAACAATAGCATCATATTTAAATGTTAAAAAAAATTTTTTTAGATGATTTGGCATAATATTCGATTTGATTGATATATATGTGTATAATTTGAAATAACGAATGTGATATAATTGGTTTTAATTGGAAAATTAATAAAAATATATTTAAAAAAAAATGTTAAAAAATCTTGAAATGCTTGAGATTGGGTCTTTGGATCTTTTTATCAAACATAAAATGTTGCATTGTATAATCTTGAGCTCTATACAGAAATACGTGTGCTTGCAAGATCTCTTCTTGGCATGATGGGGTCACAGGATTGGGCTATCATTCCACCGTGCTCACGAGGCATCCTGGTAGCTTGCAAGGCTTAAAAGAAAGAAACACATTTGGATAGCTCTCTGGCACTGCCTGCAGTCAAAAACCAGAAACAGCAAAGAGATAAAGATATAATGAGAGTGCACCTATTAAGAGACATGATCAGACCAGAGCCTCCCAATTCTTTAAGCAACCAGCCCATGCGTTCTCTAACAGAGAAAAAGGTTCTCCTCATCTCCCCTAATGGGGCTGAATCTGATATTAATCAGCCTGATCATGCACATGCTTTTCACTCTCATCCTCGGAGAAGGAGGATTTCTTGGGGTTTCAAGAGGCAGCATCCACTCAAATCTTTTCCCTCCCCAGGAGCTCCTCATTGCCTCAAAGAAGATGGCTATCAAGATGATGGCTCAAATTCTCAGGTTGTGCAGATCACTCCATGGGCCAAACATCGTGCCAGGAGCCTTCATTAGACTTTCCTACCATACCAGTGGGTGATCACTCATAACAGACATCGGCATATCAAGGTGTCTATAAGAATCAAAGCAGCCATGAAATAGTGGAGCAGAGATGCCAACTGCAGGAAAGACACTCCCTTCCAGGATCTACACAAGACAATAAGTCAATCTCTCAATCCAGGCAAAGTAGTTCCCGTCAGAAGCACAAAACGGCATCAACTGGCTAGAACTCTGGGTGTCCCAGTTAGACATACAACACTTCCCTCTACAACACCAGTCTCTCCACAGCCTTCTGTGGTCTGACAGCATCAGTGTGAAATCGTATATCAATTGGCACCAGATCTCTTGACCTCCAGCAAGAGCCGGCCCACTCATGAACTGGGTAGAACGCCACCTCCTGAGCCTCTCCATGGAATACATCTCAGAGAAATCCAATACCCAGGTGGACTGGTTGAGCTGCATCACACTGGATCCAGGCAAATGGACACTGCACCGGCAGGTCGTCAGTCAACTTCACAGTCAGTGTAGTCCATTTTTGGTAGACCTCTCCTGTTTCTACAACCCACACACAGAAGGATGAGATGTCCCAATGTTTCCTTGGCCATCAGGTCTGCATTATGCATTCCCACCAATTGCAAAATAAAAAAATTCCTTCAGTAGCACCTTAAAGACCAACTAAGTTTATATTTTGGTATGAGCTTTCGTGTGCATGCACACTTCTTCAGATACACTAGAACCAATTGCAGTTCTCCCAAGGGTTCTCCGAAAGATCTGGTAAAAACAAGGCTATGTCATACTGATAGCCCCCTTCTGGAGCCAGGCACTTTCCCAAAAAGTTTCTTCTCCTGCCTCGTGACCAGGGTAGACCAAGTGACCCCATTATGCCAGTGCATTTTAGATGAGCACCAATCATACTTTTTCCATTGTCTTGAATGTACATGTTTAAATTGTGTAAAATATATTAACTTGGGCCTGCCTTTAAAGAACTTCAGCTGATGCTTAATTCAGCCATTAAGCTTTCTGACTAGAGTAATTTATTCAGAATAGGTCACTCCATTATTGTACAATCTTCTGTGGAATGGTTTTGTTGTCTTGCTTGCTTGTTTCTGGGTTCAGCTTGAAGTTGTAGTCACACCTTTACAGGAGGGTTGGACCAAATGATAATGTTGTTGTTGTTTAGTTGTTTAGTCGTGTCCGACTCTTAGGGAACCATTTAAACATATTCAAGGGTCTTCCAGGGTGTGTGTTAAACTTCCCAAAGTTCAAGGGGGAAAGTGGGTGTTTAGGTTGGGGAGTTTAGTACATACTATTTCCTTTCTAAGGTGGACAAAGGGCTGGCTTCTTTTCTTATAAAGAACAACAACTCGTGGCTTGGCATACTTTGCTTGTAAAGTCTAGCGTTGAAGACAGAATTTTTAAAGAGAAGCCAGGCCTCAGACCCACCTCACAGTGGAATCTGTTAGCAATACAATACCCGAAATACAGACAACATTTGCCACAATCTCAGAATGGCCATGAATTCCTTCCTCATTTTGGTTAAAAGTTCTGGCAAGGGTAGGGGAGAGGATTTTGTGCTGCCCTGTTAAAGCCCTAAAAATAGTTTAGGGCTAGGATACTTGTGACCATGCTTGAGTGCCTCATACTGAGACAGAAAGATGGGATATGTATGCTTTTAATAAACTAGCTAACAAATCTAGCAGAAATAGCTGAATTCAAGGTATTAAAATGATTGCATGAGTAAAGTATTGTATATTGGTTGTATTCAACATAGCACTAAGTCATGGTCCTGTCAGGACAAAGATTACTGCTAGCACAATAGGACTTTCCCACCCACCACCCACCCCTGCAGAACAGAATAAGTCTGTTCTAGGGGTCTTCCCAACCCTCCTGAGCAAATCTAGGGTGAGTTTGGGCACACAAGGGATGAAGAGAGCGGTGGAAATTCTGTTGTGTACTAGAGGTAATTTTTCTGCTGATGGGACATTTAATAGAATACCACCCAATTTCCTGTTCCATTTAAGCAGTATTTTCTGTTCCATTAAGCAGTATTTTCAAAGGTAGTGGAGGTCAACAATTTTTATTATTATTATCCTATACCATTTCTATACTGCTTGAAACATATTTCAAAGTGTTGTATAACTATTTTAAAAATACAAAATATGCAATTCGTATATAAACAGTTATAAACAGTTTGCTGTGCCAAAAGAAAAGCTGCAGTAGCTGCCCACAAATCCAAAATTCAGAATAGCCATACATATATTGCATAACCCTGCTGGATCAGACCAAAAGGGTACCTAGCCCAATATCCTATTCTCACAGTGGCCAACCCAGTGCGACAGGTGCAGGACTTGAGTGGGCCAACCCAGTGCCCACAAGCAGGACCTGAGTGTTGTTGCTGTTTATTGATATCCTGCCCTTCTCCCTGAAAGGGACTCAAAGCAGCAAACAGCTAAAAATAGAAACTAAGGTGTGTGTCACTGTGGCCAAATAAGCAATCTTTGCATTAGTGATTCCAAGCAACACATATTAAAATCAGTTTCCTGGAACATCAGATACAGTAGGTAACATAATTTTAGGGACACCAAAGCCCCGAGGCATTTATCTGCACTTTTGGAGAAGGGAAAAAATAAGCCAGAATATGTTGCACGTTGGTGCATACAGACTTTTTGCAGCCACTCCGCTCTTCCCTTCACATGAACAGTTTAACAATCCAGGATTCATCACAGCACCATAGCTTCTCATTATATGTGAACCTGGAAACCGTTTAATGGCTTCAAAACAAACCAGAAAATGATTTCAAGTTGGCTTAATATCCTGGCTTGTTTGGAATCATCAGCCTTATTTTATGGGCTCACATGTAATGGGAAGCTATGATTAAGTGCTCAATCCAGCTTGTTCATCTGCTTGCATCATCAAGAGAGGAGTGAAGCTGCTGCAAAGGGGATCTGTGCAGCTCCTGCATATCATTGCTTATTAAGATTGGCTTAGTGTTGCATGCAATTTCAACCACTTATAATAATCTTGAAACTGATCGTGTGCACACTGGCCGAAATGCAGATATCACATTCCTGTAGCAGGATTCTGCCTTTGTCTACATATACTTCTGAGGTTTATCACTGTTACCACCTTTGACCCCTCCCTAACTAGGACTCCCTTTGAGACCCACATGTGGTACAAGTGCTGTATGTACAGATCCAGTCACAGAAAATATGCTTGCAGTACCTTATGCACATCCAGGCCTGATCATTACTGTAACAGGACAATTGATGCTCATCATGTATCAATTAATAGTGGTAACGATGACAAACTAGAGTACCCATTAGCAACTATAGCTGGTGTGCCAACTGCAGCCGTAATGGGATATGGATGTCCTGACTATGGTGTTCCATGCATTAGCAACCTCTAAACTTAATTATTTCAATGCAACCTATGTGGGGCTACCCCTGAGCCTGATCCAGAACCTCCAGTTGGTGCAAAATGATGCAACTAGTCTGTTGATGGGGACAGACTATTGCCAACTCATGACTCTGGTGCTTAAAAGCATGCACTTCCTACCCATATGTTACCAAGCCAGGTTCAAGCTGTTGAACTACAGGCAGATGATTATGACTTTTAACATTTTAAGGCAACGTTTAGTGTTATGAATTTTTTAAATTGTTTTATAGGGAGGGGTTGTTTTTAGTAGACCCCTTGAAAGTGCAAATAATGAATTGGTGTAGAAATGTCTGAAATAACAATAATAATAACTTTGGTGATCACAAACAGTGCTGAACAAATGCTACTTTTAATGTAACTTAAAAGTCTATGGCCTTCCGTAATGTTACATCACATTGTTGACTCCGCTTAGTGAGTTGCACCTACTATAAAATCAAAAGCGCTTGTGCTTACTCTCTTACCCACATCCTTATATTGGTGAACTTTTGTTTTTCTTTACCTAGCCATAGTTTTCTGGACCATTTCCTAGTTATGATTTTGTCTTCTAAGTATAAAGTGGGACTTTCTCCTCAAGCTAAATAAATGTTTATGAGAGGAGAACTGTAGTGAAAGTTAAGGCTATGATTCTGTATATAGACACTTGTACTTGAAGTTCCATTGAAATCAGTAAGATTTAATGCTAGCATAATTATTCTAAATCGCATAATCATTTGCAATCTAAGGAGCCCTAACTGAAGCAGCATATTAATTCAACAAGGATGTTGCGTCCACATAGCTTTTTAAAACATCACCTTCATTTTAATAGTTTGGCAATATTAACTCTTCTGTGAGTGCTGTTTATACGATGGCTTATCACAATGACCTTACATTCTTCATCCACCCCAGTCCTGGATAACATTGCAAGAAAGGGATTTATAAATTGGCCACAGTTTGACAAACTGAACTTGTTGTATATAGATGGAAGCCTAATTAATGTCCATAGTCATTTGTTTCATCCTTCATAAGTAACTGCTTCCGTAGGAACACAACTGTTGTTGAACAATTGGCTCTTGCAGATCTAAGTGATTTCAATTCTTTGGAGAATATTATCTAACTTTAAAAAAAAAAACCAAACTATTTGCAAGGATGTACCCATAGCCAGAAACTGTGTCCGCAAGGAACTGCTTGGTTTTCATCCATTTGGAAACCTCACCCTGCAAATGCCTGAATAAAATTTTTGCATCCAGATCATACAGTTCTGTGTAGGTAGTTCACAGAAAGTAGTTCACGTGCACTTTTCTTTAAAGACTATTCTATGTGCGCTATGTGCGTGGCAAGCCAGTTCTCTGCAGAGATGCTGGACGTTGGGAGAAACCAAGTCTTACTTTTCCCCACCTCTTCTCTATTAGTATAGCAGTAACGCCCAACTTAGAACTACCCTGCTTGCGGGGATATGGGCTTGGCTGCCTGCCTACAATTACGTCATGCAGAGCACCCCCAATAGCCCATTTACCCTGATGTGCCCCAGTTCCCTGGCTGGGAGGGATGCACGCCCAAGGCCTAAGCCAAGGCCTTCCTACATTTGAAAGTTTAATAAAGTTGTGGCCTAATTTTAATTCCATAACATTGTCACAGTCTTTATTTCCTTTCCCACGTTCCCTGGGTGGGAGCTGGGGTTGTCGTGCCTGGTCTCGCAAACTGAGATATGAAAACTAGGAGGTAAATGGTACCTTAAACCTAGGTTATGGCTGTAACAACGGAATGTCCAAGCATGCTTTTTTATAACACTACAAAGCTGAAAATGAACGAACTGCAGCTAAAACATTATGTTCATTTTTCACATGGTCTAGTCCTTCCCCTGCCCACCCCCCTAATATTCTTAAGAGGGTCTCTTCTCCAGTCTTCAGAGAGTAGCTGGAGGCAGGGAGGCTGAAAAGGGGCCTCCTTTCCTTCCACTCTGCAGTTTGAATCTGAAATCTTAGGCGCAGTACTGCGCCCAAAGCTCAGAAACCACTTGCACTAATGAAATTCCCTGTCGCAAAATGTGCCTAGAACAATAGGAGCTTCAAACATTGTTAGGAAGGTTCTGCCTTTTTGTCGCTTTGCTATTGTTGCATGTGCATAAGTCGATGCCCACGGGTGCTGGATTTGCATCATGAATATCTCCTAAAGTTCAACAGTTTGAGTTTCTGTTCAGACCCTCTCTCTGTCCCAGTGAAAGGACTCCTGAAAAGCTCTTCCCTCTGCAGGTGCTTTATGTGAAACTCTGCAACCATGTGGAGCTTATGCATGCTAGAGCTGACATAACCCAACAGTGGCTGTGCTGGCATTCATGAGCTTCCATGCACATTGGATGGTTCTATGAGTATTATGTAAGGAGCATAGCTCAGTCATACCTGGAATAGAAAGCATTTGAATGTTGCCGCTCATGAGTGGAAGCGCCACTAAAACTTTTCAGCAGTGCTCAGGTGGGGGCAGTAATGTCTAAAACATCCATGTTTGCATCCAAGTTCCACAGAGCTCTGGCTTTAGGCCTCACTGCTTTCTTTTCTGTGCTGCATCAGGCTTTTAAAAACTCAGCTCTAAGGGTCCACCTTTCTTTATAAATCTATGAGCCTATTTTGTCACAAAATAAAAGGCTGTTAGTTCCATGAAGTAATAAGCTAAATGTAGTCAAAAAGTGGTATTTCAGGAAAGAAAGAAAATAGGCTCTCTCTCTTTTTGGTCACTTTAAACATCCCTTCGCTTGTCTTCAGCACTTTTAAAAACTGAGGATTCTGTGATTCTTTCTAATGAAAGAAATGTTTAATCTGTTGTTCTGTCTCCAGTTGGAGAATGTGTTATTTATTGTTTTTGCATCTTACTGTGTATGTGAATCTAAACAATCTGATAAATTTTTCATCCAATGTCATACAAAGGGGTATTAAGCTATAGTAAATATATTAAACAGGGATTAGTTCTATAAAGCAACACATGTAATTGTATTTGTTCCACCCAGCCAGTTGAATCTTCTAATGATAAAAACAAAATGAAATGTTGCTTACAGTTTAAAGACTTTGATTTACAAAATAGAATATTAGGATTGATTGGGGGAATGAGTAGTGAGAGGAAATAGAAACTTATGCTAGGGGTGTTTTCATTTTTCTTAACATGGCTCTCGTTCTGACAGATATAGGCAGTATTAGTCGGTTATGTGGAAGTTATATTTAATATTGAATATTGAATGAACAGATGTTTGTCATGACATAAGATGGGAAGGTTCTGTTGTGAAGTGCAGCTACACACACTTTGCAGCTGAAAGTGCATCAGAAGAGGACAATGGGTAACAATAAAGAAAATTGAAATGAGAATGAGAATGTGCTTTTCCTAGCTTGGAAACCTAGTGCAACTGGCAGGAATGCTATTTTTAAATAAAGAATTTCTAAAGCCAGTGGTCATATATTCCAGACCCTCCAACATGTTACAGATGAAAATAGGAACATGCTTATAACACCCCCATTCCCATAGCAAGCAAGGAACACTTCTTAAGCTCCCATTACAAATGGCACAAAGCACCACTATGTCTGCTTTTTGCTGTATTTGTTTACACTGCAACAGCTTGTCCTGTGCTGCTTTAAAAACCATGTAGGTGTTTGTTCTTTTGTTAAAGATATGCTAGAAAAACAAAATGTCACACAATCTCATATCAGTCATTCAAAATGAGCTTCATCAGGCTCCACTGTGCACTACATGAAACCTTAAATGTTAGTATGAATTTACACACGGTATATGTGTTTGATAGTCTAGAGCAGGCATCCCCAAACTTCAGCCCTCCAGATGTTTTGGACTACAATTCCCACCATCCCTGACCACTGGTCCTGTTAGCTAGGGATCATGGGAATTGTAGCCCAAAACATCTGGAGGGCCGAAGTTTGGGGGTGCCTGGTCTAGAGCCATTTCCCCCCTTCCCCCACCCATGCAGAGATTTTATCATATACATGGGGAAGGGGACTGAACCCTGAAGAATGTCAAACCGGGAACTCACGCTCACAAAATTTAGAGATCCCAACAAATCAAAAATAGGGACAGTATAGTAGCCTATAGTACCTGGGGCAGGGACCAGAATACTGTACCAGGACTGTCCTGGCTCGTTGGAGACAGATGATTGCATTTCTAAGTTTATTCCTGTAGCGTTTTAGGTCTTTCAGACTACAGAAATTCAGGTCATGAATGTCGACAGGCACCTAAATGTGTCAGTGAACATTCATTTGTGTGAGCAGAAGCTCCTGCTTATATGTTGGATGGCTTCTTTTCCCCCACACCGGGTGAAAGTACTAGATTCTGAAAATTGAGGAATTATATAATTTGTTTTGGAAATTTACGTTTGTTATAATTCACCCCATTCCAGATATTAGCTGTAAGGGGGGGGGGTGTACAGAAGTTGGACTATGCTGCTGACACTATACCTGTCTTCATGTCCCTGACCCAACCATGCCCCCACATAGATGCCTGAAAAGGAATTCCTCCACGTCAGCAGCGATTCACATGTTGGGACTCCATACAATCAAAGCACTAGCTTTGTGAAAAGTAGGCCTTTAAAAAGTAGGAAGAGGGAAAGTATGGCTGTCTCTTAAACCTTCATGAAGAGACCAGGAGGCTGCCATCTTACTATACGATTTCTACTCCCCCTCTCCCCAAACTTTGGAAGCAACTGTAACAGGGTTCCTGTTTAATCAGGGTTCCTGTTTATATAAATATAATAAATAAGGAGGATGAGGAGGATCAGAAATCAACATTTAGGTTTCTTCTCTAATGACTCCCAGAGGGCATTCCAAGACCTCTGGGTTAACGCCTTCCTCTGGCCAGCAGCCAAGGCCAAATCATGATGCCGAAGGCCCTTCAGCCATCTCAGACTGTCCCTGCCAATAAATAGTAATAGTGAGAGAGAAAGACAAAGAGTTCTGTGGGGCTAACATTCAGGGCCTTGGAGTGCCCTGTGAGACAAGAGAAGAGGAATTTCCAGCAACAAGCTTCCTTTTTTTTCAAATAGTTTAAACCCTGATCAGAGTTTTCAGTGTTCAAGTTGGGCCAAAGCTTTTCTTAAACTTTAGGAGGAAATTTGTTTCGAAAAGGGTGGAAGAGGGAGCACATGTTTCACAGATGGCACCTGATCATTAAAACTGCAGATAGGAGGGGACAGTGTTCACCCCTGGAGACATGGCACCGTTGTGATGCCACTGACTGTTCCACTGTCAAACAGCTCTTACTGTCTGAAAGTTTTTTCTGATGTTTAGGTAGTGTCTCTTCAAAGCTTTTGAAAGCTCCAGCTCCAGCTATGTGCTCTCTGTTATTTTTAGGCCTATATTTTAGTTGCATTTATACCGTAGGAATACTAAAATTCTGTTATTTGAGAATTACACTCTTTTCTCCTAGAAGAAAAGTTCTAATTTATAGAGGTAAAAGCACCAGGTCCAAAATCAAAATAAACCAGTCCATGACACCTTGCATAATCACTGAAAGAAAAATGCCTTTAGTACTATAACATTCATTCTTGGCACCATTTCATTCTTGGCACCATTTCTAATCTGCATGGGAAGTCACATGGCATTTCTATTGCATTTTCTTCTGTTACCACTATGGGATTAACATCTGGGAGAAGAGCTGCCATAGCTAAGTAATACCTACTTGGCCTAGTTTTACAATCTTAAAAAGAGACATTACATTTGTCATTTAGTAATTACTATTGTACTGTTGAGTTGAAAACCTCTGGCTCATTTTACTAGTGTCAACTAGTAATTTGGCCAGTTGTAATGAGTAACAACTTTGAGACATTGTTAATATCAGCAATTAAATTTGTTCCAGAAAGTAGAACTTTTGCAAAACAAATTCTGCATGAGGTAGATACTATTTTGCGGGAAGGGGGTTTTCTTTTTTCTTTTTCTTTTGCTCCAAGTATTTAACTATCTGACATCTGTATTGCATTGCCTTTCATTAAATATCTGACTCTTTTTGCTTGTGTTATCTATACAGGAACAAATTTGGCATGTCACTGTTTACTGATCAACAATACAGGCTACTCAACAGTTAGGAACTTGGTCATAGACTTTAGCATGCTGATAGTATCGTTAGCTTCCTTTATATTTTTAAATGTTGTTTTTAAAGTGCAGTTCCAAATTCTAAACTAAAAAAAGGGGAGATTTCTATTGTGTCTGAAATTGTTTGATCTCTTAGAGATTTGATTAGCAAACTTTTGTAGTTTCTCTGCTTAATGGCGTCACTAGTCTGTACCCTGTAGGCTTACATGGCTGCAGTTAATGGGTTTATTTTATTTCTAATTGTGGGAACTGCTTTAGGCCTTTATGCTAATATTCATATTTTGTGAATTAGCCATGTATTGTTGCAGCCACCGTGCTGGAGGGAATATGATACTATTGAATTCATTCAGCATTTACTGTATTTTTATTTTGGTGAACATTTAACTTTATATGTGCTGGTGACCAAATAAAGGCAATTGCACAAGTTCCCTATTCATTAGATTTATGGACCTTGGTGGGCACCAAACTAGAAATAAACATACAGGTTTTTAAAAAATTGATCCCCAACTATCATTACACCGTCACATCTGGATGAAAACCAGGGCTGGCCCTACCATTAGACAGAGTGAGTCATCCCAGGCAGCTAATTTGGTGTATCATGAAAGGGCACAATATGTTAGCTATTCAATGTGTTGCTATTGTATCTTTATTGTCATAAAGGTATTGTCATAAAGGCATTTGTGGGATCTTTTTGTCTCAAGTACCAAAATAACTCGGTCTTGAGTACTATGCACTTTAACTTGGGGGTCGGGGATACTATTTGCTTTTCCTGCGTAGGTGTTGGACAGATGCAGCTGTGACAGATACATAAAAGGAAGAGACTCGCCTGGCTTGCACTTCATTCCAAACCAGGGAGTGGAAATCTCTTTTAGCCTGAGGCCCACACTCTGCCTTGGGGAACCTTTCAAGGGCAGCATGCCAGTGGTGGGCAGGGCCAGAGGCAAAAAGTGGGTGGAACAATGGATGTTGATGCTTACTTTTGTAAACCCAAAACCGGAGGTTTCTATGCACAGACACACACACACACACCTCTCTCTCTCTCTCTCCATCCTTCAGTCAGGAAAAAGCACTCATGAAGGGTGTGAAGCGGGGATGGTGAGAGATGTGGCCTAGGAAGAGGGGGCTGACATGAGGAGGCGTCACAGTCGAGGGAGAGTCCTGAGGATTAGATAAAGAGGACCACATTTTGCCACCAAACCTGAGGCTTCCTATCCCTGGTTCATTTTTCTTCTATTCCTGTTGCCACTGTATTGCCAGACGCAACTCTATGGTTTGGGCTTTGTTGAAGAGATACCAGCCATGAGCCCAGATTTGGATGTGACACATGGCAGGAGCAGGGAGGGGACAAAGTGCCTGGGATTTTCACCCTATGTATTTGCACACTGCATATTCACCTTTAAACCATAGCTAAGCTTAACTATGGTTTATATAATGACGCAACAGCAGAGTGTCTTATCTTTGCTTGTCAAGTAATAATTATATTGCTATTCTAAGAGGAAGCCTTGTTGTATATCAGATTTTTGGTCATTCTATCCCAGTTTTCTTCTGACAATAGTATTTGGTTAGTACATGTGTGTGCTTTTATCTTGTTTTTGTAGACTGAATGGGCCCAGATAGATCTGCCAAGGACTTTTCCCACTTCCACTTGCATGTTTCTGACATATCTGTTTTAATATATTCTCTTTACCTGTGCCTGTTTCTTCAAGTACCACAAGGCACCCCAGTTTTCAAGCTCCGCAGAAACTCTCAGACCCCTTCATCACATGGAGCAGCATATCACGGTTGTTGGCTTCACTTCGCAGCTTGTGCTCCTGCATACATGCATTTACGTAGATGTAAAATACTAAACTCAGTCAAACTGCCAATCAATGACTTGGCTCTCAAATGCTGGTGTGATTGTTTCTCATTGCCTGCAGGTTCCTGCGTAGGATGTACCCCCCCCCAGCATGCAGGAATTTTTGAAATCAAATGGTAGCATCTCTAGGATGACACATGCATCCACACCCACACAATTAAGTCTTCTGTGGATATCATAAGCATTATAATAGACACCAGACACAGCATAACATTCACTCACTTAACACAGCTTTTGAACTCTTAATGGAAAAAGTCATTGTTACGCTGCTGCTTACAACTCCTTTTGGTACTTGTTTAGTCATGGTTGGCTGCACCATTTAAATGTTAGAAATGTCTTGTCTGTGAATTCATTTCCTGTAAGTGGGTGATCTCCTGTGTTGGTCAGCATCTTCTACCTCCTAGACAAAGATTTTGTGCAACATATTCACAATTCATTATCTAAAGGCAATTCACAAAAAAGCACTTACCCAACAAATGAGATTATAATTTAGCATTTCTCTAATGATGTTGGCATTAAGGGGGTTTCCAACTACCCGATCTCAGTATCTCTTAACAGTTGCCTGCTCTCTCTTTTTTCTTCTTCTTCCAGAAAGCATTTTATGAATATGGTGTTGTGAATAGTCCCATGCAACTATAGCATTGAATTGAGAAGTATGTCACTTTCAACAAATAGACACGTTACTAAAGATTTTAAAATCCCAACAAACAATCCCGTTATTTTTCTAAGTACTTGAAAGAAAATGTTTTGAGGTGAAATCTAGAGGCAAAATTGAATGTTAATATTTGCAAAAGTGTGATTCTCCAGCATTTTTGCTGAGGAACAAACCTTGGCTTCCCAGTTGTGGTTTGTTTAGGACAGGGCTGGGAAACTGGATCATCTAAGTCTGCAGGCCAAATCTTGATGCCTGGCAGGCTAAACTAGGCCTGTGGACTGGAGGTTCCCCACTCCTAGTGTGGGAGAAATAAACCACAAGCACTGGTTTTAATATAATGCTAAATCAGCCATTCTGTGGTTGGTTTCCCCCTCAAGGGTAGAGGAGCAAAGCTGGAATTGCTTCAGCTGTGTGCAGCAATATGCACTTCATTCGCAGATTAATTTACCTGACTTTGGTTTATGGTCAGCATTTTGTCTGACCAAGGGGCACCAACATTGTGCCGCTTGGAAGCTGAGAATTTACTGACTGTTGAACAGTAAATTTCAGGGGGACTCAAGTCATGGATGTAATAATAATAATAATAATAATAATAATAATAATAATAATAATAATAATTTATTTATACCCCACCCATCTGGCTGGGTTTCCCCAGCCACTCTGGGCGGCTTACAACAGAAAAATGAAATAAAATAATCTATTAAACATTAAAAGCCTCCCTAAACAGGGCTGCCTTCAGATGTCTTCTAAAAATCTGTGCTCTTTTTCTTTCTTTCTAAGTATAAATACCAGCCTTGGGGAGCTTGAGCAGTATCAGATCTTCAGGGAGTAGCGAGGGAAAGTCTTAACTCCTGCCCTCTGCCACAGTCCTGGTGAACAGAGCTGGCCCATCAATGAGGTGGGGTGAAGTACCCGCCTCAGGTGACAGAAGCACAAGAGGCCACACCCTGCCACTTACACCACTGCCGGAACGCTCCCCTCTCTCTGGCAAGAGGGAAGCATTTTGTAGTGCCGCTGCTCGTCTTCCCTGCCACTCTGAGGCAGAGAAGATGAGTGGCAGTGCCTTGAAGAGCGTCCTGGTTCTTGCCAATTTCTGTGAGTGGGGAGGATTCTGGTGGCAGCAGAAGTTTGGGGGAGGCACAATGGGTGGGGAGTGGGGAGTGGCACATTCCTGTTTCGCCTCAGGTGGTGACATGGTACAGGCTGCCCCTGCTGATGAAAATCTTCCTGTCCTAAAGCTGCTGTTTTCATTAGGTAAGATCTTCATTGGCACCAATGAAGACTTCCTTCTCAATGTAAGGGGAGGGGAAATGATTTTTCTCAGGTTGACAGTGGGGGGTAGAACAGTTTAAACTCTCCCTCTACACTCTCAGCAATCCAGCACCTGAGATGGATCCACTTCAGCTGCTGTTTTTTAAAAAAATGTTAAAAATAAATTAAAACCTGTGTATTTATTGCATTCATACTAGTTTGGCCCTTAGGGTAAAACTGTGAGTGTTTGTGACTGGATCATCTCCATATTTTTAAAAGGCAGACATAGCCACAGAAACCTCAGTGTGGATTCCTGGGTGGAATCAACACACATATAAAAACTATTTTGAAAATGCTCACCATCTAGTGTCACATTATATATTGCACTTAAAACACACTTAAAATGTTTTATTTGCAGTCCTATACAGTAATTGAAGGGGACCCAGGTGGCACTGTGGGTTAAACCACTGAGCCTAGGGCTTGCCGATCAGAAGGTCAGCGGTTCGAATTCCTGTGACGGGGTGAGCTCCCGTTGCTCGGTCCCAGCTCCTGCCAACCTAGCAGTTCGAAAGCACGTCAAAATGCAATTAGATAATTAGGAACCGCTACAGCAGGAAGTTAAACGACGTTTCCGTGTGCTGCTCTGATTCTCCAGAAGCGGCTTTGTCACGCTGGCCACATGACCTGGAAGCTATATGCCGGCTCCCTTGGCCAATAATGCAAGATGAGCGCGCAACCCCAGAGTCGGTCACGACTGGACCTAATGGTCAGGGGTCCCTTTACCTTTACTTTACAGTAGTTGAAATAGCTTCTCCACCTTGCACCCTGCTCAAAGTTACTAGCAAAAGAAAAGGATTAAATTCTTTATGTGTACAATACTGATCTGCATCCCCACATCCATTCCCATGGCTGCATATACCTTAAAAGAAAAGACCCAGGAAATCCAATCATGAATCTCCCACTGCCAATTCAGCCTTTAGGCCTGACTTCACATTCCCTTGTGTCAGCTTTTTCTCTTAGCCAGCATATTATTAATGTGCATATATTCTTTTTTAGACTCTGTACTTCAAGTTACACAAAATAGTTTTATATACACCTACCTCTTATGCCTGACAAAGCAGAGTTCTGTCACATTGATTTCAACCACATGCTTAAATCTTCCCAAAGAAGACTTGTTGGATCTAACATTTCTTAATTTTGATGGTTAAAATGTGTCCAAAGAGTCTTTCTGATACCTACTGGATAGATTAAGGTCTGCGGCATTGGATTATGGTGTGTATTTTTTAATAAATGTGAGTTAAATAACTTTAAAGCTACCTTTCTTTTTTTAAATTACACTTTTTAATCTAAAAATAGGAAAAGGAAGTGTTAAACTGGAATATATGTTGCTAATTCTTATCCTGCCAAGATCAAAGAAACTTTCTTCTGCAGTGTGATTATTCTTGCTTTTTAAAATGTTGCATTGGTTTCTTTGTTTTTCCTTGAATTGATCATAGAGCATCCCAATATGTGCGTGGTTATTTTGCTTTTTTTATATACTGTTGAATAATGCAACTATAGAAATATTCCCACAGCTTTATCTTACATCTAATCTGGAAATAGTTGTGTGGTTTTGGAAGCAAAATCAAATATATTTGACAGCCTATTTGACAAAGGCTCTAACATGGATGAAAATATGAAGCTAAAAGTGCACATGCTTCTGGGTTGGCGGGGTGGGGCAAGATTCCTCCTTGCAAAGGCTGAAAAGGTGTGAGGAATACAGTGGACCCTCTAGTTACAGGTAGGTAGCCGTGTTGGTCTAAGTCGAAGCAAAATAAAAAAATTCCTTCAGTAGCACCTTAAAGACCAACTAAGTTTTTATTTTGGTATGAGCTTTCGTGTGCATGCACACTTCTTCAGATACACTTGAACCAGAAGAGCCAGACCCTTATGTATATACAGAGGGTGGGGGGGTGGGAATGGGTGATGGGCTGGTAGGAGTGGTAAACCTGTTGATGGCTGTTAACGACTGCTGATGACTGCAGTTGATCCTGTGGGGAAAATGCAAGGGCTGAGGCGCTAAAGAAAGCTTGATCATGCATAATGAGATAAGAATCCTATGTCTTTGTTCATCCCAGGTGGCTCCATGGTTTTAAGCTTGGTAATGAGTTCCAATTCAGCAACTCTGCATACGTAACTTTCAACTTTCAAATTTCAAATTTCAACTACGAACATGGCAAACCTGGAAGTGTATACTTCCTGGTTTCATTGCGTGTGCATGCGCAGAAGCGCCGCCTCTGCCTACGGACTTTTTGGGTTGAGGGCGGACCCCTGGAACAAATTTAATTTGTATCCGAAGGATCCACTGTACTTTGAATTTAATCATTTACAGTAATTTTATCAAACAGTTTGGATCTCTTTAACAAGTAAAATATAGTTTGTGGGTACTGGGTTTATGATTTATGGCATGAAATAACAACTTGCTGGGAAGTAACCACATTTTCTTTTCTTTGGCAGGTTGTCAAGTTATTAAGCAACAAAAGATCGCAAGCAGTTGGGATATTAATGTCCAGTCTTCATTTAGACATGAAAGATATACAGCACGGTAAATGAAACAAAGTTTTATTACATAGATTTTATTCCATGAAGTGGCTTTATCTTTTCCTATTGAAAATCCTGGCCAGCGTTCTTTGTGAATGATACCTCTGCTGTCTGTCAGTAAAAATATGGAGAACTGACTGAATACTGTTTCAGCCCACACCCTGAAATTGAAATCTAAGGTCTCATATGTTTCCTATGTGGACCTCAATGAACTGAATGAAAGCTTAGGCTATGCAGAGGTTTCTAGAATGCTGAATACTCTTCTCTCCTGCCTGTTTAGAAAAAAAGCGTTGATTCCAGTTTACAAGAAACTGCAGTTTAAACACTTGGTGTCTTATAGTTAGAGCACTTTTCTTTTTTAAAACTCAAATTCTCATTTTCCTTATAAAGTACATTGTGTTTTGCAATAATACTTTCTGAAGACTTACTGGTAGCACAACCTTGAAAGTTTTATATCAAGAGACATCTTTTGGGGTGGCTGTAATTCCTCCTTCCCTATTTACATTAAAGGATGGCTTTGGAAAAAGGTGAAAAGTGGAGCTATATTTATACTTGCAGTGTTCTTCATGCCTCCTAAGTCCTTATAATAGATTTAAAGCAGATGGAATGGAGCTGTATAGTGCCAGCTTACCTATTAAATAAATATGGTTTCAAGTATATTGCAGACTTCATAAATCATGAAAACATCTTTCTGACTTTTCTAGCCTACCTGTTTTAATTGTGAATTCCATTTTCTCTATTTTGTGGAATAAATTATGCACAGGACAAATGTTGGTGTGCACCATCAATTTCTGAGTAACTTTTAATCACAACTTAAGCTTTTGCTAAGTTATTTTCATGGTTACTGAACTTCCTCAAGCTGAAGCATTTAGGCTGGTAGTCACAGATTGAGGCGCCAGTACTGGCGCCAAGAAGTACTTGGTATTTCTAAAGCTGGCAGATGTAGTTCAGTTAAGTCATAGAATGAAATCTGAAAACAATGATATGGTCCTTTCCTTCAGTCAAATATTCAGCTTGGTTTGAGTTAATAATGAGAACCTTATGAACAAAGGAGTCCGCCTAACATCTGGGTCTGTGGTAAAGCCAACACAAGTTGATTGAAAATTTGCTTGCTTAACATGCAACGCTAACAATAATATGGCATGAATGTCAGTCGCTGAAGGGGTCAAGGAATACTGTGCTTAACCTTTTATCCTATTAGGATTAAGTGCATGTAATTGTTCTATCCTACAAAGTCCCTTGCAGTATTTTTATATTTCCCCTCATTTGTGCTCCATACTCAGTTCGTATTCTTGAAGTGTGTGTATTTATGAGGAGCTAACATTTTTTTGAAACTGTTAGACATAATTCTGCAGTGATACAAGGAGTTTGATGAGCCACAATACCCTGTTTCTCATATTTTAAGACATACGCATAAAATAAGCCATAGCAGGATTTTTAAGCATTCAAGGAATATAAGCCATACCCCGAAAATAAGACATAGTGATAGGCGCAGCAGCAATGCCGGCCACGGCAGGAGGAGGAGGGAAAAAATAAGACATCCCTTGAAAATAAGCCATAGTGTGTTTTTTTTTGAGGAAAAAATAAATATAAGACGTGTCTTATAATATGAGAAACACGGTAGACTAAGAGTGAGCAGAGTTGGTGATGAATATTGAAAGGTGTGCAGATAGTGGACTGGAAACTGAATGCCCAGCAGACATGCCTACCTTTCTATGTATCTTTGCACAGTCTAAATCAGCTTGAATCCATTGTTCCGTGTCCGCTTCTCTGGAGCAGCAGAAAACAACCTTTCTCCCTCCTCTATATGATATCCTTTTATAGATTTGAACATGGCTATCATATCACCCCTTAGCCTTCTCTTCTCCAGGCTAAACATACCCAGCTCCCTAAACCATTCCTCATAAGGCATCGTTTCCAGACCTTTGACCATTTTGGTTGCCCTCTTCTGGACACATTCCAGCTTGTCAGTATCCTTCTTGAACTGTGGTGCCCAGAACTGGACACAGTACTCCAGGTGAGGTCTGACTAGAGCAGAATAAAGGTAAAGGGACCCCTGACCATTAGGTCCAGTCGTGACCGACTCTGGGGTTGCGCGCTCATCTCGCATTATTGGCCGAGGGAGCCGGCGTATAGCTTCCAGGTCATGTGGCCAGCATGACAAAGCCGCTTCTGGAAAACCAGAGCAGCACACAGAAACGCTGTTTACCTTCCCGCTGTAGCGGTTCCTATTTATCTACTTGCATTTTGACGTGCTTTCGAACTGCTAGGTTGGCAGGAGCTGGGACCGAGCAACGGGAGCTCACCCCGTCACAGGGAGCAGAATACAGTGGTACTATTACTTCCGTTGATCTAGATGCTATACTCCTATTGATGCAGCCCAGAATTGCATTGGCTTTTTTAGCTGCTGCATCACACTGTTGACTCAGTGTTGTTGTTGTTTAGTCGTGTTCGACACTTCGTGACCCCATGGACCAGAGCACGCCAGGCACTCCTGTCTTCCACTGCCTCCCGCAGTTTGGTCAGACTCATGTTAGTAGCTTTGAGAACACTATCCAACCATCTCGTCCTCTGTCGTCCCCTTCTCCTAGTGCCCTCAATCTTTCCCAACATCAGGGTCTTTTCCAGGGAGTCTTCTCTTTTCATGATGTGGCCAAAGTATTGGAGACTCAACTTCAGGATCTGTCCTTCCAGTGAGCACTCAGGGCTGATTTCCTTCAGAATGGATAGGTTTGATCTTCTTGCAGTCCATGGGACTCTCAATAGTCTTCTCCAGCACCATAATTCAGAATCATCCATTCTTCGGCGATCAGCCTTCTTTATGGTCCACCTCTCACTTCCATATATCGCTACTGGGAAAACCATAGCTTTGAATTCATAGAGTTGGCTAAAATGACAGCAGCCATTAGACTTCAGTCAAATCAAAAACTTAAGAAGGAATGAAACCGCTTAGAAGAATATATGATAAGACATTGTTCCAAAACAAATTTATTGATATGCATGGACTAAGTTCGTAAAAGAGTGGAAAAATTATTGTAAGATTGTTCTGAGGGCCAACGTAACCAATATATATAACACAATGACAAGTTCAAGATATATCAATCGATCTTGTGCTGTTGTGGAGGGAAGTCACAATAATAGAATGAGATAGATACAGAATGGAAAACGGGAATTTTATTAATGTAATAATTTACACTGTATATTCTGTATACATTAGAACATATATTCTATATTATAATAATTAAACGAAATAAAGATTGAGAAAAGATCCCCATCCAGAGCTAATTAACATCATTCACCAGGGGAAGTGAGCACTCAAAAGATCACCTTGGATTAATTCTGAAATTACCTGAGTTCCTCTGACCAAAATTAGAAGAACCAAGTCTATCTGAAGATTCCGGCGGGGGGGGGGGGGCAGGATACTCATATCTTCCTACTCCAGTTCAGAGGAATGACATGAATGGAATTAATTATGTGACTTTGCTAGTAAAGAATCTGTTTGTTTATATGGTGGTGGGGAGAATAGTTTCATTTGGAAACCCCAGGGCAGCACTTCAAATATTGCTACAATATTGGGAGGACAGAAATAAGCAAATATGAGGTGGCTGGAATTTCTTGCGATGATCACTTCTAAGATCACTTTGTGGATGGGAAGCAGCAGCAGAGACAAGTTGGGGTGTTTTGCCACAATGGCCAGGGTATCAGCTGTCACTAAGGGAGGGGCTCATTTCTTTTCTTTTAATATATTTTTAATTAATTTTCCATTTTAAACAATCCAATAAAACCATGTTAACAATTCCAAATTACAAAAAAAAAAAAAATTAAAAAGCAATGCCGAATTATACATGATTTGGTGACTTCCTTTGTTCTGGGGTTCAAGGAATAATAATCTAAGTCCTGCAGTAGTTCTTAATTAATCCTTAGACAGTAATTCGGATCTTGATCCTTCAGGTTCACAGTCACTGGCTTTTATGACTTACAATCGCATTTGTATATTCCAACGATTTATTTTGCAAGGGGATTAATCCAGTGTCGTTCTGCATGGAATATTTTTTCTCCCTCCCTGTTGTCTTCCTATTGTGTTCCAACATCAGCGCTTTCCTTTGCTTCCGGTTTCTTACTGCGACATAGATATGGCGTCTTGCCATCAGGGAGGGGCTCACTCCTGGCTGCCTGCTTGCCTTCTCTTCATCATCTAGATCAGCACCTCCTAGGCCACTGGACCCCTCCCCATGATCTAGTTCTGCACTATTGCCCCATTTCTCCACCCCTATGACCAGCCCTGCTAATACGTCTCCCCAGGGCTCATGGCAGTACTGATCATAATGAATTAATTATTTTAGTACTGAATAACATGGTAATGTTATTATTATTTTTAATGAACCACACACAATTGAAATCCTCCCCCTCCCCTGCCAAATAAAATAATAACGAATGTCTCACTTCTTTCCACAACAAAATTGTGCTCGGTGTCTCTCTTCCATGTGGAAGCGGATGTCAGAGCAGAATTGTCTCTTGAATAATAATAGATGCATGGAAAAATATTATTAATTGCTGTGTTAGCTTCTGTCATTGTTTCAGCTATTCCTGCTGTGACAGGATCAAGATTATTGCATTTTCCAACCATGCATATTTTGAGAAGTAATATTTCCTGAGTGAACTGTTACTATTATCATTACTGTTCCATCTGGACAATATCATTATGGCGTCTCTATTGCTCCTTTTGGTTTGACACCCATTGTTTTGTAGAAATAAAAAGTGCAGGCAGGGTTCTTTTGGTTAAATTTGTGACATTATAATTTATGATTGAAAGAAGTTTTAGCCTTGCATTGGAGATAGCTTCTCTATTTTTTTCTACCTAATCATAATATAAAAAAACTGCAATATATATATACATAGACTTTTAAAATCCAACATATACTGTTGTCTTTATTATCCAAGAAGTATAGTAAGACCTTCCATATCTCAGCAATAAATTAAGCTGAGCTACTACCGGTATTCAAAATCCACCATGTTACACACTATAATAAATCTTATTTACACACACACACACACACACACACCTAAGTTAGTAACAGGTGTGTGGAAATTATCCTTGCCTAGATTGAGAATTGCATTTGCAAATTTCCTTAATGAACGTCTCAGGGAACACTTGACTGTTTTTGAGAGTTCCTTTCTGGCTCACAATGTTAACAAATGCATATTTATGGTGATGTGTGCACGTGCCTTATCATGTTGCCCATTGGGAAGCTAACATGGTGGAAGACCACTTGGGAATCCAACTGCTCCAGGCCAAAACAAACATACCTGGAAGCGCGCGCGTGCGCGCACACACACACACACACACACAGAGAGAGCAGAAAGAATTCACTCAAATACGGAGAAGATACTCATCAAACAGAAAGATTTCTTGGTCAGGTGATCTGGTCATGTGGTTCACAACAGTCAGTGAGAGTTTCATTTCTGTGTGCAAGCATACACAACACCTAACTTGGTCATCCATGCAGTTTCATAGCACTTGAAAGTTTGGGCTGAAATATTGTATTGCAAAGCTATTTAAATTGCAGTCCATCTAGACCAGGGGTGGTCAACCTTTTTATACCTACCACCCACTAATGCATATTTCTTGATGGTAAAATTTCCTTACCGCCCACCAGTGCTTGATGGAAGGAGGATTCAACTTGTGCCATAGGAACCCCCCCCCAACCTCCCACCTAGAATCCTGAAATGCCCACTAGTGGGTGGTAGGGACCAGGTTGACAACCCTTGATCTAAACTAAGGGGTTTACATTCAATAACTTTTTTGCACATCTAAAGCAGCTTGGTCAACCTGAACACTGAGCACATGAAGAATCTGGTTTCATATTCTGAGCCTAAGAATAAATGGAGGAAATCACCCAGAATTTGTAATTCATCTGAGTATTAAAAGTTGGACAAATTTATATTCTGAACCAGAGAATTGCAAACTGGTAAGATTTCTAATTAGTGCAGGGCTTTAGAATAAAAACAAACTATCATTTTCTTTTTAAAGAACTTAACTATTTTTAAACCCATATTTCCCTCTCAATTCTTCCTGATAATGCTAACATGGTGTACAAAAAGGCCTAGTCATGTTTTTGCTTCCACCTTCAACAGCCAATGCTATGAAGCACAATGCACCTGGTAATGATTGGTAAAGCTCCTCTAGGTATACATTTTCTATTATTTAGTATAAAGCCACACTCTAGATTGGTTGATGTAAGTGGACTCTCTGGTGCTTTGATCAGAATTGGTAATATTTTTTGACAGGGATCTATTATAGAATAGGGAAGATTGAAATTACTTTGTCTGGAGATGAATTAAAGTTTTTCAGAGAAGTAAAAGTGGTACGATAGAGCCATTGTCGCTTGTGGTATATTGACTTCATGGAAATGCTTCAAAAACCTGTCTAGCCATGGTTTACACATGAATTACTGTTGTCTCTGTCAATCATACCACTTCCTAGTTCATGAAAAACTTTAGTCTTACTTTAGTAATATGTAATAATGGAATTGTGGTTCAGGTTACGGGGTTGCCATATGCCCTCTTTTTCCAGGTCACATTCTCGTTTTCATGCGTAAAGTCGTCATAGCAATCCAAAGTAGAAGTTGGCTAATGTGTCCTCCTTTTTGCTCTTCAAAATATGGCAGACCTCTCTGTGTTCCACCATGCCCAAGAAGCAGTATCCTGACAAAACCTTTGTAGAAATGGAACAATGCCTTATGTTGTTTCTCTAATCCCAAAGCTGTTTTATTATTCAAATGCTCCCATGAGAGTGATGAGTGAATCTGGCATATATGGAAAGGGAAGATCATAAGGTCCCAGAACACAGTCTGCTTCCATGTAGAATGACCAGATTAAACAGTAAAATACAGACAAGCCCATGCAGCCAAACCATTTGTTTCAAGACATTTCCCACATGCCATGATTAGTGTTTACAAGTATCTCCAATGCATTATTTCATTAGGAAAGGAGTCTGCTTTTCTAATTTGCTTAGGCATCATGTGGTACAATTTGAACTAATTAAAATCTAGGCGTTCTAAGCCTGTTCTCAATTAATATTCTGGAATAATAAAGGAAAACAATGTAGTTCTTCATATTGTAATAAATCAACACACTAGAAAAAATGGATTTATGTGCTGGTTGTAAAACTGGGGTTAATTTTCTAGCAACACTTCTGTATAAGATCAACCTACATTTGATGGTAATTTCATTGTTTAGTTTTGGGCTGAAATATTGTATTTTAATGCTCTTAAGCGGCAGTCCTATGTTCCCTGGGAAGGTGCCCCAGGGGCTGTATTATGTTTTGGATCTCCTCCTCCTCCAAGGGCAGAAGGAGATTTCCCAACTCAAAAGGGAGGGTATTCAACCTCATACAGCCCATCCTGACTCTGTGATCCTTGCCTTACTCATCTCGGGGCTCTGACATCAGTTGATGTCAAAAGAGAAGAGGGCGTGCCAGGCCACCTTGGCTGAAGGCTCCGAAAGATCCAGAAACTTTCCATTCCCTGAACACATCCCTGAAATGGGTGGAAATATATGCCCAGGGCCAGGTTATATTTCAACCTAGGCAAGCTACCCGCCCCCCAAAAGTGCTATCTTCATGTTCAAAAACAGATGTCTTGTAGAAATGATAAAATTATTCAAAGTACAAAATAAAAATAAATAAAAACATCAGAAATTTATAACAAATATCACAAAAACTAATCTATATAAAACTCTGCCCCTCAAAGGTCTGCACCCTAATCAGCTGCTTAGTTGCCTAATGATAGCACTGGACCTGTTTGTGCCAGTCACAGAGTGTATTTTCCCTCACTTTGAAAACAATTTTTTTGGGGGGGGGTCATTCAAAGTGAAAAAGAGGAGGATACCAGAAAGTGGGTGGGAAGGAAGGAAGTTAAAACATGGCTTCCTCCTCCCTTCCGCCCTGCTGCCATACACCCAGCATGGCTGTTCATCTACATTCCTTCCTTCCTTCCTTTTTCCTATTTGGATTGTTCTGCTCATGTTGAACTTATGAAGGAATGGTGTTTGATATGGTAGTCTTGTTACCACTTTGTTGTTCACATAATCATGTTAAAAGACTTAATTGGAAGTGAAAGTGCAAAGTAGCAGGGAGTAGGCTAGCAGCATTGCTATGTAATAGCAGAATTGAAATAGCTTAATTAGCTGACTCAGTCATGCATCGTGCCTAAACTCCAGATGACAGGAACTGTGTAGGCATTCAGCATTGCCTCATAAATGGTACTACAATGGGGTGCTTGCCAGTTGTGTCATTTGGCAATTGTTCCGTAATGGTAGCATGAATATCATGCTTACAACTCCTTTCACGTTTTATATATTTGTGGGCATCATTTTCAACTCCTCCAGCCTCTTTTCTTTGTGTAATTGCTACCCCTTTTGCCATAGTCATTTTCTACTGCTGGGTTGCCGATGCCCTTAAGAATGTTTGCAATGGAATATATATTTTGTCCCCAATTTTAAATAGCAGTTGAAGGTCCCCCTCCCTTTTTTTACACCTAGATCCACTTTTCGCATTACTAGTTCATGTATCTGGGGAATAACTGATGCAAATAACCGAGAATCAGAATAGGCTTCACCTTAGTAGTATCTACTACTGGTATGTTAGAAAATATTTTAATAATGTTTCATGTGTTATCTTTACAAACAGCTTGTATGTCTGCAGTGGCAGTCCTTTGAGCTTCATGGGTGCTGCCCCAGAGGCCTCCCAACTTTGAGGGCATCAATCAATCATTGTATTTGTATGCTGTCTTTACAAAGTTTAAACTGTGCTCAAGGTAGCTTACACCATGTAAAAAATTAGTAACTACAAACATAAGAAATGTAGTCATAAACAATAAGCAAAACATCAAAAAGTCACAACCATATACATCATAAGATCTGGGGGGAAATCCCATTGGCCCCCACGACTGGTCAATGAAAGCACCAGTTGGCCATGTGGACAGGAAACCCTTCCCCCAACTCTCCTGCGGCTGTGCCAGGCTGCAATCACCACTGCTGTGCAAAATGGCAGGTGGTCTTTATGGCAGATCTTCCTTGCCACCAAAAAGTACTGGATCAAATTTGTTTTAAGATGAACTGCTGAGACGCTTTGAAAAGGCATTAAATCTTATTTTACTTAGGAAGCCATTAACAGGCAGATTTGGTAGAACTGTGCTCATCTGGACACTTTGTTTCAGAAAGGTATATGCCAGTCTGAGAGTGGCCTCCTGTTTTCTTCACCCATGTTTTTATCACTTGCCAAACTGAAATAAAACTTATCTAAATAATTAAGATAAGCACTAAAGGGCTCTGTATGGTCATATCAACAAAACTCTCAAAAATAGAACTGCAATATAATCTCTCTAGATTAAACAGTCTACAATGGTAATCATGTTTGCATTTAAACATTTTATTCTGAAAGGATTACAACACTGGGCTCATTTTTCCCCCCTCCCTTTCCCCAGACAAGAAGGCGACACACTGACTCAAACAAAATGTATTTGTTCTCTAAAAATTTAACTTGCACAAATTTTATAAACAAACTGTATAGGTGTATGAAGTTTTGGCTGATTTAATCAGTAACTTATGTCTTTGGATTTATATAAGCTTGTTTACTCAAGATGCCTGCATTGGAAATGTTTATACTAAAAATACCTCCTATTTTATAGCATTTGAATTAAAATCTATATCATTGTAACATTATTGCTATGGACTAGTGGGCATGACATAGTACCCCATGGAACTCTTCCTTCCTTTTCTTCATGCATGCAGAATTACCTCTCACCATGAGAGTGGGATGTGCCCAACAGCATGCACAGGGCATGGATTGAATCTTGCACCATGTCATCCCTCACCCCTCTGCCAAATCATATATCCCCATAACAAAAAAGAAGAGGCTAGATATCAATGCTACTAGTTACTGTGTACTGTGATTACTCCTATTTAAGTGCATTTTTAAAATTGCCTTGATCTTTTTCTACTGTATCTTTAAAAAGTATTTTAACAGTTTTGTGGGCCCAGTAGTATAAAAGCAGGGTAAAATTAAAACAAACGAAGAAGAAGAAGAAGAAGAAGAAGAAGAAGAAGAAGAAGAAGAAGAAGAAGAAGAAGAAGAAGAAGAAGAAGAAGAAGAATTTCTTACATGACCTTCACCAATCTAAACATAATGGTCTTTGGTTTTTCACTCTGCCTTTACAATGGTTGTAATGCATCTGTGAGCATCTCCCCTGTATGGATATTGTCAGTGTTCATCATAATTCTGCAAAATGAAGCAGTATTATTTATAGAAGAGGAGCCTACTTGTATCAAAAAGTACACTTAAGAAAATTATAACCCACCCTTTATTCAAATATCTCAGGATGGGGAACAATAAAATAATTTAAAATAACAACCTGCAACAACAACAACAAAGGAGCAGATAAAATTCACATAACAGATTGCCATAAAACTGTAAAACAGATTCTAACTGAACATTAACAACCTCCAAATGCCTTAATGATTTGCCATGTTTAAGCTAGTGTCTAAGTACTAAAAGATTAGACACCAGTCAAATTTCAGAAGTGATGGAGCTCCACATTTGGGACACTGGCACATTTTCATGTCACTGCATAGTGTATACCTCCTGGCAGCAGACATTAAGAAGAGCTTCCCTAACAGAGCTTAACACTTGGCCAGGACTATGCAAGGAAATATTGTTCTTCAAGTATTAAGGTTCCAAGTTATTCAGGACTTCATAAGTCATCACCAGTACCTTGAATTCTGAATGAAAATGTATTGACTGCATTTTGCACTAGCTCCAGTTTACACGTTAATCTTAAAGGGCAGCCCTACATACAGGGTACTACAGCAATCCAGTCAGGAGGTTATCAGGTCATGGATTACTGTGGCCAATCGGTCTCTGTTCAGGAATGGCCATACCTGGCCAAAAGAACTCTGTGCCACCAGGGACACTTGAGCCTCCATTGACCAACTTGGGTCAAGTAGTGCCTCCAGACCAAGAACCTGCTTCTTTACAGGGAGTGCAAGCCCATAAAGGGCAGGTAGAGTATCAAATTCCTAGACTCTAGAGCCACTGAATCAGTGTCACTGTCTTATCAGGATTTCATCTCAATTTATTCGCTCTCATCCAGCTCATTAGAGTGTCTAGACAATGTTTCAAAACTTGCAAAGCCTCATTTGACTTAGACAAGAAGAGCTAAACGGCCTCAGTCCTATATACCTGAAGGAGCGTCTCCACCCCCATCATCCAGCGCTGAGGGCCTTCTGGCAATTCCCTCATTGCGAGAAGTGAGGTTACAGGGAACCAGACAGAGGGCCTTCTGGGTAGTGGTGCCCACCCTGTTGAACACCCTCCCATCAGATGTCAAGGAAGTAAGCAGCTATCCTATTTTCAAAAGACATCTGAAGGCAGCCCTATTTAGAGAAGCTTTTAATATTTAGCGCTGTATTGTTTTTAACACTCGATTGGGAGCTGCCCAGAGTGGCTAGGGAAATAATTATTATTATTATTATTATTATTATTATTATTATTATTATTATTATTATACCCCTCTCCAAATATCCATTGACCTTTCACGCAGCAGCTTCATGTGGATGTTAAATAGTGTGAGGACAAGGTAGAACGTTGAATGACTCTATGGATCAGCTGTCATGAAGTTGAGCACAAGTTCCTCAGTGCTAGCCTCCGGAACCATATCCACTGGTAAGAATAGAACCAGCATAACATTCTGCCTCTAACTCCCAGCCTACAGAGCCAATTCAGTAAGATATCATGGTCAAATGGTATCAAAAGCAGTTGAGAGATCCAGGAGAATCAACTTCCCATGTCTCTCTATTGGAAAAAGGTCATCCATCCTGGTGACCAAAGCTGGTTCAGTTTCAAAACAGGGCCTAAAGCAAGACTGGAATGGTTACTGATAACCAGTCTCTTCCAAGAGGGCCTGCCACTGACCAACCACTATCCTTTTGAGCACCTAGACCGAAAAGGGGGAAATTGTGACCAGGCACTAGTAATCTCATACTTCTGGGTCCAAAGATGATTGTTAGATGAATGCCCAATTAGATTCAAAGTGATAGCTTTAAACTATAAAGAACAGGACTCCAATACTTCAAGGACCTTCTCTCCCAATACAAACCTGCCTTATGATCATGAGAGGCCCTTCTGCATGTGCCTTGATGATGCAGAGTGGTAACAAAAGAATGTGCCTTTTCAGTAGCATCCCTTCAGCTGTAGAATGCTCTCCTGTGGCATTGTCAGTTTGTTGGAGCCAAAAAAATAGGACATCCCCCAAACATTGAAATAATGATGTGGTTTGATTTTGGGCCTTTATGTTTTATTTTTGGAGTGGGGTAGGAGATTTTTCCTGTTGTTCATTTCTGGGGGATGAACACTTTTAATAACTAGCACTTCAGTTTTATAGCTATTGGCCATTTTAGGGTACTTCTATACTGCATTTACTCGAGTAATGCACCATCGAATCTAATGCTCACCTCAATTTTCAGAACCTTGAAACAAAAACAAAAAAAAGTATTTGCTGGCGAATGTAAATGTGCCATTGAATCTAATGCATACCTTAATTTCGCAACGTAATTTGGCTTAAAAAGGTGAGCATTAGATTTGAGGAAATACGGTATTTTGTATGTCATTTTGAGACTTTTTGGGGGGTAAAAAGTGATGACTAAATTTAATAGAACTATTTAATTTAATAGTCGCTCCACCACCACCACCTTGTTTAGACCAGTGAGAACCACTCTCCGGCTAAGTGAGGCATTGACTGTCTCCAGAATCCAGACAATCCCTGTGCCCCCTCACCTTCACAGCACACTTTGGAGGCAGATGGCGAGCTTAATTTTTGGAATGTGCATGTCAAAGCCTCAAGCCATAGTTGTGCCATTTATACTATTTTAAAATAAAATGTAGACCACATTTCCAAAATATGGAGAAAGAGAGCATGAAGAGTCACTTCGGCTGAAAATACATTTTCAGTGATTTGTTCACCTGCCCCCACATCAATATGGCAACAAGTTCACGCATATGGCAGGCAAGAGAAGCAGCAATGTTAGGACAGTCTATGTTGCAGATGGAATGTCTCTTATCTGCAGAGAAGGCTAGTGTTCGTGTTCATATAATCTCTCTTTAAAGAAAAGGAAAAAGACCCATGATAGTACATAATAAATAAGAATTAGTCATTTTATTTTAGTTTTCCTTTTTGGGTTAGAAATTTGTCAGCCGTCATTTACCTTTGTCAAGGCCTGCAGACCTTGGCTGTGAATTTTTGAACAATTCAGGTTCTTTCCCTCTGCAGAACTGAATGTCTGTATACTTTTTTAATGCTATTTTTTAATGCTATTTCTAGATTAAGCTATTTTCATAAAAGCAGAGAACCGTGTTCATGGCGTCCTTATAACCTAACTTGTAAGCAGCTCTCTGAAATATATACACTCTCCTGCATACCTGTGCAGTTGAAAGTACACAGGCCTGGCACCACTGTGTTTGCCACACATTTTCTTATCTCATAAAAGCATTCAATCAAAAGTGTTATGTTGCTCTCTAAGTAATTCTTAGGTAATCTTAATAACTTGAAAAATTAGAAGAGAAGCAGTCATGTATCTTGAAACACAAAAATTAACACTTTTGAGAGGTGGAAACCCAAGACAAACAGCTAAAAGAATGCAGAAGCATTTTAAAAACAGAATATTTTTATACAAGTGCACATCCTGTATTTAGATCATAGGCTGCTTCTAAAGGCATTTGTCTGCCATTTGAATATTTGGGAAAGCATATCCAATAACTTTAGATTTCTTACTCTGAACACAATTGTGTGTTTTTTTTAAAAAAAACACCCTGTGATTGGGGTCTCTATCAAGCAACTGGTACTTTTCAGCGAGCCAGCCTTGAATGCTGGAAATCCCTTTGAATTCCACAGGATTCATTATTATGGTCAGTGTTGTCTATGCAATGGGATGGATCTTGTTAATATCACTGAAATGAGCAAAAAGTCTTTTTTCATCTAGAAGGATGGGTTGTGATTAATCATACACATAATCTCTTCTCCTTCAGGATAGAAAATGAGTGTATCATATGATGCCTAGTTTCTCTCTCCTCCTCCTCCTCCATCCCAGTTTTTTATGCTGACTGGTACTAGTTATATTCCTCTTGTCTCTTGTGTTTAGCCCATTTCACCTAATACCTGTAAGCCTCAGTGAGTTGAGACCATCATTGAAAGTTCTGGATTGATTAACTACTTTGGTCTGCTTTTGCCAGGCATGAGCAACCTGTGACTTTCCAGATGTTGCGAATTCCAACTCTCATCAGTATAAAATGTGGGCTGAGAATGTCCCTCAGTACTGTATTTGGTACCATTTTTTAGAGGTTGGTTTCTAGTGGCTAGTAAGTTGATATTAAAGTGAGAAATGCTGAAAGGTTTTCCATGGTGGTTTTGTGAGACTTTTAATTTACTCCCATCTAACTAATTTAACGTTTATGTGTTTGGTTTTGGATTTATTTATTTACTGAACCAGCATGACCTTCACAAAGAAAGGGAATGGAAAGAAAGAAAAAAGTTATAACCAGGTAACCTTTAAAATACTCCATGCAGTCAAAAATTAGAAAAGGGAAGGAGTAAAACAAAACAAAGGTTTGAAAGAAAGCTAAAAGAAAAACTTGATTGTCTTAGGAAGTTAGTACATTCCAAAATGAGTGAATGTTCTTTTCATCTGCTAAAATTCTTTCCTCCAATCTCTACATACACACTGGACCCTGCTCAGTGCAATCAACATCAACGTTTCCTTATTTATATATTCTTTTATTATACTGTAACTAAAATTATGTTTCAGACCTGTAGGGGGGAAACGTGATGAGTCCCAGACACTGCATTTTATCACTGAATGCTTTACAGCAATGAGAAACAAATGAGCATGAATTATATTGTCTCTAATCTTGAGGTGTATACACAGAATCATTTAGCAACAGTGAAGGGTACTGATTTATACAGGATAATGTAATCTGCTGTCAGTATTCTGTCAGGAATAGCCAGTGGAAATGCTAGCTAGGGTTTTTTCCTGGTCACATTTTACCTAAAAAGTATATAGATTCAGAGTACAGTAGAGTTGGAAGGGAACCAGAGGGTCATCCAGTCCAACCCACTTCTATGCATGAATTTCAACTAGCTCATACACCACTGATGGCCATCTAACCTCTGCTTAAAAGCTTCCAAGGAAGGAGAATCCAGCACCTCTCATGGGAGTCTGTTCCACTGTCGAGCAGCTCTTACTGTCAGCAAGTTCTTCCTGGTGTTTAATCAGAATCTACTTTCTTTTAATTTGAAGCTGTTGATTTGGTCCTAGCATCCACATCAGCAGAAAACAAGCTTGCTCCATCCTCTATGTGGCAGTCCTTTAAATATTTGAAGATGGATATCACATCTCCTCTCAGTCTCCTCTTTACCAGGTTAAACATACCCAATTCCCTCAACTGTTCCTCATAAGGCTCATTTTCCAGACCCTTGATCATCTTGGTCACCCTCCTCTGCACACATTGCAGCGACGCAGCGTGTCAATATCCTTCTTAACTTGCCGTGCTCTGAACTTGGACACAGTACTCTAGCTGTGGTCTGACAGAGGTGGAACAGAGTGGAACTATGCTTTCCCTTGATCTGGACACTATACTTCTGTTAATGCAACCTAGAATAGTATTAGTCCTTTCTTATGCTGCTGCATCACACTGTTGACTCATGTTAAGTTTGTGGTCTACGAAGACCCCTAGATTCTTTGTACAGGTAGTACTGGCGGGGGGGGGGGCGAATAGAGGGCAGGGATACGTAATGGGTCAGAACAGGGTGGGAGGAGACACAGGGATGAAACCTGCCCTCTCCACCGTATCTCGCCTCGACTCGGGGACTCTGAGACTCAGGGGGATCTGAAGGGGGGCTATTACCCTCCATTTCACAGACTAACGCACAGCAACGCGTGCAGGGCCAGCTAGTTGATTATAAAGATGTTGAACAACAATGGACCCAGGACAAAACCCTGTAGCACCCAACTTGTCACTTTCCCCCCAGGTTCATGAGGAATAATTAGTGAGCACTCTTTGGGTTCGGCCAGTCAACCAGCTACAAATTCACCTAGCAGTTACCTCACCCATCCACATTTTACCAGCTGCTCCACAAGAATATTATGGGGAACCTTTCTCAAAAGCATTTCTGAAATCATGATAAACTATGTCCACAGCATTCCCCTGATCCACCAAGCTTGTAACTGGGATTGTTTTTCAGCCAGAACTCACCAGAACTGAGTTCCAGCACCTCTCAGGTGGGTGCCATTGCCATTGTAAGAGAACAAGGGATGCATTCATGGTGAATTCCAGCACCTCTTTTTCTGGAAAAATAGCACTGCTTCTAGTTCATATTAAAAAAAGAAAGAAAGAAATGAGATGTTATTACTTTTTTTTTTTTTTAGAAACTCATGGTGCGTGAGATTTGAATTCATTTAAAGTAGCTAGGTGCTCCCTTGCTACCTCTTTTCCTATCTTGGGCTTCAGCTCCCTCCTTGCATCGTTTATTCCTTTATCACCGGGCTGCACACTGCTTTGCTTTTGTGTGAAGACAGAGGCAAAGTAGGTATTGAGCATTTCTGCCTTCTCTCTGTCACCCAATATCATTTCTCTGCCCCATTTGCTTGTTCTTCTTCTTGCTTTGTACATAGCCAAAGAAATCTTTTACATTTTTTTTAACCTCTCTTGCATGCCTGAGCTCATTCTGATCTTTCACCTGCCTGACCTCCCACAACTGTTGGCTACTCATGTGTACTCTTCCTTCATTATTTCTCCTTTCTTTCATATACACACATATACATACAAATAAACACACAAACACATACAAAATAGAAAGTACAAGGAAAACGAAATGGATGAAAGAAGAAAATTAGGAACCATTGTAGTTTTCCATAAAATCCCAGCCTTTCCATCTGTCAGAAAGTTCAAACCTGCTATTTCTTTGATCAGATTTTAATAAAAATAAAAATAAGAGTACTGGTGAAAGAAAGGGCCCTAGTCATATCCCTACACAATGTTAATCCAAAGGAGCCGAACACATACCTGAAATAATTATAAAATAGGATTGGGAGTTGGGTGGTCATATGCCCAATTTTATCTGTGCTCCCTTTTTGTTTTTCCTTTGGAGGGGCATGCTTAAATTTGAGTAAGAGAATCAACAAGGTCCACTTTTTTATCTCCTAAATGAGGGTATAATGCAGAGCGGAAAGTCTGCTTTATCTTACAAAGCCTGAGGATTGAGATGCGACTATGAACCTGAGCAACTGTAACCAAATGGGAAAAATTTGAAAGAGGGCAATAGCTCTCCACCTGAAAATCCAAAGCAAGTGAGTCTTTCTTTCACAAAGTTCAAACACCACAACCTTCACAGTTATCACACAAACATGGGCAGCCAGTTCTGGCTTAATGTAACCAGCCCAGATGGATGAGGGTCAAGAGTCTACTTTATATTGCCCACCTCTCAGCCAAAAATCATCCTGTCTGCTGGAAGTCTGAGCCGCTTTTCTCATTTGTGAACTCAGTGTATTACAAACAAAATTTCCCTTTCAAAAATGTTTTTTGAAGTAAGCATCATGACAAGCTTTTAAATCATTCTATATAGCATTCCATCCTGCTAGCATAAATATGAATTTTCATATCTTTGCTATTGTTGAATTATCTTAATTTTCCTTCTTGGTGTCTTTGTTAATCATCATCATTTTCTCCTTTTGAAGTTGGGCTGATTGAAATTGCTGTTTGCGTAATGGCTAACTATACATTTGTTTTCACACGAAAAGAACAGTAATGGATATCTGTGGCAAAACATAGATTACTTCAGGACCAGAAAAAGCATAGTTTTATATCTGTATGAAATCTTTGGCTTTTAGTGCATAGAAGATTTAACCCTTGTCAGGTGTCTTGAAGGTCACTGGTTGATCTATGGATTAATCAGTTTAAGAGTGAAACCCAACCAGTGACAGGTCTCCTCTGTGTGTGTGTGTGCTTGGCTGTAACAGAATTGCGATTTTCTATAATGCTTTTAGTCGGACCATGAAACTCTGATGTAAAGCTTATCTCTGATCTTTGACTTTTGCCGTACTCATGGGATCCTATGTGTGTCTTGTAGGGGAATGGGGGCATGGATTTCTTAACATTTGACACCTGGCTCCACCAGGTTCCTTGTCCACAATCTTCGACCCAGCACTTTTCCAAAGCATTAATAAACCTTAAGCCGTTAAGCTGCACGGCCAGTGGGTCATAAAAAACTATTGTGCTTAGTCTTTTCTTCACTGATGGATTATCATATTGACATGTAATCCTTTTCCTCTTTTGTCTCTCTTTTTTCACAGCTGTTGTGAACTTGGATAACTCCGTGGTTGATTTAGAGACTCTTCAAGCCCTTTATGAGAATGTGAGTAACAAGACAAATATATATACAATGAATATATATATATATACTCATTGTATCATTAGCACTTTTTGATTGCCTGAAAACCAGGGCAAAGCCATTATGTTGTGGCTATGGGGGTGTTGCTATAATAGAACAGTTTCCTGGTTCAAACTGAATGGAAAACACCATGCAGAAATTAAAAGGTCTGGGAAATTGTGTAACCCCTCAAAGACAGGACATTACAAATTAGTAGACTAAGACATGTCGTCTAGAATAATAGGAAAGCACAGTGGAAAAATTATGTTCCTACACATCAAAAAGTTAGTCAGAGGACATGTGCCAGATCTATTTGGTGCATTTTTTAATAGTCAACTGCTGGTTTTATTGTGGAATAGCTGTTTTACATTTTAATCATTCTTCCTGTATTCGCTTTTCTCACTTTATTTAATTGCTATAGTCTACATTATTTTCCCTCCATGTATCTAGTGATCCGATTTCACTTTAAAGCCACAAAACTGTCTGCTCATAAATGATATTATTACTACCTAAATTTAAAGAAAATCTAAGGAGCGTTGAAGCTGAAATGGAAAGCTAAAGTTCAGTACACCAATATATGCTCCCACACACTCACACATCTCAAGCATAGCTGCCAAGTTATCCCTTTTTTTAAGGGATTTTCCTTTATGCTGAATAGGCTTCCTCGCGAGAAAAGGGAAAACTTGGCAGCTATGATCTCAAGTGGTTTGGAAGAGTAACATACATATTTTTAAATGGCTTCCCTACCCCAATGCCTAAACTAAGCCCATAGCTCTCACTTCAGCCCCCAAATGATGTCAGCTTACATAGTCCAAGCTTGCTTTCTGGAGGGGAAGGAGAAGAGCATGCTCTTTTGCCAAAAGCGTTTTCAACCTTCCTGTAGGATCTCTCTTTCCTAGTCATTGTTCCTAACAAAATAAATTCTTTCCAGGGCCACTAATGGAATTCCAGCAGCCCTGATTCCATCCCTCTGCGAGCTTACAACAATGCATATTGTCTTTAAAAGTACAGTCCCTGTTAAAAATTAGTCGCTGAGCATGGCTGTCTATTAGTTACTAAATGTGAATGAAAGCATGTGTAAAAAAAGGATATCTTTCTAATGCTTTCAAGAAGTTGATAGGTTCCAATAGGTTTCCTGTTGGGGCCATTACCGAAAAGATTTTTTTATGTGCATTTGCACCCTGGATGTTGAGATGGCTAAAGGGAGCCCTCTTGGTTGTTCCACCACTCTCAGAAGCTCAGAGCTAGGTGGGAGTGGTGCCCCAGGAGAGGACATTCTCTATGGCAGCCCCTAAGCTGTGGAACTCCCCATAGAGGTCCATCTGACATCTTCATTATACACCTTTGGACCAATGCTGAAGGCAGACCACTTTACCCTGTTTTTTGTTTATTTAAAATAAAAAAATTCCTTCAGTAGCACCTTAAAGACCAACTAAGTTTTTATTTTGGTATGAGCTTTCGTGTGCATGCACACTTCTTCAGATACCTTTGTTTATTTGTTTGTTTGTTTGTTTTTACATCCATGATGTATATTTTAGTTCAACTTTATTTTTGTGATTGTTTTTAACATTGAGTTTTAATAGCTGTAACCCACCCTGGGGACCATAGGGTGAATGGCAGGTTGTTGTTGTTTCTTGTGACATAGTGGGGGGTTTAAGATGGCTCATCTGATAATCTCAAAGGATGATAGGGTAAATGAAATATACTCGGAGTCGAGAGTGAACTTTATGCTCTTTATTTGGCTTGTAGTAGCAACAAAAGAAGAAGAAGAGAAGAATGGCTCTTTCCCCAAAACGTCTGCTTATATACATTATTTACACAATGGGCCTTATGTGGTTGGCTACTTCAGGGCTGCACCTGTAGGCCAATCAGGTTGCAGATTCACTTCCACCTGGAGCTGGATTGTGTGGCTCCAGCGGACCAATCAGACTGCTGCATTCTGCATCCTATTGTTCTAGGATTCAGCTCGGTCCATAACACCAAATAATGGGAGGGATGATATGCACTCACTGTAAAATGGCTTAATAGTTCATCACTAGCACCCTTAATTGGCCCTAACAGCAAGAAAGAGATGCATGTAGGGTAGAAACATAATGTAAATACCTGCTTTTTAGACTTGTTGTGGTGGTGACACTAGCTCTTAATCAGGGAAGTAGCAATGAATCTGTTGAAAGGACCTGCTCAGGCTACTATGGTGAAAATATTCATAGATGCTTGTGCTGCTTTGTCTATTAAACATAAAAGAAAGAAGAACAAGCTGGAGTGAAAATAATCTTCTTGGCGAGTCTCTTAATCTTAAACTTTTTCAGAACTGTAGTGGGGGGAGGAAACACCATTGCTTTGCTCTTGTCCTTGGGGTCCACTGCCTTGAGAGCCTGGGGAAATGTTGACATCTTCCCTGGATTTATGAGTTGCTACTGCTCTTGCTGTATGGAGAAGAAGACAAGAGGAGCTTGCCAAGGAAGCTACTGCTGTGGGTATCACTGCTGGAAAAGTGGGCCTAACTGGAACTCTGATCTGCAGCTGGCGCCATCTCACCTAAATTTTCTGCTGAAAATATAGTGTCTCAAATAATTCTTCCCTTAGTTTTAACTCCTCCACAAGGAGGGAGTTTTCTCTTTCACCCCCAGCTTTCCCTCCAGAACAAGGGGGATTATTTTTCTGCCGAAGCCTGAAAAAAAATTGCCCAGGTTTTCCTGCTCCATATTTCAAAATCTTTTATTAACTTGCACAACCTTTCCTGTTACTTTTCATACACTGCATTCATTAATTGTCACATCTGAGCATTCTTTTTACTACACAGTTAAAACACTGCGGTACTAGTTCTCAGACGTTCTATTTGATCTCTGAAACATATGGGAGCATTTGTTTTATGATCTTTCTTCAAAATGTAATCACTTTTTTCTGATTACATATGTTTGGCATGGCGCTTTTCCTTCGAGATGTGAAAGAAGTTTGGGCAGCCTCCAAGTCTAAACACACCCTAATTTCAAAAGCCGCAATCCTGGGGCTTAATTCCTGTTTACTAAGGAATTAAAGACTTGTTAAACTGCATAGTTACTGAATACATCTTGGACATTTTCTATTTTCCAGTGAAAAACCCAGATAGTTTATTTAGGCTTATTGTTCTGTGTTATTGGGAATAGTTATTGGCATCATTGTAACATGGGTATTCTTCTTCTTCCTCTTCCTCTTCCTCTTCCCCTGCTCCTCCTCCTCCTCCAGTCTCTGTGTATTTGCTGAATGGTTACTGAATAAGCTGTTACAGTAACATTTAATTAAAGAGGCTCTAGTGTTTAACCTAGAGAAGAGGAGATTAAGAAGCTACATGTTTGTGGATACCCGAAGGACCCATGAGCTGCTGCCTCACACTGTTGACCCATGTCAAGCTTGTTCCTTTTCACATGTACTTCTGTCAAGTCGGGTGTGCCTCATCTTATGTTTGTGCTGCCGGTTATACCTGCCTAAGTGTAGAACCCTTCATTTGTCCCTATTGAATATTATTTTGTTAGTTTTGGCTCTCCAATCTGTTCTCCATGTCCTCTCAAATCCTAATTCTATTTTATGCAGTATTACGGTAGCTACCCGTCCCAATTTGGTGCCTGCAAATTTGGTGAGCATCCCCTCTATTCCTTCATCCAATTCCTTTATAAAGATGTTGGACAATACCAGGCCCAGGACAGAACCCTGCATCTCCCCACTTGTTACTTCCCCACCCCCAGGATTATGGGGAACCTCCTCCTCTCCTAGACAAGGACTCATTATCATAGATTGTCGTTATCTCTGAATACAGCCATTGGTTATAAAATGATGGGAGGTGTATTTAATGTAGCAATTGGGGAAGGAGGGGCTCTTGCACACTTTCTGGTTTATCTTATTTCCTCTGTCCCCATACATCACAGTCTGTTATCAGACACCAATAAAAGGATGTGCTGTGATTAATAATACATAATACATGTGTTTACGTGAAGAACAATATATTTATGAGCAGTCAAGGATTTATGAGATGAGAGTTCTGAAAAGTGTCTTGCAGGAGACTCCCACCCAATTGGTTTTACTTTCCTACTTAAAGGATCTTTGATGGGGAACTGTGCAGGAATATTATCTTGTGTCTTGTTTGCTGTACTATATTACAATTAGCTTGTGCCATCAGTTTTCTATTTAATTTATTTCAATGTATTGTTTCAAAGATGTTTCAAGTGTAATCAGGAGCTAATGAACTTTTATGTGAACAATATGTTGAATGTTCTCTTTGACAAAATGCTCTTGAGGGGAATAGGAATGTCCTTTTTATTTCCTGAATTTGGCTTCAATTTTATATACATGCACACAAAGAGAGACAAATATAACCAAAATTAGCTTTGGAGACTTGACACTTGACTCAGCCCACAAATAGTGTACCAGAAAACTTAGCTCATATTACAAGAAGCAGGAGAAACATTTTTACTGAATCTCAACTAGATCATGCATGGCAGATCGCCATACAACCTCTGCTTAAAAACCTCCAAGGAAGGAGAGCCCACCACTTCTCGTGGGAGTCTGTTCCACTGTTGAATAGCTCTTACCGTCAGAAAGTTTTTCCCGATGTTTAGTTTAAATCTACTTTCTTATAACTTGAATCCATTGGTTTGTGTCCTATCCTCTGGAGCAGAAAAAAAAGCTTGCTTCATCCTCCATGTGACAGCACTTTAGATGTTTGAAGATGATTATCATATCTCTGTTGTCTTTGTCCATGGAGTTTTCTTGGCAGGGATACTGGAGTGGCTTGGCAGTTCCTTCTCCAGGTGGATCACGTTTAGTCAAAACTCTCCACTATGACCTGTCCATCTTGGGTGGCCCTGCATGGCATAGCTCATAGCTTCTCTGAGTTATTCAAGGCACTTCACCATGACAAGGCATTGATCCATGAAGGGGGAATCAGCCCTGAGTGCTCACTGGAAGGACAGATCGTGAAGCTGAGGCTCCAATACTTTGGCCACCTCATGAGAAGAGAATACTCCCTGGAAAAACCCCTGATGTTGGGAAAGATTGAGGGCACAAGGAGAAGGGGAAGACAGAGGACGAGATGGTTGGACAGTGTTCTTGAAGCTACGAACATGAGTTTGACCAAACTGCAGGAGGCAGTGGAAGACAGGAGTGCCTGGCATGCTATGGTCCATGGGGTCACGAAGAGTCGGACACGACTAAACGACTAAACAACAACAATCATATCTCTTCTCAGTCTTCCAGTCTAAATATACCTAATTCCCTCAATCATTCTTCTTAAGGCTTGGTTTCCAGACCCTTGATCATTTTGGTCACCCTCCTTTGCACACGTTCCATCTTATCAATATCCTTCTTCAACTGTGGTGCCCAGAAATGGACTCAGTTTTCCAGCTGTGGTCTGATGAAGGCAGAATAGAGTGGGACTATTACTTCCCTTGACCTGGACACAATACTTCTGTTGATGCAGCCTAGAATAGCATTAATTATTTTTGATGCAGCAGCACACTGTTGACTCATGGGGTTCCCTTCCAACTCCACAATTCTATGATACTATGGAATGTGTTGGCTCAGTGCAACATAGGGCAGCAGAATCATATTTCCCCACCTAGTCACTTGTGCTGCCTTTGAAGGTTGGGCAGCACACTTGAAGTGACACCTATGTGCCATAATCTCTCAAATTTCACTGCAGATATTCCTGTGTCTATTAATGAGGCTCTAAGCTTTGGAGCTGAACTGAAAGCATACTTCACCCTTTTCTTTAATTTCTGTAACTCTCAGGTTGCCTGTAGGCTAACAAAGACTGGATCTCAAGGGATCTGGAAGCTAGGTCCTTTCACCAGACCAATGGCACCAACTTGAATGAAATATTGGGTGTGTGCTGCCCCACCCCCATCCCATCAGAAGGACAGAGGGATGGAGGGAGGCTGAAACCAAGCAGGCACAGACCAGGGTGAAGCCTCTTGGCCCCAGGAAAGACTATGCCACCTCCCTCCCTCACCTGGCGCTTCCAAGGCTCAGGCAGCTGGGCTCTGAGCATGGGAGGCAGCCCTGCTCAGCCGACATGAGAGGCTGAGTCAGGGGGCCTGCTGGGGGACGACAGCAGACCCAATCACACGCCACTCCCTTTTCTCCCTGCCCAGATGCCAACAGGTGGCAACCAAGTCCCCTCCGGGAGGGGGCTTGTGGGGTGCCAGGTCCAGGCCGAGACCTCTGGAGGGGAGGGGGGGAGGGAGGGGGCCCGGGAGACAGAAAAGTGGGTGGGCGATCAGGCACCTTATCTGCGCTTTCATGCAGTGGAGAAGGAGGCTGACGTGGCTTGGCACGGTCAATTGGGGAGATGCCCCCCCCCAAAAATGGGGAGGACGGGTCTGGGCTCCTTAGAGTTGGCACCTATACACCAGACCAAAGACTTAAAATCTTTTGAAACAGTCAGCAATGACTCTCTATGTAAATGCACCTTATCAAGTAACATATAGGGAGTTGCTTCTTCAGTCTGCCCCCAACCTCGAACCCTTCCTGCGTGTGGAAAGGGAGTGTGGTTAGTGTTCATGGAGTGTGGTTAGTGTTCTCCCCAAGGATCAGTTTAGAAGTGGGATGGAAACCTTAGCACTCACACCCAGCGATATTTTGCTGTTCCCCAGCAGTGCTGAATCCAGGAGCACCCCAAAACTGTGGAGCTGCTTCTTCCAGGAGAGAACAATACCACCCAGAGCAGGCCATCTTCCCATCTCCCAGACAAAACATCTCTGTTTTTTTAGTATTCAGCTTCAGTTTATTGGGGCACACCCAACCCATCACTGCCTCCAAGCACTGGCCTAACACTTCAACTGTCTCTTCTGATTCAGCTGAAAACAGAGATAGAGCTGGGTGTCGTCCACATATTGATGACACTTAACTCAAAATTTCCTAATGACAGCCTAATGACTGCTTTCTGGAAATTATATGAGTGGATCCACTAAAGCACAGTTTCCCCAACCCTCTGAGAGAAGCTCCAGTGTGGTCAACAGTACCAAAAGCCACTGCAAAATCAAGGTGAATGAGCCAAATTACACTCCCCTCATCTCTCTTCTGATAAATGTCATCAACCAGGGCAACCAAGGCAGCTTCAATGCCATGACCAGACCTAAAGCCAGACTGGCGTTTCGACCTGGGCAAGATATCTAATTTTCTCCCCTCTCCTCCCTGGCCAGTGGCAAAGGAAGAGTGGAAGCCTGTGTGGAAAATTTATACAGTAATTGGTTTTTTGTTTTGTTTTTGTTTTTTTACTGTCACATTTATATGATCTCATGCTCTCTGAAAGATTGAGCCATGAGGACCAACACAACAGATACTGCTTTTAGACTATAATGTGAGTTATCACCATTCCGGTTGTGCTTTCCTGTGCCCAGCTCTGTAGTATGTTCAGTTGTTAGCTCATGTAGGCCATGTAATTTAATTATTAACACAACCCCGAAGTCTATACCAAACATTGCTTTTGCATATACTTATTCAATTCAGAATGTTTTCAAGCACACAGTGCTCAAAACTCAGATGTTCACTGTTATAGAAAGGCAGTGTGTGTGTGTATTACAGCAGGCACATGGTTTTTTTCCAGCTTCAGTGTTTGATGGGTATTATACTCGTGTTAAAATACTACAAATGTAATGCTACTTAAGGAAAAACCCATCTGCTGTTACAACACTTTGACCTCTAAAATAACTGTTGCTCTTTCCTTTGAACAGAATACTGTTGAAAAGTGGAACCTGCTAATAGAAAGTCACATCAATATTAGAGGGAAATGAGATTTTTTGACTGTGCTTGTTTCATCTTAAGTAATAATAATAATAATAATAATAATTTATTATTTATACCCCGCCCATCTGGCCGGGTTCCCCCAGCCACTCTGGGCGGCTTCCAAAAAAAAACCAGAAATTCTAAAATACAGAAATCCATCAAACATTAAAAGCTTCCCTAAACAGGGCTGCCTTGAGATGCCTTCTAAAGGTCTGGTAATTGTTCTCTTTGACCTCTAGTGGGAGGGCATTCCACAGGGTGGGTGCCACTACCGAGAAGGCCCTCTGCCTGGTTCCCTGTAACTTGGCTTCTCGTAATGAGGGAACCGCCAGAAGGCCCTCGGAGCTGGACCTCAGTGTCCGGGCAGAACGATGGGGGTGGAGACGCTCCTTCAGGTATACCGGACCGAGGCCGTTTAGGGCTTTAAAGGTCAACACCAACACTTTGAATTGTGCTCGGAAACGTACTGGGAGCCAATGTAGGTCTTTTAGGACCGGTGTTATGTGATCTCGGCGGCCGCTCCCAGTCACCAGTCTAGCTGCCGCATTCTGGATTAGTTGTAGTTTCCGGGTCACCTTCAAAGGTAGCCCCACGTAGAGCGCATTGCAGTAGTCCAAGCGAGAGATAACTAGAGCATGCACCACTCTGGAGAGACAGTCAGTGGGCAGGTAGGGACTCAGCCTGCGTACCAGATGGAGCTGATAAACAGCTGCCCTGGACACGGAGTTGACCTGTGCCTCCATGGACAGCTGTGAGTCTAAAATGACTCCCAGGCTGCGCACCTGGTCTTTCAGGGGCACAGTTACCCCATTCAGGACCAGGGAGTCCTCCACACCCGCCCAGCTCCTGTCCCCCACAAACAGTACTTCTGTCTTGTCAGGATTCAATCTCAATCTGTTAGCCGCCATCCATCCTCCAACCGCCTCCAAGCACTCACACAGGACCTTCACCGCCTTCACTGGTTCTGATTTAAAAGAGAGGTAGAGCTGGGTATCATCAGCATACTGATGGACACCCAGCCCAAACCCCCTGATGATCTCTCCCAGTGGCTGCATATAGATGTTAAAAAGCATGGGGGAGAGGACAGAACCCTGAGGCACCCCACAAGTGAGCGCCCAGGGGTCTGAACACTCATCCCCCACCACCACTTTCTGAACACGGCCCAGGAGGAAGGAGCGGAACCACTGCATGACAGTGCCCCCAGCTCCCAAGCCCTCTAGACGGTCCAGAAGGATGTTATGGTCGATGGTGTCAAAAGCCGCTGAGAGATCCAGCAGAACAAGGAAACAGCTCTTACCTTTGTCCCTAGCCCGCCGGAGATCATCGACCAGTGCGACCAAGGCAGTTTCAGTCCCATGATGAGGCCTGAATCCTGACTGGAAGGGATCCAAATGGTCCGCTTCTTCCAGGCGTGCCTGGAGTTGTTCCGCAACCACTCGCTCAATCACCTTGCCCAAGAATGGAAGATTTGAGACTGGGCGATAGTTGGCCATATTGGCCGGATCTAAAGATGGTTTTTTAAGAAGCGGTTTAATAACCGCCTCTTTCAGCGGGTCTGGGAAGGCTCCCTCATGGAGAGAAGCATTTACCAACCCGCGAAGCCCATCGCCCAGCCCTTCCTGGCTAGCTTTTATAAGCCAGGATGGGCAAGGATCAAGGAGACAGGTGGTTGGTTTCATTCGTCTAAGCAGCCTGTCCACATCCTCGGAGGTAACAGATTGAAATTGATCCCACAAAACTTGACTAGACAGGACTCTAGCACTCCCCCGCCCCGGCCCTGCTCCCACGGTGGAGTCTACCTCTTCCCGAATCTGAGCGACTTTATCTGCAAAAAACTTTGCAAAATCATTGCAGGAGATCATGTGGCCCGTACTGGGCCCGGATGGAGCAGGTGGTTCCGCTAAATTGCGAACCACCTGGAAGAGTCTCCTCCTGCTGTTTTCTGCAGATGCGATGGAGACGGTGAAGAAGGTCCTCTTCGCCGTCGCCATTGCCACTTGGTAGGCTCGAAGTTGAGCTCTAGCCCGTGTCCGGTCTGATTCAAAATGAGTTTTCCGCCACCGGCGCTCTAGCCGTCTCAACGACTGTTTCATTGCCCTCAGCGCCGGGGAAAACCACGGGGCTGTCCGGGCTCCATGCAATCTGAGAGGGCGCTTCGGAGCCAGACAGTCAATAGCGCTGGTTAACTCCGCATTCCAGCGGGCCACCAGGGAATCAGCTGAAAGGCCATCGACATGGGATAAAACATCCCCTACCACTCTTTGGAAGCCAATTGGATCCATTAAGTAGCGGGGGCGGACCATCCGAATCGGTCCCACCTCCCTGCAGAGGGAAAGGGTTGCGGAGAAGTCCAGTTGCACCAGAAAGTGATCTGACCATGGCACTTCTTTTGTTTCGCTTTTACTTAATGTCAGATCACCAACATCCATAGAGGTAAACACCAAGTCCAAGGCATGTCCGCGGCTATGAGTTGGGCCAGACTTATTCAGGGACAGCCCCATGGTGGCCATGCTTTCCACGAAGTCCCGAGCGGCTCCTTGTAAGGTCGTGTCGGCATGGATGTTAAAATCCCCTAAGACAACCAAGCTAGGTGTCTCCAGGAGCACATCCGACACGACCTGAAGCAGCTCGGGCAGGGAATCCTTGGTGCAGCGGGGAGGTCGGTACACCAAAAGGAATCCTGTACTGCCTCTATTGCCCAACTTCCAGAACATGCACTCAGAGAACTGGGTCTTCCCAATAGGACGCCTGGTGCAAACTAATGACTTCCTAAAAATCACTGCAACCCCCCCTCCCCGCCCAGATGGCCTGGGTTGCTGTGCATAAGAGAAACCTGGTGGGCAAGCAGCGCCAAGAACGGGCCCATCGGCTTCCTCCAACCAGGTCTCTGTCACACATGCCAGGTCAAATCCTCCATCCACAATCAGGTCGTGAATGGCGGTGGTCTTATTCATCATCGACCTGGCATTGCACAGCAGCACCTTCAGGTCATGTGGGTATCCCTTGCTGATTCCAATATCCGTCCGGTCAGGACCAGACCTGGAGGCAGGGATAGTCCTCAGACAACGACTAAGTCTGCCTCCTCGGTAATGACATGGTCTGGTCTTAGCGTAACTCCTCCTCCTACCCGTGACCACTGAGATCGGTTGTTCCAGTGCACACCCCCCTGTGGAATCTGCCCCAGCCATTCTTTATGAGCAAATCTTTATGTTAAAGGGGAATTGTTTAGTGTTTTACTAATGGTTCATCTCCCATGGTTTCAGAACCAATTGATAAATAACTCACATAAAAAATTGCTTTCCCCCCCATCCTCCAAAAACAAATATTGACTCATATATCAATAGTGTTGAAAACTTTGATACAGGTCATCATGCCTTACTTTGTTAAATGTGTTTTTGGAGATCAGATTGCCCTCAGGTGCAAGCAACTAACTAGTGAAAAGAAATAGTGCTTAAGAATGACATTGGATCCAGGAAAATATATGAAAAACTCAAAAGGTGTGGTGTGTGTGTGTGTGTGTGTGTGTGTGAAAGAAAGAAGACCATGAGTTGTCTTTATGTATGCTTGAATGAATAGATCTCTTGCAAACTATTAACAGTCATAACATTACATTTAGAGAAGTTTTGTTCAGCATCAAACATTCTTGCATGTAACATTCTTCAATAAACTAAGTCACTGAAAACATTGAAACCATCTATATAAACAGTTGAAGTTCTTAATATGAGGAGTCATAACTGATTTTAATTGATTAACTTGTTATGATTATTATGTAATTTCTTTTATTTGTATGTGCATTCTGCTTTTAAACCATAATGTTCTGTCTTTTTTTAAAGAGAGCACAATCAGATGAACTTGAAAAGATAGAAAAACATGGCAAGTCAAGTAAAGAAAAGGAGAACGCCAAGTCTTTGGACAAACCTGAACAGTAAGGACCCTATGGTTGGGCATTCTATTGGGCTGCAATGCTACCTTCTGCTTTGTGGGAGAGCAATTTGCCTGTGAAGTTCATATAATGGATATAAATAATACTTTTCATTAACTTCGGCAGGTTTCTCTATGAGCTGTCCCTCATTCCCAACTTCTCAGAACGAGTCTTTTGTATCCTGTTCCAGTCAACGTTTTCTGAAAGCATTTCCTCCATCCACAGCAAACTTGAATTGTTGCAGAAACTGTGTGAGGTAGGTTAACTTTGGACCATCTGATGTGAGGCCTAGATTTGCTGATATTTAATCTTTCTTGTTCAGCAATACTCATATTTCAAAAGTTTTATTTACTTTAGCTGCTCATTAAATGTGAAGGATAGCAGTCCTGCTGAATGGAACATTTTATGATTGTGCTTCAAGATCAAAGCAAATCTTAAGATTTGGCTTTCAGTGCTGAAATATAACATCACAAGTCTGTAGCCAATGCAAACCAACCTCTAGAGAATAATGTACCTTCTTCCTGTGCCAAAGCAAAATCTCTTTTGTCTGTAACTGATGCTGCCTTCCCTTTAGCATTTTCCAAACAAACACTATTTGGCCTTTTCTCTTAATGTGTGTGTTAATTTTTGTAAACATCCTTTCTGTTATAATTTCTAATAATCAGATTGGAGTAATTTGATGACATTGATATTAGCTAAACATCTTGAAACTTAACTGCAATAAGAATCTATGACTGCTATCCTATATCCATTTAATCTGGGAATAAGCCCCATTGAACTCAGTGGGAGTTACTGTTAAGTAGACACGTATGAAATTGTGCTACATTTCCTAAACATTCTTCTACAAATTTAGCAAGTTCTGTTGGGAAAAGTATGGTCAAACAGCTCTTTGCAGCAATGTACAACTGATACTTTATTATATGCAGTGCCATTTTTCTAGAAAAAGAGATATGAACGCCTCCCTTGTTCTCTTATAATGGCAATGGGGTCCACTTGAAAAGTGCCAGAACTCATTTCCAGCAAGTTCCATCTGAAAACAAACCATGATTATTTGTTGCTTGCATTAAAAGTTGGTTGGTTGGCTTCTGTCTGTCTTGGGAGACGATGTAGTAGTGCACTTATGTGGTTGAAGTCAACCTGTTGGAAAGTTACAGTGCCATATATATTTCTTACAACAAATAATCATTTTTGCCATTCCCATTGTGTATTATTTTTTAAATGAAACAAAATATTTCTGATGAAGAAGTTGCTCTGTATCTTGTTTTCTCAGACACTGAAGAATGGCTCAGGAGTTATGCAGGTCTTAAGTTTGGTCCTTGCTTTTGGGAATTACATGAATGGTGGAAACAGGACAAGAGGACAAGCAGATGGCTTTGGGTTAGACATACTTCCCAAACTGAAAGATGTCAAGAGTAGCGTAAGTTTGGTTCTTTTCAGTTGTTGTAAAACTTAATATTGTATTCTTTAGCTCATAGATTCCCTGTGGTTACCTCAGTCATTAAATAAACGGTTGATCACATCAGTTATGTTAAAGTCTTGTTTTCATGCTTTTTTTTTAAAAAAATAATTATTACATTTTCAAATTTTACATTTCAAAATAAACATATTCCATTATAGCCATCCATTCAACTTCTTCCCTTCCTCCCCTTCCAAGGTTCTGTTAATTTTCCCACCAATCATGCATATGTTTTTATATATCCATCTAATTCAGTTTTCCCATACTACATCCCTTTTAAATATGTTATACTGTTGAATTTTCCTTAATACTGCCAGTGTTTTCATCTGTACACAATTATTTACTACATACTCAGGAAAATTTTCCACTCCTCTTTAAATACCTGTGATTCTTGCTCTCTTATTCTGCTTGTTAGACCTGATAACTCTGCATATTCTATCATCGTAAGTTACCAGTCTTCCTTACTAGGGACCTCCCTCACCTTCCATTTTTGAGCTAACAGGATCCGAGCCACTGTTGTGCATATGTAAATGTCTGAACCATTCCTAACAGAAATGCCTCTGGGGCAGGGGGGTTGGGAATGTTGTGTGTGTGTGTGTGTGTGTGTGTGTGTGTGTGTATTCATCTCATTATATATCATCTCCCAATATTCTTTAACTTTTTTTGCATGCCCACCCCATATGAAAAAGCCCCTTCCATTTCTTTACATTTCCAACACAAATTCGATTCCACTTTATATTTTTTAGCTAGTCTACTTGGGGTTAAATACCATGTATGAATCACTTTCATGTAGTTCTCTTTCTTTTCTTTTCTTTTCTTTTCAAATAATATTTATTCATTTTAAAACAATACAAAATACAAAAAATCACAAAAACAAAAAGACAAAAAACAAAAAAAATTATCAGTTACAACAATCTTTCATTTTTACTTGACATTGTAGACTTCCTCAATTCCCCCCTCATTGGGTCCATTTTTAAATCCAGCTTAAGCAATTTTCATGTTATATCATGTTATTATCATTTTAACACTTTTAAAAATTATCTCTCAGTTATTCCTAATCTATAAACATCAACTATCCTTAACCTATAATTCATCAATTATTTCAAATCAGAAATTATTTTCCTAACCATCTATCTTCTATTTCACCCCTTAGCCTAAAATTTATTCCCAAAAATTATCCATAAATTCAAACATTACTACTTCTATCCTAATAACATTTAAACACTAAAATTTGATTCAGCCCCCCTTCCCCTGGACTCGGAGTCTCCCAGGCGATTCAGCCAGTTCCATAGGTCAATCCAGTTTCAGACCATCTTAATCAGTCAGAAAATAACATCCATTATTACTCACCACCCCACTCCCACTCTGCCGCAGCCTATCCACCACATTTCCTTCTTCGTCCCCTGCTGTCTCCCCAAATCTCTGTTACACGATGCCATCCATCTAAATTTCCACTTTTCAATCCTTTCACAATTTTTGTTCCCCTTAGATTCTGACCCCAGTATGGATCCTGCTCTCCCTCTCTCACTGGGAGGGCATTATTCCATACTGGTTCTTCTTTAAAAACCCTTTGAGTCAAGCATGGGTCTTGTTCCCCCCTCTCACTGGGAGCACAATGTTCCATGCCCCTTCCTCTTCTTCTTTAGATTCAATTGCATTGCCCAGGACTGATGAATGTTCATCTTTATTCTCTACACTCTCTGATGAAATTAATCCTTTTTCAATTCCCACACACTTCTGGTTTATTTTTCCAATCTGTATTGTATTCTGAAGTACTTCACTTCTTAGTTCCCACAACAATTTCAGGAATTCCTCTTGAAAATCAGAGAAGTCAGATGTTATTGTGTCTACTGGCATCTTGCTCATCTCAGATTTCATGGGAACAGCACAGGGTTCAAAACAGGAAATGGCGCAGTTCGTATTTCCAAACTTCAAAGACAGAAATTATATCCAAACTGGTTGCAAACTAGCATTTTCAGTTCTTCTTCATACCTTAAAACTCTTATGTCCATTTACAAAAAGAGCATTTATCAAACTTCTTCTTCACAGCCTTACATTTTGCACTCTATTCAATACTGACAGTTCCCAACCTCAAAGAGGTAAACAAATTCCTTCCTATTGTGACATCATAATGGCAGCTCACTGATCCCTCCAGGGACCCGACTCTGGCTTCGGGCTTTCCGGCTTCGGGCAAGATAACTGCATCTCAGTTCACTCAGTGGGGGAGATCGACTTCCATTTTTAAATCTCCTCCCATGGCTAATTTTTTTCAAATGAAAAAATCCCTTTTCTTTTACTCACGGTGACCAAAGTCCTCAATTCTTTCAAAATTGGAAGAATCCACCGCTCAACTGGCTGTCGGCTTGGAGCTTCACACTGTGAAGGTAGCAAATCCACTCACAGGCACCCACATCTCAACTCTGCTCGCTCTTGGGGCTCTTAATAGAGCTTACTGGGGAGCGGAGGATACGTTTAGGGGCTCAGCTGAGTCTCCACGACCCCAGAAATCTCAATCTGGGGTTCTTTTGGGGGTCCGTGGCGCTCTTGCGACTCCCCCCTCCTTCACAGTGGCAGGAACCTCGGAGCTCGAGGTTTCCTCGTTGCTCAGCGATGGCGGTAGACCGGAAGTTTCATGTAGTTCTCTTTCAACATGTAGCGTGCAGTAAATTTCTTTCTTCCAGACTTTCTCCCAGAGATTTAGTTCTATAGTATACCCTATATCAATTGCCCAGTGGGTAATTGAATTTAACCAGCTCGTCTTATGTTTCCCATTCCAATAGTAGCTTATACATTTTAGACAATAGTTTTTCCTTATTCTGCAGTAACTCTCTTTCAGATTGTGAGCTTTGGTCCAAAAATCCATTTTTTTTCATACTTTTAGATAACCAAATGTTTCAGAGGTTCCGTCAGCAGTACACTTTCTATGTTTTATTGCATTCAAACTCTTCTTCCCACCATTTATATATAAGATAATGATGATAGTGCACATTTACATGATCAGATGGACCTTAATACCTGTATCCCTCATGAATGTATCTAATTAACAAGAATTATATCAAAAGTCTGGCTAATTTAGCAGGTTCTCTTTTTTTCATTAGCAAGAAATCAGAAACAGGTAGAAAGACGTTAAGTAGTTGTTCTCTCAGGATAAGCTTATGAGAACAAACTCTTAATTGCTTACAAGATTATCTACAAAGCATAGAAATCATTTACAAATGGGGGAAAAAGTCTTAAGGATATAATTATATACCACATATACCTTTGGAAGCAAGTAGAAGAGATTTGAATGCTAAGCAACACTGCAAATTGCAAAAAAAGTAATTTGATAAATTTTGTTGCAGGATTCATTTTTCTAGGAAGCTTCCCATCTTGATCATTGATTGGTCCCATCCCATTGCTGATGTCAGTTACTGAAATACAGTCTCTTAGCATTGCATCACTTCAAGACTCTGTTAAGAAAGGCCAGGAATACATACTGGAATGATGCATTTCTTTCTATTTCGCCACTTTGAGCACTAATTGGTAATGTTTGAAGTGACCAAATACAATGAAACAAATACTGTACTACCCAATTATCAATAGTCGACTAGGTGTCAAATTTTCCCAAATACTAGAAATAAGTCTATAAAAGTAGAAGAGTGAAAAGAACTCTCCCGATTGTGATTTTTGATGTTGGGAACAATTCTGCATGCAGCACCCGGACTGTGGAATGTTTAACAGAAATGACTATGAATGGCTGAAAGCGTAAGAAATGGTGTTTAGGTGTGAGTATGTCTCCTCTGTGGGTCTTTTCACATTGGACAACAGACACTAAGGTCCCATCCATTCTGAAGTGGATCTGGATCAAGCTACCGAGAGGCTTACAATTCATGGAATGTGGCAACTCACATCGGCACTGCACACCAGAGGCTGGCAGACAATACCATGCTGTAGCCTTCAGACTCTGACCTCTTTGTAAGTGGTGGGGACATCGGCGTCTATGGTGATTGTCTTCCTGTTCAAATGTGATGTCCAGTACACTGATGTTGGCAGACCCAACAATGGGGAGAGCCAGTAGAGACTTTACTGCAGGGACTTAATATTGGATCATTGTGGATTGGAGCATTGTTTGGTGTGAAGGCTTAAGTAGCTCCATGATACAATGTCAAAAAATGCCAAATAAATTGGATTCATTTATACCTGCTGTGTCCACAGCACACTTCTTTAAATTTCAGAACATGCTTTAGGGATCACTTATGAAAATGACAACCCTCCTTTTCTACATCGTGAAAATTGTACTGAAACTGTCGTATTTTATCATTACATCTGCATATTATCCATACTGAATCTGTATTGCACTTTGAATTTCATGCAGGTTCCTTTATTAGTGATTCTAAATTAAATGGTTATGCTTTTTTTCTTTTCTTTTTAAGAAAATAAGAAAGGTTATTCTTAGTCAGACCATAGTTCCATCTTGCCCAGAAATCTGTTTCCAGCAGTTGCCTCCCAGAAATTCCCAGGAAAATTTACAAGCAGGGCATAATGGAGAATGTTATCCGATGTTTGTCACTAGTAACAGGAGGTATACTGCCTCTAAATTGCCCAATGTTTTAACTGTCTTGGCCAATATGCTTTGACTGAGTTTTCCTTAATGTAGTTGTCTAATGCTGTATCTATGCATAGTGACCACCATAACATCCTGTGGCAATGAGTTTCATAAACTATGTGTGTGATTTGCATGAAGAAGTACTTTGTTTTGTCTTCTTTAAACATATTGTCAACAGTTCATTGGCTAACCTGCCCTCAAGCTCCAGCATTTGTTTCCTATTAATTGCATTACTGTTCAGTTATAAACAGTATCCAGTGGTTTAAGTTGAAGCAGACATAGTTCAGAAACTTTCAGTTTAAGGAATCATTAATAGACTTTTACATTCTGTCCATTAGTATCCCTATCATCATTAATTTCTCTGCCATTGCCCTTTACTATCTGAAAATAACAGCTAGATATAGATGAAACACAGGATAAAGTAAAAGACTGTACACATGTCCTCATATTTTGGGCATTCAACACTCCCTTTAATTTTCTGTCCATATGCATGCAAGATTGGACTCTATTTCATTTAATCCTGATTCAATATGTCAGCTCTTGCTTCTCTGCTAACATAACAGCTCCGAGTTATAATGCTCTTGTCCTCTTCCTATGTTTCCTTCACCTTCTAGTTTAATGGTTCACCAATTGTATAAAAAATAAAAATGATGAGCAAGAATTGGATGCATTTTATGCACAATAGCTTCTTTATTTAATTTTGCCCCTGTACAGGACAACAGCAGAAGTCTTCTGTCATATATCGTCTCATATTATTTGCGTAATTTTGATGAGGTAGGTATAAATTTCTCCATTTTAACTTTTTTTGTTTTTGTTTTCTTGCTTCTGTCACTGAAGCTTAATTCCTTGTCTTCTAATTGTTTAAATGTGACAGTATGCTCTGTATATAGCTTTGATTGACCATTATCTGCTAGGAACGTAGGTATGTTTTTGAGGTGAAATGTTGTTGCTGTTGTTATGGTTATTAGATTAGATTTCTAACCCGCTCTTCACCCTAAGGTCCCAGAGTGGGATACAACAGTATAAAAAAACAATAAGCAAAATAACATGCTTTTTTTAAAAGAAAAATGACCAGAATGGTAGATTGAAGCTTACCCCTCAGTGGCGTCAGAGACATCTGCCAAAACAATCCATTCACGATTGCACATGCCATCTACAACAAAAACTAATACTTCGCAATCATGCATAAAAATTGCATACACTGAAATTAGAATTGGAAATTGCAATCTCATGTTACCCTGGCATATCCATGATTTTGAGAAGGCAATGGTACTAGCTCAGGCCTCCGTCCCTGAGAAAATGTGTACATCATTTTTGCAGAAATGAATCTGGAAATAAATTTCAGGTCAAATTACTACTGGGCTTAATGGGCACACGGAGCTTCGGTTCATCTTTCAGTGCAGGGATGAGAAAGCTGTCTCTTTCCCCTCTTCAGAGGTTGTTAGCCTAATGTAGTCCAACAACATCTGGATGGCTACAGGTTTCCAGTCCCTGTTCTTGTGTAACTATGCCCTGGTCGCCATCTGCTTTACAGCCGAAAAAATACAGCTACCCCACTCATCTTGAGTCTCCGGCCACTCTACTCTACTTTTTACCATTTTAAATATAGTTGGAGACTATATTTTCCACCAGCACACAATGAGCTACCAAGTAATATTGCCCATTTGCTTGTTGGATTCCATTTATATGGTATTAACAAGCCTGTACCTTGACTACTTCGATACTATATTTGCTTTAATAAGTAGGTGTTAAAAGTAGAGCTCATATCTCAGTTGCAAATATTTTAATTTTTAATTTTTATTTATTTCATGCTTTGTCAGGATGCTGGAAAAGAACAATGCATCTTCCCTCTTCCAGAGCCACAAGACCTTTTTCAAGCTACTCAGTTAAAATTTGAAGAGTTTCAGAAGGATCTCCGCAAACTCAAAAAAGACTTGCGAGGTACGTAAGTTTGCAGTCCCTTTTGAGAAACATTTAGAAGATTTCTCTCTGTGTATCTAAAGTTTGAAAGATATGGTGCCCATAAAGCCAAATGTATGTCACAGATATGAATAAAAGCCTTCAAGTGAATGCTATCAGCAATTGATTGCAAAACTAAGCTTCTACAGAAGAGAAAACAGATATTCTACATAAACCTTTAAAATTGCCCTTCTCATATTTAGAGCTTTTCAAAAATAACTTATGTGGTTTGTCTTGAGAAGGTGAATGGGCTGTGAGGGAAGTCATCATTTGGAATTTCTGACATATCACTTAGAAAGTCTGAAATAACTTGCATGGAAAGCATGGCACAATATTTAAGAACACAGAGCTTGATATATAAATTGTTAAAGGTGCCAGAGTATTCTTGATGGGCTATTTAGGCTTCAGCCCTGGAAATAAGTTCTGCTGAACACAGTGCAGCTCATTTATGAGTTGACATGTATAGGATTGTTCTGTTAATCTAGCTCTCCAAAGCAGCAGGATGGTATTAAACCACGACATATATTCAACAAGACAGATGTTTATTTAGCCATAGACAGTTGCTAATATTCTTGTCTTGGTGGTTGAACATCATTACAAGATGAATCTGATTTTCTAGATATATTTCAGACCCGGTTTGGAACTGAAACTGCCTTTGTTGTTCTCTTGGAATTCTTAGCGGCTTTTGATACCAATGACCATGGTATCTGTCTGAGATGGCTGTTGGAGATAATGCTTTGAAATGGTTCTGCTTTTCCAATTCCAGAAGCTAGTATTGGATCCTTTGGGAAATGTTCTTCAGTGTCCCACAATTAAAGATCCTGGTGGATTTTCATTTTAAATGTTCAGTAAGCACTGAAAGTTCAGTAGGGATGGGGGCCTGTCTGACCTCAATTGGAAGGGAGTTCCAGAAAATTGGGCCCACAATGCTGAAGGCACAGCTCCTTGTGGATACAAGCCAAGTATCTGAGCCATGGGGGACTACTAACAGAGACTCCCCTGAAGTACACAGTGATTGAGCAGGGCTATAAGGCATCAGATATCCTGGACTTTGTATTAAGGACCTTGTAAATTAATACAAGAGTCTTGAACCTGCCCCTGTAGCATGTGGGCAGCCAGTGCAAGCTATGGAGCACAGTAGTGTCTGTCCCCAACAAGTCTCGATGCAGCATTTCACATCAGCTAGAGCCTTGGGCGGGACCCAGGTGGTGCTGTGGGTTAAACCACTGAGCCTAGGGCTTGCTGATCAGAAGGTCGGCGGTTCGAATCCCTGTGACGGGGTGAGCTCCCGTTGCTCAGTCCCAGCTCCTGCCAACCTAGCAGTTTGAAAGCACGTCAAAATGCAAGTAGATAAATAGGAACCGCTACAGCGGGAAGGTAAACGGCATTTCCGTGTGCTGCTCTGGTTCACCAGAAGTGGCTTTGTCATGCTGGCCACATGACCTGGAAGCTATACACTGGCTCCCTCGGCCAATAATGTGAGATGAGCGCGCAACCCCAGAGTCGGTCACGATTGGACCTAATGGTCAGGGGTCCCTTTATCTTTACCTTTAGAGCCTTGGGACGAGGCCCAAGAGTTGCCCCATATAGAGCACATTGCAATAATCAAGTTCTGAGATTGCCATTATTAATGGAGATTTCCCCTGCTTCTCACTTATACAAGCCAATCTGAAACCATGCAGTATCTCTCAGTTGCTTAATATAATGCTGGTCCTGCACATGTATGCCATGACAGTCAAACGATGTCATTCTAAATGGAGACTGGTGATTAAGGTTGCAAGATAAAGCTCTTAAGAGTCACAAGCAGTTGGAAAAACATGACATGAGTTTCTTCTCACATGAGGAAACAATTTTCTGAGGTTTTCAAAGCAGCAAATTTAGCATGGCATTAAAGCTAGTGCAATTTCACTTGACGAAAAGAATCCTTTTAATGGCTTTAGCTGAATTTATTGATGGCTTTTGCAAGTTTTATAAACCATTGGATGCTCATCGTAATAGCTGAATACTCTTTTTTGGGGGGGGAGGGGTCTAAACTAAACAGATATGTACTCTTACTCTCCATTCCCCACCATATATCTCTTTCTTACTTGCACAAACACAGATTCCTTGCATATACATAGAGGCTCAAGCATACTCTTATTTTCCTCTTGCATATTGTCATATATGTTCCTTGCTAGTCATTTATCATCAGTTTTCTTTCTTTATGGCCCTTCCTCTTGTGACAGCATAGGACAGTGAACAACACAGAAGAATAATCAAGCAATAATTAAAAACATCTAAAAATACATCTCTAAAACAAAGAAACAAAAACATACAAAAACAATGCCAGCTGCTGAAATTATGCTTGAGATTCATATCTGAAAAGTCTGACTAAACAAAGATGTCTTCAGTTTGTGTCTAGACATCATCAGTATGAGGGGCAGAGGCATCTTCTCGGGGAAGGTGTGTCCATAGATGGGGCACTGCCATGGAGAAGGCCTTGTCACACGTTGTCTCCCCTGAGCTAGTAAAACTTAAATTCAGAGGCCTGGATCCTACCTAGCCCGACACAAATGGAAGAATCCTTCCATTCATGAAGGGAACCGGGATCAAGCAGGGGCTCCTGCTCCCCAATTCATGGGTGAAACAGCATTTTTTGCCCATCTACCCTTTCCCTGCAGCTACCTGCATGCCTCTCATGCTGCTCCAGAGATTCATCCAACCTTCTGGAACAGATTTTCAAGGGGCAGAGGGGGAAGGAGAGATCAGTGAAACCCTCCACTTCTCTCCTGCTTGTAGTCAGAGCCACTATGCATCTGGATACTAGTTGCTGGGAATGACAATTGAGGAGAGTACTGTGGCACTCCAGTCTGCTTGCAGGCTTCCCATAGGCATCTGGCTGGCCATCATGAGAACATCTTGACAACCTGCTTTCCCCAGGGAGGCTTGCCTAGCACCTACGTTACACATCTTTAGGTGCCAGGCAAAGCATTCCTCTTCTTCCAGGCCTTTAGCAAATTAAATGTTGGACTAGATGGGCCTTTGGCTTGATCCAGAAGGGCTCCTTTTATGTTCATTTGTACATCCTGCGGGTGGAAACCCTGCCCACATGATGATCCTGACAGTGGAAGTTGGGTTAACATGTAAGCCATAAGCTTTATCCTAGCTCTAAACACTTATCAAGCACCTTTTATTTCATGTATTTCATCAGTAGGCAAATTTATGCTACTACCTACTGGAAATTTATTCACGTGTGTCATGAGCAAGGAGGACCGTACCACTTCTTTGTCTTGTATCCCATGTTTAGTAGTAGAAAGCTTAAGTTGTTTGGTAGGGCTCGCAGAGGGAGGATAATGACAAGACCAAAAATAAGATAGGGACAAGTTCATAGGGTCCATGGAACCAGTTCATAGGATCCATGGACAAGTTGATAGGGTCCATGGAACCATGGAATCACTGAACCAGTCTGAGAGTCATCTATCTGCTCAGATTCTAAATCAGACTTTTCATTGAGAGCCTTAAGTATAAAACTGTTGATTTGTACTTCTCTCTCCACAACTGAGAAAATAAAAATGACTATATTAATGAGCAAAGTTGGTGCACAAAATAATTCTCAAAGTGGTATACCTGCATCGCTTATGCCCCATTGGTTGCTGGGTGTAAAGTGCATTTATTTCTGCCCTTCCGAATCTAATCATGCACTGTGATTGCTATTTCCTCTGAAATTTCTACCTATGTTTTGAAAGTTGTGCTACATAAAAATGGAGCAACAGCTAGCCTGAGTGGCTACATCTGTATTAGCAATCTGTGGGAAATCATGATAACTTAAAACTATTTTTATAATAATGTAAAATGTTTTCTTTATGGTGTGTAATCAGGATGATAAGCTTGGGTGCACATGTGCTTAAAAGGGAAAATTTTGTGGGGAAAGATTGTTTTTATATATGTTTTCAGGATGATTGCACAGGTTCCTTTTTATTTTCCCTGTTTGTTTTATGAGCAGTACTGTGCAGTAGAGTCTGCTAATACTGGTGTGAGGGGGAACTTCAGAGGTATTATGTAAAGAAGATGCAATTTTAGACTTTCAAAAGAGCATATTGGGGTATTTCTTCTATTTTAGAGCATGAATTTCATGTCCAGTTTTCGTAACTATTTATGTAACATTTCACTGATCATTCTGTTCAGCTGCCACCAATTTCTGCTGCCCTTGTTTTAAAGCATTATGTGGCTGGACATTAATCTGTTATGTACCAGACACTCTAATAAACAAAGGATCCGAGACAGCTTGGGATTTTATTAATATATCTACTGGTTCGGCTCCATCAATTGCTCCCCAATTTCACAGCTCTCCAGGATTCTCAGTTTAGCCTTTCTCAGTTCAGTGACATATAGTTTGTTAAGCAACCTGATCTGCTTTTGATCTCTCCGGGCTGTCAGCAGACCTCCTAGATGCAGTCATGTCGAGTAATAACTTTCAGTAACTCGGTCATTCCACACTTGAAATTTTAGCACTTGCTACAATACTTAAATCAACTTGCTTTGTTAAAGAGGAAGGCTGCTACTGCATCGAAACGATACAGGAGAATTTTAAGTTTAGAACTTTGTGTCAACTCCTGCAGGTTTCCCCACCCCTTGCATCTTAGCGTTTGTTGAAAATAGCGCTGAAATGAGTATATTTTCAAGTCCCAGTACTTTTGGCTCCAGTTCCACTACTTTCAGTCACATCTGAAGTTTGGTTCTACCCTTGTAAAAAGTATATTTAGGTACATTGGAAGATGTTCCATTGCAAACTATTTCTTTAAATAAAAAAAAGGCTCCAAAATTGATTAGGAGCATATTCAATAAGCATAGATAAAACTAGATCAGGGATTGCCAATGTGGTGTCTGGGGGCTCATATGCACCAACATATGAGCCCCCTGGTGCTCACAGGTTCTCCTGCCCCACCCCCACTCAAAGTAGGCTTGAAAAAAGCATTTTATTATAGCCAATAGGTTGTGGGGTGTGTGTGTTGCTCACAATAGGTTCTCTTGTTTGCTGTTGTGTCCACGCAGACCCAAAAATGTTGCTGATCCCTGGACTAAATTATGACTAGTCATTTGGATATATTAATGTATGGCATAATTGCAGCTCAGCACTGCAGCACAGTTCAACAATTGAAACCCCACCTGCAACAGGGGGCGTAACATTTTCAGCTACTGGGTGTTCAGGTTTCTTGAGTGTGCATGGAGGTGGGACAGGCCACAGAGGGATATCATCCTCTTTCCAGAAGCATGGATTTGCTATCTTAACAAGTTCATAGGGATGTGGATCTTGCCTAGTAAAATGGAGACTTTGGGTGACATTACTGCAAACACATCACACTGATTGTGTGATTTGGTCCAGTATACACTCAGTAGATGTGGTTTACAATGAAAAATTAAGTTCACCAGTTGTGCATTGAAGATTCTGGATTGAAATGTAAGCAAAGACTCTTCTATAAAGGAATGGCTTTCCTTCTCTACATCTCTATCTGCCCCCTTCACGTTCATGCAGAAATTGTGCACTAGAATCAATTAAAAGAGAGCAAAAGTAATCCTGACACAGTCAGACACTTAAACATGCTATGCTTCTCTCAACTGTACCCATTTTGTAGTGGTTTACAATTTTGGTATAACCTCCATAGACATATCACTTTTGCATTATACTATGTACTTTTCACCGTTTTTCTAAGTGTTTTTTATTCTTCTTCTAGAAATGACTTCAGTCCTGTAATAATTGATCTTTTGTGTGTGTTTTAAGGAGGGAAAGTCATTTTTATAGCTGAGAGGTGGTGTGTCAGATAACCTTCAGACTTCAGAAATACAAAACAATCTTACTAGATCTGACCAGTTGCATTCCGGTTCACCCAGAGCAGACCCAGGTCAGCAGTTCCTATAGAAGTTAATGCAAAATTCATGTCAGGAGCCCTCCTGCTGCTGCTTTTCGTGTCGCACTGAGTCCATGTCACTTTAACATGGGCTATAGGCATGTAAGAGTACTTTAAGGCTATGGTCCTGAAGGCTAATGAACTACAACCCACACACTGCTAATATTGACATAATTCATTTCAAGGTAATAGGACTACTCAACTCAACAGTGGTTTTCATGACCGCTGCTTAAAAACCTCTTAGGATTTCCACGTAAAACATTGCTGTGGCAAGCTAATCATTAGTGCTTCACCCACATACTTCAGTAGCCTGTGCAAACATTGCTGAAAGGGTTAATTGACTGAAACATTGCTGCATGCAGACTCCTAAACCTAAACCATATGTAAAATAAAGCCAGGATTTCAGTCAATCTGTGAGTCATGTTTTACTGTCCTTAAAACTCCAAACAAGGAGCTGTCTGTAGAGGTTTTTGAAGCTTCAACAGTCCTTAGCATAAGTCCTAACAATACCAAAAAAATAAATAAAAGAAAATTGAGAGGTCTTTCTCTTCTCATGGAAAAGTGTGCAATTCAGATAAACCTGGCTTCGTTTCTGTTTTAAGTTAAATCTGAACTCCCTTTAAAGTTACCGACTTCAAGCATTTCTATATGACTCTGTGGTACTCAGATCAGATGGCGTTTCTCTTTCCAGGAATATGTAAGATCTGTATCCCTAATGGGGACGCGGGTGGTGCTGTGGTCTAAACCACAGAGCCTAGGGCTTGCCAATCAGAAGGTCGGCGGTTCAAATCCCCGCATCCCATCGTTTGAAGTAAGCCTCCATAAATTCAGTGGATCTTACTCCCTAGTAAGTGGGTTTAAGATTGGGGGCAAATTAATACCTTGCACAGTTTTTTCCCCATTGGATGAATATGGATTTTCACAGAATCCAATATTTTAAATATCAACATCTTGGCAAATTAGCCGATATTCTTCCTGTGAGTGGTCCAGGTATCATTGAATGTTGCTTAACCATCATTTTATGTGCGCATTGACTAGAAACAATACAGATTATATCTATATTCTGATCATTTTATTATGGTTAAGTGTTTTTAAATGTTGATTTTATTGGCGTTTTCTTAGAAATATTTCAATCTTGTGCAAATAACTTATTTTTTTAATGTGGTCTATAATTTTGTTAATTAAAATAAAATGAATGGAACTGTGCATCTGATTGCCTTCTTCCATAAATTATAGTAGAGCATTGTTTTCTGAAACCTGATAGTGACACATAGGCTCAGTTCACAGCCAATGCTAAACTGTGATTTAGCGGAATTGAGCCTGAGCTCAATTGAACCTGTGACTCGTAGTTCCCCATCCTTTCTTATCCCACGTGGCTGGGAGAAGCATTTGGTAGCATTTACCTTTAAGTTCATAGCTTAAATGTTATATATGAACCATATATAACATTACAAGTCTGGTCACTCTCTAAGCAAGCTACTTAACCTTATGATGAATATGTGCTTATTGCTTCTTACACATAAAGAAATGTATCTGGGATGGTAGTGGATAGAAGGCTGCCTGGGTTTTGTTTTCCCTGCTGGTAGCAGCTATTCACACTGGTTTGCTGTAGGGGAGGATACAGGTTAGAGGTAAGGATAAGCTGCAGATGACCTAAACTTCAAAGCAGTCATGAAATATGATTATTTGCTAGGAGCCACCAGCTGAGAATAACCAAAACATATATGTTAGTTTCTTGAAACATTTGGAATATATTTGCAAGATTCTTTTTTGGGATCTGCAAGGCCTTCTTGAGCATTTTGAAGAGGGTGAATTCTAATCTTCATTAGGAATGTAAGAATAGCCTTCTGGGTAAGAACAAAGGCACTCTAGACCAGCATTCTGTTCCCACAATGGACAACTGTAGGAAGCCCACAGGAGGAAATGAACTAAGTAATCTTTCCCTGCTCATGACTACAGGCAACTGCTATTCAGAAGCATACTGTTCTGATAGTGCATGGACTATCATAACTAGCAGCTATTGATAGCCTTACTAATCATGAATTTGTCAAATCTTATACACTTCTCACTTTTTTCTTCTAAATTAAAAATCCCCAAATGTTGTAAGCTTTCCTTAAAGAGGAGTTGCTCCAGCTCTCAGTTGTTTGGAGAAGATATAGAGTATCCTTTACCATGAATGTGCCATAGCTGCCACAAAAAATAAGCACATAAAGCATTTTGGTTTTGCCTGAAGACACAACAAAAGTCAGAGACCACATAGTCTATCAAATGAAGTTTATGTTGCACTGCAGCTCTTGCACTTGCTGTGAAATTGACCTAGCATTGCATTTGTTTAGGCACTGAGCCTATGAACACTTAAGTATATTTTTAACTTTGTAAGCATGAATGGTTTCATTGAGGTCAATAGAATTCACATGGTAGTATAGTTAAGCATGTTTACAAATGTGTGTGATCTGAGCCTTGGTAAATTACTGTAGCTGAGTAGTCAATTCCACAAAGTTTAGAAATATGGTTTACTTTGCATATGTGTATATATTTTATGAGGCTACCTCTCTGAGGCAGAAGTAAGTTTTGTTTTTAAGTTTCCTACCAGGCAGTAAATGTTGGTTAACTATTTACAACTATTCACATTTCTTACAGTCTTGTCCACAGGTACCAAACCTAGGCCCCGGGAATCTGAATAGACTATGGTCATTGGGTTGCATCCAGTGGTAGTGGTAAACTAGTGGAAAGCACTTCCACACACACAAGTAAAGGCATCTATCTTTCACCAATCCTCATGCTTTAGGCCTCCATTCTACATTCCATACTGTTTCAGTGCTGAAACAGTATGGAATGTAGAATGGAGGCAGGAGGATTGGTGAAAATTATGATGGCTTATATTGACATGTAGGTGAATCAGCATGGCATAGCTTTGTGTCTCTCTCTCTATCCATGCCATGTTCCTGAGAGTTCCTATTCATGGTAAAGTGGCATTGACTGTGCCAATCCAAAATGGGTCTGATACTATTTCAGTTGAATTTGCATGTGATTGTAAAACAGTCATAGAAGCTTGCTGGAGCCAACAGTTCATGGGATCAGATGTAAGTGCCAATACTGGAGCTTAAGTTTGTTTGTAATTAATCTCATTCTAATGCAGTGTGTTACTTCAATTTTCAGGATGTGAGACGGAAGCGGGCAAAGTTTGCCAGTTTTCATTAAAAGAACACGTCCAGCCTTTTAAAGACAGCATGGAGAAATTCATAAGTCAAGGTAAATAATGAGGTGCCATTGAACCATTCCAAGATTTATCAAAAGAAGGTTATGGAAACTATGTTTCGACATGGTGAATAAAGAGTCTATTTTGAAACCACATATCTGTGTAGATTAGTTCAATCAATTGGCATTGCATTTCAGAACACCTCTACCTGTTCTGTGTTCCATTTCTAAATGATAATAGAGGCAGCTTTTTGACTTTTGAATATATATTTCTGATGAGTTCATATTCTGTGTAGGAAACAATTTCCTAACATTTGTTTCTTGACAATTTCATAAAACTGGAAGTTGAAGCTGTGCTTTGACTTGTCTCCAAAGACATGGTGATACTTTTCAAAGTATTAAAAATATGATGTGTTCAGTCTTCTGGTTCATTTCACTTGCAAATTGTCTTTGAAAGGCCACATGTTTTGAAAACAAAATCTAAGGAATTCTGTAAAATGTTTGGGTCACGTTCACAGAAAATGCCACAAAAGTGGACTTCACAATCCATGGTTTATTTCTCACCTCCATTTTAGCTTTTTCAGGTTTCCAAGCCAATTGCTGGAGAACTCAGACTGATATTTCCTATAGGACTGAATATGATAGTTATTGTGATTTTCCTTTCCATTTGGAGCTTTCTAATTATTATTATTTTTAAAGGTTAGAACCTTGTACTTTGGGATTGATGTGAAATACTTTGAAAGAAATGTGGTTGGGCATCTTCAGTGGTAGTGTACCATCAGCTAAGAAACAAGAGCTATCAGCACTGTCTCTGAAGCCTTCACAGTCACTTACAGGCTCACTGTTAAGACCGTGTTCATGGAGGACAATCTTACACTGCTACGAGTAATTGCCAAAGATGACTTCCGGGGGATTGTAACAGCCTGCCTCAAATGAGTGGCGGGCTTTTAAAGCCCCTGAATTCTTTTCTGGCTCACATTAAAAATGTGAGTTGGAGAAGGTTCCTAGCTGCTGCTCCCACTACTTGAGAGACTTTTTCCAAGCTCAGGAGAAAAAAAAATCTGAGTTCTTTCCATAAGGAGTCAGATAATTTCCATATTAATCTGATGGCAGCTTTGAAGAGCTCTCTGATCACAAAAAAAGAAAGAAAGAAAAAACTAGAAAGTTGATTAAGGAATTAAGTTAAAAACCATATGGGGGTAGGGTAGCCCAGTCGCAGGTAGGGTATAAGCTGTTAAAAGCCATTCCTGGGCCAACCTGAGCTGCCCCAATTACTGCCAAGTTCAAGATTACACACAGCTGTGAAACTGGCTCTTCAGAGGAATGGCAAGCCCATCTGAGTCTTGGTTGAACACCTCCCTTGAGAGTGGACAATTTCCTAGCTGATAGCACATCTGTCTTATCCAGATGAAGTTTCAGTTGTTCCCCTTCATCCAACCTGGTAACTCCTCCTGTCACCAATTCAGCAGTCTTCTGAGATGAGCAAATGGAAAAATGAGGAAGAGCCAAACTTCCCAATGACTTCTCCCAGTGGGTTCATGTAAAGAATAGGGTAGCGGGCAGAATAGGACCCTGAGGCACCAATGGCCAAGGAGTGGAGAAGAAATCCACTGAAATTGAAATTGATAATGGTTTTCTATAAGGACTAGAATCATCTTAGCACTGTGCCTCCCAGTCTCAACCCAGACAAGTGCTCAGAAGAGTACCATGAACAGTGATACTGAAAGCTGCTGAGAACAACACAGTTACATTCCCCCCCACCCCCAACATCCATTCCCCAGCAGAAGTAATTCTTCAAGACGTCCAAGGCTCTTTCTTTCTCCAAACTGAACCTGACTCCAGACTGGAAAGGATTCAAATAATCATAATCATTCAACATCATCTGGAGTTGTCTCACTACTACCTCACCTCTTTAAGTGCAGCGGGGATGACTCCATCCCTCAACAAGGCATTCACAACCCAGCTCAGCTTTGCAGAAAGGACAAGTATCCGTGGTAGGAATCATCCCTCCAAGCAGTTTGTCCACATCCTCAAGTTGCTTAATACAACTTGTGCTCTCTGATTCTCCCAGGCAAATGCCTTCTTAGTTGTTTTTCCCAGCAGGGATTACTTGATAGCCTGGTTGTAGCAGAACTATGCTTTTTTTTTCAAAAACAAAACAAAAACCCCTAAGTGACATATGAGAGGTGAATTGACTACCAGGAAGGGTTGTATATCCCCTTCCTACCTACTGATTTTTCCCTTCAACTGCCCTTCCCCCTGCATTTACCTTACAAGAAAAACATGAGGTTGAACACACTTGTTTTCCTTTTGAATTCTTGAACAAAGTTTAATACAGAGAAGGAGAAGAAAACCTTTTGATTAAGTTCCAAAAATAAAGTAATGTTATATAGTTTGTAATATGAAATCCTTTGTTTCTTATCTGGCTGGACTGAATTCAGGCGTGAAAATACAGGATTTTGCTTTCCTGCATAGTATTTGACAGGCTTTTGATCTCGATACTTTTTTTTTTCTAAGGGCTTTTGTTGTTTACATAGGCATAATCGATGAGTTGTTTCAGGTAGATTGCACACACAAAGACCATTTAGGAAAAATGAGGGTAATATAAACACTCTGTTTACATAGAGTGTTTTCTGGGGAAAGGAAAATGGAATTTCCAAACATTTCCAAACAGCATAGGAATTTTCTATAGGATATTTATATACTTCCTACATTCTTTGGCTTTCAGTTTAACAGCATATTTAAGTTCTCAAATCTATTGTGTTGTGGTTGCAATGACTCATGGTAAAGGCACTAATTTGGACAGATAGAGAAAACTGGGACATGTGGAGGTGAATCATAAGGAAAGTCATAGCAAATTAGGCAATTGCTTCTTTAACATTCTAAATGAGAAAAGGTGGGGAGGAGGGTACCAATGAACACATACAAAATGATTCAGAGTTTAGACCAGCAGTTAAAAATAAGAGATTATTATTCAAATGCAATTTTATATTCTATTACACTGAGAAATTGTGATATTCCCTTAGGAGACTTTTGGATCTGATTCAGCAGAAATAGCTTAAATTACCAAGAAAGCTTCAGGCTAGACAGTGGCTTGAAACAGTGATAGCACTCAGTAATCATTGGGTCAAGATTGCAGCTGTGGACAATGGCAAAAGAAGTGGCATTGAGGCACAATGTTTCAGATGGCTTTTGAGTTCCAGTTTAATTGCTGCAGCGGAATTTTTTCCAGAATGATAAATAGATAACCAACAAAACAAAGCCCTGCAACTCTAAAAGGGTGTCTGTTTAGGGCAGTCACTTCTTTCCTTTTACTCTTTGATAGCCCCTTCTTCGTGAAAAATGAGTCATTTGATAGCCAGGACCCATCTGATGTCACAGAAAAAGCAAATATCTCAAGAGCTTCACAAATCCCAAATGTGTAACTAGCATAAGATTTCCAGAATGGTTTCCAACCTCAGGCACTTTCCTCAGAAACCTGAAATCTTTTGAAATTCATCAGAATGAATAGATACAAAGTGCAAGGAAGATCCACCAGAGGTGTCACAGGGGTGCTGAAGTATTCAGATTAATGCTTGATCCTGATCTTTTAAGAAGTCTCTGCAGCACAAGGACAGGAACAGAGCCAAGTACTTTTTTCCCCTGCAGCTTGCTAGCACTTTAAGCATTGGTTGGTATTAAACCACTTTGGGGCAGCAACTCTGGTGCTCTCTCACCTTAAGCCTCAAATGCTTATAAACTTGCTTTGTCTTCTGGCAGCCTCAGCATTAGCTCTTGCCTGCCAGCTTCCAGACCTTGGCATCTAGCTCCTTGTCTGACCTTCAGTGTTTTAGCTAGCTCTGCTGGCTTTAATTCTTCCTTGTCTGTAACAATAATCCCATTTACTTTATGCGGTACAAAATAGCTCTGTTTACCCCTAACTTGAAGCTTTTCTCCAGCCATCAGTTGCTAAATGGAAGAGAACAGAAGACAATGTGGGACAGGAAAAATTGCAGCTTCTGGTGTGTAATGACTCCCTTATTCACCACAAGTGAGCAGTTTTATGCACCAGCCCTCTATCCCTTTATACATACAAAGTCAGTCAGATGAGTGGGGTATTATTATTATTATTATTATTATTATTATTATTATTATTTTATTAACTTTCGTTATTTTCTTTTAAATAATTCATACACACACACACACACTTAAACAAAGGTCTGCCTATGTTCTCTACTTCCCATTTCTATCTGCACTGCATGCCTCACACACATGTTTCCATCCTGTTTATGGTACTGGAGAAGCATCAGCTGGTAGTCTCATTGTGTCTTGCCCTCTTCACAAGGAAGCCTACTTTTGCAACAATCTAAAAGTATCCATCTTCCTCTAACGAAATGCATTGTGATGAAACTCCTTTTCTATTAGAGAAATGTAGTTGATAAGCTACATAAAGCTGGACCATAAAGAAGGCTGATCGCTGAAGAATTGATGCGTTTGAATTATGGTGCTGGAGGAGACTCTTAAGAGTCCCATATACTGCAAGAAGATCAAACCTCTCCATTCCTAAGGAAATCAGCCCTGAGTGCTCACTGGAAGGACAGATCCTGAAGCTGAGTCTCCAATACTTTGGCCACCTCATGAGAGGAGAAGACTCCCTGGAAAAGACCCTGATGTTGGGAAAGATTGAGGGCACTAGGAGAAGGGGACGACAGATGGTTGGACAGTGTTCTCGAAGCTACCAACATGAGTCTGACCAAACCGCGGGAGGCAGTGGAAGACAGGAGTGCCTGGCGTGCTCTGGTCCACGGGGTCACGAAGAGTCAGACACGACTAAACGACTAAACAACAACAACAAAGCTTGTTCTGCTTTTCCTGGATCACATTTTAATGGTGTAATCCTTTAGTACTTTCTGAAAATAAATTGGGAAACATCTGTCTCCTTTTTTATGGTTACAAACTGGATGTGTAAGATTGTATAAACCACCTAAATAGTCATGGTGGTAAAACCTTGTCGCCAGTTCAAATAATCTGGTCAGAACAGAGTGATCTTGGAAATGAACTAGTGATGCTCCCATACGACTTTGTTTACAGTGCAGATACATTTTCTAATCCACCGTTCTACACTAGTTAATCACTAAGCAGCGCTAGACTTTTAGCAGTGTAAGTTTCTTGGAGACAAGCACGGCATTTTTGTGGTAAGCTTTAGCATTTGTATTTGAGGAATACTTAAAATAAAATGTTAAAACTGTGGCTATGCTTCAGATAGAGTTATGCAATGATTTTCCCAACTGAGATCTACTTAACTCCAATCACTGTTAGTTTTAATTTAAAGTTGCAGGCTTAGAATGAAATATCTAGGTTGATCTTAGATTTGGTCTCCATTTCAGTGGGTTGCTGAAGCTGGTGTGTCCCCTTTCGTTCCTTCCCCACCACCCTTTCTTTCTTTCTTTCTTTCTTTCTTTCTTTCTTTCTTTCTTTGGTCAATAGGTCTTAGCACAATACGTGGTCTGGTCTCTTTTTATCTGGCAACCCCCCCCCCCTTGCAGATTTTTAAGGTAGTTAGGGTCAGCTGTTAATTTCTTTTTAAGTTTTTTCCAAGAGCTTTATCTAATGGTTAAATTCAGAAACTGAAACATAGGGGTTTTTTATAGTCCAAAACGTGTTTTTGAAAGGTTGTGGTAAACATTCAAGTTACATGAACTTCAGAAGGCATGTACAATGGTTGCACTGCCTCATAACTGTGGCTTGTATCTGGATATACATATTCTGCCAAGGAGTGTGATACACTTAGTTTTTGTGTTGCTTCAATTCCTTGGAACAATTTGCTTAAAGTTTGCCCTATCTGCAACCAAGTTTTCCTCTGGAGTGTCTCCCATCAGGAGTGTCTCCATCCCATCAGGAGTGTCTCCACCCCCATCATTCACCCCAGACACTGAGATTCAGCGCCGAGGAGGTTCCCTCATTGCGAGAAGTGAGGTTACAGGGAACCAGACAGAGGGCCTTCAGAGTGGCACCCACCCTGTGGAATGCCCTCCCATCAGATGTCAAGGAAATAAGCAGCTATCCTATTTTTAAAAGACATCTGAAGGCAGCCCTGTCTAGGGAAGTTTTTAATAAAAAAATCCTTCCAGTAGCACCTTAGAGACCAACTAAGTTTGTCATAGGTATGAGCTTTTGTTTGCATGCACACTTCTTCAGATACACTGAAACAGAAGTCACCAGTAGTAGTAATAGTAATAATTTACAACATTTTGTTCCACACATGGATTTTTATTTTTAGTTTTGCTAGAGGATTGGGACTGCCTAAGGCTTTCACTTTTTCTTCACCCCCTTGCTCTCCCAAGTCTGCTGTGGGAATTGCAGGGAACAAAAGAGTAAAGAAAAATTACATTGTGCCAATGGAAGTCCATTCTGCTGGTAGATGGCCATCATTGGATGTTACCCAGTAAATTGTTCTTCTGCATGCAGATTTGGTAAAATTCATATTACTCAGAGATTTTGGACTGATCATGGATGGTATTATAAAATATTGGATGTGGAAGGATCCAGTTTTGGGAGAATAACCAACCACAAGAAAACAGAATGTTCCTTAATTATCATAAAGCATGATAACAATACTAAGCATCCTTGTTTCACACTACAGATAAAATTGTTAGGAAATTTTCAAATGCCAATATTTGACCAAAATTCCACTTGTGAGGGATTTCTGTGGCAGTGCCAATTCAGTTTTCTGGTGACTGTAGATACTAATACTGTAGTGATGATGGCAATGATGTAGACATGATATTTGATATGGGCCATTTAGTCTTAGCACTATCGGTTTATACAGGCATTTTCTTTTTGAAGTGGCATACTGGTGCTAACTTGCCATATATCCACTATATATATAGTGGATATATATATGAGGTGATGGTGGAATGAGAGACAAAGTGAGTATGTAAATATATTGCTAGGTCCAGGGCCGGCCCTATGGCCAGGCTGGGTGGCGCAGGGCGCCTGCCCGCCGGGGGGGCGCTGCGCAGCTGTGCCCACCCGCCCACCGCGGAGCTGCACCCGCCCACCCGCTGCGCTCGCCCGCGCAGCTCCGCCTGCCTGCCGCGCTGGGAAACGGGGCAGTGCGGGGGCGCCAGGGGGATCCGTCGCACCATGGCGCCAGGGCGCCAAATATACTTAAGACGGCCCTGGCCAGGTCATTAACTTGTGAATGTGCTTCACATCTACTTTGGTGATTTGCATAACCTGATTCTTCAGCCAAGGTGTTCACCTACTGTTTTTGGTACTGATAACTTTTCATGTATCGAAAACTGCTTCTGGAAATGATTTTGGTGTATTTTCTTTCACACCAAGGCCAAGTGCACAAGTTTAGTGCTCACACAGTGATACAGAGCTTTTCTTTTCAGAAGTTTGTTAAAGGAGAATTTTGCTGCTTAAGAAAATTAATGCTTAAATAAAAGCATGACACTTTATATATAATCTTGTTCTCTATCTGTTGTTCAGCTAAAGTTGACCATGAAATAGAAGAAAAATCCCTGGAAGAGACACATAAAAGGTGAGCAGACCAAACTTCATATTCCACTAACATTCTAATAAGCTTCTATTTTTAGGTAGTAAAAGGAACAAAGTCTTAAAGGACAAATTGTGATTCTGCCAGTAGAATTTATAGGGTATTGCTTGGTATACAACACTCATATAATATGCTAGTAAAGCTAGAAAGTTCAGACTCTTCCTAAAATTAACACACTTCCAAGAGGATTAAAACAATAATCCAATCAGGGCTTTGCATAAAAAGTGGGTCGTCTTCCTCAGAATAATAACAGATGCACAATACTTTATTCTGTACTTTTGAGCTACCCACTATATACAAAGGAAAGTAGGGGGGCGGGAAGTTCCTATAAAAGTATTAATAATGTGGATAATTAAATGTGGCTTCATTGCAAAGTTAATTAGGCACATTAAAGCAGATACACTGCGTAATTCATTATTGATGTTAGCATTAATGGGGTTTGTGTCTTTGAAGACACTTCAGTCTTCTTGCACAAAATCTGGTTTCTTTTTTCTCCCTCCTTTTTGCAATTTTCTCAACATTGTGGCTTTAAAAGTTTCTTTAATAGCAACGGAAAATATTTTTTTCTAAAAATTCACATTTCCAAATCTTATGGAAATTACTCATGGATCTGCCAGATTTTTTTAAATTACACTTTTGAAGAGTTGCTTGTCTTATACTAGGAAATACAGTGGGACATGTTTTAAATAATAATTGAGAATGCTAGTATTCCTTTTAGAAATCTGCATGATAATTAAGAATGCCACATTAAGTTCAATGCTTTCAACTGATTCTAGCAATAGTTGTCAGATTCCAGAAAGCAGTTCACGTTCATTGCCAGTGTAACACTTGGTGTGTGCCTCCTTTTTGCTTGATCTGTGGTCTGTTGGAAGACATTGACTGTTCAAAAGCATAAGGGGGACCTCCTTTCCTTCACTAACTATTGTTACATTTCTGTTGAGAAGGGAAAGGAAGATTGTAGTAACAGAAAACTAGAAGTATTTTTAATCACCGGACCTCTTCTTTGAATTTTATTTCACAAAACTATACCACTGATGACTGTTCCAGATATTAAAAACTGCCACAGAATGCCTTGGCAGCCTAAAGGACATAAGTATTTACAACCCCTGACTCTATCAGGGGTTATGGAGCAAAATGTGTGTGCATTATGACATGTGCTTACTACTTACCTAAGGATGATGAGCCTGCCTTGTACTGATAAGCATTCTCAAACATTTCATGTTTAATATTAGAGACAAGGGGACACTAGGAAGGAGGAAAACTGTGCTCTTCCTTTTTCTCTCCTTTATACAGCATCACTTGATGTACTGTATGTAAACAGAGTGGTAAAAGATTTGACTGTATTGCAACGGTAAAATTGGTTCTTCTGCAGATCATGCATTAGTATATGAGATGTTTCTTTAGAATTCACCAAACAAAATGCTTCAAACGCACTTTTTTGGATAGAGGGTGAGAGGAAAGCTTTGATAAATAAGAGATTATTAACATTCTGCTAATCATGGGTAAAATAATCATGGGTGCATTGGATGAATAGATGTGCTAGTAGCAGTGATGGATTAGATGGAGCGTGATTAATGTGATTAATGTGGTTGGATTTTTTTTCTTTTTGAAGTGGCTATGTGCAACACAGTGTCTATCTCATGATTATATGTAACGGAGTTGCACAGAAATACTGGTTCATTATTTGATATGTCGGGGAAACGGTTTAAAAAAAATGTCTCTCTGTAAAACCGCCAAGTAAAAATAAGTTATGAAATAGTAAAAGCATTGCAGAATTCCTAAAATTACTTACGTTTTGAGAACAATGCTCCAAGTGTATTTTAGAAAAGTTCAGTTGTTTAGTAGATGAGCTGAAATGGAAAGTTAATCTTTCACACATAATGAAGACAAAGAAAATGGTATGTGTGACCCAGAGATTCCATAAAGTGTCTGGCTGTTCATTTGTCAGAAGTGAGATGTTTAACAGTTTCTGAAAGGTTGTATACTTTTTTATTTATTTATCATATTTAGCAGCTTTAAGAGTGTCAATGTGTGAAGTGTTTATTCAAGAAATGGATTTCTGGCAAACGGGCAAAAAGAAAAGTGAAATGTTTAGCTCACAAATAAGAGCATATTCTAAGATCTCTGAGTAAGTATCCTGAGATTAGAAGAAAGCACACAGGTCTGTGTTTATCTAGCTTATGCAGGCAGACAAGGAAGGCTCCAGACTGGTATTAAAGCTGAAGTGATACAGAATGTCTTCACCAAACCCCAAACAATTACATCACCCCCTGAACAATATTGATAAAGTGCAATAGAGAAAGACCTGGCACTTTCTAGTTTCAACCCTCACAGCTAACTACTTGAGAACCTGTGAAATACTTGACATGGTAAAGTAGGGGGGGAAGTTGTTTCAAAGGGGTCACAAAGGGCTGTCAGGCATTACAGCATGAGGAAGGGCCATAGTTCTGTGACAGGGCACATGCTGTACATAAAAAGAATCTCAAGGTCAGTCCCGGACATCTCAAGGTGAGGCTGGGAAAAACTACTGCCTAAAACCTTGGAGATCTGCCATCAGCCAATGTAGACAATATTGAGCTAGTTGGACTCATAGTTGGATAGTATAAGGCAGTTTTTATGTCCTTATACCCAAAAGATTTTTTAAAATAAAAAAAATCCAAGCTGAAGATGACAGGGATTGAATCTGGGAACTTTTTTGTGCAAACAATGTGTTGTTGGGGCCATGGTTCAATAGTACATCTGAACCTTTGTGTGCATATTCATCACATTCTTCAGAAGCTTAAGTCTGAAGCTCAATCAGGTTGCATTTGTGGGTAGCCAGGCCAATTCGTTTCCCTGCCTGAAACAAGGGTAAGCGCACTCCCTACACACATTCAGAAACTGTCTGTCAGTGGGATAGCATTCCTCACTGCACATGAGGTCAACAGGCTAGTTTAGGGGTGCAGGGTCTCCAACAGAGGGCAATGGCTAGGAGGTTCAGGTGAACACACTGAAGGCTGCCACTGCTGCTCCCCCCCAGCATATATCTCCTGAGTCAATAATCTCACTGCCTAATGCTAGGGCTGGACCTGGCTAGTGTCAAAATAACTCAACAGGCAGCTCAGTCACCTTACAAATTTTTGTTGTAATATATGCTAAATTAACAATCTCATACTAAGGAAATCCCAGGAATAAAGCGACTTTGAAAATAATAATAAAACCCTACCCATCTGACTTTGTTGCCGCAGCCACTCTGGGAGGCTTTCCACATATATAAAAACAAAGCAAAACATTACAGTTTATACTCTATTTTACCTAGTCTTGAACTCCAGCCAGTCACTTGTATTCTGTTCATCTCCACTTCTTAATCAGTCCCCAGTCTTAAGTGAAATTGTAAAGAGGTTGATCTTTGTTGATTTCACCCCTGTCTGACTGGAGGAGAACAGGAGTCATGAGAGAAAAGGTAAATGAAGACACTGATATGCACATTTATCACGAGATCTTTCATTTCAAATAAAAAAAAGCTATGATTCCTCATACCTGTCTTAGGGGAAAGAAAGAATTAAATAGTGAACTCTCAATCAGATCACATAATTTTTATTCCATGTTATTTCCAGTAATCACAATTAGTTGCATCTGTGCTGTGTTTTATGTTGTTTGTGGTGTGTATGTGTGTGTGAATGACAATAATTTCTGTAGCTGTGTCATGCCTTTTATTGATTCCATGCAACTCACTATTGGAGCTGCACATGCAGTTATTTCCGATACATTCAAGTATATTCCTTCTTTGAGTGCCAGATGTTATGTAAACACACTCTGCTATTGTTTCCTGTAAGTGGATAAATGCTACCGTTTGATTTCTGCACACTTGATTCATTCACTAAATTAACTATTAGTTTAAACAACGGGAAATGTATACTTCTCCACTGCTTTTGATATTGCATCAGTTACTGTCTGAGAATTTACAGTAGCCAAAGGTCTTTGAATCAGCGATAGACTGACATATTATACTAACTTAGAACACATTTCTAAGCGACATTTCTTTTAGTCTGTGGGTTAAGTAATAGCTGGCATAAGAAGCAACTTTGGAATTGATTTGTCAATTTAATTATTTAGTTACAATTTTAATCTGATTCTCTACCCTGCCTCCCTTGTTGGCACCATTTTACACTCATTTTGAAATGTGTTCCAAGGGCTGGGGTGGAGAAGAGAGACATAATTTAGGATTTGGAAACTTCAGTGAAGGGAAAAAAAGATTTTCCTTGGGATACCGCTCTTTTCCAAAGAAGGAGTACTGAAACATGCACAGTTGCATAACGACACTTGCTATTGTTGTTTTAGTGCTACAGCACTGGTGATTCTTTTGCACAACGCTGTGCTCTAGTATGGCTACATTACTATCGGTAGTCTTCCTAGAAAGCAAAAACCTACTGGTAGGTTTTCAGTAAAATGTAATGCAAAAGAAAAGCCTGTACTCTAGCTTGAATTATAGCTCAATATGGGATATTTAAAGGACTATCTGTTTCACATAAACCTGCACATGAATTAAAACCTTCTCCTCCAACTGCGCCTTCCTTCTGCAATTAGGCAGGTGGCTATCGGAAAGGCAGCATTTTCTGTGAAGTTTCCCAAACTAGGGATTATCCACACTTACCTTTTCTTCACTCTCTCTAGGCACTGGTGATGCTTTATAGCTCTGTGTCTCAGTGCCCCCCTTTTTTTTGGCTGTGGAACTTTCCCTGTGAAAACATGTTCTTTAAAACATAATAAGAGCAAATAGCAATCTGCAGAAAACCCGAATTGACGTTTGCTCCAATTGAGTGATAAATAGTGAGTTCCTTGGGGAAAGGTCTGGTGGCAGGGAGACATTGAGCTTTTAAGCATGGACCTGTGTCTGGAAAGAGCAGGGCAAAAGGTAAATGTGGACAAGCCCTTATTGTACCTTTCCCCTAGACTTACAGTATGTACCTTTGTTACACTGTTGGTGCCAGGCACAGCCCATCCTACTTCCCCCTGCCTTTTAGTGGTGTTTGGGATTCTTTTCATGGTCCTTAAACTTTTACCTTTGTCTAGTTTTCTGCTGGTTTTGCTAAATCACAAATTTGGCTAATGTGAAAACTGCACATAGGGCCTGCAGAGATCTCTTAAAATGAATTCTGTATCTAGAATATACAACAGTATCTGGTTACCAAAACAGCAACAAAACAAAACAAAAAAGTTCTCTGGATATTCTGAGTGTTGTGTTCAGGTGTACATCATGCAAGATAACATGTTTGAAATTGCAAATTTTGGAGTTCAGAAGAGTATTTAGAGAATTTCATTTTGAATCCATAAATGAATGGCCACAATATGAAACTTTTGATCATTAAGTCAGTATTGACATTCAAAGCCACTTTTCCATAATTTTTCAAGCTTCTTGTATTATATAGATTTAAGAGGTAGACAATCTACGCATGCAGCACAGTCTTGTAGGGCGGCTCTCGCTGGACGTCTGCATTAGACTGAAAAGGGAAAACTAATCCTTATTTGGATGTTCCCACATTAAGAAATCTTTCTGTATATAGAAAATGTGTATGTCAGGGACCAGACATACTTAGAAACGTCCTCTCTGACAGACTAGCTAGAAATATTTGTTTCTTTTGGAAAGTACTGGAAGATGCACTCTCCCATGTATAGTGTGAAATGGACAATCTAGTGAGAGGAGCTGCACAGTATTCTTTTGCTGCATGTGTAGACCTAATCTTGCTTTTAATATTATGTGTTTCCAATATATTGGATTTCCTTTTCACAAAACATGCCCAAGGCAATGCACAAGAAATATAAGCTAAAGAGCAACTGAAGGCCCTACTTCGGGTGTCTCCAGTCTTCAAGATTTTGACAGTGGTGGCAGAAGATGGGTGTTTTTTGTGTGAAGGCACCCAGGTTGTGAAAAGCACTTCTAAGAGAAACTCATTTGACTCAATCTTTTTCCTTTTCAGTACCACGTTTATTCTGTTGGATGGTATCCAGTTCTGTCCCCTCCATGGACAGAAGAAATCCATCAGTAGAACAGTCTGCTGACTCTCTGGAGGAGATTTAGGGAGGGACAGGTGGATCACAGAAAATTGCCTCCTCTGTTCCACTGATGGATGCCTTCATTCAGTGAAAGGGACAGCATCAGATACTGCACATTGGGTTTGCATGACCTACTGTTTGTGGGATATGGTTTAGGACTGTTTTCATGCAATCTTAACAAACTGACTCGGCTGTGGCATTGGTTTCTTACAAATTGTTTCACTTGGGGCGATGGGGTTTTGTTTTGCATTTCCTTATTTTAGTTATGTTTTCTTCATATTTTATTATTAAATTTTAGTACGGTATTAAAATCTAGTTAGCCTCCCGAATTGTTGAAAGACAGGATATATATGTACATAGTAAATTACTGGTGCGTTCAATCATATTCTGATGACGATTGGGTTGTGTAAAACTGAAGCCATATAAAGCCCTAATCAAGGATAAGTTACTATCTTTATTTATTTAAGGGTATTTAAATCTTTAATTGGTGGGGGATCTGAACTACTTTGAAATCCATGTAGCAGACATTTAGCCTCTGCCCTCCATAAACAAAACAGCAGTGTGAACAACCAATGACTTGTTTTTTAAGTAGGATTGAAAAGTCATGCTAGCTAGAGCAAAGCTGCTGACCTTTGCTGCCTCAGTTAATCCCTGACAGCGACCTCCCCCACCCCACCCCCACAACTTCTGCACCAGTGGTGGAAGCATAGGTACAACAGCACTCTTTGCTCAGGCACCCTTGAGATAAGCATCTCTAAGAGCTTTACAAACAATACACTACCCTGACAAAAAACTGCTCTTCATTAGTAAGTGTTCTCAATTTGCTGATAAGGAAGTCGAAGTGCTGAAGCATTGTGACCTCACCAAAGTGACGTTGTAAGGAAGAAACCCATGACTAGAACTGCGGAGTTTTGACTGTCAGTTTTGTTCTCTAATTGCAGCATTTCCACTGAGCACAAAGTCACAGCTTATGCTCCAGCGGGTCCTATTTTTATGGTCCCTGTGTCTGGTAAATCACGACTTCTCTTTCATCCCCAAGTTTGCCTTTTTAAAATGTTCAAATTTTGTTGATATGAGTGGGACTTTGAAGAGATCATGTTGTCACAAGAAAAATTTGGGTAATGAAAGACAGTTTCATTTACACATCTATTATTATTATTATTATTATTATTATTATTATTATATTTTATTTTCACATTCAGTAAAACTTCAAGGTCTGGACATTAGGAAGAGGTTTCTATTTAACACCGAGAGATAGAGAGAGGTGGTATATGTAGGCCAGTGATGGCGAACCTATGACACGCATGTCAGACGTGACATGCAGAGCCCTCACTGCTGGCACGTGCCCCATCGGCCCATTCACGCTGTTGTTGTTGGTCCCCCCCCATTTGTTCTCCTGCTCCTCCTCATGCTACAGCTTGTCTCCGCTGTTAAAACCCAGATCCTTTGTTGTTGTTGTTGTTGCTGGTAGCCAGAGATTGGTTTTTTAACCCTTTCTGTGCTGTTTTTTCTGGCGCTTTGGCAAACGATGATTGGGTGTAACAGCATTCATTTTTAACCCGTTCTGTGCTGGATTTTTTGCGCTTTGGCAGACTATGTCAATGCTGCACCCCCCCCCCCAAAAAAAGCAAGGCAACTTTTGTACACCCCCCAAAAAAACTCCAAAACTATGGTTAGCAGCTCCCACAAAAAGCTTGAGAACTCTGGGCACTTTGTGTTAAATAATGGGTTTTTGGTTTGGTTTGGTTAAATAATTAGGTTTTGGTTTATTAAATACACTTATATAATACAATTATACATTTTTGTTATTTAAACTATAAATATTATGAAATTATGTTTTTTCTCTCGAAGTGACACACCACCCAAGTTATCCTCGGTTTTTGGGCGAATTTTGACACACCAAGCTCAAAAGATTGCCCATCACTGATGTAGGCTAAACATTTATCTTTTTTTAATCTATCTACCTACTTACCTATATCAAGAAAAGGGCCCCTCAGAAAGGGTCCTAAAGCAGTTTACAGTAAGCTTCAGTCAAACAAATATATAAATAAATGAAAACCAAATAACTAATGATCCTCTATGCCTGAAAATGCCAGGCTCCATAGAAATATTAAAAGTATAAAAAATTCAGTAACAAACACCCTATGGTTATTTTTTCACCTACTGTATGTATTATATGTGTGTGTGTGTGTGTGTGTGAGAGAGAGAGAGAGAGAGTGCTAAGATCACACAGAATATAAAGAACATGAGTTGTAGTTTTGTTGCTGTAAATATGTAGTCTTTCTTTCAGCTTTAAAAGCTGTAATTTAAAATGCTACAAACCTTAGGGAAAGAAAACAATGCATCATTCTCTCTCTCTCTCTCTCTCTCTCTCTCTCTCTCTCTCTCTCTCTCTTCAAGTACAAGGCTATGATCTTTGCCCTCAATGTATTTTAGAATCATCTTGTTACAAAAGGGCATGGGAGATAACTTTGTATTCACCCATCTATTTTCTTTTTAAAAATAAATAAATAAGTGCTGTAGGGATGTTTCAACTACCATATATGGGAAACTTTCTCAGAACAAATGATTATTTTGAATGCAACTTTCCTGTGCTTGATAAACAACTTAATTCCTCAGGAGTCCTGGTTTTAAGCCTACTTGTATAGCAGCTCATATTCTCCATATTTGTATATAAGTAATAGTTGTATATTATTTTTGACTATGTGCCAGTTTCTGACATTTTTGCATTTTACAAATATATCCACTGTCTTAGAAGTGATCTAGCTGAGTACTTGAGTATTACTTGTAGCTGTTTAGATAAAGGGATTCTGCTAGGAGTTAAATGTCTCTGTGTTACTGAATCAGCTTTCCGTCCTTTCCCAGCAAGATTAACAGTGATCAGGGTAAAAGCCTGTCCTGCCTCCTTTGATCCCGTAGTATTCTTAACCAAAGCCTTCACGTCTCCAGTAAATGTTACTACTATTTATCAAACTCATTGAGCATTTATTTGTGGGAGTTTCAATCTAGTCTGGCTTCCTAATTGTTGAAAAGGCTTCAGATAGAGAATTATGGCTTATCTTACCTTTAGACATAGTGCCTGGAAGGCTGCTTTGAATGTGATGCTTTTAATCTTGTGCATCCTTGGGTAAACTTGCTGTTGTTCTGTGATGCTATCATCCCATTCCTAGGAGGAGCACCAGACTTTATATGGCAAACGTGATTGCTGCATGTATAATGTGCACAACCTGTGAAGTCTGGAAATAATAGATGCAGCTTTAAACATTCATTTGTGTGCATGTTTGGGCATCAATGTCAGTTCGCTTTTACACAATTACTAAGCAAGTTTGGGCTATGTCTGCTGGTGGGTTTGTGAAGCTCAGCAACTTGTCACAGGCTTTCTCTTCACTAGCCAGCTTCTTTTGGTATCATGCAAACTGATATTTTCCATTTCTTATTCGGAGAAAAAGAAAAATTTCAGGGCCATTTCTGATGACAACATTTAGTGGTACATAGGATAAGACCTTCTCAGAGGTGATACCCAGGTTATGAAATTTCTTGCCTTATGACAACCATGCATGCACACATACGTAGCATGCAGAATTCTGCAAGCAAATGATTTTGCTAAGCTGCCCATGCAACCACTCCCCCCTCTTCCAGTCCAAGAAAGGGATAAGTTCTGGATTCCTTTTCAGATTGTTCCCAGCTGTTGCTGCAAGTCTCCCCTTTCCATGGGGCAAGATTGCTTTGGAATTCCCACAATCCAAAATTCCGTCTGTTTGATTCACCAATTAGGTTTTCTTCCGTACTGACAAATCACTGTGTGTACGTAGTTCAACAAAAGAGATTTACAATGTACTAAAGCCATGCCTGTGTCACTGTTATTAATTCAAATATTTTCTGCCTATCATTGGGCTTCATCAGTTTAAGAGATTTATCTTTATTTCATAGCAATTTCTTTAAATTTGCTCAGGAACTGCAATAGTCAGTTCTGCAATGACATGTTTTGGAAAATGATTGAAAGGCAATGAAAAAGTGATACATCAACAGTTACGATAGTCTGGTTTTCTTGGCTTTGAAGAATTGGTTTTTGGTTGAAAAAATGAAAAAAGCTTTGACCACATAATGAAACATATATGAGAAACACCAGACCCCAGGTTTTCTAAACAAATTCAATATATAATATGAAAATAGAAGAGTCGGGACTATGTTTGTGACAGGTATCAGTTTATTTACCGGTACTATCAGTCATGTATGATAGATAGAGACTGTCTCTCATTGTCGTTAATGAAATAGTTTCCCTCTTTGTTTACTTTGACAGCTTTTTGGAGACTGCAGCATATTTCTGCATGAAACCAAAAATGAGTGAGAAGGAGGTATCACTAAATGCCTTCTTCAGCATTTGGCATGAATTCAGTTCTGATTTTAAAGAGTTCTGGAAGAAGGAAAATAAGCTCATTTTGCAAGAAAGGTAGGTATCTTGATTTTTGATTACTTTAAAATTATTAACATTATATACAAAAGGAATGTGTATAAAATGGTACGTATTAGTTTACTGTTCAAACGTCATGATAATAATGGATGATAAATTCTTAACTTCCAATATTTAAGTGATTGCTACAAAGTCATCACATGTTCTCCTGTTTGCTACTCAGGAATGTAATATCTCTTCTCATACTATACTAGACAATCTACTGTTGCACATTTTTAGGTTTTGTAGCTCCACTTCTGTCATTTTTTAAAATTATATAGGTAGCCAAACTACATATGTTGCAAAATGCTGCAGACAAGTGTCTTCATTTGATGAGAAAATAAAAACACATATAGCCAATCTTATAACAGTTGTAAGCTTACAACAGCCTGCCAGTTGGCCTAATTGGAATATATGACATGGTAGACATGGGAAACCCATGGCCCTCTAGATGTTGTTGGACTACAACTTCCATCCTTGACCATTGGGCCATGCTGACTGAGACCAATGAACATTGAATTCCAGATATTCTAGAGAGCCACAGCTTCCCTATCCCTATCCCTGCTGAATGGCCTGGGAACTGCATGGGAAGATTGACTCTCTCTCTACAGACACACTTGCCAACATTGGTAGGAGAAACCCTACCCAGGTACTCATCATTAAGAGCAGTGTAGCTGAGATGGAACATTTTCTGCACTAGCTGTGATGCCAGTGTGTTGTAGTGGTTAAGAGTGGTAGACTTGTAATCTGGTGAACCGGGTTCGGGTCTCCGCTCCTCCACATGCAGCTGCTGGGTGACCTTGGGCTAGTCACACTTCTTTGAATTCTCTCAGCCCCACTCACCACACAAAGTGTTTGTTGTGGGGGAGGAAGGAAAAGGAGAATGTTAGCTGCTTTGAGACTTCTTCGGGTAGTGATAAAGCGGGATATCAAATCCAAACTCCTCCTCCTCCTCCTCCTCCTCCTCCTCCTCCTCCTCCTCCTCTTTAGTATTCAATCCACAATTTAACAACATAAAAGTTCATATTTACTATGAATGTTTTAGACATTGCCTTTTCTGCAAGTCATTGGAGGTTTTTAGTCTGGAATACAATGATAGTATGGGTGAGGTTATATTATTGTTATTTATGATTGTGTGTTTTATTATGTTTTACTGTCATAAACTACCTTAGTCTTAATTGGAGAAGGCAAGATTCATGCTATCCCACTCCCACAATACACCTAGTGTGGGAGGGCAGGTACCTCCTAGGCTGTCACATGGAAGTTCTATGGCCTGTCTGCTCCCCTGTAGGTTTCAGGACAGGAGTGCCACCCAGAACTGCCACTGGAGGATTCAACCCAATGCCTTATCCACCAATAGTTGTGATGATTGCTACGAGGAAGAAAAAAATCCCAAATGGACTCAATTTGTTTGCAGGCAAATTTCTTCCCATCCCCAAATATGGTGACCAATTATATCCACAGCAAAGTTTTTAAAACACAGTATCCACAGACCCATGTGCTGGCTGGGTAGGTTGATCAACTGGGAAAACAATTCCTTCCAGCAGCACCTTAGAGACCAACTAAGTGTGCAAAGTGTGCATGCACACAAAAGCTCATACCAATGACAAACTTAGTTGGTCTCTAAGGTGCGGCTGGAAGGAATTTTTGTTGTTGTTTGTTTCGACTACGTCAGACCAACACGGCTACCTACCTGTAACTGGGAAAACAATGCAAGTGTTATACTAAACTTCCAAAGATCATTGCTGTCTTATTTTCCGCATACTCATCATTAACCCTGAATAGCCAGACAGTAGCCACCCATAATAGTAACTGATTCATGTTGTATAATCTGAAATGCTGCTTGAATACTCAATAAAAAATAGCATATGTCATTTACGTGTGCAAGACTTACTTTTCCAATCTAGCCTTAAGGGAATGGTTACTCTTTTGCAGCTTGTACTACTATTTGGTTATGCTTCTTTATTTCACTCGCAATAGCAACAGCCCCTATTTATATTTTTGGACACTTTGGGAATTTATCAGGCATGGAACTACGCAAGTTCCAGCACTGCTGCCTGACTGCATCAGCACCAACCAACCACGGACAGCACTCTTAAATGACGTGAAGCTACTGCTTTCAGGAAGATTCTCAGTTCATCTCATTCACAACATACATTAAAGAGGAGGATTGATCAAGAACTCTTAACTTCTGGCCTTATTGGGGTCAGCCTTAGTTTTATAAAGAAACACTTATCTGATTTGCATATTCTCTTAGATATCATCACATCAATAATCCTCTAGCAAAATATGGCTGAAATATATTGTGATGGTGCTATATTGAGTTTGGTGGATATGATGTAGCATCTGTCTAGAATAAGGGAATCTTTCAAAATTTTGGAGAGTTTTGATGACACACAATTCAAGTCATCTTCTGGATTATTTAGTATGACAACAAATGTATCCTCCATGCATAGCCATCATTGGCTATGGAGGCATATTGGTCCCACAGAAAGTAGATAATTAAAGACAGAATATAAATTTAGTTTTCTGACATTAGCCACAGTGATAAAGTTTTATACTAAAGCTGTTAAAGGAAAGAGGGGAGCTAAACCCATTTCAATTGGAAATCAAGAAACACCAGCAATTAGCATAAAAGAAAAAAAGTTAGCCAATGAGTTTTCAAAATCTTCTCTCCAGGAGACTGAGTTAGCAACTGCCAGAGATGACTGATTTTATTTGGTTTTATTATTTATTATCTTCAGACTCCTTCCAACAATGCACTTCTAATAAGCTTGTCTGTAGCTATTTTCTTATGATTGTATTTTTAAGGACTCAGTCCTTATTTGCTTTAAATCTGTGAGGTCTTCCAGTTTCACTCCAGTAATGCGATGCAAAGGATGAATGGCATTAGTTTTTACCAGAGCTAAATCTTGAGGCTTTGCTTCATTGCATCAATGTTGTGACATCTTTCCGTGTTCAAGGAAAATCTCAGACCAATTTTTAACAGGGCTTGGGTGCCTTCCCATTGACATCGGCATGTCCAAATGTTACACCTGCTGCCTATATTTTAACTTTGCTCTGAAACCTTTGACCCTTCTCTGTATTCCAGAAATTCATTTTGAATACAAACTTCTTAAAACAAAAAACAAAACAAAACCCAGTGTGGTATGTGCTGAATCTTTGAGTAACCAGATATTGCTTTTGTGAACAATGGCTTGCATTCCAGCCATTCATAATACATGAGGGTATCCAAGGATTTACTTAACTCAGCATTGACGGCTATGGAGTGTGACTGCACTCTGCTCTTTTACTAGGCATTGCTATTCTTCACTGGGGAGATTTCTGGCTATGAGAGAGCAACTTGTTCTTCCAACCTGATGGCAGGAATCTTAATTGCTCATTCCAAGGTTTTGTAACCCCTTCATCGGCTACCATTCCACTTTTGTTTTAGGTGGGGTGTGAAATGAAAGGGGCTGGAAGGTTTTTCTTCTTGAGCAGCCTATCTTAAGTTCCCATGAAGGGTGGCATTGCCAAAGAAGCACATGCATTCCCTTCCTGTCTTTCTTTTCATTGGGAGAAGCACAGGTTATTTTTCTCAGCGAGTTGAACCCGCAAGAGGGGGTGGGGATGCTGAAGTCTTGGTTAAAATGTCAAAGAGGCACGAAGGAACTTGGGGAAGAAATTAGGCAGTAATGCAGGCCATTGCTCAAGAAACTAAGCATCACCTTTCAGGGAATTTACTTCTCTATCTGTTGCTATAACTACAGTTCAGAGCTGCCTTCTTAAGACTTTTGGTTGAGACTTCTAGGTGTAAATTAAGTGGTTAAGCAGTATGTGTGTACACACACACACACACACACACACACACACACACACACACACACAAAGAGAGAGACAGAAACTGAGGCTGGACTTCTCAGGCTTTGGCACTGCTCAGTTGCCAGGTCTGCCTAATACTTATTGCATACTACGTATGTTTGTTTTTTTAGAGTATGCATACCAGTAAAAATTATGGCAGCTGTGTTCTGTACTAGTTGAAGTTTCTGAGACTTCTTCAGGGCCACTTAACAATGCTGTATCTAAAATACCGTCAAGCTGCAAACTTGCTCTCTCTGGTAGGAATACAATCCCAATCCAGAGCTGGTTGTGCATCAGTTCCTTCAGGGCCTCCACTGGATCAGGATTCAGTTTCAGTTTATTGACCCTCATCCAGCCTATTATCAAATCTAGGCACCAGTTCAGAACCTCCGCAGCTTCACTTAACTCATAGAATCATAGTATCGTAGAGTTGGAAGGGACCCCAAGAGTCATCAAGTCCAGCCCCCTGCAATGCAGGAATCTCAGCTAAAGCATCCATGACAGATGGTCATCCAACCTCTGTTTTAAAACCTCCAAGAATGGAGATTCAAAAACAAAGCTGTGTATCATCACCCTATAGCTGCCTCTTCCATTTCTCTGCACATGACTTTTAAAATACAATCCTGTTGGTCCCAGCAACTAATTTAACAAGTATGAATATGCAAGAAATGCTGCTAGGAAGTAAAGGAAAAACCTGTATTTGTATGCCAGTAGATTATCCTGGGACGGAGTACTTGTTTTTGCTTTTTAAACCGTAGCTACGCTCCATGGAAACAACAGATTTCCCTGCACCACCTTAAAGACTACAGTAATAAATATATAATGGCATAAGCTTTCATAGACTATTGTCCACTTCGTCAGATGCTAGAACTGTTTTCCTTAGTTATCCTTTCAAACCAGTCTATTAGGATGGAGCTGAAAAATAAAAAAAAATGTGAAAAGTACAGTTTGTGACAATTTACTTAGAGCTTCAGTTAGAGTTAAAGCGCAGTGACCATTCACAATATTGGTATGTGATGCTTGGGTAAGAGGACAGGCCTTCATATTGATCAGTAACCAGTTAAAGTAAGCAGAAAGTAGGAATAAATGCACAGTTTTCACAATGGGCAGTTCTCATCAGGTCTGCTCTGGTAACTTCACTGGGGTCAGTTTTTCACCATATGGCGTAAGGGCAGACCCAGGATGTTTTGCAATGTTTGCTGTAACATTGAACCCCTCACCTCATTCATTGAGCTTGATGTGGGGCATTCCCCTTCATTGGGTGCAGGCAGATCCTGTCCGTTACCTTATATGCATAAGCCCCAGTTATGCATAAATTTATGTTTGCAAGAGTTTCTGCATAGTTGAAAAATGAAAACAACAGATACACCTTTACAGCTTGCTAAAATAAAGGAGGTTTGTGACCCACCCCCACTCACCCCAAATTGTTTTAGTTGGTGGAAAATTCCAGTAAATTGCAAACTATAAGCCTAAACCTTATAAATTTTATCACAAACAGAAACGGAGGTAAAGTTAACTGAATTCTTGATGCAATGTTTCTCAAATCCAATTCAGTTGTTTCAGCCTAGCAGCCACTTCCACACTTTCAAACCCTAAGATGCCTCTTGGACATCCTTGGCTATAAAAGTTGCCCATTCCTGCAAGAATAGCACTTAAGCTGGCACCTGGTGTGTCATGTTGTACATCTAGATGAAAGGAGAGATTCCTGGCCAATATGTCTCCACAGCTCATTGATCTCCCTCTGAAGAAAGACTGGTATGTCTCCCTACAGATTACTCGGCAGGATGATTTAAAGCTTGCTGTTGAACGATTTAAAGTCTGGCATTGTGTAGCTATGTATTGCATAGGAAGTAGCATGCCTGTAAGCTGTCACTGCTTCTTCCAAAGAAGGGCATTTAATCTTGTAGCAGGAGCCACGTCCTCTCCAAGTAAGCTAACGGATCTTTTGTTAGCCTTCAGAATAGAAGTGAGCAAATTGGACTTTATGATGATGACACCTAGAGACAAGGGAATTGCAATTGTTTGTTTGTTTGAGGTTGGAAGGTTAGGAGGGTGGGCCCATGCACTTTGAGTTTTAGCAACAAGATCAGTGGTGGTGGCAAAGTTCCCAGCCCTCAGAACTGCTTAAGGAGAAACTTCATATGGCTCAAGAGTTAAACCTTTCATAGTCACGTGCTGGTAGTGATTTCTGCCTCACTGTTTCTTTTCCTTTATGTATACGTGTCTGCGTCTCTCAAGACCCCTTTTCATGCCCCTTTCCTGAGTAGTTTGCTTTTCTGTTCTTGCTGTCCTTTCTTTAGTCTGGTCCATGATGTCTGGGGGGGAAGCCCCCTTCCCCCCAATAACCTCAGGTCCCACAGACAGTGCGCTGCCACCACCTCCTGTTCCTCTTAAGTCCAGGGAACAGGCTACATGTTACATGGAAAATGTAAAGTTGGATCTTCCAGTGTTTTGATATCTGATTAAAAGCTGCTGAAGTGCCTGAAATATATTGGAGCAGGGGCACTGGGGGAGGAGGTGTTAATCCTTGCCCCCCTCACCATTTTCCCAAGCTAGATTCTCCCTTTCAGTGATGCTGCTTTAAAGCGAAAATAAAAATCTTGGAACATCTGATCTTTGTCTTCTGGTGTGAGAGGCAACATGGAAGGACAAGGGCAACTATTGTCTCAAAATTTCTCAGGGATCATGTGAATGGGCCATCGCAAGTACAGTAGATCAATCTTACCCCATAGAAGATGTTGAGGATTTTAGTTGGGATGAAATAATGTTGCTGCTATGCTGAGATACCAGCATGCTTATATTAAGTTTAATACAAGTGATTTGGAGGTCAAGCTACAGTGCCAAGTAATTTTATAGCATCAGTGAAGGAAGTATTCTCCATGATGGACAATTGCCATTGATTAGTAAACAGCAAAAAAGGTGAAGAATCATGCCATGGAAGCAACCCTTGATGCTACTAGTGTGGCTAATGTTAGTGAATAATAGTTCTATTCTAAGGATATGAAAGTGGATGTAAGTACTGTGGCTTGTGGATCTAAATTCAAAAGCAAATCTTCAATACCCATCTACAAATGTGAAGAGTAATCTGCCATCATAAATCCTGAGAAATCAATGTAGAATGTTTTAAGCCATCATTTTAAAATGATGAAATAGGAAACCATGCTGTGTTTTGAAATTGCAGTGGTTGGCTTCTATTATTATTATTGTTATTGTTATTATTGTTATTATTACAGAAAGCACTGAATCAATAAGTAGATAAATTTGGTGCTAGGATCCTGGAAGTATGTTTTGTTTTGTTTTTAAAGAATAATGTTAGCTACTCCTTAGCTTATTGTTGGAAGGCCTGTCGTGACCACTTCAACTACCGAATGCATGAACATTCCAGCCTTGTCAGTCTGTTTAAATTAGTCATGTCCTACTAGACTCTGGCAAAGTGTAAAGGTATCTGCACCAAGCCAACTTGGAGCCAGTAGGAAATGAATCTGTCTACCAGAGATACTTCTTTAGACAAAATTATTAATGCTTAGTGGCAGGGAAGTGGCTTTCTTTCTCACTGGGTTGAATGATGGGAGAAATTCTCTCATGATAAGCCCATGATCGGTCTAGTGTTTGGTGTAGAAGATAGATAAAATGATTCTGCAGGAATGTCTGGTTTCTTTTCCCTGTATCTATCTTATTCATCTTGCAAACTGTTTTCAGACTTAATCATAGTGAACATTTTGTATACATTTGCCTGACAATAAATAAGAAGGATAGAGAGGTAAAAGTGCTGGGGGGGTGGGGGACAACTTAATTATGATGGAAACAAGGAACAGTTCCCTTTGTTTAGGTTAACCCTCTGCTATCTATGCACACTTTATTCAAGGACAGAATTGGAAAGAAAAGTTGAACAACATGCCTGATAACCAGCTAATTTTTTTAAAAAAAATTATAATATCACACACACACACACACACACACACCACACACACTGGGTGTCAAGAGCTGCATGTTAATTTTCAACCAGGGAGGGGACAATTAGCAGCTAATTCCCAAGTAAGCAAGTTCAGCTAGTTTCAACCTTAACTTCTTGTTGGGCTAAGTATGTAGCATCAAAGTGCAGTCTGGCACACAAGAGAAAGACTCTTAGATTGTCAGAAGCATGCAGTAACACCTGGGTTAAAATACTTTTAAAACTTGATTAATATTGGAAATGAAAGGTATGAAGAATAAACCAGATAATGTAAAAAGAACCAAAACAGTTTACTTTTCATATTCAGCCCTACACAATCTTAAGTATTCAATTCAAACATCCTTGCGAGGAACAACCCATGATGTTCAGGAAATGGCAAATATCCATAGGGAATAGTCCCAATTTTTGACCCTGTAGAATCAGGGGAGAAACTGATGAGGTGGCAGCGGCATGTGGTGGTGGGGATCTTCCAGTGACTTGTGGTCACATGTGCTTGGGTACCCTTAGGGGGCAGTGTTGATAAATGCCTACATGTCCCACATGTAGGAAAGGTGTACATGGAGACAGGAGCCACAGGCACATTTTTACAATCCAGGAAGTAAAAAGTGAGAACTGCGAGAAATTTCCAATCTACCCCCTGGTAGACAACAGCCTGTCTGCAGAAGAATACTTGAAACATGATCGTTCTATATAATGCAATATAATGAGGAAGCTAGGCCATTTCTTCTAGGTCCATTGGGATTTCGGAAAGAAACTTGGGTTTTTCCCCCAGGTATTCCTCCACGATGATTTGTTTGGTGCATGTTGTACTTGATTACTATCAAAACAATTTCCATTGGTGAGGTGATTTTATATTATGGGGTGGTCTTCTAAATCACTACAGGATTGAATGTTAGAACATTCTGGGAAACGATGACTTGTGCTTCCATTTGTAGGATTTGCACGTGGGTCACCAAGCAGATACTTCCATACCATCACCCAGTCAAGATGTGCAAGTGTCACTTGTATGTGGAACTCACATATCTTGCCATTTGGGCACTAGTGACTCCTCCTGCCCATTCCTTTCCTGGTCCTGGCCAGCACATCTGGAGTCCTAGTCATCACAATAGGGGGCAGTGGGGGGGGGTGATGTTGTGAAGCTTCACATACCTTTCCGCACACTGGAACTATTGATTTACTACTACAGTCATACCTCGGTTTAAGTACGCTTCAGTTTGAGTACTCTCAGTTTAAGTACTCCGCGGACCCGTCTGGAACTGATTAATCCACTTTCCATTACTTTCAGTGGGAAAGTTCGCTTCAGGTTAAGTACAGACTTCCGGAACCAATTGTGTACTTAAACCAAGGTACCACTGTACTTATAACCTGTCTTTTTACCCTATCAGAGCTCCCTAGGTGGTTCACAAAACAATATGAAAACCAGCTCAATAATAATAATAATAATAATAATAATAATAATAATAATCAGCTATAAAATGTGAAACAACCACAAGCAAAACAGCAACATGAGAATATTTGAGTTCCTTTCATTTAGGCCAGGCATCCCCAAACTTCGGCCCTCCAGATGTTTTGGACTACAATTCCCATCTTCCCAAACTACTGGTCCTGTTAGCTAGGGATCATGGGAGTTGTAGGCCAAAACATCTGGAAGGCCAAAGTTTGGGGATGCCTGATTTAGGCCATAGCTTGTTTGGCACTGAGAAAATTGCCATTTCCTCTTCCTGAGGGACGCATATACAACACAGCTTTTCGTTGATAAGGTCACTTGTTTTCTATATGTGGCTTTGGGGGTTTTTTAAATATTTCAGTCTGTGTTGAGAGCAGATCTAACACCAATAACTTATATTCAGTTGGCCCACTTTACCACACTGCTGTCTGGAGGGAATCAGAACAATAACTTCTCTGCTGCAGTTTTTTTATATTTTCTTTGTGTATGTGTTGGACCAGTCTGCAGATTTTTCCATCTAAACTAGTCTCAGACAGCTTCCAGGAGTGCTAGTACCCAGCCATGCTGTCTCCTGAAATGCTCTGTTCTTTCCCTACAACTGTTAACCACTTGCTTACATATCTGAATAAACGAGCTTGTAAGGAAGAAAAACAATTGTCTGGAAAGTATGGTATGGCAGCCAAAGCAAAGGAGTTCTTCTTCTCATGAGAACAATAAACCTGAAGCAGAAAAGATGGTAAGGATGCTGTAGAGAGATTAGCATGATATATCGTTACTTAGGGGAGGACAGCCTGCCTCCCGTACATAGCATAAAGCATGCCATTTTTATTCATGTGAATTCTGACTTAATTTTTAAAAAAAAATATATATAATCCTCATGGTTATAGAAAAGGCAAGTTGGACAATGTGATGACAAACAAGCTAAGGTTATAGAAACAATGTGAGAACTATCAAGTAGCTCACTTTTAATTAAATATTTCAACTGTTTTGGTTTTTCTGTTTAGATCAGGGATAGCCAATGTGATACCCTACAGGTAGTGTGGACTACAACATCCATAATCCCTGACCATTGGTCATGCTGGCTAGGGCTGGTGGGAATTGTAGTCCACATCTGGTTTAGATGTTGAGTTTTTTCAAGGCTAAAAAAAAATGTTCATATTCAAAGATGTTTTTGAAAATGAGAATGTTCAAAATATCATTCAAAAGTGATCTTCTGGGGATCTGATATCCTTGTAATAGTAATGGCCTCCTATACTATTAACCTAAAACTGGAGCAATAAACATTCTTGTTTAGACAAGCCTATACAAATGCTTTGAAAGTTAATGTTAAACTGTTTTGGTATGAACTTCTATATGTTTTAAAGCATGGGTAGGCAAACTAAGGCCTGGGGGCCAAATCCGGCCCAATCGCCTTCTAAATCCAGCCCATGGATGGTCTGGGAATCAGCATGTTTTTACATGAGTAGAATGTGTCCTTTTATTTAAAATGCATCTCTGGGTTATTTGTGGGGCATAGGACTTTGTTCATTCCCCTCCCATTCAGTGGAATGCTGATGCTGGATTTTTAACAATAAAGTTATGGGGCTCTAGTGACCCAATTGGGTTGTTAAAGGAGAATTCCTGTTATAAGTGGAATTATGTTCTACAGTAAAACAGGTTCAGATTCAACCTCCAAAAATGCATTGTGATTTATGATCGACAGTTTCAAGAGCAGCCTTATGAGGAACGGCTCAGGGAGCTGGGTATGTTTAGCCTGGAGAAGAGAAGGTTAAGGGGTGATATGATAGCCATGTTCAAATATATAAAAGGATGTCATATAGAGGAGGGAGAAAGGTTGTTTTCTGCTGCTCCAGAGAAGCGGACACGGAGCAATGGATTCAAACTACAAGAAAGAAGATTCCACCTAAACATTAGGAAGAACTTCCTGACAGTAAGAGCTGTTCGACAGTGGAATTTGCTGTCAAGAAGTGTGGTGGACTCTCCTTCTTCGGAGGTCTTTAAGCGGAGGATTGACAAAGAATGCTTTGATGGTGTTTCCTGCTTGGCAGGGGGTTGGACTGGATCTCTTCCAACTCTATGATTCTATGATTCTAAGAGTTTCTTGGAATAAATTTAATCATTAGGCAAAGGAATTAATGCAAAAGTCACTTGTCAAATAACTACAGTATATAAAGCAATAAATAAACCCAAGGTAATTGCGTCTGATCTTTAAAATGTAAAGAGTGTGAGAGATGTAATGGAACTTTGTATCTCAATATTGTCATTCTACCTCATTCTCAACTATGGGGCATTAGGTACAACGGAACAGTACAGGAATATCATATTTGCATACAGCAACTGTTACAGCTTGCATGTCTCCTTGCAGCAGATGGGCTTTTATTGGCAATATCGCTTATCATTTATATTCTGCAAGGCCTCAGAATTATTGTATGTTGAAAAATATTGAGCTGTCCTTCACGTGTTATTCAGCCTTCACAAGTGGTTTTGATTTCGTGAATCAATTAAATGTGTTGCAGACTGAAAGAAGCTGAAGAAGTATGTAGACAGAAAAAGGGGAAATCTCTTTACAATATAAAACAAAAGCACGATTCTGGAATTGTGAGTATAGATCACTTATGTCTGTTACTTATGAGCGCTCTCCTCCTGTTAAGGTTTCTGAGCAGGAATCCTCATCATTTCCTCTTAGTAACAGTAAAATGAAAAATGTTGAAATTCGCTTAATGACTCTACCCATTTTCCGTTGATGCCCTGTATACCTGGAGCTGCCTCTTGGAACCATCTCTGTATGGCCACTTCCCTTATTTCCTTTAATTTCCTCAAGTCACTCCTTTTCCAACAAGGCTTTGGATTACCCCAGAGTCCCTATACCATGGGTAGGCAAACTAAGGCCCTGGGGGCCAGATCCAGCCCAATTGCCTTCTAAATCCGATCCACAGATGGTCCGGGAATTAGCGTGTTTTTACATGAGTAGAATGTGTCCTTTTATTTAAAATGCATCTCTGGGTTATTTGTGGGGCATAGGAATTCGTTCATTGTTTGTTTTTTCAAAATATAGTCCAGCCCCCAAGGTCAGCGGGACAGTGGACCGGCCCCCTGCTGAAAAAGTTTGCTGACCCCTGGCCTATACCTTAGTGTAACTAAGTATATTGAAACCCTTGCATCTGTGCTCCTTACTCTGTTGTTTCTCTGTGATGCATTTTTGATTGCAAGCTCCCTGGGGCTGGGACCTGTAAACCCTCCTGTTCTTTGGGTATATCCAGATGGGAGCTTCATATTGTAATTTGCAACAAAACTTAAATTTCATTTTCCAATGAAACAAAACCCACTAGGAATTAGCAGATAAGGCCCAAATTGAGAGATTTTGGAACCCAAAACTTAGAACGGCGCATGGGGCACAACATACTCCCAAGGTTGTCTTGCTATTTGGAGTAAAATGCTTCTGTGGCTTAGGACGCTGGACATGGTTCAGTGATCTGTTATATGCAGAAGCTGAAAGTGCTTGTTGTGCTTTCAGACATGTGACACTGATAACATAAAATGGAGGTGCTGTTTTTAATGAAACTTATATGGTTTTCATTCTTTCTTGCACTTGAAGATAGTGTATTGGGAAACTCAGCTTGGCATCCAAATATTCTGATTTAACTGGATTTCAATCTTGGTCTTATTTGCAAGAGAGGAAAATGGTAGATTACCCATTTTGTGTAACTTTGGGGTTCTCACTGCATTATTAGTTCACATGCTTTAAAATTTTGAAACTGATATTTTCTTCACCTTTTCATTTTCAGAAAGCGAAGATAAGTATGAAAATATGAAGGTCAAACGGCACGCATCATTGTCCACCTGTTCAATAAACTCAATATGTCTGTTGGGGGGAAGGAGACTACATCACTTGACCCATTTGTTTGCATTTGTTTTCTGTTTCCACTGCCTAGAATCTGCTGGGCATTCATTGATAAACAGATCTGCTGTATGGAGTGTCCAAAAATCATAAAAGTTATTAATTTAAGGCATGCCTCTTCCATGCACTCCATACTGTCTTTTACATCCAAATATGCTTTTGCAATGTATTTGGAGGAATACTAACAATAACTAAAGCACCTGGTGTAAGAGGCAGTCATTCAGTCTGCCCTAAACATACTGAAACTATAAACATCTATCATACAAACACTACATTTCCATTCCTGTTGGCAAGATCTTTCCAGAGCAAATACACTGCAGTGCTACATTTAGATTAGGGCTACTTCTTGAGAATTGTTCGTGTCTGTTTCATATTGACATTTGTAATCTGTATTTTGAATTGGTAAACTGCTCCTTTTACACTATAATCCATTTCCAAAACAAGGTATGTTCAGCACAGCAATTCTTTACAGTTGACAAGGCGGGACATTATCTCTGCATTTTCTGCCACATAATAAACCAGGGGTGGGGAATTAGTGATTTTTCAAATGTTGATAAACAACAACTCCCATAAGCCCCAGCCATCATGGCCAGTAGTCAGGGAAGATGGGGACTGTAGTCTAGCAGTATCTGGAGGTTCATAATTTCCCCATCCCTGTACAAAACATGGAAACAAAGGAAAGCTACTCAAGGCTGCAGCACAGTGTAGCAATCATTTGAAGGATACTAAACAGCCTTTGGTTTGCTACATACTTATATATATATATATATATATATATATATATATATATATATATATATATATATATATAGTTTACAGAGTAACAAGAAACTTGTAGTAGACTTCCTACCAATCTATTGAATCTTGCAGTGTAAAGAACTAAATACTTCCCTTTTATTATCCTTCCAGATGATCAAGGGTGATATTGTGAACCTCAGTTTTCTGGTGACAAAGCAAGGACTATTGATTAATTCAGCTTTACATTTTATTGAGTGCCCATACAGTAAACTACATAAATAGTTGTTTTGTGCCACCTCAATCTCAGCCAATAAAGACAACCAAATGATCAGTCATATCTAGATTAGACTGCCTCCTCCGCACAATGTAGCATAGATCTACATTCAAAAGTTATTGAAAACAGCCAAATTTAGGGGGGGGGGTATAAGGTGCATAGATCCCAAAGCCATTTAGCATGCAAGGTGCTGGGGTGGTTTCAAGTTCTAACCTGCTGAAATTACTTTCTCTCTCTTTCCATGTAGCCCAGTACATGATACCTGGTTGTCCAGATGTTAGTCTTTGGTTCCAGGCATTGAAAAGGCTACATAAATTATGACCTCAGGAATTGACTTTTTAAAATGCCAAGCACTAAAAATATATTTTTCATTCATTGGGGAAATTGTTTCCTGTTATGTGATTACTGATCAGCCTGAAATTTTGTCGGCTTTCAGGTTAATTCTTGATAGTTCCTTTATTCGTTTCCCCAGTATCAGGAATAAAGTTATTTCTTGGGAAATAAAAAAGAGAAGATTGTTGTTACAAGAGACCTATGAAGAGCAAATAAAGAAGTTACAGATATTTTAATAGCACTGATGAAAAACCCATGTTTGTATTTATGTAAGCTATAGTCTCTTGCTGTTTTAACTTCTGTGTTTTCTTTCATTTAAGTGCATTTGAAAACATTGTAGCATGTTTCAGTTTTGTAGCCATCCTCTTCCCTTCAGTATCTCCAATATGTTTATTGCCATACTAAATTAAATAATACTACACTTAACAAAGATCGCTATGTGCAATACTGTATTTAGTGTTTCTATTCCAATTTTTTTTAGAATGTTTATTTATATGAAAAATAAAACAAATAATGAAATTGAAGTTGTTTTGTGTACACAATACTTTGGACTCTTATTGCACTGAGATTATGAATTGCTGTTGGTACCTGCAAGAATTCTGAACTGTTAATGGATAGAAATATTTTAAAGCCACTGCTCTGAAAAACTTGCAGTCCAAAATATAGACTAAAATGTAAAGGTAAAAGACCCCTGGACAGTTAAATCCAGTTGAATTTGTCTATGGTGTGTGGTGTTCCTCTCCCAAGGGCCAAGACTAAGAAAGAAGCAAACAAGAAGTGTGCATGCACACGTAGCTCCTATCCTTGTTTCAAACTGGTATTATTATTATTTACCCACCCTTCACCCTAAGATCCCACAGAGAATGGCAACATGAACCAACAATATTAAAAACAGTTTAAAACAAGTTATGACTTTGGTACACATGGATAGAAACGGTTGCAAAATCCTTTAGAATGGCATGTATGTGAAACACATCACATCCTTTTCCCAAATATATTTGTGCCCAACATAAAACATTTTGTGTTACTGCATTTGTATCCGCTTTACTATGCAGCATCACAAATGGTTAGCATAAAAAAATAAATCCTAAGATTGATATCCAAATGTGGTACCCCACTTGCACAACTGACGTCTGCTGGCACAAATGTCTGCACCCCACTCTGAATCCCTCCAGATCGGTTACAAGTGTTAAGGGGACCTTCCAGAACACGTGGGGGTGGGGCGGCAGGGAGAGGGAAGGAATGGACTTAGTTCACTGACACGCCATTTAATTCAGATTTGGGTACTCACAGAAAAAAGGTTATGTATCTGATGTACAATTCTGGTCTTTTAAAAAATTAAATATTGTTTCAGAAACTATATCCCAACCCCAGTTGATGGGCACATCCTGGATGCTTGACTGCAATAGTTCAGGGTAGCTAAGATGAATAGAGAACCCTGAACAAGTTAGGGCTGCTTTTGTTTTCTACAAGGTTTGCATGCAAATACCTACAGTCTCCTCCCTCCTGGGCCAGCTTATATACCGTAATACTGTACCCAATTTGTATAGAGCTAAACATAACACCACAGTGCAGAACATTAAAGCCAGCAGCTTTTTTGCTTTTTTTTCTTTAGCAGCTCTAACTGATTTGTGTGACACTGTTGGCTCATTTTGTAATTTCCCATTCACTCTAAAAAAGAAAAAAAGTGTTATACGATATCACTCTCATCTGCCCTCCCTTTGAAAGAATGCTGTCCATTTATTTGTTGTAATGGGCTCTTTCAAAGCAAACTCTCTTCTATTCTCCATGCCTTGTTTTCCCCCCACCCAGACACGGCAATTTTGTGGAGACAGGCAGAGAAGTCCTTAGCAAAGAGTGGAATAGCTAGAGGAGGTCTTATTGTTGCTAGCTCCACTATAACTGATTTGCAATTCTAATTGAGCAGCCAGTGCAAGTTGCAAGCAGAATTCAGGAGCAGAATTGTACACTTCTGCTTGCAGCCAGCACTGGCTGCCCAATTAAAATTGCAAATCCGTTTGGTTGAACTGGAAACTCAAAATCAAATGCATTGGAAGGAACTTCCCATGTGATGGGTGACAAGGAAATACTGGTGGGAAAAAGGGGAACTCTACTCTAAGGAGAATTTGTTCTCATGAAATGTTTTTATGTGTTGGACATATTTTTGAACAATACGACAACCTGCATTTGACTGATTAGTATATTTACCACCAGATGGCAGGCTAATGTCTGAAAAGCACAAGACACGTATTTATGAATTAAGCATTCATTCCCTCGCAGACTCCCAGTCTGGTTTATGTCAACTACCGAAAAGCATTTCTGATCCTTGATTCAGTAGTTCTTTCTATTAGAATTTTCTGCTGCAAGTGTTTTGAGTATAAACTGAAAGGATGAGGAAACCAAAGTCGCATGTGGCCCTCCAGGTGGTGTTGGGCTCCCATCTCCCAGCAGCCCCAGCCAGCATGGCCAATGATCAGGGATTATTGGAGTGCTGGTCCAGCTTGTAAATACTTCTTCTGTCCATTGCTTTGCAAAACATTTTTAACAGGATAGCCCTGGTAAAATCATTGTGTCTGATTAGAAGAAAGATATATCAGTTACCAAATAATTCTCTCTCACGCTCTCCCTACCTTAATATTTTCCTTATATGCTCATAATCATAAGTCAGTTTGTTTATATACCACATTTCCCACAGACTTGTTCTTAAGTTTGGGGAGAAATGTTCCACTTTTGGTACTTTCGTCTGCAGTGCTTGGTTTGAATCCTCAAAACTCGCTGAACCACTTCCGAGGTCCTCAGTTCAAGTTCGGGACACTTAGAGAGCGACTTCTTTGGTGCAGATGAGTCCCAAACCTGTTGAAGTGGCCCATTTCAGCTCAGGATTTATCCAAAGCCAATGTACACCTCTAGGTTCCACTACACAAGAGTTGAAAGTTTATCTCTCTCTTAACTGGAATACCTAAGCATGTGACTTTATCTTAAGAACAAAAATTGCCTTGTTGAATTAGAACAACACATGCTGTCTGAGCTGATTGGAGTTTCCATTGAGAATATATGGAGGGAAAGGTGGATTAACTATTTATTTTTATGCAACCTAATTTGTATACCACTAAAATATAAAGACCTCTAGGCACTTTTAAGACTAATGTTGATGTATTCTGCCATCCTGTTTCCAATAACAGCTGAGCCTAGACACTCATAATCAGGATACCAAAATGGTCTCCCCCACCCATCCACCCCCCCAAAAAAAAATTTCCCTAGCAGCTGGCCTTCAGAGGAATCTCTCATTTTTATTTTTATTTTATACCCCTACCTTTTTACCATAGCAGCTTACCAGTCAAGGCATCTTACATGAAAACAGGATTAAGATGGTGGTATCACAAAGCAAGGGGTGTCTATTACGGTAGCACTTGTTCTCCCTTCCACAATATGTGGACATTAGGGCAGGAGGTACTATACTAAGGAACAGCAAATCAATATCTGTCTGCAGCATATTGTGTCAAGAGAGAAAAATAAAGTGTTATTGTAGAGTTCACAAGATCATGTGCCGTAGAGCTCAAGCCATGAGCTCCCATAACTAATTTCTCTCCCTAGACCCATGAACTTTCCTTAGTTATATTTGTGCAAGACTGCCTCTGTGTGAATGTTCAAGTGTGGTTTATGAAAGACGCTGCTCAGTTCCAGATATACCTAACCGGGATTTGATTGCACCAAGCAGAATTCTTCTTTTCCAGAATTCTTCCATTACAGATTTTTGTTAAACCTCGCCAAGTTCTGGTTTAGAAAACATCAGCCCAGTCCTGCATGTTTGATTGGAAGTAAGTTCTTCTGAGGTCAATAGGATTTTCTCCCAGGTAGAGGTTCACAACCCAAATATTCTAGGAGTGGACATCACAGGTGCTTCATTCTACAGGGGTTTAACATCAATTGGCTTTGTCTCTTGTTCTACACAGATGCTGTTTTGAACTTGAAGCCCCTTATGCCCAGAGTAAAAAAAGAAATAGAAAATTGCAGTAAGAAGACTACAGTCATATCTTGGAAGTCAAAGGGAATCCATTCCGGCAGTCCGTTCGACTTCCAAAATGTTTGGAAACCAAAGTGCAGCTTCTGATTGGCTGCAGGAAGCCCCTGCAGCCAATCGGATGCTGTGGAAGCCCTGTTGGATGTTCGTGTTCCATTGATCGTTTGCAAACCAGAGTACAGAGGTGTTCCGGATCCAAGGTATGACTGTATATAGTTGGGTGGATGGAGAGAGGAGAGGAAAGCAGCGTATGCTTATGATTCCTCCTTCCTAGGTGAACAGGTGAACATATGAATGTGAACTGTTCTTCATATGTTACCATTAATATATGAACACCTTTTATCATTCACAAAAATCCTATTTGGACATTCTGTCGGAACACAGAAGGTAGCTTAGACAAAGCCAGACCACAGGTTCCTCCAGCTGTATACTGTAAATCCTGAGTGGTGCTCCAGGGTTTTAGAAAAAGAGAAATTCCCAAGTTGGAGAAACGGGGACCTTTGTATGCAAAACAGTGCTCTACCACTGTGCTACATGGTAAAGGAGGAAGTGGGAAGCACCTGTGCTTAGTGCCTCCCCCTGGCAGCCACACACACAAATGTCTAAAGGAAGACAGCCTTCACACAGACAAGCCTCAAAGCTACCTAGTACCAATATTACTGAGTTTCAGATCATGTGGAAGCCTAGATACCTGACAGTAAGAGCTGTTCGACAGTGGAATTTGCTGCCAAGAAGTGTGGTGGAGTCTCCTTCTTTGGGGGTCTTTAAGCAGAGGCTTGACAGCCATATGTCAAGAATGCTTTGATGGTGTTTCCTGCTTGGCAGGGGGTTGGACTGGATGGCCCTTGTGGTCTCTTCCAACTCTATGATTCTATGATTCTATGAGTGCTCTCTAAATGTTTTCATTGTATGCATGGACAGTGGAGGTAGGAATACCTGGCATGACCCCACTTCCCACTCACATCCTCTCCTTAACCCTGTTTGCAATGCTCAAATATGGCTGAAGCTTGCAGCGAATCCTAGAGTGCTCTCTCCACAGTACTGTCAATGTGTGTCGAGAAGTAAACCGGCTATTTTTAATCCATGCCAACTAAGTGTGGTATTAGGCTGGTTGGTTTGAAAATAATTAATTCAGAGGAAATTGTGCAATCTTCCCAATATTTAAAAATACGAATGTCAAACACATGCACAGTTAGTCATGCCTCTGGCCATTCGATGAACATCCTCACATCAACCCTGAGGGGAAAGTTAGGCTGAGAGACAGTGATTGGCCCAAGGTGGTGATTTTCTCATTCTCCCAGGTCCTCGCCCAATTAATTCCACTGCAATTCTGGTTTATTTTAACATGATAAATAGTGTTATGAGTTTGCCACACACCCCTAATTCCCGGATTCAGCAAGTGTTAAAATTTAAACACAGCTAATTAAACTAGGCTAACTTCCTGTGCTGAGGTGATTGCCTGGGTGATGGACCATTAAAAGAACAAAGGATCAAGGGGGCTTTCTGAGAGAAGAGTGGAGCCCCCTCAATCAACAGATAAAGACAAGGTTTAGAGCAGGGGTAGGCAACCTAAGGCCCATAGGCCGGATGCGGCCCAATCACCTTCTCAATCCGGCCCAGGGATGTTCCGGGAATCAGCGTGTTTTTACATGAGTAGAATGTGTCCTTTTATTTAAAATGCATCTCTGGGTTATTTGTGGGGCATAGGAATTTATTCATATATTTTTTTCAAAATACACATGGTCTGAGGGACGGTGGGATGGCTGAAAAAGGTTGCTGACCCCTGGTTTAGAGTAAAGAGAGGAAGGGAAAGAGCTATGTGTGCTAGAAGCTAGATGCCAAAAGGCAGCAGGCTGAAAAGGCAGAGGGAGAAATGTGGCTGATTCCTGCTTGAATCCAAAGCTGTGGCTATGGAAGAAACAGTACCCTTTGGGGCTGCTGATGCTACAAATCCCTCCATCACAGGTTTAGGTTGCATATATGTGTAAATAAACCGTATATCATAAAGACATCAATGCCTCCACAGTGCTGGGCAAATGCCTGGAACCCCTGGAACCTTGCCCCCCCCCGGGTGCTGGGGTGGTGTACACCAGTATTTAAATTATGTAGATGAGGGAAAAACTCCCCAGCTAAGGTAGCGCTTGAGCCCTGTAGGATATTAAATGATGCAAGGGTTGTATTAGTTCCATATATTCCTAGAGTATCTTTATTTGTTCTATAATTTAACAATAATACACCTATAAAATAATTACATTATAGTTATAACATTTCTTCCATTTTGTTTTCATTTATAAAACAAACATTTAAATAGTATGAACCATTACAAGGTCAACTCAACTCTTTCATTTAAGCATAAACTAACCAAAGGGCACATGCCCCCCTCCTGCAGCATATATCTCTTGTTTATCACAACTTGGTAAGGAGCCCATCCCCCTACTGGATGCTTTCTTTTCACATTTTTCCCCATGTGGTTACTGAACAGTTTCTGGTTTCCAGCCCGACGAACCCGACATTAGGTTTCATTTCTTCAAGAGGCAGCCATCCTAACCCATAAAATGTGTGCACTATGCTACAGGCACTCTAATCTTCCTCTCCCTTCCACTTTGTCCAAAATGTGCTTTGGTAAACCTTAGAGTAAGTAGTGGAATAATGTTCGACAACGGCAATCTCGAAAGCAAGCCTCAGCCTTCTCCGCTGTGCATTCCCAACTGCAGATCTGCCATTGTGTAACACCAAGGGAGGGGGGAAAATTATATAGGGCCAACATACCTGCCCAATCCCTCCTACCCGTGCCAATCCCCATAAACCGATTGGTGAGCACTAACGGAGATCATTCCCCCCAAAGCCTCTTAAAACAGCCGGTCTCACATAATAGAGAACTGTGCCACTGAACCCTTGAGTTGGCACCAAACCTACAGCTCGAAGCAAACAATTTTGTTAACCCCTTTAGTGGTCCTGTCCAAGGAAGCGTAGTGAAATAGTCCTCAGAACATTGGATTCCTTCAGCTGCAACTGCTGTGAATGCAAAGTTCCAAGATACCCAATAGGTCACGGCTTTTGGTTTTGCCCAACCAATTTAGGAATCTAAACGGACACATTTGGAACATACTAGAACCTAGCATGAGACATTGAATGAAATCAGGATGACTGGGTCACTTCACACATTACATTTTCCCAACAATTCTGTTCCTTGGAAATAGCGATTGGTTTAAATTACTCTTTGTGTTCACCTCAGTAACAAAGAAATGTAGCATTTTGTTTTCTGCTACTGTGTTTCAATAGGTTACACACAATGTTGTTTTCTTCCCCAAAAGTAGTGATTCAACACAGGTTAGGGGTAAGGGAATTGATGGAAAGAAAGAAAATTAAATTAATGCAAAATCTACTGAGAAAATAAACACTAGCAAAACTCTGTAATTTTCAGGGAATAATCTGGTCCAACAGTTAAGGTGTTTTGTTTTAGCCCTTCAAATACTTTGTCATCTCCCAAAATATATGTGGTTACGTCTATATTAACAAGTTTAACAACAATTTGCTATAGCTGCATTACAAGTGAAACATTGCTGTGGAAACATGAGGCAATCTAGCTGAAAATATGCACAAATCCATTCTCGGTCTCTTTCTCTGTCGGAAAGTGGCAGGTTGATTATCTCCATGGAAGATAAGGCCCATGTGCCTTATCAGTCAGACCAGACAGACAGAACATAGTTGTCCATAACTGTTCTTTACTATATGTATCCATGTCAGCATTACAGCCCAAGAGAAACAGCATTAGGCAGTCAAAAACGAAGTGAAAAGTCCCCGAAATGAGAGGGAGAAGCTATGAAGAATTCACTGGACCTCTCTCTTCATCCAAAAGGATGGATGGAGTGAAGGCCAAAAGGTTTCCCACACAGTGGAAGAGTTATTTTTGGATTTAAACCCCTGGCCACCCAAATGTTCATTTCCACATTTGATGCTGGGCTTCACCTTGAGTGACACAGACCCAGTGGCAAGACAGCTGCTTTGGTAAATAGATGATGGACCCTCTGAATAGACCAGCCAAAGCAGCCTTTACTTCCAGGTGGCCAATGGCGTTGCTCCAGAAATGACTTGACCAGGAGGAGGGAAAACAACCATCTCGTTTGTCTGTGAAGGAAGAGAGGCCATGGCGACTCTGGCAGGGGCAGCTGCCAGCCCTCACTTTCACTGCTTGCCTGCGCTGCTCAGGTTCACAGACATGCACCGACATTGCTTGACTTTCTGGATTTTCTTAAGTCGGAAAGGTGGGTCTAGTTCAGGGCATTCTAGCTCCACTGTGAAGGAGGTCACCTTCTGGGGCTTGCAGAAAGCACAGGACTGAAATGACTCCTCCTCTTTTTTCACGTGGCGAGGGATATAAAAGGAGTTGCACTGCCCGTAGCAGAAGCGGTTGATGATGGTGCGGCTGAGGCAGCCCTCCTCGCTGACTGTCTGCCTCAGGGCCTGCGTTTTGCACCAGTCACTTTTCAGGTACTTCCTCTCTGTGACAACCAGGGCCTCCTGGCTGGAGGCTAGCACCTCTTTGTGCAGATGCTGCCGCCTCTCCGAGTTGTTGCTTCTGCTGTCTTTGTACGGGGAGGGGATGGCTCCTGCGGGGCGATTCTTCCTGGTTTCCGACACTTGAACCAGAGTAGACACAAGAAACAAGGAGAAAGCTAGTTTCCAAATCATCCTGCAATAAAACAAGACAATCAGGAAAGAATATGCAGGTCCAATAAATAAATAAATAGCAAGTGTCTTTTTAACTGCATAGGTATAAGATTGTGATCCATAAAGTGAAAAAGGAAAAGAAAAGACATGCCAAGATTTGGTTATAAACCACCAGAGCACTTATTCTAAGTGGCCCTAATAGATAGAAGAACAAACACGTACAGCCATAGAAGAAACATAATGTTCCCCACTGTTTGCATACCTTCCAATATTTCCACCCCGAAAATCAGGATGTTGGGAGGGGCACACATTCTGGTCTGCCACTCAGGCAATTGGCAGCAGGATCATGCCACAGCACCTTCTGGTCCAGTGCTCTGGTGGTCTGACTTGTGCCAGACCCAAAAACGGGACATTCTTTGATCCAAAGAGAAGCCGGGATTGGCTTCTGTGATCTGGGGTGTCCCACTTAAAACAGGACATTTGGCGAGCATGCATTTCTCTCCTCTTAATCTGCTCTAGGCTAGTTGCACATGAGGATATTCAGGAGGAGGGGGACAAGTACAAGGAAGCACCTTCCCAGATCAGGAAGGGATAGAGCTGCCAGGTCCTAATGGCATCTCTCTTGAAGATGAGCAGTTAATATGATTTGCATGATCACGGTGGCACAATTGAACAAGTATGGTCCAGCCTTTAAAGATGTGGGAAGATGTGCATATTTTATGCTGATTCTGTGCAATTATTATTATTATTATTATTATTATTATTTATTTATTTATACCCCGCCCATTTCCAACAGAAAAATAAAATAATTGATTAAACATTAAAAGCCTTCCTAAACATAGGTTGGTGCATAAGGGAGAGTGGGAGTTGAAATTGGCATGGAAAATTGGCATGGGGGGGGGGCACTTACCTAAGCAGAGAATTGATGTCAAAGTCTTGAGCCATTCAGTCTGACCTTCCACAAGTAGGGAATGTGGTCTTACTGCCTGAAAAAGAAAGCATCAATTATTTTATGCTGGTGAACTGGGTGACGGAAGGTTTGTTTATATTTGTGCATGAGATATTCCACTGAGCTACACTGAGTGCCCCTTCTTCCTAAAGATGTTTCTTGCTAACTATCACAGATTTCAGAATCACATGGAAATCTATGATACTCACTTACAAATTAGTGTGTTTGGGATCATGGCCAGAATGGGAAACTATTACGTTAATCAAAAGACTCCAGCCAGTCTTCAGGGAAGTTACAGCTCTCTCTACTTGACCGAATACTAGGTTATCATGGCCAAAACCATGGGATGTTAACTGGATGTTCAGGCCAAATTCCTTTTCAATCAGCTAATTACAGCTTTCTCTGGAGATGCAACTGAATCTCATATTATTCCTTTCCTTCCTTTGTTGCCAGCCCCAGAAACATACAAACAATGAGTCAGAGCTCATTTGATTATTCCAAAATCACGCTATTGGAAAACGAACGTGGCCCATTACTTTGAATTCTAGACTTTTTGTGCATGCTGTTCGGGATATATAACAGCTAGAAAGTAAAATGGTTACTGGCTAGCATTTGCACTTTGTTGTTTCCGGGTTGGTCATGTGAATCCAAAGCCCTCTGTGAACATTCTGGCTGTCAAACAATTCAGAAATAAGTGTTTCCTTTATGCCCCTCAGAAAAAAGGGCTTTCACAAGAATTCTGGAAAACCTGAAAGAGGAAGGGCCTAGCAAACATCGTGCACCCTCTTCATGAATTATTTGGGAAAGGGAGACATTTCTCTACACAGTGACCCTACTACAGCGACGTCTTATATTGTATTCCATGCTTTCTTTGCAGACTGACATAGAAATGTGTCCCTGCTCCCTCCCACAGTTCCACCCTTAGTAATAATATTTAGTTACACGTAGGTAGCCGTGTTGGTCTGCCGCAGTCGAAACAAAATTAAAAAATTCCTTCCAGTAGCACCTTAGAGACCAACTAAGTTTGTCATTGGTATGAGCTTTCTTGTGCATGCACACATCTTCAGATAATATTTAGTTCCTGAACCTTCTTAAATTATTGTTTCACTGCACTGTTGCTGCAAGAGATCCCATTGGCTTTCCCCAGCCTTGGTATAGGCAGAAGTCTGCTCAGACCACAGCATCCTGTAAAGACAGCCCAAGGCATTTGGCCTCTGAAGCAGAAAATCAGAGTGGTTCTACAATGGGGTAAGAATTGTCGGTTTACTATCCCTTAAAGCAGGGGTGTCAAACTCAAATTCATCGAGGGCCGCATCAGCAGTTTGGTCACCCTCAAAGGGCCGGTTGTATCTGTAGGACTATGTGTCCACTCTTTATTATCATAAATTATTGTCACTGCATTCAATTATTACTGTTTTTTGTAATAATGTAAGTAATAACTAGCTCTGAAAGCAGAAACATAGTCAGAATAATGGCAAGTAGATATTCAAATGTACAATTATTGTACAATTTATTGAAAAATGATTTTTGGTAACTGCACTGGGTGGTGGAGGCTCGCTAGGGTTTCATGCAGGAGCTTTGCAGAGCTACTGGTACCTGGAGATGCTGGGGTCCTTCTGCATGCAGGACAAATGTTCTGCCAGTGAGCCACCACCCTTCACCAAAGGGACTGGCTGAGGTTGACTCACTGAAGCTGCTCTCCTGGTTCCAGGGTTTAAGGGCCAGAAGTATAAAGCAGCATCCTATGTTTCTGAGGAGAGGGAGAGGGAGGGGAGGGAGGGAGGGAGGAAGGAAGTAAGAAAAGAGGGAGTGGGAGGGAGAGAGGAAGGAAGGAAAGAAAGAGGGGAGAGAAAGAAGAGTAGGAAATAAGGAAGGGAATAAAGAAGGAAAGAAAAAGAAAGAGGGAGAGAAGACGAAAAGGGAGAAAGAAGGAAGGAAGTAGAGGGAAAGAAAGAATAAGAATGAGGGAGAGGAAGAAAGATGGGAAGGACGGAAGGAAGAAAGGAAGAAAGAAAGAAAGAAAAGAGGGAGCAGGAGGGAGAGAGGAAGGAAAGAGGTGAGAGAAAGAAGAGTAGGAAAGAAGGAATAAAGAAGGAAAGAAAAAGAAAGAGGGAGAGAAGACAGAGATAAAGAAGGAAGGAAGGAGAGGGAAAGAAAGAATAAGAACGAGAGAGAGGAAGAAAGAAAGGGAAGGGGGGGTTGCCACCTCGATTCAGCGCCAGAAAAGAGCGCAAAGGGACCCAGGGGCAAAAAGCATTTCCCGTGCAGCGTGAGGCAGCGGGTGTCCGTTTTAGGAGAAGTGCGTAAAGCCTCAGAGTTGCACGTTCATGAGGCTGAGCCGCTGCTGAGCTCACGTTCATGAGGCAGAGCCGCGCAGGAGGAGGAGGAGGTGAGGCAAGAGGAGGAGGAGGCGGCGGCTTCCCGGGTCGGTGCCCGGCAGCACCGTGCGGAGAGTCCAGAGCCTCTGGGACGCAGCAGTGCTCTGTAGCACTTTGAATCCTCCTCCTCCTCCACACGGCACTGCTGGGTGCTTTGTCTGTGCTTCAGCAGCAGCAGCAGCAGCAGCCGTTTCCAGGCGCCGAGCCGTGGCAGGAGGAGGAGGATTCAAAGCTGTTTGTCAGCGCTTTGTCGGCGCGGCGCTTCAGCAGCAAGGTCCCGCTGCTGGGTCCCGCTGGCTGGGGCGCTCAGCGGGCCACATGACAAGGTCTGGCGGGCCGGATTTGGCCCCCGGGCCTTGTGTTTGACACCCGTGCCTTAAAGGCTCCCCCAAAAATCTGCTACCTCACTCAGCCTAGTGGTAGAGCTTGCAGTTTCTGGTAGTGCTACAGAAATGGCTTTGAGCAGCAGCAATTCCGTATTGGTTATTTTAAAAAATTGGATTTGGGGACCAAGCTTGTGCTTTTTATTTCATTCAATAGCCCTTACATTCTAGGTGGAAGCTATTTCTATAAGCTGCTACAACTTAAAGCCTTAATTATGAAACCACAGTCAGGTGAGCTCCATTCCTCTAGAAGCACAGAAGTGGTGATGGAGAAAGCAAGCTTTTACAATCCTCAAAACCAAAAGCACAAAATGTTTATAGTGGGAATGAGAGCGCTGCTTTTCTCCCTTAGGATAGGAGGGCTTTGATCCCTTCATTATGTTCTTTGTCTAAATAGCCCTTAATGATATGCTCCTGCCACAGCAAGGGATGTCAATTTTTAAAAACTGTTTAGCTCACGTAAGACCTTACTAATCTGCACAGTTGGTAACCAGCACTGAAAGGGGATTTCCTTTTGGCACCGAAGGATAGAGAGAGGAGTGCTGAATTGGAGGTTTATTTAAACTTCAAATTAACTCCTTTCTTCTGACAAGATGTGGAGCTGCAAGTAAGCATCATTATCGGACACACCTTTCACAAGCAAGACAGTGGACATTTGTCTCACTGGTTTTAAAACCATAGTTAGAGCCTCCTTCATCTCTGACAACAGGTATATTTATCTATTATTATTTTCATCTGGCACCTCCTTCAATAAGCTCTGTGGGCCCCCACCTCCCACACACCATTTTTATCCTTGCAACAATTCTGTGAGGTGGGCTAGATGGGGAGATATGGGTTGGCCCAGGGTCACCCCACTGGTTTCATGGCTGAGTGGCCATTGGACCCTCCTCAGTCCTAATCCGACTGTCTTAACCACTATCCCACCACAATGGCTCTTTTTGTTTCAGAGAGTTTGCAGGATAGTTTACAGCTTCTGCTGTGTATGGCCTCATCACATCCCTGAAAGGCAGGTCACGAGCTGTCAGAACCAGATGCAGAAGAGTTTGTGGAGGAAAAGACAGAACTAAACATAAATTGCTACTTTATTCTGAGTCAGACAATTAGTCCATCCAGTCCAGCATTGTCTACTCTGACTGGCAGCAACTTTAACCAAGGCATTTCCCATCACCTGTTATCTTTCTCATGCACACGCGCACACACATCCAATAAGAGATGCTAAGAATTAAACTTTGTATGTGCTCTACTCCTGACCTATCAAATAAGGAGCAGGGTTCTATCAAAGGATACGCAAGGCACTGGAAGAGGCAATATTGAGGCAAGTCTGTGACAGGGAACAGAGGCTGGCAAAGTAACTTTTTCAGACCAGATAGCAGGCCAGATTAGCAATTGTAGAGAACTGGATTTTGTCTCATGAGTTATCCTGGCCTGTTAAGATTGCACTTGCCTCCTTCAGCCTCTGAGCTCAGGGACAGCACCCAGCTTGCACTCCTGCCTGACACACTCAGTGTAATGTGATTGGTGCATGAATGAATACATAGCACATAATACAGGAGGCCTGAAATGGAAAATATTGATGTGCTGTGTGCCTCACCAGGCCCACTCAATAGCCAAATGATACTCTCATCTTTGTCCAGTTCTTGAGGTCTAACCACTAGACAAGGCTGTGCTTCTTCATCACAGGGAGTATAACCCAAGCTCTGTTAATATCTGCAGAGTAGGGTAAGGCCTGGCAGGCAGCAGTTGCAGTTTGGGTGACTTCAGCATTAGTTACTTGATAAGCCATGCCTGGCAACCTCTCCTTGCTACACAGCTATTAAGTGTGCAGAATTACACTTCAATGCAGCCTTGGGCTTTCCATCAGCACTGGGCTTTGGCAGGCATAGACTACAGGCCAGCTCTTCCCGTCTTGCTTGCTCTGAAGTGAAGGGCCTTGAAACAGTCACTTCACACACAATGTTCAGCCAACACAATAACATTTTAAATATCGTGATTTGAAGATTAAACAGGGGCCCTCTGTTTTACGAAAGAGCTCTCTGGCTCCATGGAACACCATAGTCTTGTTATGTCCTTTCCTTTAAAAAAAAAAAGACTCATGCACTGGTTGCAATGGGACTGGGATCCTCCCAGGAATTAAAAGGCTGCTGAAGAATGTTGCCTTGTCGTTTACAATGTCTGTCTCTCAAGTGTTGGGTAATACGCAAAAGACTGCCAGACCTCTGTTCTGTTGAGTATCTTTTGACCTAGCAGAACTCTGGAGCAAATTCAACCGCTCTTTTATCTTCCACAAATCATGGGAACACCAACTGTAACTTCCTACCCTAATAAATAAAGGGGTGCTTTGGGAAGTCAGGGTCTGTGGCTGTGGCCGTGGCAACAGCAAAAGGGGTTTCTTCTCAACACTAAAGAACTACTTGTCTTAAACCCCAATACCCCATAAACTGTGGCCCTCCAGCTCCCATCAGTTCCAGCCAGCATGGACAATTGTCAGATATGATGGCAGTTGTAGTTCAACAATATCTGGAGGGTTGCAGGTTCCCCATCCCTGCAATGCACCCTCCCTCCACACCCACCATGTAGGGGGCATAAGCTTACCAAGGGTGGAAAAAACGTGTCTGGATTATTTGTGCTTTTTTGTTTGTGGACCGGGGGCGGGGGGCGGTGGTCTTGTTGCTATTAATCACAAAAAGGGAATGCTTTTCTAAACTTTACAAGGCTAGATGGATGCCTCACATTTCAGAAAAAAAACATTAAAAGAAAACTCTGAGGCAAAAGTGGTTTCAAAATGGTGGGAACTGTGAGGTAAAAAGCACTTATTTCAGTAGGTGCCTGTGACTACTGAGCTGGCTCAAGATATTTTTTCTGACTAAGGCAGAACAAAAGATGATACTTCTGCCCTCACACAAGTCATGGTATACACTACCTAAGGCTGGACAGGTTATTTTGGCACCTATGTCAAATAATACCATAAACCTTCCTTTTTACCTGGGCTTTTGGCTCTTAATTTGAAAGGTTTACTTTGCTCTGGAGCGTAGGACTCGAACCAATGGCTTCAAGTTACAAGTGTGGAGATTCTGACTAAATATTAGGAAAAACGTTCTGACAGTAAGAGCTGTTTGGCAGTGGGATGGTCTCCCTTGGGAAGTGGTGGGATCTCCTTCCTTGGAGGTTTTTAAGCAGAGGTTGGATGGCCATCTGTCATGGATGCTTTAGCTGAGATTCCTGCATTGCAGGGGGTTGGACTAGATGGCCCTTGGGGCCCCTTCCAACTCTACAATTCTATGATTCTACTTGTGACTTCTTTTGGTGAGGCAAGATCTACTATACCACTCTTTTATTAGTACAGGTATTTTGTTTTGTTTTAGTTGATGTAATACAATAGTTGATTGTATTCATTATAATTGGTTTTAGCATTTCTATTGTCATTGTGAGTAAAGCAAGTATTATGTTTATAAATAAATATTTATGGCACTCTTGCTGTAAGGTATGAGCTTTCTGCATAAAGATACCACAACATTACCCAGAGATGGAGAAGCATCATGAGAGTCTGCCCACACAGTGAATTTTTTGTACCTCCAAGTGAGTGGAATTCATGGCTTTGGCCCATCCCATTCAGGGGTGGATGAGATCAATCCAGCTACTCATTATGCCACCAGAGCCTGGTCCACAGATCACATTGCTGTTGAGCTTTTGCTCTGCATTGACTTCCTGCCCGCAAAGCATATAAATTTAAATATTTTATGAGTGATTGAGTGGCCTGTGCTGACCATACCTTGGAATCCTCTTATATTCCCCAGCCATTAAACCTAAGCGTTCTGCTTTTCTTTCTGTGTGCATGCACGCACTACAGTTTTCAAAATGAAATAAAAAGAAGGGGAGGGGAGGCAAGGAGGAGGTAGCAGGTGAAAACCTTTTGGTAGCTGTACCACAGCTTCTGTGTGATATCTCTGATCTTAGCTACAGCAGGGCCAGCAGATGCTGCCATTTAAATGGAAGACTTTGGGAGATGACTACCCTGGCTGACTTTGATTTAGGGGAGGGATATCAAATAGTTGTGTGGCACATTCTTCCTGTATTATTATGCTTCTTAGTACCAAGTCTCCCTTTGCCATGGATACAGCTGTGGCATAGGGCCTTCGTTAGTTTCCATGGAAACCATGCCTTCTAGAGGGGAGAGAGATGCAAACCAAGGACAAAAACAAAAACAAACAAGATAAAGAATATGTAGTGATACAGAGTGCTATAAAGTTTTTATTGGCACTTATTTGGAAAGACTGGCCAAGCGAACAGCAATAAAATTTTATACCATAATGAGCACTTTTCTCCAGTATTGAAGCAGAGGAAAAATAAAAAACGGAAAACAACAATCTAAGGAAGGAAAGTCAGACTATTACTGATCGCGCTTGTTTATCACATTAGATTCTATGGCTTTAGAAAATACCATCACAAATATTGTTCTGTATAGTCAGAAAGATGTGATGCTAAGCAAACCTGCTCTTCTACTCTCAAACATTCCTAAGTAAATGTCTGCTGTACCACCTTTACAGCAAGCAAAGTCTGCCTGCCAACATGTCCAGCCCACTCCTATACCCGGTCAGAAGGAACAAAAACTCAGATTTATCCACACTAAGAGCAATGAATTTTTATTTTTATTTATTTTTTTTAAAAAAAAATTCTGTGGAAAGTAGACTCTTGGGGAAGGGGAAATTTCAGGCGAACCCTGTAGTGTTGGGGTGGGAAGATAACAGATTCCCCCTAACGTGCCTGGAGTTAGCTTGCATCATGTCCGTGAGCTATGATCAGCAGGCTATCCTAGCCCCTGCAGTTAATATGTGCTTTTGAGAGCTACTGGGGAAAGAAGACATCAGTTTGGCAGAGGGAGGGAGACAGATTGTAATGAAAGGAGGAAGATGAAGAGAACAGGTACACATTGTATATGCAGGAGTCTACAAAGTGACTCACATGGGTGTGCATATGCAGCGCTGGGGAGGAAAAATCCAACCAGTGCCCCCTCCCCCCAGGTTGCCCAGAGTTTTCAACCTTTTTTTTTTAGGGAGCTGACATCACGCTTATCTCTGCACAGGGAACATGTGGAGCCCAGCACAACAAACCGGGTGCCTTGTGGTGTAAGCAGTATGCACTTGGTGGGCCTCTCCACAGCCCAATGACAATCCCAGGCGCACAGGAGGGCAGAGCTGGCCAACTGCCTCAGCGCCTCGCTGGCTCACTCGCCCCCAAACTCACAGCGCAGAGCCACCTGCAGTAGAAGAGCCTGCTGTGGCGCTCTGACCGATGGGCGGGCTCTTCCCCAGACACTCCATCTCTCAGGACCCAGACTCTCGCCCGGCGCCCCTGAGAGCCCGGCACCTGTGTGCCCCACACCCCTGGCGCCTATGGTTAAGATGGCCCTGGATGTGCATGAGTATGAAGGTGCATGGTTGCCTCAGAGAAAATTTCATTTCCCAGAAAATGGAAGAAGCAACAAAAGGGTCATCTCTCTTGGATCTGGTCCTCTCCAACAGGGAGGAATTGATTGATGAAGTAAAAGTACAGGAAAGCTTGGGAGGAAGTGATCATGTCCTCTTGAGTTTCATGATACACAAGCAAGGGAAAGCTAACTAGTCGGATGTGCACTCTGAACTTTAAGAAGGCTGATTTCAGAAAGCTTAAGGAACTACTAAGTGAAGTCCCATGGTCAGAAATACTCAAAGAGAAGAGGGTCCAAGGTGGATGGGAGCTTCTTGGTGTTTCCTGCTTGGCAGGGTGTTGGACTGGATGGCCCTTGTGGTCACTTCCAACTCTATGATTCTATGATTCTTAAAGGTGAAATGCTGAAGGCACAAAGGCAGACAATTCCAACAAGAAAGTAAGGGGCACCTAAAGGTGTGGCTGCATAAGGAGCTTACAGATGGACTGAGATGTAAGAAGGGAACATGTAAGAAATGGAAGGAAGGAGAAATCACAAAGGAAGAGTATATGCAAGTAGCCAACAGTTGCAGAAAGAAGGTCAGATGGGCAAAAGCTCAGTGTGAGCTCAGGTTTGCAAGAGAGGTTAAACAAACAAGCAAAAAGACCTACTTCGCTGGGGACATGAGGGCTTAAGGAACTGTCTCTTCCCATATGCATATGTCCTCTGTTTGACTACAAAGACCTTTCTCAGTGTCTTACTCTCTCCTCCCCTCCCCTCTCCCAAAGTGCAGTGGGTGTCCATAAGGGAAAGGGCTTTTTCTCTTGTGGCACTCAGATTGTGGAATAGCGTACCTAAAGAGGTACGCTTGGCTTTTTAGCATGTTTAGGGACAGCGAACAGTACTCTTTGAGTGAACTTTTGTACATTGTTGTTCATTCATGAAATAAATGCATGGAAAATCCACCAGACAAGTGAGGTCCTTCTGCCAATTTTGGATGGAACGATGGCTCCATCAATATAGGAGAGTCTCTTGCACATCACTAAATATGAGAAAATGATCTAAAAAAGATGGCATGTGTTTTTTGCATATTGCTCATTTATATCTATAGAGGCAAAATTATAAATAATTACTATATAGAAATTTCATATGTATCACCATAGTAGATTGTGACCAGGCAACCAGTGTGTCTACTCAGTCTGCTATCTAGGTATTAGCTGCTGATAGGTGACTTCAAGGTCCCCGTTCTCATTTTGTTAGCTCTTTATCTTTAAGCAGGACTTGGGCAGGACAGCCCTTCAAACAGAGGACTCCTTCAAAGAGAGGTCCGGCCTCTGCAAAGTAGGGCACAATGCCCACCCACCCTTGACCAGCCATGTGTATATTAATGCAAGTGCTTGCCCAGCTCCTACAGCTCATACACCACTTCCATGGTGTCAAGTTCAGAAATTTGGTTATCACCTGACATGACCAGTTGAGGAGAATATGCAGTCCTAGCATCATGCATATTGCATCTTACATGAAGCTGGTGAGTTATGTGTAATTCTTTCTTGTGGTACCTGAATTGCACAAGATATCATATGCAGATGTCCTCAAGACTGGTCCTGGCCCGGCTAAGGTTCAGCAGGTTATTGCAGGCCCCAAATGTCAAATCTGGGCCACAGTTTTTCTAGTATTGTTCAGCACTGCATTGGTTTATCTGTAACTCTGATTGGAAGGGAAATGTTCACTCAATAGGCTGCAAAGGGCCCTCTGCCACCTCTATTGTATACTACTTTTCTTTTATTTGATATACTGCAGGAGCTGAAAGTATGCCTTAGAATGCGATCCACATATTTTCTTCAAAGGTTAAAAGGGACCCCTGACCATTAGGTCCTGTCGCGGACGACTCTGGGGTTGCAGTGCTCATCTCGCTTTATTGGCTGAGGGAGCCAGTTTACAGCTGCCGGGTCATGTGGCCAGCATGACAAAGCCGCTTCTGGCGAACCAGAGCAGCACACAGAAATGCCGTTTACCTTCCCGCTGTAGCAGTACCTATTTATCTACTTGCACTTTGACGTGCTTTCGAACTGCTGCTAGGTTGGCAGGAGCAGGGACCGAGCAACAGGAGCTCACCCCGTCGCAGGGATTCGAACCGCCGACCTTCTGATCGGCAAGCCCTAGGCTCTGTGGTTTAGACCACAGCACCACCCACGTCCTATCTTCAAAGGTTAGGCAAAAGCTTTTTTCTAAAGACAGCCAAAATGTGACAAAAATGTCACCATTTTAAAAGGCATTTTTGTTTAAGAAGGTCCAATCATGAGCCAACCATTTTGTGGGATTGCAATCAAATACTTGTAGAAATTTTTAATTTTTTTTTTAGGAGTAACTTTTTGCATTTTATTTCATTGTATATTGTGGTGTTCACTGCTTAGTTAGCTTTTATAAATCTGTGAAACAAATGAACAAAATAGTGAGGAAGCTTTTTTTTTTGAACTCTCCAAAAGTCTTCAGACTGGGTGTTAAGCAAATTGGGGGAGGGGGAGAAACTGAGGGGGAAGCTTGGTGTTGAAGCCACAAAGTCTGCATTTAGTCACGGTAGCAAGATAGAGTGTAGGATGAGATGGCAGACTTTATGGGATTAGGATCAACTAGGTGCCATGCTAGGATTGCTGGGGGAATGAAACATACAAGAGCTAATCCCACATTTTTGAAAATATAAACGCCAGCAGTTACTCAGTTCCATCCTAAGACTGTGACTAAATGTAGACTTTGTGGCTTCAAAATCAAGCCAATTTTTATTCTCCTAACCGTGGATTTTGGATTTTTTTTTTTAAGGATGAACACATCTCTCTCTCTCTCTCTCTCTCTCTCTCTCTCTCTCTCTCTCTCTCTCTCTGTGTGTGTGTGTGTGTGTGTGTGTGTGTGTGTGTGTGTGTGTGTTGGAGAATATTTATTTTCTAGTATAGTATGTTCCTGCACAAGTTGGAAATGCAGCCGTCACACAAGAATCAGTTTCTTCAAGAGATGCTTATTGGTGGTAAAGCTGGTGGCAGGATTAAAGGTGGGTGTTCTTCTTTTTGCACCACTCCCTTCTATATATAATTAAATACAGCATACTAGGATCACTTTAAACATCAAGACCTCCCCTACGGTCCACTGCAGTCTCTTAACAGCAAGCAAAAGTGTTTTCTTGACTTTACCTTCTCTGCAGAAGCATCTATAAGACATGGTTTGTTTATTTCTCCATTTAATCCAATAGTATCTTCAATAATGTCCCCTTTATAGTATACTTATATTATAAGTAAAACAAGTAAAATATGAATTAGTCCTGCACTTGTACACTTTTAGCCCCTTCCTTCTTGGCGAACCACTATTAAACATTGAAGTCTTCGACTAACCACAATCTCCTGTCATGTCAAACCAGGAAACCACGTTCAGAACAAACCAGGATCTTAAGCCATGGTTTGAGTTTTGATTCTGGCTTGTTCCAAACCTGGTAATCATAGGTTCCCAGTTCTGCACTGACAGGAGCTTATGGTTAGTTGGTCTTCCTTACTTATCCTTGTGCCATCATGAAGGGAAAGGGTGGCACAAAGAGAGAGTGTCTGGGCAGACTAGTTCAATATATACACATCTTTTGGAAGGGTGAATTTTTGTCAACCAAGAAAATGAAGGCTTGTCAGAATAGTTCCCAAGTATAATCAGTACAGCTTGCATGTGAAGTTGTTCAACCTGATCTGAAGAAATAAAAGTGAATGCACAGGCCACTGCTTTGCCCTTGAGTTGCAATGTGATTCTGCTCCTCTCAATCCCAGCAAACTGCCGTACCAGGCAAATTATTTAAGCAACACAGAGCTGACCCTAATCTTCCTTTGGTGCAATGTAAACCCCGGAACAAATGAAGAATTCAGTGACTGTACCATAGAGCAGTAATTACAGCTTATCTATCAGGAGTACGTCTTGGTTACATGGCAAGCCTGTGTTGCAAAAAATAAATAAATCCTACATATAGTGATGGATTTAATTTTCGAACAACTCCTGGGAAACCGTATCAGCAGCTCTGAAATAGGTTTGATTTCTGCTATCACACACCTCTGATTTGACAAAGAGGGATAGCCGTTGAGTTTTCTTTGACTCCCACTACTTCAAACAGCCCTGGGAATTTTGTCTCCTTTTCTTCAGCATGTGAACTGAAATTGACCAGTGATGCATACTTATCTACCACCAATTGAGCAGTGCATATTTCTCATACTGCTGAAGTAGCTCTGGATGGAAACATAAGAGAGTTGCTTTATGCCAAGTCAGACCATTCATCCATCAACAGTGTCAACACAGTGACAGTGGCTCGCTAGGATTTCACACAACTTTCCCAAGCCTACCTAGAGCTTGAACTGGAGACCACTGGTGTGAGACGCATGTGCTGTGCAATGGAGCCATCGTCTTTCCTAATCAAAAGAGAGGGACTGGCCCAGTCAGAGTTCTGGCTGATCAGAGTTTGCTACCCTGGCCTCAGTCTGGCACTAACCACTACAGCAGGGGTGGGAAGCCCGAGGGCCGCATTCCTTCATGGAGAATCGTATGGCGGCCACAGGCCATTGGGGAAGCAAATGTGGCCCCTAAATTTGTATATCCACATAAAGGTCAGTGGTTTCTACACGCATTTATATATCCCTGTTCTCCAAGCAAGAAACATTATCAAGGTTCAATGATACTTTCCAACTCAGCAAAGGCACTCAAAGGGGGTGTGAAGGAGAGCAGGTGCGGGGTGTGATCTAGCAAAAGTGTCTGGCCTGGGGTGAGTCCTGAGGGCTTGTTGTTGTTGTTGTTGTTGTTAATTGCTTTGCATCTAGAAGGTTCCATGTTCAGTTCTTTATGTCTCTCTGGCTTTGAATTTCCAGCTGCAAAAGACCAGTCCCAGAATCTCTGGAGAAAGGCAACCAGTCAGAGCGAATAGTCCAGCCAGATCTGATAAGGCAACTGAATTTAATGAAGACTGTTCTTCATTAAAAAAATAAAATAAAAATAAAGCCACAGAGCAGTTTACACAGTACAAATAAAACCTACAAAATCCCACCACATCATTAGGATATCAACACATACACATCAACCCAACTGTACAGTACACATTCACAATACCAATAGAAAAGCAATGGCCCAGCACCCAGCATTTAAAAGCCTCAAAAGCCAGGTGTGAACGAACACATTTTAACCTGACAACGGAAGCTGAACACCTGACACACCTTGAAAGGTAGAGTGCAACACCTACTGGTGAGACCAAATGAAGAGCAGCCCCCGCTGATCTCAGTGGTCAGGCAGGGAGCTCCTTTGGGTGCTTAGGCTGCAAGACATTTTGGTACTTTGCTTTACTTTTATTTATTTAAATGTATACACTTCTTGATTGTAAAACAACAACCCTCAAAGCAGTTAAAACAATAAAATCAATAAAAATTCACATTGTCAACTTAGGTTGGTCTCAGAAGCATATGCAGATCCTGGAGAGGAAGTGTGTAACGACTCAGACAGAGGGAGAATGTTGGGCAATGAGGTGGGTAGTATGTTATAGTGAGGAATATGAGAGCATGGGCGACTGTGGGGTGCTCCTAGGCCTCCTGTGACAATGGTGGATCCAAAAGTACCTCCATGCTATGCAATTGCTCCTTCCCAAAAAGCATGAGCCCATCCAGAGCAAGCTCATTTTCCAACTCCCAGACATGGAACTCGCATACATGCAAAATGCCTCACCTAACCCCACTGTTCTGTGATCTGCAGAGGAGGACGGGACTTGCTCCAGTTGCCTTGGACTTGATATGACTAATGGCCCCTGATAGGAAAAGGAAAGTGGATCCTCTACTTTGCCACAATGCACACAGAGAGCACAATACATGCTAGGTGGAGGCAAGAGCCAGAGGGTTAAACCACAAAACTGCAGTGCCCAGAATCAGAGCAGAACAGATTGACTTCTTTGGGCCTTTTGTTACTACCGCGTCTAATGCCTCACAAAAGCAACAGCCGCCGACATCAAGGGACCCAGCAAGTGATCTGGATCCTGTGAAGTCGCTGATCAAAGCGGAGCTTTCGGGATATCAAAGCAGGTTGAACAGAACACGGTCTAGTGATATGATATGAGGGACCGGATTTAAGGCAACCACGTGACACCTTTTCATACACCTATTTATTTCAGCTTAAAAAACAATGTAGGCCCCTTTGATGATACTGCCCCTTTAATGGATTTAATGGTACTGCATTAGCTGCTGGCTGGTAAATGATGAGTTTTTAATGGCCTCATATAACTTGGCTTGCACGGCCCTTATCATGAATCTTGGAAGGACAGCTAAAGCAGAGGTCAATCCAGGGAACAAGCCTGCAGGAAGCCTTGGGATTCAGGGTAAGCTTGCACCAGGATCTCCCAAAACACACACAACTGAGCGGATGAGTTTTTCAGCACCACTATGCAAGCGACCCTGATGTTCCATTTTTTAACAGAAAGCTCTTCCATCTACTCCATGCCATTGCTGCTGCTCTGACAAAGCTGGGGAAAAATATATTGGGCACCAATTTCATTAGTAACAGAGGTGTTAAATGAAGATCTTGGTTGCTGTTCTTGCTTTTTTTCAGATATGCTTCTATTATTATTATTATTATTATTATTATTATTATTATTATTATTACGGTATTATTATTTTATTTTGACAAAGTAATAATCATCCACAAATAAGAATAAAAATGTGCACTCCACTACCAAGACCATTCCATTGTAACTACCCAACCTCCTAAAATTTCAACACCTCTTGTGATGGTTTGACCCCTTTCAGATATGCTTCTAACCTATGAAAGAGCGACAAACTGCAACCAGCTGTCAGATAAGGCAATCGGGGAGGAGAAAGAGAATGTGGAACATGAGATGAACACACAGACATGATCTGTAGCTCACTGGTAGAGCAACGGCCTTGCATGCAGAAGGTCCTTGGTTCAATCCCCAGCATCTCCATGTAGGGCTTGAGATGTCACCTGTCTAAAACCATGGATCGTCACTGTCAGTCAGTGGGTGATAGCCGATGCTAGTCCTGCTCAGAGTAAACCCACTGAAGTTCATATACATGACTAGGTGGACACCATCCACTGCCTACAATACTGAGCTGGATGGACCAATGGTAGAAGGCAGCTTGCTATGTTCCTATGATCCAGCAAGTTAAGGAATATGTTCTTGATGGGCACACAAATGATTCTGAATGATAAAAAGCCACATCATCTTAAAGTGCTTTCAGAGTTTGCTATGTATACTACCACAGAACTCTTGCAATTTAGTTGCTTCAGCTTTGCAATCATAGTACAGAGGCACATATAGAGGAGGACACCTAAGCCTGGACAGTTCCTGTTCTGAGATAAAACACCTTTATCACCAAGACACACATTTAGAATAGATTGCTCACATGCAGAGCCAAACTGTAGTTGACATTAGTTTGTCCTTGGGTGCAGTGTGTGTGTGTGTGTGTGTGTGTGTGTGTGTGTGTGTGTGTCAGAAATAGCTAGTGTGGGCTGGGGGAGGGGAGCTGGTCTGGACTTGGTGTGCAATAATTTAGCCCTTGCATGGGGTGGGAGGAGCATTAGACTTATCTAGACGTAATGAACTAGCATGGGTTGAAAACATCAACGCTCACTGGAACACCAAGACTAGTAAGGAGAAGGAAAACCCACCCAGACCTACTGGACCATGCCTGGAGATCCAGCAGATGGAAGAAGAAAATGTTCACCCAACTCTGCTTTGAAGCTCCATGGGGCAACCACAGAGTAATCCCTGGTTTTTATAAGCAACAGAAGGGGAAAGAAATGAGGTAACGGAATGGATTGTACCACTTAAGATTGTGTGGCCTTTAAGGTAAGATAGGTCCAGGACACTTAAATACCAGCACTGTAAACTGAACCCAGAAACAAATTGGGAATCAATGTAATTGGTGCAGAATTGGTGCACCACATTCTGACTACCTTGCTCCTACCAGAATCCTTTCAGTCACATTTTGTAGCAATTGTGGTTTCCCAAACGTTAAAGGGAGATCCATATCGAGAGAATTGTAATAGGGCAATCTGAATATAACAAATGTTATGAATATAAACTGAGGTCAGATTCACCTCCTTTGGGAAAGACTATAGCTGGCAATCTGGTAAAAGGCGCCTAGCCTTCTGGTATGCCCCATGGAGGACCTTAAGGTCTGCAAATAATAACACCCTGAAGGTTCCAGACCCCAGGGAGATCAGACTGGCCTCGACCAGAGCCAGGGCCTTTTCGGACATGGCCCCGGCCTGGTGGAATGCTCTCTCACAAGAGTCAAGGGCCATGTGGGATTTGACATCTTTCCGCAGGGTCTGCAAGATGGAGCTCTTCCGCCAGGCCTGAGTCTGATTCTTTTCTTTCTGTATTAAAGAGGCCTCCTAGCCCGCTCACAGGTCCTTTATAAGACCAGTGGTAACAGTTGGCCCTGGTGAATATTAACCACTCTCAATTTTACCCGTGGACTGCCATCTGTCCAGATTTTAATTTCCTCTGTACTAATTTTAAGATGTAATTTTAACTAATTGCTTGCCTGTTTTTATGTTCTTTGTATACTGTCTTAATTTCATGATGTTAGCCACCCTGAGCCCAGCTCTGGCCAGGGAGGGTGGGGTACAAATAAATTATTATTAATTATTACTACTACTACTACTACTACTACTACCAGCTCAGCACCCATGCCAGATCCAGGAGCACCCTAAAACTCTGCACTTGCTCCTTCCGGGAAGTGTTGTCCCACCTAAGGCATGCATGATGTATGCTTCCACCCAGGCCAGCAGAGCTCCCCATACCAACCTAAAAATGTGCACTTGCGTGCCATTTGTGTAGTTCTTAATGACTTTTTAACATATTCCCTCTTAAGAGAGTAAGCCTATTGGAATCCATCAGGAATGTCCTATATGTGCCTCATTAAAACATTCACATTTCTTTGATTAAGTTATCTGTGTAAGGAGTTTTATTAAGCTAGGTAAATACATGTGAAGCCTGGGTTCAGCTAACAGACATCTTTTAAAGTAAATCAAATAAGCTGATAGGGAAAGGTGACCTAGACTGGGAAGAAAGGTTTTGGCAGGAGGACTCAAGGTATTTTACTCATTAAACTCACGATCCATCACAAATATATTCAGTTGGGAAAGCACATTTTAAAACCCTTTCTCATTTAGAAGGAAAGTTTTACAAGAATAACTAAAAGCATATTTGCACATCAACCATTGTGCAGATTACCTAACAGAACAGGCTTCTAAGTAATTTCTTAAAAAACAATAACAGGTCTATCATATGCCCCAGCTCCAAATTAAGGGCATATCTAAACCACAGGGGATTTTAGGAAACCAGTGAAGGAGGACTCCACTCATGGCTAAACATGTGACATGCCACCCATGAGCTCATCTCTTCTCCTCCCCCCCCCCCACCACCACAAGAAGCAATGCTGGTCTCACCTAAGAAAAGCAAAAGATATTTCCTTTCCAATCCCATCTGATCTGAGTGGGAAAAGGCCACGTTCTCATGCAACAGTAACAACAACCATGCTTTGTAAGTGCAGCAAGCAGGTGTACAGAGCGTGGTCACTCCCCCATCACTTCTCCCTTAGTGTGAGTGGGTAAAAGCAAAGGATCTGAACAAAGGATCGTAGTCTGGTTCTCCCCAATCAGCCTATAATATGCCTCTAAACATGGTTTGTTGATGGCTTATAACTCCTAGCTTGTTAGGGAGAAACAAACCATGATCTCAGGCTCAGATGTAATGCTAAACTATCTGCTTACTCATGCAAATGAAGGAGCAAAATGGGAGCAATTGGGCTGTCAACAAAGCATGATGGCTTATTAAGCTAAGGTGATTGACTAACTGTTATGTGTGAACAGGGTCATTGTGTCTCTGATGATGCTTATGGCCACAGTCTGTTTCATTCCACACCTCCAAATAGCCAACACTCCTGACTGGTCTGGGACTGTACTGCAGAGCTCACTGTGGGAAGTTTAGCATCCCAATTGAAGAAGTAGTGGATTCCACAAAATGTTCTCTCACAGACTTGCCACTCAAAAACAGCAAATGCAAGTGGATTGACTGCCAAGGCACACTCCATCCAGCCTGCCCAGCCAGGTTTGAAATGTTAAACTGCCTACTATGAGGCAGCTCACGAGCAATTCCTTTGCATGTGTATAACTGCAAATGAACACCAGGGAATGTCTGGGGGACATTCTAAGACAAGCAGGGACTGTTTTGCTTGCTCTGTTCCAGAAAGGAAGCAACATGGATCATGGTGGGAACAGAGCATAATAGCAGGAAATAGTACGCTTGTGTAAATATATAGAGAGATATAAACCAACAGTTTTGATACAGGTATTTCTGCCATTTCAAATATCCTGTACCTTAGAAAAGAAGGGCCACATCCACTGTTAGCCTGATCAGCATGAAAGGCAAATATTCTGCCAGAGCACCAGTACTTTGAAGAAAACCGTAGTGTGTTGCATCTCACAACCAAGACAAGAGGCTTGCAGAAAGTTGGGAAAGAGGGTCGACTTTGCAAAGCCCCATGTGTTTGGCACCCAAGTGCCAAGCACTAACAATTTGCTTCCAGAGGTGTGGCTTTCATCATACAGGTGTGGCTTTCAATATACAAAACTGCCAGTCATATGAGGTGCCTGGATCATCTTGTACCGTCCATCAGGTTGTTGTAGGGAGCAGCCATTGAATGATGCTTTCACAGGTTACCAATGCAACATGGGAGCCAAACACAAAGAAGAAGGTTCACACAGGTGAACTGGGCTCAGTCATTCCTATTCAGTAAAGTGGGTCACTATTATTCTCTCCAGATTGCCACTGGGAAACTGGTGCAGAGATGCTGCTTTGCTCAAGGTTCCCTAGCAAATTTATAGCTGATCTGGAATTTGACTTGGGGGGGGGAGGGGCTAACTGCTTGTGCTCTTATCTTCTATGTTGCCAGTAACTCTGTGAAATGGATCAGGGGGAGGGACCCTGGAAATATAGAATGGTTGATTGCTTTGTCAATATTTAAAGCCCCAGGTTTCAAACATAGTAGGTGAAAACTAGGACTGTGAGTTAAGAAATAAAATTGGCCCTGTCATCCTGCGGTCTCTGAGAGGGCATCCCAGGGACCATAGCATCATATCTCTCTCTCCACAGACAGAGAGAATGCCCCATTCTTTGCCTTGCCCCGCTGACATTTGCAGGGCTGAAAAGGGGGCATGCCAGAAGCGATTTTGGGAACTGCCAGACATTGGTCAGGGGAAGGCATGGACCCAGTGCTCTTCCACTCTCTCAACATGCTCCCAAACTAGGGTGGGGTAGGGGTATGCCAGCCCAGGAACTGGTATAGTTTATTTCCCTTCCAGTGGGAGGAAAATCAAATTTCAAAAGTAGAAATGAATGGTGGAATACCAGAGTGCTTTTCCACTTTCATTTCTGTCCAGCTGATGGAAGTCCAGTGGGGAATTGGATGCAGACAATCAACTGATTTTCTGTTCCCTCCACACTACCCTACCTGAGGATTTCAGCCTAAGAGTCAGACACTCTTTGAAAGAAATCAGGGCTCCTCCAGATGAACTATTCCAGGCATAGGCAAACTCAGCCCTCCAGATGTTTTGGGACTACAACTCCCACCATCCCTGACCACTGGTCCTGTTAGCTAGGGATGATGGGAATTGTAGTCCCCAAACATCTGGAGGGCCAAGTTTGCCTATGCCTGGAATAGTTCATCTGAGCATTCATCCCAACTTGTTTGCACAAAGTTTACATGGGGCTTAGATTATTGAGCATTCACTCTTCTTTTTTGTGAGCAAGTTATATGACAATGAGCATTCCTCTTGCATTCGTCCTGATTTGCTGGATGGGTGTTTAGATGTCTTCTCAATGCTGATTTGTTCATGCCATACTTTTCAATGCATCTGCCTGTCACTTTTCTAACTGCAAAAAGGGCATTTCGATTGAAAGCAGATTTGTTGTGCTAGGGCGGCAGATTATTTTAATCCACTTTTATTGAGCAAACCTATATTTCCTGCTATGAGCTCAAAACCCTCCCACAAAATACTGGCAGTTTGGAAGTGCCCTTGTAGCCACTGAGTTGGGCTCTCCTATATTGCATTTGTGTGCCAGAAGAGCAAACTAAACTATACAAACTCCTATTCCAGGAATGGGGCGCCTGTTGACTTGAGCCAGCCCAAGCCTGGCAGAAGGAAAAGAAGCCTTTAAAGCAGTTTAGCCTTGCATCACTCTTTTTACAGTGTAACTCCACGAGGTTGAAAGTTGCATGGCTGAGCTGAATGGAGTTTGGAATCAGGGTCAGTCTTCCCAATCCCAGCTCTGCCATACCACCTGAACATGCATTTTCCAAGACTTTCTCTGGCCTCAGCTCCATTGAAGATCCACCTCTTCCAAACTCTGCTCATCCCAGTGGAAATTGGGTTTGGATTGTTCCCTTAGCCTGTGTGTTTTATAGACAGTAATTACAATATCCCCTGTTGGCTTTATTTTTTACTGTTCTCACCTCCTGTTCTTTCAGCTGATTCTATCAGTTAATTAGATCAACAGAAAATTAACCCAATTTGCTATAAAGACAAGCAGGCTTTCCACATTTTGGGACATCAATAAATCTGAGCCTCCTCCCTCTTGCATTTATACAAGTAACTGAAAATTCCCAACCCAGACCCTGCTGAAATACCACTGGTTTCATTATTCTGGTTTGGTATAAGCAATTTATAATGTATTGTTTTCTGAGATGTATTCACATCTTAAGCCACATGTCTTTCTTAACTCACTTATTTCAAATGGAGATTTCCCAGAAGCCACACGACAGTCAAGGTATACTGCCTTCTGAATTTGCCTAGTCCACAAAATTGGGCACTCTGTAGGTTCTCTTTATAGGGACCAGGTGGCACTGTGGGTTAAACCACAGAGCCTAGGGCTAGGGCTTGCTGATCAGAAGGTTGGTGGTTCGAATCCCTGCGACGGGGTGAGCTCCCGTTGCTCAGTCCAAGCTCCTGCCAAAGCACGTCAAAGTGCAAGTAGATAAATAGGTACCGCTCCAAGCGGGAAGGTAAACGGCGTTTCCGTGTGCTGCTCTGGTTCACCAGAAGCGGCTTTGTCATGCTGGCCACATGACCTGGAAGCTGTATGCCTGCTCCCTCGGCCAATAACACAAGATGAGCGATGCAACCCTAGAGTCGTCTGTGACTGGACCTAATGGTCAGGGGCCCTTATACCTTTAGGTTCTCTTTACCTTTTTTCACAAGTCACTCTTCATGCCCACCTTGGGATGCAAACATTATTCCATCCCATAGTATGCATTTAAAATCTGAGAAGTATCAGCATGACCTCTATTCTGTGTTCTTAAAAATGCTCTCATACGGAGACAGTGATCATTGCACAACTAAGCAATCAGGAATAAGCTCAAGTTCCCAGAATACTCTCTCATTTGGAAGAGCCTGCCAATTCCAGAAATGAATCCAAAATATATTGCTCTCCATGCCTCTTCCAGATCAACTTTTCTAAGGGGTTACACCCTATCCTTACTTAGTGTCTGAGAATCACTGTTTACAACTTTGTCTCTTTAAACCTTGACCCTGGTCAACAGTGCCAGGAATTAAATCATGTCTTTGGAAAGGAATGAGATCCATAGATAGGGCATTCTGTCTTTTGGGAATCCCACAGAATGAGATGGTTGCAAATTACAGTCCCGTTTTCCAACCTTTGGGAGATCTGGCACAGTTATAGTTATAGTGGGCAGAGATATCTGTTTATAGGATAAACCTGAACTGTTAAATAAAATTAAATGCTAAATTCCCCAGTGCTGCTGGGCAGTGTCCCTACAGGCACAATGCGTGTTTATCAGTTTCCTACTGAGCTGAGTTTGACTTTCAAATTTCCTTTAACCCTATCATAGTAAACATACTGCAGAATTCTGGCAAACATTCCCCTTGGAAAAATAGATTTTGCTTGTTAAAATAAAATAAAATGGTGGCTATGTCCAGGACTGACTTTGTCTTGTTTTGGAACACAACACAACATTTCCCAATGAAACTTCAAAGCCTAAAATGCTATATTATTATAAACCAAAGAAACAAGCTTGTTTTTATAAAGGGCGGATTTTGATTACTTTTGATAAAATCTCTGGCTGCAGTCGTCAAACCTTAGATGAACTGGCTTCAGTGGTGTTACTCTAAAGCAGGGGTGGCCAACTCCCAAGAGACTGAGATCTACTCTCAGTGTTAAAAACTGGCAGTGATCTACCCCCTTTGGGGGGCTTAAGGTCAAATTTGTTGAGCTTTCTTTAGGGAAGAGGAAGGCCCATATTTTAGGGGTTCAGGTCTAAATTGTGTAGCTTTTTTTAGGAAAGAGGAAAGTCAGTGATCTACCAGTGGTCTACCACAGATGTCCAGTGATCTACCAGTAGATTACGATCTACCTGTTGGACGTGCCTGCTCTAAAGTACTGGTAAGTGCTTAGCAGCTGGTGGCAGGTTCAGAGCCCGGTCTGGATGGGGATAGGCTGGTGGCACATTGTGCTAAAATTATGAAACTTTTGTTAACCCTCTCTCTGTGCTGTGTTCCCTGCATGAATTTTGCTTCTAACAGTAAATGTTTTCTATGGAGCAAGGGAGGAGGACAAAGTGAGGCATGAGAGAGAGGGAGAGAGCGTGCAAGCTAATTGGTGAGGATAAGGGTTTGACTTTCTGTGCAATAAGGAAAATGAACTTGGTTGGTTTATGGAAAGTAGAAGAGTTGAGTGTTATTATGAAGCAATAATCTTACACAAGTTTTTAAAGGTGATAAATGGAGAAGTGGGGTTTTTATCCCTTTCTCTTTTTTCTTCTCTCTTTTTTTAATTTTTATGTTTAAAAATACTTGATATTTGATGTTTATTTCTGTACACTTTTTTTTATATACTGTATATATATCGTCCTTCAAGCTTTAATAAACTTTCAAAAAGGAACCTGGGACATTCTACATGCAAAGCCTGAATTTCAGACTGCACTAAGCTATTTTGCTACAAAGTAGCTTCACTGAAATTAATCAGTCCTGGTCATTCATTTTAATGATTCTGCTCTGAGCACAGCTAAATTAAATGCAACCCAGAGTTTGCCAGTGGTGCGGTGCTAGTAACTCTTCAGGCATTCGCCATTCTTTAATCAGATGTTTCCATTTCCATTAATTACCAAATAGAAACCTTTTCCACCTGTCCTACCTGCTACTGTGCAAATACCTTAGACCTGAAATATGATGGCACATAAACAGTCTTGTTCACATCGCAACTCCACTCCTCATGGAATTCTCCTTAGGAGGAGAATGCCATTAGTTTCTGCTCAAGGTCACTCTTTGGGCTTTATGAATGCATCATTCAGTCCCATCTTTGCATTTTTCCTCAGAAGTCCTACTATGTTCAACAGGGCCTACTCTCTTGTAGGTGTGCAGCTTTAAACTCAGCGGGACTTATTAGGAGAGAAACATGACTAGACTCTTGGAAGGTGCATGGATTGTATGCATCGTGACCAGAGCCTGGAAAGTTCATTTTTTAAAATGAGCAAGTTCGTGCTGATCCCTTTACAGAATGAACTAGTTCGGTTCACAGTTCAAGTTAATTCAGATTGTCCTTGGGAAAAATAAAAAATAAAATTCAGAATTCAGTGTTGAAGTATAAATTATACTTAAGAAGACTAAGGAAACATTGAAACACACACAGTGGAATGTGCATTGTTTTTCCCCCCAAAATTATGGACATTATTATTATTATTTATGCTGCCCTTCATCCACAGTTCTCTGGGTGGTTCACAGCATAAAAACTTTAAGCTAAAAGCTCCAAAGTGTCTAAAGAGTAAACAAAAACAAAAACCCACACCATTCTCTTATAATAGGAGAATGAACTTGAAGATGCAATAGAAATCATTCAAAGCTCTACTGGAAAACAGACTCAATTCACATTCAGTTCGTCTGGCAGTTATGGGAACTACTCTCAGACCTAGTTCAGATATTTTTGAACTAATTCAGTGAACTTTGTTAAACTGAACTAGTTCTTTCCAAGCACAGATTTTGACAGATACCAAATCTTCCAATTTGTAGGTGTGATAACATATGTATCAGCTATGGGTGACAGCCAATATTAGTCATATTCCAAAAAGATTGATTTGAATGGGTCTGTTCTGAATACAGCTAACACTGGCTATCATCCTGATTTTTATTAAGCATTTCAGATTTGCAAAGTGTGTGTGTGGGGGGGAGGAGGTCAACCTTGAAGCAGAACTGAATGACATACACATTGCAAGAAAATTAGTATAAAAAGAGAGTCAGGCATTAGATCAGCCTTCCTCGAGCTGCTGTCTGGGGCAGATGTGAGCAGCTGTGCAAAACATCTGGAGAGCACCAGCTGGGCAAAAGGCTGCATTAGACGATGTGCTGTAATATTGTAAAGAGCTCGCATCCTTCCAGAATGTGGTACGAGGCCGCGGGGGAAGTTACCCGTCTTGATTTCTGTTAGCATGTGATACGAATGATCAATAAAGCAGTCGTTTTGTGCCGCGCTATAAAGTACATCTCCTTGCTGCAATGTGCTTCCATGAGAACGAGCTACCATAAAGCTTTATGCCATTGAGAAATAGTAATTCCATATTTTTCCAGGGCTTAGTGATCTCTAGCCTAGCTGCCAACAGGCAGTACGTGATCACATATAGAATAGTACAGTACAGTACAGTACGTTGTTTGCTAAACTGTTTCGGTACTTCAGCTGTCTCTTATTGAGAGAGAGAGAGAGAGAGAGAGAGAGAGAGAGACTCACATTGGGTTGGGGTTGCCTTAAGGAAGTGGAGCTAGCTCAGGCACCCCCAAACTGCGGCCCTCCAGATGTTTTGGCCTACAACTCCCATGATCCCTAGCTAACAGGACCAGAGGTCGGGGAAGATGGGAAATGTAGTCCAAAACATCTGGAGGGCCGAAGTTTGGGCATGCCTGAGCTAGATCATACCCACCTGGTAGTGCCCACTCTAGGAAGAGATGCTGCTGCCCGCTAACATTACCAGGTTCAGACCCTGGGAAGTCTGCCGCACTTTTTAGAGCAGGCACCCCCAAAGTTCGGCCCTCCAGATGTTTTGGACTACAATTCCCATCTTCCCTGACCACTGGTCCTGTTAGCTAGGGATCATGGGAGTTGTGGGCCAAAACATCTGGAGGGCCGCAGTTTGGGGATGCCTGTTTTAGAGTCTCAGAGAAGGAACAATTTCATCATCATTCATTGCTTCTCCCATCACAGAGCTAGAGTAAGGCGTGAAGCTGCACATGGGACATTTTCTTTTCTGCGAAACTCTTAAATATAGATAAGCTCTCTTAAGGTTTGGGAAGACAACCCAATTAACTGTACAGTGGTACCTCGGTTTATGAACACAATTGGTTCTGGAAGTCTGTTCATAAACTGAAGCGTTCATAAACTGAAGCGAACTTTCCCATTGAAAGTAATGGAAAATGAATTAATCCGTTCCAGATGGGTCCACGGTGTTCATAAACCGAAAATTCATAAACCGAGGTGTTCATAAACTGAGGTTCCACTGTACTACTGTCTTCCAGCTAGCAGTTTGCTAAAGATTAAGGGCTCTGAGTGAGTGGCTGGTTAAGGGCTCTGAGTGAGTGGCTAGTTTTCATAGAATCATTGATTTGGCAGAGACCACGAGGGTCTTTTAGTCCAACCCCCTGCAATTCAGGAATATTTCTCCCAACATGGGACTCGAACCCACAACCCTGAGATTAAGAGTCTCATGCTCTACCAACTGAGCTGTTCAGCACATATAACAATATTGCCTGCCACCCAACATATGCTTACCTGCTTACAGTAGAGATAATTTCCATTTAATTCAAGGGGATTTACTTCTAGAGTAAAGCACCTGTAAAGCGAGATGAACACCGCAACCCCAGAGTCGTCTGTGACTTGACTTAACTGTCAGGGGTCCCTTTACCTTTACCTTTTTAAATACATATGCATAGGACTGGACTGCAAGATTACATATTGATTCTAGCTTTCAGAGACAAAGGAAGCAATAATGTAGAGGTGCTGTTGCCGCGCTGTGTACATGTTCCCTTTTCTCTTTCTGTCTTTTCTTTTTCTGATGCCCACAATGGTTTCTGTGATTATGCTGATTTTCCAGAGGATACGATTTAAAATGAGAACTTTGAACAAAAGGAATCACCAGAACCACAGCAATCGATGTGTGAGTGTTTTGGTTTGACTGTTCCTGTTGCCACCCTTATGCTCAGAGCAAGTCGTGTTTATTGAAGTTTTAAACACTAATGAAAACTAGTTAACAATTTCCCTAAGAGAAAAGGCAAAGCACATGGAACTTTTTAGTTTAGAATTTTTTATTAATAAAAATACAAAATTATGCAGCGTGTGGATAAAGTGTATAGAGAGAAGCTTTTCTCAATAATGCTAAAACTGAGGGAGACGCAGTAAGATAAAAGGTAATGAATAAAGGGCAAAGTGAGATTATTGCAGAATATGCATTACCATTCAGACCCACTAGTTATCTCAAGTTCTGGTCTTACTAGAGGACAGAGAAATGTTGCCAGTTTACCTGCTGCTTTTATGGCAATTAGTTGTAATGGTGGGTCAGTATCAATATTTAGGGAATATTTAGGGTATGGGAAGTGGTCCAAATGACAAAATTGACAAACGTCATTTGGGCAAGGGAACAAAGACAACTTAATACCTGCTTTATTTTAAAATAGCATCTCTTCTTTATGTACTAAGCAGCAAAACACAAGATAATGTTGAATCCTATACTTTTTGGGAAACTTTGTAATAATATCCAGTAAAGATATGAAGAAGAAGAAGAAGAAGAAGAAGAAGAAGAAGAAGAAGAAGAAGAAGAAGAAGAAGAAGAAGAAGAAGAGAGAGGAGGAGGAGGAGGAGGAGGAGGAGGAGGAGGAGGAGGAGGAGGAGGAGGAGGGAGGAGGAGGAGGAGGAGGGAGGAGGAGGAGTTTGGATTTGATATCCCGCTTTATCACTACCCGAAAGAGTCTCAAAGCGCCTAACATTCTCCTTTCCCTTCCTCCCCCACAACAAACACTCTGTGAGGTGAGTGGGGCTGAGAGACTTCAGAGAAGTGTGACTAGCCCAAGGTCACCCAGCAGCTGCATGTGGAGGAGCAGGGACGTGGACCTGGTTCACCAGATTACGAGTCTACCGCTCTTAACCACTACACCACACTGAATTAACAGCTTCCAGTTTAAAATTAAAATAACGGACAGAGAACAGAAAGTACTTCATACTGTTCCCAGCAACAGGATGCAGAAATGGCCTGTAGCATAGATGGCTTTGAAAGAGAATTAGGCCAATAGATAGGCTGATGACAGGTCTATCGATGGTGATTAGGCATAACAGCTAAATGGCACCTCCATATTAATCAGCAGTATACCTCCAAATACCAGTTTCAGTGGGGCATCAGGCATATGGCTTTCGGTAATGAGGACTTGTGGAGGTATCTGGTTTGCCACGCTGCAAGAGACAGCTCTTTGGTCTGGTCCAGACGGGCATATCCTCGATTGCACACACACAAGTTCTCTATCTCCCTCTCTCTTTCACTCACCATTCCCTGCCCCACACCACCAAGGCTACTACCCCTATCAGCCAGTGTTAGAAATTCCCCAGGTCTCAGATGGGTTTTGCAACTGGTGTGGGTCCAGTTGTGACCATGTGGAGATCTCTGGATGCCTCCAGCTTTCTTAGGTAGGTAAGCAGAAGAGCTTATTTATTTCATTTATAACTGACCTTTTTCTCCAATGAGTACATGGTTTGCTCCCCCCCCCAGTTGATCCCCACAACGATGACTGAGTGTGGATTTGAACCCTGATCTCCTAGGTCCTAGTCTGACATGCTAACCACTACACCACATTGTCTTTCTAGAGTACTTCTGCTATGGGGCAGCTATATAAATGATGTAGGTAAATAAACATGGGGAAAGCAAAATGTCACTTAGAGAAGGATCTGAAATATTTTCTTGGAAGCTTGATTTTGTTTTATTCTGGGTTGTTTTATTTGATGTTTTAATGTGTGGTAAACGGCTTTGAGATTTTTTTATTTAAAATATAAAGTAGTATAAAAAATAAAATGAATAATAATATTAAATCTCACGGCTAAAAAAAGGCACCCAGACATCCCATTGTGGTGACTGTAACCTAGCTTTGGCAGTTAGCTTATATACCCGAGTTTCAAACAGCAATGGTTTGTTTTTTCCTCCAGAATGAGACAGAGGTCCCTCCTATTCTGATTTTACAAAAGGGAAACTGAGGCCGAGAGTAACTTGCATAAGGTCACAACCACTGAGCCCATGGGCCATGCTGGGATTAGAGGTCTGCTCTCCCAGTTCCAGGCTTAACCCTGCTATCCAGCGGGTTATGGATCAGCAGATTCCAGGGACTGCCGTTGCTAATGTAAACACTGGTGGCTCCCAAGTCCAGTATGGGAGTCTGTGTTGCAAACGGCAGGCAAAGTGCATGGCAGCATCCCGAATGATTGAACTCCCCTGAAGAAGGCAGACAGATTCACAGGATTTGTCTTGAGTTTCCTGCAGATCTGCTAACCAAAGCAAAGAGGAGTCACTGAGAATCTCCCTAGAGTGTTTAAGTATTTTTATTGCTGCTGTGTGTTTTTCGTAAGCCACAAGACAGGAGAGGGGGAGAAACCAGGGGCTCGTTCTCCCTGAGAAGCCTCACATCTTCAGCTGCTGTCAACCACTATTCATCAGATGCTCAACTGATATTCCCAGGATATTGTTCTCTCCAGCCTTCTCTGTTTGATAGGGTTTTTTGGGGGGGGGGGAGGCGAACTAGACAGCACACATCTGTCCTATCACAACTCCCGAATGACAAAAGCCCACAATATAAGAATGAAACATATGGCAGAACCGCATAGCAAACACAGCTCTGGGCTACAACACCTGGCTCACTCATGGCTTGGCTTGCTCCCCGCTCAAAGAAATGTGCAATGGCATGAGACGCACCATTTGAGGACAGCAGCACACGTCTGCAATTGATGTCTGATGGACTGCGTCAAGTGCTGGCTGCCTCTCTGCCTGCTCACTCATTCGTTGCCATTTCCCAGTGGCACTGGCTGCCACACATCGGGGGAAAGGAGACTATAAAACAATGCATGGCCTGGGGAAAGTGGAGAGACTCCAAAACTCTTCTCCTTCTGCCGTAACACTATAACTTGTGGACCTCCAAGGAACGTAGGAAGTTTCAGATAAGGTGCTTCCATATCTATGGTACTCGCTCCTGCAGCAGGCAGTGATTGCCACCAACTTAGATGGTGTGAAAAGTCAATGAGACAATTCATGGAGAATACTGTAAGGCTATGGTCTGCCTCCACAGTTGGAGGCAGTAATTTTTCTGAATAGTACCAGTCGCTAAACTGCAGTAGGGGAAAATGCTCTAGGGGTCAGGCTTCCCTGAGCTTGCAGGTTTCCCACAAGCATCTTACAGGCCACTGTGGGAACATTAGGATGCTGGACTAATGGGCTTATTGGCCTGATCCTGCAGGCTCTTCTTGCATTCTTAGATGAAGCAGCTAGACAGACAAGTCAGCCCACCAACAAGCAAGCAATGGCAGCTTCAGTTCAGGAGGATAAAAGCAAGAGGGGGGGTCTGGACCCCAGCACCCACCACCTGAAGTGATCACCTCCCTTTGCCTAATGGTAGGGCCAGATCTGAATTGATCCAGACATGTTTGTGTGTGGGGGAGCCATTCTGTACCCACTGGGAAAAGACGAGTGAAGGATTTAATAAGGAGGGACTATAGAGGCAAGCAGAACTGATTTGTGTAGACTTTGTGTCACACATGGTGTTCTCTACATGTTCTTGAGCCAAAGGTTTGCTCCTAATCTTCACTGTGTAGATATGTGGAAATTAAGGTCAGACATCAGTTTACAATAATATGATAACTGGGCTGTCTTTGTAAGTCATACTCACTTCCTCTGCCATAGTGACTAATTTAGTGTTAATGTGTGGTATAAGAAGGCTGTAAGTAAATAAACTGCAATTTACACACACCCTTATTTTTTTAGTGCGGTGCATTTTTAAAAAACCAGTTAAGTGCCGTGCAGATTATTAATAGGTAAATATCCTATCTCAGCAGCTAAAACCAAATCCACCTTTTCCAAGCAGAGTCAAAGCTTTTCTCATCGCTTATGCATGCTTACAGAACAGCTGAGGTTGCTCTTCTGAACCCATTCATTCCAGATTTGTAGGGAACCTGACACAGGAACAGGGACCATGCAACAATTTATTACCTTATTTCACACTATTCAACTATGCGACCTAAACAAATTTGTTCATCAGATTCCATAACCTTAAGAAACATTTCCCAACTTCGACAGTGTTTCCTCCCCTGCAATAGACTAAGAGTCTTGTGGCACCTTAAAAACTAGCATATTTACTATGGCATAAAATAAGCTTATGCTGTAATAAACATAGGGAGCTGCCTTACACAGAGTCAGACCATTTGTCCATCTGGTTCAATGTTGTCTACTCTGACTGGCAGCAGCTCACTAGGGTTTCAGACATGAGCCTTTCACATGATTATGAGCACAGAATGTTATGTCAGAAACGTATTGGTTTCATTTATTTAAAATTGGTGACAAAGGCCGCTCTGGCATCGAATTGATATTGCCACTCTCTGAGCCAGGTGTAACTTCTTGTTCTATCGAGACACCATAAAGTTCCATTAGGTTCATTGTCCCCAGTTTGTCCCATTGATTTCAGCAGGTATTGGATGTAACTACCTTTCTCTGGATTGGGGCCGATTGCTTGTAAACAAATTTATTGTCCATTGAAATCATTAACATTTTTTCCAACTATCTGGGTCTATGATCAGGGTTGGGATGTTACATGCCATAATCACCAACTTATTCGCAGTAATTCTCACCGAATCTAAGAGGGCAACACCAAGTGTATATGTGCAAGATTGCAACCTCACGGGGAAGTACTTCTCATGCAAAACACATGAGCGTCCTTAGGATCAAAAGCATTTAGCTTTTGAGTGCACAAGCTATAACTGGTCTTGGGATAGGTCTGGACGTTTTCTGATCAGTTTCCAACGAGGTGTGATAATCTTTTTATTCTGCCTTCAGCTTTATAATGAATGGACAGCAAAAGAGCAAAGACAGACAAATATATACACAGACGTTAAAAAAAAAAAAAGAGCCTTGCTTGATTTTTCAGTCCGCACACTGCATACCAGAACAATGATTTAGACAATATTTATTTCCTAACCTTATTCTACAGTAAAGAAAATTAACCCAGCAAGGCAGCACAGTGCCTGCATTGTATTTGTGCTGGTGGGAAGTCAAGAACCCGAACTGATGTTAGATTTCATAGTGAATTAGCATGCAGTAGCACTGATGTGGTCTGATATGCTAAGTGCTAATTAAGGCACAGCAAGTGGATCTTGCACCTGTTGCTATTTTATTCAGAAGGCATTGTTTGGATTCCTGCAGATTTACATCAAAAACCATTTTCTATAGTGATTGGGGGCTGGCTGGGACTCAGGTTCAACTTACAGTATTCAAGAGGCTTTTAAAGTGAGTGCTTTTCAACGCTGCAGTCCTTTCGCCCCTCTTTAAGAACTTTGCCCTCTCGAAAATAAAGAAAAGTCTAGCCTGTTATAAGCTATTAATTTTGTCCTCGAAAATCCCCTAAAGAAAGTTATATAACCACTTGCACAACCCTGCACTAAAAATAAAAAGCGCCTCTGCAATTTTGAAAAGATAGGCGGCACCGAGGTTTATTAAAGTATCACACGAATGCAAAAATTGTTGATTCAGCTTTAAAAGTGGGAGGGGGGGGATCCTGGGGTAGAGAAGCACACTTCTATTATGATGATGCACCTCTTCAAAATATCTAAAATTATACTGTATATTTTCAAAGTACATGGTTAAAAAATGGTGCCATGTGTACCTGGAGCTATTTTGGGGTGAGGTTCTATAATCAACTCAAAGTACAGAAGGATGCAAAGCGGAGTCAGACCTTCATCCAGCCACTTCTATCTCACCCCCCACCCTGGGGCTGCCTTCACCCCCGCCCAGGAGTCAAATCCACCAGGAGAATTTGCTTTCCCCCGGCAGGAAGAGCAACGCCCTTCACATTCCTTAAGACGAACCCCAGGTGTAAAACCGTGGTCCCTTAGAGCTACAGGACTCGGCGCGAACAGGGCTGCTGAACCCATGAAAACTGACTTGGGTTTTTGTCTAAAACCAGGATGCTGGGAGACCGGATCTTCCCAAAGACGGAGATTCACATCGTAGGTGATGCCTTCAAAGAGAGGCGTTGCATTTTCAGAATACGTTTTATCACAAATAAAGGAGGATTGGTTCCATGTGCAGATCGCCCACCCAGGTAAAAAATAGCTGGAGAGGAATTTCCCAATTTTTTAAAGAAATAGAAGTGGAAAATTCCAAAGGTTAAAATAATAAACCCACACGCACATTCTTACATAGAAGAACCTCGATTATCCTACGCCCTATTTCAATGCATCGGAAGGTAGTGGGCCAAAATACAGGCACATACATGCGCAAGTCAATAAATACTAATGCAAATGAACCCCAGCTAGGATGGAGTACCTGTCTGTTGCTGGAGCAGCTTTCGCCTGCTTTCTCTGTCCCGGGTTTTAGAGGTATATATTCCAGGGCAGTGGCTTTAGCAAGTGGGCTCTGCCAAGGTCGCTGCTCCGATGCCCATAGGGAAGTCTGCTGCTGCGGGAGAGCTTCGTGCGCCTCGCTTTGCCAGGAGCTGGAGCTGCCTTGCCTGGAGAGACCCACTGGAGGAGAGAGGCTTTGCACTGACTCCTCTCAGTCACCGCATGGGGATATTATCAAAGTCTAAGCTTGCTATTGGCTCCGGTCACCAAACAAATCACACTCGCCTCCCGCTTCAAACCGCTCCCCCCACCCCCTGCTGCCGCTGCCGCCGCCGCCGCCTTAGGCTCAAGGCTTGCTTCCCTCTCTCCCTCCCCGGGCGTTTCAAACGCAGCAGCGAGGGGAGGGCTTATTTCCGCGCATTTGCAACCTTGCATGCAGCAAATGTCCAATATGAACGTTCACAAACGGCCTTTCTAAACTTCGGTGTAAACCCTTGCAAGGGGTGGTTTGAAAGAATCGCTTAATCGCTTTCCTTCGAAGGAAGGGGTGGGAGGTGGTGGAGAGAATTTAGATTCTCCAATTGGTCTGCGGGGTTCAGCAGAGGAAGACAAGGGGACTTTAAGGGTCCAAAGTGGCAGTTACAGAAAAAAATCGGGATATTTAATGTCGATAACTAGAAGTGGAATTTGCAGGGCATCTTCTTCGTGAGCCTAATTTGTGCTGTTGGTCTTACTTTAGCCCAACTGGGGTCATGGGCATATTATTTATCAAGTAAATAAATAAAAATATTTAAACAACTGACCAACCAAGTTGCAGATATGGGTTTGCCCCCCCCCCCAAGTCCTGCCCCCACAACATAAATCCTGGCTACACCCATGACTGGGTCTTTGAGTGGCCTCCACATCCTCTCCCAGGTTCAGACCCAGCATCTCCCAGCTGGGAGAGACCTGGCCTGCAAACCTGGGGACCCTCAGCCAGGATGTACCAAGGGCCTGGACTTTGGATAAGTCTCCTCCATCCATCCCCCACCCCAACAGAGCAGTCCACTAAGCATCTTTGGGTCTCAGAGAGCTGTTTCCTACCCCAAAGACTTTCGTAAATATATTGTGTGCTTCTGCAAGCCTGCTGATACCTCCTGTGTGTGTGTGTGGTGATGTTTTGGCTACATAAGGATATCCACTCCTGAACATCGGAAATAAAAGGAATCATACAATTTTGTATCCACAAGATACACCCTGAAAGAATCAGGCTAGTCTACTCTGAAGGGTCCAAGGCAGACCATTTGGCATAGAAAATTTTCCTTCAAAAGAGGAAAATACCGCAGGATTGCGGGGAGCTGAAGAACAACAACCAGTATCTGCCTCCTAATGTAGTTGACTCCTTTTGCCTAATGATAGGGACATCGCTGCATCTCACTCATATTTCACTGAAGTAGGTCTTCCTACTTGAATAAATATTCCTCAGCCACAGAGTTGCCTTGCCACCAAGTCTCCTTGATTGAACTTCTAAGACAAATTTGAAGGTTTCCACTCAGCAAAACCTCGGAGGCAATTCAAGGGAAGCAATACAGTAAAAGCAGTATTTCAATGATAACTTTCTTCTTCTTTGGCCATCACTCATAGCCAAGTAAGATTGTCTTCCATAAACACGGTTTTAACAATGAGTCCGTAAGTGACTGTGGAGGCCAGTTCTGGACCCACATGTCCTTCCACAGTGGGGACATTGGTTTCTTGGTGGGGAGTTAATCACGGTGTGGATTTGCCAAGCAAGCCTTCCTTCCTCTTAGCACATTTCTCCCTTGCGTTCTGAGTTTGAGTGTCTTCAAAGTCCATGACACCTTTGGTAAAGGCTGCTCTCCAACTGGAGTGCTCGCAGGCCAGTGTTTCCCAGTTGTTGGTGTTTATACTACATTTTTTTAGATTCGCTTTGAGACAGTCTTTAAACCTCTTTTGTTGACCACCAGCATTACGCTTTCTATTTTTAAGTTTGGAATAGGGTAGTTGCTTTGGAAGACAATCATCAGGCATCCGCACAACTTGACCAGTCCAACAAAGCTGATGTTGAAGAATCATTGCTTCGACATTGGTGATCTTTGCTTCTTCCAGTGCACTGATATTAGTTCGCCTGTCTTCCCAAGTGAAGTGTAAGATTTCTCAGAGACACCGTTGATGGAATCTTTCGAGAAGCTGGAGGTGGTGTTTGTAGGTGGTCCATGTTTCATCGTGCAACCAACACAAATAAGACTGAAGGGTCGGAGGGATTGATTGATACTCTTAATCTCGGGGTCATGGGTTTAAGCTCGACATTGGGCAAAAGATTCCTGCATTGCAGGGCGTTGGACTAGATGACCCTCGCAGTCCCATTCCAACTCTACAATTCTGTGATATCCTGCCTTTCACCAAGGGTGTTATTCAGATGTTCTCGGAATGCAAATCCCAAATGGATGTGGGGGAAGCGGGACCATGGCTACTGGTTGTATCCATTCACATTATCCGCATCGGCAAGTGCACCTCCTGCCACACTCAGCATGCAGCATTACTGAGAATGTGTGTTATGCACTTGGCAGCTCTTCCTTACAAACAGGAAGCCTGGCTGGCTCAGGATCCTGATGATGAAGAGCTCTCTCTATGTGTACATCTGCACATGCACTCGTTAATAGTGTCTGCATGGCTGTCTGTGGAAGGTTAGCAGAGCATGGCACAGATCCCCTGCCCTCTCAGTGAGCATGCGAGGGCTTAAAAAAAAAAATATCTGAGCAGCCCTCGAGTTATCAGTGAGATGGGCTTTGTTTGCTCAGATCCATTCAACCCCAGTATCTGAGTGTTGAAAGGTGGCATGATAGAGACATTGTTAATCATTGTGTGCACAGACATCTCTGGAAAACAGGGTTTATGCTGCACTTTTTAAAATGAGCAAAATCTGTTTTTTCCAGAGACAATGGGGAGGGGGGAGAAATGAGTGTGGTTACACTGTGGAAAATGTGATGATTCTGACATACCTCCTTCAAGTCTCTTAAAAACCATCATTGGTTTCCGACTAGGATAATAACAATTTTATAATAATTATTTATTATTTATACCCCACCCATCTGGCTGGGTTTCCCCAGCCATTCTGGGCAGCTCCCAACAGAATATTAAAAACACACTGAAACATCAAACATTAAAAACTGCCTTCAGGTGTCTTCTAAAAGCCAAATAGTTGTTTATTTCCTTGACATCTGATGGGAGGGTGTTCCACAGGGTGGGCGCCACTACCAAGAAGGCCCTCTGCTTTTCCTATGTACACAAGAGCATGAAACATGGGAGAAAATTTGGTGGGTTTTTTTATTATTAAAAGGAAAGCTAACTAAGTCTAGTATTTCATTCTTGGATTAGTTAAAGCAGTCTAAGCACTCAGTCTGCAACCATGTAAAACTGAAACGCTTTGGATTACAATTTTTTGACTACTTTTGAAGTATGCTAGAATAATTCCGTCATATGCAACTTGATTTATTCCCCATCCCTCCCTCCTCCTCACACGGTTGTGACTGATCTACAGTCAATGGCTTCCTCATTCTGCCTGGCTTCCTTTTTCTCTCCTACCTTTGCTTTGCTTTCCCTGCCTGTCCATTTTAATAGCTTTCAAAATGTCTGTTTAATTTATGTCTGCTTTACTGCCTATTTAATCTTTTCCTTTATAATCATAATGACCTTCCACAGGTTATTGTAATCCTATTAGGAACATGGGTATTTTAAAGTCACTTGACTTTGCAAATAATTTTATTTGCTCCATCTGGCTTATTTGGGGGGCAGAGTGGAGAACTGGGCTTAGGGAGTTTTCCTCCTTCTTAGTAAATAAAGTATTCATGGTTAATCTTTCATTTGGAGTCATTATGAAAATGTTAAATGAGGTTTCTGAGGGTGCAAAACAATGAGGAAAAAGGGTAAAAAAATACTCATATTATATATTGTTGTTGTTTAGTCGTTTAGTCGTGTCCGACTCTTCGTGACCCCATGGACCATAGCACGCCAGGCACTCCTGTCTTGCACTGCCTCCCGCAGTTTGGTCAGACTCATGTTCGTAGCTTCGAGAACACTGTCCAACCATCTTGTCCTCTGTCGTCCCCTTCTCCTAGTGCCCTCAATCTTTCCCAACATCAGGGTCTTTTCCAAGGATTCTTCTCTTCTCATGAGGTGGCCAAAGTATTGGAGCCTCAGCTTCACGATCTGTCCTTCCAGTGAGCACTCAGGGCTGATATCCTTCAGAATGGATAGGTTTGATCTTCTTGCAGTCCATGGGACTTTCAAGAGTCTCCTCCAGCACCATAATTCAAAAGCATCAATTCTTCGGCGATCAGCCTTCTTTATGGTCCAGCTCTCACTTCCATACATCACTACTGGGAAAACCATAGGATTAACTATACAGACCTTTGTTGGCAAGGTGATGTCTCTGCTTTTTAAGATGCTGTCTAGGTTTGTCATTGCTTTTCTCCCAAGAAGCAGGCGTCTTTTAATTTTGTGACCGCTGTCACCATCTGCAGTGATCAAGGAGCCCAAGAAAGTAAAATCTCTCACTGCCTCCATTTCTTCCCCTGCTATTTGCCAGGAGGTGATGGGACCAGTGGCCATGATCTTGGTTTTTTTTTATGTTGAGCTTCAGACCATATTTTGCACTCTCCTCTTTCACCCTCATTAAAAGGTTCTTTAATTCCTCCTCACTTTCTGCCATCAAGGTTGTGTCATCTGCATATCTGAGGTTGTTGATCCCCTTCATGGATCAATGCCCCCTTCATGGATCAATGCCTTATGGTGGCGAAGGGGCTTGAATAACTCAGAGAAGCTATGAGCTATGCCATGCAGGGCCACCCAAGATGGACAGGTCATAGTGGAGAGTTTTGACTAAACGTGATCCACCTGGAGAAGGAACTGGCAAGCCACTCCAGTATCCCTGTCAAGAAAACTCCATGGACAAAGATAACAGGCATATTATATCTTATTAGAAGTAATAATATATGAAGCAATTCAGTCTAACCTGATGTGCCAAACATTTACTTTCAATGGCTGGATGTCTTGATGTTTACTGTTAAGCAGCCACAGAGAGGGACCCTCTTGATCAGATCACTGGTGTTGGAGCACTTTTTATGTTCATGTGCTATTTTGCCAATCTAAAATATGCCTATATGTGTGTGGAGGAGCTAGGACGGCCATTCTTATTGAATATTCTCAGGTGATCTTACAGTGTGTCCACAGTTGGGTAACTTGTGATTTTATGCTGGATTCCTCCCCTCCCCCATCAGATTATCTGTGAATTTGGAAAAAAGCCAAATTAAGTGCGGGGAAGTGTGGACACTGCCACTTGGTTAAGGGGGATATTGTATGAGTAGTGACCAAACCAAAGTGGGCACAAGTAGCTTCAAATCCAAATTAAATTTCCCAAGCCCTGGGTCTACGCAAAATATTAAATCCAAGAAGGTGCTTACAGTGTTGAACTGTGGTTGACTCAAATAAGATGAGTTGTACACCATTTAGTTAAAAGAGAACCCTTTGCAAGAAGCAAATTCTTAGTATCAGCGGTGGAGGAAGCTGCTCGGGAGCCTGGGGCAGCGCGCCCAGGGGCGGGGCAAGCTGCCCATAGGGGCAGGGCGAGGGCGGGGCGAGCTACCCATAGGGGCAGGGCGCACCGCAGGGCCTCCGGAATCTGCCTGCCTCCTCCCACTCAGCCGCCCTACAGCTGGGGGGGGGGAGGCAACGGGCGGACCGTTTGGGCAGCGTGGAGCCTGCGCACACCCAAGCCACCCCGTCACTCCCAGGAGAGACGCGTGGCTCGGGCGCGCTGCAGGCCCGGCGGTGAGTGTCACCTGACATTTTGTCACCCCCCTCAGTGGTGACACCCGGGGGCGGAACACACCCACCACACCCCTTTCCTCCACCCCTGCTTAGCCCTTTAGGCTCAGCTGTCTCCATCTGTTTTACTTAGCAAACTGCATCTGTAGAAGAGATCTTTTTGACCATTGAACTCAATGGGTCTTCTGAGCATACATGTATCATTCCAGTTCCATTTCTGCGGTCATTTGGGGTTCTATCCAGTGCCTTCTGTGCATGAGCAAAATGGACTTCCACTTGCACAAAGGGATTCACCTCTCTCTGCCACATGCAGAATCTGCTCTAGAGGGCTTGGAGACCCTTTAGAGCAGGTTAGGGAGACACACAGGGGTCTGCAAGGGAAAAGAGAGGAACATGGAGCCCTGCCACGTGAGCAGAAGTCTGTCTGCTCAGCATTGGATTGAAAGAGCTCTCTGGTGTTGCAGAACACTGGATTGAAATGAGCTTCATAGCCACAAATCTTAGCACTTTCCAGTTAAATTATGGGGATGACCTATGGGAAGCAGAAGGTGAAAATAGCAAGGCGGCTTTTTCTGGTCATGTTAAAATGTACTAGAACTGATATCATAGTAATCCAATGGGCTGATTGAGTCTTCCTTCCCATAGGTCAGCCCTGTAGATCAATGGTAGGTGTTGGAAAAAGTATGTAAATATGCAGATTTAGTTGAAATAGCATAGGGCGTTAAAGATGGCAAAAGGTTAGCTAGCCTGAGGGCTCTTATTTTAGCTTTGATTCAATCAAGATTCATTTGATTCACTCTTGGATTCATTTACTACAGCTCACTAGGATTTAGATGGAAGCAGTTGCCATTTACTCATTATTTCCATTTATCCCACCTTTCATCGATTAATGATTATGGAATGAGTTAAACAAGTAAACTGTGGAATCAACAGCGTTTACGTTAAAAACCTTGAACTTGCTTTCAGTGCCAGCATTTCAAACTATCCTAGCCATTGTAGTTCTCAGCACTGGGCAAACTGATCTGTCCTTCTCCACTGTGATCTATTTGTGGCAATGGCATTGCTAACAGACCCTTCACTCAAGAAAGTCAAAGAAACATAGAATTGTAGAGTTGAGGGTCATCTAGTCTAACCCCCAGCAATGCAGGAATCTCATTCATAATATGACAGATGCCCATCCAACATCTATTTTAAAATTTCCAAGGAAGGAGAGCTCCCCACCTTCCAAGAGAGCCTGTTCCACTGTTGAACAGCTCTCCTGTTTCAAGTGTATCTGAAGAAGTGTGCATGCACACGAAATCTCATACCAGAATAAAAACTTAGTTGGTCTTTAAGGTGCTACTGAAGGAATTTTTTTATTTAGCTCTCAGAAAGTTCATCCTGATGCTTAGTTGAAATCTCCTTTCTTGTAACTTGAATCCATTGGTTTGGGTCCTACAGTCTGGAGCAGGAGAAAACAAGCTTGTACCATCTTCCGTGTGACACTCCTTGAGATATTGGAAGATGGCTATCATATCTCCTCTCAGTCTCCGCTTTTCCAGGCTAAACATACCCAACGCCCTCAACCATTCCACACGAGGCTTTGTTTCCAGACCCTTGATCATCTTGGCTGCCCTCCTCTGCACATGTTCCAGTTTGTCAACACACTTCTTAAAGTGTGGTGCCCAGAACTGGACACAGTACTCCAGATGTGATTTGACGAAGGCAGAATAGAGTGGTACTATTACTTCCATTGACCTGGACACTATACTTCTGTTGATGCAGCCTAGAATAGCATTAGCTTTTCCATCTGCATCTGCATCACACTGTTGACTCATATTAAACTTGTGGTCTACTAAACCCATAGGTCCTTTCAACATGTACTACTCATAAGCTCTGAACTGAACGTGGAGCCACTGTAAGACTGAACTTCCATGTTCACTTCAGGTCCACACACATCTGAGAAATGAATTGTGAAGTTGTGCATGCTTTCAAGTTTCAACCTTACCCCAAACCCATGCCAGGATCAAAAACACGATTGCATGGTTTCTTTTTCATTCCCAGAGCAAATATTTGTATATGTGCTTTCTGGGTGTACAATTGTACAATTGTGTTGCTTAAGCATAGTGAGCAATTTGCTCATGAGATTTCTTTTTCAAGCTTTCTTAAGAAGACATTTTTAGAAATACAGTCATACCTCAGTTTAAGTACGCCCTGGTTTGAGTATTTTCAGTTTAAGTACTCCGCGGACCTGTCTGGAACGGATTAATACACTTTCCATTACTTTCAATTGGAAAGTTCGCTTCAGGTTAAGTACACTTTAGGTTAAGTATGGACTTCCGGAACCAATTACACCCATACCTCGGGTTAAGTACGCTTCAGGTTGAGTACTCTGCGGACCCGTCTGGAACAGATTAATCCACTTTCCATTACTTTCAAAGGGAAAATTTGCTTCAGGTTAAGTACAGACTTCCGGAACCAATTGTGCTTGTAAACCGAGGTACCACTGTAGCAATCAAGCAAAACTAATTTTCACATGGCAGCTAAGAAAGAGAGCCATGCTCACAAAGTCCAGGAACTATCTAGATATAAACCTAGAGCACCCAAGCCATTACACCATGGGCAAGCAACATGGTACTTGCCATATGTTGCTTCAATTGCAACTCCTATCAGACCATCCAAAATGGCAAATGATTAAGGGATTATGGGAGTTTGAGTCCAACAACACCTGCCAGGCACCATGTTAGCTACACTTGCACTATACATATAAACAAATTTGGGACCAGTGGTTCATCTACTTTCATATTGTCTACACTGACTGGCAGCAGATCTCCAGGGTTTCAGGTGGATGTTCCCAGTCCTGCCTGGGGATTTTTCTGCAAACTAGGGTAGGGTTGTGATTCGTTGCAGAGCATCTGCTTTGCATATAAAAAGTCCCAGGTGAATGACTTTTTATATGCAAAGCAGATCCTCTGCAACGGAATCACAACCCTACCCTAGTTTGCAGAACGGTGTCCTTGAATTCACACTCTAGATTTTAGGTGCAGTGCCTGTGTCATCAGCTACACTTTCGGGTGTACAGTTAGCATGTTTGTAATGTCAAGTGTGAATGCAATGAGCCAGGTGCCTGCAAACATGAGTATCCTGCTGTCAACAGCACATGGTGAAACAGCATGACGCGAGGCTGAAAGGCAGCAAGCCACCGTGCTAAAGCTCCCTTCTGCTTGTGTGGTCTGCTTCCTAACAAGGAAAATATTTAAAGAATCCCTCTTGTTCCCTGGCGTCCTTGGAAATGGAAATTCTTCAGATCTTGACCTCTTGTTGTTGTTTTCAATAGGAGAAAAGGAAAACACCCCATTTGCCATGTTGGGAGGAAGAGATGATGCAAGTAGCACCTTGACTGACTCTTACATTTGTCCAGTCGGTTCACAGCAAAAAGGGAGTTGGATTTTCTCATGTCAACCATAGAACAAAGAGACGGAGGCTGAAATACTGAGCAATGGGATCTAAGTATTCTTTAACTCACTGGGATTCATGTGCATGAGAGAGCAATGTTTTTGGTTCAAGGTCCACATTGTTAGGTGCCAGCCTATGTGGTCTGGGAGCTGCAGGAGAATGGCTAAGAGCTATATAGTGGGTTAGAAATTTACTGTTGTTGTTGTTGTTTAGTCGTTTAGTCGTGTCCGACTCTTTGTGACCCCATGGACCATAGCACGCCAGGCACTCCTGTCTTCCACTGCCTCCCGCAGTTTGGTCAAACTCATGTTCGTAGCTTCGAGAACACTGTCCAACCATCTCGTCCTCTGTCGTCCCCTTCTCCTAGTGCCCTCAATCTTTCCCAACATCAGGGTCTTTTCCAAGGATTCATCTCTTCTCATGAGGTGGCCAAAGTATTGGAGCCTCAGCTTCATGACCTGTCCTTCCAGGGCCTCAGGGCTGATTTCCTTCAAAATGGATAGATTTGATCTTCTTGTAGTCCATGGGACTCTCAAGAGTCTTCTCCAGCACCATAATTCAAAAGCATCAATTCTTCGGCGATCAGCCTTCTTTATGGTCCAGCTCTCACCTCCATACATCACTACTGGGAAAACCATAGCTTTAACTATGGTTTAACTAACAGACATTTACTGTGTTGTTGCAAATCTCAGCTCTGCCACACATTCTCTGGATGGGGAACATAGGAAGTGGCCTTCTACCAAGCCAGACCAATGATCCACCCAGCTCACTATTGTCAACACTGACTGGCAGAAACTCTCCTGGATTTCACACAGGAGTGTCACCCAGCCTGACCTGGGATCTTAAGCATCAGCCTGCAGGAATAACAGTACAGCCCACTGACACTATTCCACTATTCCTGCCCCCCCCCCGCATGGTGCTGGAGCGACGGCGGCGACAGCGGCAAACCGCTATGTACAGCACATGTGCGGCATCGCTACATACAGTGCATGCCTCATACGTAGCGACGCCACACATGCGCCCTACATCGTGACGCCCCACCCTGAGTGTCACGACGTCTTCGTTCGCCCCTAAGTTTCCGGGCAGGAGTTGATCACGGTGAGGGTTTGCCAAACGTGCCTTCCTCTTGCACATTTCTCCCTTTCGTCCTGAGTTTGAGCGTCTTCAAAGTCAATAACACCTTTGGTAAACACTGCTCAGTGTTGGTGCATAAGTGCTTAAAATAGTAACCTGTTGGTTTTAAGTGAGTTTTATTTGAAGAGTTGAAAATCGCTCATTAATGCTGGTAGGGACTTCTGACAAGAGCTTCACAAGATCATTTTTGATAGCAAAGCCTAGTCCATGTATTTGATGTTCTTGTAGACCTTTCCAGAAGAATGTGTAACCTCCTCCTCTTTCTTTCTACAGTTGTCCCTCTCCTGCTCTTAGAATTTCTTGATGCGTGACAATATCAATGTAAAAATGTTGCAACTCTCTTGTAATGATGGCAGTCCTGTGTTCAGGATACTCATTCTCTGTGTTATCTAACAAAGTCCGTATATTCCATTTTCCAAAGTTCAATGGTCTTTTACGACCGCTGGTTGGTGACCCCACTGGGCACGGTAATCCAGTCACGGGAAAAGGGAGGCAGACTATGTTTAGGGACAGACCTTTCCTAGCCCCTCCTAGAAAAGTTTGGGTTTGGGATGGGTTTTTGGAAGATGCCTGTGCATGAATTTGTTTCATGTGTGTAGATCAGTGACACTGACCAACACACAGTCTTCGCAGTAAGGCTCTATTCTGATGGCATGAGTGCCATGACAACCGGTAGATTCTTATCTGCTGCAGCCTTCATCCACCTTCACAGCCGCTTGTTATCATCCGCCTGTTCTGCTGTTGAGGACTTCTTGGATCATTCTTTGTCTAGCTGCTCCCCCTTGACCTTACCGCCTTGTATACTCTGCCTACATGGTTGGAGGCTATAATATGCTTCTGAATACCAGTTGCTGGGAACTACAGGTGAGGAGAGCGTTGTTGTACTCACATCCTGCTTGTGAGCTTCCCACAGCCCACTGAGAAAACAGCCCAATGACCTGTCTAGTGAAATATCCTCTCATAATGGCCAACCAAGTGCCTGTGGGAAACTTGCAAGCAGGATTTGAGCACAAGAGCAGTGTTTCCTCCTGTGATTTCCAACAACTGGCATTCAAAATTATTAGTGCCTCTGACCACTGAGGCAGAGAATAGCCATCATGGCTAGTGGCCATACGAGATGAGCACTGGCTCGATCCAGCAGGTTCTTACATTCTTACGGTTACTTGCACTATGCCAACCAGATTCCTGACCAGCTATATTTCAGTTTGGTGTTTTAAGTTCACACCTAAAACGATCAAGTGCTTGGTGAATAATAAGAACTGGGCGCTCATACAATGATCAGCATTCATGCCACATGTGAACTCCTCTTATTTCAAAGACAGGACTTGGCATGGTTTTGAGCTTTCCTTTTTTCCATAGCAGTGCCTTCTACTATATCACAGATCGCTTTCAAAAGCCCCTGCTGTCCACAAGCCATTTGGCATGGAGATAACCTGCTCTTGGAAAAGCAGAAACCCAAAGACCTCTTGGCCATGCCGCAGTAGTTGGTGCAGCTCTTTGGGTCTAAGCAACTAGCCATTAGAACCCCACTCAGAAATTCTAATTTAAAACCATGAACATGTTGGCATTGTCGCTGGCATTTTATTTAAGTGCCATATTTTCCATAGTAAATCTGGGCTCAAAGCAGTTCACAGAAAAACCAAATTCTCAGTGCGGTGATACAATGACAACACATAAGAATACATATAATATCACTAAACTTAACACTGAAAAATTAATTATCAACAATTACTTGTCCATTTAACATATGTAAGCATTAAACCAAGCATGCAGCTTACTAATAGGTCATGTCAAAATACCCACTAACATGACATAATATGTGATGTTAAATGCACCTGTTCATTAAATGTTCAGGTTTTTTAAAATGCAAGTAGTAGCAGCTTAGGTGCCGCTATTGATTGAAATTGCAGCTGGTCAGCAGGGGGATTTAACCCTTTTCTACCCTGCTGCAGCCCTGAGGAAATTCCTTCATACAAAGCTAATATTCAGGAGGTAGATCATCCATTGTTGCAAGGGGGGAATATCCTCCAAATGCAAATTCCACCTTCACAGGAAGTGGGTGGCTGAGGTTGATGGGAGCTGTAGTCCGAAACACCAGGAAGGCACCAGGTTGGGGATGGATGACCGACATACAGTATGCATACAGTTCATACTTATTATTCTAGGGCATTGGAATTGTGATAAAACCATATGAAACGTGAGCATTAATTTTTTTTTTCCAGAGTTCCATTAGAGCACAGTCTTTACAGTCTATTGGAACCAAAGCACATGTTTATCACATTATATTGTTATGTCTGTGTGCATTCAGAATTTAATTAGAAACCCTGAGGTCCATATGTTTTCTTTCTGAATTGATAGAAGTGAAGAGATGAATGGAGGGGGGGGGAGCCATAGAACCAGTTGTGGGATAAAATGATTTTGTTAAAAATTAATTTAAATTTAAACCATTGGTTAATTTGTACCGTATAGTTGCAGTGCTTAAATTGTGCTGTGAATTCACTACCATTTGACACAACTTGTATTCAAACTGAAAAGTAAAATCGAATTAAATCATCTAAAAGTCACCTGCTGCTAGCAGAATAGGCACCCAATGGGGCATCTAAATACCTTCATGGTAAGTTTCAAAATGATTTTTTTTAATCAGGAAAACAAATTTGGCATTGATGATCTGAAGATGATCTGTGAGTGTCTGGAGGCGGTTGGTTGGCTAACAGATTGAGATTGAAGACAGAAGTGCTGTTTGTGAGGGACAGGGGGCGGGCGGGTGTGGGGGACTCCCTGGTCCTGAATGGGGTAACTATGCCCCTGCGGGATCAGGTGCACAGCCTGGGAGTCATTTGGGACTCACAGCTGTCCATGGAGGTACAGGTCAATTCTGTGTCCAGGGCAGCTGTTTACCAGCTCCATCTGGTACGCAGGCTGAGACCCTACCTGCCTACAGACTGTCTCGCCAGAGTGGTGCATGCTCTGGTTATCTCCCGCTTGGACTACTGCAATGCACTCTATGTGGGGCTACCTTTGAGGGTGTCCCGGAAACTACAATTAATTCAGAATGCGGCAGCTAGACTGGAAGCGGCCGCCGAGACCACATAACACCGGTCTTGAAAGATATACATTGGCTCCCAGTACGTTTCCGAGCACAATTCAAAGTGTTGGTGCTGACCTTTAAAGCCCTAAATGGCCTCGGTCCAGTATACCTGAAGGAGCGTCTCCACCCCATCGTTCTGCCTGGACACTGAGGTCCAGCGCCGAGGGCCTTCTGGCGGTTCCCTTGCTGTGAGAAGCCAAGTTACAGGGAACCAGGCAGAGGGCCTTCTCGGTAGTGGCACCCGCCCTGTGGAACGCCCTCCCACCAGATGTCAAAGAGAAAAACAACTACCAGACTTTTAGAGGACATCTGAAGGCAGCCCTGTTTAGGGAAGCTTTTAATGTTTAATAGATTATTGTATTTTAATACTTCTGTTGGGGTATAAATAAAATAATAATATTAATATTAATAATAATAATAATAATAATAATAATAATAATAGATAGCTCAGTTGGTTAGAGTATGATGCTGATAACTCCAAGGTTTCAGGTTTGATCCCTGCCTATTCCTGCCTTGCAGGGCATTGGGCTAGATGTAAACACCATTTCATACTAATGACAGTGGAGCCTGCTCAGTTCAAGTCTTTTTAATGTTTTTTTGTTTTGCTGGCCTTATGATGATTAGAGTTTAGTGAATTAGTAGCTACCATGCCTTATATTGAGTCAGGCCACTGGCCCATCTCGCTCAGTATTGTCTACACTGACTGGCAGAAGCTCTCTAGTGTTTCAGAGTTAATCAGCAACTAGTAGATTGACTTAAACAACCATGCCTCTGAAGGAAGAGGCAGAGGAAGATCCACAGAGACTGAGCCAGAAAATATATGCAGGTTCCGGATAAAAATAGACCACTGTCACACTACGAGATCTGTTCCTGCTTATTGCCATCTAGTGGTTACACTAAATGGTTTCTTCAATATTCTTCATATATATGACAGAGGGCCCTCACCCGCCAATATTTGCCTCTGATATATTTAGCAGGGGGGAGAGGGGATGTTCAGAGTTAGTGAAGTGAAAAGAAGCCAGCAAATTGTCTTTGATGCGTCTCACCACAGAGCTGGTCCTCATTAGACCACCACCCCAAATCACGAAGCATCGCATGAAGTCTCATTAAAAAAAAGACACAATGATAGTACAACAGAATAAACTTTAAATAGAAAGAACGTATCAGTCAAAATAACCTCCCTGGTGATATCTGAACATTTTGTTCTGCTTGGATATAAGTTGGTTCTGGGGGCTTGGGCACATGGAAACTCTGCACAAGGGCTCCATGCCTTCCAAATGTCCTGATTTCCAAGGACAGCCCTGGAATTATGAAAGCCATCCTGGCTTCTGATTTGATCCCAGAATGTCTCTATTTCCCCATCACCACCACCAAGCTTGTCCCAAATGGCAGCTGCAGCTATGAGGGAGCATGCCAGGGTGCTGCTGCCGGCCTCTTGCCTTGGGCAGCTCATAGCAGCCACTGGAGAGCAGGCCAGGAGGAGGAAGAGAGGCTGTTACCACAGAGCCCCAGCCCTGTGTGATGCTCTGTCACTGAGGGGCAGGCAGAAGGCAGGGCCACCCTGGGTGGGAAGAAAGGGGGACAGAGCAGAGCAGAGCACAATAAGTCCTGTTGAAAAATAATGCTTTATGTGTCTGCATCTAATATTGCCTCTTTCTAAATTTTATTTATTGGTGTGTGAAAATTTACCACATGATTTAAAAAAATCGGGATTAAGGGGTCTTCTCAGGACCGTGGAGGATGTGTGTTCTGTGTCCCATTGTTGCACTGGTGGTGGTATTCAATCTTCTTCTGAAAGGAATTATTCATGTGGGTTGGACTCTCCTGCTACCCATAAAAGAGGAGGGGTGCATGCATGCCAGGGGAGGTGCCAGTGACCCCACCCCACCAGAGAAAAGCAAAGCCATGCTGAACCACCTTCCCACCCATTCAGGGCATAGCTGCCAAGTCTCCCGTATTCCCCGGGAAATCCCCATTTTTCCAGCTGTTCCTAGCTGAAAAAACGGGTTTTTTTTGTTTTTTCCCGGTTTATTTTGGCGCGACGGCCATTTTGGAACTGGGCGGAGCATGCTCAGAAGCGACTTTTGATGCTGCTCTGCCCAGTTCCAAAATGGCTGCAGTGCAACTTCTGGCACGGCGGCCATTTTGGAACTGGGCAAAGTAGCATCAAAAGTCACTTCTGAGCATGCTCTGCCCAGTTCCAAAATGGCGGCAGTGCTACTTCCGGTCTGCTACCTCTGCCTGGTCCTTTATTTCTCCGACAGCAACTTGGCAGGTATGTTTCAGGGAGCAGCCCGATCAACTGACATGGTCCTTGGAGGGTGGAGAGAAGAATCAGAGTGGGCCTCACTGGGGACACCTGGGGGAGTATGCCTGGTTCGTGCCACCTCAAAAATTGTGCTCCCATCCCAGCACCCACTATGCTACACCCCTGGACAGCAGCTCCCCAGCAGCTTCAGCCAGTACAGCTTGCTTGAGAGCACCAGGTTGGTAGTGGCTGCCTTAGAATAACTAAGGTATAAATGGTTTTCTCTCAAGGAATACAGTTTAGGTACGGTATAGGGACCATGTTTATTTCTGTGGATAGCTAGCTGGTCTGACATAGCTGAGTTCTGGCATATGATAGCAAATGATGTAATCACTTGCCAATCAGCGTTTGGTCCAATCACACTGAAGTTTTCTGTAATGCGCAGAATTTGTCTCCAGTGTAAGTGGTCAAATGTTTCACTGTATGATGCTGAAAAAATGCGGCCCGTTTGGTTGTATTTACCCACTGGCAAGGCCATGTTTGCAATCACCATAATAATCCCTGTTCAGAACATTCATCCAAAAAAAATTTAAAAAACAAAAAATGTGAGCATAAAAATTCATGGTTGCAACTGCCTTCTTTAAAGAGTTGTTGCTCTACCCACCATTCTGTTTTAACTTTCAGAAAGTTGAGACTGTTTTATTTCCCTGGGTGTTTGTTTACTTTATTAAATGGACATATAGGCCTCTTTACAGCCACCTCCCCACAAAAATAATAATAAAAAAGCTTAAAGGCGAGGCTATGGAAGTTTTGAATATATTCAAAAAGCTTTGGTTTTTCAAAAATTAGTTTTATATTATCCGTTTTTGTCCTTTTTGAAACAATGTGTTCTACAGGAAATGAATAAATGGACTAAAAATGAAAAAAAAATCCTATGATGAGTCAGAGAGGGCAGGTGTGTTTGCCGTGGCCTCAGCTAATGACTGACGGCTGCTAGTCATGATGGCTATGCTGCTCTGCCTACACAGGTGGATGCAGCAATGCTTCTGAATATCAGTTGCTCGAAACTACAGGAAGAGAGAGGGTTTTTGTGCTTGAATCCTGCATGTGGGCTTCCTACAAGCATCTGGTTGGCCACAGCGAGAACAGGATGCCAGACTAGACGGGGCATTGGCTCTTGTTTTGTTCTTAGTTATGGCCTCCAAAGGGCTACATATATAATTGTGAAACAACAATGGAATAATTCAATTTTAAACACCCACAAGACTCCCAGCACATGAACCATTTGCCAATCAACTCAAGCCTGTCTTCTTTCTTTGCTGCCTCGTGACTACAATTCCCAGAGTGGCTGAACAATCAAACCCTTTCCCCAGGGAACTCAAGTCTGGGAATTGGGGAACTGGGGTCTCCTAATACCTCTCAACATCCTTAAGAGTGTCTGCGGTCAGTGATTTCTAAACCGGGGCTGCAGAAGCCATGCAAATGGCTGCCAGGCTGTCAGAATTGAAAACTGTGGTCCACTAATAATATTGCTTTATAGGAGGTCAAGGATCATTACTGGCTGGTAAACCCCAGACACTAGCATTCCTTCAGACAGCAGAATACTGTTCTTATATAACCACAAGCACGCTGTATCAGCTGGGAAAATCTGTATGTATTAAATGCTCTACTAGACAATTTATGATAGGATATTTTCTACTCATTGGGAGGAATTCAGAGTCATGTTCTTCTGATTGTTCCACCAGTGCAAGCATTTCTGCTCACCAAACAGAACAATCACCCCTCTCCTCCCCCTGCACATTGTTCTGGGGTTTTTGCTGATCCTCCACAATGGATTTGGGGGAGGGGGGGAGCATTGGCCTTTGCAAGTTCACAGAGTTAGTTGAATCCCGGGCCTTATGCTATAATCTTTACAAATAAATATGTTTGTGTGTTGCAGAAACTTTGTATAGTAAGCTAACTCTGAACCATAGTTTGTTCTGTACCAAGCAAATCTCCACTTTGTGTTGAGACCATGTTTATTTCTGACATGACATGACACATGACGTTCCCCATCTACAGAATTGCTTGACCTCCAACACAAAGGTCTACCTCCCTTTTGGAATATTACTTGTTTCTATGTATGTCTTTGAATTGATGTTCAGATTTCAGCGCTATGGATAGTCTGAAAAAAACGGGTCCAGGGTTGTGAAATCTGTAAATATTTAAGGTAAAATTAAAAGCAGACTGGTTTAAGAACAAGCCAATTTTTCCTTCTTCAATTCACTTTGATTGTGAAAATGTTTACACAGTTCTTTGACCTGAAATATGAGAAATGCAGAGCGTTGGCTGCAATCTTCAAACGTGACGTCATTAGAAGATTGATTGTATAAAGGATTGCATAAAGGAAGAATTTCATTTCCTCAAGACATCTCTGATTTAAAACCAATGCAAACATAGTTTCATTTGCTAATTCTTGCATCTGTAGAAACTAGTGCAGGCTATCTTCTTCTGAAAGGACTTTCTGCTTTGCTGTGTTGATCAGGAAGTGTTCTTCTGCAAATCAGAAACTAAACGGGCCCATCCCAGGGAAAATATCCTGAAGGGCAAGGGTGGACAACCTGAATGCCCTCCATGCAGCTCCAAGCCTGATTTCAGAAGCCCTCGGCAAGAGAACAGTTAAAACATCTGGCGAGAGTGACCTGCCTTTCCCCTGGAAGCCTGCTAGGTGCCGGTGAAGAGAAAGAAATACACAAAAGGGAGGTGGCAGAGATAGAAGCTGGCAGGAAGTGACAGAACAGACCAGATTCCACCCAGTGAACATAATATGCAGGGCAGCCTAAATTTCAGTGGCCCAACTGCAATCCTATCTGGACAGGGATAATTTTACCACAGTAATCTATGCTCTGGTAACTTCAAGGTTGGACCGTTCCAATGTGCTTTCCTTGGAGCTGCCTTTGAAAATGATTCAGAAGCTTCAATTAGTGCAGAATGTGTCTGCCTTTTGACAGGTTCCAGGCAAACAGATCAGATGAAACCAATTTCGTTACAACTATACTGGCTGCCTGTATGTGTCTGAGCCCAATGCAAAGTTCTGGTTTTGACTGATAAAGCTGTCTACAGCTCAGGAACCCAATATCTTCTGGAATGCCTCTCCCAGTGTGAAGCTCCTGGATCCTTAGATCTTCTCCAGGCAGCTCAGAGGGTGCTGACAGGAGAAGGGCCTTTTGAGTTGTGGCTCCGCATTTGTGAAATGCTCTTCCCAGCAGGGTCCACCTGGTGCCTCCATGGACATCTTTTCAGCACCAGCTAAAGGCTTACCTTTTTCTCCAGGCCATTTGCTAGGCAGATGTTGTGCTATTAGTGTGCTGCTAAAGTTTCCCTGTAACTGTTATGGGGATTGTTTTCGTTTTATGGTATAATGCAGTGGTTCTTAAAACTTTTTTCTCTGGGCCACACTTTAAGAATAAAAAAATTTTTATTGATAAGAAATACACTGGAAAACAAAAAGAAACAACCCCTAACAGTGCTTGATTTATAACATAGAACACGGCTACTTTATAATATGATCATGCGACATCCAGAAAGCATAAATCAATGTAGCTACGTAAGAACATGAATCTTTCCCAAATGCATGAGCTTGCTTTTGCTGAGTGATCTCATGTATATTAGGTCTAATTTGAGACAAACAAACTCTCCTCTCCTCATCCAACACAAAGAAGCCCTCCTCTTTTCTGATCTTTCATATTTGTCAGAGGTGATAATCCCTGTTCGCAACAATACGTCATGGAGAACTGTAGAAGAATAGCCTCTTGAAGAAAGGCGTGGATACTGTTTCTGGTTGTATATACAAATATATATATATATGTTGATACTATACTACCCCGAAATCTTTTTTTTTAAAAAGTAAAAAATCTTTTTTAAGTGGTTTTAAAACCAATATAATAAGCATTAAAAATTTGCCATCCTGTCCTATCACACCTCTTTGGTGTGCCACACCCTTTGAGAATCACTGATATAATGTATTAATGGTTTAAAACGTTTTGTTGTTGTTTAGTTGTTTAGTCGTTTCCGACTCTTCGTGACCCCATGGACCAGAGCACGCCAGGCACTCCTGTCTTGCACTGCCTCCCGCAGTTTGGTCAGACTCATGTTGGTAGCTTCGAGAACACTGTCCAACCATCTCGTCCTCTGTCGTCCCCTTCTCCTAGTGCCCTCCATCTTTCCCAACTTCAGGGTCTTTTCCAGGGAGTCTTCTCTTCTCATGAGGTGGCCAAAGTATTGGAGCCTCAGTTTCACGATCTGTCCTTCCAGTGAGCACTCAGGGCTGATTTCCTTCAGAATGGATAGGTTTGATCTTCTTGCAGTCCATGGGACTCTCAAGAGTCTCCTCCAGCACCATAATTCAAAAGCATCAATTCTTCGGCGATCAGCCTTCTTTATGGTCCAGCTCTCACTTCCATACATCACTACTTGGAAAACCATAGCTTTAACTATATGGACTTTTGTAGGCAAGGTGATGTCTCTGCTTTTTAAGCTGCTGTCTAGGTTTGTCATTGCTTTTCTCCCAAGAAGCAGGCGTCTTTTAATTTCGTGACTGCTGTCACCATCTGCAGTGATCAAGGAGCCCAAGAAAGTAAAATCTCTCACTGCCTCCATTTCTTTCCCTTCTATTTGCCAGGAGGTGATGGGACAAGTGGCCATGATCTTGGTTTTTTTGATGTTGAGCTTCAGACCACAATTTGCGATCTAAAATGTGGTCTAAAACGTTTTAAAAACTAAGAAATTGAAATAATAGCAGCAGCAGTAGTAATAAACAGCAATATGAATGAGAATGTACTTGCAAAGCAGCCAGACGGCAACTAGTCACACACTACAAAAATGCATTTAAGAGGACTAAGAACTGGTGCCATATCTTAGAAAAGCTTCTTGTTTCAGGAGGATGACTTTTTTATGCAAAGAAGAACAAAAGTGACCATGGGCAATTGTCTTATTAAGATACAGGGTTTATCTTACTAAGCCTTTGAGAGAGCTTAGCCTATTCTGCTTAGAAGGAAAGAGACTAACAGAGAGGAGAGCTCCTACATTTGTTTGCATGGCATGTGCCTCTCAGCTGAATGTGTCAGCTGATGCCAATGAAGAGGTTGTGCCTCAGAGAGTGGCAAGTGATATGCACGTTCCCTCCCTCCCTCCCTCCCCCCTCTCTCTCTCTCTGGAATTAATATGTGTTATGGCTGATCCCCAAATGCCAGTCACTACTGGAAGTTATTGTATTCAGGTAGGTGGTATGCAACTGCAAACCAAGGCTCCTGAAGTGTAGGTGGGTTCCCACAAGGCAAGACATAGTGATAACAGCAAGAACCTTTATTGAATTAACAGAACTAGGCAACAGGGGCAAAGCAACTGCTTATATACATTTCTGAAGGCCTGGGCCACTCCCACTCCCAACATGATTGGCTGTCTAAACTTCCAAGCTGCAAATCATAACTCAGAGTTTAAGGGCCAATGGCAGAGGCCCATATCCTGAAATGTTCTGTGATTGGATATCATGTAACCAATCGGAACACAGGGGTTCAGAATCCTTAGTCCAGACTCAAGTACAAGCAATCACAGGTCACTGGATACATAACAGCTCCCACCCAAGCATGTTTTCTTACATAGAAGAGGGAAATGGCTCTTGAACCTACTACTATTCACCCCAGATGCTGCCACCCCCGACTGCCAGCCGGCATGGGAGCCAGAGATACGGTCTTCCTGTAATACGAAGATGCTATCTATACCCTTATGGTGCATAGCTTCCCCTTCACGTTTTTTTTCATGTAGCCGTTCATTTTTAATGGCACAGAAAAGTGAAAGAACAGAAGGGGAAGGGGATGCACAAATTTAAAGATGTTCCCTTTCATCTAAAGACATGTTCTTTCAATGAAACATTAGGCCCCAAGCCTGACTGAGGGTAAAACAACCCAATGCTGCCATCTGCCGGATTGGCCTGCTTCTTACAAGTCCCTCAGGGAGCAGGATTTTTGCTGTCAAATCCTTTAATGGTCACAAAACTCAATGGAACTCATGCCAAAACAGAAGAAATGTTTCAGAGCACATTTCTTCCTGGTGCACATACACACTCAATTCTAATTTATCTTCTCAGAAAAGAAAATTAGTTTTTGTGTTTAGAACCTTTAAGATGTTTCTCAGATGTTCTTGTTTTATTGCTTGTTGTTTGCTGTCCTGGGCTCGTTTGGGAGGAAGGGCAGAATATTGTAATTGTAATACAGAAAATTGTACAGAAAATTGTAATAATAAACAAATAACACAACCTAGGGTGGTGAGGTATAGGGAACCCTGTCCCCCTTTTATGTAGCCACTCTAACAGGGCCAGTTATTTGTAATTCCCTGAACTAAACATATACCAAACCACAGAAATTGCATACATAATGTGGTTAATGCAGTTCAGTGGTTTCCCAAGTTCCCTCCCCGGCCCCAACCACTTGAAAATTGCCGGGGGTCTTTGTGGACCACTCAATTGTTTTTCTGCCTGTTGTAGCAATTGTGATGAGCTGTGCTAGACACTGTTTGATTGCCATAGAATTCAGATTGCAATACTAAAGATACAATATAAGAAATAAAAGAAGCAATAAAAATCCACTTAAAACACAGTATATGAACATACAGTGTGAAGTCTCTCGTCCACAGACATGCCATGGGCGACCTGAATGAAGCTTGGACCACAGTTTGGAAATCCCATTGAGTTCTGGGGATTCAATCAGACATATGCAACTGATTCCCAGTTGTGTCTGGCCTTGTATCAGCTTGTTCTCTCTTTGTCGTAATGGTACCCATACTCACTGCTCGGAACAGAGCCAAATTATACACATAGTTTCAGGGCATGTGCAGAGTTTGCAACTGCGTCAAGCTTCTTGATTACACTGGTAGCAAACAAAATGAAATATTGTACCTGGCACTAAGATGTTTATCACTGGTGTCAAATTTCCTCAGTGCAACTAGGATCCAACAAATGTGGAAGGTTGTATTATCTAAATCACTGAGTCAGGTACCATTTGAAAATTGGGCAGCTTTTTTTCTTCAGATCCCAGTGAATGGCTCTCAACACTCTTTTCACTCTTCTCTTCTCCATCTTGCCCGTTTCCTTGTACTTGTTCTGGTGACCCATATTCTCCTGCATCTTCCTTAAGCACTTATATCCTCCCCGCCACCAGTAAGTTCGAGATGGCAGAATATCCCTTAAGGGGGCTTTTGGCAACATCTTATATATTTTGGAGATAACTTTCAAGATTTCATAGTGAAACTCATTACAACAACTTTGCTCCAAGCTGTGAACATACTTTTGGGTCACAGCAGGACTGAATTGCCAATCAGCAGGCAACCCTGAGGACGATAGAGTCTCTGTAGCACAGCAGTCAAACAGTGAGCTTTCAGCATCTGTAGGGGAAGAAATTCTCTTTCCACGTGATAGTGTATAGGAACCCTGAGAGGCACTAAAGTGCTGTCTTTGATTCAACACACACATTGGCTATTTGCTCCAAGTAGTTTGCTCCCCACTCCCCACAAAAAACTTCAAATATAATCTTGAATTTGCAACTATTGTGATTGTACAAAGGGGCATCAGTGGCTGGTTGAGGGAGGGGGAAATCCGTCTAGACTGTGCCTTTCATTTTAACTATATCCAAAGCTGAAGGGTAGAGGTACAATCCAATGAATTCCTGATTCTGCGCAAAGAGCCCTATTATATCTTCTGCTAAAGAGTTGCTTTCATTTAAACTTTTTAAAAATTATTTATCTCCAGTATTTTTTTAATAACAGCACCATTTCACTTAGTGAGACTTCCTCTTGTGTAGGCATGTATAGCGTTGGGCTGAAAGTTAAGTAAAGGGATGGAATCTTCAGAAGAGTCATTTGCAAAGGTGTCATGGGCTTTGAAGACACTTGAACTCAGGACGCAAGGGAGAAATGTGCTAAAAGGAAGGCATGCTTGGCAAATCCACACCCTCATCAACTCCCGCCTGGGAACCAATGCACTGTGGAAGAACGTCTGCATCCAGAATTGGCCTCCACAGTCACTTACGGACTCATTGTTAAAACTGTGTTTATGGAAGACAATCTTACTTGGCTACGAGTGATCGCCAAAGAAGAAGACAGATCTAGTAAGCAAAAGTAGCAGGCAGAGAGAATCAAGGAATAGTAGGAGCAAATTTAAATGCTAGTGGCAAAAGGTCCAGGGGGTGGCTGAAATCTCTGCCTCAGCATGTTCAGAGATTACTTTCTCTGCTAAGAATGAGGGAACATGCCCAGCCAATAGAATTTAGGAATCCAGGCTAGCCCAGCATTAAAATCTCTGGGAGCAGACCATGGGCGTACCCAGCGAGGGGCAGGGGGAGCAGCTGCCCCTCCAGAAGCATTTTTTAAAAACCGTATTTTACGGACCATAACCCGCACTTTTCCCCTCCGAAAACTGAAGAGGAAAAGTCGCTGTGGGTTATGGAAATCAGGCTGTTTCCTCCCGCTCCGCAGCTGCAGCCAGCGACAGGAACGTGGGAGGGGGGAAGAGCAGCCTGAGCTGGGGGGGGGGAGGATGGGAGCTCCTTCCTTCCCCCCTCTTTCTTTCTTCCTTTCTCTCTCTCTCTCCCTCCCTCCCTTCTCTCTCTCTCTCACCCCTTCCTTCCTTCTTTCCTTCCTTCTCTCTCTCTCTCTCATCCACCCCTCCCTCCCTCCCTTCTCTCTTCCCCCGCTCCCTCCTTCCTTCCCTCTCTCTTCCCCTCTCATGCCCCCCCCCCGTTTTGATCCTGGGTACGCCCCTGGAGCTGGCTATTAGCTGGGAGGTGCTTGAAAACCAGTCTTCAAGTGGTGCTTCTAAGGCCCCATGTCAGGGCTTTGCCATACCACCTCTGCACGGCCTCCCCCATCAACAAAGAAATGTCGCTGGCATCTGCACCAATTTCCAATGAGATGTCACAAGATCTCACCAAAATCTCATGAGATCTCATTTCTCCACCAAGGTGGCTGCTTCACTCCACGTCATGGACCAGTGTTTGATGTTTAATCTAATGTCTGATGTTTTAGCGTGTTTTCAAGATTCTGTTGGGAACCACCAAGAGTGGCTGGTATAAATTATGATGATGGTGTTGATAATGATGATGATGATGTAGCATCAACTATGCACTTGCTGCCTTATATACAAGGCCACAGTCATTTTTGTCTCCCTAATGCCTGAGCATGTGATATGCATGTCCTCAAGCATGTGGTTTTCAATCTTACATGTTATAGTTCCATGTGCATTAGTCCTGTGCTATCTTACAAAGGACTTGAAAAAGACAAGCATCAAATGAGGAGTTGGGTCATGTTAGCTTGATTTTTAGCTTGCTAGATTCTTAGTAGCATTAAGCATTTTTCTGCAGTGGTACAAAACCTTTCAATGTGACCCTGCACTTAACCCCCCAAACATCCAATCAGCCCATCTATTTGTTTGCTAGTATTTTCCTTTAGAACTTAGATTACTCTGATCTTTGGAACATCTGGAAATTGTCACATACGATTGTTGACTACAACCTCTGAAGTTTATCCAGCAGGATTTAAGAGAAACATCCCGCTTATAAGACCATTTGGGAGAAATTAACAAAAAAGACGCCATCCACAAGATGAGGAAGGGACACGCAAAAACATCACTCTTCCCAGCCTTTAGGTAACAAGGCCAGCCAGGGCCTGGTGCTTTATTGCGGGTGTATTTTGCAACATGTTCTTGACACAAGAAAAGTGCATTAGTGGTAGATTTAGTACCACATTATTGCTTTCCGGAGGTTGAGGAACATTGCCCATAGCAACTCCTTGAGGGGCTGGTGGACTTGGGCCAGCCCTGCTTTTATCAATGGCTGAGTAATACTTGTCACTGAAATGTTTATAATAAAATGCTGGGGGTATCACCTTTCTGAAGCAAACAAAACAAGTCAGTGTGATCTTGATACTAACTGCTTTTGAATGGCTCAGTTTTATTAACTGCTGGGCAAAGGCTGTTCTTCTCTGATCTGGTACTGGAATCCTGTCACTATGTTTTTTCAATCAATGTTATTAATTCCCCCCCATTCCCCCAAATAGAGTACATTTGCCTTTAAAAGCTTCATTAAGAGGCCATACAGAAACAGGTGCCAGTTTTCCCCATCATTGCTTCTAGTAAACCAATAAAATGTTTATACTGTTTTTTCTGCCTGCTGTACGTTTCATAACTGTTCTTTGCCTTTCCTGTCTAGTGCAGTTTAGCTGTGGGTTTTTAGACGATGTGCACATCTCCAAACAGAAAGGAAGCCAAAAACCCTGTTGCTTCCCCTGCTAGTCTGATGAACTTAAACTTACCAAACAGAAGAGATTCTGCATATTTTAATGAAAGATAAAACAACAATATAAACATACACAAATTTACAGAGAAAGGATCAGCTTTAATACATTTGGAGTAAAAGGTGTTCTTTTTGTCTTAAAATATGGTATAAAAATAAATGCAAGAAACATTAACATAGAATATACAGACAACAGACAAAGACACAGACTTTCTTTCTCGATGTGACAACATCGGTGAGATGGAACCTTCTGTGCTAATTTATTGTGCAATAGCCGTGATGTCATAGTAGGTATATTTATGAATATATTCAATGTTTTTATTTTTAGGGGTTGTTGTTTTTTTACATTTCTTCCAGTTTGCGACCGAAAGTATTGTGAATAAACTCTGCCTAACAGAAGCTTTTTTCACTGTACTTCAGCTTGCAGGAAACAAAAAGACACAGATCCAGCTTGATATGAAGGCGAAAGTGAGCAGAGAGTTTTTCAAAATGGAGGCATCGAAAGGTTAGCGAGTCCCTTGGAGTCTGTAATGCCTTGATATACACAAAAGAAAACGAGTCATGTCCTTTGCTCATGCAACATCTTGTTCTACTGTCCTCTGTCTTCAGGCAATTAGTGAGCTACAAAGTACCGTATGTATAATGATTGAGTCTGCTTCCATGCTATAAGGTGATCCTTTTAGTAGGACTGCACTAGACTGGTTAATCTCTTTGATGCGAGCGATTTCCCCTGAGGATAAAATAAAAAACAGACAAACAAAAGAAAACAGAAAATAGAGGCATGATCACTGCAAACCCAGTTCATCGCGAAGCACCTACCTTGCTGTAGGTAACATCAATGCATGAATACATTTTACCCAGGAACCCTGTATGGACTGCTTCACAACAAATGGTTAATCATTTGATGACTGCTGATATCAAGAGATGACATGCATGTCTGAATTGGCCATCACAGATAAAGGTCATAGATGGAAGTTCCTTATCACCTTAGATACAAGCCTTCCATTGAATTGGTTCAGCTGCCAAATCACCAGCTGTACCATAATCAATTGCAGGGAACTCAAGTGACATATATGGATGTCTGGATCTGTACTTGAACACGCTGAATAAATCTAGGTCTAGTGCTAAAAGCAGCTTGGTTTTCCATTTAGCATGCCACACATTGTACCCATTTGTAGCTATCCAATTGAAATTTATCCAATTGAATTCCTTAGTTATCAGCAACCAAACAAGACTTCAGAGGCTGGAATTCTTGAGAGAAGATGGTTTTCACAGCCCTGACAGCATGCTTTTCAGTTTTCACTCTGTCTGTATTCACTTGATACCATAAAAACTACCTAACTCCCATCTCTTATACCATAAAGAGTATAAGAGTATAACTCCCATCTTTTATACCATAAAAACTACCTAACTACCTAACTCCCATCTCTTGCAGGGGCTCAATTAGTGCCAGCGCCTTCTGTCAAGAGTTTGGGTGTAACCTTTGACGCCTCCCTTTCCATGGAGGCGCAGGTTGCATCCACAGCAAAGGTGGCATTTTTCCATCTCCGCCGCATCAAGCAGTTGGTCCCTTACCTCTCTCGCCCTGATCTGGCCACAGTGATCCATGCGACGATCACCTCCAGGCTTGACTATTGTAACTCGCTCTACACGGGGCTGCCCTTAAAGCTGACCCAGAAACTCCAGCGGGTGCAGAATGCCGCGGCGAGGCTCCTTACAGGGTCCCGGCCGCGGGATCACATTCATCCAGTGCTTTACCAGCTGCACTGGCTCCTGGTGGAGTACAGGATCAGGTTTAAGGTGCTGGTTTTGACCTTTAAAGCCCTATGTGGCTTGGGACCCTCGTACCTATGGGACCGCCTCTCCTGGTATGCCCCGCGGAGGACCTTAAGGTCCACAAACAACAATATTCTGGAGATCCCGAGCCATAAGATGTCTAGATTGGCTTCTACTAGAGCCAGGGCCTTTTCAGTACTGGCCCCAACTTGGTGGAACGCTCTTTCCCAGGAGACCAGGGCCCTGTGGGATTTGTCATCTTTCCGCAGGGCCTGCAAGACAGAGCTGTTCCGCCTGGCCTTTGGGTTAGACTCAGCCTGACCCCTGTGTTTTCCTCCCTCATGGCTTGGATTTATGGACTACTTGAAATGAGGCTGCATTTTAAATTTTAATACTGTATTTTAATCTGTATTTTAATCGTTTTTATGTTTTATTGTAACTCTGTTGGTGTGAGCCACCCTGAGCCCAGTTTTTGACTGGGGAGGGCGGGGTATAAATAAAATTTATTATTATTATTACTATTACTATTATTATTATTATTATTATTATTATTATTATTAACATTTTTCCCTGCAGTGTGTTCAGCAATATAAGTTAAAGATTTGAAGCCACAGAGTGAACTGCTGAAACAAATCAAGCTACTATTTGATTTACTGCTGCCACCAGGGCTGTCTTTAGCATATGCACCTCTGGGGTGCAAAGATCTGCACAGCACCCCTGAATTTAGTTTAGCCCCAAATTAACTTTTATTATGCCTTATGTCACTATTATCATTTGATAAACAGCATTCACGCCTGCACGGCTCCAAAAGGAGTTTCATGTGTGTGTTTTTGTTTCAAACCAGCTTTTCTAAAGAAGACAAAGAACACATTGGGAGTTGGTGTAAAGACTCCATGCATGCACTTATGGTCATAGGGAGGTGCCTGAAAGATAAGAAGGGCAGGCATTGTGTGTGCATGCGGAGGAGAGCCATCTCGGGCAGCCTTTCACTGTGGGAACAACCTTATTTCTAGACGAGCTGGGAGGGCCCTTGCGAGCGCGCGTATACGAGTTCTTCTTGGGAAGGTTCCAGAGCCTGTGCACGCTCCCATCGCTAGATAGGCGCATTCTCTTTCTGCCTGTCTCTCCCTCTTTCCTGTCACTCCCCCTCGCCTGGCAGGCAGTCGTGTCAAAGGTGCCGTTAACCCCACTGCCGCATAGCAGCCCAATACATTACGCTTAGGCGGCTTCAGCGGCAGGTGCCTGGCGCCCCCCCAGAATTTGGCACCCTGGTGCCCCACACCCCTTGCACCCCTGGCTAAAGATGGCCTTGGCTGCCACAAACTGCTTTTCAATATTATGACAAATTGCACTGGCCGGGTGTCCCAACAAACACCCCAATATCTCAGTCTCATTATTTAGATAATGGGGACAGACTGAACAAAGGTATTGCAGTGTTTTGTGTCCTTTGCATGCGTTGTTTATTGAGTAATGGTTGGTGGCTGTGGCACTAGGAGGTGGTGGCAGAGGCAGGGTGCTACAGCCAGTACACAGTTGCTGAGTGGATGGGTGACCCAGTGCAGACACAGGCTGCTGGCACCCAGCAACTGGGTGCCTCCATGGGGCTGGGTGCAGAACACACCCACCCCTCTCCATGTTGTCTCCTGGAGGACACCCTCTGCACCCACTACTGTCATGCCACAGCAGCTTACAGCATCATCTAGCAAACAGGATGCTGCTGTGATTGATATTTGGAGTTGTCATGGAAGGCAACTGGTTCAGGGTGCGGAAGCCCAGAGGTGAGACACTGTTTTAAGGCCTTGACCAACAAGGACTGTTCTATTCTGCAAACATGCCTTATAAAAGGCAGGAGTGTGGCTGAAGTTACCTTGGGTTAGAGAGAAAAAGTGCCTTTTTTTTAAGGCCACAATCTCTTTCTTGACATCCTGCGGCATAGTTGGTGATAGCAGTGGGGTTAAGTAGCATCTTTCTCGTATACCTCAGTACAGTTTCACTCACCACTTTTCATAATGACTCACTGGAATTCAGTAAAGGAGATAAAAGCTAACATATACTGAAGGAAAATGTGCTGAAAGTTGTGACCTTGAATATGTCACATATGAACTGCAACAGTTCTTACCAGGTTTATTCCTGCATAGCATCAGAACCATGAAGATATTATTATTATTATTATTATTATTATTATTATTATTATTATTATTATTATTTGATACCCTGCCCATCTGGCTGGGTTTTCCCAGCCACTCTGAGCAGCTCCCAACAGAATATTAATAAAAACATGATAAAACATCAAACATTAAAAACTTCCCTAAACAGGATTGCCTTCAGATGTCTTCTAAAAGTCAGATAGTTGTTTATTTCCTTGACATCTGATGGGAGGGTGTTCCACAGGGCGGGCGCCACTACTGAGAAGGCCCTCTGCCCTCTGTAAATATGTGTGTGTGTGTGTGTGTGTGTGTGTGTGTGTGTGTGTGTGTGTAATTTACATTTGGTTCTTTGCAATATGTCTGACAAACCTGCTGTGCTGTGCTGATGCAATTTCCCCAACTCACTTTCATGCCAGGGTGGACAGCCAAACCCTGGCCAACCCAATATTTTCTTAGGCTCTGGATAGCAGACCTCCAAGGCCTGAACTGCTCCAGCCAGACTCAACAGGATGACTGTGTATTTGGTGGACTTTGGGCCATACTGGTTTCTAGGGTAGCCAACACAATGCCTTCCAGTTATTGCTGGACTCCCACCATCATTGGTCCTAGCTGGCTATAAAGTGAGACATCACCTCTCTGTCTATATTCCGGGTGAGCCTACTGTTTAATTCCATTAGTTACATCCTCATAGTCATTGGAAGAAAGGAAATCTCCACAGCTCAGAGGTTCACTCTCTAATCCTATGGTCCTCCTATGTTTTGATTTTGATTGACTGATGGCATTGTACTTTATATGTTGCTTTAATCTGATGTTGACCACTTTGGGCCAAGAAGCGGCATATGAATAAACCATAATAATATCATTCCATATTATAATTGATGATAATGCCGTATCCATCTCAGACATTGTTCAACAGTTTACCTATAATTATAAAAGCGAGTTTCAATCACACATCTCAAATTATTATAATGCTGGCTTTATAGACCCTTTCCCCCCACCCCACCCCAGACGATACAGAATTCACAGAATAACATGCTGTGGGGAAAACCACCATGCAAAAATAGGGGTTTTTGTTTCAAACTCGCCACTAATGATTTATTTTGGTGTGTCTGGCACAATACACAAAGACATCTTAGTGTGCAAGGCCCATTGAAATGAATAGGATCTGGAAGAGAGCATGAAAAATCCCAAATCCAGTTGAATTCTTAAACGTATACTGTACTCTGTTATTACTGCGTAGCATATATGTTTACCCTAAATATCAATATCCAAACCTTCCCCACCCACCAAATCTTTATTTTTAGCTCACAAAAGCTACTCAGGATAATGTGGTTCATGATCTCCACTTGCTACATTGTCCTTATCATGGCATTAAATCTACTTTAGGTTGTATTTTAAGACTTGCTTATTTGGGAGTTATTAAAGAAATTGATTGGAACATGCTGCTGGTTGATCTCTTAGGAAGCAACTGAAAACAAAAACCATGATCTTTGCTGATGTTCAGTACAGACGATCACTTCAGCACAATTCATCAGTTGGCTGTCACAGCAAAAGCTACAATACGTTACGCTAATGCACACACACACACACACACACACACTCGCACACATGAAATGCACGTGATCCAGCAGACAGTATCAACAAACTGAAGTATAATTCAAGTTCTTCTACCTCTTTTCATAACAGGTTAGTGCTCGCCCTCAGTGTTGGTGTACAGTTTTTATGGCATGGGAAAATTGGGATGTTTCTGCCCTACAAAAATAAATGTGTTGAACGCTTTAGTTTGAACTTGCACAATGTTGAAAAAGGTGATCCAAAGTCATTGGCACATAAAAAAAACAACCCTCCAAAACAAACACAACATTTGGGGGTGGGAGTGGCTTGTGATTTTTTTAAAAAAAAGCAGAGTGAAATGTAATAAATCCAGTTGCTTTAAAATTTAGCAATCTCTCTCTCTTTTTAAATGGAAATGAATGGGATTTTGTTTCCAGAAAAGCGGTGTGGACATGTTGCCTGCTTAAGCTGCTCCTGCCATTTAAACCAGCCTTCCCCAATCTGGTGCCTTCTATATGTTGCTGGACTACAACTCCCATAATCACCAATCTTTGGCCCCATACTGGCTGTGGTTGATGGGAGCTGGAGTCCAACAACATCTGGAAGGAAGCAGGTTGCAGAAGGCAGACTTAAAACTATTCCAAATCATTTCAGCTGGGACTATGTTTAAAACAGTGCTTGGTGACATGAGCAGGTTGTCACCCAAATACCACCTGAGGAAAGCCTGTTAACCAGAAAGGCTTACAACATTATGAACTTACCACACTGCGTGTGAATTTCTCAAAGGATGTTCGGCGATCCATTGTGTTTCCAAACTTAAAGTGAAAGAAAAGAAATAAAAAGGGGAAAGGAAACAAAAGAAGCCGAAAAGAACAGACCATGGGGGGGGGGAGAAACAATGGGCTGCTAAAACACAAAGCTCGTGTACAAATCACAAAGTAAACGCAAATGTAGGAGAAGATGTAAAAGCTTGTAGAGAAATAAATTACAGGAAAGCTTTGTAATGTTTCACCTGATCTGGGAAGGGATGCAGAAGCAGGCTTACAGGACCAGACGTCCCTTCGGAATGGGATCCCACACAAGCAACTGAGTGTGGCTTGGCTGCAGGGTGTGTGTGTGTGGAAATCGCACCCAGCATTCCCCCACAGTTTCTGCACCACTAAGCCGATGGATGGTCCAGTCAGCTTTGCCAGTGCTGATCACCTGGAAGGTGCATGCAATAATCTTGGGATCTGTGCCTTTGGTTAGAAATTTCTGGCAAGTGGATCAAACTGGCATTTTATATATATATTTATATATCACACGCGCACACACATAAAATTAAAGCAAAACAACAAGATGCTGATTAAATGACCAGACATTTACAGAAACGAGAAAACCACCCAAATTAGAGAATCTCTGGCTTGTTTTACATCTTCGCTTATTTGATATACAAATAACAACATAACTGGAATGGGTGAGGAAAGGTCGTTGGGTTTTAGACTGTTCTGTTGGCAGGCTATTAAATGTAAGAACTAAAGTACATGTAACGTTGTTCCATATATCTTGCTCTGAATAGCAGGGATGGCAGCCCCAATCAGTACTGGGACTGTGGTTCTGGTATAGCTCTTTACTCCCCACCAATTCTTTCAAGAAAAGTGTCCCTGAAACGGCAATTAGCCCACTGAAGTCGAGAGGAACTTCTCTCCCATGGTGTGTCGCAGCTTCAAAAGGCAGGAATATAGTGGGGAAGGAAAGGGTTAAAGTGCACCCCCCCCCAACATCCCAATTCTGATTGCTTTCCCCCATCTGCTATTTAGATTTTCAGAAAAGATATACAGTTCACAATCTATTGTGTTTGGCATCGCATATAGTTTGGGGGCCTTCTAAAGCAAAAGAGTATACAATGAACATCAAAAGCCACTCCATTGATTTGGGTTAGTCTAAATCATTTGTTTCCTGTCCTTATAGTATCAACATTCATTTCAATGGGGTTTACACAAGGGAGCTTCCCCATGAACATGCACTAGGGCTAGATGATACACTTTTAACTAGGATATAGCAATAGACCTAATAGAAAAAGAAAGAATTTCCTGTCAACCGAGCATCAAAGGCTTATGACGCTGCAATCCTAGCACACTTAAGAGTTTTAAATGAGAGATAGGAGTAAACTCCACTCGACTTAGTGGGACTTACTTCCAAGTAAGCATGCACTGTAGGGTCTTAAATGCATTTAAGGTAAATTGTTTCATAATATATAAGGTGGTGAAAAATGACTACTCTGAAACACTGTTTCTAGAGATATTTGGCCTACTTAAAAGCTATTTTCCTGATTTAGTCCTTTGGTTACTAGATGAATTTGATAATGCGAATGTCAACATGGAATTGGTTAGTGCAACTTATTCAGTCGTGCATAAGTGCAAAACAGATATATGTCTGGATCCCTTCAGTGATGCTCAATTTTAACTTTTCACCTACCGGATATGCACCTTACCCAAGGCGAGAAAGTAGCCAAAATGGTAGCAAGGAGAAACCACTACTGAAATAGTTGGAAAGACATAGACAAGATGGACCAATACCTTCTTCTTGGCCTGTAGCAGTTCCTGGTAGGCACTGGATCGTAGAAAACGAGGATATGAATCACTTTTCATCAATTTGTAAATGTGCTCCTAAAATATTTAAAGGAATATGGGAAACTTTAAATCACAACAAGATTGTTTTTGACAGGAGACAGAAAAGAGATACTGCAGCTGATTGTATGTCAATGTGAATAAAAGTTTTGTGGATGTATAAAAGCATTCCCAGTCGAATGGACAGAAGTGTTGTTCCAGCAAAAGACATAGGAAATATTTACTGTAGGGGATTTGATTGGCAGCTCACCCAACTTGCTCATACTGTGGCTGTTGTGTTGCAGGAAACACGCACTTGCTGTCCAAGAGCTTCGGAGGGCATAGGACTGAGTTGGTGCTTGGTGGCTGATTTCCTTAACATTGACTGACTGCTTGAGGAAAATATATTGTGCTGCCTAATTGCTGCATTTGGGACTATCAATATGAGCTTGCTCTCAAGCAATGCTAGAGGAGCACAGATGGGATTGGACAAAGGAATGTCGAAAGCTCAGAAAGGGTGGTTGATATTTGTTCAATGAGAGCTTCCCCCCCCCCGCCAGAACTCTCTGTAACTCAGTTCCAGGCCCCCCTCAGGTGGGCACCGTTGCCATTATAAGAGAACGAGGGAGGTGTTCATCAGGAGAGATCTAGATACAGTGGTACTTACAAATTTAATGCGTTCCGAACACACATTCGTAAGTCAAAAAAAAAATTGTAAGTCGAATCCCATAGGAATGCATTGGGAGAAAAAATTCGCAAGTCGAAGCAACCCTATCTAAAAATTCGTAAGTCGAAAAAATCCTATCTAAACCGCATCCAAGATGGCGGACGGAGCTCCGTTCATAAGTAGAAACATTCGTAAGTACTGTAGAGTTATTCGTAAGCCGAGGTACCAGTGTACTTTTTTGTTTGTAGATTAGGACAGACTCACAAAGGGCAATAAAATTAGGCGAATGGGGCACTAACATGTAATTGACATGTTGTGTTTATAATAATGCGGGTATCCCTCTCAGTACGCCTCTTGTTTGCTAAGTAGGGACATTGCTATTCTGGAACAGTTATAGGATAACTCTAAACATAATCCATTGCTCTGACACGTGGAAATGTGCCTGGAGTTCCAGCACACACAGATAAGAAAGGGTTATCGTGTAGTGGATTTCCAGCTGTGCAGGATGACTGAGTCGCTCAGTCCATCTCAAGCATCTTTGTATCTAGATCTCCAGATCCTTAGAATGCCATTGTCAATAGCAATGATAAAAAAAATTATATGCGCAAAGGCCAAGTTGTTCTGCTCAGAAAAGGATCTATGTAAATAGGTTTTCTGAGCTTTGAGGCATGTGCACCCCCCCCCCAAAGTGCACCTTTAGTGTGCATGACAGAAATAAAGATTATTGGAATAAGGCCTTGAAGGAAAGGAGGGTTTTGAAGCGAGACCACTCGTGTTTAAGGATGAAGTTTCACACGTGGTGAATAGCAACAGGGAATGGATAGATTATTGCCAGAAAACAAGACACCTTTGGAAAGCTGAGGGTAGTGGCATTGGAGGATTGGGGATATAACAAAGGGCAAGAGACAGGGTGGAACAAGGCAACAAAGAACTTAAAGCTAAGGGCATGGAGTCTGTGAGAGGTGAAATTGTATCTAAAAATGGGTCATTTATATTTAGGCAGCTCTTATCTCTAGTCAGCTGATTGCTGCAATTTTTCATTTCTAACTAAGTAGATCTACCACAGCCACTGAACTAAATTTACTTTTTGAAGAAGAGGAGGAGGAGGAGGAGGAGGAGGAGGAGGAGGAGGAGGAGGAGGAGGAGGAGTAGTTTGGATTTGATATCCTGCTTTATCACTACCCGAAGGAGTCTCAAAGTGGCTAACATTCTCCTTTCCCTCCCTCTTCCACAACAAACACTCTGTGAGGTGAGTGGGGCTGAGAGACTTCAAAGAAGTGTGACTAGCCCAAGGTCACCCAGCAGCTGCATGTGGAGGAGCAGAGATGTGAACCCGGTTCACCAGATTACAAGTCTACCGCTCTTAACCACTACACCAACTGGCAAAACTGTTCATCTCAGTGCCATCAACTCTCTTAACTATATGGCCTGTAACCAAATATAGAACAACCCCCTACACCAAAAACACCTTTGCAATCCCCTGCCTACCTGCCACCCACAGTAAGGCCACTTAAGAATGCTTCTGCGGAAAACATGACTACAGACAGCCATCTAGTGGCATAAAAATAGCATTTGCTATGTAGATTTGAGTTCTGAAACACATTATAACATTCTACATATGAAAACCGGAATTACTTCCAACCAAGAAAATATTTCTGTCTGCAAATTGTGATGAAATTAAGCAGACAGTTGTAACCACACTTTAAAAAAATAAACAACCAACCATGTCTCAGATTCATTTCAAAGTATGAGACTGTTAGTTTAGCATGTAGTATAATGCATATAGAGTACCTGAACTCCTTTCCAACTACACAGGAGAAGCTCCTTAGCAGACAGCTGTGTAGCATTCAAAATGTGGGCAAAAGTGTAAACCTTACGGCAAGTCTTGTTAAATCCATTTGTCTTCCATTTCCTCTGAACTCAATGGGATTTAGTCGTGTTTGTGTGTGTGTGTGTGTGTGTGTGTGTGTGTGTGTGTGTGTGTGATTGCACCATTCATCTTCTTCTAACTTTGGTTGTTAAGCAATCATTGACTCTGTTTAAAAAAGGCTGGCATGTTTTATTTACTTATTTACAGAACAATCCACAAGGGGGAGTAAGGAGAACCCAAAGCAAATGAACTGCCAGATATAGAGCCCTGCTTGACACAGGACAGACAGGAGGGGGAAATGGCATCTTTCCCTCTTCCCTGCCCCTTTACAGTCTTTGGGGTTGCTTTTTTAAGCTATTTCTCTCCCACATTTTCCAGTGGGACAGAAAACAGAGGTACTTTATCCAGGACTGACGTATCCCATGCCACACAAATATCATTTTAGGGTTTATGTAGGGGGAATGGAAGGCTATGGATCCTTCACAAAGCCTTCCCCTGACCTACTGCCAGTAGGTCTACTGTTGTCTCTCCAACATCAATAAGGCAAGGGCTGCAGACAATTCTGCAGCAGCTGAGAGGGCGTATGAGGTCAGATCTCCCCCTCCAAGGTCAGACCTCTCTTTCTTTGCTCTTGGAGGAGATCCCAGGGAACACAGGATTGCAGACTGAACCAGTGAAGTATATTGTTTTGTCTGTCCCGAATCTTGTAACACTGAGCTTCATGTCCACGAGTTCAAATGTTATGAGGGAGGGGAACTTTCCTCTATCCACTTTTGCCACATCATGTATAATTTTATACACCTGTATCATGTCCCCTCTTACTTGCCTTTCCTCTAACCAAAAGACAGCTTTCTGTTTTCTCGGTGGTGGCAATTGTAGCCTGCCACAGCTGTGAGAGAATGACTACGAGTAGCACTGACAGCCTTGGCGGGACGCAAGGTCTTCTCTGACATCCCAGCAAAATTAAATGTCAACTTTGCCAATCTTCGGCATGGGTTTGGAGGTGGACCTGAGGGGTCTCCGCTCAGGTCCATCTCCATAGCGTAAATTCCAGTTGCACTGGGAAACATTTGTTCCGATTGAACACTAAAGAGCGGGTTTTCGTGGGGAAAGCTCAGGTAAAAGAAACCACATGGAGCTTTTAAACACAGACCCGTGCCTGGAAAGAGTGGGGCAAAAGCTAAGTATTTATAAGCCCAGGAATATATTTATGTTTGACTGAATTGTGCCCATTTTTTAAACCAGCAAGTGAATGAATAATTAAAACAGATCTCTTGGGCCTTAAATGGTGTACATCAGGTATATGGCATTTTATGTGAATACTGAACATTCTGCCAATGGTACATTTAGAAAAGTAGAAATGGACTGAAGAACCGTCCATAGGTTTCTACAGCTATACATCTCCCTAGCCAGCCGTTTCTTTGGATATATCTATATGAATGGATTCTGCTAACCTGAGCATCGCCAAATGTATGCCGCCCTGGTTCTTTTACATTCTGCGTGGTTTTGTCATAACTTTTTGAATCTACGTTAATGGCACTCGGTGCTCCGGGGGCAAGAAATTCTTGCCAGATTTCCTGCACTCTAGCAGGGACTTCCCTCATCGGTCTCTTCTTCAAATCTTCTACAGCTAACCAGAACCTGTACAAGAAAATGTGGATGCATTAGTTGTGAAGCTACATTTCAAATCCTGCTAACTAAATCTTGTAAACGTGGATGCAAAGCTTCTATTCCCCTGCCCTTTAAATAAAAAATAAAAAAATACTAATTTAGTGTCTTAAATGCCATTTGAACATGGGGGGGAAATACCATATGAACAAGGATGACTAATTGGGTGATTTGACTGCAATTTGTGGCAAAATAATCCGGCCAGCTTCTCAGGAAGGTTGAATTATTCCTGACAGAAAGATTAGTTTATCTAAGTTCTGTGCTTGTAATGGAACAAATCAAGAAAGGGAACATTAATGGATGCAAAATACCTTCTTACCTTAGATTCTCTGAGCTGAATTCGGACTCCAGGAATTTGAGGAACTGCTCTCTCCCCACAGGGTCTTTCAGGGCTTCATCCATGCCAAATCCCCATCGCTTTACTCTTTGCTGGTTTGGCTCTTTACTGAAAAGGAGGAGAGGTTTTTCAGAGGCAAAAGGCTTCAGTTATTTTTTTAACGGTTTCGTCAGTTTTCTGTCATCCAAGGTAGCATTCTACAGCAAATTGTGAGAGATCAGTCTAGGGACTGCTACCAACATTTCTCCCCCTTCATTTCCCCTTCATTTCCATCGAGAAAAGCAGGGATACGCCCTCAGAAATGAGTGTTTGTTGCTGGGTTTATTTTGGGGAAAGGTGATGCATGCCATGTGAAGTAGCCCTAAAGGGTAATTAGGCTTGAAGCTAATTTAATGATGTGTAAAAAGCAGTAAAGACACCCCAAGACTGCAACTGTAGAGGAGGCTGGTGACTAATGATCTTTTTTCTGAAGATAAAAATAGTGACGGTTCATGAAGAGAGGCAGTTCATGAAGTGGAATCAGCTCGGCTTCTTGACCTAGCATAGTGCTCAAGTGTGCTGCTTTCAGTTCCAATGTTTCTGTGCTTCGTTACCAGTACATTTGTATGGATGGAGATTGTTCCATGGAAGCTGCAATATTTTTAGGATTCGCTCATGACTCCTCCCCCAGGCCATCTTTTCCCATTCCTTGCTTCAAAGACTTACTTTTTGTGTTATGTGACTGCCCTGTGTTTAGCTTTCATTGTGAAAGTGATTGATATGGAAGGCAAGCACTGATATCCAAACCCTAACCCGTGATTTCTCCTTCATCAGGGGTGGGGGAAGCTGAATGTGGATTCAGCCTGAAAAATATTATTTCCCCATCTCTATTAGGAAACTGACTTTATTTATTTATTTATTTATTTATTTATTTATTTATTTATTTAAAGCAAGCCTAGCTTCAGAAGAACAATTTACCTGAAAATAAGGCCCAGGTCCAAATCACATACAACATACCTTACTTCTGCTTCCCAGAAAGTAGTATCATCCGACAACCAAGGATTAGACGGGTCGGGTGGTGCCAGAAATGGGTCGTATTCCACATACTGCTCAGTGAAAGACAATAAACTAGAAAAAAAAAAAAAACAACAACAGAATTGCTACTATTACTGCTAATACCTTGTTTTCATAGGGCAACTTGCTCTCAGTTATTTTGTTTTGTTTTTTAGAAAATTGTAATGCCGCCCAGCACTCTTATGTCAATACAACCTAGCACCTGCTAAAGAACTTGGTAGAATGGAAGGTAATACATACCTTTCTGCAACTTTTGACATTTTTAACCGGTGTCTATCTAGCTGTATTTGCCAATACTTTATCTACAAAATGCAAAAACAGAAAACCAAGGTAAGAGGATAATTGCTCAGTTGTCTTTGTCAGATGCGAGTAAGTCGAATTTCATTTGGACTCTAAGATGAATTGGGAATCTGCCTATGATCTGGGCACTGGTGTGTAGCGTTGACCCCCGTTCCCCATCAGGACTCTCCTTGCAACTGGGCATGCAAAGATGCTCCCATTCCAGCTTGAGTTTGCACACACATGGATTCACAGCTTCTATAAATTCCACAGATTCTTATGTAAGTGATAGGTAGCAGATTCCTATAAGCAATTGATAATGTTCTTTGCAAATAATAATGATTGTTATGTATTTTAGGGAAGCACCCTTTTAATACTAATGCAGGAAAATACATTGCCCTCTGGATCTGTTCACCTCAGCTCTGATTCATGTCAGAACTGAATCCCCATATCCTGGGATGGAAAGCAATATGTGGTCCACCTCTGGTGAATTTAAAGAGACCTCGTTTAAAATAAGGGTGCAGCAAACCTCTTGTTGCAATTCCTCTTCTGTGGGTGGTTTAGTTTCTGGCGCTGGTGTGTGTGTAGGGCTGTGACTTCGAATGTCGTTCTGTAATCCGTAAACAGACTATATGTAAACACAGAAAGGGAGAAAATGGTATGTTGGTGCTGCTTTGGTCGGCATAGATGTACTAATTGTGCACAAATGTATACGAAACATTTAGTACGTTCATTTTACAAGACCCGTTTCAATATTTCAAATTGCCACGCCACGCATGAACTTGTGACATGGTAGGATAATGAGCTTATGCAGATGGCCAACCCACTCACTGCTGAGTTCTCTCACGATGTTATAACTTGATCTTCTGTATTATTCTGCCGAGTGCTAAGGAGGACTTGATCACATACAATAGGAAGCTGCCTTATAACAAGTTAGACCATTGGTCTCTCCAGCTCATAACTGTCTGCACTGTGACTCTCCAGAGTTTCAGAAAGTCTTTCCCAGTCCTTCCTGGAGATGTCAGGGACAGAACCAGGACATCTCCTTTCTTTTGTTTTGTAAATAACTTTTTAAATTAATTTTGCATGTACAAAGTATAGTATATTTTACACACACACACACACACACACACACACACACACACACACTATTTAAATGAAGAAAATAAAGAATAAGATAATTAAAACCAGATAAAGTAATGGATTCCAATGGAGAGCATATTTATGGAGCAGAAAATGTAGAATTTTAAACAGTAGGTTGAAGACAATGTTACACGGCAGAGAAAAAGAGGAGGGAGAGAAGAGAGGAAGGTGTGACATAATGAATGAATCAACCAAATTCTTTTAAATGTTGGATGTGCATTTAAATTGTGTAAATCATCATTAACATATTTAATAACCTATACTGAATCGCAAAAATTGTTTGTTTTGCTTTTTCCTCTGGCCACTCTCAATTCATAATTAAGTATTTTTCCTAATAAGGCAATCTCTCGCACTTTCTTATACCAGGATATAAGGTTTTTACCAGTGGAGTCCACTACTGCAGAATAAATATTACCCTATCCTTGGTCAGCAGGACAGAGAGTTGTCACAGGTCAAATAACGTGCTCAAAACCACACCACTACAGCTGCTCTTAATGAGAGCAGGACAGTATATGTTTACCACTTTGAACATCTGGGGCAATTCTTTGCTCCATGTTACAGTTAAAGGGGTTCAGTTGGCTAAACTATTATCTACACCTAGCAGATATTTATTACATCTCATGGGAATGGGCAAAACCATACTTTTCATGCCATAACAGAAATCCAGAGGAAAGAATCATGCCATAAGAATCCTTGCTATTTTGTTAAAATAAGAGTTCAGAGTTACTTTCATTTTAGAAATAGCTTCTTGGCACTATATATGCCTAGAAATATTAAAACGAGTTTTTTCATTATAAGGAAAGGAAGAAATGGTAAATGGTAACCAAAGACTAGGACATACCTTTCTTGTTTTGTGAGGATTTTTCATTCTAGAAGACTTTTTAATATCCACTTCAGTAGTATTTACACATCCAGGCTAAAAAACAAACAAAATCAATATGTAAATGTGATGGCTTCATATATAGCTAATTAATTTGGCTTTGAGTTAAGGAAGGTTGGCTTCATTCATCAGCTCACTGCCCCAGTCCAAATTAACCACTGCTGTCACTTGGGCTGACTAGATTCTAGAAATCTGGTATATCATTTAAAAAAAAATCACCTGTAGAACAATAAGTTAAGATTTATTAGCTAAACACTATAATCAAATGGTGAAAACACACACACCAGCCAATTGTTCTTGGCTCAACCTCTAACCATGAAGTATCTCTTTAATAATAATAATAATCCTTCTTGTTGCAATTTCTGATCTTTCACGGGAAAAATCTCTCATACTAATTGAGATACATTGTAGGACAATTAAATACCCTGATTTTAAGCCAGTGCCTCCTTTACCATAATAGTTAAGTGTTAAGGGGCAATTAAAACCAAATGGTCTTCCTTCTGCATTTCTTCTTTAAGCACACCATGCTAGTTTTGTTAATAATGCACCTTGGTATATATCACTGCCTTCCCTGATCTTTCCCTGCCTGACTACCCAAGGTTCTTCAATCTACGTCAGGCTTCACCAACCTGGTGCCCTCCAGCTGTTTAGGCGTACAACTCCCTTCAAACCCAGCCAGTATGGCTGGGTTGGCTGGTGCAGATGGGAACTCTAGTCCAAAGACATCAGGCTGGCCAAAGGCTAATCCAGAGAGACAATGATTTAATGTGGAACCCTTGATATGTAAAGGATGTGTTTTACTGCTGAGCTATCAAAGTTGGGAATCCTCTCACCTTGGATGTAACATGCACTGCAGCCATATCTACAGATGATTCAAACAATATTCTCTCAAGATTGTGGGGTGGGAAGTCAGGACCATACAGATCATCCACACTTTTTTGCTCTGTCAGACTTTATGGTTAAATGACGTGAGAGAACATGGGCATTCATGCTTTTTCACCATCCTGATGGAGGGACTGCTTAGCTAGATTATGAAGTGTCCTCAAAGGAACTTTGGACACTCTCTGTCTTCTAAGAACTTCAGAAGACAGTCCCCCCCCCCCGGGCACTTCTTCTGGTAACATTGCCCTTTGGGGGGGTAAAACTTGCATGGGAAGTTAAATAGAGCGAACTTGATCAATGTGAGAAAGCTGACATGAAATGTATGATAAAGCAGTTTGTTCTGCTTTGAAGTCATCCCTTCTTTCCTAAAAGCATTTGAACTCCCAATACAGTATAACATAATCCAATAATTCTTCCACCATCAAAACAAAATGGTCAGTTAATGGTTGACCCATATCTATTTGACTTTGTCAATCTCCTTCAACAAATTGTGTTTGTTTGTTTGTTGTTATACCACCCTATACCCACAGGTCTCAGGGCAGTTCACAAGATAAAATCGCAATATAAAATAATAAAATACCTAATAAAAACAAGAACAAGAACAACCCAATAATCTTGTTTCTTGAAGCAGTGTTATTTATTCATTTATTTATTTATTATTTAATGAGACTTATAGCCCACCTTTCCTTTGTCATTGAAACCAAGGTGGCGTAAAACTGACATTTACCCAGGATATGCAGAAATGAAGATACCTGACATTCTGTGATTCACTCTGTTTGCCATCACAGAAAGCAGCCATGTTAAAAGAGTGTAGTGTTCTAGAAAATAAGGGTCAATGCATGGTTTTAGCTATTTAACTGCATTGTAATTTACTTTTATGGGGACAAACTTTACTGGGATTAGCACATCTTCCTGGACTGCTGCCATCTCACTCGTTCTAATTGGGCTTGCCAGTCTTGCAATATGAATACAAATTGTGGGAAACAGATGCTGTGGATAAACTAAGTTGACTTGATGTTTCATTATTGCTAATAAAATTAAAAACCCATTAGAATTGAAAAATGTCATAAAATGGCCTGTAAAATCTCTAAACCAATACTGACTTCTATTTCATGTTCACCCAGTCAAAGGCATACCTCAAACAAGGCATTTCTTCTAGAGCCTTCCTTTTATTTTTTATATCAAATTTCTATTCACTAGCATGAATGTACCCTTTATATATGTTCTAGATACAAGCTAAATTTGTCCTGCTGTTCTTAAAATGGCTTCGAGACATTTTTTGGAGATAATGTGGTAAAAGGTGCGCTGTGCATGCTAAATCAGATGATTCCTGAAGATCATGTGCTTGTTCATAGGGACATTATACAGAAGTGTGGTTTAGCTGGACCAGCAATAACAGCTTTTAAACCCTTCTGATCCTGCCTTTTATGGATTTTCTTTACTGCATGACGTGTGTAAAACAAAAAGCAGACCCTGGCTGGGGCCTGGTTGCTGTCTGTGAGGAAAGGGAGCATCTCAGGAGCACAGCTTCCACTTACACAAGGTTTTAAACTTGCCAAAATGGGCACAGGCAAACTGTCTGACCCTTAAACCATGAATTTCCACACCTTATTGTTGATGCGCATCTTATTCCGGATGCAAATTTTCATGAAATGATTCCAGTTCTTGCCATGTCCAGCATCATTAAAGATCAAGGGAGGCCATTATACCTTTCCTCCATGCCACACAGATTTGATTTCCCTGCATGCACTTAAAAGCATGGGGCTCATTATAGTTCACTAAGATAGCACCTTCAAGCACTCCTAGTGCATGCATCACAGTTGTTTAATTTATCCTGTGAGGCAGGTTAGAGATAACAAATTCCCACCAGTGTCACTTCTGCAGGGTATTTCTTTGCTCTAATTTCCCACCCTTTGGGCTCTTTGCCAAGCTCAGAAAATACTGCTCTGTTCTGATGCTCCCATAAACTACACTCACCACCTCTGGCGGCTTCCTGCTTCAAGTACTTCTCTTAATATACCCAAAACAAATTCTTCTCACCCAAATATTCAATGACATGGAGATTTTTTTATAAAACAAAAAGTTACAAAAAGTTAAATGTTTACAAGCACAGTCATTTAACCATATATCCATGAAGATATAAAGTCCCTCTGTAAATGGCCATTGTTCCTTGGTAAAAGGCAGTGTGGAAATAGTCTAAATTTGAGTTGGGAACAGGGGAGTGAAAAACATCCCTGACAATTTCCACAAATATTGTTTTCCTGACCTAAATGTGACATCACATATCCACAAAAGTGAAAATGTAATTTTTATACTGGAAACTGATAGATTCCTGGCTTCTTTAGATGCTACAATTTTTATTTTTATTTTGCTGGCCCCAACTGTGAGAAAATTTAAAGAGTAAAACAGGACATTGTAATTCATGACCTAAAGAACCAACTATGATCGCAGGGACATATTTTCCCCCAGTTCTTACCAACTGGAAAGTGAGACCTCACAGCTCCCCAACAGCATGCCATGTTTGTGCATAAGAAGAGAGTAGATCAAGCAGCTCGCTGAGCAAAAAGTATAATGTCTGAACTAGCCTTGCAAAGTCAGGAAAAAACAAAGAAAAAAAGAAAACAATATTCCTCCAAATCCTAGATAGATGCTGATGCTCCACCTTACAAGGATCCATTTGTTTACATACCACTGGCCGGTGTACATCCCAAAATGCTCTCTCTTGGCTATCGAGGATTTTCCTCTCTATCTTGTCCCTTTTCTTGTCCACTCTGTTGATGGTGAGGTAGATATGTAACACAAAGAATGTAAATTGAAATACCTCTTAAGATGGTGGGCGACAAATCCAGCAACAAAACGTCAGTGGAACTCACTTTGCTTGTGCTTCTGCTTGCATAAAAATAAACTCCCATTTCCGTGCAAATGCTCGCTGTAACCTGGCCAAGCTCTCCTGAAAACATACCACATATTAGCAAGTTCCTTGGGTAGCCCTTTAAAGACTTTCTATCGGCTTTTCAGGTGGACTGTTCCACAGGGCAGCCGGCTCTAGCTGAGACATTGTCACTCTGTGAGTTCCTGCTGTGTTGTGCGCAAGCTGCTGGATATACTGGCGGTGGTGGGTGGCTGCAATTCTTTTTAGATGCCTCTTGTAATGATTGTTGGAGAAAGATCCTGGGGAGAGATCCTTGGGGAGCATGAAATGTTCCTAAGATAAATTTATCTGAGCAGTTTTCTTCCTTGTTTAATTACACATCCGAAACATCCTAATTCCCCTCTGATTTTACAGTAGGCATCCCCAAACTCCGACCCTCCAGATGTTTTGGACTATAATTCCCATCATCCCTGACCACTGGTCCTCTTAGCGAGGGATCATGGGAGTTGTAGGCCAAAACATCTGGAGGGCCGCAGTTTGGGGATGCCTGTTTTACAGGATTTCTTGTTAATGGGGCAAGATGCAATATCCAGAGACTCTTGTGTCCTCCATTCCCCTGGCATTGCTTTGCAGCCCAGACCTTTCACTTCCACAGAACTGGATGGGAAAGCTCTCAATGTACACTGCAACCTCCATGCTGACAAATGGAGAGCTGGGTCACAAGACAAGTTTCTAGGTGGCTTTCCCCCATATCTAAAAATTGTAACATAAATAAATGTTGAAATTCATATGATGATCTATTTCCAAGAAAGACTCTGCACTTCTGTCCTTTTACAGAAGTAAATTGTAGATAAATGAGCCTTACATGTTTAGATCCAGGCACAACTGCTGGGGGAACTTGTAAAATTAAAAGTGTAGTGCAGAAGGTGAACCTGAGATGTTCAGGATACAGCACTGTAGCTACAAGCAGGCTCTTCTCCTGGAGCTGAAAGTAGAATTGGGTCTGTACATGTTAGCAGCAATCCTACACACACTTACTGGGAAGTAAGCACTACTTAACATGATGGGGCTTACTTCTGAGTAAAACATGCATAGGATTGTGCTGCAAGCCTCCTGGGAGCTTTCATATTGGGGCTAACTAAAAGGAACCTGTCTATGAAATGGTGTTGAAAATCTAGCCCAGGCATCCCCAAACTGCGGCCCTCCAGATGTTTTGGCCTACAACTCCCATGATCCCTAGCTAACAGGACCAGTGGTCAGGGATGGTGGGAATTGTAGTCCAAAACATCTGGAGGGCCGAAGTTTGGGGATGCCTGATCTAGCTGGAAGTGTAGTTGCTCTCACAGTGGAACCTTGGTTTTCAAATGTCTTGGCTGCCGAATGTTTCAGAAGCCAAACAACAAAAACCCAGAAGTGAATGTTTCCATTTTTTAAACGTTTTTTGGAACTCGAACAGCTTCTGAGGCTCATTTCTCTCCCCCCCCCCAAAATTGAAATTGCCGACAGCCCTTTGATTTTCGGTTTTCAAACGTTTTGTAAGTCAAACGTTCTTCCGGAACGGATTACGTTCGAAAACCGAGGTTCCGCTGTACTAAGAAAGGGTCCTTTTAGTATTTAGCTGTGCTGAATAGTAAAAAAAATACTGTCTGTAGTGAGGATACTTTAAAAAATTATATTTATATGATGAATATAATTTTATAAAAATATGAATAGTGAATATTTACAATGAAAAAACACAATTATGTACTGTTTGAAGTAAGGTGCATTTTTCACCCCCAGCTCACATACAGGTTGGCATTAAGCCAACGTGTACATCGGCTTTCCAACCTCTGTACTTACAAACCAATTCACCCTCCACCTTAAATGATACTTTAAATGAACCTAATTCTGTCTTGTGATGCAGCTTTTTGATTCAGGATCAACACAGACCAGCTTGGGGATCTACTGCATGTACAACTGAAAGCCTTGTTTATTGCTGAACTTGCAGCCTCTAAGAGACCTAGACTATAACAACTCTGTGGAAGCTCAAATTAAATCATCTGTGTTTTTGCCACACTCCTATCTCTAATGTAATGCTGCAGATTTTGCAGTTCTCTGCAGGATTTTCGAAACACTAAAGTATCACTGAAGTACCTGTATGTGGGTTACAGTTCCTGAACCTGTATTTTTTAGGAGCGGGTAAAAAAATTAAGAACAATAACAGTGCTGTATTGTCTTGCTCCCTGCACACACTACCAAGTTTCAGAGTCTCATTTATCTGACAGTTCTAGGAAAGGCCTCAGGTACTTACTGCTTCATAGTCTGCTAGCTCAAGCCGTGCTTTGTTTTGCATTGTTCGCTTGCAGAGGTAAACCGCTGGAACACAAAAAATAATCAATCATTTCTTGCTATCTAAAACCCCAGACATCAAGATCTAAAGGCTTAATATGCTTTCCATTCAACCAGAGGTTCCCGAGCATTGTGTCTCCATCCTATGTTTCAGTTTCAAAGGTTAGGGTTTATCCAAACAGGGCTATTTTTCACTAAGGACTCAACTATACAGCTACAAATAAAATGTTTTAAGTGTGTTTGAAGTGCAATATACAATGTGACACTAGATGACGATGGTGAGCCTTATGGAAAAGTCAATGTAATTTTTTAAAACGCTTTTTAAAAGTATTTTCAGAATGGTTTTTATATGTATGTAGATATAGTGGGTGTCAAAAGCAATGATTCAGTGATTTCTACGGCTGTGCATGATTATGATGAAAGTAAGTGATTGAGAAGTTTTTAGAATTTTTATTATTTTTATTTACTTTGCTTTCTGCCATTTAATCAAGAGAAAATGCCCCTCTCCTAAACAATGAAAACTATGGACCGTGGCCTGGATTGACACTGTAGAGTTATTAATTATGTTGGAGCACCATATCTGTAAGGGAGAGAGAAAAGCTAACACATTTCCCACACCTTAGCCACCTTCATTGTAAGTGCAAGAAATAATGAATTCCTTGTGATAGCATAATAAATGCAGGTGTTAAATAAAGTCTTTGCAGGTGTTAGTCTTCAGCCCGCATCCCTTCAGAGCACATCCTTTTGGTGTCACAAATTTCTCCAAATGGCCTCTAAATGAATAAAAGAGTCCATCCGTTTCACAGTTCTCTGTTTGGGATATACACCAGTGAATGTAAAAGTGCCAACTGACCTTTAGACAGGGTCAAAGCATTCAAAATATATTGATCCATGTGTTATCCAGACCATAGCCCCTTTCAGAAGTTAAATGGGCATGTGAAGCAGGGAGTGAGATCGTGGATGTCTAACCTCTAAGCAGCTGCATATGTAGGGCCTCTTTTCAGATCTTACTATGAACATGACAGGGACGCGGGTGGTGCTGTGGGTTAAACCACTGAGCCTAGGGCTTGCCGATCAGAAGGTCGGCAGTTCGAATCCCCACATGACGGGGTGAGCTCCTGTTGCTCGGTCCCAGCTCCTGCCAATCTAGCAGTTCGAAAGCACGTCAAAGTAGTTAAATAGGTACCGCTACAGCAGGAAGGTAAACGGCATTTCCGTGTGCTGCTCTGGTTCGCCAGAAGTGGCTTTGTCATGCTGGCCACATGACCTGGAAGCTGTACGCCAGCTCCCTCAGCCAATAATGTGATATGAGTGCCGCAACCCCAGAGTCGGTCACGACTGGAACTAATGGTCAGGGGTCCCTTTACCTTTATGAACATGACACAAATATTTCCCTGCTGTATGCCGCCTTGAGTGGGGTTTTAACTGTGGAGAGATTTCACAAGAGGAGCAAAAAGACTTCTTCTTGGCAGTCGGAGCAGTCCAGCCAAGGAAGGTGCCATTTGGCACAGAGGGTGGGTGGGCACCTGCCAAAAGGCACTTGTGGGTAGAAGCAACAAGGTATCCTTTTGAGGACGTTCTGTGCAGGCCTCCTGCTGATCTCCCCCAAATGGGCACCAAGATGTCCCCCTGTGCCCTTTGAAGCTGCCCTTGAGTCTGTTAGGAGCATCTCATGCCTTTGCAAGATGAACAGAATCTGGGACAGAAAAAAGGGGGGTTGTCCCAAATCGCCCTCCCTGCCTCTTTTCTGCACATGAATTTGCCTTTCTGTTGCTCTGCGTTCAGCTTCCTGGGCTTTGGAAAGGAAGCACGAGGCTCTTACAGAATCCTGCAGCCCTCCTGCCTCCTTCCGTAAACTGGGAAGCACTTGCCCGGTTTGGGGAAGGAGGCAGGAGGGCTCTCAGAACGTGCCACAGTACCACACTTCCCTCCTGAAGCTGGTGTAGGGGGTTGTTCTATATTTGGTTACAGGCCATATAGTTAAGAGAGTTGATGGCACTGAGATGAACAGTTTTGCCAGTGTGGTGTACTGGTTAAGAGCAGTAGCCTTGTAATCTGGGTTCACGTCTCTGCTCCTCCACATGCAGCTGCTGGGTGACCTTGGGCTCGTCACACTTCTTTGAAGTCTCTCAGCCCCACTCACCTCACAGAGGGTTTGTTGTGGGGGAGGAAGGGAAAGGAGAATGTTAGCCGCTTTGAGACTCCTTCGGGTAGTGATAGAGCGGGATATCAAATCCAAACTCTTCTTCCTAGGCTTTGGGAAGGAGGCACGGGGTTCTGATTTGGGGCGAGGTGCCGGTACTGTGTACCAGCATGTACCACCAGAAAAAGCACTGGTTTAAGTACCAGGGAAAAGAATAATATCAGAGTGGTAATATTTGCCTTCTCGTTTCCTTTCAGCACACGCTACCTGCAGTGATGAAGGCCATATTCCAGTTGTTGGGAATCACAAGTGGGGAAAGCCGCCCCGGGTGGCTGGGGCAACCCAGTCAGATGGGCGGCATACAATTATTATCATTATTATTATTATTATTATTAGGCATTCGTATTCCTGCTCTGTTTGTCGGTTTCCTGTAGGGATTTGTGAGAAAAGGCCACTGGACTGGATGAGTCTTTGGCCTGACCATTCAGAACTCTTCTCATGTTCTCATGCCACTGTGGTCCTCTGATACAGCCCCGTTGTGTTTATAGGTTTTCAAAATCAAAATGTTATCCAGATCGCAAGCAGAATCCGCTTCCTTTGATTTTGGTGGAAGCAGAATGGCATGTCCCTTATTCTCAAAACCTCATTCAAAACCCTCAAGGGGGATTCCGTGCTCACTGGAATAAAAATAAATGGATTCTCCTTAAGTGCCAGATGATGTTTTAATTTTGAAAAGCAGCCAGCACATATGGGCTGCATCAAAGGACTGCGCCCACAGAACGTCTGTGTGTGTTCAGTGGAAAGAGAGAGCCAATGCAAATGTCATCGTTTTCTTTGTGATGATAATTTATTTGGGGATTTAAATAAGTAATGCATGGCCCCAAGGTGTGGTGTGCAGGTACATATTTCTTTCTACCCTGAGGAATGGATGGATGCCGGAGTGATAGCAATAGCTGGACATAAACAAGTGGAGGCACATTTGGCTGATCCGGATCTTGCCCCTTTTTGCACAAGTCAACTGGGTTAGCTCATTTAACAGCATCCAGTGGACAAGCAGGATTCCCCTATTTCCTTCCATGCATGGTAGATTGCTTTGAAGGTGCCCACACATGCAGCAGCTGCTCTGTGTACTCTAGATTCCTCCTGCATGGCTAATGTACATGCTACATTGGAGCACCCCATCAAAATGATCACACAGGGTTATGTTGCAGTGGATTGTAAATTTCTCTGTTAAGGGGAATCCCTCCACATGACCATATGCAAGGGAGATTCTTGGCCCTTCCTTTCCTAGCAGCAGATTATAAATTTGCTGCAATATAACAGTCCCTTTTCAAGTTTTTACTTGGAAATGTTTAAGGTTCCCCACTCCTCCTCTGTCAGCAGCTTAATTGTACCTTCAAACTCACTGGGAATCCCATATGTTTTTGTTTTTGGTCAGGAGAGACCAGATAATTATGAGGTTTCAAACAAGAAACAAGCAAGTGGACTAATTATACATTACATACTATTTTTTAGTAGGTAACCCACAGATATATATATAAGAAGCTGAGTCAGTTGTTGCAACAGTGCTAAACTGCACTTAAACAACACCAACTTTTGAAGTTTTAAGTAGCTGTTAAGTTTTAAAGTTTGTACTTTTTACACTTTGCGCTGTTTGTATTTTTGTTTTGCTTTTGCCAAGAAAAGCAGCCTAAAATATTTTAAATAATAATATTGTTATTTTTAAAAAGTAAATGGGGAAATAACTCCTAACTTTTTGTCTATCTGACAAGCGTTTAAAATGTCATTTATTTCATTTAATATATTTATATTTCTCGTTATTAAAACAAAACACCAAGGCAGCTTCAAATGTACATTGTGTTCTCAGACTATATCTCCTCCTGGTTACAGCTACCGTATTTGTGTTTATGCCTAAACCAGCAGCCAAACACTATACCTCTCACTTTGAAAACCAAATCCTCATGCAAATGTGTGCACAGTGTTGATATTCAATACCACTGTTTCACCTTCTCAATGTTCTAACATGGTTACTGACCAGAAAATCACTAGCCAGAAGAAAACCAAAACCAAACTCTAGCTGCTTGGAGGCGGAGAGCGGGGTGGGGGGGCTTAACACAAGCCTGATGCATCTTGGGATAATGCTTCTTTGGGGGAATGTTTAAAATAGCACTTCTCACCAAGTATATAAACCACGATAGCAAAAGTGTTACTACAGCAGTTTGAATACTTGGTGAGAATTGTTCCTTGCATTTTAAGTAGGATTATTCTGAAATTATTCTGAAATATTCCAGAGGATTATTCTGAAACATGTGCTTTGGGGATGAATTCTGGAAAGGCAAGGAAATTCTATCCTAGTGTTATGAATTCCTCTCTAAAGACACAAGCTATTCTTTCCCACACACCACAAATAGCCAGATTGCATCATTCTATAAGACATTCAAACTTAAAACTATGCAAGAATTTAGAAGATTTGTTATGACCTAAGTCTCTGTGAACTACAATCCACTTCAGCTACCGGTATTAAATAAAGGGACTGTGGTAGTTCATGAAAGCTCATACATGAATTGGCCTTTAAGGTCATGAGACTCTCTATTACTCCTCTGGGAATTTAGCAGGTGAAGTTTTTCCTGACATAGAGATAAAGTGATGGGGGGGGGAGTCAACTGCTATTGTTAAAAGCACAGGAACAAGACCTATAATAAACTGGTACCCTCGCGGTGGCAAACAGGGGCAGATATAGAATGAGTGTAAACTGCGTAGTCTGAAAAGCTAACTTTCTTCAGGGACCAGGTGGTATGTTTTGAGTCTGCACATTGGTGCATTGCACACTCTCGTGAATGTTGTTAGGAGGGACCCCCCCCCCCCTCTTCACCTCACAGAGCTGCCATTCTCTTAAGTCCCCGGGAAGAGGTATTGATTGTGAAACCACTCTGGGAATTGCAACTCTGTGAGGTAAACGGAGGTCTCCTAACAACACTCAGCACTCTTAACAAACTACAGTTCCTCGGATTATTTCAGAAAAGCCATGATTGGTACGACACTGCTTTAAATAGTGCAGATGGTGCCTCGGTTGGACTGCATCTGCTGCTGAAGCTATGAGATAATCTGCCTTCTGAAAAGGTGATCTGGCACAAAACTACTAATACGACATTAGCTTTACGGCAGGGATAGGCAACATGTGGGCCTCTAGATATCGCTAAGCTACACCTTCCACCAGTCCTCACTGTTGACTATGCTCACACAGCTGATGAGACTTTGAGTTCAACAACTTATTGAGGGCCATAAGTTTTCTATTCCTGCTTTGGAATGAAAAACTATTTGTTTAGCTGAGCTTCAGTCCCAGGGCTTTGCATTTCACAACTGAGCTGTGCGAACCTGAGATAGGCACAGAATAATTTCAATAACCCCTTAAATTTAAGCTCCCAGGTCATAGGCAAGCACGAACTTCTAACGTCCAAAAATAATGTTGACAACCTGGTGAACATATCATTTTTAAATGCGCCAAAGCCAAACTTCTTTATTTAAAAAGTTGATTCCATCTATCTTTCAACTTTCCACTCAGTCACTATGCACACACTTTGTCAATTCTGCAGTATTAATTTTAAGACTATAACCAAAACCACTTGCTCCTTTCATGCCATGTATATAGTCCAGAAAATTTTAAGCGAAGCAGGAAAGAACGATGGGGCAACAATCCAACACAATAATAGACTGGGCGCAGTACAACGCAATAAATGTCCATAGCCAGGGTTGTTGTTTTCTTGACAGTGCCTATTTACATTTATATATTTATTTTGAGGAATGAAGGTGCTTCATTTTGAAATGTGTTGAATGTGTTTCAAATTTAATGTTAAGTTTAATTTTAAGCTCTGCATGCATAATACATAGCATAAATATCAAAAAGGAAAGTAACCTTATGTCAAAGAGAAATGTTAATGGACCACTTCACAGTGAACTTCTCAAACTCTTGCTGTCTTTCACAAGAATACTACAAGAGGTCACCTAATGATCCCCTAGGCTTTGTTTATGGGGCAGAGATTGAAATAAAAGTACGTCTAAGTAACATTTTACACCAGGCATAGGCAAACTCCGGCCCTCCAGATGTTTGGGACTACTTTTCCCATCATCCCTAGCTAACAGGACCAGTAGTCAGGGATGATGGGAATCGTAGTCCCAAACATCTGGAGGGCCGGAGTTTGCCTATGCCTGTTTTACACCTAATATATGCTAGAAAGATATTAGCAAATGTGCCCATGGGATGATGGTCATGCACAGATTCACATCTCTGTGACCTAGTATGAATTTTAGTTCTCCGCTCTGGGCATTCTTAAGTTGACCGCTAGCTGTTGTTTCAACCAAACACAAATGTCAAATTCACTACCAGTGAAGCTTTGGGCTTTGGAGGACCCTTGGCCAAGATGCTTTGAGTGGGTCCACCTCCTCCTTCCTGTTACCACCACTGTCAGTTCACTAATCAATCTCGGTCCGGGACAAAACTGTACAACAATCTAAAGGGAGAGCAGAAGGCAAATGGAAAATGCAGCTTCATCTCCTCCTCTCTCTTGTTGCTGCTCGTGTGCTCAGGATAGCTGAACAGTGACCAGGCGGTAACAGCAAGACAGAGGAGGAGCAAAAGCAGCAGGCTGGTCTAGGGGTTAGCAGTGGGACCCTTTCTGGGGAGTGGGCCTTGGGTGGTGCCGAACAATGCCTACATCTGGTGCCAACCCTGCCTTTCAATTAATTTCTGAGTCAGCACATTTACAAAGCGGCAAAAAAATACTGCTATTTTTGTATTCCCATGTTGTGTGCAGATTTGACCTCTGCCTTAGTAAACTTTGTAAACCAAAGCCAATCTTGAGCTCAGCATTAGCAGTTCTTGACCTGGGTTTGAAAAGTAAAGCCAGGAGTGGTTTAGTGAAAAAGACGGATTAAATGCAAAAGACAATTATGAGACTTTCATCCATACAATGCAAGACTCCGGAGTGAAAGAGAAGAGAGATCCACACTGACCATAATCTGTGTTTTCCGGCTCCCAACAATTGGATGGCCAAAAATAGGGTGTCTGCAAAATAAAACAAAAATGGAAAAATGTAGGAATTTATGTCTGACAAAACACAAACATGCATACTACATTTCCCTTGACTTCTAAAATTAACTGTCTGGGGAGCGGCTATCATTATCAATTAAACATATTTAAATGCCATACAGCAAATAAAAACTGATACTCCAAATAATGTTGTTATAACTTTGTGCATAGAATCAAGTGTTTCTTATAAGGTCGGGCAATTATCTATATTTTTTCTGAAAACACTCACCACTTCTTCTTTGCAGGAGAAACCAATGCAGGTCTGGTGCCAATTTACAGCAGCATAACATGACTTGCTGGAAGTAGCACAGACCATCTTCTCTATAGGCTGCTGCAGTTTTCCTGTATACAATGGATTGCTTCAGAGCATCTTTGCAGTGACTAGCTAGGAACTGGCCTATACCTCTGCCTTGGGCCACTCAGAATCTCTTGTACTTTTGTAACTTAGATAGAAGTTATAAACCTGCCTTCATTTTGCTATTTAACTGCAGCTTTAAGACCTAGATTATGTAAGTAAATACTACTTTTACTTCTTCACAAAGCAATGTATGTGTGGTTAATATTTTTAGTGAGGGGGACAGAAGAGGGTCATACCAGGAAAATCCAGTCTGCCTTAAAGCATCCTGGATTATTGTTTCTAGAAGGTTAAATCAGTCTTGCCTTAGCTTTCAAGTTTAAAGCTGCAACGGATGGTACTCTGCTGATCTCACTCATATGAGCAAGGAAGGATAATAGCTAAATAATATATCCTCTCCTATTGCCTAAATCCATTCTTAATCAGATGGTGGGTGTTCGCATCCCTATCTGGAGATGTGAAGCACTGAACCAAGGACTGGCTACATGCAGAGCAAATACTTTATCACTGAGCTATTGCCCTTCTCCTAAGTATCCATAAATTATCCCTCCTCTTCCTTTGGCCACCTTCTTAAACTACTCCAATTATTTACAGGTAGGTAGCCGTGTTGGTCTGACGTAGTCGAAACAAAATAAAAAAATTCCTTCCAGCAGCACCTTAAAGACCAACTAAGTTTTTATTTTGGTATGAGCTTTTGTGTGCATGCCAAAATAAAAACTTAGTTGGTCTTTAAGGTGCTGCTGGAAGGAATTTTTTTACTCCAATTATTGCTTTTCTAACAAAGCTCTGCACATAACACAGCCAGCAATTGAATGTGGACCTGTCTGTGCACTATTCCTTTGGGATGTGTTTTCAGATGGCTACTAACTATATCAGGGCACCTTTCTCCCCACCCCCACCCCGCACAAACACATGTGTTTTATGTATGTGGCTGGGGGAGAGATGCCCTTTCAGCAGCTGCTGCTGATACTGGACCACATCATAAACAGGAGTCTGCTGTATTGACAATGAAGAAATCCCTTGCTATTACATGTAAAGTCAATGAAATAAAGCAGGAATACTTACTTGGAACCGGTAAAAGGTGCCATCATCTTTCAGTGTTAAAACATGGTCTGAGATAGGAAAGAAATAACCATGGGCTGCCATTAATGTTCCCAAATGAAGAGCTTCCACTGTGCCAGAGGGAAACAAAAACAATTAACATGGTTTTTTTAAAAAACAAAAACAAAACACTTCATGGTGAAGTGTTTGAACATTTATTCTTTGGAGAGAATTTTCACCAGCTGGTGACAATTTAGACTGGCAATATATATATAAATCAGAGAGAGGAAGAAAAGATGAAATTATGCACTCTTATTTCTTAACATGGGACCTCATTAAGGCAGCATACGTCCAATTATCAGAAAAGAAAAGGGCAAGGCCAGTGCTTTTTTTATTTAAAAAATGTTTAGGGGTACTCTCATTTTCCTTCTCATATTGAAATACTGCCCCTTAATGATGCCAAATGTAGATTCACAAAATGTTTGGGGTATGTGTACCCCTGCGTCGTCGTCCCCAGAAAAAGAGCAATGAGTAAGGCTACCACCTTATTTTGAGTTAAGAATAATAAAAGTTGGTAGAACTGAATATCCTTAAGCTGCTAATGCAATGCCTGCTCACAGCCACTACCAAAATATAGATGATAGATAGATGATAGATAGATAGATAGATAGATAGATAGATAGATAGATGATAGACAGATATTCAAACTAAGATGTTCCTCCATACACAAGCAAAGCAATCCAACATATGGCCCAGTGATCTTGAAATCTCAGCAGGTTTTGCATTTTGTGTAACTTCATATTATTTATATTATTCATATCCACCTCAGTTCCCTGTACCCATCTTTTATATCTTTTTTTATTTTAACTCTCTTAAAAGTATGGGTTCTACATAGCTCCTGGCAAAGACCTTTGCTACCCATGTCTGTGTTGTAAGGGATCCTTGATCAAGAGATTTCACAATTTATCAAGGCAAACAAATGATAACACTCTGAGCTCTTCTTCAGTCTACTTCTAAGCTGCACCCACCTCATCAAAACTCTCCTCACAGTGTCCAGCGCCCCACAGGAAGGACCCCCAAAGAGCCATATCCCCTCAGAACAAATACACAGGCATTGAGTGGTAGTCAACTAAGATTTACTCGGAGTAGACCTACTGATGTAGAGTAGACTATGCAAAAGCATTTGACTGTGCCGACCACAGCAAACTATGGCAAGCTCTTAAAGAAATGGGAGTGCCTGATTACCTCATCTGTCTCCTGAGAAATCTCTATGTGGGACAAGAAGCTACAGTTAGAACTGGATATGGACAACTGATTGGTTCAAAATTGGGAAAGGAGTACGACAAGGTTGTATATTGTCTCCCTGCTTATTTAACTTATATGCAGAATTCATCATGCGAAAGGCTGGACTGGATGAATCCCAAACCGGAATTAAGATTGCCGGAAGAAATATCCACAACCTCAGGTATGCTGATGACACAACCTTGATGGCAGAAAGTGAGGAGGAAATAAAGAACCTTTTAATGAGGGTGAAAGAGGAGAGCGCAAAATATGGTGTGAAGTTCAACATCAAAAAAACTAAGATCATGGCCACTGGTCCCATCACCTCCTGGCAAATAGAAGGGGAAGAAATGGAGGCAGTGAGAGATTTTACTTTCTTGGGTTCCATGATCACTGCAGATGGTGACAGCAGTCACGAAATTAAACGACCCCTGCTTCTTGGGAGAAAAGCAATGACAAACCTAGACAGCATCTTAAAAAGCAGAGACATCACCTTGCCAACTAAGGTCCATATAGTTAAAGTGAGAGCTGGACCATAAAGAAGGTTAATTGCTGAAGAATTGATGCTTTTGAATTATGGTGCTGGAGGAGACTCTTGAGAGTCCCATGGACTGCAAGAAGATCAAACCTATCCATTCTTAAGGAATTCAGCCGTGAGTGCTCACTGGAAGGACAGATCGTGAAGCTGAGGCTCCAATACTTTGGCCACCTCATGAGAAGAGAAGACTCCCTGGAAAAGACCCTGATGTTGGGAAAGATGGAGGGCACAAGGAGAAGGGAACGACAGAGGACGAGATGGTTGGACAGTGTTCTCAAACCTACCAACATGAGTTTGACCAAACTGCAGGAGGCAGTGGAAGGCAGGAGTGCCTGGCGTGCTATGGTCTATAGGGTCACAAAGAGTCAGACACGACTAAACGACTAAACAACAACAGACCTACTGAAATTAATTAACCTAACTCCATCATGTTTATTGATTTCAATGGGTCTAACTCTGAGTAAAACTTAGTTAACTATCACCTAAACTCTCTGCGGCTCATTCCACCCCCTTGTGAATCTTGTTATGGACACCCTATCATTGATCAGTCATTTATTTAAAGTATTTATTACTTGCTTTTCTATGCATGCATCCAAAGCAATGTACATAAACTACAAAGCAGTGCAAGCAACCAGTTACTATACTAATATACCACAGGCATCCTACTTGTTTTTGCAGAATAGCATACACACCACGCACTCGGGAAGGGGAACTAATATGAGGCTGGAAGGTCATTTAAAAATATTATTTCCTACTAACAAATTACAAAAGGAACACCTCGAACTGGAGATAGGACAGACACTTTTCATATTGAAATTCAGATAATAAATACTTGAATAGCAATCTACAATTGCCATTCCAGAATGATATTCTGAGCATAATGGAACATATTCTAAATAATGATTTTTAGAAATATAAATATAGCTTCCACTTCCAAAATATAAATATAGCATTTGCTTCATAGTAACTATAGCTGCTGAAAGCTACATGTCAGAAATTTCTTTGGTTTGCATTTCATGAATAGAAGCTTTCAATTTGCCAGGGACAAATTGGAGCAGATGTTTCATTAATGTGTACTTCCAACAACCCAAGCGAGTGAGATTATTGGGCATTTATTTACCTTTACTGCACAAGGATGGTAGTGGTTCCCATTACTGAGACATAACTCAGATTTTTTTTAGCATAGGACAATGAAACATTTCCCCCTTGGCTTCTCAAGCTCTACTTTTTCTGCATAAATTTGCTTCCTTAGCATTTAAGGAGGATTGAAATTCATAAGGAGGTTGTTGTACGAGTCGGGAAAGATGGGTTTGAGATATGGCCGTTGGCAAGAGAAGGTGTCGTTTACTTGCTGGTTGAAAAAGCATTTGTTGGCATCGATCCAGTTCTGTATACATCTTCTGCTCAGTCATGTTTAGGCTCAAAGTTTCTTTCACAGAGAAAAGGGGGGGATCCATCACATTACATGAGCTGCATGTATGGTGGGATCAAAGGAAACAGACAGAGACAGACACAGGAAGAAGAAAAAGGCTGGATTTTTTTTCTAAAAATGCATCTGTAGCTTCTGCCCTGCCTGTCTCTAGAAGCAGAAGTGGGATTATTGGTTCCAGCAGTGGTAGTAAGGAAGGAGCAGGAACTCTTCCTCCGCAGGCAAAAGCTTCAGGTCCATTACAGCTTTTTTCTTCTGCCTGCACCTGTCTCTATCTAATAATATTAATAATAGTAATAATATATTTATACCCCGTCCATCTGGCTGGGTTTCCCCAGCCACTCTGGGCAGCTTCCAACAAAATATTAAAATACAATGGTTCTCATGGCTCTATCTTAGCTCTGCAGGTCACCTTTTGTGAAGAGAGATCTGTGAGGACGAGGGACTGCTTTTGTGGCACACAAGCAAGGCAGAGGAGGAGCCATCCTGCTTTTGGTGCTGCCTGCTTCTGCCTGTTTCTGGTCTGCTTGGCCCACAAGTTTTTTTCTCTGCAGGAAAAAATAATCCTGTTTTGGCTCCTTGACCACTCTTCTTGTGATTGTTCTGTAAGCTTTTACTTCTTCCTTGTCCGTATTTGTTTGTGTTGTTGTCCACCCTCCTACCTTCTTTCATTGAAATGAACAAATTAAAACCCTGGTTACACACTCTAATGAGTTGTCCTCCACACACCTATGTGTTTAACCACTTTACTGGAAGCTACTCCTCAGTGTTTCTCATCTATCAAATGGCACAAATATCCTCTGGTATGATTGCAACATGTAGATATATGTGGCTTTTATTAGTTTGACTGGCTGTGTATTCTGTGGCTGGCTTTGATGGGGTCCCCCCCCCCCAATCTGGAATATCTGCTTTGTGCATTTTTAGTTCCCACTTCTGTCTTGCAATGGACAACCATTATTCATGAGGCCACTAAAGTGGCTTGCCAGAATCCACCCCAGCATCAGCAAATCATGCATATTTCATCTGTGAGATTTTGCAGAAAATGTGCCTGTGGACAAACACACCAATAAAAGGCATGGCGGGGGGGGGGGGATTTAAGAAAATGGAAGGAGAAGAGTGGCAGGGTTGGAAAGTGTTTTGAAGGAAACAACCAGAATAATCCATTACTAAAAGCCATGGTCCTCTAGAAGAACACTCATAAATATGCCTGTAGAAGACAAATCAATACCAAACTTGTGTTTCTGTTTTCGCTATTCCCTCAAACCACCACACAGCTAATCTAGCTGAGTGGAATCACAGCTGGAAACACTGACATCATAGGAACTGCGTGTGGAGTTTTCATTGGCAGCTAGGATGGCTGGCTTAGGGGCATAGCTGCCAAGTTATCCCTTTTTTAAAGGGATTTTCCCTTATGCTGAATAGGCTTCCTCGCGAGAAAAGGGAAAACTTGGCAGCTATGCTTAGGGGATTTCTCACAAAACTTTAGTTCAGGGACACGGGTGGCACTGTGGTGTAAACCACAGAGCCTAGAGCTTGCCGATCAGTAGGTCAGTGGTTTGAGTCCCCACGACGGGGTGAGCTCCTGTTGTTTGGTCCCAGCTCCTGCCAACCTAGCAGTTTGAAAGCACGTCAGAGTGCAAGTAGATAAATAGGTACCGCCCCAGCGGAGGAGGTAAATGGCATTTCCTTGCGCTGCTCTGGTTTCGCCAGAAGCGGCTTAGTCATGTAGGCCACATGACCCGGGGGGAAAGTCTGGAAAACGTTGGCTCCCTCGGCCAGTAAAGCGAGATGAGCACCGCAACCCCAGAGTCGTTCACGACTGGACTTAACTGTCAGGGGTCCCTTTACCTTTTTTAGTTCAGGTTTACGGCAGACATACTCTTTATTGAGGGTTGTTCAGTTGATAGGGTGTATGTGGAATTTGGTTGTTATAAGGCAGAACTAGAACAGAGAACTGGGAGTTCCTGGAGTTCAGAGGGAAGTGTGCCTATGCACAGCAAGGTTACTGTTCTTGACCCTTACTTCTGCCTTATCAAACTAGTGTTCTCCATTATTATTGCTGAATCCTAGGGCTCACAGACAATGTGCCCTTTTTATCCATTTTGGGTTCAAGAGGGCATGGCAGCATGAAACTCACTGCTGCCCCTCCCAGCTTATCAGGCCTTATTTTTATTTTCTGAGGCTAGCCGAAAACGTAGCTATGTCATGACATGGTATCATTCCACGTGGGGATAAAGGGGTCTCTAATGGTTGTCACTAGCCAAAGGGAGATTGCAGGGGTATTTAGTGAATGTTCTCCGCTGCCCCCAAAAGGGAAAGCAACTTTGTCCACTTTCACAATGGACTCTTTTTCTTCCTTCAGTGGAAAGTTTTGGCCCACTAACCCTGTAGCTGAGGATGCTTCTTGCAAATTGATTATCACTTTTAAATAGTGCATAACTACAGTAAAATTGTTAATAACTCACTAGGGCAGTTATAGTATTCATAAAATATAGAACTGACAAAGAAAAGTGTTTTATTATATATATTCACACACACTGCTCAAAGGAACTAAAAATTTTTAAAAGGAATAAGCTAAATGTAAACATGTTGTTGTGCATTGGTTTCTGGTCTCTTGGTTTCTGAACTCTTTCTAGGCACTTTCTAGGTCTGTGGTACTTCTAGAAATCCTGGATAGGAAGGCAGAAGATAGAGGAAGTTAGGAAATACAGTGGTACCTCGGTTTATGTACACCATTGGTTCCGGAAGTCTGTTCATAAACTGAAGCGTTCCTAACATAGCTGCCAAGTTATCCCTTTTTTAAAGGGATTTTCCCTTATGCTGAATAGGCTTCCTCGCGAGAAAAGGGAAAACTTGGCAGCTATGGTTCCTAAACTGAAGCAAACTTTCCCATTGAAAGTAATGGAAAGTGGATTAATCTGTTCCAGACGGTCCACGGAGTACTTAAACTGAAGCGTTCATAAACTGAAGTGAACTTTCCCATTGAAAGTAATGGAAAGTGGATTAATCCGTTCCAGATGGGTCCGCGTCGTTCGTAAAACGAAAATTCGTAAACCGAGGTGTTCATAAACCGAGGTTCCACTGTATAGAAGGGGTGGAAATGGACATGGTTCCATTCTGAATATCATGGATATGAATTGAAAAGAAAGTCTGAGGGAAAGGAATGTGGGACACAGAAGGATGGAAAAAACAGAACGCTAGCCACTGCAAGACATGGGATTGTATCCCACAAAGTCATCCTGTGCAACAGAAATTCTTTTCCCAGGGCCCCCTCCAATTTGCTCTACGGGTTTTGCTCTAGCATTAACAGGGAAACTTTGTTGGCAACAACCCATGGTACAATGTTTCTATTGCTAATGTAGAGGTTTCCTCTTCTCCGCCTTGCTTTGAGGAAGGGGTTTCTCAAGGTGAGCTAGAAATCTTCCTAGTTAAAAGTTGACAGCTACTTTTAAAGTTATCTAATTTTTTTTTTAAAAAAACCTAGCCAGTCTTCAATTGTCCATGATATTTAGAACCAGAATATTGCTGTCTTAAAATAGTATATTTTTCAAAGACTCCCTAGGTTTGAATCTTTCAGTCATTGCTCTAGTTCTGTCACAAGCTGACATAAGAACATTTTTTAAAACTAGTATTAGCATATAATTAGAACCGAACGTTTAATGGGATGATATTTTTAAAATGATGAATACCACAATCCGTACAGTTGATGTCACAGCTGATTCTTCTGGTACCAGCAGATAAAAGGGTGATGGCATTCATCCACCAGTATCTCAGAAGTCTGTGCATACATGGTAAATAGGTAAAAACAGCTGCTGGAACCTTGGGAATTGGTTATCCCATCACTGCCTTAGGAAGCACATTTTTAGGCATTCAGTATGAACGTGTAATGTGGCTTTCATGCATAGGGATGGAAGGACCTGTCCATTTCAGTTCTCTCCGTTTCTCATTTTTCCTATCTTAAATTCATTTCTCCATGTTTCTGCAGCAATTTGCTATTTATTTATTTATTAAAAATGGGTGAAAATTCTTCAGTGAATTTCTTCTAATAGCCACGTTCTTGTCTGCCATTTTGGAACAGTCTTCCTTGGGAGGTGGTTGACTCTCCTTCCTTGGAGGTTTTGAAGCAGAGGTTGGATGGCCATCTGTCATGGATCCTTTAGTTGATATTCCTCCATTGCAGGGGTTGGACTAGATGACCCTTGGTGTGCCAACTCTACAATTATATGCCACTATGACCAATGTGTACTTCTATTTTGAAAGCAGCTTCTCTTAATATAATGCCTTTTTGTATGTTCTTTCCGCTAATATATTCATTTTTATACACATTTTCCCCTAATATATGCATTTTTTGTAATGTTTGGTTGGAGAACAACGATGCAAAATTTGGATCCTACTCACACAGTGCCTCCTTCTGGCTGACATGGATTGTACATGCGCTGGAGGTGGGTGTGGCCAACACATGCATCAATACCTGAGACCAATATCTGAGACCAATCCGCTCCCTTCCTTTTGTGTGTGTGTTTGGATTCCATTGACTGCTATGTACTGGTGGCTGGAAGCCAATATATAGGCTAGTATATTTGCAAGGAGAAAACCCGTGTTCAAAACACTTTGCACAGAGGTGTAGTGAAGAAAATATGAAATAACTTCATGTTCTCCACCATGAGCTCCTTTAAGACAAAAAAAAGATACACAAAGACAGCCTTCATTACAACAACCCTTTTTACAAAGATGCCATAATACTGGTAACTTGGAAGACAGAAAGCATTTAATTTATGTAGTGTTGTGCAGGTGAGGCCTAAATAGGGACAGAAAAAATTAGAGTGAGGAAATCGTCAATAATGACGTACGTCCTTTGGAACCCCATGGTAGGCCGGCACCAGAATCGGCTTTTCATTTTAAAATTTCTAACACACTTCACTCCAGGAAAAATCTCATAAAGTCTGACTAAAGTTTACTTCAAAGACTTGGAAGCAAACTCCAGCTTATACATTGTTGAAATTCAGCCATCCATGTTCTTTGATGGCTCTACAACAGTTTATGGTGGGAAGGGGAAAAGGCCGACAAATTTTATTGGAATTATTGGCACGATATGGAACCGCAATCTCTGTGCAAGCATTCAAGTTAATCCTAGTTATCAGAACAAACCTGAGCACTTTAGTTCTTGTATAAAATCTCGTGGGGGAACTAATGGCCATTAGCGCTTAGGAACTTGGCTTTGGTTCACACTAATAAAGCTACAACTCTGCAATACCTCAAAGTGTGTTAACAAGAAACTTGGTTCTGGATTATCTATGACAGGATAGCACAACATGCACCAAATGGAGTGGTTTTGGCACTTCTTCAATGGTGATATAGTTTAGCCATTCTCAATCTAGGAAAGTGGGTGCTCAATCAAACACATCCAGGTACTGTTGTGTGCAAGACACTGTGGACCAAGTTGGCTTGAATTTCCACGCTCCTTAAGAAATAATAATAAAGTTCTTCTATTGCAAATACTTCCTAAACAAAATGAGGAACACCATCATTTTAGGTTGAATAAAACAAATGCAAGCTGTATGAATAATAAGAGCTATTCATGGCTGCTAACACATTAACACGATACCACTGAATCTCAGCAGTGTGAACATGAGATCTCTCCATTCTCAGCAGAAAGCTGTGAAGCAGTATATAGCCCTGGCATTAGAAAGGTCCTTGCAGCTCAATTGCTAGCTGCCTCTGCAAAGGATCTGAGGAAACATTTTTGCACAGGCTAAAAAGGCAACAGAATAAATATGGCCAGATAATATTTGTAGTGCGTTTTAAAAACCTCCCTACCATAACTGTATTTATGTAGCACTTACTTTATACAGTGTTTTGCAATATTTATTGCATCCACTTTTCCCCAACAGTCATTTGCAACTGCTTACAGATGGAAAACTAAGACTAAAAGTCAGACAATTAATACAAGCCCAGCAAAACAGGTTTACTTTGCTGGTAGCATTTGAACCCAGTTTTCTGGCCCAAAGCCAGCTTCAATCACATTACACATTATCATCGGTAGCAGTGATAGTAGTAGTAATAGCAATAGCAATAGTAACAGTAGTAGTAGTAGTAGTAAAAGAAGCAGAAGCAGCAGTAGTAATAGTAGTGTTTTCACATTGCCCTACCTCTCATGGAAGCCAAAACAAAAATAAAACACAGGAACAGGACACATGTGCAAGATAGAAACTATGGGTGCTTCTAGGTGCTATTACTGGGTAGGTCCAGTGTTCCTCGATGTTATAAGGGAATTCTGAAAGCAGATGGTCCTTAAGAATCATTTGGAATCAATCCCGCTTAATGGGATCTTGAAGGGCTTGAGTGTTCATTTTGCGCCTTGGCTTCCTTCCTTGAAGCCTGCGTTGAGGTATAATCTTGATAGTCACCATGCAGCATATTAGTCGGTGATCTGTCCAGCAGTCGTCAGCGCTTGTCATAGCTCTGGTAAGGAGCACATCACAGCGATCTTTAGCACGGACAATAACATAGTCTAAGAGGTGCCAGTGGTTTGACTGAGGATGCCTCCAGGAAGTTTTAAATTTATTTTTCTGTTGAAAGAGTGTGTTGGTAATAAGAAGGTTGTGCACTGCACGTATCATCAAAAGTAAGAGTCCGTTCTGGTTGCTGTTGCCAACTCCTTCTTTCCCAATAGTCCCAGGCCACAGGTCGAAATCTCGCTGAACTCTTGCATTAAAATCACCCAGGATGGTAATTTTATCTTCCTTAGGCGTCTCTGATAGGACAGTATCCAGCTGAGAGTAAAAATGTTCTTTAATGTCTTCATCGGCAGCCAGTGTTTGTGCATAATAACTTATAATAGTAGCCTGTTGGTTTTTGGTGAGCTTTATTCGAAGGGTTGAGATTTGCTCATTAATGCCGGTACGGACTTCTGACAGGAGCTTCACAAGATCGTTTTTGATAGTGAAGCCTACCCCATGTATTCGATGTTCTTGTTCAGATAGACCTTTCCAGAAGAAACTGTAGCCTCCTTTTTCTTCCTTCAGTTGTCCCTCACCTGCTCTTTGAGTCTCTTGAAGTGCTGCAATATCAATGTTAAAACGTTGCAGCTCTCTTGCAATGATGGAAGTTCTGCGTTCAGGACGCTCGCTTTCTGTGTTATCTGACAAAGTCCGTATATTCCATGTAAGTTCAATTGTCTTTTATGACTGCTAGGTGGTGACCCCACTGGGTGCAGTAATCCAATCAGGGAAAAGGGGAGGCAGACCATGTTTGGGGCACCTTTTCTTGCCCCTCCCCCTTTTCGGGATGAGCAGAGTGGATTCTAAAAGGGCTGCTCAGTCATGGATACAGCTGCCGAGCTGCTCAACTGCCTCATTCCTTGAGTCAGAATGACTGAATCTGTATCCACCGCCCATGTGCCAGTTCATGACTAGGGGTTTCAAGATTTCACGATCCTGCCCGTTACCATTTACCGATCACCATGGGACTTTTGGGGTTTGGGTTTTTGGAAGATGCCTGTGCGTGAATTTGTTTTATGTGTGTAGATCAGTGCACGCTGACCAACGCACAGATCAGTGCGCACGCTCAGAGGATGACCTCCAAACCATTCTAAATATCTTTGCAGAAGCTTACGGAAAGCTTGGCCTATCACTCAACATCCAAAAAACCAAAGTGCTACACCAACAAGTACAAAATAACCCCTCTGCAGCGCCAAAAATCCAACTCAATGGTGTAGCGTTGGAAAATGTTGATCACTTCTCCTACCTAAGCAGTTATCTTTCCACAAGGCCCAACACTGATGCCAAAATCCAGCATCGCCTGATCTCTGTGAGTGCGGCTTACTCCCGATTGAAGTGCAGAGTGTTTGAGGACCAGGACATTCACAGGGAAAGCTATTGTACTACCAACCTTACTACAGTGGAACCTCGGTTTATGAACACCTCGGTTTACGAATTTTCAGTTTACGAATGCCACGGACCCATCTGGAATGGATTAATTCACTTTCCATTACTTTCAATGGGAAAGTTCGCTTCAGTTTATGAACGCTTCAGTTTATGAACAGACTTCCGGAACCAATTACACCCATGCTTCAGGTTAAGTACGCTTCAGGTTGAGTACTCCGCGGACCCGTCTGGAACGGATTAATCCACTTTCCATTACTTCCAATGGGAAAGTTCGCTTCAGTTTATGAACGCTTCAGTTTATGAACAGACTTCCGGAACCAATTGTGTTCATAAACCGAGGTACCACTGTATATGCTTTGAAACATGGACCACTTATAAACGCCATCTCCAAGTCCTCGAAAGATTCCATCAACGGTGTCTCCAAAAGTTTTTACATATCACGTGTGAAGACAGGTGAACTACGTAATATCAGTGTACTGGAAGAAGCAAGGATCACCAGTGTTGAAGGAATGATTCTTCAACATCAACTTTGTTGGACTAGTCAAGTTGTGAGGATGCCTGATGTTCATCTTCCAAAGCAACTACTCTATTCCGAACTTAAAAATGGAAAGCGTAATGCTGGTCGTCAACAAAAGAGGTTTAAAGACTGTCTCAAGGCAAATCTTAAAAAATGTAGTATAAACACTGACAACTGGGAAACACTGGCCTCCGAGTGCTCCAGTTGGAGAACAGCCTTTACCAAAGGTCTCATGGGCTTTCAAGACACTCGATCTCAGGATGCAAGGGAGAAACATGCTAAGAGGAAGACACGCTTGACAAATCCACACCGTGATCAACTCCCGCCCGGAAACCAATGTCCCCACTGTGGAAGGACGTGTGGGTCCAGAATTGGCCTCCACAGTCACTTATGGACTCATTGTTAAAACCGTATTTATGGAAGACAATCTTACTTGGCTGCGTAATTTCTCATTGCCACCCACTAGTGAATTCCCAGCTGAAGGCTTTTCTATACTCGGAACCAGCTCTGATGGTTGAGGAGAAGGAGGTCATTGCGGCAAAAGAGAGTAGTGGCGAATAGCATTCACACTTTGCATTCCCTTTGCTAAATTCCAAGTGGATTTCCCATTTACTTTAATCTGAGGGGAAATGGATGTCAAATTGCCACAGGGAGACGCAGGTAGGCAGTCCTAAGAATAGCAAGAGCTCACATGTAACAAATAACTGTGGCTTCCTATATTATATGTGCACTTCTGCAAATCACTCTCACGACAAAAATGAAATAAAGCGGGAAGGATTTATACCTGTGCTTACCAGAGATTATGTGGGATTATAGAAGCTAACAAAAGTTCTAAACCAAGCTGCACACATTTTCCCAACCATTTCAAAGGTGAAAATGGGGACACTCTGCTCTGCTGCATGAGCATTTAGGACTAAGCTGTGGTAGACAATCGTAGTCCTTTAGAAGGCTTAGTCCTTAGTACTGCAAAACCATTTGTTCCCTTTATATTTTAATTTCTCATGGTCTGAAACTTTGCCTCTCCACTTCCTCAGGGCCGTTAGCTGGCAGGGGGAATTGGAGACTTTTGTATGAACTTGGGGAAAACTCAATGTTTTTCAAGGGCACGGGCTTACCATGTTCTACAAGGCAGTACAGTGGTGCCTCGCTAGACGAAATTAATTTGTTCCACGGGTCAATTCGTGTAATGAATTTTTCGTCTAGCGAGTCCCAGTTTCCCATAGGAATGCATTGAAACTTAATCAATGTGTTCCTATAGGCTCTGGGGGACTGGCAGCGACATGCAACGGGGCTTCGGAGAAGGTCTCCGAAGCCCCGTCCGATGCCGGCTGTGTGCAAGGCGGCGGGGGGAGAAGCTCTCTTCTCCCAGCCACCGCCTTGCGTGCCTCCCGCGACACGGAGCGCAACTTCGGAGGTCTCCGAAGTTGCACTCTGTGCCGGGGGTGCAGGGCGAGAGGCGACGACGGAAGACCTTCTCCTGCCACCACCTCTCGCCTGCCTCCCCCGACACGGAACGCAACTTCGGAGGTCTCCAAAGTTGCGCTCCGTGCTGGGGGTGCGGGGTGAGAGGCGGCGGGGGGGGGAGAGACCTTCTCCCGCCGCTGCCTCTTGCCTGCCTCCCCCGACACAGAGCGCAACTTCAGAGGTCTCCGAAGTTGTGCTCTGTGCCGGTGGTGCGTGGCGGTGCGGTGGCTCCGGGGGACGGAGCCGAATCACAGCGGGCGCTGCTTGCCCCCGCCTGTCTTCCCCGAGCCAAAGGGAAGACAGGCAGGGGCAGCCACCGCACTGCCGCGTTTCGGCTCCGTTCCCCCTGGCAAAGGAAGATTAGCTGTCAGCTTCCTGCACTGACAGCTGATCTTCCTTTGCCGCTTTCTATGGCCACGCTTCGTAAGACGAAGCGGCAGTCATAGAAAATTTTGTCATCTTACAAATGCCTCGCGCAACACAAAACTCTTTCGTCTAGCAAGTTTTTCGTTGTGCGAGGCATTCGTAAAGCGAGGCACCACTGTAGAAGCTTTCCCAGTCTCTCTCTTTTACTCAAAAAATGTTTTGCCACCACATGGTGCTGGAACCACAATGAGCAGCAGACCAGCAGCTGTCCTCATTGGTATCAGAACGGCCCCATGGAAACAGGGCTAAGTCATAGGGTGGCATTTTTCCCAGTGGCACTGTTAGTAGAAATTATTTTTATATGCATAATTGCTTTATCTATGTTTCTCTGATGCTTTCTTTGTTAAATCACTTCAACATGTTTTATATGACATGATCAATAAATGGAACAAACAGATGCATTAGAAAGATGTCTACCCCCCAGTACTACTTGTCCCCTGAGAAGACCATTTTTATGCCCTTCATCTGCATCAAATGAGCCAAAGGTAGAATCATAGAATTGTAGTGTTGGCAGGACATTGCCGACCTATGCTCTAACTCTCTGAAACCATCTTCCATGATGTTGTGATTACAATGGACACAACAGGAAGCTTAGACAGCTTTCCAAAAGTACAAAGGGGGATAGCGTTCAATAAACAAAAACAATGTATTTACCTGGGTCTTCTATAGACAAATTCTTTGTTAACCACTGAACGATGTCGGAACCTAGAAAAAAATGTGAAAAATAATTAAAATGCAGCTGCCGTATTTTAAACATGTATGACATTCTAGAAAAGTTTGCTTCCCCAAGAGCGCCCATTTTTATTAAGCTGCTAAATCTGCAATAATATGCGCACTTTCCTTGGAGTAAGCTCCATGGAAAACAAAATGAAAAATGTAGAACTGAACATAGTCTGTTTCCCATTGTCAAAGAAATATTTATCACGGACACTGTGGTCACGATGAGGCCCTTGTACCACACTGACCTTATTGCACGCATGTTGACATGGGCTTTCACTTTAATTATTTGATGCCTGCTTACTTCATTTGGACTTTCACATTCTACTGTGTTTTTAATGTTCTTTGGGGAACCGCCCAGAGTGGCTAGGGAGGCCCGGCCAGATGGGCAGGGTATAAGTAATTAATTATATCATCATCATCATCATCATCATTCTGCACAGGTCCTACATTCTGGCAGTAGATTTGATAGCAGCTTGCATTGTGTTTCCCTATATTTTCAAGGTATTATGCTCAAGCACTGTATGTTCATACAGGGAATAAAATAGGCCCTGCATCAGATCTCTCTCATCTTATGGAATATGCAGAACTGGCAAAATTAACAGATAACTTACATGAAAAGGATAACAAAGACTTTAAAAGAGAATGGGAACCATTTACAACGTATATGATGAAACAACATAAAGAATTGGGCTCACTGGCAGGGTTTGAATAAACAAACACAATTGTATATAACAAAAAGTAAAATTATATGTATTGGGAAAATTTTGGGAAACAACATGCAGGGTGAGTAATATGGAAATAAATCAAAATGGGAATATGAGGGAAGTCCAGGGGAGGAGGGGGGGAATATGGAAAATTGTTAGTGAAATATTGTTAGAGGATGTATACATGGAAAAAACCTATAAAGAGGAAGATCTTATATATATATATATATATATATATATATATATATATATATATATATATATATGATCTTCCTCATCAAGGAGAACTTGCATAGTTTAATCCCTTTGCTTTTCCTCTCATTGTTTCCAATAATTTGGATATTGTTTAAATAAAATAAAAAATGCAAACTGGTGTGGAAATGGGGAACTGAAGACTGGAAAAATGAGAAAGCAAAAAACTCAAATTGACAGATTTGCCTATGCCTACAAAAATTGTCCCTGTGCTGCAGACACCGTTAGTTTGTTCTGCATCCCAGATAAAAACAATGCGGCATTTTATTCCACATTCTTGATTTTATTATTTGTTACAAGCATGTAAAAACAGCTTAAAATCCAAAAATCTCAACTATGTTCCTATCTAGCTATTGAACATTGCTCATGGATTTTCCTGTTGTGCATTTTCTTTACCTCTGAGGCCTGCTATGTGTGTCTTGCACCCTTGTGTCCCATCTACACCATACATTTTAAGCACATGGTTTCTCCCAAAGAATCCTGGAAACTGTAGTTTGCTAAGGGCTCTCAGAATTGTAGCTCTTTGAAGGGCTGTTGCCATGATTGCTTGGGGGAAGCCATGCACTTCAAATGTATAAGGTGGGTGGTGTAGAGAGAGCAACTTTTTGCATATGTCCTGAAGTGTTCTCAGTCATTGCACCAATTGGTACCCCCTCCACGCAATGTTTTGCACATACATTAGCAAGTTATAAGTTGGGGTGTGTGTGTTGTAGTTCATGAACTAAATGTACAGCAAAACTTGGGCTAAGCAATAAAGCTCTAAAACTTTATTCTAATTGCAAATTCCAATTAGAACTTCAGTTGCATAACCCTGTGTTGTGAATAAGGAATACAGGCAATAACAAAGATGGTTATTAAGTCGCCACAAACTTGTCCACCCACTTCACAGAAGAGGTGGCATCACCTTCCCCTTAAAGGCATAATACACACATATGAGACATCTCCTTTTATGCCGAGTATTTTTGGGCTTGTCATTTCTGTGGTGGCCACAGAATCAAGTTTCTGTTGTACTTTTCAGATGATGTATTACACAATGGAAAGATGGCGGGAAGGTACATGTTAGAAAATTACTAAGTCAGCTTCAGGGGTCACTTTTTCCACAAAGTAGAGACTCAAATCAGAACATTTCAGATATGAACCAAGGGAGAGAATATTTTGGTCAAAGCTGTTGGCAAGTCAAATTAAAGTACACAGATCAGTTAATCTGCTGTTCATGTATTTAAAGCAGTTTAATCACAGTGACTTCCGAGGAGCTAAAGAAATCCAAGTACTCCAGCTTAACATCAGGAATTCAACATTTCCAATTTTCAGCTTTAACCAGAGGTACAATGCCGACTTCACAAAATGCATTATCTTGTGTGCTTCATATTTTATTACTGTTATTTCATAAAATTTGTGCACTGCTTGGTTGTAAAAACCTTAAAGCAGTTTACAAAAATAATAAAACAATTTAAAAATTGGTAAAAAAACCCTTAAAACAACTATTTAAAACATTAAAAAATTAAAATCAGCAATAAACTAAGACAATTTAAAAACTCATCAGCGTTATGCATGTCTGGTTATATGTGGATTTAACAGTATATTGTATGGCAGTTGACTATATATGAGGCATGTTTTTAGTCACAATTTCACTTGACATTTTAAAAAAATACAGACATCATGTGAAAAACTAGGTTCATTTTTCTTGGTGTTGCTATTATAGATGATTATGATCAGCAAATCTATTCCACTAAGCTTATACTGTATCTGAAGAAGTTTGCATGCACACGAAAGCTCAAACTTAGTTGATCTCTAAGGTGCTACTGGAAGGAATTTTTTCTTATTTTGTTTCGACTGCGGCAGACCAACACAGCTACCTACCTGTAACTAGAACTGTATTTAATGACATTAATGCACATCTACATAGAACTAAAGTGATTATGCAAAATTATCTAGCAAGACAAGATTCCTAAATTATATAGGCCTTACAGTTATCCCTCATGCAGAGAAAATATTTATTCTTGCATCATCAGTACACCCTTTCATTACAGTTAAATGTCAATAATAAAAAATCAGCTTTAATTTATGTCATTGCAAATCAAGAGTTACCTAGCAGTCAAGGAAATTGGCACACCACAAATACATCTATTTTTTAAAAAATGTGATCATAGATTCATAGAATTGTATATATGTGAGGATCCTAATGCTGTGTATAGAATATAAATAAGTATATTTCACTTGGAGCATTTGAAAAGCCAAAAAGAAACTTCCGCCTTGGAATTCAACGGGGCTTTTATAAGTGTTTCAGGGACCTCCACAGAAACAAATTATATCCCTCCTCCTGGATCAGTCAGAGATATGTCAGTGTAAGTCCTCCATCCCAGCTCAGCCAACTTATGAGCTCAGGCCAGGGTAAGTCCTGAAAAAAGATGGGGGGGGGCAGCAGAAGAATCAGTGCTATTCCAAATGCCGTTCAGCCCAGTCAAATGACCTAGCAACCCAGCAGAAATTACACAGGCAAAAAGGGATGGTGTAAGCCAAACTCTATTTTAAAGGGTTAATTTCCCTCTGCCGGGCTGAGGCCAGCTCAGGGCCAGCTGTAGCCCAGCTCCTAAGCACAGTTTGGGATGGGGTGAGTTACACCAATATAATCTACCCCCATCATAAATTATACGGACTTCCTTGCCTGTGCTGCCCCCACGAACTTCTACCAGGTCTCCCTGTTGTTGGCTTAATGGAAGCTGCCCAGAGTGGCTGGGGAAACCCAGCCAGATGGGCGGGGTATAAATAAATAAATTATTATTATTATTATTATTATTATTATTATTATTATTATTATTATTATTATTAAATCCCAGTCACCACTGCCTAGTCACAGCAAATTTCTTTCTCTTCCTTTTTCCCTGATTGATTTCACTGCATTCTAGCTGTACTATGTGTATTAGCACATGTTCTTAGTACTGACAGCTTGCATGATGTTTATTAACTTTTTGTGAATTCTTCTCAAACCAGGCTATGTTGTTAGTGTGTTGTTTATACAAACATATGGCGACCAATTCTATGGAGACCTATTTTTAATAAGTCTGCTAATTCCCTTTGGATGCAATAGAATTATTTGAAATTTATTTTATTTTTCTTGACCACATCAATCCACGTGCACCTAGATCCAGTGGCATGTGAGAAGTCTGTTCACCTTGATGTGGCAGCATTGCGGGCCAGCAGCTGCTCCCACAGGACCTGACAAGGAAGTTCTGGGTGTTGGGAACCTACCTGAGCAGGTGGGGGGGATGTAATCTCCTCTCCACCTATCAGGTGCTGGATTGGCCAATGGCAGGCATTCTTGCGTGCAGGGCTGGCCTTGGGGGCAGGAATGGTGAAGCAGGCAGGCTTCCCTCAGGTCTGCTGCTGGTGCATTTAAACAACCTGCACCTGGAACCCCTACCTGGTTTTCTTTATCGGGTCCTGGTCAAGTGTTGTCATGAACTGGCAGGATTTTGGCGAGGAGGAAGAGGATATTGGCAAGGGGTACAGGTGGAAGTGGGTCACATGGGAGCAAGCTGGGGGTGGGGAAGGAGAGGTTGTTGTAGACCAGGCATCCCCAAACTGCGGCCCTCCAGATGTTTTGGCCTACAACTCCCATGATCCCTAGCTAAGAGGACCAGTGGTCAGGGATGATGGGAATTGTAGTTCAGAACATCTGGAGGGCCGAAGTCTGGGGATGCCTGTTGTAGACAATAATCACAGGGTGACAGAGGATGATGATGGGGCAGGGGCTGGTGCACAGCAAGCCGAGCAGCGGGACCCCTCACCAGAGCCAGAGAGACCTCCATCCCCACGAACACGGCGGGTCCTAAGCATAGCTGCCAAGTTATCCCCTTTTTTAAGGGAAATTCCATTATGCTGAATAGGCTTCCTCGCGAGAAAAGGGAAAACTTGGCAGCTATGGTCCTAAGGCGTAGGGAACAGCGGACGGGGCACTCCAGGAAACAGAGGCAGTCCAGGGCCTGCAGCCTAATTCACTAGCTGGCCAGGTGGGGAAGGAGTCATGTGATTCCTTAGCTGGAGCAAGCTGGGAGCAGGTGAAGGTCACATGCCTCATGAAGCCCTGATGCTGCAATCAGCAGACACAGTATAAGAAAGCAACAGAGCTGAGGTACTGTGTCTGCCCCTGCTGAGGGACCTTGCCTGGGATGCTCCTTGGACCTTCATGTGTTTCTACTTCAAGACTGACTGCTGAACTACTATCTTGGCTTACTTGGACTGACCGCAGGCTGTGTTTCCTGATCTTTGGACTTGGTCTGTGTGGATTGGCTTCTGGAGTTTGTCATATGGATTGACTTTTGGGAAATGGAACTTCACTGTGTCGATTGGCTTCTGGGTGTGGAACTTTGTCTTGGCACACTGTCAGCCAAGTAGTATGCCAGGGGATCAGGACAAGTGTGCTGTGTCCTCATTTAATCTAGTTCAGTGTTTCTCAACCTTTTTTGGGCCATGGCACACTTGTTCCGTGAAAAAAATCACGAGGCACACCACCATTAAAAAAGTTAAAAAATTTAACTCTGTGCCGCCCTATATTATAATTATGACTGTAAGAAACACTTGCCAAATATTGCTTTCCGGCGGGTTAGTGTTGTGTATTGGCGGCCGCCAGGCTCGTTTGCACTGAGCTTTGGGAAAGAGGAGGAGAAATATTGCTTTCCGGCGGGTCAGTGTTGAGTATTGGCGGCCGCCAGGCACGTGACAATGCAAATCGCCCTTCTCGTCGCCGCACGTCGCGGCACAACAGCGGTTGGTGGAGACAGAGGGAAGCCCGAAGCCTTGGCCTGCAACTGCAGACTTCCACACATACTGTGCACTTCATAACAGCCCCCTTGAGATTTGTAGCAAAGTAAATGGTGTCTGCCCTCTACATACTAGAAAGGAGAGCAATATTTTTCCACAAGCATCATCTGACTCTTATCAAGTGCACTTGAACTGAACTTGTTTCACAGTAAGCTCAACTACTCCTGCAAAAATTGTTCTGAAAAGGAGCCTTGCTTGATTTGATCACCTCTCCGTTGCTGCTGAGAACGCTAAAGGAGGAACAATAATTTCTTAAGAACAGGTATGAAACTTCTGTTGCCTCTACAAAAGAACAATATGATTTTCTTTGGCTGAACGTTCTTAAAAGATGTGAAGTAACCAGTCTGTTTCCCCACCATCATCTAATAATGTTAAGCCACTTTAAGTAGTTCCAAGTATTTATATGGTTACTATTTTAAAAATATGTGCAGAAGCTCCTTTGTTCCCTGGAGGTGGTTCAGCTCTTGTGTGTTAACCGAGCGCAAATTTTCACAGCTCAGTTGCAAGAAACTCATAAAAGAAGGGGGAGACTGGAAAGCACAGCAGCAGGCTCAGTTACAGGGGCTATTCGATTAGCCTTCATTAACAGTGTCACAACAGAGCCATGTTTTCACATTATCTCCTGTATATTCCACGCAGAAACTGAACTAATCCTTTTCTCTAAAAAGCATCAGTAACACTGCAATTTGCACATCAATAACCTCCCCCATAAAACAGTAACAGCTGCTTGACTGTTAGTCACAGTTTAGCAATACAAGAACAAGCCTAGGTAAGCCTAGGACTTACACGCTCCCCCTCCTCCCCTGACATGGCCAAGATGAGAAGTTCAGGAGCTTTCACTTCCATTTTTGATTACACACAACTTGCCATCTCTTTTGAACCCAACAAACAGTGGTTAACCGTTAACTACAGGTTACTGAAACAAGTCAACTTGAAACTGTAGGATAAGAAGTTGGTTTGTGTCCACAAGCTGGTTAGGTATAACCATAGTTTAGAGGTTGGATGAAACATTAAAGTGTGGCTAATTTAACCTGGAAGTGGAAGTTTCCAGTCTCCTCCTTGGGGCCACAATGGAGGAGGTGTAGAGTCAGCATGTAAACTGTGGCTCATCCTTGTAACACCAAAACATAATTTAACATTTTGTGCAAACTCTCCCATTGTCTACTAGTCTACAACCTGAGCTTCTCCTTCAGTATCTATCCTGTTGTGCTCCAGCTCCATTGTGCTTGGCTGACTATGACTTGCAGCCTAATGCAAACAATTTGCATGCAGAAGTATGTTTTGATGTGTGGGGTGGCCTTTCTGTTTCAAGGTACAAGAGTACCTTAACAGCTAAAGTACAATAAGTCTCCTCAGCTTCAAGTCCCCTCAACGGGGCTCTTCACTAACAACATGGTTGACATACTTATGAAACAAAACACCTGTTGTTGTTTTCCTGTCTCTAACGCTCTGCAAGAGGTCAGTGGGACAATGGATGAAGTTTAAGTATGTGCATAGCAAATCTGCTTAAATTAGTCAATTTTCATGCTACATAAAATGAACTTGAGCCTGTTTCCTTGTTTACTCACTATCTGGAAAGCAGCCTGAATGACTTTTTATCAGCCTGTTTACATGCAAATATTAATATGAACAAAGAAGCAAGGTTAGCCAAGATGATTTCATACTTGCAAGACTTTTCTGTGAAAGAAGAACATGTCATCCATCTATCCGTGTTATTATAGTTTGACAGCTAATCAGACTTTCTGTACAAGCTGGTGTCCCATTCTACATTTCCTGCTCCCACACACCTACAATTAGAATATTACATTTGCCACAGTTACCCATTTATATCATTAGGTTAAATTAAGTAAGTTGCAAGAATTGTCATTCATGTTCTCATTAATGTGTGAACTGTTCTATGTGGATCTCTATTGAACACCAGACTGTTGCTGACATAACCTTAGAGTAAGACTAACGAAACCTGCAACTGACCTGACCTGGAAATCTAAGAATCTAAAAATCTGGGAAGTTGGTTGGAGCCACTAGGATTGTTGCAGTGTTACCTCTGATGTACAGATGATGTAAGTTTGTAGCCAAACCTTATTTTGGTCTCATATTCATTCATGTGAATGCACTAGCCAAGACTATCATCTGAAAGTTGTCTGTTATGCCGGATTTCAAAAGTGCCACCTAAAAGAGCAAACCCTGTCACTATAAACCAGACAGCCTGACAGCCCTGAACTGTAAGAACATGCTGATCCTCGAGAACCAATTCTAAAAAAAAATATGAGCATCTCTGGTGGTTAAGGTTATATTTGTACTGTAGTGCCTAGTCACTTATTGCACTAGTTTCCCTCAGCTGTTTGTCAATCCCCATACAATCGTAACCATTTGGGACCCAGGTGGCGCTGTGGGTTAAACCAGAGTCTAGGGCAGGGCCGTCTCGAGCAGGTCGGGCACCCTGGCGCCGTGGTGCGGAGATCGCTCCGGTGCCCCTGCCCCAGTGGGCGGGCGCAGCGCACGGCGCCCCCCTGCTGGCCCGTCACCCTGGCGCCTCGCGCCACCCAGCCTACCCCTGGAGCTGGCCCTGGTCTAGGGCTTGCTGATCAGAAGGTCGGCGGTTCGAATCCCTGCCCACCTAGCAGTTCAAAAGCACATCAAAGTGCAAGTAGATAAATAGGGACCGCTCCGCGGGAAGGTAAACAGTGTTTCCGTGTGCTGCTCTGGTTCACCAGAAGCAGCTTTGTCATGCTGGCCACATGACCCGGAAGCTGTCTGCGGACAAACGCCGGCTCCCTCAGCCTATAGAGCGAGATGAGCGCCACAACCCCCGAGTCGGACATGACTGGAACTGATGGTCAGGGGCACCTTTACCTTTATTAACATATTACTGTTTCTTTAAGAAGGTTGCTATTACTGTTAGGAATGTAGGAAGCTACTTTATCCTGAGCTAGACAGTTGGTCTATCCAGTTCAGTATTGTATCTACACTGACTGACTGACTGACTGGTTCTCAAAGGTTTCAGAAAGGACACTCCCCCAGACCTTCCAGGAGATGTCGGAGCTTGTAACTAAGACCTTCTTCATTCAAAGCATGTGCCTATACCATTGAGCTAAGGTCCCGTCCCATTGTTAAATGTTTATTATTAATAACTATGGTAGTAATCAAAATGCCTTCAGGGCAACTTGTCCTTCACCACCCATTATAATGCTGCAGTGATTATTTGGCAATAACATCAAATGACAAAGACAGTGGTGCCACTGTCATCCAAGCAGCACTAGCTAGCATTTTGGTCAGCTCACAATATCATAAGTTACAAGAATATACTGTAAACTAGAACAATTATGGTCGAAACAACAACCCACCTTAATCCTGTGTCCCTAAATGTAATTACCTGGAAGACAATTTCTTTAAAGCCTTGCTAGGCTAACCCCCAAGTAACAAAAGAAATGAATTAAGACTGTGGCACAAAATTCATTTTAATAATATGGTGTTATTGCTGTTTTTTGGCATTTCAAACTGATCTGTGTATATTATCGCAGCAGTGTTTACAACAGATCTGTAAGGTAGGCCTGTATTTTTATTCCCAGATTGCAGGTGGGGAAAAGAGGCTGAGAGGATACTAGCTTGTTTAATACCATCTTGTGAGTTTGTGGCTGAGGGATGATTTGAGAAAACAAAAGGGACAAGCCCCAAGGCGCAAATAATAAATCCTTACTGATTACGGTACATGACACATTTCAAGGCTATCTGGCTGTTCCCCAGAGAAATCTAGAATACTGTAACAAAGCATCTTCTTAATAACAGTTTGTTTCCCTGATTAAGGTTCGAAACACATTGAATAAGTGTTCAGGTTTTATTAAATACATTTAAATGGCACCTTTCCCCTTCAGTAGTTGAAGTGAGATAAAACTCAAAAAGTGCCTAACAATGCAATTCTGACGCATGCCTACACAGCAGTAAGACCCACTGGGTTCAATAGGTCTTACTCCCATGCAAGTGTGTACAGGACTTACTCTGAAAAACCATTGGAAAACTTCAGGAAGTTTGATATTTCTGATGTATTTTAAAGGATCATCAGTGGCACTTGTAATTTTCTGACTTCTGCCTGAGACTGAAAACTGTGCATTTTATGTTATCTTTCACATGACTTAAAGGCCACTCCTGTCTATCTAGTGGAATATACTGGACATTTAGCATTCTATTTCCATTTTTTCCATTCGGGGGAAAAAATCAGTTTGCAATTCTGTTAACTCAAAAAATCATGGGAGTTTTCCATTATAATTTCATGCTTTTTACTGCAGTGTAAAAAGCAGTGTTGGAAGTCAGTACAGAAGTGCTAGCATTATAACTAGGAAAACTTACTCACTAAACCCCAAGCCTAACTGCAGCCCTGGTTAGTCCCTTATACAAGACTTCATGCATCTGAAGAAGTGGACACTGGCATACAATAGCTTGTGCCAGAATACATTTCTTAGTCTTGAAGATGCCTGAAAGCTTTGTTGTTTTGTGCTTCAACAGACTGATATGGAATTTTCTTCTCGTTCTGAGACCTTAGCTTAGCTTATTTTGACTTCTGAATTTTATAATGTTACTCTCAACAGGGCAGGCGAGAGAATCTGAGAATGTTCTTTCTGTAGCTTTTGTTAACAGAATCTTCTGAAGTTCCTCTATTTTTAGAGATGTAGTTCAAGATATTTCTGTCACGGTACAGCAAATGTCTGAGCGGAGGGCAAACTCCATGCACTCTGTACTCCACTGCAAAATGAGATCTCCTGGTTGAACCTCCTTTCTCCTCCGTGCTATGTGATTATTTAAACCTCCACAAAGTGAGCCTGCCCTGTCACTATAGCAGTTTTATATCTGTCAGTTTTTCATTCCAGAAACACAAAAAGAGAGGGCCACAAACTCCATGCTATGAGTAGATGCTGGTGCTCCTGACACTGAGATCTACCCAATTGGTGTTGACCTGTGACAGGGCCTTTTCAGTGGTGGTTCCCCATTTTTGGAGTGCCTTCCCTGGTGAGGTGTGTCTGCCTCCATCATTATTAACTTTCAAGATGATTTTTAAAATGTTCCTGTTTACCCAGGCTGAAGGATACTGTTCCTGGCAACCTTCAGGAAGAATGGAAGAATAGTTTCAATTCTTGTGGAGGAGCACAAGAGCGCCACTCTTTCCTCACAGTTTATCACTGGATGATGTGATCTATCTACTATTCAGTTCTCCCTTCCTTTAGGATTGCAGCCTAATTGTTTATTGATTGTGCAGTTTGTGTTATATAGTATTACTAGGTTAGTTGTTATTAGGTCATTATTTGTATCTTTTACAAGATGGTCATTTGCTCGCATCTATTTTTAAACATGCTACCTTTTAGTTTATTGTCCCCCATGGAATATATACTTGGAAGACATCAGACGAAAACATGTTAGGTCACATCTGAGCTGTTGTGCAACTCTTACTCATCTAGCTACTACAGATAGATCAAGACGAGTGTGAGTAATGGCTAAGAATAAGACAATGGATATTTATTGTCTGGAAAGAGCTACAGAAAAGCAGGCCTGACTTTCACAGCACATTTGATGCAAACCTGGCTTGTTTTCTCTTTCTGCCAGACATTTTTGCTGTGTAATTAAGCTAACCACAGTTTATATTAGTTTCAAAGCTTAATAATCTATTGCACATATTTTTAAATATATCTATTTGCAAGATTCCTCAAGACCATTTAAAAACCTGTTTGCTTGTAAAGGTTAAGGGAAATGTTTGATAAAGCATTTGAGATTTTATTCTTAGCAATTTTGCACTCAAGCATAGATGTTTAAAGGGCAAAATTGTGACATGAGAAGAGCTTGTGCAGTACTGACGTCAATGGGCCTGGCATACGCACATAGGATTGATTTTGGCACCACACTTGCTTTTTGTTTTTCCTTTTTGAGTGGGTTAGTTCATTTACACTGTTCTGAGAAAAAAATACTAATAGTAAGCCATACTTACTAGGGATGGGGGAGGAAATCAATTTAGTTTGCATTTAATGGTGAACCTGACTCGCACTTTTCAGAATGATACGCGAACCAAAACACTCTCATCCTTTGAAATTCACGCTTCTCTTAATTTTGCAATGCAGTTCTCCAGCCACGTAATGTGCAGAAAAATGCATATGCTAAGGTAAAGTGTGCATTCAGTGAAAATAGCACCAACAGAACATTATATTAAGGGAAATTGCTTTGCAAATAAAAGTATACGTACTGTATTGGGAGCGAATTCATACAAAAATGTGTTTATTAGCAGAAATTCACAAAACGCTGGTGAATTTTCATGAGGACTTAAAAAGAAAAGAAAAATCAAATTGATGTGGAAATGTGAAGAACTTAAGATTGGGGAAATGAGAAAGAGTGATAATTTTCTCTAATAATTACCCAAGGTGCTGGAAATCTTGGAATGAGCGCCAGCAGCAGCTGTGGTTTGGTCCAGGGTTTTTCCCAGTTCTCACTACTACCAGGGCAGAACTGGGCACATGGCAGCAAGTATAGGATTCTCAGACCTAGATTTGTCACTAATGAGGAAGTAGTGGTTGAGGAATTTGCAAGGAAGAAAGAATGGACCATAACAGCACTTTATGCATTCCACCCCATTTCCCCCAGCCATTCCCCACTCCCAACTCCTGCTGACATGCATGTTCTAAGGCAAAATTGGATAGGGATTGCAAAGCAGAAATGATAGACAGGGGAAGAGATAAGCACTCCAGCCCACTAATTCTTCCCTGAAAATACCTCTCCCCTAGGTGCCTTGAACACTGGTAGCAATCATGATGGTGGAGATCCAATATACACCACCGGTGCCCTGAGCATTTGCAATCCAGTTTGCCTGATTTCTTTATCAGCGACAAAGGATGAGACTAGTGGGTCACCTAATATGCATGACCATTTACGGTGGTTGTTTGCACAAGGAAATAGATATGCCCTCGTATGCTGATTTGTTTTTTGTTTGTTTTGCAATATCAGATTGGATAGTAGATCATTAACTGGCCCCAAATGCTGGTCTGTAACCTTCTCTTAAGTCCTAATGGTGACACTATATTATTCCCCAGGGTTAGCACACCAGGGTTAGCATATTAATCAGTCTTTCCCCCCTTTTGAGCATCGTATAATAAAATGCTTTCTAAGATTTGATGCACAGAATTAAAGTGATGGTTGACCTGGTATATTTTTAGACCTTCTATAATTTCCCCTCTCCTTAGGCCCATAAATAATGTTCTGTGCTGTATTGTCAGGGTTGTGCATACAATAATTATGTTTCACCTTTATTTGCTGTTTCTAGATGCAACAGCTGAATTCACTAGTGCAGTAGTTTTCAAGGGTTGTTGCTGGGAATCCATTGCTAACTTGGAAGTTTATTAGGAGCTTCTCAAGGAGAAGTTCAGAAATGGTGGGTAGGTTTTCCTGAAATACAGGTTGAATAATGTCCACCATAACTGGTCTTCTTCACCAAAGCACCATCATACTGAGCTTTGAGTGTATTCTAGGTCAGGTACCTTCTTTCAAATCCTAATGATATTGTTATCCAGGCATACCATTTTATTTTCTTCCTAACACAGAATTCACTTGTCAGTCACAGCTCAGACTTCACTCCATAGCCAAAAACACAGATAGGTGGGAACAGTCATTGGTTGGTCATGAAATTCATATAGCTAATACTTCCCCAACCTGTTTTGCCTGTGAGTGTACAATGGAGGTCAGCGACCAAATGGAAAGGCAAAAGGAGGGGAGCATTCCTGTTCCAAGACATTTTGTTCTGTTCTGCTGAACCTTGAATTGTTCTGCCAATCCTGGGCAATGTTGTTTAAACAATCCTGTTGCTATGGCAGATTGAAGAGCATAGGAGTCAAGCAGCTATTCCTTGTCCTCCGTTGTACTAGGCACAATCACACAAAATTGCAGGAGCCTGGAAATTACCATCTGCGTGCATTTCACTGTTTGTAAGTTTGGCCAGCATTAATAATACTTCTATCTCCAGGGCCTAAGTGCACAGTCACATCAAGATTGATAATTTTTTCAACCTAATTACCACCAGGAGATTAATTTCTCACAACACTTGATTGAAAACTCTGGAATCTAATAATTTAAAGTTTGATAACTAGGCTTAACTAAACCAGTGATCTATTTGCTTGTGATTTCTTACAACAGCAATGAATTATTTGCACATCATTTATGTATTCTGTCATGTCTCCTGGTCAGGGATGGTAAATGATGTAATCTAGTAACACTGGAGGGTTGTAGATTAGCCATCCCTGCTTTACTGTATTGGGGGTGCTTTACATAAAGTATATAATTAAGAATGGTTATTCCAGTTCACAGCGTGTGGTGAGCCCTGCTGAGAGCTATATGGGAAAAATATATCATGCCAAACAAAAATTTGGAGCAAGTGGTATGGAAGTAAAAGGCAGTTCCTGCAAGCTTCCACTGTGATTAGAAGCTTTAGGGCCCTTGGCTCTAAGCCAGGCGTACAGAAATTGTGACCTACCAAGCTCTAGATATCTATGATGACCCATCAAGAGCTCTTGTTTTTTGCAGTTTGCTACGGACCAGGAAAAAAGTGCAGCTGTCATGTAGCTCACCAACATAGTTGGTGCACGCAGCTTCCTGAATCACAAGTTCTGTAGGCATGCTTTATGCCTTAGCTTAAATGGTGAGGTGGATGGCTGAGTCCCTAATGACTAGCTCTCAAGCGACTACGCAAACGCAGATCGTCTTGAAATTTGCACACAGAGAAGGGGTGTGTGAAAGAGTGCACATGGTTGATGGCAAGTGGTGGGTGGGTGGGTGGGTAGGCAGGATAAATAGATGGAACAAAATCACAGGGAACAGAATGCAAAAGTGAAAAGAATTGTGCATTACCTAACATACAAGAAGCTGAGCAGAGTGATATGGGAAAGTAGAAAGAATGGGCTTAGCCGTGCTGGTCTCAATCAGCAGAACTTCTTATGTTCCACTTCTAGACACATAAAGAATAATCCTGTGGAATGAGAAAGATTTGCTGTTTTTATTTTGCTCCCCCAGCAAGGAGTTCAGGAGAGCACCTCACCACCACCAAACAACTTATCCACACAACATTGTGAGGTAGCTTAGGCTGAGGGGAAAGTTGAGAACCGCTGCCAGCCATTGTAGAAGAACATTGAGCTAGATGAGCAAAAACTACTTCTTTTGCCCGGGGGTCTCATGTAATATTTTTCTCCTAAGCTTAATGTGGGCACCAGGCAAGGGACCACTGTGGATTCATAGTAGCCCCCATGCCTGCAGCCCTGTTGCTTGTGGCAAAGGAGACAACACTGAGCAGCAACATGGGATGAGAGGACCCAGTAAGAATTTTGAGCAGGAGCAGTCTATCTGAATGCTGGAACTTAGAACTGCAACTGCAGCGCCCTTCAAAGACCCACAGGCCTTTTAAACTCACACCAGGGCTGGTTATTGTGGGGCGGGGAGAAGACTGTCACAGTTGGAGCCTGCCCCAGTGTTGAAATGACTGCATGCCATCCCCTCAATGTGTGAAGCACTTATCAGACTGAAACAACCTGGAACTACAGGGGCAGCATCAACAAGATGACTCAGCCAACAAGATCAGTCAGCCTTGTATACGTCATAATATAGAGAACAGATGGCTGAGAGACACAGATACCATTTACCTAGAAACATTAAATGTGCCTGTGCATCAGTGGCTGACTCACAAGGTCCTCGTGTTTTTTATTCTTCAGAGCACAGAGCAAGCATTAATTCATGGTGATTTTAAAGAGGAGAGATAACTTGAATAAATCTAGTTGTAGACCTATACTATTTATGGGCCACCAGCATGAAAGGTTGCAATTCTGGGGTGGAAAAGAAGATGGTTCCCCCTTCACTGCACTTGGGAATGTTCAAGAGCCAGAGACAAGGCGGGGATGAGAGGAAAATCAACACCATCGTTTAATGGTCAGTCTTTCTGCAAACTGGAACAACAACAACATAAATGACAAGGGTCATTTAATCCAACAACATGCTTGCTTGCTTGCTTGCCTGTGTAAAATAGTAACAGAAAACGTTTGTGCGCGCGCACACACACATAATGATGTTCTAGAACTGCACTCATATCCATGGGAACAATCTGAGCCAAAAGGCTTCACTCAGGAAAAGGTAAAAGAAAGGAAAGGTAAAGGACCTCTGGATGGTTAACTCCAGTCAAAGGCAACTGTGGGGTGTGGTGCTCTTCTTGCTTTTCAGGCTGAGGAAGCCGGCGTTTGTCCGCAGACAGCTTTCTGGGCAGAAATTGTGATTCAAACTGCACCTCTATCAATGAAGCATGCCACAAATCATTCACATAGTCTATTCACATAGTTTTCCTCTAGTCAATGGCAGACCAGCAGGCTTCAAGGTTCATTTTGTCATAGAATCCTGCCCACGGCTGTTCCTAGGTGAGCTTGAACCATCAACCTTCTGGCTAACAGGTAGACACAATGACCCATTGCACCACTACACACTAGGGTTGATTTGCTGCTGCTACCAATAGTAAAGTGGGGCAGGGCAGGGATGTTATATCTTCTTAGTGGGTACTAACAGTAGTGATGGGTGTTAACAGTAGAGATGGATGTCTTCCCATCAGAATACTTTAAAAGGACATTCCTAATAAGTTACATTTAAGTCTGTGGTGACAATTTTGCAAAATTGTCACAGGCTTCCATTGGTTTATTTGCTCTGCCTTCTCTGCTAATGCTCCAGATGGCTCAATCCACTGGATTGGAAAGTAATCATGAGAAATGAAGAATTGCAAACTCAAACAAAACCTTTTAATGAGATTTGGTGTGCCCACCCCAACCCGTACAATTTTCATTTGGTTTCTCTGAAAGCACAGGTGACCCTTGATCTTGACCGGTTTCTGGCTTTGAAGTAAACTATAAAAGGGGCAATGCTAATTTATGTCCACTCTTTAAAAATGAAATTGGGAGAGCCAAATCATCTCTGAATGCTAGTGTTATTTAAAGGAAGGCTTTTCATTTAATGAAAGCAGTATTCAGCTATTACTAATCACAGGCCAGAAAGTCTTCCCACCAGGGATACACTGAGATTGTCGGGTGAAATCTAAACTAATCTTCTAAAAAATAATAACTGTGTCCTATCACAGAATCATGGAGCTGCAGAAATGGAATGGACCACTAGGGTCATTTAATTCAAGCCCTTGCAATGTAAGAGTTTTTTGCCCAATGTGGGGCTTGAGCCCACAACCCTCAGATTAAGAGCTCTACCAACTGAGCTATATTGCTGCCTCTGTCATCACTGCTAGTTATATAGTACCAACTTTGTTGTTTAGTCATTTAGTCATGTCCGACTCTTCGTGACCCCATGGACCATAGCACGCCAGGCACTCCTGTCTTCCACTACCTCCCGCAGTTTGGTCAAACTCATGTTCGTAGCTTCGAGAACACTGTCCAACCATCTTGTCCTCTGTCGTCCCCTTCTCCTAGTGCCCTCCATCTTTCCCAACATCAGGGTCTTTTCCAGGGAGTCTTCTCTTCTCATGAGGTGGCCAAAGTATTGGAGCCTCAGCTTCACGATCTGTCCTTCCAGATCCAACTAGGGTTGCCAAAAAGTAAAGCACCCGCAAAGTTTAGAAAGGCCCAAAAATTGTTCAGCTGTTTTTCGGAACAAACACAAATAGTTGAGCTTTTGGGGAAACCTAACCCCAAAATAGTGATTTTAAGCTTTTTGATTGCACCCTTAGGTTGTTATGACAACAATTTATATACTGTATTACTTTGTTTGCGTGTTCAAAGCACTTCATGTACATTAGCTCAGCAATCTTAGGGAGATACAAAAAAAAGTACCTTTCTGCAACACAAGCAAGCGAAACAAAATTCATTGTGAGATCTAAGAGTTCCAACTTGGGGGCCCAAACTGAAGAGAACAAAAGCAGTGACTGTTATAAAGGGGGGGGGGGCAAACATTTTGTGGCAAACTTTAACCAGGCCAATCAAAGCTTTGGGAGAATATTCCTCAATGGCCCTTGAATAAATATCACAGATCTGCATGAATGGATGTTGTTTGCCTTTACAAGATATAAATTACACAGCACTTGGGGGGGGGGGGAAATCATGCAACATATGTTTCCCATAAGCACAAGTGTAAACAGCATTCTAACATGTCACTATGGATTTACTGACATCTCTCTTTACCAGAAAGTGGTGTGTGATAGATGAAGCTTAGAATTCTAGTGGATAAGAAGCCAAAGACTAAGACAGGAGCCTGTTACCATCTACTGAATTATATTTGTATGACAGGCCACTGGAGATCTGAAATGCCACCACATTTCTTACAACAGGTATTCCAGGTACTAAGAGGCAACATCTCTTAGTTCACAACAGCCCCTGCCAAAACTTTTTAATGTTTCTGCTGCAAAAGACTAATGCAATGACCCCTCTGGAACTTGCTCCCAAATCTCAGTGTTACGTGATGTTATTGCCCTACCAAGAAACTTGCAAATGGAATGCCCAACAGCTGAATTAAACCTACTATGCTCCTTCACAACCTTCAACTAATATAGGTAAAGGACCCCTGGATGTTTAAGTCCAGTCAAAGGCGACTATGGGGTTGCAGCGCTCATCTCGCTTTCAGGCTGAGGGAGCCAGCATTTGTCCACAGACAGGCTTCCGGGTCATATAGCCTACATGACTAAACTGCTTCTGGCGCAACGGAACACTGTGACAGAAGCCAGAGCACACGGAAACGCTGTTTACCTTCCCACCGCGTGGTACCTATTTATCTATTTGCATTGGTATGCTTTCGAACTGCTAGGTTGGCAGGAGCTGGGGCAGAGGAACGGGAGCTCACCCTGTCGCGGGGATTCGAACCGCCAACCTTCTGATCGGCAAGCCCAAGAGGCTCAGTGGTTTAGACCACAGCACCACCCATGTCCCTAATTGTTGACAATTGTTTGATGGTTTCTCTGTTATTGCTTCAGCTGTGACCACAAACAGAGGAGTGGGATCATCCAATAAGCAACTTGCTATAGCACCATATCACATGCAGTTCCTCCTCAGCTTGCGGGGGGCGGGCACAGGGGGTGCATCAGGAGGGGGAGCCAGGGAAGGCCCAGTGAATGCCTGGATCTCTCTATTCAGCCCTTCAATTAGCAAAAACAGTTTTCACAGTATAATTTCCAGAAGCGGTATCCAAGGCTGTGTAGGCACAGGAGGAATGAATCTGCATTAAAGGGAAATGTGACTTCATTACAGATCAATTAATCCATATTGAGTATGTCTGAATCATTTAATTCAAATTTACAATCTCTAGTCTTCAAAACCCTCAGCTAACAAATGCCCCCATTAATGCCATTAACCCCTGTCTCATCTGTAAGAAGATCCAGGAAATTTCTCTCAACAAAAGACTGGGGTTAAATCAAATCAGAGTGCATAATTTAATTTAACAAAATGGGATCATAAACACAAAGGTTTAATTAATCCAGATTGCTTTGGAGGACCAGCCACACCACAAGAACTCCCCACTCGCCTCCCCCTGCTTTGGTGATTTGTCTTTACGTTGTGGTGAATTGTGAAACCTCATTTAAATAATATATATATATATATATATATATATATATATATATATATATATATAACCCATCAGAAAAATATATATATAAGCTATTGGATTGGGTAAAGGCAAGGACCCTAGCTTGGTGGTAGACCATCTGCTTTGAAAGCAAATCCCTGGTTCAATCCCCATAAGATCCCTGCCTGATATCCTATATTGCATGCCACCCTAATCTCTGCGTGGTGCAAGATTCCAGGGGTTCCAGGTGCTTACCCAGGGACTAAGTTTCCCTTTGAAAATGAGACACAGTGGAGACTGCAGTGTCTTTATGATATATGGTTTGTTTACATGTATATACAACCTGAACCTATGATGGAGGGGCTCACAAGAAGGTCTTACTTCTCCCACAGCCACAGCCTTGGATTTGAGCGGAAATCAAATATTGTGTGCTTTCATGCTCTCTCTCTCTCTCTCTCTCTCTCTCTCTCTCTCTCTCTGCCTTTTCCCACCTACAACCTCCCCCTTAGGTCACATCACAGGAAACTCTACTCCGAACTCTGGCAGGAGAAGGGGTCCCATTCATTTGCTTTTGGCACAGAGCCCCCTCTCCTTAGCTTTCTTAATGGGACATCACTTTTCCTTTGTTTTTTTAATGGCTCATCACACAAGGCTAGCCTGTTATATTTTAACACTTGCTGAATCCAGGGGTTCCATGTCTGGCACCCAGTTTAACACTCCAGATCTTGATTAATTTCTAACACTTGCTGGACCCAGGAATTAGAGGTGTCTGGCACCCCCGAACACCTGGAAAGCCACTGCTGGTCAAGGTACAGAATAACTCATTGCACTAGAGCAGGGGTCTTGTGGGGGGCCGGACTATATTTTGAAAAAAAAAATGAACAAATTCCTATGCCCCACAAATAACCCAGAGATGCATTTTAAATAAAAGGACACATTCTACTCATGTAGAAACACCAGGCAGGCCCCACAAATAACCCAGAGATGCATTTTAAATAAAAGGACACATTCTACTCATGTAAAAACATGCTGATTCCCGGACTGTCCGTGGGCCGGATTTAGACTGCCCCCGGGCCTTAGTTTGGGAACCCCTGCACTAGAGAGACCAATGGTCTGCCTTTGTGTCAGGCAGCTTGCTATGCTAATTTGGATCTAGGCTTGGTCATGATTAGAGCAGATCCACCATAATCAATGGGATGTAAAGTATCACTAAGGTCCCAATGGCACTAAATATTTAAAGCAGTATCATACCACTTTAAACAGCCATGGCTTCCCACAAACTGTAGTTTAAGGGTGCTGAGAGTTGTTTGAAGACCCCAAGAGAACTGCAATTACCAGAGTTTCCTGGGAAAGGGGATTGATAATTGTTAAACCACTCTGCACCCTCAAAAAAAGCACATTTTCTAGAATTCTGTGCCATGGCTATTTAAAGTGCTGTGATTCTTCTTTGGATGTATACTGCAGATGGGGCACAAGTCTGGATCCAACCCATGGTGTCTAAAATGCATTTAAAGAGCTTTGGGATATTTTTTAAGCAATGCTCTACATTATTTAACAATATCAAGCATAGAAAGCTATTATACATCATTTCTTTGATTAATATATCAGATTTCCTTCACTTATCATTAGTTCAAGCCATTCTGTCTGCAATCACAGCTCTGAAAATGAAACCTGGACTGCATAAATCAAGTGCCTCCTCTTATTATTGATATTCTAATCAGCACCAGACAAGAAGACACCTAAACTTGTCAGTGTGATTATCTCTGTTGATTGTTTCATGTGATTAAGGTATTAAATGGCCGCTTTCCTGTCAGCAGCTCTTGAGAATTAAGGAATGCCAGTTCCATGGACATGTTTGCTTCTCGGCCTGGGTGCTAACTTTTCAATGGATATAAAGGGAAAGATCCAAAGATGAGACTGGCCAGCCTGCCATTTTAACATTAACTAGTCTCTCTAATGGGTAAGTGAAGAAGTCACCTCCTCAGTTTACTGATTAAGTCTGTCTAGCAGGAAAATCCCTTTGTAATTTCCACGCATTATAATCACCTTCCAATAAATTGACAAACTGAAATGAAACATTTTGAGATAAGTGAAGCAGCTTCTACCCTAGGTAAAGGTAAAGGGACCCCTGACCATTGGGTCCAGTCACAGACGACTCTGGGATTGCAGCGCTCATCTTTACTGGCCATGTGGCCAGCATGACTAAGCTGCTTCTGGCAAACCAGAGCAGTGCACAGAAATGTCGTTTACCTTCCCGCCAGAGTGGTACCTATTTATCTACTTGCACTTTGACATGCTTTCGAACTGCTAGGTTGGCAGGAGCAAGGACCGAACAACGGGATCTCACCCCGTCGTGGAGATTTGAACTGCCAACCTTCTGATCGGCAAGCCCTAGGCTCAGTGGTTTAACACAGAGCTTTAACCCTAGGTAGGTCATGAAAAATGTGGAGGTGATCCATTTCCCCTCATATTTGCTACCAACAAAATCCCAGGATCCCTGTAATTCTCCAGATGTTGACAACAATGCCCATAACAATAATAATTTGTTATTTATACCCCGCCCATCTGGCTGGGTTTCCCCAACCACTTTTGGCAGTTCCCATCAGAATATTAAAAAAACAATAAAACATCAAACATTGACTATGATGACCAACTGACCATGCTGCTTGGAGCTAATGGGAGTTAAAAGTCCAACAACATCTGGAGAGCCCAGATTTTCCATCCCTGATCTTACTATTTTGAGCTTGCTGTGGTATAACTATCCTACCATGAAAAAAAACTACAAAAATCCTGTAAGAAATTAAGCAAACAAAGTAGACATTTGCTTAGACATTTAGATTAACCACCTGGGCAATGAGTAGGATTGAAATTTAGGTCACTAAAACAAAGATGCAAAGTGCATTTTATCAGGAGATTCTGAATTGGTTCCAAAGTACTTAGAACTGAAGCTGGGTAGATTTGGAAATTCAACTCTAGGGTACCATTAACATTAAATGAAAACATTATTTCCATCTTAGTTTCACTTTGAATAATTAGGGTTTAGTTATTAATGTGTTCAGAAGAGAAGCTGTAGGCAGGATTTTTGTCAGGAATGCTAATTTAATTATCAACCATTAAGAATTTGCACAGGGATATCTGTACAACAGGAGAATTATGTTTCAAGGGCATATAAACACTTTTATCAATTTTATCAATAGATATAGGATTGGAGGACTTGTCCCCAGAGGGAATCCCATAATTGGATCTAACAGCAGGCAGTTGAGGTGGGGCTTAATCTTCAAAGGATTTTTTTTTCCTTCCGCCAAATATCTGGGAGAAAATAAACATTAGTTTATTCTATCTGATTTTGCAAGTCATTTTCTTGTCAAAGCCTTAGCTCTTCCAGACACCTTGGCATCAAGGAGCAACAATTTTTATTAACTTCTGCAGCAAATGCTTTGAGTTAAAGAGACAAAAGCAACCAAATAACATGAATCAATTTCACTTCTCCTTCACCTCTCAACAGTTGTTCACACCCGCACATAAAAACTCATCACTTCACCTTCACTTCTTTGCATCCCCAAGCCTCTCTTGTCCTCCCTACTTCTCTTTGTTTAAAGCACATTACACATGAAATGTACAAATCTTTTGCTCCTGTATTCCCAAAGATCCTGCTTCAGATGCTCAGATGTTAAGATAATACACTACCACATCATGCAATGTATGTGGAGCTCAATTGGGGCATCTGCTATATTGGGGGGGGCTCTTGGCACAGTTTCAGTTACGCCCCCAACTTCCCCAATGAGGGAAGGGAAGGGTGGATGGGAGCTGAGTTTGACTCAAGTTCAAAAGCAGCAGTATTCTTCACTGCTGAAGAATATCCAGCAGCCCAGCAAGGAAAGCTTCTTTTTTTCCCCAGCTGATCCTTTCTTCCTCCTTTCTTCCTCCAACTCTTTCTCTTTCTGCTTTGTCTCCTTATTTTTCCTGCTGGGGATCCACAACCTCCTTGGGCCTTATCTCCCAGTTTGTCAGCTGCAGAGACTCCATTAATGTCCTTAATCTGCCCACCCACATCTGGAACTTTTAGCTCTACAGTACATCAACAATATTTGCCTGTCCCCTGGAACTCCTGAATGGTGGCAATGCCATCTTCCTATCATCCTCTTGATTAATTTTATTTAATTGAATACACATAACAGCGCTCACAACTCAACAGATGGTTCCAGAGTCATGGAGCTAATGACTTCGTTGCTTGCTTTGTGTTTTTAACTAGGTGTTTGAGCTATCATCGTCCACATATACCTGTTACAGCCAATGCATTTCCAACAGCACATAAGGTACATTTTAAACCTTACCAGAGAAGACACTGGGAATCTTGGAAAGGAAACTTTTGACTGTACGAATGAGAATCCCATTTTTCTCATCTTGCATACGAGCTATGACATCTTCCATCTGTGCAAAAGAGAAAGAAAGAAAACAAACAAATTGCATCACTGCAATTATCGTGCGAAGAGACGTAACTGATTTTCTCACACACAAAAACAAGAACCAGCACCTGAAGATTATATTTGTTTCTAATGAGATATCCAATAGGTGGAGTTTATGAAAAGTTCAGTAGGATGAAATGGTGAAAAACTATAAAACAAAACAAGAAACCTCTCCCACAGCTTCTACAAGTTACAAGTAGGTAGTCGTGTTGGTCTGATGCAATAATAATAAAAAATTAAATCCTTCCAGTAGCACCTTAGAGACCAACTAAGTTTGTCATACGTAGGTATGAGCTTTCATGTGCATGCACACTTCTTCTCATACCTAGGACAAACTTAGTTGGTCTCTAAGGTGCTACTGGAAGGATTTTTTATTTATTTTTTTGAGCTTCTACAAGAAGTCACCCAGGGCCTTGCAGGTTCAGAGGAACAAAGGTAACACTAGCAATCTCAAGACACTGTCTAGTGACCATCCACTATGACTGGCTCCAGGACTGCTAGTGTTTTGCAGTTCCCCACTTTTAAGATTAGTAGAGTTTTCAGAGCAGCTTGTTATCAGCATGAAGATCCACTGTGTTCACATGCAAAGTCTGGCTAACTGTCCCACCTTTGTGTGTATTACAACATATCAATGGTTAGAAAAAACCAGGAAACAGAATCCCACATCAATAGTGAACCAACAAAATCTCTCCCCACCATTCTCTGTTCAAGGTCACACCAAATATCACCTTCACTATAAGTCACATGGCTAGGAGAGCACGTACCATATCTCCCTATTAATGCTGTATAATAGGCTTTTCTTGGCATTGAATTGATCTTATTTTACAAAAAGGAGGCTGCAATCCTATACATGCTTAGCTGGGGAATATGTCCCATTGAATTGAGTACCTTTTGGCTCACAGCTCTATTTCCATCATGTGCAATCCCAGTTTCTGTGTTGTCTTCTTTACATTTAGCAAACATGCATTAATTTCCTCTGCAAAACATTAGGGCCTCCTGCCTGTATCCCAAATCTCTTCTCCACCACTCACTGCCTAGAACAATGGAACATGTGTAATAGCTTAATTGGGGCAATCCAATGAAATCTTCTTCTAGTTTTGATCAAGTAGTCTAATCTGGGGAGTGGCAGCTGTTCTCTGGCATAAATTTCCTCCCTTGCTGATATGCCGCTGTTTGCTTCCTAAACTCCACTGTAAAGGATAAGCTCCTTTTGCTTTGCCTTGGCATTTAGCCTCTTGTGGTTCATTTATCTCCTTATCTGTTTAAACCAGACCAGCTCTGACAATGCAGCAGAGCATTTCAGTCTGAACCTTTCTTTTCAGAAGGCTACAAATCCTTCATGTGTGCAAGGCGCAAAATAGCTGCTGAGATTCAGAAAAGGGGGGGGCACAAATAAGCAACTTGCTGTTTGCACCACAGAGCTGCAACAGAAATTAGCAAACATAGACATACAGATGAAGGACACCTATGTTTCCAGCAAATGTCAGAAAATCTGGATTTGATGTTTACTGGATGTTAAAATGTTGGATTAGGACTGGTTTTCAATATTGTGATATATCACCAGTTAAACATCATGGCATACCAAAATATCACCATGTCTGAAATCAGAATCTGAATAGGGTAATGTCCTGGCAACCACTACTACTCAGGGGTCTAAAACTGATACAATTTTACTTATCTTTGAATTGTTACAACTGTTATTTTATAGTACAGAGCAATGGGGCAGCAGAAATCATAAGAGAAGTGATGACTGGTGTCAGGGATTATTGCGACTACTCCTGAGTAACGACCTTCCACATACTTGTCTTTCAAAAGTCTTTATTAGTGCACATTATTTACAGTGTAGTCAGCTGTCGGTTTCATGTCTTCTCATTCCGTATCAGAATCCGGCACTGTCCCTTTACACGATTTGGACCAGCATAAAAGCCTCGGGACAGCGAATCTCCTCCCCTTTCCCCTCCTCCTCAATTCCGGAGTCAGGGGGAAGGGTCTACGTTTAGCCTGCGTCCTCTCCTCTCTTTCCCTCTCCCTCTCTTCCTGCCTGTGGATCAGGGGCTCCTGGATGTTGCCAGAGGTCTGGCACTCCCTTTCCGTCTCCTGACTTTTATCTTCCGTCCCTTCACTTTCATGACTGCTTGGAGATGGGCTGCTTCTGATGAGAGGGGGCTGTTCTCTATAAGCCCTTCCCCTTACAACTGGCTTCATAGTTTTTCCCATTTCGTTTTTTTTTTTTTACATAGCGCGCGCGAACACACACACACACACACACACACACACACACACACACACTGTGATTTATGATATATCGCCATGTTAAATATTATGAAACTGTTATCACAATGTGGATTTAAAACCAATTTTGGACGATGTATCAATACATTGTCCAGCCCTTGGAGAGACTCAGATTCAAATCCCCACTCAGCCATGAAGCTCCCTGGGTAACCTTGAGACAGCTACCAAATCTCAATTTAACCTACCTCACAGGGTCATTGTGAGAATAAAACAGGGATATCACTTACTTGACCTCCTTGGAAGGAAAGCTAGGCTACGCATTTTTTAAAAATCCATTATTTCAAGAGGTCAGTGAGAAATAAAATATGGTAGATTACCAGGTACTGTTCTTTTCCCTTGAATCTCTCTGTGTGTGTTTGACCTATTTATGCTTAACATTTGTTTACAATATTTATGCACTATTTTTCCCTACAAAAGTTCACATTGGCAGGTTGGAATTATATGTGCCCTTGGAGTTGTTTGTTTTGAAGTGTTTACATTTGCATCTCATGTAACTATTGGTATTGTTTGAACAATCCTAGAATACTTTTTAAAAAATGTGATTCATGCACACAAACGAAACAATACATGTACTTATCCTCCATCTGTTAAAGGCGGGAGGGGGCAGGGGTATCCAGTGGCCCTCCACATGTTGCTGGAATACAATCTCATAATCCTTGATAATTGGCCATGCTGACTGGCGTTGATAGGAATTAAAGTCATTTTTTGACATAGGTCAGCTATCCCTACATTAAACTCTTTCAACATAAGAATACAGTGGTACCTCAGTTTACAAACACAATTGGTTCCGGAAGTCTGTACTTAAACTGAAGCGTACTTAACCTGAAGCGAACTTTCCCATTGAAAGTAATGGAAAGTGGATTAATCCGTTCTAGATGGGTCCGCGGAGTACTTAAACTGAAAATACTCAAACCGAGGCGTACTTAAACCAAGGTATGACTGTATAAATATTCTTGGAGAGTGCCTACCTGTGGACATGAGTGTGAGTGTATTAAGTGTGTTACATATGGCACTCTCAGAGGGATATATGGTGGGATAACCATGTTTATATACACTTATTCTTGAGAATAATGTACATAGGAGGGAAATCTGTTTGTTAAAAGCACCCGTGCATAGTGGTTTGAAAAGCACAATGCTATATAGCCAGTGATTAACAAAGCAACACTTCAGCAGCCACAGAAGAGGTTGATATAATCAAAGATATGATGACAGAAGATATCAAGCAGTAATCAGTTTGTCATTTATCACCCTAGGAACGTTCTGTTAGTTAGGACAACATTTGAAAAATCAAAATATAACTGAGATGCATAATGCAATATGAAATTGCATTTCTTCTTTTCTTATTTCAAATTAACTTAGATATTTAGTGACTGAGGTGTTAAGACTTGGGCTGGATCTAGACCAGGAATCCCCAAACTTTGGCCCTCCAGATGTTTTGGACTACAATTCCCATCATCCCTTACCACTGGTCCTGTTAGCTAGGGATCATGGGAGTTGTAGGCCAAAACATCTGGAGGGCCACAGTTTGGGGATGCCTGGTCTAGATCCAGCCCAAGTCTTAACACCTCAGTCACTAAATATCTAAGTTAATTTGAAATAAGAAAAGAAGAAATGCAATTTCATATTGCATTATGCATCTCAGTTATCTTTTGATTTTTCAAATAAGCGTTTCAGTTAAATGCATTGTAAATTTAAACAAGGAAAACAGGTGGTGGTGGTGGGAAACGGGACAACACATATAAATTGCTTTTTCTTTACCAATCTAGCTAAGTCCTTAGACACAAGGCATAAGGATTCCAACCCAACCTCTACCAAGGACTCAAGTCAAGTTATATTCAGAGCTGTAAAATGGGTATAACTTCAAAGTCTTTGGGGTTTCTTACGTTATGTGTACAAACCCATTCCCAGACCAGACAGAAAGTAGCTGATAACTTATTGTATTAAAATATAGCAGAGCTATGGCTAGCTGAGGGCAAAACATACTATCTTGCAAAAGTGAGGATCAGCCGTCATTCTCTTAACACTTACATAACAGCCATGGCTTCTTCCATAAATATTGGAAGGAAACTCAGCAGGTGCTCCTATACTGCTTTTTCACACTTTAGGCTTCATGGAATATTTGACAATATTTGTCTCAGATGTAGACAATGCCACAACTGATCAGTCAGTTTAATCACCCACTTGACTAGCATCCAGTCCCTAGTTTAACGGGATTCCCCCTGATATTTCATCTTTGGCCACAATCCACACAACTCCGTCACACAAACATATGTCAAAGACAGCAACCTCCCTTAGAATGCATCAAAATCTGTCTTAAAAACAAGAACAGGGTATTGAAATTCAGAAGCCTCATCAGCGCAGAAGACAGAAAGGACTTGCCATATTTATTGCTCTAAACTCTTCTCTGGATCAAAGCCAGTCTACTCAACTAGGTCTATGCGCATCAGTATCTTCAGCTACATGACCATTTCACTTAATGGGCTTGAGCTGAGCAGGTGCAACAAGGAAGGCTTCTTGGGTTTTTCCAAATGGGATGGGAGGGGGGAACTGATTTTGATCAGAAGCAAGGCTTGGACTTTCATCATTTATTCATTTATTCATTTTTTTAAAAATTGCTGTTAATTTTTACTTATCTCCTTTTAAACTGTGATATTAATGCTGTATTCTTAGTTTTAGATTTTGACTCATATGGAAATTGTTTGCCATTTGGTTGTGTAATTTTTTGATGTGGTTTATTTATTGTTTATGACTTTTGTAATTATGTAAATTTTGTCATGTTGTAAGCCGCCTTGAGCATTGTTTTTAACTATGGAAAGGCAGCATACAAATAAAATTATGATGATGATGGTGATCCCCACCCCTACCCTCAATGGTCTAGTCCAAACGGCACCACTGCCACCTTCCACAGTTGTGATCAGAATGTTAAAAGTGGCTTGCCTGAGTTGTCATATCAGTGGAAGCTTCCAGCCAAACATACGCTGGGGATTTGTCACGCCAGTTAATAGTTGGCTAATTCCAAAGTAGCACAATATGGGACACAAGAATTTCATGACACTTGACAACCCTTTGAAGTTGCTTGCCCATATATTTCTCCCCATTTGATTGCCTGTGTGTTTATGTGTGTTTCTATCCATTTAAATTTTAATAACTTGAATATGGCAAAAACAACAACAACTCCAAGTTATTCATAGCTCCAGCTCAGATCTTTTGCAAACTAGACTATGCTGGCTTGGGATTTTATTGTGCTGCCAGCTCTGGGGTTTAGTTTTCGAACTGCAAGAGCAAAAAAAGAAAAGCAGTGTCTAGTAAAAGAAGGTCCTGTGTCAAGGTAGACCATTTTTGACACAAAATTCCCAAAGGAATGGTTGTAATCATGCCAACCTAGCAAGTCCTATGCTCGTGCAAATTTGCCTACAAAACCCAACTACCAAGAGTACCCTTTGCATTTTCTTATTCCATTAACAATTGCCAATGAAAGCTATTTCACAGGAATGAAGAAGGTGCCTTATTTGGAAGCAGACATCTGATCAATCAATCTCAATGATGTATATGTGCTCACTGGCAGTATTTCAGACAAGGGTCTCTCCCAGGCCTGCCTGGAAATGAATACAACCCATTTCACAAAAAGAAATATGTATTGCCGGTAAAATGAATGCATTAGATTAGAAATACTGGATCAAGTGCAACACAACATTGCTCTTCATCTCTTAACGTTAAAATCTGATTCGTTTAATTCTTTCTAATATTCCATTGCTTATAGTTTATCAGGCAGCATATAAATAATGTTAATAAATAATATACTTATTAGGCAGGTGGGGTGGGGTGGGGCTTACAACAAGAGAAGCCAGAAGCTCTAGCTATCTTTTCGACTTTATATTTGAGAAGGGAAGCTGCTAATGTGTGGCCTATCATCTTAGAGAAGAGAACAGGTGCTCATCCAGATTCAAATAGGAGTCGATCAAGTTAATAACTACCTCAATACCGTGGGCATTTTCAAACCCAATATCCTTCTAATCCTTTGAGTGTTCCAGCCAATGTGGCAGCACATGAGAAATAACAAGATGCTCAGCAATGATAGTGTCAGCCTTAATTTTACTCTGTGACAATGTGACAGACTTTGGTGTACAAAGGGCAAAGCAGAGGACCTGACATACAAGAACCTTAAAGATACTTTTCACACTGCCTTGCATAACCTGCCCCTAAACAAACGGTAGACATGTGAACAACTGTTTGACAACATAAGATCCGTTGGAGAAGATCCAAAGGGGAACTAAACGTTTAGAAGCCAGGGATGCCCACATTCATTCAGATGCTCTATTCTAAGATTGAATAACGCAACTATTCCTCTATGGCTTTGTCTCATATTTTGTATTCAAGTCTGTTTTCGCTTTTAATCATAGTTATTCTTTTCGCTCAGCTGAATTATGGACATCCTGATCTTTCAATTGCTAGAGTGCCAAAAGTGCGTCCATGAATAAAATAGACAGAGGTTGGCCAGGCGTTATGAGAGCAGATGTTTCATTTTTATATCTTCGTTTTAAAAATTAAGAAATACAATGCCTGTGTCATATCTTATTTATGCCCAGCAAAAATACATAACCCATAAAGAAAATCTCAGCTGCCAATTAGCCTTTAAATCTCCAGTTGGACTGAGAGAAAAGGCAGCAGCATCTCCTCTGTGGGTCCTCTCACCCATTCCTCTCCAGTGTCATGCCATCCATGGTAAGCAAGAATCCAGGTAAGCAGCATACAGATGAGGGATGGGGATGGAAGACTTGATCATGAAAGGAATGAGCATCCAGAAGCAAAACAGATTGTTACCCTTTCTCCCAGTTCAGCTGGACATTTACGACGCAATGCTATACACAATGCTATACGCAATGCCTACTTAAAAGGAAGCCCCATTCCGTTCAATGAGATTCTAGAGCAAGAAATTTCCAAATGATCTTGTATATAATTCTATGTACTCTGGCTCAACAAAGGTAACAATATTATTGTGCATGCGCGCGCACACATGCACACATTCCCATTAGGACAATGAAGAAAATAATTCTGATTATGATCCAGCAAACCCTCCACTTAGCTCCATTGAGTTTTTTCCTCTTCTCCAAACAGAGCATAACCTAACTAACCCCAGTGCTTAAATTGTTGCTGTTGTTTAACTTAGGATAACTTGCAAAAAGCTTGCAGGGCAGCACAGCCAGGATACTATTGTGAGACGTGCAAGCATACTAGCTTGTTGAATTCCAAAACAAGCTACAAATATTGCAAACCCCGAACCTAAATCTCCTCTGCTGAAATGCTTTTGTATATGTTTATATAATGGACCCTTTGCCTGTTTTCTTTATGAACTGTTTTAACTTAGAATAGAATAGAATAGAATAGAATAGAATAGAATAGAATAGATCTTTATTGTCATTGTCCCCTTGCGGGAACAACGGAATTTCTTGTAACTAGAGCTGAGCTGAAAGCATTTTCTAATTTATAATCTATCTAATTTATATTTACTTGTTTTAGTGAAAATGGGGGTGTGGGTGGGCAAATTGGGGGACAGGAGACTTACTGGGAAAGCAACAGTGCCTCCCCCTCCCCCCCCCCACTTTTTTAAGGTGGCACCTTAAGGGGGGGAGGGGAAGAAGGAACTCTTGCTTTCCCGGTAAATCTCCTGGCCCAGTGACTGCCATTTTCCACCCACATTGACCACTGGAATGTCCTGGATCATAAATTTCCAATAGTAATAAGTACTTGTTACTCAAGTTCTCCTAACGGAGAATGGTTCAATCACATCATAAAAGGTTACATTCCAAATGCAGTTTTCTGTAGACCACTGAAGTCTATTGGGTCAAACTAGACAGTTGCTAAATACATAGCTTGCAGCTACATCTCTAGCTTTTGGCATCAAAGGGAATTCCTCCTCACCTAGGCTCCCAGCTACTAAGCTAGCAGCTTTCATTCCAATCAAACTGGGAAGAGAAGAGGTAAGTCTTCACTCCTTGCCACTGCTTTCCTGATAAATAAAAGATTCCCTCTGGGCCTGTAGTTAATAAGATAAACATTAGATACATACCTGCACGCTATGTAGTGAATGCCTAGTTAACCCTATTCCGCTCTCCTCAACTCCCACACCATCCTGGAGCTACCATTGCACACTTCAAAAGACCAGGGCTGTTTTTACACTTCTGAATGAAACAATAAAAGCAGATAGTGCGAGCTAAATACATTCTGAAGTTAAGCATAGAATCATAGAATCATAGAGTTGGAAGAGACCACAAGGGCCATCCAGTCCAACCCCCTGCCAAGCAGGAAACAAACCCACGCTGCTGTCCAGCCAACAATTGTTATATATATATTTTTCAAGGTAATCCTGTGATCTCAAGCACAACCTTGAATATGAATGTGTAGTCTAAATGGCAAGGAGAGTGCTAAAGGAGAGAGGGAACTCTGGGTGTCCTAGAGAGGAGTCACCTGCTTCTACAATCAATTCAGGAAGGTGCAGAGAGGTAAATGTTTCTTCAGTCACGTTGATTCATGAAGCCTATTTCCCCACATGCAGTCAAACAATCTGTGAATTGTAACCAGTCCCTCTCTCTGGAGTAAGTCAAACATCTAATACACATAATGGTCAGGTGGATATGAAGTATGAGGGCTGAACATGATATTGATTCAGCTTGGGGCTCAATTCATGTAACTGCTTTTAATGCTATTTCCCTCTATCTGCTTGACTGGACTTGCATGGGGTATAAATATGTTTCTCACGAAATTGCTGCAAGTCACTGCAGTACGAAGTGGGTTGTGTGAAACCTCCATCCTGAGTAAGCTTTGACACATGTACACTCAAAGCTAAAAATGTTATGGCCAGGGGAGTTAAGCAAGTCTCATTGCCCTTTCTACATTTGAATGTATAGCTTATAAAATGGTTTGGATACTTCTTTGGAAATATAGACTGCCTATATCAATTCAAAGGGACGCGAGTGGTGTTGTGGTCTAAACCACAGAGCCTAGGGCTTGCCGATCGGAAGGTTGGCGGTTCGAATCCCCGTGACAGGGTGAGCTCCCGTTGTTCGGTCCCAGCTCCTGCCCACTTAGCAGTTTGAAAGCACATCAAAGTGCAAGTAGATAAATAGGGAAGGTAAACAGGAAGGTAAACGGCGTTTCCGTGTGCTGCTCTGGTTCACCAGAAGTGGCTTAGTCATGCTGGCTACATGACCCAGAAGCTGTACGCCAGCTCCCTCGGCCAATAAAGCGAGATGAGCGCCACAACCCAAGAATCGTCCGTGACTGGACTTAATGGTTAGGGGTCCCTTTATCTTTACCTTTTATCAATCCATATATTTAAGTCAGGATGCTTTTGTTGATAATGTTGCTTTTCTTCTGCTGTTGCTCTCTTTGCAAAAAAAATAGAAGTTAAATATAAAAAATACAAATATAGGCAGCTCAACATGTTTAGTTATATGGTTTTATTAATTCATTAGTGGGCAGTTGAGCAGAATATTGTGTGCCTGTAATTTTTCATAGCTCCACAAGCAAAAAATAATAATAATCAGATGCTTTGGATGTTTTTTTGTAAGGAAAGGTGAAATGGCAGGGGAATGTTTCTGGAACATCACTAAGGGCTACCATCCTATGCATGTGCAGGAACCCAACAGTGGACAGAAAACTCTCATAAGTCATGGGAATGGCTCATCAGTGACTTAGACAAGGGCACAACAGGAAAGATTTGTTCAAATTTTGCATTGTTTGTTCATTACATATCACAAAATAATTACCTAGTTTCCAGTTATGAAGAGGACTGTGTATTTATGAAAAGGCTGTACAACCATCTTTTAAGTACTGTATTCAGAAAGCAGCAACAGTGCATGGGTGATGGTGGTGGAGAAATGATAGCAGTGCCCTCCTGGTGGCAGCAGTACTTGCGTGACCCAAGGCAGGGGTGTGGCAGGACTGAAGTTGGAGAAACTAGTCTAGGCTATTGTCAACATGAGGTTCCCCCAACCTTGACACTGCCTCACTCCACCCCTTCTCACATGCACCACTGCTGTCAGAGTGTAATGAATGGATACATGGTGTGCTTGTGGGTTTGTAACTGTTGGAAACAGAACGCTAAACTAAATGCTCTGATCCAGCCTGATGGGTCTTGCAGTCTTGTTATTTTAGTGCAGTGTGATGACAATTTGCCTGGGTGAAGCAATTTTATGGAAGGCTGTGTTTTATCCGCCATGGCTGTCTCTGCTTTACTATTGTTGTGCCTTACTTTTTTGACTTTAATCATTGTAAAAGCAGCCCCGAGTAATATATGTGTATTAAAATGGTGGGGTATAAGTCTTAATAATAAAGGAAAATAAATACATAGTAGTGAAGCTTCTATTAGCCCGTGAAGTCAACAGAAATGCTCCATGCCCTACAAGACATGCATTTGCAAAAGCAGATGAGCTATTCTTTCTACATCCTCTGCCACAGACGCTCTTCCATAATGGTGACTTTTACACAGCACAGAAAAGAGAATCAATCTCAATGTTCAGAAAGAGAGAAGTGGACTGTTGTGGGTGTGAGGATCGATGAAATTACTTGATGGTTGACTACTGTAATTCCTTTTTATGGCCTTTCCAAATTGTTGTTTTCCAGGGGAACGATGAAGTAGAGGAGTCTCCAGAGGCAAGAAGCAGGCTCAAGACTCACACACAGGAATGCAGGATTTCTGCAAACAGGAAAGGGTTCAAGACATTCTTCCCGTTGAAGTGCAACCCTGATGCTGTGGTATGCAGAGCAGCAAAGTGTGGCAAGCTCAAAACAGAGAATAATAATAATAATAATAATAATAATAATAATAATAATAATAACAATTTATTATTTATACCCCACCCATCTGGCTGGGTTTCCCCAGCCACTCTGGGTGGCTTACAACAGAATATTAAAATACAATAATGATCTATTAAACATTAAAAGCTTCCCTAAACAGGGCTACCTTCAGATGTCTTCTAAAAGTCTGGTAGTTGTTTTTCTCTTTGACATCTGATGCAGGGCCGCCCTATGGCCAGGCTGGGTGACGCAGGGCACCACGGCGCCAGCCCGCCAGGGGGGCACCGTGCACTGCGCCCGCCCGCTGGCCGGCCGGTCCGCCGCGCAGCTGCACCAGCAGCCGTGCTGTGCCTGCCCGCCCGCCACACAGCAGCGCCTGTGGCAGCCGAGCTGCGCCCGCCTGCCCACCTCGCTGGGAAACGGGGCGGGGGGCGCCGGAGGGATCCGGCGCACCACGGCACCAGGGGCGCTTAAGACAGCCCTGATCTGATGGGAGGGCATTCCACAGGGCGGGTGCCACTACCAAGAAGGCCCTCTGCCTGGTTCCCTGTAACTTGGCTTCTCGCAATGAGGGAACTGCCAGAAGGCCCTCGGCGCTGGACCTCAGTGTCCGGACAGAACAATGGGGGTGGAGACGCTCCTTCAGGTATACTGGACCAAGGCCGTTTAGGGCTTTAAAGGTCAGCACCAACACTTTGAATTGTGCTCAGAAACATACTGGGAGCAGATGTAGGTCTTTCAAGACTGGTGTTATGTGGTCTCGGCGGCTGCTCCCAATCACCAGTCTAGCTGCTGCATTCTGGATTAGTTGTCGTTTCCGGGTCACCTTCAAAGGTAGAGTGCATTGCAGTAGTCCAAGCGAGAGATAACTACATTGCAGTAGTCCAAGCGAGAGCATGCACCACTCTGGCGAGACAGTCCGCGGGCAGGTAGAGTCTCAGCCTGTGGTTTGAGCTTTGTGTTTTCTTCACACACTTCAACCTTACCCAGCCTGGTCCCCTCCAGATGCCTTAGTCTACAACTCATTTCAGAATTGGCCCCCACTGTCCTTACATATTTGGAAAATCTCTCTATCCGTATCAAAATGCATCCCTCTGTTTTTTCAGATATTCGGGTAAAGCTCCTTCACATAGTTGAGAAAACTGCTCAAATTGTTACCCCAGGTTGAACATCCCATCTTTTACCTTCCACATTCTGTAAATTACCATTTACTCTGCCTCCAGTGCGCTCCCACCAATGGCTTTTGAGCATGTGCGCACATGACATTGACCACAATGTGGAGCTATCCTATAGTTGTTTTTTAAAACTGATTTTTAATTTCAAGTCACAAAACATACCCATGCAAGTAAAACAGAGCACAATAGTCATAAAGAAAAGAAAGAAAGAAAAATGGCAGCTGGTGGTTGTAGTTTTAGATGTTCCAAGAAAAGCAATCAAGTGTAAGTGCATCTCCATAAGGTTCCATGATTCAATGGAAGGTGAAAACAATGTATGATAGTCTTAACCAGGCTTCCTCAACCTCGGCCCCCCAGATGTTTTGAGACTACAATTCCCATCATCCCTGACCACTGGTCATGCTAGCTAGGGATCATGGGAGTTTTAGGCCAAAAACATCTGGAGGGCCGAGCTTGAGGAAGCCTGGAACAGACAAAAAAAAGCTCAACAACTTTTGTGTCCAGAATTTTACTTCTATAAATATGGCAACCCTATGTAACTTCATTTCTTGCAGTGAGGAAATCACCAGAAGGCACTTGGAACTGGAGCTCATATTGTAGAAGACAGTGCAATTTTATATGTCACTGTGTGTGTGTGTGAAGACACACAGACACACACAGAGAGAGATACATTTCCTAGTCAAGAAGTACATTAACATGAATAATATTAGCTGGATGACAACCAGCTTGTTCTTCTGGTCCTCCCCCTCCCCTCCCCGCCTGACTTGGCATTACCTAATAATTTTGTTGCTGCTATAATAATAGAATGCAACACTGCCATTTGAAAACAGTAACACACATATAAACACTCTTTTCTAAGAATATGCAGCAAGTATCACTCCAAAACTAAGTGGCTATCCTTTCAGCATACTCAATGAATTTTCTACAACCTTGAAAAAGATGCCATGTTTACAGTAAAAGAAATGCTTGTTTTGCGGTGGATGTTTTCAGAAGGATTTCATACTGTGTGTTGCACTGAAAGACTCTAAGCCAGGTGTGGAGAAACTATAGCTCTCCAGGTGTTGCTAAGCTACAACTCCCATCAGCTCCAGCAAGCATGGCTAATGGCCACAGATGGTGAGAATTGTAGTTCAGGGACATCTGGCGGGCCCAAACTTCCCCATGCCTGCTCTAAGACATTTCATACAAAAAGGTTATTCTATACAAAATGCTAGCAGGCATTCCAGTTATTAACCATCTACTCTAGCACTTACTCGGCAATTCCTTCTGGGATGTATAAAATGCAATTTCTATTTAAAGGTGAAACAACCAACTCTATTACCTTATAAGCTAATATTATTTTAATTACCTATTTATTACATTTGTATCTCACCTTTCTCCAGGAAGCTCGGTGCAGAGCACATAAGGTTGCTCATTTTATCCTCTGAAATCCACCATTCTGCTCCTGCTGTTTGCATGACATGAACTAGGCCTGAGACACAAGCGGTGGCATGCAGTACAAGGCAGAAACAGATGGCTGTTCAAAGATGCACACATACAGTGGCTCCAAGCCAAAAAAAAAGGATGCATGCAACAGCTGAGACTGTGCCTTTTTTCAAAACCCACCTGACCCATCAGCTGTTTAGTGGAAGAGGGAGGGACAGCTGCCCCATTCTCCTGAACAGGCAAGCAGCAAGACTGCAGTTTTGTTCAAAAGGCTACACACACACACACACACACGTTATTGGATCAAGAAGGCATGGCAGCCTGCCTTTACACCAACAATTTCCCATACACTCTATGGCAGTGTTTCTCAACCTTTTTTGGGCCAAGGCACACTTGTTCCATGAAAAAAATCACGAGGCACACCACCATTAAAAAAGTTAAAAAATTTAACTCTGTGCCGCCCTATATTGACTATATAATTATGACTGTAAGAAACACTTGCCAATTGCTGTGTTGGTTGCAATCTCCTGTAATAAGGCTTCACAAGCCGCTGATTTCTCTGCCAGCACAATCCTTTGCTCAGCAAGTTTCAGGTTGAGCTCATCCAGCCAGCTTCTTTAAGTTTGTCTAAAACCACCCTCCTGTGGTGGTGGCTGTTGAGAGCTGCACTCGCCTCGCGTCGTGACCCGGCCGGCTTCCTTTCCGGCGGGTCAGCGATGTCTATTGGTGGCCGCCAGGCACGTGACAATGCAAATCGCCCTTCTCGTCGCCGCACGTCGCGGCACACCAGCCAGCATCTCGCGGCACACTAGTGTGCCGCGGAACAGTGGTTAAGAAACGCTGCTCTATGGCATGCAGCATGCTGATGCATGTATTTGGAATTTTATTTCTTTATTTAAAACACAAAGTTGTAGAATATGGCCACACAATACGTGCCCCAAACATTAGACACCAATAGCAGATGCTAAAGAAATAAAGAATGTAATTACAATAATATTAAATCTCTATAAGCTATAATAAAAAGGTAAAGGTAAAGGACTCCTGACAGTTAAGTCCGGTCACAAACGACTCTGGGGTTGTGACACTCATCTTGCTTTACTAGCCGAGGGAGCCGGTGTTTGTCCGCAGACAGTTTTCCCGGGTCATGTGGCCAGCATGATTAAGCCACTTCTGGCGAAACCGGAGCAGCACACGGAAACACAGTTTACCTTCCCGACGGAGCAATACCTATTTATCTACTTGCACTTTGACGTGCTTTCAAACTGCTAGGTTGGCAGGAGCAGGGACCAATCAACGGGAGCTCACCCCATTGCGGGGATTCGAACTGCTGACCTTCCGATCAGCAAGCATTAGGCTCAGTGGTTTAGACCACAGTGCCACCTGTGTCCCTATATAATAGCTACAATAGGCCAATACAAAAGATGAAACTGTTTCTACTATCCCACTACTGGGTTAGAAAGTTTAAAGTATGCAATACTAAAATTATTAAGAGCAATGTTAACTGAAAGGGAGAGGGATGAATCCTATGAAATGCAAAGACATGAGCTATAATATCAGATTGCAATGTATTATATATTCCCATTAACTTATTAACCTATAAAATGGTACTAGAGTAGTGTCTGAATGCCAGCATCCAGGGGTTGAATGGCCAGCTGGCTAGCCCCCAGCTGGATCCTCTCCTTCCAGCCAGCACGCTGTGAAGACTTGACCTCTGGTGCGACATAAATCAGTGACCCAAGCCTGTGGACATGGGCACACTTTACTTAGGAGAGCAAAACTGTGCAACAAAAGAGGCTTGAAGCTTGTGGAGACATACTAGGAACTACGTATTTATTAATCATAAACCAGGACAAAGAAACATGTCATCTCTCTCCTTGCCGTCTCTTCCGAGAGAGTGAGAAAAGCAAAAGCAACAACCCAGTGGAAGTTCCGCTTACGCCAGCAAGCAGTGCTGGAATGTAAACAGACATGAGACACGTAGTAATCCCATGTCTGCAACTAAAGGTGGAATGGAAATTTCCAACACTGAAAGCATATGAGGCTATCAGCTTGCTGGACCTGCTCAATGCTAGGAGACTCCCTGGGAACCACTAGTGTGCTGCCTTGGGTTCCACGACAGAAGAGAGGTGAGATAGAATTTTTGAATTGCACTGGTGCTTCAGAAAACTAGGGAATCCACAAACCGTAGGAAATTCATGAAACACACTTATGGCCCCTGACTAAGTTAGGGAATGTGAATGTGGGCAACTCCAAATTGAGAAAGATTCTTCCTGAAGAGTTTAATTACTTTTCAACTATTAACTTTGATATGTTTTTAGCTTTTCATTTTTTTAATCTGTGTTGAGCCCTAGGGTCTGGGGGAAAGTGGTTTATAAATAAAAACAACAACAACAACAACAACAACAACAACAACAACAACAACAACAACATGTTAGCACTAAACAGTAACTTAAAAAGAAGAAAATCAGATGCTGCTGATTTGAGTCTGAGTATTGGAGCAAAACCTTGATGGCAGAAAGTGAGGAGGAATTAAAGAACCTTTTAATGAGGGTGAAAGAGGAGAGCGCAAAATATGGTCTGAAGCTCAACATCAAAATAACTAAGATCATGGCCACTGGTCCCATCACCTCCTGGCAAATAGAAGGGAAAGAAATGGAGGCAGTGAGACATTTCACTTTCTTGGGTTCCATGATCACTGCAGATGGTGACAGCAGTCACGAAATTAAAAGACGCCTGCTTCTTGGGAGAAAAGCAATGACAAACCTAGACAGCATCTTAAAAAGCAGAGACATCACCTTGCCGACAAAGGTCCGTATAGTTAAAGCTATGGTTTTCCCAGTAGTGATGTATGGAAGTGAGAGCTGGACCATAAAGAAGGCTGATCGCCGAAGAATTGATGCTTTTGAATTATGGTGCTGGAGGAGACTCTTGAGAGTCCCATGGACTGCAAGAAGATCAAACCTATCCATTCTTAAGGAAATCAGCCCTGAGTGCTCCCTGGAAGGACAGATCGTGAAGCTGAGGCTCCAATACTTTGGCCACCTCATGAGAAGAGAAGAATCCTTGGAAAAGACCCTGATGTTGGGAAAGACTGAGGGCACAAGGAGAAGGGGACGACAGAGGACAAGATGGTTGGACAGTGTTCTCGAAGCCACCAACATGAGTCTGACCAAACTGTGGAAGACAGGAGGCAGTGGAAGACAGGAGTGCCTGGTGTGCTCTGGTCCATGGGGTCATGAAAAGTCGGGCATGACTAAACGACTAAACAACAACAACATTGGAGCCCATACAGTATTTCCCAATTAGATGCATCTGCAATAGTATGGCTGGCTGTGTGCTAGCAGAGCATTGAGAAGTGAATTTACCCAGTGCCACTTTAGCAATTGGCGATAAAAGTGCAAGGAAAAACTAGACAGATGATGCACTATCCTGCTTAAAGGTAGATGTATATTAGGGCAAAACAGAAATAAGGTAGGGTTCACTGCCTGTCAGCGGAAGTCTTGTGCAATGACTTCTGCTTGTGCAATGGGGTTTCCCCCTCGCTCTTCCTCTCCCCTCCATACCCCCCCCCAACATTCCCCATTCTAGGATAACTCTAACCACTGTACCATGCTGGATCTAAACTTAGCTGTTGGTTAAATATTTTGGCTGCCACCATAAATAACATGGCTGAATTTCAAACCAGGCCTAACTTGAGTCCCATTGAGTAGAGTTCCAAGTCTAGATTGAACCCCATAGATTCATACACATGACGACTCAGAGAGAAAGTTCCATTTTGCTAATTTGTTCCTTCTGCATTTGACAAAGTCAGCGAGTTGAGATGCTTTCGCTTTTTCAATGCTTCAGAACAAATTATTCAGAAAGGTAAATTATTATCATAAATACTGGTACAAATACCACCTGCCTGTAGAGAATGGTTATTAAGTGGGTGGGGGGTGAGCTAGTACAATTATCTGGAGACAATTGGACAAGTCTCTAATACATAAAAAAACTGTTGAATAGGTACACCAGCAAAATATTGAAAGAGCAATTTAGCTCAAGAAATGTCTATGCCAGAACTTTTTGTCTTTATATTAAAAATGCCTTGATTTCAAGTTTATTATCCACAATTGATGTGTGCTAGTCTCAGAACATTTCCTGCTAAGAATGAAAGCACCATTTGCTAGGCTCTGAGAAGCAGCCGGAGCATTTTTCTTGATTCTTTGCAAATCATCACACAATAGGGCGCTTCAGAGATCTAGACATTAAATCTGCTCTATGAAATTTGCATTTTTACTTAGGCTGTATACCGCCTTTTCATACGAAAGTGTAGTTTATAAATATTTAAATACATAATATTTTGCTTGTTTATCATCTTAAATGATATGCAATTAATGAATTAATTCGGGGGTGGCTAACCTATTGCTCTCTGGGTGTTGCTGCTCAGCAGAACTACCACCAACCTCAACCAGCATGCCATATGGGTGAAAGAGATGTAATTCAGCAGCCTCTGGAGGTGCACAGGTTAGCACCCCTGAATTAAAAGAAACACTGTTCACGAAGTCTTGAATATTGAAGTCTGTAGAGTGCTCTCTACACGCCCATCACAATTAATACCTTATATTTCCCGAACAGTACACCCGAGGGAGGATTTATAATTCCAGACAAGTTGCATTCATGCCATTATTCCAAATACTGTATGAAACCTTGGCTTTAAAAGGGAGCATTTAAATTCAATCATGGAATTGTAATTTTAGAAGGGACCAGCCCCCTGCAATGCTAAAGCATCCATGACAGGCTTAAAAACCTCCAATGAAGGAGCGCCCACGTCCTCCAGAGGGAAACCATTCCACTGTTGAACAGCACTTACTGTCGGAAAGTCCTTCCCTGATGCTTAGCCGGAATCTCCTTCCTTGTAACTGGTCAAAGCTCTGAAAGTCCACATTCATTTTTGCCTTTAAAAGTGCAAGGTAGTGCCTAATTTTATGGTTATACAGCAGGACAATGGGCTGTACCCAACAACAATGGGCTTCTGTGCTCTGCTACAGAGCTTCCTCTTCCCCTTCTGCCCCCACCGCCCAAATTCAGTCAAAATCAGCTCTGGGGGGTTGGGCGACGCTCCAGAGCAGAGGGCAGAGAGGAAAGGGAAGTCCTGTTGTACCAGTGGAAACCTGCTAGTGCAGCATTGACTACAATCCATCATCTCCACCACTCTCACTCCCCGCCCCCATGAAGCTCACCATACTTTCTCTCTCTGCAAATGCCTGAAAGGTAGGCAACGTAGGCTGCAATCCTATCCTCCACTGCATTTGTATGATAATTGCCCTGAGATCTACGGGTATAGGGTGGTATTACAAATTTCAACAACAACAACATATTTAAATTAAACACCAGGGAAACTTGAGGCTAAGCATAATATATAAATAGGTTCCATAAAAGAAATACGGTGTTCCTTCCAGGTTGAGAATACTGGATTGCGCTACATGGAGGACTGGTTGAACTGCCAGCGGTTATATAGCATTTTTATTGATTTTTCTTGCTGCTCTTTACGAAGAGAAAAATAAAGTCAATGTTCCTGTTGCAAAGCATTTGTTGCTGCCCTAATAGTTGTTTGCTAGAGCTTGCTAATATTTTTGTTATAATAAAGTGTCTGCTGGCTGCGGTGGATACCTGACGGCGAGTTTCTAAACTGCCACCAGAATTTGAGCTACTTGTGACTGGTGAGGTATCTAATATAGGAAGAGTACAAAAATTGCCAGAGATGTCTTCCTCGCTCATAACAGATACTTTCCAAATGCTTGGGGTCATTACAGGAAGCAGGAGATGATGAAGCACACATTTACATTGCTTAATACAATGAAAATCAATAGGCTGAACAGCCAAAGCCTACCTGAGCTTTTTACTCTGTTCCCTTAAACCAGCTTTTGCCCACCTTGTGCTCTCCTTATGTTCTGTGACTACAATTCCCATCAGCCCCAGTCGGTTTGGCCAGGCTGGCAGAGACTGGTGGGAAGTGCAGCCACAAGTGTCTGGAGGAAACTGTTTTAAACCAACCCTTCCACACTGTTTTGGGAATTAACAAATGCTTTTATTATTACTGGATATGAGGTGGAGTGAGGGAAAGCCATATGGCTGGGACTGGAAGGCTTTCAGCGGTAATCTTGTCAGAGGTCACCCCCCCTTAAATTTACAATACATAAATACTATACACACACAAATAAAAAAAGATTAACCCACATAAGCACAGAGCAGGAAATAAACTAGGAAACCATGCCAGAAATGACTATTGGAATGAGACTGTGAAGTTAAATATCCAGAACTTAAATATCCATAAATATTTCAAGCAAATGTGTGTTCTTTCCCCCCAAATGATTTTATTTAAAGTGAGAAATGGTGGTTATATGTGTGCTAAGTGTCATAATGCTACCAGTGATACAGGAGTCAGAATGTACTGAATAAACTGTGGTGACATTAAGAAAAACTGTCAGACAGTTTTGACAACCTGGTAGCTTCTAGATGGTTCCGAACTACAATTCCCACTATATAACATATGGAGGCCACCAGGTTGTCAAAGACTGATGTACGCCATTGTGTGTGTGTGTGTGTGTGTGTGTGTGTGTGTGTGTGAGAGAGAGAGAGAGAGAGAGAGAGAGAGAGAGAGAGAGAGAGATCCTTTCCTAATTCTGACAATATACACATACATCAGACACGCAACTATGAGGACATTCTTAAAAACCCCAACGAAAACAAAAGCTGAACAATATTATAGAAAGCTTTCACTTAAAAACTGCATTTCCTGTAAACCAATTGTTAGGGCCTGGCCAGTGGTGTATATCATTTTAGTCTAATGGAAGTTGCAAGGAATACTATTAACCTCCGCTGACAGCGCAGGCACAGCATTACAAAAGACCGTTTATGTAATTCATTAAAAATGATCAGTGAGGCATTCTAGAGCCACCGAGATGAAGAACCAGTTTTATGTCTGTTCATAGCTGGGTGCGTCTTATGCTTCACAACACTTTAGGGGCCCATTTGTCAGAAGTGCTCCCGTGTTTATGGAAGGCAGCTGGCTGTTGGCTCTGCAGCTTTCCACAACTCGTGCTTGGCCACAACTTAGGTGGTATTGTGCATGCTGCTGACACACACACACCCATCCCCGCTCCTTGTGCCATTTGAAAGACACATCTCAGATGTGAAATTTCTTGGGGATACCATTACACACAAACACACTTGCAACATTTTAAAAGCCCCGTTCGACGAATGGCAGTCATCAGCTAGGAATATAGGAAGCTGGCTTATAGTGATTCAGACCAGTGGTACATCTGGCTCATTATTGTCTAAATTGACTGGCGGAGTTCTCTCCCAGTCCTTCCTAGAGATGTGTTTGTTTGTCATCTGCAATTTCATTAAAAAAAAAATCAAGGCAATATACAACATATAAGAATAAAATCATCAAAATGTACCCATGAACACATCATTAAAGACATTACTAAAGCATCAGTAAATGCTGATTGGTTAAAAAGATAAAATCTATATTGCAGTATATGCCCCCACCATTATTCAGGATCCATAAAGTTAAAGGAAATATTCTACATCTCAGTGACAGGTTCTGGATTTTTATTTCACCGATCTTTACAAAATGCTGTGAGATTTGCATGGAGCCATCATTGGAGTCCTATTGGTGCATCTACTGGGGAAAGTTAAAAGAGCTGAAAAAAAATATAAATGGCTTTTGCAATCTAAAGAGGGCATACTGCTTTAGGGATTATTCTTTTCACTTTCCTTGTGCTGATTGCCCTACATCTTTATATCCACTTTAAAAAGTACTACGTACCTTGAGATTATGGACTAATCATAAACATTACAGAAATAAGTCGACATTGTTAAGAGATACTTTGGGGCTGATACCATTCTGGTCAATGGCCACACTGTATCCCTGTGAGATCTTTAAGGATTGTTCTATACATTCAGAAGAATTGCATGGCTGCCACAAGGTGGTCAAACAGACTGTTCCACTTGAAGTAAAATAAAAAAATTCCTTCAGTAGCACCTTAAAGACCAACTAAGTTTTTATTTTGGTATGAGCTTTCGTGTGCATGCACACTTCTCCACTTGAGAATACAAGAGGCTGCACCATTCGGAATGCTTCCTCGTGCGAAAGAAGGGGGGGCACACCTGCAAGTAGAAAACCAGCAGGTCAGGGATAAAGATTGTACCTTGGCCTTTTATACATATTGGCAAGCTATGATTTGATTTGATCTGATTTAATATGGGACAGAATTTTTAAAATGTGAGATTCTGTCTGAAACAGGACAGGACCCTGTACAACCTCGGGACATTGTGCAACTCATTCTGCTGCTGTTTATAGATCCAGCTTCTGCCAGTGTGGAGTTGAACTCTCTTTTTAGGATGCACATTAGCTCTCCAGAGGCATCCCCTCTGCACACACATTAATGCACTAATGTCTGAGTCATAAGTCAGCTTCTTTTGATCTGAGGACTTTAGAAAACTGGAGCTGTGCCCAGATCAGCCATGGGGTTTACCATTCAAGGAAAGCATCATTATTTTATACCCATTTAAGAGGCAGAACACCTATCTTTTTCCACGAGCAAAAGCGGGTATCAGGCAGGTAAACTGCTCCTTCCATAGCCTTGTTTAGCAGAGAGCCTAAATGATCAAACTCTGTGTCAATGCATGCCATAACCAAAAGAAAAGCCTTCTCTTGTTTGCGCCGTAATAGTCTGCGCTACAGGTGCTGCCACGAGCCATGGGGGAAGCATCAGGGAAGCTGCACTGTATCAAGACATGCCATCTAGTTTAGTATTGTCTACACTGATGGGCAGCAGCTCTCCAGTCTTCCCAATCCCTCCCTGGAGAAGCCCATGATTGACCCTGGGACCTTCTGCATGTAAGGGAGTTGCTCTTACCACTGAGCTATAGCCCTTGGGCAGTACAGAAGAGCGGTGCAATGGAAAAGGCACGGCTGGCATGCAGGAGGTGGGGAAGATTTCAGAAGCAGCATCAAGATAGAGGAGGCAGAAGCAGCTGCCTCAGAAGTGTGGACAGCTTGCAAGAGAGGAGAAACTCACTGGCTGCCAATGACTGCTAAAGAGGTGTGAACAGCATGAAGCAGGATGGAACCGAGAGAAAAAGAGGAGGCCATGGAAAAGGCCTGCGGTCTATGGAATGTATCTTTAATGGGAGTCCAGTTCCCACCTGATACTGGTGTGGTGTCATTTAGTCACACCGGGGGTGTTACAAGAATGGATACGTGTTCATCCTAATGAAAAAGAAAGCTGCTTATACACCTACATGACTCTCCTCAGTGCTCACCCGAGTGCAGGACCCTGAGTGAGTAGATCTCTCCACCATTAGGCTCTCATGGAAAGGGATAGTGTTCCAGGGAAGAGGTCCAACAGTTGCCTCTTTTTGGTACCCAGAGCCACCTGTTCAGGCCAGGCTATGAGGCCTTCTCCCCTTGCCCCCACTTCCCCTATCTCCTTGCTCTGCAGGCCTCACCTAGAAAGGGTGGATTGTTTTGCCTGCTCCAAAGTCTTTCTCTTTCCACAGGGCATTACAGGAGGGGGAATTAATCTAATTCTCTGTAAGAATATTGTAGCAAACTTCTCCAGTCTTCTTGACAACTATACGTAATTGTACCCCATACTTAGGTGCATTTAAGTTTCACTACAAAGAGAAATAGCAAGCAGAATTACTGAATTGAAAAGTTGGTCCCACTCACCAAATACGCATGATTGTTGAGCCGTTAAAGCAACATAGCCTGTAATTAGTTGTGTTGCTGCTGAATATAATCAGCAAAGGAGTGAAGAGGCATGGGGCAGTCTATACCAGATTGACTTAGGCTTTACATTCTGCCTGAATCTTTTCAATGAAGTGCAACTTGAATTTAAAGTGGTTGCAAATTATTTGCAGAAGTCAGATTACGATGTGGCTCATGTTTGCCTTCTTAGAAAACTGGAACATCTGAACGACAGAAATCCACCAACAGCATACAAATCAATATGGCTAACCTGACCCGCCCACCCTACTCACATAAAACAGACCACCACAGCCAACCACAAAAAAAAAACTATATCCTAGGCCAACCCCAACAACTCTCACCATCAAAGGAAAACAAATGCACAACAAAGAACCTGCACAACCAATGCTGACAACCCCCCCCAGCACACTTTAAGTAAACTAGAAACATTGTCACACTACCCCCACCCCCTTCCCTTATCTACCGCTCTCCCCCTTTTCCTCCCCAATGTCTCAACAATTGAAACTGATCTGTAAAAATGCTATGAGAGACACTGCCCATGTCTTTGTAAACTGAGAAAACCTTTAATAAAAAAAAAAAGAGAGAGAGTGAAGGATTAGGAGAAGAATTTCAGCAAAACCATGGCTGATGTAGAGATTATAACCGGGGGGGGGGGGATCACATCAATATGCCAACTGAATAAAAGAGAGTCTATTGCATCCCAAAACTGCTAAAGCTTTGCTATTGAATTAAACACAGCAGAAGGTATGTATCCAAAAACTGATCACAGGTAACAGCCAGCTAACTAGATCAGCTTGCACAAGGATTTCTACTTGCACAACACAACTTCCCCTCCTTCTCTTTGCCCCATGCACCCTTGCCAAATATTTCTGGAGGGTTATGGAAAACCCCAGAAGAGATCTGGGGGTCTTACAGGGAGAGGAGAAATAAGGGGGCAGGGAATTCCTTCCAGTAGCACCTTAGAGACCATCTAAGTTTGTCATAGGTATGAGCTTTCGTGTGCATGCACACTTCTTCAGATACTTCTTCAGGGAAAGGAGAGGCAGGGTAGTTCTGTTGCACAAGTGGAAATCAATGAAGCAATGGATCTACTCTGTTGAATACTACAGTACTCCATATTTTTAAAGTTAAGGTGTTTTTTTATCTATTGTCAATTGCACGATTAGTGATTTTAAGATTTGCAGCCAACTACAATGTTTTTAAGAGGGTTGATGCTTTCAGTCCCCAAAGCCATTACTTTCTTGATCCAAAAAAAACCTCATCACAGCAGTACAGTACTATGATGGATTTGAAGCAAAACTTGGACTATTTTTAGAAGAGATATAAAAATGAGAGACACAAATACAAATTGCTACAATGCACCAAGTGCTTTATCTTTCCAAAAAACTGAAAATGTCTTTCAATAAACTCTACAGATTGTATGCCATTGCCACCACGATACCTCCATCGAGTGCTGAATGTGAATTAACAGTTTTATGTCTGCAGAAATTAAGGCCTATTTGAAAAGCAGGATGTGTGACGAACGCCTCAGTAACATTGCTATACTAAGAGCAAAGAGATTCTCCAAAGCCCCCAGCACTGAAACTGTCGTTAACCATTTTTCAGAAGAGCAAGAGACACACAAAAAGGATATGCAAACTATTTTGCAGAGTTTCATTAGAACTGGCAGGTTCAGCTTCCATAGACCATCTGCATGTGTGCTTTGCCTTAATTTGCTCTCTTCCCTCCCGTTTACTATCAATCTGATCAGCTCTTATTAGCTTTGATACCCAACAGCAAATTTTTGATTTCCTAGCGGAATAATACCTGGGGCTACCTTGACTTGTCTCAGTCTGCTCTTCATTTTCTCTCACTGAGAGTGTACACCTGGTTAATTCCACCTGCACTAGTTAAAAAATAATTGCATTTTCTAAAGAAATACATCATTATTCTGTCTGCCATCAAGGAAATGTTTGCATAAGGCAGGGCTGTCTAACTTATTTTGGGGTTGCATATGTTGCTGCACTACAAATCCCATCATCCCATCATCCCTGAACACTGGCTGATAGGAGTTGGAGTACAACATGGCATAAATAAATAAACACATAAACAAATATCACCTAAATTGATTACCAGTCGTCTATTGTCAATTTCATTTATTTCCACCTTTCCAAATACACTCAATGTGTTTTGCATCAAACTGACACAAAAATTACAATATAAAAAATAATATAATAATTAGCCTGTAACATCTCAATAGTTAACACATATCAATAACACCACACCACCCAAATATAAAAATATCGGGTAACAGTCCATTAAACAATTAATCAAAACATACAATTCATAGTTACAAGAGCATAACATCTCAAAAGAACTTGAAAAGAGCTAGAAATATCCAATACAATTTATTTTCTTTTTTAAAATAAAATTTTATTAGTTTTCACATTTTTATACATATTATCTTTCACATATATCCAATTACAAAGTTCCCTGAACCTTCCGACTTCCTCCCTCCCTCCCATGGGTTCTTAAATTAAAAGTTAATTTTTTTTGGCATATTATAATTTTTCCAACTATTATGTATCCCTATTTTATCATAGTCGATTTCACATTACAAATGTCATTACAAAGCTACCAATGTTTTAAACTGCTTAAAAATATCCAATACAATTTAGAGGAGAATCAATCAATAAGCAATCCACAAAACAAAAATGTGTAAGATTCAGTAAGCCTGGCTGGAGTGGCAGAGGCTGGTGCAGTTGAGGAGCCCAAGTATCAGAACACCCAGGGGATTCGAAGATCCTGGCACCCCACTCCATATGCCCTGTTTCAGGGTTCTCTCCTGGCTACTGCTAACAGGGAAAGTGCCCATCCACTAGGGTAGAGTTCCTCACCACTCATAACACTTCTGTCCACTGGGAGAGGTCAGTAGAAATATGACTACATAGAATCATAGAGTTGGAAGAGACCACAAGGGCCATCCAGTCCAATCCCTTGCCAAGCAGGATACACCATCAAAGCATTCCACTGGCAACCAAAATGACCAAAGGCCTGGAAACGATGCCTTATGAGGAACAGCTTAGGGAGCTGGGTATGTTTAGCCTGGAGAAGAGAAGGTTAAGGGGTGATATGATAGCCATGTTCAAATATATAAAAGGATGTCATAGAGAGGGGGGAGAAAGGTTGTTTTCTGCTGCTCCAGAGAAGCGGACACGGGGCAATGGATTCAAACTACAAGAAAGAAGATTCCACCTAAACATTAGGAAGAAATTCCTGATAGTAAGAGCTGTTTGGCAGTGGAATTTGCTACCAAGGAGTGTGGTGGAGTCTCCTTCTTTGGAGGTCTTTAAGCAGAGGCTTGACAGGCATATGGCAAGAATGCTTTGATGGTGTTTCCTGCTTGGCAGGGGGTTGGACTGGATGGCCCTTGTGGTCTCTTCCAACTCTATGATTCTATTATTCTATGAGTCCTATGTCATCTTGTAAACTTGAGGGATAAGGTAAGGAATTAGATTTGGTGTCCTAGTCCAAATTTAGGACTTTCCAATACACTATATCTCTGAAACATTTACGGTAAACATTCTCACAGCTACGAGAAACCCTGATCCATATTTGTATAGTTCTTCAAAAAAAAGAAAAGAGCCTTCAGATGTGTAACACAATACAGAATATCTAGATCATAAATATCAACTGCTGGTGCATTTCCTTGAAAATCAAACTTTATAATGAGCAGCAAGCATCAAAGTTCTGACTGTAATCTATAAAAGGATGGAAAACCATCTTTGAGAATGGAGTTCAAAAATGTTTTTAATTTCCTGTGAGTGAATCTTCATGAGCTAATTAATCTCTATGCTCTCTTTATTAATGTTACACTGAACATCAGATACAGTAAGGAAAGGCAAATGACAATGAACAGGTGTGGCTGGATAACAAAATGATGGGTTTTTTAAGGTTTATTTTCTCTTTTCCTAAATGGTGTGTGCCCTGATGCTTTCTCCAGAAATTACCACAGTTCTTTGGTGGCAGAGCACAAACTCCCTCATACTCTGCTCTGACCTAGTAAAAGGCTCAGTCAAGCAATGTTTACTTCCCTGCTGAGGGATGTTAATGGACATTTACAGTAAAAATGCTCTTGGGCTTCCTCTCGCCTTAGAAGCTGCTGGTTCATGAATGCACTTCTTGCTCACCTTGGCACACAGACCAGAAGACTCAAAAGGTCACCTTTTCAGTCACTTCATTGAAGATGCAATCCCAGCTGCTGTAAAGCTCTGGATAGCATGGGGGAAAGTCACAGCACAACTGCAGATCTGTTTGTACACACTCTGGCAAGTCAGATTCAGCCAAAGCACAATTTTCTTAGGAGAATTACAGCTGTCTCTAACAGCATAAGCTGCAAACCACCTGTATGTCATAGGCTTTGCATTGTAGATCTCAGTCCAAAGCAACTCAAATGAAAAGGGGAGAGGGGTGCAAAGGACTGAAGCCTTCATTTAATGTAACTAAACACAACAGCTTTAGTTTCTTCCCACCATGTCAGAGATTGCTGAACAACTCCAGGCACACCTGGAGGATGCGGACCATTTGGATCCCTTCCAATCGGGATTCAGGCCTCATCATGGGACTGAAACTGCCTTGGTCGCGCTGATCGATGATCTCCGGCGGGCTAGAGACAAAGGTGAAAGCTGTTTCCTAGTTCTGCTAGATCTCTCAGCGGCCTTTGATACCATCAACCATGACATCCTTCTGGACCATCTAGAGGGGCTGGGAGCTGGGGCCACTGTTATACAGTTGCTCCACTCCTTCCTCCTGGGTCGGGTCCAGAAAGTGGTGTTGGGGGATGAGTGTTCAGATCCCTGGGCTCTCACTTGTGGGGTCCCTCAGGGTTCTATCTCCCCCCTCATGCTTTTTAACGTTTATATGAAGCCGCTGGGAGAGATCATCAGGGGGGTTGGGCTGGGTGTTCATCAGTATGCGGATGATACCCAGCTCTACCTCTCTTTTAAATCAGAACCAGTGAAGGCAGTGAATGTCCTGTGTGAGTGTCTGGAGGCAGTTGGAGGATGGATGGCAGCTAACACATTGAGCTTGAAGCCTGACAAAAGAGAAGTACTGTTTTGGGGGGACAGGAAGCAGGCAGGTGTGGAGGACTCCCTGGTCCTGAATGGAGTAACTGTGCCCCTGAAGGACCGGGTGCGCAGCCTGGGAGTCATTTTGGACTCACAGCTGTCCATGGAATTGCAAGTCAATTCTATGTCCAGGGCAGCTGTCTACCAGCTCCATCTGGTACACAGGCTGAGACCCTGCCTACCCAAAGACTGTCTCTCCAGAGTGGTGCATGCTCTGGTTATCTCCCGCTTGGACTACTGCAATGCACTCTATGTGGGGCTACCTTTGAAGGTGACCCAGAAACTACAACTAATCCAGAGTGCGGCAGCTAGACTGGTGACAGGGAGTGGCTGCTGAGACCATATAAGACCTACATTGGCTCCCAGTACATTTCAGAGTACAATTCAAAGTGTTGGTGCTGACATTTAAAGCGCTAAATGGCCTCGATCCAGTATACCTGAAGGAGCGCCTCCACCCCCATTGTTCTGCCTGGACACTAAGGTCCAGCTCCGAGGGCCTTCTGGTGGTTCCCTCGCTGTGAGAAGTGAGGTTATAGGGAACCAGGCAGAGGGCCTTCTCGGTAGTGGCGCTCGCCCTGTAGAACACCCTCCCATCAGATGTCAAGGAAATAAACAAGTATCTGACTTTTAGAAGACATCTGAAGGCAGCCCTGTATTGGGAAATTTTGAATGGCTGATGTTTTATCGTGTTTTTAATATTCTGTTGGGAGCCACCCAGAGTGGCTGGGGAAACCCAGCCAGGTGGGCAGGGTATAAATAATAAATTTATTATTTAAAGCTCATACCAAAATAAAAACTTAGTTGGTCTTTAAGGTGCTACTGAAGGAATTTTTTTATTTTACCTGTAACCAAATTTATTATTATTACTATTATTATTATTATTACTACTACTACTACTAGAGCGAAAGGAGGTGTGAGAGTTAAAATACTAGTCATGGTACCTTGCGTCACGCATGTGTGCTGGGCAGCAGCATCCTGAGAAAGACAAGTGCTTGGGAGAATGTGTGCTAATCTGCCCAGAGGTAAAGGCACTTGGTAGCTTTCTCCTCTTCTTTTCCATCCCTTCTCACAGCTCTGGCTGCGCCAGCTACAACAAATCTCTTGCTTCTTAGAATCTTGCATAATGAGCTGTTTTGTAGGTGGGCTGAGAACAAGCTGACAAACTTGACCATTTTCCATGACTTGCTGGCAAATCTTTTTTCACTGAGCGCGCTGCATGTTAATGTCATCATCAGCACCGGCTGCTATAGCAACGGGGATATTTAGGAAATGATTTTAACTGAATATCACAGCCACCCAGTACCTCAAGAAGGGAGCTTTCTAAGGAGGAAACAGATAGCAGCTACCGATTTAATTAAAAAAAATTTAACACTGCGTATTTTCTTGTTGTGATATCGCCCTGTCATTGTTTCAAATCGATAAAATAACCATATGCTGTAATTAGCTCCAGGCCGTGTTGAAGACCTTTTATCTGATAAGATTAAGCACCACTTAGATGTTCTGACCTTTGATTTACTAGTTTTACTGCCATGGTATATGTTAACCATTGCAAGTTCTGATTCATGGCTTTATTACATGGAAAACAGTATGTATATGATTCATGTGCCTCGATTAATGAATGAATAAGTCACTTGCCTTCATGTCAGGTTCTCCAGTTCCATGGCTTTCCTCATCATAGAAATTGATTTTCCACAAGAAAATGTGAGCAATTCATCTAAAAGATCTGCAGAATATAAATGTTTGTTCTCATGAACAGTAGCGGCAGTGTGGTGGGTGGGGGTGCTCACCTCACCTCCAGCAGCTGATTGGCTGCTACTTACCAGGAGGTAGAGGCAGAGGGACAAGGTGGCAGGGAGGCCAGCACAGTGCAAAAGCAGTGGCAGAGTCAATCTGGCACTCCTGCCAGGGCATTTGCACTATGCCAATTTTCCCACTGTTTTGGCTGACCTGCTCTCCTTTCTGGTAAGCAGCAGCAACTTAGCTGCTGAAGGTCAGGTGAGTGCCACCAGTAGACTACCACCCTATACAACCCTATTGCTCATGAAGCTGCCAAGAGGATTCTCTGCTACTTTTCCCTTGGCAGAAAACTTAGCTGAGGGAGAGCGAGGGGCCTCAAACATTAGAGCACCAAACACAAAAGGAAAACCAGGATGGCAACACCAAGATACTTGGAAGAGAACCTATGAGTGGCTCACTTATGATTTTGTAACAAATAGAACATACTGTGACATCTGTTGCTCAGCAGCAAATGGCATGAACGTTCCTCTTCCAAACACATCCATAAACAAGATTGCACATGGAGCTTTGGTCCAAAATGGCTTCTCAAGTAAAAAGAAAGCCCTTCCACCATGCAGCTATCTTCTCTGCTAAATGGGGCAAATGTACATGGCAACTGAACCTATGCAGTTGAAATAAGCACCTCTGAGTTCTGTGGAATTTACTCCCAGATAATGCACGGGATTGCAGTCATGCCCCATAAACTTACTTGTGGCCTTTTATTAGTAGTTTGTTTCTGTGTTTTTAAGGTGGAGTTTTAAACAGTGTGTTGGATAAGGAAGATATATAGAAACCTAGTGGCATGACTCTGGAGTTTTGTTGGTGTCACAGTTATAGGAGCTGTCATTATACACTTCACTATGGTTAGGAATTGCCCCAAAATGTGCTTGCAGTTACTTATGCAGGACGCTTAAGAGTCTGAAATGAGAAGATTGCCACTTTGAACTCTGCACATTGCTTAGAAGCTGAGTTAGTGCACAACTGTATTGCATTTTGCGCTGGCTCAGAGACTTCAACTATGTCTTTACCAAATGAAGGCACCCATGATGTTGTAATTTGGTCGTCTTCATATCGTTAAGTCACTTTTCTGAATGAAGGAGAAACAAGACTCCTGCCAGGCCTTGATTGTGGAGATCACATATATATTTATTTTACACACACACACAAACCAAACACTGGTGCTGGTGCTGTTTTATAGCAACAGGGAGAATTATTCAGTACCAGGAAACTTCTAGGACAGGGGTAGTCAACCTTTTTATACCTACCGCCCACTAATGCATATTTCTTGATGGTAAAATTTCCTTACCGCCCACCAGCACTCAATGGAAGGAGGATTCAGCTTGTGCCATAGAACCCCCTACCACCCACCTAGAATCCTGAAATGCCCACAAGTACTAACATGTCCAGGCACTTACAGTGTACTGGGTGACCTTGAAGAGGAGTGAGCAAAGAAAAGGTCTTGATGAGTAACCAAATGAGCAACAACTGCAACAAACTCCAGCCCAGAGCAGTTTGTATCAGTGCTATCACTATTCATAAAGCAGCCCTTTGCAAGCATCTATGGTAGAGCTCATTGACAGCTTCACAAAATGAAGCTTTGTGGGGTGTTTCGATTCCTATCCTTCACAAACCAGTTTGGCAAAAGCTGGAATCCATATGCATGTAGGCAATGAGTCATTTTACTCTAAACCTGAAAGGCAGCCAGAGGCACAACGTTGTCAGGGTTGGCTCTGGCAAAAATGTATTAATGGAGCTCAGTACATTTATCTCTCTATTGCTTTCTAAATCAAGTGATAAACTATTTCAATTTGCGGCTTTCCTTATTTTTTAGCCACACCTTAACTCCCTGTTAAAGGTAGCATGCTTCTGAATATCATTGCTGGGAACCACAAGTGTGGAAAGTGCTATTGTGCTCATGTACTGCTTGTGAGCTACCTGTAAGGATCCGGCTAGCCACTGTGGGAATAGACTGCAGGACCAGATAGACCCCTTGACCTGATCCAGTCAGGATCTTCTTATGCTCTAAGGTCCTTATGACTTCTTCCTCAAAGTCTACATTTATTGTTACCCAGACAAGACTGTCCTGTTTCCTTTACCCTCCAGCTCCTACTTCTCTCACTTGGTTACATTTTCCATTTTAGGCTGCCCATTCTAGCAACCAATTTTCACCTGCAAGAAAAGTGAAGAAACTGACATGGGCAATTTCACTGGGTATTTTCTACCCCTAGTTGAATTTCATCGTATCCTGGGCTAGTGCAGTGTCCCAAAGCAAGCCATGTGTGTAGTGTCAGGAGAAAAGCACTTTAATCTGTTTTCCTGGATCAGGTTGTTGTTGGGGTTTTTTTTTTTTTTGGCTTATAAATCCACGTGGGACTTCTTTTTTTACATCAATATATTAACTTTGCCTGGGGTAAAGAAAAATAAAAAAAAACCTCATAACTTCCCATTTTTGTTTACAGGAACCAAGCTGTAAATGATAAGCAGCACATGAATATGTGTAGAAGAAAGGTGTCCAGCATCTATCAACTCTTCAAAGTGCCTCTAACTCTAGCCCACCACTTCACACCTGCAATTCTCCCCCTTGCTGCTTTCTTACCTCCTTCATCTGTTAAACCCCACATCAAGCCTGTTTCTCCTACAAAGTCTCCTTTTATGATCAAGAGTAACTATAAGTAGTAGAAGAATGAACAAAAAGGCGTTTTTTTCTATTTTAAAAAAAAGAGGAGGAGAAAGTTACACAAAAATAGAAGCAGTTCCTATTTCCAGAGAATTTCTTTTCAGATAATTGACTTTAACACACCCCTCAACCATTACATGATAGTATTTGTAACTCAACCTACAGAATCTTACTGCAATCATATCAGTGTTTGTTCACCTGCTGCAGCGCTTTTGTTTAAACAGGTATTATTAAAATGCTGCCTCTTAGAATTGATAATGCTCTCTTGGGCAAGCTGCAAATGTGGGGACAAAATTTACAGACTGGTGTGTGGTTTTTGTCTACTCTAACTGGGGGCTCCTTTGAAAAATAAGTACTTTAAGAGTCTGGAAATGCTGAGTCAGGAAGAACTGAAAAACCTTATTCATAGTTGCTACAATTCCAGCTACAAAGGTTATTCTTTGAACCAAGACAGATTAGTACAGGCATCCCCAAACTTCGGCCCTCCAGATGTTTTGGACTACAATTCCCATCTTCCCTGACCACTGGTCCTGTTAGCTAGGGATCGTGGGAGTTGTAGGCCAAAACATCTGGAGGGCCAAAGTTTGGGGATGCCTGGATTAGTGCATTGCATACAGTATTGTTACAGGTCTTGGGATGGGTCTGGAGAGTCTCACAGGATCTCTTCGATTCCAGTGGTAGGCAGTAAAAGCTTGGACTGTAAGAGAGTGCAGGATCTTTGCCAGGACATGTTCCTTTGTTAACTAATCATTATCACCTCACCTGCTACATTTGTGAATGGTCCAGAAAGGTAGGAAGATGGCTCATCCTTTGGTGTGCAGAATAAGCCTGCAGATTTGAATTCAGACTAAGTGGAAGGCTGGGTGAGGGTGAAGAGACACTAAAGCTCCCTCCAGACTTGAGCTTGATTGCAGCTGTATTGTGCAATGTGCTTCGCAACATGCTGGATTTATTTTGCTTTGCTTTGTGCGGAGATGCTTCTCCAGTGTGACCACATTATTGCTGCACGGAGCACCTACAGTGCAGCCAAAAGCAGAACAAAAATAAGCCAGAACATTTGTGGTTTAAAAAATTATGGGATTTTGGAAGGAAGTTATGGAATACGCATTGATTGGAAATGAAGCAGTCCAAGTGCCCCAATACCTTTGTAGCCGTAAACAGTCTTGAAAGCAGGGTCACATGTGACTGACCAGATAGTATCATGAGCACAAAAGAACGTGCAATGAAAAGGATTCTCTCTGCAAGAATCCTATGCTGCTGGTGGTGCTCTTGAAAACCTAATGAGAATCAGTGAATTTGGAACATCCCTTATGCTCACTTATGTGTGTGTTTATACACCCCTAAATACATATAAAATCATTTATCACAGAAACACCATGAGCCTCTAGTGAAATGAAACCTGGGAATGCTCTGTGTTCCCTGGAGTTTTCACTGCCTGGAGAACAGAGGCACACCTAACCACATGCATAAGAGGGTTTTTTTTATATATAAAGTAGTGTTTTCAAGGCTTGTCTGCTTTGATCCGAGTTCATTCTTGGAAACAGAGTACATCAGCAGAATTGAGCACCTGAGCTGCCACAGGAGAAATTACAGGGTTATTCCAGAAGTCAAGAGCCCAGAAGATAAAATATTCATCTTTATATGAATATTTCATTTAACTGAAGAAACCAGTTGTATAAAAGTGCCTGTGCATCTCACACAAGACCCAGGAGGAGGAGGAGGATGGAAGAAGGAAAGAGGAAGGTGTTGGGCGAGGCACTAGGGAGCCATGAAGACAGGTATAGCCATGTAAATGACATCTGACCCACCCTATTTTCTCAACTGTCATTTGTTTTCACATTGTATTTTTATATTGCTGCAACCTCATGGTGAATGACAGGACCATTAGGTTCAGTCGTGACCGACTCTGGGGTTGCGCGCTCATCTCGCATTATTGGCTGAGGGAGCCGGCGTATAGCTTCCAGGTCATGTGGCCAGCATGACAAAGCCGCTTCTGGCAAACCAGAGCAGCACATGGAAACACCGTTTACCTTCCCACTGTAGCAGTTCCTATTTATCTACTTGCATTTTGACGTGCTTTCGAACTGCTAGGTTGGCAGGAGCTGGGACCGAGCAACAGGAGCTCACCCCGTCACAGGGATTCGAACCGCCGACCTTCTGATCAGCAAGCCCTAGGCTCAGTGGTTTAACCCACAGCGCCACCTGGGTCCCAATTGAATGACAAGTAAGAAACCTAAATAAATAATAGCAGCAGCCATGGGCCTGCTGTCTCTTTAACATTTGTATGTTTCTCTAACATGGGACTTTTCCATATCTATGGAAGCTCAACCCTCACTTATTTGTTTAGGCCAATAACCTTTTCTGTCCCAGCTGGGTGATGGGGTCCTAGCCAAGTGAGGGCTACTGCTAGACACTGAGTCCAGGAACACCAGGTCAAAAAAACATTAGCACCAGGTCCTGGTCCATAGAGCAGAATCACATCAAGCACAGGCCAAGTTAAAGCAAGGGAAAGTCAACACATAAAAGTCTAAATCAGGAAGGTTAGACAAATCAAAAGTCAGCTTCTGAAAGACAAAGAAACAAGGTGGGCAGCACCCTGGAAAGCTCCAAGTGGCACCTAGATGGATATCTGAAGTTTCCTTTTTTTGCAGCCAGCCCTATCCCTGAGGAGTGGAGTCTCCATTCTTAAAGGGAGTCAGCCTTTGGACTCAGGTGGTGTGGAAGACGTTGATGTTCTTCTGTGTTTAAGCTGGAGTCCTAGAAGTTTGAATAGGGCAACAAGACCTCTTCAGGTGAGGGAGGTGTTGGCCTTCTGGGTTCCTCTGGTGCTGTAACAGGACAGCAAAGGGACATCAAATAGCCGTTTCCCACAAGAATGGGGAGTCCAAGCCCTGGGTCATACCACCACCTTTCGGGAATCTTTGTCTTAAATACTGGTGTGTGCTACTGAAAAAGTTTTTTAAAATAAAAGTTGCACACTCTCTTTTTTTATCCTCCATAATAAAGGATGACATCCAATTAAATAACTGTGTGATTAGAACAATTTCCACTTGTACAACAGGACTTTCTCCTCCTGCCCCACCACGTACTATATTATTTCCTGGTCATTTTATCTTGGCCTGATGGATAAATTCCTATTATACATTGGTTATTACCACAACAGCATTTCTAACTAAATTGATGTGCCTGAATCCATTTGGTTTATGATGAAGACTGTTTTCTCACAGTTGCATACATATTTTTTTATATATATAAACCCAGTGTACTTAACTAGTAGCCTTTGAAAAGTGAAGGATTTTTTTTTAGTGAAAAGAAGATTAAACCCCTCCGCTACTGAAAGTGACAGAATCTGATTATTTATCTTCATCAATTGTGTTGCCCATAGTGAAAATATAAAGACAAGTGAAGACTCAGAATATACTCAGAGACCGTAAGCCCCATCCCAGTCACCCAGATCAATGAAGTCACATGTGAATGTGCATTTAAAGGAAGAAATTATTTTAAAGTATTTAGGTCATAAATCCTTGCCATCACTGGCATCTGGTATTAGAATTGTAAGCATCTGCCATTTAATGTTCTGTCCTAAAAGCAAGGCCAGTTTATCCTCAATAAATATACAAAGTATTCTTTGTGACACAACTTCCTGATTAAATAAATTTCAAGGGTTGTTTTTTGTTTTTCTAGAGTCCTACTTTAGAAATCTCTCGGCTTTGACTTTTTTGGCTATTTCAGCAGATACCATTTAATATAGCTTTTCCTGATTAAAGTGGCCAGAACAAACTGAGCTGACTGAAGTTAATTTCAAGATAGCCTTGGAAATAACAGCTAAACTCTTCAGAGGCCAAGAAGAATCCTGATGATTGGCAGGCAGGAAACACACAGACACTCCCTTCTGAGAGGGCTCAGTTTTGGAGACAGGTAGTTCTAAGTCAGAACGAAATATCATTATTCCTTCCACCTCTCCCCTACTCTTCCCCCAACTGCATAATGTATATGACAACAGTGTACCATACTGAATGTAAACAGATTGTGAAGAAGACTCTATGAATGGAAAGTAAAGCTGTTACATGTACTTTTCCATGTTTATTTGTTTTACACAAGAAAATATGTAATAAAAACTAATTGAGGTCAGCCATCAAAACTCACATGGCAGCCAACTTCCCAACATTAGTAAAATCTAGGGATGGGGAGATTTGTCAGTTTTGGTTTTCTCAGTTCTACATTTTTCTCATTTTAAATTAAGTTATCCACATTTCTACAGCAAAAAAATAATAAAAAACCCTCATGAAAAATTTTTCAGCATTTTTGTGTTAATTTCTCCTAACAAACAAATGTTTGACCACAGGGAGGGTTTGCCAAACGTGCCTTCCTCTTAGCTCGTTTCTCCTTTTCACCCTGAGTTCATGCTTCTTCGCAGTCCACGACATCTTTGGTAAAGGCTGTTCTCCAATTGGAGCACTCGCAACATATACTTACAGTACACATATCATGGCTGTTCCAAGGGATCTGCACTGGCTGCCTATTAGTCAATGAGCCAGTTTTAAGGTCTTGTTACTTACATGTAAAGCCCTAAACACCTCCAGGCTAAGTTACCTGAAAGATAATACTTCCCCCAGCAAATGGAATCTGGTTAATCTTGCGATGGCTTGCGGTGATGTAGAGGTGCGCTTTTTCCGTGGTGACAGTGACATGGAATGCACTCCCTGCTAAAATGCAAAAGGGCCCATTTGTATCAGCATTCTGCAGGCCTTTGAAAATGCATCTGTTGATACAAACCTTCCCTGGATCTCTCAACCCAAGTCTCCTGTTTCAATGAGATTGTTTTGTTGCATTTTTAAATTATGGATGTTTATGTTTTAATGGGATTGTTTTATTGTGTAGTTTAATTATGGAGGTTTGCATTTAAATGTTTGCATGATTGGTTTTTATACTTTCAAACCACTTAGGTTTATTATCAATGGCAAAGATACTCCCATTTCCAAATAGTTGGTAGTTGCAGGGTACCTGAATTGGAGCATCCCCAATGAGAAGAAATGTAAAAAGGTAAAGGACCCCTGAATGGTTAACTCCAGTCGAATTTGGCTATGGGATGCTGCACTCATCTCTGCTTTAAGACCAAGGGAGCCGGCATTTGTCCACAGACAGCTTTTCTGGGTCATGTGGCCAGCATGACTAAACCACGTATGGCGCACAGGACACCGTGACGAGTGCCAGAGCTCATGGAAACACCATTTACCTTCCCATCACAGCAGTACCTTTATCTACTCATGCTAGTATGCTTTAAAACTGCTAGGTTGGCAGGAGCTGGGGCAAAGCAACAGGAGCTCACCCCATTGCAAGGATTTGAACTGCTGTCCTTACAATCAGCAAGCCTAAGAAGCTCAGTGGTTTAGACCACAGCGCCACCCATGTCCCTTGAAGAAATGTACTTCCTAGTTAGTAAGGTAAGCTTTTCTTTAAAGAAAAAAAAGTGCAATGGCGTAACCAAATAGCAGGAAATAATATTTTTGCTAAAAGTGCAAGCAATAAACAACCGATCATCTTTACATGAAATAAAGAGCATCTATCCACACACACACCCCAGTTTGCTTCATTGCCTTCTTGTCGTGGTAAAAGCATTCCAGAAGGAGACTAATGAATCCAGCAGCAACCCACATCCTTACACACTGCACTTAATGCCTGCATTCGTCATCCGGTAAACCTTGCCAGATCTGTGTCACAACTGTGCCCAGAACTTACTTTAATATAAAAAGTTCGACACGGGGGGGGGCACTGCCAATCACTCCCAGCAGTGATGCAAACTGCTATCGCTGAACTGTTATGCCTGTTAGGGTGCTCTGAAAGCTAGTTGCACTGCAACGTTTCAGTTCTACTAAGAAGTAGAGAAAACCAATTTTGATTGCCATCTATATTGCTGTCACATAGTCCCAGAAGAATAGATATTTTCTAGCAATCTGCAGACAAGGCGATCTTTTGAAACAACATTAGATGGGGCAGAACAGGAAGGGTTTCCTGCCATTACTTTTGAAGAAGCCTGATTCTGAAGACTAATTTGGACAACTACTACCCAGGCTCAAACCCGCCTTTTTTAGGCAAGTGGTTAGAGTGAGTCGAGACCTCTTGGAAGAGGCCAATTACTTGGAAGAGGCCAATTACTTGGATCCATTTATATCCAGTTTCAGGTCTGCTCTTTGGGTGGAAACAGCCTAGGTTGTCTAGTGCTAGAGAATGGAGGTAGGCGGAAAGAGATGACTCTATTAGTTCTGAACTTCTCAACACTTGTGAATACCACCAATAATTGAATCCTGGATCACCTGTCTGGGTTGGTTTGAGGAACCACAGTTTTACAGTAATTTCTGTCCTTCCTTGATGGGAGTTTTAAGAAGGGTGGTACTGGGGGAGTTCTCTACCCCCATGGTCATTGGCTTAAAATGTTCCACACTCAGGCCCCAAATACCTAAAAGAGTGCCTCCTTCCCTACAGACCCTCCTGTGTGCTAAGATTGATGGAGGGTGTCCTCTTGCTTGTTCCATCACTCTCCGAAGCTCAGCAGGTGATCGCCTGGGAGAGAGCATTCTCTGTGGCAGCCCCTAGGTTGTGAAACTCCCTTCCCACAAGATGCACCTGGCACCTTTAACGTGGTCTATGTCAGGCCGCCTTTGAAGTCAGCTTGGAAACTTCAGCTAGTTCTCAATAGGGTCAAGAGAATCTGATTGTCACAGCAGTTGCCACATCTGTCACCTCCTAGGCAGCCCGTCCCCCCATGGCAGATAGGAGGCACTGCTGGTCTCCTCCAACCCCTAGGGAGGAAATGGCAGGGACTGCCCTCTGGGATCTCCTGAGCCTCTGCACCCACCCAGGTAGATTCAGAGCTGGCCCATTCCCCCTACCCAGCCTCATGACGGCCTTTGAATCCCACTTCAACCATCAGTTCAGGTTGCTTTGATTCCTCACCTCACCCCACCCTTGTTCCCAGTATAGATCCTCACTGCCCACTTGTTCCTAATGTAGATTGTCACTCACCCCTTCTTCACTGGTGAGGTGAGCACACAAAAGTGCCAAAATGCCTTGGGCTAGCCCTGCTAGGACCTGAAATACTAGGGTTCAAAACCCTACTTGGCCATGAAGCTCACGTGTGACGTTAGGCTTGTCACCAGCTCTCAGCCCAACTCATCTTCCATTGTGGGTGGAGCATCCACCAAGCTCTGCACAATCTAAATGTGCTGACATCACTACCATAAGGAATACCAAACTGCTGTCAGAACAAATAACCTCCTTAGCAGCCAGCCCTGCCTGTGTGCTTGCTTTATCTCACTCAGTGAGCCTGCTTGGCTGTGACTGACCTGCTCCACCTTCATGACATCCTCCAGGGATTTCTACGTTTAGATGGATAGCCTTGCCAATGTTTATTCATGTGTCTGACTTCCCCACAACCTTATAACTAGAAAGGGCTCATTTTCAAAGGTAGCTTTCAGGCGGCAAGAGCTATATAATGCAATTCAATAATTTGTCCATTTCAGAAAGTGACCCAAAATAGATACAGTGAATTAACAAGACATCAAAGCATATTATAATATTCTGTCTAATGATGAGAACTGAAAAGGCTCAGTAAAGGAAATCAGCACTCGTAAGGCCATGAGGCTGGGGCGGGGGGGGGGGGACCATTTCCATTTCTTCTGTTAGAACCCCAGGCAATCAAGGGACTTTTATTCAGTGTTAATGACAACAGATAGTGCCTATTCTAGGACCGAAAAAGGAAATGGCATTGCCCAGAAATGATGTGTTGCTTTTATTAAAAGTCTTTAGAGGGGAGACTCATCTCCCTTGCTGTGTCTCTTGGTACATCAGCAAGTACTGATTAGTAGGTGGAAGAGAGCCAGCTCCCCTCCTTTACCTGCTAATGCTGCTGTTCTGCTATTCTGAAATAGTACTTTGCGATTCCTCAAAGATCTACTGCTTAGTTAATCAACATAAGCATTGCTTTCTCCTCGCAGTGGCAGCTGGACACCCAACCTTGAAAAAATGAATTACAGTGGCTCATGACCAACTCTTCATTCATCTGCTCCTTAAGAACTAATGACACATGTATTGCGACAGGCTCTTCGTCTACATCTCCAAACACACCAACACAAAAAGCTATGGCTGGGATTGAGGTAGCTTTGGCTTCCCTGCTGCTGCATTTGAGTCTGCTTTTATTTTCTATTTATTTTCGCTGTTGACAACTGCTACCGCTCTAAATGCTGCAGATGTTGAGGTTCAAAAATGTAGTCACCGACTGGGTTAAGTTCACAATTCTTTTTCTTATTCAAAAGAATAACAGAAGCTTCTCTGCAGCTACAATCTTCACATTCCCCCTTTTACAAGGCTTATAATACCACATCATTCCTATCCCCTGTATTAGGGATAGTCAATATCATCTCCTCCCAATGCTACAGGACTACAACTTCCATCATCCCTGATCATTGGTGATGCTAACTGGTGCTGCTGAAGTCTAACCGCATTCATATCTCTGTCAAATAGCATCAGATCACCTTTGTAAACAAACCACTCTTCCTAAGCTTTTCTTCATACCAGGGCTGAAAAATTCATTTTTTCTATCTCAGCATTCTTATCCCAGATATAGTGCTTCCACTCTCTAATAACTGCACATGCCTACAAAACATTCAAGAATTAAGATTTCAGAAGCTCAGGAAATGGGCATGAGCCAATTCGAAACAGCCTCTCTCTTTCCTCTTACGATACCGGTTTGCCTTCCATAAAAGCATGTTGCAAATTACATTTGTGAGCATTATTCTTGAGTAAAGAAATGGTGCTTCTCTACACTTCAATTATATCTCACTGAAATATCGCATAGCATATCAACTATCTCAAGAAGATAAAAGTACAAAATCTTACTTATTTTCTTGAGGACTAGAAACCTGTCTAGAGAAAAAATACAAATAAGAATGCTGTTTTAATTGCATACAGCTTAGAAGTTTAACAAGAAAACAGTGATCTTTTCCTGGTCTGTACTTGTGACTGACCCAAAAGGCAAAAAAATAAGCAGCCCAATTTCTCCCTATCAAAGTACCTCCATTGCAGGAAAAAGTTCACCTGCTAAATGTCAAACTCTGTGTTAAATGCACAGAAGCAAACAGAAAAGAAAGAGTAGTAAACCTAAACAGTCGGTCATTTTAGAGCTGAACCTCAAGAGGTTCACCTTATGCTCCTTCCTTCTCCATTTTAGAAAAACATAGCTGGATTAATTTGCAGTCAGGAGTTTGAATGCCTTTGCCTCCCAACAATAGCTAGAAAGAGCTGGCAGTGCAACAGAATCCTTATCAGCATCGCTGCTGGAATAATTTCATTAGTGAGATAACTTTTTGCAGCAGTGTTGTTCAAAAGGCTGGGCCTAAGCTATCAAAATCTCAGAGATCACAATGCAACATTTCATAAAGATGTTAATAAAGTATCACAGATGCTGGAGCGAAGGAAACAGCAACACAACATTTCAGATTGTTTCTTCTGATGAAAAACTGACATGTGCAAAACAGCATGGAATACGAGACCCTTTTATGGAAAGTGACTGTGTTTTACGGAAGAGTGAGCCTCAGCTGTGACGCCAGAAGAAATTGAAGCAAAAATAGAAAGTGACCACGTTCAAAACACATTATAAGAAACTGAGTATTAGAGTATTAGAAACTGAGAGCGATCCTCTGCAGTATGCATGTTTAACTTCATGGGCAAGAAGACCTACTGAGTTCAATGGGGCTTACTTCCTTGTAGTAAGTTTTTACCTAGGCCTTCCTTGACTCATATGATCTGATGCTTTACTCGTTTTTATGTTCTTTTATAATATTGTTATAAATGCGGGTTTTGATGCATTTGTTGTTTTTCTTACTCTTTTTTAAAAAATATTGAGCTGTATATAAATATGCTCAGGTAAAGGTAAAGGGACACCTGACCATTAGGTCCAGTCATGACCAACTCTGGGGTTGCAGCGCTCATCTCGCGTTATTGGCCAAGGGAGCCGGCGTACAGCTTCCAGGTCATGTGGCTATCATGACTAAGCCGCTTCTGGCAAACCAGAGCAGTACACGGAAATGTCATTTACCTTCCCGCCAGAGTGGTACCTATTTATCTACTTGCACTTTGACCTGCTTTCAAACTGTTAGGTTGGCAGGAGCAGGGACTGAACAACGGGAGCTCACCCCGTCATCGAACCGCCGACCTTCTGATCGGCAAGCCCTAGGCTCTGTGGTTTAATCCACAGCGCCACCTGCGTCCCTATACAATGCTTAGACAAGGTTATTAAAAGGTTTAATAAGGCTACACACATTCAATAGGAAATAAGATCCACAGAGCTCTGTAAGCCTTACTTTTGAGTAAAAAGTCATGGAATGTTACTTGAGATAGCGCAGCTGAAAGTGTATAAAAACTCATGAGTCGTTATGCTGTGCTAGTAGCAATCTTAATCTGTTCTAACCCCTAAGGGTCTTGGATCTGGCACAAGGCGATTTGCTTTAGATGTGAATGTCACCACAAACTTTGTTTTCTTGAGGTATGTTTTCCAAGTTAACAGTGACTGTACAGGCCAATGGCTATGTCATGGCTGATGGATACGGCTTTGGGACTACAATCAACAGTTGTTTGTAACTTCAGAAAACCTACAGAAACCTTATATGTGCATATGGCCCCTAACTGGGTCAGGTTAGCTTCTCTAAAAGAATTCAAACAAACAAAGGATAAGTGAAAGGGAGGATTAATTCACACGTTGCAGCAGAAATGTAAAGAACTGAATTCAAGATTGGAAAAATGAGAAACTGAGAGATCCTTCCATCTCTTCCACCCACCATTTACAGCAGTTTATATAACAAGTTCAAAAATGGTTGATATTTGTAGAATCAGGCTTACAAAAAGCACAAGCCCCTACTATTCATGCATTAACCCGCTATAAACATTTATTCAAAATTATTTGCACCAAAATCTACCCATAAGAATAAAATGTAACAAATTCTAAAGATTTGCTCATGTTTTAATATAAAATTTCTCAGCTGGGAGCAGGGGAGAAGAATTGATTTTTTAGATCTGTTGCAGAATCCAGAGCCTAGACTTTACTTGATAGTGCTGAACAAACATTTAAAGTATTTCATGACATCCTTAATTTGGGGGGACGGGAAGTTATCCTCAGAAAAGCTTTTAATCTGAATGGCAGCATTTATGGGAATTAGGGAGAGGGGAGTGTGTGTGAGAAAGAAAACTTTCATTGCATCAATAAAGGTCAGTGCCTGACTTGTACTTTCTTAATTCAGCATATGAGTTTTCCCTTGGTGATTGGGAGGAAATGGAGTGTGTGTTGTGGGGGGAGGGGGGGTTAATAACCAAAGCACTGGGGAAATTGATATGCCATCTGGCTTTCACAGATGGGTCTGTACTGTGGGTGTTGTATCCTGCAGTTTTTCTCACCATCTTTCCTCATGGAGGAATTTGAAGCAGAGAAAGACACAGAGACTACAATGGCTAATAATGTGCTTTCTTCACATATCAAACAGCAGGGGTGTTTTACCCATAGAGGCTAGTGATGCAGGGCGCCAAGTTCTGGAGGGCGCCAGGGAAGAGGTGGAGGCTGGACACACCACCTCCCGGCATCAGCTCACCGCCCTCGTCCACCTCCGCCATGTCATGCTGAAGCAGCACCATGCCCGGAGCCTCCGTCTGCCATGGCCACTGTGGCACGAAGCAGCCAGCTGAGCCAGGAGACTCAGCTCAGGAGTCCAGCCTCCACCTCTTTTTTAAAAAATATTATTATTATTATTTCCACGTATACTACTTCTAACCATATATCTTTAACAATTTTTCATATTTCCACCCTCCTTCCCTGGAATTCCCTCATACTCCCATTTTGTTTTATTTCCATATTGTTCACCCTGCTTATTGTTCCCCCAAATTTTTCCAATACAGTCATACCTCGGGTTACAGACGCTTCTGGTTGTGTGTTTTCGGGTTGCACACCGTGCCGAACCCGGGAGTACCGGAACGGGTTACTTTCGGGTTTCGGCGCTTGTGCATGCACAAAAGCACTAGATTGTGATCTGCGCATGCACAGAAGTGCTGATTCGCAACCCGCACGTGCGCAGATGTGGCGCTGCAGGTTGCGAACTTGCCTCCTGCATGGATCACATTCGCCACCCGAGCATCCACTGTACATAGTCTTATTTTTTGTTGTATACAGTTGTGATTGTTTACTCAAACCCTGCCAATGAGTCCATTTCTTTATGTTGCCTCTTCATATATGTTGTAAATTCCCATTCTCTTTTAAAGTTTTTGTTGTCCTTTTCATGTAGTTTTTTCTGTTAGTTTTGCCAGTTCTGCATTCCATAAGTTTCCCTTGCCTTCGTTCTTTCGTTGGTATTTCTTCTGTCTTCCAAGTTTGTGCTAATATAATTCTTGCCACTGTTGTTGCCTCTTCCCCACCGGAGGAGCCACCCTCCAGCCCCGCTAGCGGCGCCATCCTCCCTAAAAAAAGGTGGACAACTCTGGGAAACGGGGGAGGGGGGCACCGGAGGGAGCTTTGCATGGCCCTGAGAGTTGCATTGTCTTACACTATCTCATTTTAGCATTCTTTCTACTAGACTATTTTTTAGCTATAGGTGGAGATACAAGTTGGAATGTTGCTCCCTCTGAAAATTCTCTGCACATAGGAAGCAAGCCCAGCTGCCTCCCTGACATGTTGTATTTCCAAGTGCAAGCAAACCTTTGCCCCCCCCCAACCTGCAAAATGCAAACCAGAGAATGTTTTATCCCATAATTATGCCCACTGTGCAAAAATAGCTCTCTGATCAGAATAGTTCACTTAAATTGTAATCCGCTATACACTCACAAGACAGGAAGTCCCACTGAACTCAATGAGACTTACTTTTTAAGTAGAATAACATAGAATTACTTTGTAAAAGTGTTGATGTAGGAATAGGATAGTGAATGCAGACCTACTATGATAAAGTGCCAGAATGATGGTTTTGACTCTCGTGTCTCTAAAGGATTATTGTAAAGTTGGGGAAAGGAACATAAAAGGGCATTTAAAATTAGCAAATAAGTTAGTTATCTTCTTTCTGTAACTCTCTATATACTTTCAATAGAATATATATATATTCAGATATATAATTCTATTAACGATTAATTGTTTTTTAATGATCTCCTCCTGTGTTTTAGCTGTTCTTATTTTATCTGTAAGCCCCCTTAAGTCCCCTCTTAGGGAAAAAGGTGGGAAAGAAAGAAAGAAAGAAAGAAAGAAAGAAAGAAAGAAAGAAAGAGAAAGAAAAGCTACCCAATCCTATCAGTAAGGCAAAAGCTGTGACAAATATAGGACTCCTTTGAGTTTTTTATGACTCAATTAGGAGCCACTAAATGCCGCCCGGCACGCTTTCTCTAGCGTCTCTGCTCCGTAGACCCGGGCTGGCAGTAAAATATAGCAGAGTTCTTCTTTTCTCTTCTCACGCGCAGCGGTAGCTTGTATAGCCGTTGGATAAAAAGCCTCTTAAGAACACACAGAGTCCAAGGTGTTCTAATAACTACTGAAGTTTATTTTACAGAGAAAACAACAAACGACCTGGTGAGCTCGCAGACATTTTGCGACCGTCTTCCAGGCAGAATCGAAACCAACTGATACACAAAGAAAACACTTCCAGTACATTCTGTAACATGATATCTTCCTCAGTGGTCAGGTGGACAGTACACAGTTAACCCCTTGGTTACTTGTTACTCCTCACAAAAGCGTTTTGCAGCTTTTTCTTGGTTTTTTTGGGGGGGGAGCTAACTGGGGGAGCCAAAAAGTAAAAATGAATGGGAGTGTTGATTGAGAGAAACACTAGCGCTCTGGCTGGGCCAATGAAATTGACTGGGACTGTGAATCTGGAACTATGTCCAGGGAAGACAAAAGAAAATATTCATGATGCATACTTAAATTGTAGAAGTTGCTGCCACAAGAAGTAGTGATGGCCACTAACTGAGATAACTTTTTTAAAAAAGAAAAAGAAGGAAATGGTTCTCCACAAAGAGCTGCAATTTCCAAAGTAGTTTAACAATCAATCTTTCTCTCCCAGGGAACTCAGGGAATTGTATCTCTATGAGGGGGTCTCCTACCAACTCTCGGCAGCCTTAATGAACAACGGTTCCCAGGGTTCTTTGGGAGAAGCCATGAATTTTAAAATGTTTGATAATGCTTTAAATGAAAAGTGCAGATGGGGCCTGGTATTCACGGGCATAAATAAATACTGCATAGTGCCTCTGATACCAGAGATTGTGCATAGATGTCATGGCTATCTGTTCAGCTTTGGTGATTTCTAGGAAGACTGGAGGGAAAATGGATTGGCTCTTAGTGTTCCCCGTTTCTCAAAAACAATTACCGGTAGTCATTTGTTCATTCTGATTATACTATATATACCGTATATAGTTGAGGGAGCAAACAGAATGATAATAACAAGCGATAATATCTGGTTAAATTCTACATCTACTATTTCAGATGTTTCATTGCTGAAAATTAAATCTACAAGTTCCAGGAATAACAGGGTGATAGACAGATATATGATAGATTGATAGATGAGAGAAAAAATACAATCAGGATAGAATTTAACTCATGAATGGCATACTTCATGATAACAATAACTCTGGCTGGGATACAGACTTCATTATAAATGCAAATGCACAATAAAGCATACATTTATTTTCATGATGATTAAATTATGGCTAATTGTGACTCATTAACCATCAGCATACTCATAGCTGCCAAGTTTTCCCTTTTCTCGCGAGGAAGCCTATTCAGCATAAGGGAAAATCCCTTAAAAATCCCTTATGAGACAGAAATACATTTTAGATTACAATAAATTTTATGCACATGGATCATTTTAATTTCTATCTCATGAAGCAGCACCAACCACACTAGGTGTCAGGAGTAGGGGCAGGAGTCAGGCTCTGGGGCCTGTAGTGCTTTGCAGGACTGGGGCCTGCCTCAGCTTGTGCTGGAGAAGCAAGGAGTGGCCACTCAGGTGAGGCCTCAGCTTGTGCTGGAGAGGCAAGGAGTGACCACTCAGGTGAGGCCACTTGATACCTCACTGCACCTGGTGGCAGGAGCTGGGAGGGATAAAAGCTCAGCATTGCCCTTCAGCTCTTTGCCACAGCAACGCTATCCCTGCCTGGTTGCCTCTGGCCTCTTGCTCCTTGGACCCTTGCCTTGCTCCTCGTCCCTTTGACCTTCGCCTCTGCCTTGCTCCTTGACCCTGTGACTGCCTGCTATTGGACCCTCAGCCCTGCACCTGCTCCTGCTTCTACACCACCATCTTGCCTCTGGTCCTGATGTCCTCAGCCAGGGCTTCAACCGTCCGCCGACCGGACTGTGACACTAGGCAAAATGAGTTCACTGAGCCAAATTCACTTAAACCAAAGTCCTGGGCCTGGAAAGGAAGACTTCATTTAGAATATAACAAAATGAATCTTGGCTATTAATGATGATTCATAATGAAGTAATGGCTTATATGCATTAAAAGGCCATCGCAACTATATGGGCCTCAAACCATGTTCATTTTCTCTTACATGATGTAAACACAGTACTTTCCAATGGAGGCAGTTCTGAAAGTCTACCAGTCATTTCATATATGCAAATTAGATTCTGTCCATGTTATCACAGGCTCTCTTTACAAAGGTATGTTCCATAAAGCTAAAAGGAAACGCATATTTGCTGCTACAAGATTCAGAGATGGGCACCAGCTTGGATGGCTTTCAATGAGGATTAGACAAATTCAAGGAAGTGAAGTCTACTTAGCCATAACAGCTATGCTCTGAAGACCAGTTGCTGGAAATCACAAGTGGGGAGAGTGTGAATGTGCTCAAGTCATGCATGTTGACTTCCCGAAGACCCCTGGTTGGCCACTACAAGAACAGCATGCTTAACTACATGAGCCTTTGGTTTGATCCAGCAGGGCTCTTCTTGGGTCCTTCAGTTCCTTATTCTTACTTTCAATGGTCTCTATAGCCTCCCCTGCTGATATTTCTTCCTTTAAACCCTAATAACATATCTACCTATGAATTTTGCACCTCCAGTTCCACCACCTTTAGCTATCTGAAAGTCTCCTCCTGCTTCATCATAAGACTCTGTCCTTCCAGCTCCATCTTCCAGAACAAACTGCATGATGCCACAATCCTCACTCCTTAAAGAAAACCTTTTCAGTGAAGTCTTTAGCCTAACCATGAGCTCCTTTGCTGTCCTGTAACCAAGCCTAGGTACCAACCAAGCCTCTGTGTCCACACTGTTGCTTATCTTTTCCCTATAGACCCCTGCCTCCACTCCCCTTCCACAAGTAAAATTTCTGCTAAAAATCACACCGTTGGCTACAAATATATACAATACATACATACCTACAAAATCACATATGAGAGGAAAAGTTGTAGACGCTTCCTAACATATTTTTGCCATTAAATCTCTCAAATAATACCAACTGATACCCCGGGGGGGGCAGGGATTCTCTTTAATGTGTTGGAAACAGTGGATCACTGTTCTGGAATTCTTTCATATTTAGACAATGGTCACTCAAAACTATCCCTTAAAAGGAAGAACAAAGCTCCCAGGACTACGGATATCATTATTCTGTAACGGCCAGAACTACATCCCCTCATTTGAACACACTTGGCTTCTCTTCACATTCCAAGATTATTTTGTTGATAAGAAGGCATAACCTTTCTGAAGTGGGGAGGGGAATCATATATATATATAATCTCAGACTAAAAATATTAGCTAACCATGGAAGCATGCCAGTATAACCACACTAGGGACTGAAAAGAAGTTCTCAGAGTGATATATATGGAAGAACAAACTTGTGAGCTATTTGTGGAACAACTGGATGAACTTGCTAAGATACTAGATTGCTAGGTTTTCTATTATACCTGATTTACACTTCAGATGAAGAGGCAAGCGGTCATTTTTGAGAGGACAATAGATCAAACAAATGTACGATTAACATGGCAGATTTCTAACTTACGGTTGCCTCCTCCTCATAGGATCTTTAAAATTAAACATTGACCTCTATAAACTTAAAGTGTTGATTTGATTGAGGACCATTTTGTTTTATTCCACCAGCACTTTACAGATAATTCTCTCTATACCTATGTGCTCCTATCTGAAGGATCTCTAAGGAATGGTGGTGAAGACTTTTCCTTATTGGTGGAGCCTCTTTTTCAAGAAGAAGAAGAAGAAGAAGAAGAAGAAGAAGAAGAAGAAGAAGAAGAAGAAGAAGAAGAAGAAGAAGAAGAAGAGGAAGAAGATGAAGAAGAAGAGTTTGGATTTGATATCCCACTTTATCACTACCCGAAGGAGTCTCAAAGCGGCTAACAATCTCCTTTCCCCTCCTCCCCCACAACAGACACCCTGTGAGGTGGGTGGGGCTGAGAGACTTCAGAGAAGTGTGACTAGCCCAAGGTCACCCAACAGCTGCATGTGGAGGAGCGGAGACGCGAACCCGGCTCCCCAGATTACTAGTGTACCGCTCTTAACCACTACACCACACTGGCTCTCCCAAAATAAAATCACAACTGGCTGCCACTAGCCAAGCTGCACTTCCTGACATGCCTACAGCTATGCTGTACAGCTGCTTGGGGACTTTCTTATCCCTACTGCCAAGGACTCCTCTCTTCAGCCCAGTGCTAGGGAAAAATCAAGAGGAAGGCATTTGGGGTTTATGTTCCTAAAGCCCAGAAATGGCATACCTTATGCATCCTTGTGGAATGCTCTCCCCAGGGAGGTTTGGCTGGCGCCTTCATCATACACCTTTAGGTGCCAGGCAAAAATGTTTCTCTTCAACCAGGTCCTTGGCTGAATGAAATGTTAACAGCATATGCAGAGTGTATTCAGAGGAGAAATTCAGAGGGACAGCATCTGTGGCCACCTAACTGGATTGTTCCAAGTGAAAAGGACTAAGGCTGTGTACTTATTACCAGTCTAAAGTGCAGCTAGGTCATTCTTTTTCTCAGTTCAGTTTGAAACTGCTCTGGGGGGCACTGTCTCCACCCCTCTATTGCTATTATTATATTATGCATTTTGTGTTTTATGTTATAAACCGCCCTGTGGTCTCTTGATGAAGGGTGGTATACAAATTAAATACAGTGGGACCTCGACTTACGAGCTACTCGATATCCAACATTTTCGAGTTACGAGCGGAAAAAGTGGCCGCGTGCTTACGATTTTTTCGACATCTGAACGGAAAACCCGTTCGCGGCTAGATGCGGTTTCCTCGACTTATGAGTTTTTAGATGCGGTTTCCTCGACTTACGAATTTTTCTGTTTCCAATGCATTCCTATGGGAAACCGCTTTTCCTATGGGAAACTCGACTTACGAAGTTTTTGACCTACGAGTGTGCATTCGAAATGGATTAAATTCGTAAGTTGAGGTCCCACTGTAAACTAATAACAATAGCAACACAGGAGAGATATTAATTGTGGCTAACACTGTGTGTGCACTGCTTTCTACAGCAGTAGTGGGATCACATTGTATGCAGAATACACAGCCTAAGAGCAAAGCCTCATGTTTTTATGGGAATCTGAGATCAGTAAAATCTGTACTCATTTCAGAGATATTGTTTTGCACAGTAGTGAGATAATCACCATCTAAAATGTCAATGGTCTATATGGCCAATTTGTTTGTTTGTTTGTTTGTTTTTAGACTAGATTCATCTCCCCAATGACTCTGCACATGCATTGTATAAGAGCTAGCCAGTTCTGCCTCAATGACTTTTGTGGGAAGAGGGTTATGCTAGGAATGTGGAATGAAAAGAAATACCCAAGATATTGCTTTCTCAGGAGGTGTGCAAAGTCCTTGATACTTTAGATGACACATCGGAATATAGAGGTTCATCACATGATGTGAGTGTGTAGAACAGAAAAAATTCCAGTAGAACAGAAAGAATGCTACATAATTCAAGTTGCAGTGAAATGAATGAATAACTGCAAACTGCAGAATAACTATACTGTATTTTTAACATTGCATTTTTAAATCATTGTAGCACTCCTCGGGACCCCCATTGTGAAAGACAGGCAATTAATCTAACTAATAGTAACAATAGCAATAATAAATTACCAAGATCATCAATGTTTCCATGGCATGAACCTCACTCCACCTCAAAAAACACAGATACAAATAACAATTTGGGTAAGTAACTTATTACACTAGCTGTAACATGTTAACCATATGAAATTAGAATATATAATTGCACAGCACCCAGAAACCGCTTCTCCATTATCCAAGTCACTGTGAAATAATACCAAAATTCAAAATTGCAGGTGAACTTTTATAGTTTTATAGTTATATGTGTATAACTATAAATATTAGCTATATATAGACCTGAGTGTGCATGCAGTTGCTTATATTTAAATGACAACAAGTGCAATAAGTTCATAAACCTACAGTAGCTGTCAAATGCAATCACAGTCCCAGTGCCAATGCTCTTGCAGTCAAAAAGCCACCAGATGGCACAGGTGAGCCATTCTCACCTGTGCTCTCATCCACCATCTACCACCATCTAGTCTACTTATTACTATGCCACTTGCTGGTACAGGAGCACTGGCCTACATTGCTGGGCTGTGCAGTGTATTGGATTGGCTCATTTCATGAGTCTATCTGCCCAAGTCATAACACTGCACATGTTAGAGTAGTCTTTGCAAGTGATCCGACACACTTCACCATTTTTAATAGCTCCTAGGAGCAGGCCATTGCTATCATTCAACCATGGAGGTGGAAAGCCACCTGTGATAACACTATTTCCAGTCATTGCCCTTGAAATACTACAAAGCTGTAGACCACAACTAGGCAGAACTAGGCAAAGTCCATTGACTTTGTTTTCCTGCACATGACACCAATGTTGGAGCTATGGCTGAACCACAAGGACCCATGTATAGGGCCCCACAATCTAAAGGGCCCCCAAATGACTGTCCAGAGTGGGTGGGCAGTGGCAAACAGGACTAACATCTGTACCTGGGTTGGCATAAGCAGCCTGGGGCCCACTATGGCTAATACTGGGGGCAATGGCATCCCCCCCCCTTATTATTACTTTTAAAAAATCATATTCAGGTGGCCAGGCACATGCATAGTTACAAATGTTTATTTTATAACTTTTACTTTTGAAATATGCATATTCTTTTCTGCAACAAAATGGTGCTCACTCCCAGCGAAGCTTGTTCCCAAATTGTTGCATGAAGGTATCAGAAGTAAACTTTATTTTCTTCCTAGAGCCATAATGGTGCTACGAACTGAGTGAGTTTAACATGCTCAGAGTATTTTTATTTATTTTTAATCGGGGCTGACAAACTGTTTTGTGGTTTCTCTTTTTGCTCTAGCATATCAGGAATGCAGAAGCAATTGAGAAGTATGAATTTAGCAGCGGGCATTGGGCAGAAGAGAAATGCTTGTTGGGTGCTTTGACAACTGACGTAATACACATGGCTGTTGCCATCTAAATGGAGAGAAAGACTATCAAGCCCAAGGTCTAAAATTGCCTACTGCACCACTGAACAGAGCAGGTCTCAAGGGAAAAGGGTGGAACTTCTTCCACTCTCAGGAAGGTTCACCTGACACCTAAAATACTGGCTTATACCCAACACTGCAGTTCTGCTTACACAATAGACTTCTACTTATGTGATGGAACTTCCTGTTCCTCTCCCCTGCAACCTCCTCTACACCCTCAAAATCTGCTCCAGAGATTTGGGGCACCCTTCAGGAGCATACCTAAGGGCTGCACAAGCAAAGAAGAGGAAGGGAAAGTCCACTGCATGAGTGGAACTCAGCTCACTCAGCATTCAATACAACTCACAACCAGTGAGGCACCAGCCAAGATATTTTCTTCTGCCAGACTTTGATGTATTTCCCATATATTTTTATTTCTGTTTTTCTGTTTCTGTTTTTAGCACTGCCTGTCAACTGTTCTTCTCTTGTTGTTTTATTTTGTTTGATGATGTATTGTAAACAACCCTGGCTTTTTTAAAAATCAAAGGGCAGGATTTAAAAAACAACAACAAATAAACATTTTTAAAAATTCCCCTAAGCTACTGAGTGGGAACATAAGTTTGTTTGCTTTTAACTTAGCATTGACCTAATTTCCCACTAATTTAATCAGCTACGAATAACACTCACCATGAAGATGGTTGGGTTGATGCTGAATATGGAAAATCTAGATTTATATCCATTCTGAAAGTTCAGTAAACACATTCAGGTTTCCTCAGCCATTGCACTATACCTTCGTTAAGCTAACTTGCATTTATTTCTTAAATAAAGAAGATCTCCTTCAGTCAAGAATGCCGATCCTTGGCTGACCAGGGATGGTATAGATTAGCAGCTGCTAAAAATTTGGGCTCATCTCCTGCTTACTTCATACACAAAATACTTGAGTCAGCTCAGCAGGAACTGAAACTATAACCAGAGGGATACCATTTGCAAGGGCCTAATAAGAAGCACATAAGAAAGTAAAACTGGGGGGGGGGGATACCGTAGAATATCAGACACCCAGGTGCAAGGCTAGTAAGTAGCTACAGCAGACAAGCAGCGTAGCCTGGCATCTGTGATGGGATGTTCAAACAAAAGGAGTGCAGCTGAACGGAGAATGTTGTGCCCCTTAGGGACACAGGAATTTGCCTTCTCCTGACTCAGACCATTGGTCCAACTAGCTCAGTATGGTCTCCACTGACTGGCAGTAGCTCTCCAAGGGTTCAAACAAAAAATTTGGCTGAGATATGAGGAACTGAACATTCTGCATGTGAGTATATACTCTACCACTGAGCTATGACTGTTCCCAGAATTGACTCCTGTGATTGACGAGCTGGTATTCCCAGAACCACAAGCATTATGGACTGTAACACTAGTGTCTCACATCAAATCACTAACACTTCCCTTAGATGTCCTGGTGGCAAAGGAAGCAGGGAACTCAAACCAGACTCACACAGTTCCTGCTTTGATCCCCACATTCCTATAGGTTGAAATAATTCTGATCCCACCCTGGCTTCAATGGGCTTAAATAGCCCACTGGTGCTATCACAGGGGAAAGATCAGCAGATTTCAAACATCATGCATATATAGAGACATATGCAGTCCAGTATTGACTCTGCACATATGAAAACATTTGGCCATTGTAATTCAGACTCTTTAGCAGTGATATAAAAGTGTGCTTGGGCTTGTTGATTTCTGTCAATTTAAATGTGCCTTGTTCTTTGCCGTTTTGTGGCCCAAGGATTGAATGGTAGCAGCAAACACTGTGAACCAAGGTCAAAATTAACAATGCCACCATTAATGAGTCATGTCCTGCAATTGATACAGTTGAAGAAGCTTGATTGGAGAAACTTGAATTGCTGATAGAATAGGAAACAAAGCTATGAAGCCAGAGTTCATAATTTTTGACATGCTACTTTAAACCAACACTAGAGAATAAAATACATTAAAGATGTGCCTGGAAGCAATTAAACAAAAGTCTTTCCGTAAGCCAAATACATTCTTCCCTGTTACTGACCGGGGGGGGGGGGGAGCTTGTTGTTGTTGTTTTTAAAAAATTGAAACACTAAATAAATGCTTCTAAAATTTTGTTCATACCAGTCACAAACTGCAAGCAGAGAACATATGTTTTCTCCTAAAACAACTATTTGATGGTTTTTTTGTTATTTTATAATGAGGATGGCATCTTAAAAAGAGTGATGCAGCTGGCATTCTATTAAAAGACAGAGCTTACCCTCAAGGCACAAGTATCCTGGCATGCAAGTATCTTCAAATCTGGGGAAAAAAGTCTATGCAATGTGCCATTTTCCAAAGTGAGGGTTTTCACTTAAGAACTCAGATGCAGGCAGGAAGCGGGCAGAGAAAGGAAGGAAACAGCTTGGAAGAAATTTCATAAAGGATTGACTGACATATGGTTGTTGGTTTTTTGCCCAAATAACATCACACTGGGAATGAGGCACTCATGTAAACCCATACATAGTTGTCAACACATGTTATGAAGGGGTAGCTGAGAGAGTTGCTCATAGAAACCAGGCTAGTACGTGTTTTCATCTTCTTGTCTAGGCACTAAAAAAAAAATCCAGTCTAAATTCTTAGAACATGGGGCTCCAAAGTGACGCTGGCCAGGTCTTTGCATTCATGGAGCAGGAATCAATCAGTGCTCAGCCACATCCCATTCACCCCCAGCTACAGGCCCAGGGCTAGAACTGCTCTCTGCAACATTCAAGAGATACCTAAGAGAAGTGCAGGTGTGCCCACTGGTTTGGAAGATTTGGGGTGATACTGGGGGCCGTTCCAACTGCGCCCCTTGCTATTTTTCTACAAGGGAAAGGAGTACCGTCATTGGAAACCTCCTCTTGTCTTTCCCCTCACCTCATGAGGTGGGTTTGGTGTCCACAAGACTTCGTACTACTTCCGCTGGGGTGCCCAGCCATGGAAGCCCTTCTGCCAATCAAGATGTCTCAGGCCTCTTCATTCTATTCTTTCAGGCATCTCAAATAGGCATGTTTTTTTAACAAGGCTTTTGGGTGATTGAAGAACTTTTGTGCTGGCTTAGGCTTTGTTTATTTTAACTGACTGCTGGATTTCTTAATTCATGCTATATTGCACTGGATTTAGTTTGTATTTTTTTTATAAAAAAATTGTACCACCACCAACCTCATGCTCATCTGTTGGCCACCTTAAATTTCCTTTGAAAGCAAGGTGGGGTAGAATTATTTTAAATTAATAAATAGTCATTTGTAAATACAGAGTGTGATCCCATAAAATGTATATTTCTAGCACTTTCCTCACTAAGCACAATTAAAAATTATAAGGTATGCACATTTTTGTTAAACTTTTGAAACCAGAGGAGGCTTTCCTTGCAGTTACAAGATGCAACACATAGCTGAGATTATTAAGATAAGCATTTTGTAACCTTTCAAAAATACAGAGAGAGTGCAATAGTTTGTCCTTTAGGAGCTATTCTACACCGTACACAGAGCAAGATGGTAGAAATTTGGACAGCATGTTGGTGGGGGGGGGACCATGATTTTGAATGTTGCCCCCATGTAACAAGCTCTCTGCATCCTGTAGACATCAGAGATGGCTACACAAAAGTGGGAATCTTTTCTATTTGTTTTACAAGACGGTACTTAAAAAATAAGAGGGAGCACTCAAACACATGACCTTTCCACTTGTGGTTCAGTTTAGTTCATTCTAGAGAATAAGCAGATTTACTCCAACTCTCTCCTCTTATATTCTTAGCTTCATCATACCAACAGCAATATCATATTTGTACTTTGTCATAAACTATGTGCTTTTAAAACATAAATGAAACCATCAAACCTTTACAGAGACATTCTATCACCACAAATATTCAGGCACATCATGAGGTATTTCTAAAAAGAATTCCTTCTATCTACAGGAATTAAATGGCAATTGCAGAGGGAAGTGAAAGATTACATCAAAACACTGGTGTTAGTTGTGTATTCTTGGTAATCGTACCAGAAAACTACTAAATGAACTGTATAATTGTGATTTCCAATACATCAGACATTTCTGGAAGAGATTCAGCAATGAAGCAGAACCAAACATATGCAAAAAGGTAGCAGTATAAGGAAAAAATATTGCCACAAAGCACCTAGCTTTAAAGTCATGCAGCATAATGGACACTGTGTACTTAGACTTTCAAAAAGCTTTTGATAAAATCTCTCACCAAAGACTCATCCGTAATCTTAGCAGTCGTGATATAAGAAAACAGCTCCTCTTATTGATCAGTAGCTGACAAAGGAACAGAAGAAGAGAGCAAGAAAAAATGGACAGCTCTCCAGGCGGAGGGATATAGAAAGTGGAGTCTCCCAAGGATCAGTATTTGGACCTGTGCTTTTTAACTTGTGCACATATGAACTAGGGTTAGGGGTGAGCCGTGAGCCTGCCAGGTTTGCTGATGATACTAAACTGTTCAGGGTCATTAAAACAAAACAAAAAAACTCTTAAAAATTAAACTTGCAAATGTAATTCAATGTAAGCAAGTATAAAGGGGTGCTCATCATTGGAACAAAAATCCTAATCTAACATATACACCAGGCATCCCCAAACTGTGGCCCTCCAGATGTTTTGGCCTACAGCTCCCATGATCCCTAGCTAACAGGACCAGTGGTCGGGGAAGATGGGAATTGTCGTCCAAAACATCTGGAGGGCCAAAGTTTGGGGATGCCTGATATACACTAAGGGGGCTTGAGCTAACAGTGATGACTGAGAATGAGACCTCAGGGCCTCTGCGTGGATATACTGGTGAAGGTGTAGACCCAGTGTGTGGCAGCCGTGAACAAAAGTGAACCCTAGGTTAGGAATCATTAGGCAAGGAACTGAAAAGAAAGCTCCCAATTTCATAATGTCATTATAGAAATCAATGATGCAGCCACACTTGGAATACTGTGTACAGTTTTGGTGACAGCACCTTGAAATGGAGTTGGAGAATGTTAGAAAAGGGCAACCCAAATGACTGAGGGGTTGCAGGACCTCCTCTATGAAAAAGGTTACAACATTTAAGGCTTTTTAGGGGTGTGGGGTTTCAGGGTGAGTATGAGTATGAGAAGATGTGGCAGTAGTGTATTGAATTATACACAGCAGGGAGAAAGTGGACAGAGAAAAGTTTCTCTCCCTCTCTCATAATCTGAAAACCCAGGGCCATCCAGCGAAACTGAATGGTGGGAAATTCAAGGCAGACAAAAGTTAACTACCTCTTCACACAGTCCATTGTTAAAACTAGGGCATTCGCTACTACAAGTTGTAGTAATGACTATCAACTTGGATGGGGATTGGAGGTGATGCGCCTCTGAATATCAGTGGGGGCATAGCCAGGGAGACTCTTGCTCCCCAGTAGGCTTCCCATAGGCATCTTGCTGTTTATTGCAAGAAGAGAATGCTGGGCTAGGTGGGGCTTTGGTCTAATCCAGAAGGGCTCTTCTTATGTTCTTAAGGCAAAATTGCTTCTCAACCTTCATTTTGCCATGCTCTTTTGCTGTTTAATCTTTTGAGTGTTTCAGAAATGAAATGATGCTCTGCTTGTACCCACCATACCCCCTGTGTACATTCAGTGTTGCGTTACAAGCAATGTTGGATAATATTTTGCCTGTGTTTCCCTACCTACTTGTAAACTATAACCAGTGTTATTTTCTGGGGAGACGCAGGGGGACGCATACCCCTAAACATTTTGTGAATCTTTGTACTTTTGTCCATTTACTGTATTTATTTCCCCCCGATTTGAACTATAAAACGGGGATTTTCTTGAGTCAAAATGAGAGTACCCCTAAACATTTAAATAAAAAACACTGACTATAACTATGCATGGACATTTTCATTTATAAAGATCGTGACCAGTATCAGGTGCAGTATTCAAAAAGCAGTTAGATAATTTAATGAATTTAAGCTGTCTTTCATGGATGTTATGCCCCCTCAGCTTGAATAGGAAACATATGTCAGGAACCCAAGTTGGGAGAAATGTAAATTGCTGACCTTTGGTCACAGAATCTGCTATAGCCTATAACTGGGAATAAGACAGAGCTGGGTGTACTAAAGACATTAAAATACAGCCTAGCAGTGCAATCCTACACATGATTACTCATAAGTATGTTCAGTGAAATTTACTACCTAGTGAGTGGCTTCAGGATTACAGCCTTAGATATACAATACTGTAATAATAACTAGCTACATACCACAGGTGTTTCCTCTTTTAGTCTTTTTCTTTTTCCATCAGAAATGTATTAAGATTTTTTTGGAAATAAAAGACTTAATATTTTAAATGTTATATAAGGTGTGGTGAGATCTTGCTCTTTTGACTTCAAGAAACTAATACAACAACCGCTCTGGGAATTCTTTGCATGCAATATGTCTAAAGTCTACAGATTAAAAAAATTAACCTAAAACTGGAGAGATATTTCAGTACTTCTACCAAAATGAATCCAATCTGCAAGGAATAATAAGTATATATTTATTATCTTGAGCACTTTCACATATTCAAATTATTTATAAGCTTCCACAACAAAGTGCTGTCATTTCATAGCATAAAAATGGAAGAGTGAGTGAGTGGGATCATGGGTTTCCACATAACTCTTTCCACTATATACAACAAGCTCTTTTCACTGTAAACAACACTGGAATACACTTGATGTCAAACGGTTAAGCAGCTACACTTGAAAAACTGCTATCAAGTGATTGTTACACAACATGGCTTTGCTCTCACACTGTATTATACCAATTTCATGGGGGGGGGATCAAGAGCAAAACCATGCCTAAGTGCCAAATATACAGTATATCTACCAACTCCAAGTCTCTTTCTCTCTCTTTCTACATATATATATATTTCAAAGCTTCCTACCTTTCTGTACACCAACATATTTGGGGATTCATCAGCCACCCCGTTGCTGCTTTGTCCATAATTATTTCCTTGTGCCATGTCTGAATGGTATGGTCTGCTGGCAAGTCTTCTGCAGTGCAATTTGCCTCTGTTGAAAATGAAAGTGATCTCAGTCAGAGATTTTGGCGGGTCCCCTCCGGATGCTGACGATTAAGAGCTCTGACTTCCCAACAGAGCACTTCAAAGTGCCACTTTCACTCACCCCTGTGACCTTGCCCCAGTTGCTGCGTTGAGGGAAAGTAGCCGTTTCCCCCTTGGCCACCCATTTCATCTTTTCCCCTCTGCCTATAAATAAGGCAACCCTACACTTTTCCAATGCTGTTTAGAGTAATTTTAAAAAAAGCCGTCTACAACAGTGTGCTAACTGAGCATCAAGGCGACCCTTCTAGCGAGCGTCCCTCCACCCCCGTCCAAAGCAGGCCACTTGGTCGCCACCTTTTGCCCCGGGAGTCAAGCAGCGAGCAGCCTCCGGCAGCAGCCCTTCCTAATTGCTCGCTCCGAGGCGAAGCTCCTTCTGTGCCTCATTAAACGCAAACCAGCCAGCCCAGCACCGTTCCCTCTGCGACACGCAGGCGGGCGCACACACGTGTCTGCTCGCCAAGCATCCCCCTCCCCCGCATATCTCTCTCCCCAGCAGGACCCATCCGGTGCCTTTCCCCCACCGGACTCGCCCCCCACCCTCGGATGAAACAGTTGCTGGGCTGGAGGGATAGCTCAGCTGGTAGAGCACGAGACTCTGAATCTCAGGGTCGTGGGTTCGAGCCTCACGCCGGGAAACCCATCCCTGCATTGCAGCGGGTCGGACTAGATGACCCTGGGGGATCCCTCGCAACTCCACGAGGCTATAGCGGCGGGAAGAGCGCGCGGTGCCTCACTCTGCGTGGAAGAATGCGACCCCGTTCAAAGATGGCAGAGACTTGAATAAAAATAAAAAGGACTGTTCCGCCCTCAGCCCTCCGGCCTCGGCGCCAGCCCGGCTCTCGGCGCCCCTGCCCTTCCCCGCCAGCGGGCGGATGGCTTCGCCCAGCAAATGGCAGGCGGGCTTGTTTTGCCCTGCAGTGAGGAGCCGAGGCTGGGCGCGTGATTTCAGCACCGCGGACAGCGCCTCTCGCGCCCCCTTGCTCCAAACACAGCGCCAGCGCGCGCGCACACACACACAAACACACACACACACACACACACAGCCCCCCCACATTCCCTCGCTGGCCGCTGCCTTGGGCTCTTTACCTCCTGGGCCAAGGTCACACGCGGCGGTGGCGCCTATCTCCTCGTCGCCTGCCTGCCTGCCTGGCCCCCGAAGCGGTCTCTGTCAGCCGGCAGCGGACGGCCAAGAGCCAGGCTCGGTCATCACACAAACAAGGCGGGCGGCACGGCTGCTCCGGGGTGCTGGGGCCGCCAGCGCTGCTCCACAGCTTGCGGCTCCCCCAGAGCTTTTGCAGCAACAGCAGCAGCAGCCAGGCTCCCTCCCTGGAATGGAGCGAGGCCGCCGGTCACGTGGGGAAATGGAACGTCAACGGTGCTGCTGCTGCTCCGCCGCACAAGCTGCTTTCCGAGCAGCGGCTGCGCGCCTCTCTCTCTCTCTCTCTCCCCAGCGGGAAACGCGCGCTCACTGAGCGCCTACTAGCGCCTGCAATTGCCCGCGGGTCTGGCAGTAACCTTGACGGGGACTTCGGCAGGATGAGGACCGGGAGAACGGGGCAAGGGGTGGGGGCGTAGGATTGCCTGCGTAATTTAAAAGCAGCCCGAGCTGCGAAGGCGCTGCAGCGGGAAAGGAGGTCGCTTTGCATCCGTGGCGTGCGCTGCTCGGGCTTCTGAAACTTCAAGGCACGACTCCGATGCCTTTTCTTCAGAAAGCGCTTCCGCAGTCCCCGAAATGTGGCGGGACGGGACATCTTGCCTTTTGTTGTTGTTGACATTCTGTGCATGCCCAGAGGCACTCCTTTTTCCTGTGGCTGCAGCAGCCCCACTAAGCTGTGGGAGGTGGGGGGAGTTCCTCAATTAAATCTTGCGCGTTGGCGCTTTTCTCCAGGCACAAATGTTGAGGAGTTTTCAAACTTGTTGCTAGCTAATAATTGAGGAAAGCAGCAAACGCGTTGTGTGATAACGTTTTAGTAGTCTGTCAGGTCTAGTGCATCCAATTATCTTATTTGCTCCACTTGTTCAGGTTGTAATGTTGTAACAGTTTGATGCTGACAGCTATGTTGCTTTCAGCTGATGTCAAAATGGGAACAAAAATGTGTTGTTTTTATTTTTGAAGCGGGTAGGGTCCATTCTAAGAGTAAACAAGGGAAGACCCACCCTTTCTTCTTTTCTGAGGCTTTCAACAAAAACTCTGAATGTGATCGGAGGGTTAGAAGCTCCTCTATTCTGTAAATGAAACCTGATCTTCAGGGTTTACAAAAACCACCTGATTCTATGCTAGAATGCCAAATGATGTCATATACAACACTGTGCTGTTCTGTAGATCTCTCTGAATATAGTCTAATACAAGAGAGAAACTAGGAGGGGGAAGTATGCTTGTTTTTGCATGATTTCAGTTTAGAGTAGCCTAACAAAATATCCACCTGCTGACTAAGGCAAACAAAGTAGAGTTGTGTCTAAATGCCTCCTCTACATTCCCCACTGGCAGAGAAACTGGCGGGTGGGGAGTAGTTTCTCCTGGCAAAGGGGGAGTTCCCCAGCAATTTCTCAGTGTTGGGATTCACCGCTAGCAGCGACACAACTTCTGTTTTCTTCTAGGGATCCAGCTTCCAGCCAATGCAAACGGCAGAAGCAACTGTGTTGGCAACCCAACCACCATTCTGCCTCCTTCCCAGTGCCCAAGATCTAGCCTGGTTCCAGGGCATTATGGGCGGGAAATGGCAGCTGCAGGGGGTGGGGTGCTGGGGACTATTGGAGAAAATTCTGTAAAGTAACCTTAGGGATGAGAAAAAGGGAAATTTCAATTTTTCTTAGAATACCTTCTGTTATATATTTGTATTCTTAGCTCTAAATATATAGTATATAATTACTTGTGCACAATGTGACCTTTTTTGCACCCAAAGAACTACAGAAATGGAAAGAGATGCCACACCACAAAATAATTTATTTGGCTAGCATCCATAATGGTGTACAGCTATTTCCTTCTGTTCTTCACTTCTGTTTTGCTGGTCATAATTTAGGGCCAGTTAACATACCATTTCTTGATCATAGCTGCTATAAAAGGAAAGGGTAAGTTTACTTCCTGGGTGCAGATTGTACGGTAACAAGCCAGTAAATATTCTGCTATGTGCCATGAACACAACTCATCATATTGTTGAAAACCTTTACAAAGTGAGTTGAGTCATACAGTGATAGACCAGAGTCAGAATATCATACAATCTAATTAGAAGGTCATATTGGTGATGGAGAAGGAAGCTATCATTTAATTTGGGGGAAAATATACACAGTTTAAAAATCTCTATGGTGTAACTCACTATAATGTGGCTGTTCCTTTACTCAATCTCCCCCAGTGTCTAGGTCTAAATTTGCTTGTCATGTTGATACAAAAAGGTTATGAGAATTGGATTTGGGGGCTTTGTGGAATCATGACAATCCCAAAACAAGGTCAAATATATTTAGCTCTCAAAGTTAAACTATAGCCCTCAAATTAAAGGAAAACTTAAAAGTTACGATCGACACAAAAAATAATTTCCCCCATAATACAGGTTGTAAACAAACATGACATGCAGCTACTGCCAAAACACATGACTGCCATTCTCTGACATTATGAAAAACATAATTACAAGTCAATAGTGTCAAATGGCCCAGCTACAAGAGAACTTATAAATCCATTTGTTTTCAAGCCTTAACGCCTCCAATTTAATCAATGGGAATTAAAACTGTTTAACTGCAGTTGCATCAGCACCCTTTTTATTTTTATTGATATAAAAAGTAAAAGAAATTTAATCCAGAATTACTTCTGCCAAAATGGATACCTTTTAATGGAGTGAAATATTATTTCCATTAGATGTGCTCGTTCTTATGTCCTATTTTTTTGTTTGAACAGATGATAATATTGATAGGTAAAGGTAAAGGGACCCCTGACCATTAGGTCCAGTCGTGACCGACTCTGAGGTTGCGCGCTCATCTCGCATTATTGGCCAAGGGAGCCGGCGTAAAGCTTCCAGGTCATGTGGCCAGCATGACAAAGCCGCTTCTGGCAAACCAGAGCAGCACATGGAAACGCCGTTTACCTTCCCGCTGTAGCGGTTCCTATTTATCTACTTGCATTTTGATGTGCTTTCGAACTGCTATGTTGGCAGGAGCTGGGACCAAGCAACGGGAGCTCAGCCCGTCACAGGGATTCAAACTGCCGACCTTCTGATCAGCAAGCCCTAGGCTCAGTGGTTTAAATGTAGTTGTAAAGTAAAGGTAAAGGGGCCCCTGACCATCAGGTCCAGTCGTGTCCGACTCTGGGGTTGCGGCGCTCATCTCGCTCTATAGGCCGAGGGAGCCATCGTTTGTCTGCAGACAGCTTCCGGGTCATGTGGCCAGCATGACAAAGCTGCTTCTGGCGAACCAGAGCAGCGCACAGAAACACCGTTTACCTTCCCGCTGCAGCGGTCCCTATTTATCTACTTGCACTTTGACGTGCTTTCGAACTGCTAGGTTGGCAGGAGCTGGGACCGAGCAACGGGAGCTCACCCCGTCGCAGGGATTCGAACCGCTGACCTTCTGATCAGCAAGCCCTAGACTCAGTGGTTTAACCCACAGCGCCACCTGGGTCCCATTGTATCATATTGATACAATGTAGTTGTATCAATATGATAAATATATGTATGTTTATAGAAGGATAAAATGCATAGAATTCTTGCTAAAGTTTTAAAATGAAAACTTCATTCTCAAATAGGATTTTTTTAAAGGATCCTTTAAGAATTTGAATTGGTCTTGATTCTGTTTTTTGCTCTCACAAACAGGCAAACAAGATCCTTGAAATCTTTTGCCTATAAAGTTTTCTTCAGTTTTATACATCTGTCTTGTTAAAACAAGCAGCAATATAAAAATATATAGTTAACATTATTTGGGTCTAGATTTTAATCCAGATGATGCTAGCAGGGACATGTTATTACTTGCAGTGTGCACTTAAAACAATAATTATTCATGCTGTTAAAAATTACTGTTCCCAGAGCCAATAAGCATTTTAATCATGTTATTATATTCGATTCAAAAACTAATTGCCCATTTTTTGACACTCTTAAGAAAATATTTAGGTTTATAGACGATGAAAACTTTCTTCCAATCAAGCTCAGCAGGGGGCCCTTTTGTTGGGCAAAGACAAATAATGTGATATAGCAAGGGAGATCCACCCCATTGGGAGACAGTCTTGAGTGTGGATTGCTGTTCTGAATGTGATCTGTACACAAACAAAGGAGCTCTGCATATCGAAGCATCTAACAAACAGGGATATGCCTGGAGATAGCAGGATATAGGTAAAGGTAAAGGACCCTGGATGGTTAAGTCCAGTCAAAGGGGACTATGGGGTTGTGGTGCTCATCTTGCTTCAGGCATTCATCCTGAGGGAACTGGCATTCATCCACAGACAGCTTTCTGGGTCATGTGGCCAGCATGACTAAACCACTTCTGGTGCAATGGAACACTGTGATGGAAGACAGAGTGCACGGAAACTCTGTTTATCTTCCCGCCACCTGTTTTTCTACTTGCATTGGTGTGCTGTTGAACTGCTAGGTTGGCAGAGACAAAGCAATGGGAACTCACCCCGTTGTGGGGATTCGAATCACCAACCTTCTGATTGGCAAGCCCAAGAGGCTCAGTGGTTTAGACCAAAGCACCACCCATGTCCCTTTAAAAAAAAAGATAATTTTTATTAAATTTTCCAAATAAACACATTCAACAACAATAAACAAACAGCAAACAAACAACACAACAACAAACAACAACAAACAACAAAAGAATTTTTCCATTTTGTCTTCTATTCAACTGTTCTAATTCTCTTGCTCTGCCGAGCTTTGACTTCCCTCCCTCCCATCATTCGGTTTTCTTTCCCTCTCTTATCTCGCAGTTCCTTTTAGTCCATCTACTTAAAATCAGTTCGTAGGATCTATTTCAGTCCTGCAAATGTCTTTAAACTTCTACAGTTCTTCTCCATATAGTCCACAAATTTACTCCATTCCGTTTGGAACCTTGTCTCTCCCTGGTTTCGGATCCCACAGGTCAACTTAGCTAACTCTGCATAGTCAATCATTTTCGTCTGCCACTCCTCAATCATTGGTACCTCCTGTACTTTCCATTTTTGGGCTAATAAATGGTTAGCCCCAAAAATAATAGCTGCGGTTGTAGCATACATAAATAATTTTTTATCTCCCTTTGCAATCTCCTCTCCTATTAGTCCCAATAGAAAAACCTCCGGTTTTTTGGGAAAGGTATACTTTTTCAGTTCATTATATATCATTTCCCAAAATCTTTTTACTTTTTCACATGTCCACCACATATGATAAAATTCACCATCTTTATCTTTACATTTCCAGCATGATTTACTACTCATTCTATACCACCCATGTCCCTTAGCAGGATATAAGTATAACTATAGATATGTTGTTGTTTAGTCATTTAGTCATGTCCACTGCCTCTATATAGGTATATAGAGATTCCTGCACTGCAGGGGGCTGTACTAGATGACCCTCAGTTATCCCTTCCAACTCTACAATTATATGATTCTATATACTGCTACTTCTAAATATTATTATTATTATTTTAACTAGTATTGATAGTGAGCCCAGATGAGCACTGAGTTACCAGTCTCCAAGGCAGAACAGTCTAGGCTTCTACATTCATAAGATTTGGATCTATCTGCATTAGCACTGTGTGGTGATTGTAAAACATTATCAAACGAGTGACGCATGGGCATGAGTGATTCCACCCACAGTTCATATATGATTCAAGTTGGATATATTATGCAATAATATCTTAAGGTGCAGTCCATGCTCTCAGAGTTGGGTCTCATGTGTAAGAGCATGCATGTTAGAGGTTTCTCATGGGGTCATGGCCTGATACACAGACTCCAGGGAGGAGCTAGAGACTACACACCACCCCAAAACCAAAGGTTCCTTGCATAGGAGATACAAACACACCAGCTATCTCCAACATGGAATCTGAGCTCCTTCTACCAGTGTGGTGTTAGCTCCAGACATTACCCTGGAATAGACTTAGGTTCTACCACATTGTCACTTCAAGGATTGTGACAGATGGCATCAAGTACAAATGGGAGCACTCTGGTTCTGCTATCCAAGAAGCCAATCATTGGAAGGCATCTGTGTTGGAGGCAGTACCCATATGTAGAAAATCTGCTAATGATTGACAGCAGATATGTCAACCCTTCAAGAAGCCGCAACAGAGCTCTGAGATTGGAAATCTGGAAGCTTATCTTGGCTTCCAATTATTTAAGGTGTCAGAAGAGACAGCTCACCTTTGCTAATAACGTAACTGTTTTCCCAGGTTGCTCTGAGTCACTATGGACCTGGGTAAGAATCCCAACTCAATGCAAAAAGCACTGAAAGAACAGGAGGGAAGCATAAGCTCTTTTAACTACATTGATTTTGTGTGCAAATGCTTGGTTCAGATTAGGCGAGTGAAAAATAATCCATTTTATCTTGAATATGTCACCTAAAACTATGATTATCTACATATGGCTGCACTATGCCATGAGCAGAAAATCCATATCTATAGATAGATATTAGACCAGGGGTCAGCAACCTTTTTCAGCCATGGGCCAGTCCACTGTCCCTCAGACCGTGTGGTGGGCCAGACCACATGGGGGGGTGAACGAATTCCTATGCCCCACAAATAACCCAGAGATGCATTTTAAATAAAAGGACACATTCTACTCATGTAAAAGCACGCTGATTCCTGGACCGTCCATGGGCCGGATTTAGAAGGCAATTGGGCCGCATCCGGCCCACGGGCCTGAGGTTGCCTACCCCTGTATTAGACAGTCAAATAAGGCACCTCCGAAAATATTGTGTCTTGTGTGAAGACGGATAGATCAACTTGTAGTTCTACCACCTTTTCTCCCCCCCCCCACCATAGCCAACAGTAGTGTATACACAACAGCAGCATGCATGTGGTGGTAACACACAACACATGCAAGTTGCATGCTTTTATTTGAGTTGTTAACAGTTAACACTTGAACATCTGTTGACAAACAGCCACCACCTCCACTACCTTTCACAGAATCATAGGTTGTAGATTTGGAAGGGACCCTGAGGGTCATTTAGTCCAACCCCCTGGGGATGTCCCAATTGGGGATCAAACTTGTGACCTAGGTGTTATCAGCACTGACTGACTGGTATCTGAAGAAGTGTGCATGCACTCGAAAGCTCATACGTATGACAAACTTAGTTGGTCTCTAAGGTGCTACTGGAAGGATATTATTATTATTATTATTATTATTATTATTATTATTATTATTATTAACTGGTCCTTGTAGGCAAAGTATCTGTGCTTCTGCCCCTTCTGAGGAGGAAGAGATAGCATAGTGATAAAACAAGTAATCGAAATCATACTTTCTTGTGGACTGAGAAGCTTCTTTCGGTGCAACATCAAAAGCTAAAAGAACAAATGGGTTGGTTTGTTCTGCTTCTCTTGCCCCCCCCCAATCCCACCCAGCATGCAACAGTCAGAAGCCCTGGGAAGCTGCACTAGATACACAGATAACCTTCTGCCCTTTAAGAAAGGTTACAAGTGTTTGGAGTCTAATGATCAGAGTACATTTCAAGTTTTCAAGGTTGCCCTTCACGAGGCAGTTATTTTTAACAGACAGGATTTCTTTTCTTAGAGATCACCACTTTTTAGATGACCACGATTCTGAGAGGTTTGGAAATCCTGGGCTGCTGATTTTTCTTCAGCATTTGAAACAGTATATTTCAGGGGAAGCTGCATATGACCAAGCAGGATTCAGGTGTACCTCATTTCTCTTAAATGTCTTGATAATTTGTTTATCACGCTATTGTCCCAGCCTTCCACCAATTAGTGACACGTTACCTTTTGCCTTCAGCCTGTGAGGGAGTCTGGACTAAGAGAGATGGGCTGACCCAAGGTGACGCAGACAACGGCATGCCTGTTTTTCATTATATCCCACCTTTCTTCCATGCTGGAATCCAAGGCAGTGTAGTTGTGGTTCCCAGGCCTCCACCCATCCAGGCACTGACTAGATCAGGCATCCCCAAACTGCAGCCCTCCAGATGTTTTGGCCTACAACTCCCATGATCCCTAGCTAACAGGACCAATGGTCGGGAAGATGGGAATTGTAGTCCAAAACATCTGGAGGGCCGCAGTTTGGGGATGCCTGGACTAGATCACCACCTTGTTTCAACAAGGCATTAGCCACATGTGCCTTCGCACAATGCAATTTGATTTAAACAAGGATTTAAATAAATGAGGCCCAATTTAAATGAGGATTTGAACTCAGGTCTCCTTGGTTCTAGTCCAACCATTAGCCCAACTAACCTGTATGTATGTATGTATGTATGTATGTATGTATGTATGTATGTATGTATGTATGTATTTTAAGATTTACAACATTGTGTTTTTATCACTGTAACCTGTCCTGGGAACTTAGGGTGAAGGGCAAGTAATCAACAACATCATCAACAACAACAACAACAACAACAACAACAACAACAACCCTTGAGAATTAATTTGTATGCCAGGAGTTTTGTTATTTGTTTTATCCTGTTTGCCTGAACTATACGCTTATTTATCCCAATTTTCATTTTGTCTCTTTGGCCAGCAAGGCAGTGACACAGTACTAAAGGCTTGACAGTTCTCTCAGTTGCTGCTCTCCCGACAGTCACAAAATCATTGGTAAGGGAGCAAAGGTGCTGCCTATCCAGTAAGAGAGTCTCCTCTGCCCTCCATCCTACCAGACATGAAATGTACCGACAAGGCATCATTTCTGGCCATACACCTAAAACCAAACCACAGCAACTTTGTAGTGCACTAGCTGCTAAGATCAGAGATAAAATTCTTCTTCCTGCTCTTTGTTGTTGTTTAGTCATGTCCGACTCTTCGTGACCCCATGGACCAGAGCACGCCAGGCACTCCTGTCTTCCACTGCCTCCCGCAGTTTGGTCAAACTCATGTTGGTAGCCTGCTCTTTAGAGATCCTCTAAAGCAGGATAGGGAACATTTTGGGGGCCAGCAGGCCAGATCCTTATCTGTCCTCACCCCTGCAGCCAACTTGGACAGGTGGGCACGACAACCCACTTGCTGATTGACAGATAGGCTGTCCCACCCACCTGTCAAATTTCCTTGCACAGCACTTTCAAACCTCCCAGCGTCCGAGGGGCTTTGCCAGCCCTATGCTTGGCCCTTGGGATGTGCTGAGCACAGGGCTTGCAAAGCGTTTCCCAAGCACTTGGCAACCAACTGGCTGCTAGGAAGCGCTGCACAAAGCACTTTGCAAGCCCTGTGCTCAGTGCTTCTCAATACAGTTGCTAAGCCAATCCAGCTGAATCAAATATTTCAACCCAGCTTTCTGCAAAGATCAGCTGCCATCTCTACCTGCCCCACACCTGATATCGCATGTGCTAGGTGTAGTTTGAGGGCGGTGTGGTTTGAGGAAAGTGACCTCCTGGGCCAAACTGGAATCTGTGCTGGGCCAAATTTGGCCTAGTAGCTGGAGGTTATCCACCCAGGCAGTGAGGAGTCTTTTCATCATCTAGCTGGGAGATACAGCACTCAAAATGCTCTTTTAGAGATCATTCTCCAAAGCGTGTAGTGAGATAAAGCTGCAGGGGCTGTTGAGGGACTTCCTGTGCCCTGGCAGGCCAGATTCAGTCTATGGGCGGTGAGCTGGCCACCCCTGCAGCAGAGGATCAGAAGTGAAATCTGAAATAAGATGTGAAGGACTTATCCCTATGACCTTTGACTATTAATAGGGGTCTTTCCCTCTCAATAGTTTGGCTATGTATCTTGAATTATTATCTACACAGCTCATAAAACTTTACTTATTCTTTTTGTTGAAAGGAAAATGAGACATATGTATGAAATGTAATGCTATAGACTAGTATGGACTAATTATTGGCAGCTAGAAAAGACCTTCAAAGAGAGGCCAACATTACTAATTCCTTTTCCTGTGAAAAGGGATGAAGGATCCCGTTGAGGAATGATAATAGAACAGCACATCCCTAACCCATTTCTCTCTCTCTCTCTCTCTCTCTCTCTCTCTCTCTCTCTCTCTCTCTCACACACACACACACACACACCATAGCTGCCAAGTTTTCCCTTTTCTCGCGAGGAAGCCTATTCAGCATAAGGGAAAATCCCTGTAAAAAAGGGATAACTTGGCAGCTATGACACTCACACACACACGCACGGAGGGAGGGAGGGAGGGAGGTACAAGACATACCAACAGTGATTCTGGACTCTGCTAATATGGGTGACCTTGGTTCTGAAAGAATATGATAATATATGGCATGCACTACCTTCACAGAATGAGGGCACACTCTGAGACCAAGAAAAAATGAGAAGAAAGGAAAGGACCTGTGCACTCAGTAAAGGTTTTATTAGCCACTTTCATACTTTTAGATGAAGACAGGGAATTGTACTCAAGTGTGTGTGTGTGTGTATATAGACTTCCATAAAAAAACACATTTTTTTAAATAAAAAAAATTGAGGAATCACTGCAGTACCCAAGTCAGTCCACGGGCACTTTTTGAATAGTTTTAAAACACTGCAATTCTTAAATGCTAAATAATTTCACAATAGTGCTAGTACCGGAACAATGCTTTTTACCATTAAGTCATTTACTCTAAATTCACCGGGTGATATCCAATGTTGTTTATACTCAAGAGGGAATCTATCTGAAGTTCTTATTTGGTCCTATGGGTGTGTGATCTGCTGCAGCATCACAGAAGGAAAGAAATATTTGACAATGTTCTCTGGAAGAGTTGAGAGCAGCCCTCAATAACGTGTTTTGCCAAGATCTTTCTACGAAATGTCCTTGACTGGGAGTCGCCATTAAGAGGAACCACTTGCCAAAGTGAGGGTGCAAGTTGCTTCAAACACTTGCAGATCTAATTGGTATCTTGGGGCTCCCAAAAGCTGGATTTTGAACGATTTGCACAAAATGATAGCCATGATAATAAAAAAAACACAGAGAATTTTGCTGGATCACAAGCAACGTTCTAATCTGAAGAAACAAAATGTGGGGGTTTCCTTAGTCATTCAAGCAGGGTAAATCAAACCCAAAAGTCAAAAGAGTGAACACTTAACATCATCATCACCACTAAATAAAGGAGTTAGGAGAAAGCACTCCATGGCAGGCTATACCTCATCATAGCTGACTGGAACATGGTGCTGCAGAAGATTGACATAAAGGTTTTATGGGGTTGGGGTGCATTTGTTCCCACCTGTGAATGGAAAGTTAATATTGGTTTTGCCAGCTGAAGGCCTGAGGTAGAAATCATTCCACTCCGATTCCTTTTTTATGTGAGATTTTGTCTCGGTTTACCTTGTTTTTTTCTTTTTCTTTTTACAGTGCAACATGGTCAATAAACTTCCCTGTAAAATGGTTTTATTAGTGCTTCCTCCATCCTCTCTCCTGACACTTAATAAAAAGGACTCCTTGGCAACATGCACAAACACAGACATTGGAAGGAAACAGCAGGTATGTGGCTTTCGTGCAAATCCCTCCAACCTGCCGATATCCTGGAACCTAGTAAAAATCAAGGTTTACAAGCAGGTGCTGATCCTCAAGCAAGACACCCTCGGTGCAATCCTACCCTCAAGTTAACTTTTTTTCTAAATGAAGATGGCATTGCTACTAAATCCTCTTCTGCTGGTGGGAAATTAAAGATGCAGTACACAATCATAGTGGATAGTGATACGTTTGTTCTGATGGAGCATTTTGCACAAATAAGCATCAAATAGCAAGGGAGAACAAAAAGAAGACAGACTAATAACAACAAGCCTTGTCTTCTCTTAGATACCCTCCCTCAAGTCTCCAGATACAAACACCCATTCCACTGCTGCAAAGGGAGACCAGGGGCACAGGATGCAGTGAAAGATGCTATGTCGCCCAAGAAACCCTTTCCAGAGAGCTACCCACATATATACCGTATTTTTCCATGTATAAGACGATGCTTTTTGCTTCAAAAATAATTAGGCAAAAATTGGATGTTGTCTTATACATGGATAGTGAATGCAGAGGGCGGACATGCGAAGCAAGCAGGAGATCGGCAGCGGCGATTGGACGGGTGATTGGAAGCTGCAGCAAGGCCTGCTGGCGATTGGCTGCGGCTGCGGCAATTGAGCAGGCGATTGGAGGATGCGGCAAGCTAAACAACTTGATTTTTGGGTTTAAAACAAATAGGGGTCATCTTATACATGGGGGCATCATATACTCAGAAAAATACAGTATATTCCTATACAGAAAACATCACTTTGCAGACATCCATGCTAAGGTTGGGAATGGGGCGTTGGGGATGGGGCCAGCAATATGAGCCTACTCCCCCATGTCTCTATGATTGTTCTGTGTGTAAGTAAGATAGCTCAGTTGGTTGTTGTTGTTGTTGTTGTTGTTGTTTAGTCGTTTAGTCGTGTCTGACTCTTCATGACCCCATGGACCAGAGCACACCAGGCACGGCTGTCTTCCACTGCCTCCCGCAGTTTGGTCAGACATGTTTGTGGCTTCGAGTTGGTAGAGACCTTTTAATCTCAGGGACATTGGGCAAAAGATTCTTACATTGTCCCTTCAATTCTATGATTCTATGAATTTGGGGGTGGGGTTTCTTCTGGCTGCAGCAATGAACATTGTAGTCGGCATATTGGAATTTATTTTCTTTTTTTAACCATTTTCCTATGAAACATCTCAAAGCAATTTAACAACAGGAACCAAGCATAAAAGCAGATAAAATAATGCCATTTATAAAAACACTGGAAACAATTCATAGAAGAAAACTAAAACCATTCAGATATATATGATTTCAAATCCAATGGCACACAAATACTTACATTCATCTTTAAAATCTTTTAAATTCTAAGCCTTTCTATTTAGTTAATTTATTGGCATTTCTCCCCTACTTTTTGGCAGAAGGTGGCTAGGAGAAAATGAGGCTGACAAACAGCAGGCATTTCAAAAAGTTCAGAGCTTTCCATCCTGAGGACAACCGGAAAATTTCATTCACTGATAAATGCCTTAGATCAAAGTGAATGCATTCAAGAGCTAAACAAATTAAAATTAGAGAAGAAGTCCTCATGATAATTCATATCCTTTAAGACTTACCAGGAGTGTTTCCTGTGTACATATGTTCAGCTGGGTTTCAAACATAGTTGCCAATTTACTGCTTTCTTGATGGTATCTAGGAGCTAAACCAAATAAATCTCAGTTTGTGAATCAGCAGTTCTCTTACCACTCAAGGGATTAATTGAAATGAAGAAGAAAATTGTATTTAGACAGGCTATAGTATCTGGCACAGACAGCACAAGCAAGTAAGCATATTTAATAGGGGCACAATTCAGTGGAAAGGTCTATACAAATCCCATTGGGAGAAAGGCAATGTTGCACTCTTTGGATCGTTCTGCCGGCGCAAGCAGATCAGATGACACACACATCCCCGAGTACAGATGTGGTGGTTCTCCTGACCCTCCAGAATGGATTTTGATGGGGTGGGTAGAGAAGAAGGCAAGGCAGAGGAAGAAAGCCTTGTGCTAGTGGAAGCCTTTGTGCTGTCTTTCACTAGCCTGCCAGGTTAGTTGAATCTGGGCCACTGAAAAAAAAAGGGAAATGTGCAAGAGCTGCTCTAATCTATAGAGATCTTATGCTGGATAGTGCCCCACAACCAAGTAGGACTTACAAATTCGCTGGGGCGGACCTAATCTTACTGAATGTGCTTTAACAAAGTGTAGAGGTGTAAGCACCTTCTTGACATGTTGACGGTGTAGCACAATCTGCTTTGGGAATTCCAGTGACCATCCACTGTACTGATTAAGTGCTTTTAGAAAGGTGATAATTAGTCACTTGTGCTAACAGCAGTGGCAGAGAGCAGGCGTGCTGCCCTCAGGGATGAGGCACGCGTTTTGGGGGCGGGGCGTGCTGCACGCAGGGGCGGGACACCGTTTTGGAGGCAGGGTGCGCCGCACGCAGGGGCAGGGCACCCAGCGCGGGGCGCCCAGCGGGGGCGGGCAGCTGTGGTGGCGCCCCTGGGATCGCGCTGCCCGGGGCCCCTATCTTCTTATGCTACTGGCTATCAGTGCTTTTTTTGGAAAGGAAAGGAAAGGAAAGGAAAGGTGCTGATACTCACATTGACAAAAGTGGTAGAGGTGCCAGCACAAAAATGGCTTCCATGTGCAGCAAAACCGGTACTGATACTCCATACTGCTGGGCATCATCACAAAAAAGGCCTGAATATCATTAGATGTTTGGAATAAAACCCTACGGTGCATCATAATGGAAGATCCATTGGTGGGTAAGCAAGACGGCAAATCACTTTATAAAATTCAGCATTGTCAGTGAAATCCCTTAACTTTGTCATTCCAACCCCTTTTGTTGCTTGTGGTAGTCATTTTATGGAGCGAGAGAAAGATATAAATATGTATCATTGTATTACTTGTACTAAATAGACTCTTTATATAATTTCTGTTGTACACAAGACCACCACCACCTGAGCATCCCTCTCTTATGTGAGAGGAAAGAGCCACTCTTGGACCTCAGAGTCCCAGCTCACCATCAGACAGCATTGAGGGCACCGTCTCCATTCATTTTTGCTTAGCTTTTCCCTGCCCTGTCCTCTGTCCTGCTTTAGCCCTTTTTCTCTGTGGTGTATAAAGCAGAAACAATTCCTTCCATCCCTCAGATCTTATTTATCCTTTGAATAAGATTTCTTATCCATCCTTCACCATAAGGTTCCAACGTGAGTTACAGCAACAGTAAATGCAATTTAACACTCCCCCAGATAAAATCATGACCATTATAAGATACAACTGTTCCAAATGGAACAGAGCAATATTATTTTCCAGTCCCACCTTGTGCATCATTTACCTGGGCTTCCTTTTAAACAACTCCAGCCTCATCACAATGATTTTGTAAAGTTTATGGCAAAAATCAGCCCCCTGCATTAAGTATGCTGACTCCAAAGTAAGTCTCACTGAGTTCAAAAGACTTACAAGTAAGAGTGCCCTAGGACTGCAGCTGTCCCCGGAAAAGGGTGACTCGCTGTCTGTCTACGGAGGATGGAGCTGAACTGCTTCTCTCTCAGGGGTCCCTTTACCTTTACCTTTAGGTAAAGGTAAAGGGTAAAGGGGTCCCTGACCATTAGGTCCAGTCATGACCGACTCTGGGATTGCAGTGCTCATCTCGCGTTATTGGCCGAGGGAGCCGGCGTACACTTCCAGGTCATGTGTACACTTCCAGGTCATGTGGCCAGCATTTCACTATTAATATACTTCTTCTTAATTGTATTTCAGTTCAACAATTACTTTGATAAAATACATATTTTGTTATGTGCAAATGGCTTTAGATACCTATTAGGTTCATAAATTACCATAAAGCATATATTCAACACAAAAAACAGCGACAATTTGTTGTTGACAAAGGACAGCTGGACACATAAAGGGCCCCTTTACCTTCAGTAGCTTAGGGTCTCATCAAACCTAAATCGAGCCAGTGGTGGAGCTTCATGCTCCGGCACCAGGGGGCGGAGAGCAGGCGGGGGCGGAGCTGACACACGTCCTGGGGGTGTGGCATGCACCCAGCGCAGGCAGGGGGCAGCCACGATGGCACCCTGCTGGGATCACGCTGCCAGGGGCGGTGCGCTCTCCCCACACTCCTCTTCCTCCGCCAGTGAATCCAGCCCTGCGTGTGGGAATTCCTTGCAGATGACTGAGTGTATCCATAGCAGTGACCAGAGGAGAAATGACTTATGGGAGGAGCACAGAGAGAAGCAACACCGTGTTGTATCTGCAGCAGCAGAACTGGTTGCCTCTTTGTCTTCCCCAGCTGCAACAAAACATCTCTCTCCCATGTCAGTCTCGACAACCACAGCAGGTGCTGCAACCTTCCAACAGTTTAACTTCACCGCCAAAGGCATGCTCTCCCATTGTCCCAAATAAGTGCAGATAGCAGAGGCTGACAATTTTTGGGGAACCATGAGCACATTTGCATTGTTGTAGGCTGTGATGTTTCGGCCCTTCAGTACCCTCAACCTCTTCCCCTATAGCACCGCCAGTTCTCCCTCCGGAGGCTACTGGGGCTGCTTGCGTTACCCGGGGAAGGGTCTGGCTATACCTCTATGGCTCGAACAGGGGTTTTAAAACACTTCTTTAACTGGTATCGCTGCCACCACCCGGGGGGTCCACTTACAGACCTCCGGGACAAAGAATACACGTTCTGCCTGGTAGGGGCAAAGCAGCCTAGAACTGGGTTTAGCAGTGCGACCAGGAAGGACCAAAATCCACAAGAAATCTCTTTTAACTATTTATTATAAAATAGCATAACAAAGTAACATGCAACAGTTCTCAAAACAAAGGGAATACAAAGATAAAACAAGAAAGCATAGCTAACTTACAAGTACAAACTTAGAATAAGGTTGATCCAAGACTGCATCTCTCCATCCGGCAAATTGCAGTCAAGAGCCACGCCGACCTCAGTCTTTCTCAGGCTCTTTGAAGATGAGCAGGACAGCAGTACCTTGCTGGGTCATTTTGCAAGACAAAAGAGGACAAAGACCCTCATCTCTAACAGACTTAAATCCCCACAACCCTTGAGGTGTTCCACGTGGGCTTATGGCTCATTATCCAATCTACGTTAGAGTTGAGGTTCGAATAATCCAATCAAAGAACCCACAACCGTTAGTCTTGTCAATCAAATAGAGGCTACACAGATGTCTTGTGTTTACCCATTAATCAACCTACAGGGCAATTAACGCCTTCAGTTCTCAGAGCACACCGGACAGAGTTTCCTCCCTAATTTCTTATCGCACAGGAATGGGAGATTTCACAGCTGCGAGGTTACACGGGATCAAAAGAGCCAGAAATCTCTCTTTTAGAGTTCAGAAGTTTACTTTCCCAGGCCGTTCTCCCTCTCAAGGACCAAAGTCCCATGAATCTTCGCAGTTCCCATAATGCTCTGCACCTGAATCCATGACATAGGCAGTGCTATTTTTGTAGAAACAGAGGTGCTGAAACTCACCATGAACACCTGCCTTGTTCTGGCATCCACCGGAGAGGTGCTGGAACTGAGTTCTGGCAAGTTCTGGATGAAAAAAAAAGCCCTGGTTGCAGGCACCACACATGCTATTCAAACAAGTACATATGGCAACCTTTTTATTGGATACAGTGAACGCTTCTTTCAAACCTACTTTCAGTGGGCAAGGGGACCCTGTGCAGACATGTGGCACGTTGGCAGCAGTGGCGTCGCAACGGGGGGTGGGGGCGGTACGATCCCGGTGGCACGTCTCCGGGGGTGACAAGGCGGCACCCTGCTACGGCGGCGTGAGCAGCCACCGCACTGCCACAGCCGCATGTAGAGGATCCTCCGTTCACAGCTGCAGCCGCGAGCAGAGGATCCCGCCCCTCCCCGCCTGCTTCCCACCCTGGCTCGCTGTAAGTGGCTCCCACTTTGCTGCTTTACAGCGAGCCAGGGAGGGGCGGAATGGGGACAGACGAGAGCCGGGGCTCCCAAGAGGGTGCCACTTTGCCAGCGCCCTGGCAAAGCAGCGTGGGTGGGGGTGACAAAAAATTCTGCACCGGGTACCACCTGGGCTTGCTACACCTCTGGTTGGCAGTCCTTGGGTTAAAGGCTTAATTGCCCTCTTGGTTCTTTTGTTCTATATCAAGCAACTTGGTTCCTTTTCTGGCAAGGATTTTAGAGAAGATAAACAGGGAACGGTTGGGCATAGCTGCTAGCTTGAGACTGCTGCCACGCCACGAGTGTAAGAGAAACCATTTGTTCTCTTTGAAACCCATAATTTCATATGGTTCATCTCTCCTTCTTCAGTGTGCAATCTGTATTTATTTATTTTTTGGTCACAGTTGCAAGAATGCTGTTGTGAAGCTGTTTGATTCTTCTCTCCCTCAAACGTTTTATTTCTATTACATCCGATCCTCAGATTATGGCAAAATGTTGAGTTAATAACTGTGAATTTAGGCATTGATCTTAAGCTCTGCCTACACTGTCCCGCAGTCAGAGACAAATTGCAGCTGTCTGTGTTTACTATGAACTCCAGCCTGTGCACTGGAATTATGTGTTCAATTGGGGTCCATTCTGAGTCACCCTGTGGAAAGACCAACACACATTACAACAGATCACAGGGTTGCCTGTCTAGATCTGCTGACATTGCCCAACCCTGCTTAGAATACACAAGAACAGCTCTATGCAGTGGGGACAAACCATCAAAATTGGGGCTGTTTTTCTAACTTCGTGCAGGGTTGTGAATCATTTTGTTTTATTAAATTTATATACCGCCCTTCATCCAAGAATCAAAGGGCAGTTTATATTATAAAAACAAAAACAATGCATTATATCTTCTTTGGATTCATGGAGAAGTCATGTTTGAACATCCTCTGGCCCATCTATGTCTCCTCCCCCCTCCCCTGTGTTCTCTAAATGCAGCATTTTAATCCGTTTCCAGCCTTTGTAAATCTTTGGCATTCCTGTTTTATCTGTTCCTGGTTTTCCTTTATTTTTATTCTGATGTGTCCATTTCTTTTTCTGATTTCATCCCATGGTATATTTTGTAAATTTTGGTGTAAAAGCGGGGGGAGGGGGGATGCTGGCCTGGAGAACCTTTTGTGGAATAAAAATGTTACAAATAAATTAAAATAACCATCTTCTGCAGAAGCTGGGCAGGCCTGGACCTGGAAGCTGAATGAGGAAGAGAGACCCCTTTGGGAAGCAATGCTAAGCTGCTCTGAATGGATTCCAATGAATGCAAGTATTTAATTTGTCAAATTGGGCATCCTTTCTCACTCTTCGATTCTTTTAAAAAATGTTTCTTAAAAAAAACCTGCCTGTTTTCCAGAGTACAGTGTGACACTTCACACAAGTAACAGGCACTTCCTCCTGCCATGTTCAAAACTGTGAAATATATTTGAAAATAGATTTAAATTAACATTAGCACTTTCATAATTAGTGCTGGCAGCAGCCTGTTGGCAGGTTTAAGCAGCATGAGAAATTGTAACTATTTTCAACTTGCTTATTACATTGGCATCACCAGGGGAAAAGACCCTGTGGTCCATCAGATGTTGGACTCCAGTTCCCATTTCTCACCCCCCCCCCACCTTCCAAGCCTCTGGGACCCTTTGCTGGTGCCTGACCCGTCCGACCTCTGGCACCCAGCCTGATTGATTTCATGTGATGCTCTAGGTAAAGGGACCCCTGACCGTTAGGTCCAGTCGCGGACAACTCGGGGTTGCGGCGCTCATCTCACTTTACTGGTCATGTGGCCAGCATGACTAAGCCGCTTCTGGCAAAACCAGAGCAGTGCACAGAAACGCCATTTATCTTCCCACCTATTTATCTACTTGCACTTTGATGTGCTTTCGAACTGCTAGGTTGGCAGGAGCTGGGATCGAGCAACAGGAGCTCACCCCGTTGCGGGGATTTGAACCGCCGACCTTCTGATCGGCAAGCCCTAGGCTCTGTGGTTTAGACCGCAGCGCCACCCACATGCTGTAAGTGCCCCTAATTTCCAGGGACATCCCCAATTTAGAGAAGCCGTCCCGGTTTCTGATTTGACCCCGGAATGTCCCACTTTTCTTTAGGATGTTTCTATTTTCATTGGAGAAATGTTGGAGGGTGTGGAGTTATCTGACCCCCGAACCACCTGAAGGCAATCCTGCATAGGGAAGTTTGTTTTAATGTTTTATTATGTTTTTATATATGTTGGAAGCTGCCTAGAGTGGCTGGGGCAACCCAGTAAGATGTGTGGGGTATGAATAGTAAAATTATCATTATGGAATAGGATGTCCCTATTTTCACCAGAGAAATGTTGGAGGGTATGCTTTCAGCCAAATACAGGCTTTCTGCCATTTCTTCTTTTTGTTGTAGCCCCGGCCAAGTCCCGCTGTTGAGCAAGCAGGGCTTAGGAATCTTCGAGGAACACTTGCCTGAGAGCATAATCTACATACAAAGTCAGACAGTCCAGAGTTCAGGGAATCCAGATGATCAGAGTCAAGAGTCCAGATCAGGCATCCCCAAACTTCAGCCCCCCAGATGTTTTGGACTACAATTCCCACCTTCCCCGACCACTGGTCCTGTTAGCTAGGGATCATGGGAGTTGTATGCCAAAACATCTGGAGGGCAGTTTGGGGATGCCTGGTCCAGATGGAGAGCAAGCAGCAGCAAGACAGAGCTGGGAACCACAGGTGTTGTTTCCAACATCTGGCTGCTGCTGAGAGTTCTGCTTAAGAAGGCCAGAGCCAGCTAGTTCTCTCCAGTGCCTTCTCTTCTGTGAAGGCTGATCAGCTGCAGATTGAGTCCCTCTGCCTTCTCCCCCTTCAGGCTGCTGTTCAGCAGGCGAAGCTGACTCCAGGCCCATGGCACTGTTGCTGTTGCAGGCTAACAGGGAGGAACAGCTGCACCCCTTTTCCATTTTATCCACATGAAAGAGGTGGTCATGTGACACATGGGGAGTGGGGCTGGAATGACGCCCCCCATCCTCATGGCCAGGCACACCATTGGCTCTATGGGGAGGACATATTTGCGCACCCGAGCAAAAATGCATATATCGGGGTAAGGTGTGAACGAAGATGTGTATATTAGTCAAAATGCAAAAAAATGTTGTTATGGTTTGGGGAAATTGCTTTGCAGTCATGTCTATGCAGTTCTTCTTTTTGCCAATGCATGTCTAGTCTCAGACCATGGCGCTTCAGCTTGCATATGTGGAAACATATTATGGAATGTTTCTCCATGGAAAAAAAATACTCCCTGCATGTATAAAAGAAGTATCTCAGGGAGAAGGGTCAGCCACAACTGTTCCCTGACACTCCAACTTTCTATGTTTTTATATGGAAGAACATCCAGTTGTGCAGGGTTTGTTTTTTTGTTGTTCTTTTGTTCTGAACAGCTGCTGCCCGGGAACAATTTTATCACTTTATTTGCTGTTTCTGTGAACTGGCATTTTGGTGAAAGAGGTATATTCCCCACCCCCCACCCCTGCAAAGAAATGAGATCCGAAAGAATGTGTGCCTAATCGAGGAGCTTAGTTCTCAAAGTCAGGTGCCATAGTGATTGCTAAAGGAAGTGTAAACTGATTACTTATCCATCCATAACAAGTTTTGGGTGTTGTGGCTGGTTCAAAAGAACATGGAAATACCCAGCATGTATGCAATGCTAGGTGGGAATGAAGATCCAGCAGAAGACAATGACATGGTTTGGACATAATACTAAGCTGGACTGTGCACAATGAGAAAACTGTGGCTGTCTCCCCCCCTCCTGCCACCAGGAACTAAGCCAGGCATCCCCAACCTTCGGCCCTCCAGATGTTTTGAACTACAATTCCCATCATCCCTGACAACTGGTTCTGTTAGATAGGGATCATGGGAGTTGTAGGCCAAAAACATCTGGAGGGCCGAGGTTGAGGAAGCCTGAGCTAAGCCATAGCTGAGAGCTCAGCCATCAGCTGTAGAAAAGGTTTGTTCTTAGCTTACTGGTCAAGGTTTGTTTTGGGGAAGCAAGCCACAAGTTCAGGTTTGGATGTAAAGCTAAGCCAAACCATGCCAGAGCTCCTGCTAGAGCAACAGGAGCAGGGGAAGAGCGAAGTGGTCACAATTTTCTCACCCTGCACCATCATGCATCCTCTTTCATGTGATGCCACTGTGTTCCAGGTTGGCATGCAAGTGCCAATCCAGAAATGAATCTGGATTTTTTTAAAAAAGCAAGAAACTTGTTGAATCTATGCAGCTGAAATGTAAGAAATTACCAAATAATTACTGTACCTGGTACCCAGAATGTTTCTGCTACTAAATGTTTTAGGTGTGTAGCATAAGTGGGGCTCCCTGGGCCCAAGAAAATTCCCCATGAAAGAGCCGGGCACCCACAAATTTCGGCACCAAGGCCATGTACACTGCATGGCACCCACGGCCCCTGGCACCCAGGTTCACAGGGCCAAGGTGGCACTCCTGTTGAGTAGGTTAAAAACTGATTAGTTACATTTTATATTGTGTGGGTGTTGCTTTTAAATGAAGTTCTAAACTGCCTTGGGAAATTTATAATCAGTTTCTTTGTAATGAATAAATAACCAAATTAAGTAACTGAAACAAATTTATCCTGTTGGTATGTCTTCTCGTCCCCCTGTAACTGGAGCTATGTAATAATTCCTGGAAACAACATTGATTTTTTTCTTTCTGGTGACTACAGAATGTTGTGTACATTAAAAGGCACCCTGTCTGCATTTGCTGTGTGGCCTACTCTGGAGTTTCCTGTCTTTCAAGCAATTAAAACCTCATTTGTAATACTCTATTAAAAGATTCTCCCCCCCCCAATAATAGATAATTTATCCCGATGTCAAAGCAATCAAGGAAAATGCTGGAAGACAAATTTAAAAAGCACCACTAAGCAGCCAGCACAGGTGCATGGTTTATGCAAATGTGTCAAATTAGACTATTTGCCCATCATTAGAAAAAGAAAAACTTGCAAAGGATCCATGTATGTTTGCAGTAATTTATCTATTTTTTATACAAGCTTCTGCTGAAGCAGAGAGGTTTAAATTGCAGTTCCAGGATTTTAAGTTGGCTAATCAGTGCGAAAGCATGTAATTTTCGATGATTCATCACAGTTTTGCTTCTGAAAAGGGGATTTTTTGTAAATACACTAATGAGAACATCCCTGATTTGGCAGCCCTCCTGCACACACAGGAAATTCAGTGTGTGCTATTGGAGCTTCATGCAAGAAAGGTATACTGTACTCAGTTCACTTAACAGCAAATAGAGCTCATTCTTTTCTAAGCCAATATAGACTTCTTTCTGTAGATTACTTGTTAAGTACAGTATTTATGTCCACCTCAATCCAGGGTTCTGAGGCACATGAAGTGGCCCCCAGTGCAAACACTGAGTTCTGTAGATGGGACATTCCACAGCGCACATGTGGAGTTTGGTGCATGCACTAGAGCTTTTACATTGCAGTAATCACAAACATTTGTCATTCCTCCCTGCTGAGTTTTGTTTTGAGGATGCCAAGTAGCACCTTGTACAAGGACAGCGGTGGTAAGTAGCGATGTGAATGTCAGACCAAGCCAGACCATTGGCCAGTGTGGTGTAGTGGTTAAGAGTGGTGGACTCGTAATCTGGTGAACCGGGTTCGCTTCCCCACTCCTCCACATGCAGCTGCTGGGTGACCTTGGGCTAGTCACACTTCTCTGAAGTCTCTCAGCCCCACTCTCCTCACAGAGTGTTTGTTGTGGGGGAGGAAGGGAAAGGAGATTGTTAGCCGCTTTGAGACTCCTTAAGGGGAGTGAAAGGCGGGATATCAAGTCCAAACTCCTCCTCCTCCTCCTCCTCCTCCTCTTCTCTACAGTGACTGGCAACCTCTCTTCAGGGTTTCAGACAGGAGCTCGTCCCAACCCCTATCTAGAGATGCCAGAGAGCTCCTTCCCCACAAAGTGGTTACTCATGTCGGCTGCACATGTACAACACCTAAATGGTTGTACAGCGGGTGCCGCTGTGGTCCAAACCACTGAGCCTCTTGGGCTTGCTGACTGGAAAATCTGCAGTTCAAATCCGCACAATGGGGTGAGCTCCCTTTGCTCTGTCCTAGCTCCTGCCAACCTAGCAGTTCGAAAGCATACCAGTGCAAGTAGATAAATAGGGACCACTGTGGCGGGAAGATAAATGCTGTCTCCATGCACTCTGGCTTCCGCCACAGTGTTCCATTTTGCCAGAAGCGGTGTTCCATTTTGCCTATTGGCCACATGACCCGGAAAGCTGTCTGTGGACAAACGCCGGCTCCCTCGGCCTGAAGCGAGATGAGTGCCACAACCCCATAGTCACCTTTGACTGGACTTAACCGTCCAGGGGTCCTTTACTTTTACCTATATCCTGCAACCACCATGAGCCACTCAGGCCCAGTGCCAGCACCTAGAATGGTGCATGGACATCTGACCCCAAAGGCTCAATGTGGCTGATGCTGCTTGCTGGCAACCCCTTTAAAAAAAGGGGTGGTGTTTCTTAGCCTGGCTCTGTAGTGAGCAGCAGCTGCCATTATGCCAGGGCCCAAAGGCGTTCTGGTGCAATGAACATGATGGTTGCAGGAATTCTTCTTCTTACTTCCATGTATAGCCGTGGGTTGAGTGCTGCCACCTGTTCCCAGATTCTCCCACCTTCCCCAAACTGCCCACCACTGGTAGGCTCACTTTGTGTGCCCTGGGGATGCCCACTTGTGCCCTTTCAACCCTGGTGCCAACCTTGGATCCATTGACTCCATTGACAATAGCAGGCATGTGTAGAAACTGTACATTTGTGCACAAGGTGTGAATCTTTTGAACATCGAAACCATGCCACATAAAGAGCCAAGATGACTGATGACTTCTTCACACTCACCTAATGGAGGCTGTGGCATCATAGAATCATAGCGTTGGAAGGGACCCTGAGGCTCATCTAGTCTAACCCCCTGCAATGCAGAAATATTTCCAGCTACTGGGGAATGAACTTGGGAGCTTCTGTATGGAAAGCAGATGCTCCTCCACAGAACTCAATCCCCCTTGTACCCACCAGCCTTGTTTCCAAAATTCAAGGTATGCAGAAGATCAGAGATTCCTCTCTGAAGTAGGCACACATGAGGGAGAAGGCCATCTTTCTGGCATCCTGGAGCTATTGGGTGTGGTGTAGTGGCTAGAGCATCAGACTAGGACATGGGAGGCCAGGGTTCAAATCCCCATTTGGCCATGAAGCTTACTGAGTGACCTTGGGCCAGCCGCCAACTCTCAGTCTGACTAAAATAATATTAAATTAAATTTGGTAGTTACTTTATCTTGCCCAAAAGGATTTACAACCAACAGGGTTGTCATGATGATAATATGGAAAGCAGGTGGTGCCGGGGGGGGTGGGTTGTATGCTGCCTTGAACTCCTTGGAGGAAAGGTGAGGTCTAAAATGTAATAAATAAATTAAAATAGCTTGCTTAGGGAGGAAGGCCCAGGGCAATAAGTCAGAAACAACGTGTGAAACAACTTCACTCTTCCACAGTGATTCCAACTGTTCCTGTTAAAAAGGGTCTGAAGGACCAATTATTTCTTTTCAGCTTAACTGCCTGATCACACTGTTCTCGTGTCAGTATTCCAAACAACAGCTGCTTTTCAGTGTCTTCCTGTCATCTGGTTTTCTTTGACATCCGGCTAAGCCTTCTCATATTCTGTTTAAAATATCAAGGCGAGAAACAAAAGATTCATCATGGTTGGGCACTAGTCAATAAAGTGCACAGAGGGTTAGAGGACGTTCTCTGCCTCAGCCTGCAGTACATTTCAACTCTTGCCTTTGACTTGATGTAGATTCCTTGCCCTGGATAAAGGCTGCCAAAGGGCTCTTTTTGTTAAACCATGATAATATTTCCCTTTATGGTGCAGTTGCCATTGGAAGCAATGCACACCCTTGATTTCAGAACATCCCAATTTCACCAAAGATGTCTGCCTATTAATGCAATAATATGGCTAGATAACTAGAGTCTTGCTTTTCTGCTTCTAAGCTTTAAATTGGGATTTGGGAACCTCTAGCCCAGGCATCCCTAAACTCGGCCTTCCAGATGTTTTGAGACTACAACTCCCATCATCCCTGGTTAACAGGACCAGTGGTCAGGGATGATGGGAATCATAGTCCCAAAACATCTGGAGGGCCAAGTTTGGGGGTGCCTGCTCTAGCCCATGGGACAATCTAAACCTGCCAGTGCGTCCACATTGGCTCAAAAGACCCTTTCCCCCAAACCACACTCACCTGTCCATCAGTTAATACCATTGGGTGGTGTCAGCTGGTGGGTGGGGGCCAGCATGTTCCCCCTGCAGCCAGCAGGACCGAACCCTCCGCTCATCAACCATGCAGGGAATACACGGGCAAAACAGACCCACACAGCCAACAGAATCGTGTCCTTGAATCCTAAACCCCTAATCCCTGCAGCCAATTTTTATGTTCCAACTATAGTTCCAGCTAGTACTTAATGTTCCAACTAGTTATAACTGGTACTTATGTTCCAACTAGTACATAATGGTCAGAGTAAAAAATGGTCACAGTAAAAAACGGTCATAGTAAAAGCCACATGTGATGCATTGCAGTAGTCTAACCAGCAATGACCCACTTTCAAGAGCTAGGCAAAGCATGCAGCTCTCTCACCCACCAAAGTAGAACTTTCAAAGGCAGCTCCAGTTGTCAGAAAGGTGCATGATATAAGAAGCAATGCCATTGTCATTTATTTCTGCCTGTAAGGCCTCTGACACATCAGCATAAAGGAACCACAGTATAATTGAGAAGTGGATCCAAGGGGTTTTCAACCAATACAGCTCTTGCCTGACACTTTGACACTACAAGGAAAAGTGCAAACTTGACTTCATTGATTTTCATTTTTCAAGCCCAAGGCTGTTAAGAAACAGTGTGAAGCTGTGAAAAGCAGAATTTCACCGTTCTTTCAGCTTTAATAATTTACAAGCAGTCATTTTAGTATTGGAGGTGGGTTCTTTTTTTAATGCTTCCATGTTCTCCCCACCCACCCCTTTCTTGGCTTTCTTGTCCCTTTTGGGAAGGAGCTCATACAAACACAGTTTGATGAGACTAAGTGATCATTGTGTCCAGCTTGCCTCTACCTTTTCCTGCTCTCTCTCATGCTGCCTCCAGAGCAATCAAAACACATTACGTCCACTGAATCGTCCAAAGAGAATTTTATTGAAACACCATATTAAATTACTTGAGGAGCAAATTATTTATTTCTGGCTTAACGGCAGTCTCGGGAACCTCATAAATCCTAGTACAAGAGTGGCATCTATCTCAGGCCTGTATTTACAACAGATTTTCAAATCCATAGGATGCAAGCAGCCAGTTCACACAGGGAGCCCAGATTGCTCTGATCTACACATCATGCACTTTCTTCCATTTGTTCTCATGTTGATGCACAAAAGCACATTCCTGCTGCTTCCGTTTCATTTTGGCGTAAGGCTGGCTGGCCACCCATCTGCCGCTGGATCTAGCCCACGGAACAATGGAACAAATTATCGGGCTGCTGCTGGCCCAACTACATACAGTTTTATTTCAAGGTATGGTGAAAGTGAGAAAAGTAGTTTTCCAAAGGTGTTCATAAGCAGGAAAGATATCACACACTTTGAATTTACAGTTCTGCTTTTAATTTTGTATGTCGTGGACAAGCTAGTACAGTGGTACCTCAGGTTACAAACAGCTCGAGTTACAAACACTTCAGGTTAAAGACTCCGCTAACCCGGAAGTAGTACATCAGGTTAAGAACTTTACCTCAGGATGAGAACAGAAATTGTGTGGCGTCAGTAGGAGGCCCCATTAGCTAAAGTGGTACCTCAGGTTAAGAACTGTTTCAGGTTAAGAACGAAGCTCCGGAACGAATTAAGTTCATAACCAGAGGTACCACTGTACTTGAAGCGGCATGGGGCATTTCAAATCAATGCTCAGAGAATCACATGGCACTTTCAGGTGTGCTCCAGAAAGGCAACTACATAAGTGAGGAACGAGGCATGTTATATGCATAAATAACAGTGTTTATTTTCCATGTGTGTATCAGAAAGTCAAAGGGCAATGGCCAATCTATCTCTTTAGGTCTAGGGGAGCTCTTGGGAAGTCCTTTTGGAATAATTCCTATTTGTGATTTATTTATTTACTTCATGAAATTTATATACTGCCTGATTGCAGAAGAAACCTCAAAGCAGTTTACAAAAAGGATAACATAATAAAATCACCACTAAAAGTTTTACAACTATAATTTAAAATGTAAAGAAAGTTAATTGATTAAAATAAATTACAACTCACAGTTCCCCCCCCCCTCCCGAATGTCTGGATAGGCTTGCCTAAATAAGAATGTATTCAGCAGGCGCCAAAATGAATACAGTCAAGGCGGCTGCCTGATTTCAATCAGCGGGGAGTTCCAAAGTTTTTATGGAAGCTTCCTCATAATAATGCTAGAATAAACAAGACATGTGCATTTATTTAAAGGAAAGATCCATTATCAGCAGCCTGCTCTAACCAGTATCCTGCTCATAATTGTTTCTTGTAGCTCTGACACAGAACATTTCCCAAGTGCTTAAGACCCTTGGATTGGTCCAAAAGCTTTCCTATGGAAGCAGACTTCATTTTGGAACCAGCCTTTGAGGAAAAGAGCTGATGCAGCCTTGTGAATCAGGTTTTGCTTTCCACTTGTCTTTCATCAGTACATTTGCCCACAAAATGTAGTGGCTGCCTAGCTAGAATTCATGTGAAACAACTGAAGTCAGTGAGTGAAAAGAGTCAAGCAAAACATTTCATTTTCCGATGATGTCGGAGTGCTGATTTAAACACAGAAAATACATCGGTTTAGAATGAATTTTTGAGGACAAGAAAAAATGTATAATTACTTTCAGGATAAGTAGCTCCAGTTTATGGAATAAAGCCAAACAATAGACATTACCGAAGGAGGGACGTGCCATTGCAGTTAGGAGAGCATCAGTTACTGTAGATACTCTCCCACAGGAATAAAACTAGCGCCACCTAATGATAGGAATCCAATTGCGTGGCTTCTTCCTAATGCAGCTTTTAAACAGAAAGAGAAGCTTTCAAATGCTCTCTCCCCTGTTCAAAACAAAGAGGGACATTGTGACAATCGGAAAGGTGGACTGGAAATGCCCTAACTAAATAAAATAAAAGTGATGTTTCCATCACAATTAGAGAACGTTCTGGAACCTCAGATGCAGAGGCCAAATTTGACCCTCCAAACCTTCCTGCCTAGCCCTCAAGACTTTTCCCAGGCCACATCCCTCACCAGTCCTTTCGAGTTTTTATGCCTGTCTGGAATTTGTCACTGGACTCTGATCATGTTTTTTGCTTCCCTGGATAGAGGACACACAGAGAGAGGGGTGTGTGTGTAAAATTCACATCAGGATCATTGCCCACTTTTCCTTGGCCCCACCCACCAGTGGCATGTGGCTCTCGGAATGTTGCCCAGAAAGGAACGTGGTCCTCGGGCTGCAAAATGTTCTCCGTCCCTGTTCTGGAACACATTACGGGCTTCATTAAGTGTGATGTTCAAGCCTATTGGAACTTCTAATTCCCTGTGTGGGTAGAACCCACAGTGAAGCAGGTTTTGGTCCAGGATTAGGAGAAATGTCTGAATAGCCCAAGCTGTTTGAGAGTGGAAGTGGTGGTCTCTCTTTCCCTGGAGGTATTTAGGCAAAGGACGAATGGATGGCCATCTGTCAGGGTTCCTGTAGCTGCATCTTAGATCCTGCATTGAGAAGGGGGGTGGGCCAGATGATCTTGAAAGTCCCCTCCTATTCTTTAAACAATTATTGTAACTGAGTGCACATCATGGAAACAGTGATCCTTCTCCAGCAGCTGCACAGAACAAGGGGGTGACTGTAGGCAGGGCCGTCTTAAGCATATCAGGCACCCTGGCGCCTTGGTGCGACAATCCCTCCGGCACCCCCACCCCATTTCTCAGCGCGGCGGGCGGGTGGGCACAGCGCGGCTGCCATGGGCACAGCAGCGTGGCGGCACCCTGGCGGCCCAGTGCCCTGGCGCATTGCGCCACCCAGCCTTGCCTTAGGGCCGGCCCTTACTGTAGGGCTGAGCTAAAATGGCCTCCCCAAACAATATTAACACTGGATCTGAAGACACGCCTAAAATTCACAGACTGCAAATATGGGGAGTCTTCCTCCCAAAGAAGAACTGAATTTCCCCAAGAGTTCTGGAGGAGCTTGAAAAAGAACATTCAGAAAATAATTTTCTGATAAATTTCAGGTCAGTCCTTGAAGGCTGATAGTTTGGAACAAGCTTTCCTTTGACGTAGATTGTCTAACAAAGGTGATCTTGTCTTTGAGAGAGCTTTTGTCAATGAGCTTCAAAGGGAGCCTGGGTTTCTCCAGAACACTGTCTGAAAACAAGTGCTTTTGGGGAATCTTTTTTTAGAACTAAAGTGGTAACCTTCAAAGCTAACAAAATGATCAAGCAGTGTGCAGGGCTTAATCCCACAAGCCTTTTTACCTCTTACATGAAAGGTACACTTTGTGAGCACGCTTAGCTGCAGATAACAGTAATGGGCATTTACTAACATAAATACCGTATGTAAGTTAAGTATTCCATGTTAACTCCTCATTGACATATTTTACAAGGAGCACCTAACCAATATCCTTGACTCATTGTGGGCAGAGCAGCACCTGAGGACAAGGTAGCAAAAACCAAGAAGCACTTCTGTTGAGAATAACTTCATGGATTTTCAGTATGTTCAGACAGACATGCATTAAACTTAATTACAGGTGTTCCCCCACTTATGGGTGTTTGACTCGTGCATGACCGCATGTAAGCGTGGTGCAGGGAAATAATTAAATATGTGAATTTAACCTTCAAAAATAGTCTGAAACAAGGAGGGAAATTGCAAAAATGGGGCAAAATGTGTGGGAAAAAGCACCGGGAGCCCTTGAACTGAGCTTTGAGGCCTGTGGAGAGTTGGAGTTTGAGAAAGGAGGTTTGAAGGGAGTGATTATGGTGGAGTCTGGTGGGTTTTTGTGGGTTTCCAGGGGTTTAGATGATGTTTACAGGCTTTTTAGATGGTGCTCCCCGTTGCATGCGATTTTGCATATACACATGGTGCCCGGGAACATAACCCTCACATAAGTGTGGCACCATTCTTAAGTACAAAGTGTATGAGGCTTAAGTTTTCTAGTTGCACTGAAGCAGGTTTGAGAGAAAAATGCAGTATTTGTCAAAAAGCTGCAGGATATAATAATAATAATTAATAATAATAATAATAATAATAATAATAATAATAATAATAATATGTTTATATCACACTTTTCCTCCAAGGAGCTCAAGGTGGTGTTACGTAGTTCTCCTCCTTTCCACAACAACCTTGTAAGGTAGGTTAGGCTGAGAGGCAGTGACTGGCCCAAGGTCACTGAATGAGCTTCAAGATTGAGTGGAGATTTGAACCCTGGGCTCACAGCCCAACACTCTAACCCAGCATTTCTTAGCCTCTGGTCCCTAGATGTCGTTGGACTATAACTCTCATCATTCCTAGCCATCCTGGCCAGTTGTAGTTCAAGAACATCTGAGGACCCAAAATCGAGCTAGGCTCTCTAACCACTACACCACACTGTCTCTGCTTAACATCATGCGGATACAACTTCAAAAGCTAGCAGAGGGAGTGCATTGGATGTGGAGTAAGCGGTAATGTGACTATGCCCTATGGTTACACATTTATACCACTACGATTAATACAGTGGTCTTTACTATAACCACCAGTCTCAACTCTCCGCAGCATTTGTCTCATCATTCGTGTATCTGAACTCCCATTGCCTGGTTTTTCAAATCCCAAAAGCATACAGAAGGAGAGAGGGTAAGGCTTTTGCAGGCTAAGTTGCTTCTGTTGCCATTGTAGGTAAGAGTGAAACCTCGTTTTCTTTCATGCATAGGGCTGCATTACTGGTTAGACAAAATAAGGTGGAAATACAGTGGTACCTTGGTTTAAGAACAGTCCTGTTTACGAACGATTCGGTTTACAAGCTCCGCAAAACCGGAAGTAGTGTCCCAGTTTGAGAACTTTACCTTGGTCTAAGAACGGAATCTGAACAGTGGAAGGGCACCGGCGGCGGGAGGCCTCATTAAGGAAAGCGCGCCTCAGTTTAAGAACGGTTTCGGTTTAAGAGCGGACTTCTGGAACAGATTAAGTTCATAAACCAAAGTGCCACTGTAACTGGTTTCAACTTTATTTTAATGTACTGTATTTAGGATCAAGGTATCTTGTGGCAAAAGTATCTTTGGGTAGGACTAAAAGGACTATGACATTTTAAAAGTAATGATTTTTACCTGTAGCATCCGCATTAAGGAATGCATTCCATGAATTCTGGCTTCATGTGTTTTTTTAATAATAATAATTAAAAAAAAACAACAACAGAAAAATAAGCCAAGATTTGATCTCAGCAAATTTTCCTGGTTTGTTAAAGGTAAAGGGACCCCTGACCATTAGGTCCAGTCGCGGACAACTCTGGGGTTGCAGGGCTCATCTCGCTTTACTGGCCGAGGGAGCCAGCGTACAGCTTCCGGGTCATGTGGCCAGCATGACTAAGCCGCTTCTGGCGAAACCAGAGCAGCGCATGGAAACGCCATTTACCTTCCCACCGGAGCGGTACCTATTTATCTACTTGCACTTTGACGTGCTTTTGAACTGCTAGGTTGGCAGGAGCTGGGACTGAGCAACGGGAGCTCACCCCATTGCGGGGATTCGAACCGCTGACCTTCTGATCAGCAAGCCCTAGGCTCTGTGGTTTAGACCACAGCGCCACCTGCATCAAACTAGATGTTACATCATATTGGGGTATTTTTTGGCTTAATACAAGCCAGGATCTTTGAATTGGTGTTGGTGAATTGATGGAGGAGAGAGGAGAGGGTTTATGAAGTTTCAAATGGTTGTCAACAGCAGATCATAGGGACTTGGATGAATAATGCATTTTCTGTGTAGCCTGTCTATTGTGGCTTGTGTATATTAAAGGTCATCTTTGAGAACTGTGGGCCCCTGGTTGTCCTTGAAGTGAAAATGAAAACACACACACAGTTTTTAAAACAATGACAAGAGCTGTGAAGAAACCTCTGCTGGCATAATTCCTTTTTGTCTCTGGGGGTGGGGGGGTGGGGGGTGGGACAGAATTGAATATTGACATCCATTTCTCCAAGGCTCAATTATATAGATGTGTCTATCAACACACTGCCTGGGTCTGTGTGAGAATACACTGCTTTTCATTACTGGGATGAGTTTTAATTTTGTAATGTTTAATTCCAGCAGGATTTTAGAGACCTTCCGTGAAGCAAAGCGCAGCTGCTACAAAATAACTTTCTTTTCTTTTCTTTTGCAATGACGGAGCCAATCTTCCTTGATTTGTTATGAAGCGAAACTGGGACCCCAAGGAACGTGGACCGTTACCCAATAGAGCTATTCAAAAGCTTTGCATATGTGATGCCTATTAACATGTGCCACAAGGTGACACACAAATGTGCAATGTGATAAGTGCCAAATCCATCACTTCCAATAAACTGTTTCCTCATCAGGAGAGAGCTTGACCATGATTTCCCGGTGGTAGACTATGCTTGCCCAACTCTGCTCTATTTATTTCCTCTAAAAGACCTGCCAGGGGGTGAGAGTGGGGAATCAAGTAGCTTCGGAGAGAGCACAAAATGGGGTAACTAAAATAATCACACTTTGGGGAGGGAGAACCCACTGAACTCAAACATGCAGGGTTATAAGAGTCTGTTTGCAAATACGTGTTCCTAGGATGTGTGTGTGTGTGTGTGTGTGCGTGTGTGTGTGTGTTGCTTCTTCATTTCACTTGATCTCATTTGTTATGGTTAGAATCATAGAGTTGGAAGAGACCACAAGGGCCATCCAGTCCAACCCCCTGCCAAGCAGGAAACACCATCAAAGCATTCTTGACATATGCCTGTCAAGCCTCCGCTTAAAGACCTCCAAAGAAGGAGACTCCACCACACTCCTTGGTAGCAAATTCCACTGCCGAACAGCTCTTACTGTCAGGAAGTTCTTCCTAATGTTTAGGTGGAATCTTCTTTCTTGTAGTTTGAATCCATTGCTCCGTGTCCGCTTCTCTAGAGCAGCAGAAAACAATCTTTCTCCCTCCTCCATATGACATCCTTTCATATATTTGAACATGGCTATCATATCACCCCTTAACCGTCTCTTCTCCAGGCTAAACATACCCAGCTCCCTAAGCCGTTCCTCATAAGGCATTGTTTCCAGGCCTTTGACCATTTTGGTTGCCCTCCTCTAGACACGTTCCAGCTTGTCAGTATCCTTCTTGAACTGTGGTGCCCACAACTGGACACAGTACTCCAGGTGAGGTCTGACCAGAGCAGAATACGGTGGTACTATTACTTCCCTTGATCTAGAATGCTATACTCCTATTGATGCACCCAGAATTGCATTGGCTTTGATGCTGCTGCCTGCACACAGCCGAAACTCTGGTCAAAGAGACTCCAGGGATTTCAGTGCTGAATCTACGGTAGGTTCAGCTTCCTTGATACAAAAGTCAATGGAGACTGTGGAGTCTTTGGGATAGCTGGTTTTATTTCCACCTATATACAAGCTAAGGAAGGAAGGAAGGAAGGAAGGAAGGAAGGAAGGAAGGAAGGAAGGAAAGGCTCACAGCATTGGTATTCCATCAGATCTTGCCTCTGCGTTAGGTTTCCAGGGAAGAACCCCCAGCAAAGCCATAGCTTTGGATTCAGCCCACAGGGAAAGCCCAGCCATTACGTCCAGCTTCTATCCCAGCCAAAAACTCCCACAAAAAATCCTCTGGCTTCTGTTCTTCTGCTTACTAGATAATGTCGTCTCCAGTCAGGTGAGGGGGTGTAGAAATGACCACCCCTCCTCCTGGAGAGCAGGATCTGCTTAGTGGTCACTATGGCAACATGGTCAGCCCTTCAGTTATGGAGATGGGCCAGTTAGGGCTATTTCCTCTTAAGAAAGGGAATGGTTTGACCAGTTCAACAAGTTTGCCTTGAGCGGGCTGCAACCTTTCTTCATGGGGGAGCCTCTTCATCCCCTTGGTCATTTTGCTTGCCTTTTTTTTTGACATGCAAATTCATTTATTTTGTTGAATTTATAAAATTGTCTGGAAACAAAAACAAAACAAACCAGGTTGGGGAACCTAATACCTTTTGGTATGCAAGGAAATGAACAATGCTTCTTCATCACAGCTCATGGACGGAGCTAACATTGGCTTTTATAAGACAATCTGTTCCTATGGGAAGCTTGCTAGTGGAGGAGGAATGATTTATAGTTCTGATGTTTTAAACAATAGCAGGTGCGTACACACACAGCTTCTGCTAGCTTTATAATGACTAAACTACTCTTTGGATCGAGCCCATAATCCTTATTTAATTCAGCAGCTGTTGCCTTTTTGGAAGCCAAAACGCCTGGTAAAGGAAACCTGTGTTCCCATATTGCATGTGAAGAAAATCCAGAAGGTTTCTGCCTGGTTCACCTAACTTTGGTTGTATTTACAGAGACGCTAATAATGTGATTCTGATGCATGTTTCCTAAGGCAAATGCTCAATTTCCCAAGTTACCATGCTTTTTATTATTCATGGCATAGCTGCCAAGTTTTCCCTTTTCTCGCGAGGAAGCCTATTCAGCATAAGGGAATTTCCCTTAAAAAAAGGGAGAACTTGGCAGCTATGATTCATGGTAAATCACTGTTTGGTAGGGAACCGGTGGTCCATTAGATGTTGTTGAACTCCAGCTCCCATCAGCCCTAATTAGCAAGACCAATGGTCAGGAAATCTGAGAGTTGTAGTCCAGCAACATCAAGAGGGCCAAACATTCACCAGCTGTGTCTTAAAGGTCACACACCAGCCAGAAAGCTAGATGAGAACTTTATTGTCTGTAACAAAAACAGAACAGCAATAGGAAACCCTTGACACCACCCAGATACAACTAAGTCCATTGCCACCTAGTGATCAAACTGTATAATGACACTATCCACATAGTGTCCATATTTTTCCCTTTTGGGAATGAATGGTTATTGAAAGTTACCAGTGTGAGTTTCTAGAGCTGTAATTTTTCAGGGTTCAGCTTCCATGTCAAGATCTCCAGAAGTTATTGTCTTCCGGTTCAGCGCCAGCGCCGATCGGCGGGGTCTCGTCTCGTCTCCGAGACGGCCCGTCCCTGCTAGGAGTGGGGAGGGCAGCGAGAGCGACGCTGCGCCCCTTAGAACCCCGGGAAGGGCGTCCCGGGGGCAAATTTTGCTCGGCAGAGCCCCAATCCGGACTCCCCAACTCTCCGGCTAGCTCTAATAAGAGCTCCGGAGCGAGGAGGGTAGAAGTCGCGGGGGCCATTTTGAGCGGCAACGTTATCCTAGCGGGGAGAAGCTTCAAGCCGAAGGCGGAGAGCGCTGGATTCTTCTGAAAATAAAACGATTGGAAATAAGACTGTAAGTAATCTCACGATTTGGATTATAAAACAATTTGGATCTGGGAGAGAGGGGAGAAAAGAGGAAGCCACCCCCCCCACGGCAACAAAAGAGACAGTAAATAGAAACCCGAAGCCGTAAATAGAAGATTTCAATTTAAAAGGATCCCTCAAAGGCATCAAAGAGAATCTCCCCTAAATGCAGGGTAAAAGGGGAGAGAGACTGTGGTTGTGAGTGCCCTGCAGTAAGAGGTAAAGACTAAGAAAAACCTTTCTTTTCCTCGGGAGCCGGCAGCCCAGACAACCCAGTGAGTTGATCAGGATTTATAAGTCAAATTTTTATTTCAATTTGTATTTCTGGACTTTGTGGAAATTCTTTTTTGGTTTAAATGCTTGTGAAATGTGAGTTCGAACTTTATTTTTAATAAGACTTGAAGAATGCAGCCAGCTTGTTAAAATGGAGTCGAGAAAATAAACTGTGATCATATTCCACCCCATGTGACAAGTTTTGACCTTGGCAGGATTGAACTATGTCAACAAAAAGGTATTCGCCTGAGTTCCAGCGGTCTGTTTTGACCTTAATGTGGGAAGCAAGAATAGAACTATGTCAAGAGGAGACACAACGGCAAGAGTTACAGCAACAATTCCAGATGGTGATGGCAGAATATGATTTCTTAGAAGATGAAGCTTTTGAAACTGAAGAAGACGAATGTGAGAATGACAATGATGGTGACTGTGATTTGGAAGGAAAAGATGAAGATGAGGACTGTGATGATTTAACACAAAATGAAGCCCACCACGAAAAAAATGATGGCTTTACTCTACAAAAAGTTGGATGGAGTGCCTTTCCTTTGAGGGGGGCACGATTGGTATTACTGGAATTTCAGAATGCCCACAGGGAAGAGGGAAAAAATATGCAGAGAAGAGAAGAAACTCAGGGGTCTTGTATGGAGGCCTGGATGGCAAAAGATTGTAAACAGGGGGTGGGGTGAAGGGAAAGTGAAGTTGTGATTATAAGGATGGATTAACAGGTTTATAACTGGTCTGCTGATTATGGAATTTGCTGGATTGGGGGGGTGGAGCCGGTAATCGGGGATGTAAGGTTAAATTGGGAATAGTTATAGTTTTAAAAGTGAATTGATTTTGGAAAAATGTGAAAATATGGAGGCTTATAGAGGGGGTAAAAATTAGGCACGGGAAGATAAAATGGGAGTTTGATTTTTCAGTGATTTGGACATTAGGTGAAAATGATAATAATCAATTTATAAGTAGTATAAGGTATAAAGGTGTATTTTTATAAAATAAGAAACTGTTGAAGATGATAAAAAAGGGATGAAAACCGGGGGAGGGGGGAGGGTGGGGAAGCCCACAAAATATGGTTTAATAATTATGAATGAAAGAAAGATTTTTTCTGTTTTGTATTGTCTTTTTATCTTTTTTGATATTTTTTTCTTCTCTTTTTTCTCTTTTTTTCTATTTTTACTTTTTTTTTTTTTTTGGTATGATAATAGATGGTTGGATGGATGACCTCCTGCGTACTGCCCTGGTTTACTGGAGCTCCCTGGTGGCAGGGGGGGGGGCTTTGGGGACAGGGGAGGGGGAGGAGGACAGAAATCCAAGCATAAAATGGACCATCTCTGACTGTTCACTTACATGGGATACTTCTGTGGCAGGGGAGGACCCATGGAGGGGGGTGGGAAGGAGGTGGAAAAGGTGTTTATGTATGTACCGTTTTTTTGTAATTTGTAAAATTAATAAAAATTATGTTTAAAAAAAAAAAAGATCTCCAGAAGTTATTTTTCTGAGGGAGGTGATGATGGATGCAATACTTGTGCTTATAAATGCATACCTATGAACACTGGCAATATTCAGTCCAGGCCCTGCCATTTCATGGATGCCAAGCTGTATTTTCAATGGTGATAGCGTGTTCTGATTTTTGTCTCTCATTATTTCACAGTTAGTATCCTCTGGCAGCTGTTGATTTGGACTTGGTTTCAAGATTCTTCTAATTTTGCCAATGCATCATATATGTGACTCAGACCAGCAGGAAACTGGTAGACTAGACATGTCTGTAAGTGGGGATGATATTTGTTATTGGAGCTGGTATTCAGACTTTCAGCATATTCTGAATTAGAAACCAACCAGTAGAATAGATCATCCTCTGTAAACCAACATATCAAAAGTATTAAACCAGAAAAGTATGACTAAACAGAAGATATCTTCTTTGGTGCCTCCATACTGTCAGTATTCTGTGGGATTCAACTGCATACCAGAAATTTAGGTTTGCACAATTAAAATGGATTAAAGTGCCCAGTCACCCTAGTGCAACACCACCACCATTTTCTGTGGTTAACAGACTAGTGGGGAAAGGCACTAAAATGTATGGGATGAACAAATACTTAATGGAAAGACGTGTGAACTCCACACAAGCAAACCAACGTGGCCGTAGACTGCGGATAGTCTAACGTCAGCTCAAGCTTTGTGTGAGAAAATCAGGATGAATGCTCAATACGTAGGTCATCTGGATGAGACCCGTGTTTGTTTTGTTCCTGTCACATGTTTATTGCTTGCTATAATGAGATCCATTTGCCACTAGAGGGAGATCCTGCACTTTAGTAAACTCCGTGGCATGCTAGGAATTTGATGTAATTTGTTACTATTCACATTTAATAGCATTCTTGCAGTTATCGCAGGTGTCTGTATGAACTATAGCGGAGCTGCAGGAACCGGAGGAGGGCACAGAGAGAAACAATTCTCTCTCTGTAGTTTACTTATGCGCACAGTATGGAAGGTTATATGCTGAAGCATTCCTTATACGAATTCGTTTCTCAGCAAAAGATGCTAAAATACCATTAACTAAGGTGCAGAAACTTTCCATTGTATCTTACAAATGTTCTGCTATTCATCTGTAATTTAAATCAAATTAAATACTTATGGAATATGAAAAGTGACAGTAATATTTATTTCCCACATATGCTTAGAATCAGAGAATTGGAAGTGACCTTCAAGGGTGGCTGGGGAAGCCCAGCCAGATGGGCAGGGAATAATAATAATAATAATAATAATAATAATAATAATAATAATTTATTATTTATACCCCGCTCATCTGGCTGGGTTTCCCCAGCCACTCTGGGTGGCTTCCAACCGAATATTAAAAACAGTATAGAGGATCAAACATTAAGAACTTCCCTAAACAGGGCCACCTTCAGTTGTCTTATAAATGTAAAATAGTTGTTTATTGCCTTGACATCTGCTGGGAGGGCGTTCCACAGGGCGGGTGCCACTACCGAGAAGGCCCTCTGTCTGGTTCCCTGTAACCTCACTTCTCGCAATGAGGGAACCGCCAGAAGGCCCTCGGTGCTGGATCTCAGTGTCCGGGCTGAATGGTGGGGGTGGAGACGCTCTTTCAGGTATACAGGTATAATAATCAGGTATAATAATAATATGTCCAACCCCCTGCAATGCAGTAATCCTGCATACAGATGTCATTACAGAACCTGTAGTGGTTAGAGTGCCAGACTAGGGCCTGGGAGACCAGGGTTCAAATCCCCACTTAGTCATGAAGCTGAGTGACCTTGGGCCATTCAGTCACTCTCAGCCTAACCTACCTTGCAGGGTTGTTGTGGGGATTAAATGAGGAGGGGGAGAACCATGTACACCACCTCAAGCTCCTCTAAGGTAGGATGTAAATGCAATCTAAATAAATAAATATACAGAACACCGCCCATTTTAGAGAACCGCTCTGATTCCTCCTCAAGCACAGAGGCCACAGACAATTGACTGATTCTCTTCTTTAGAGTATCTTTCCTCCTCCCTGTCTTCTTTCACCTGTTCAAAATCAGTTTAATTTTAAAATGCATCGTATTCAACTAGCGTGATGTAGTGGCGAGAGCAGCCTTCACCATTCTGGTGCCATCCACATCTCTGCCCTGATACACCCCAGACTACAACTCCCATCAATCCTAGCTGCTGGCTGGGACTCCTGGGAGTTGTAGTTCAAAACAGCTGGAGGGGACCAGGTTGACAAAGGCTGGTTAAAGTGTTGGGCCCAGGAGACAAGGTTCAAGTCCTCATTTAGCCAGAATGCTCACCTTGAGCCAGTCTCTCAGCCTCGTACATGTAAAAACCATGGTCCATGAGGTTCCGTGCAAGGAAACCCTGAACGCTGCCATCAAAAACACAGATCATACCTGTGGATCCAAAGATGTCTTCTGTGGTTTTGCGCAGGTGAGGGGCCCATGCAAATACACAAAGATCCATCAGGATCCATGCTTCCTGCTCCTTACTTTTGTGTCACGGCAGATCTGGTAAATACTGGATTGGATATTTTTATGTCAGGCAGAGACATCAATGTTAACTTTGTCAGTGGTGCGGGGGGGATGCCTTGTAAAAACCCAGAGATCCATGTTTTGTGCCAGGGTGGTGCAAACATGTGCTGGAGCTGTGATTTTTGGAGACCTACATTTGAAGGGAGAAATCCCACCTCCTTCTAGCAACTCCTGCAGCGAAGCTGGTGCCAAATGTATTGCTCTGCTTTCCTTTGGACGACATCAGTGAGTCTTGTCATCTGGCCAGCCCAGGACCTCCATACACACATTGCCCAAGCTTGCGCCCTGGAGAGGTCACTTCAGTGTTGCCAACACGGGAAGTGGCAAATACGAGTTACTGGTCTCCGCAGCCACAGCAGGTGCTGTGATTCCCCAATGGTTGGCTTCGTTTCCAGAAGTGCACTCCATTGTCTCTAGAGACAGATGGATGCCAACAGCCAGCACACAAAAAACAGCCCAGTGTAGCCTGAGTGTGCTCAGAAGCTACAGAATGCTGATTATTTGGGGGAGGGCGTTGGAGAACCAGGAGGAGGGAAAGGAAATGAATATCTGGAACAGGAGGACTCCACACTGCAGCATTTCGTTGCAGGTTTCATTTGTTTCTGTATATTCCACACAGGACAGAGACTGTGGGTTAATTATCTCATGGTGTCCAACAGATGGTGCTATACATCAACTTTCTTCCCACAAAGCCATAGGAACTAACCCACAGGCAGTGCACTGTTTATTGATGTGGTTAGTGCAACAGGAGTCTGGATCCTTTGTGTTCCCATCATTCTAGTTTCATCCAGTTAATTTGGATTCTCTTTCCCTATAAATTCACATGTAATGTCAGGGAGCTGGTATGGTGCAGTTGCCATCATTGTCACTTTGGCATGGGAGTAGGCTCAGATTAATTTTCCTCTGCTATATATTTTTATTTTTATTATTATCTGCAGGTCACATTGAGTCCCTGTAAAGGGGAAAAGCCAGGATATAAATAAATATAATAAACAAACAAATAAATCTACAATCATTGAGGTTCTCCCAAGCCTGCCGAGACCTTGTGGTTGTGGTTGTGTAGGCTGTTTGCCTACCTAAGCAATGATGTGCACAACCTGAACATCAAAGTTAGTCAGAACAAGGATGAGATACATTCTCATTTCCCAAGATTCCGTCACCAAGAGCTAGAACCCAGCAGAGAGATAAAGACATAGAAAAGTGTCTGGGACCCCAATTGCTGAGGTGACCAGAGAAAGGAAGCAGGCCAGGCATAGGGAAACTCGGCCCTCCAGATGTTTGGGGACTACAATTCCCATCATCCCTGACCACTGGTCCTGTTAGCTAGGGATGATGGGAGTTGTAGTCCCAAAACATCTGGCGGGCCAAGTTTGCCTATGCCTGAAGCAGGCTTTGCTCCCATCCCAGTGCACCCTTTACTTTGTCCTATGTAACTGGCTGCCATTCAGTCCTGTTGGGAAAATACTGTGATTGGGGGCACTATTACAATGGCAGCAAACTTGCCTTCCACCCAACAGTGTATGGCCTCGACTTCACTGATATTAATCCTGCAGAGAGGAAGCAATGTGTTTCTAGGAGCCACCGAATAAATAATAATAATAATATATTTATATGTTGCCCATCTGAGAGGGTTTCCCCAGCCACTCTGGGCAGCTCCCAATATATATAACCACAGTAAAGGCTTTGCAATACTACCAAGTCCTCCATCCACTCACTTCTCTGCATTAGAATGACAAAGTGTTAGAGAATATTGCAAAGGGGTACATCATTTATAGTAGCATTCCTATAATGTATGTTTTTGCTTATTATTTCTTATTTCTTTTTAAATATTTAGCCTTATTTAATTGTATTCAGTATGTAGTTATACAAACTAGTAATGTAAGTATACAGTATTTCAAGCACTGGCCATAATCCCTCAACATAATCCTGTATGTTATGCATGTTTGTGTGAAACCAGACATGATGTTAAATGAGTTTTGCTATGCGCTGTGTGAATAAGTACCTGTCCTGAATCTTCCAACATTCAGCTTCATTGGACGTCCATGAATCCTAGTGTTATAAGGGAGAAAAACCCTTCACTGTCCTTTTTCTCCACACCATGCATAATTTTATATGTGTCTGCTATGTAATCTCCGACTCACCTTTTCTCTAAATTCAGAAGTCCCAAGTTCTGCAACCTCTCCTCATAGTGGAGTAACTATGGTTTTTGTTGTGAATACAGTGGGAGAAGGGTTAACTGCCCCCCCCAACTGTTAGTAATAAAATAGTAATAAAATAAAAACACAGCATTTCAGTCATGCATCCTGCTTCACATATAGTTTGGCCCGTAGGCTCAGATGACTTGTTTGCCCTTTTGAATCATTCATTTGTTTTGAACTTCTGCACCCGCCTGAGAAGGTCCACTACAGCATCGTCCGTGCCTTGTAACAAATGTCCCCGCACCTTTTGGAATTTGCAGTTGCCTGAAGCGCTACCACTCTCTGCTTAAATATATTCAGCACAAGGACTTCTTATGCGCAGCTGTAACGGAGATGCCAGTTGCTAACTATCTCAGCAAAGTTAATCAGTTCAGTTTTTAAGGGGAGGCAGGGAATGCCACACCACTAAGATACAATTTCCTTTAGGAGCCAATTTATTTTGCTTTTGAGCTGCCATCATGTTAAAATACAGCACCAGACGTTGCTTAAAAAGAAATAAATCAGCGAGGCTTTGCTGAAGGAACTATGGCCTACTTTAGAAGCTCCTTTATTTCCCTGGTTCGTGTACAGTGCAGCAAGAGATAGGTAGGTAGGTGATTTAAGACATGATATGGAAAAATAAATATTTTAAGTAAAATAAAATAAAAACCCGCCCATCCGCCACGTGTCATTGTTTCAGTACTGCGACAACAATTAACATGTTACATAGTGCTTGAGGGTGGCGGATAGCAGGGCTATCTTACACTTTTCTTCTCAGACGTAGTCCCCGGTTATTTCAATGGGACTTACTATGAAGTACACAAGTGAAGGATTGCAGTCTGAATTACTTCCATATCTTGCTTCTGAAAGACGGTGCTTGCTCCTCCTAATTGTGCCACAAAAATAGTCTTTAAACCTAAAAACAGTTTGGTTAGCAGAAGTCCGCTCGATTCCCAGGAGCCACTATATTGGCTTCACTTGGATGACATTTATTTTTGTGCCCGTGTATTTCGTGCTGTTGTCTATCCGCTGTGTGTCGTCGCTGGTAATAATAAAAATGATTGAGGAAGAGCTGAAAGTCACTTTCTTCTTTGGCCTGTCGCCTGCCTTCTGGGACACAACAATGGGCCTTATTGGTTTCTCGTCCCCTACTGCTGGCTTTTCTTTCAAGCGCCTCTGGAACCTCAGGAGGCGAACACAGAAGAGCTGCATGAGGCATCGCCGAAACTGCAAGGGAAGGAAATTACAGTGAAAACCCGGCATTCAGAAAGCAGTACTTTCACACTACATATACCAGAATGACATAGGTGCCACATAAAATCAGTTATCAGAGCCTGCTGAGTGTTACACAGTGGCTTGGTACCTCTCCTTCAATAGGTTCCCAAACATACATGGAAAAGCTGTACTTTCAGTTTTCATTCTGGAAGCGGACCAGATATCTGCACGTGTGACTATCTTGATTTGCAGCACATTAGAACAGCAATGGGGTGGAAGCAGTGATCCTTCGGTAATGGATCTCGAATCCCATCTGACCACGGCCAGTGGTCCGGGACAATGGGAATCGGAGTTCAAAAACATCTGGAGGTCCAGAGTTTTCTTACTCCTGCATTACAGTATAGGATAATTCCATATGTTTGGCCACTGCATCAGCCAACCGTATGGTGAAGGGCAAGCAAGAAAGCTCCCCGAAAGGAAGTTCTTTTCAACGGGTGCAAAAGCATTAATGCAAACTGGCCTCTCTTTTGACTTAGGATGGATTAGATCATATCCAGCATATATAATACCATCCGGGGGGTGGGGGGAGGATCTACAGCACTTCATCAGTCATAATGAATTTCAGCTGCTCCTATTAACCTATTTTAGACTTCAGTAGTAGCTATTGCAAGATCCAGGCGCTGAACAGAACAGATAACAGCCAAAATGATTGCCTCAGTTTTATCAAAGGAAAACTCCGCTCTTTAATCCCCATGGATGAATTAGCATGCTCGTATTTCAGTAGCTTTTATAAAGCCCACCTAAAGTCACTACTATATATCTAATTCTGAATTATCATGGTATACTCCTGGACTCCATGGGCTGAGCTTAGGAGGCAGAGTGATTGGGTGGCTCTGGTCCTTATTGGACTGTCAGTCCCTAACAGTCATATTGAGAGACTTTTGTTCCACCCAGTGGTGTAGGGTGAAAGATTTTCTGGTGGTCTGCTTTTCCACAGAAAGCTGTGCACTCTTTCGTAGCAATGAATGAATGCCCATTGCAAATACAATATTAGCCAAGTGTCATGGAGCAAGCCTGGCAATTTCAAAGTTTTAAAAACTTTTTTAAAACTAAATTTAAGTATAATAAACATGCTAAATTAGATTACTCCCCAGAGCAGCCGAAAATTTTGCAATGAAAATTCCTCAACACAAGTTATCCTAATCTGCGCATAGCATAATGTTCCAGAAAACTTCTGTTACTGGTTCTGCCACACTGTCAGTTGTCTACGGGGTGCCTCCATCCCATTTAGCTGTTCCACATGTCCCATCCTGTCCCTTATGCTACTTAATATCTACATGAACTTGCTAGAAGTCATCCAGAGGTTTGGGGTGAAGGTTCATCAGCATGCAGGTGGGATTCAGCTTTACCTCTTTCCCACTGACAGCCTGTGGACTTCTAAACGGGTAGCAGGAGGCTATTTTGGACGAGAGGAACAACCTGAAGTTTAATCCAGACAAAGCAGAAGTAGTGGTGGGAGAACCAGCAAGTCTGTGCAGAGGTGCTCATCTTGTCCTTCGCAGAATTGGATAAAGTTTGGGGATGCTGCTGTTTTCACAACAGGACTGAATGGAAGTTTGGGTGCTGCAGGTAGCCAGGAGTGCCTTTTACTAGCTTGAACCACCTTTAGATCTTGCCTTGGTTGTCCATGCCCTTGTCCCCTCCAGACTTTACTACTGTAACACACTTCACATAAGAGTGGCCTTTGCAAGGCGGTTTGGCCCTCCCGCAATATCCAAGGAGGAATGTGGCCTCCAACAGTTGGGGGCGGAACATAGCCCTTGTGGCTAGTACCCACTGATAGCCGTAGCCTCCATTAAGTTTTATAATCCTCTTTTGAAGTTATCCATGGACATCACTACCTGCAGTACGAATGAATCCTGCAGTTTAACTATGTGCTATGCAAAGAAGCACTTTTGTCTACCATTCTGAACCTTCCGATGATTCAGCTGCATTTCATGTTCCTGAGTTGAAATCGGTGGAAACCCAAATAACTAGGGTGGCTCCCTTGTATGCTCACGGTAGACTTACAATTCCAGGTGTTCCCTAGCACGTCCTCTTCATCCTTGTGAATCGGTACCCTGGATGCAAGGACAGCAACTAGGACATCCACCAGACGTGCTTTGAGCCTATGTATGGTGCTAGTGGTAAAAGGAACAGCACCCTTGTTAAGTTACTGGGAAGCTTCATCCTAGACAGGTTTCATTGTTCCAAACCCCCCACCCCACCCCCCGGGAGAAGTTCTATCGGTCTTGCCTTCTGTGCCTTTCTTGCCTATTTTCCTATAGATGCAAGATAATACTATGTGTTATTTCTGCCGTGTTGTGCTTATGTCGGGAGGAAGACCACCTCTATTGCATAATGCATTAGATGCCATCCTTTCGGCCTCAGTAATTAACTCTGCTTTTCAGCTGCTTACCTTTCTGCTCATGAAGATATAGATAACTGGATTGTAGGCAGTGCTTGACTTGGCAAATAAAGATGGAATAATAGCCACTGTTGGAGTTATAAGGTGGCCATACCCATAGGCTACTAGGAGCGAGACCACTGCATAAGGCATCCAACAGATAAGAAAGGTGGTCATCATTAAAAAACACATTTTAGCTACTTTCTTTTCGTATCTTAAGATCTTGATCACTTGGACAGTGTGCAAATCTCCAACGCAACGAAGCTGCAAAGAAAAATAATGAAAAACAATCAAGCAGCACATATTTTAAAGAGCGTTCTGTTCCAAATCCTTCAGAGAGAAGAATGCCATGGTAAGTGGTCTTATGATTTGATAGCTAAGCACGTTTCAAAAATCATTAAGGCATCATCCTTCTCACCAGCTTCATTTAAATAAGATTTCTGATGATGCCCTGACTTCTGCAGACATAGCTGTGTTAATCTATTGCAGCAAAATCAGAGTCTTGTGACTAACAAGTCTATGGAATAATTTTTAAGACTACTGATTAAGTTACCTCTTGTCCATGGAAATGTATGCCATAATAATTGTTATGTCTTTAAGGTGCCACAGAGCCTTTATTTTGTTATCCATTATTGTTCAGTTATACCAACAAAAACATTAACAGCAGAAACTCACTATGTACTAAGCTACAGCAATTTTATGTCAATCCCTATAGAGTCCCTGTAATTACTAATACTAGCCATTTTTATAGATTTATTGATTTTATTTACAATCACACATATACATGTGATTGTATTCATGTAAAATTACCTAGTGTAATTTTCTGCATTATTCAAAAAAGTATGTAATAATATTGTATTGTTAATTCTTTAACAATCTATTTCAATGGTTTAACAATTCAGTACTAAGCATGCTTACTTGGAAATAAGTTCCATCAATTTTTATTTTATGTATTCCTTTGTAAATATCTTTAGTATTACAGGCTTAGTTGGATAGCATTTTTTTAACTGAACTGAATGGCAGCAATTCTTAAGCCTTTCTTGGAACCACATTATTCCTAACAGTACAATACTGGACTCTGCTATAAGATGACACATGGCAGAAGTACCCATTAAATTGTTTTAAGGTTATTACATGCAGCCACCCAAATCCTCAACATTATTCACAGCCCAATGACTTGTTCCATTTCTCTTTAGGAGAGGCTTTACTAGGAAAAATAGGAAAAATAGATTATGCGTGTGCACTATGCAAAGCTCCTTCGAGTCAAGGATATCAAATGCAGCTGCTACATTTTGCCCACATGTATAAGCAGCACTATTTCCAAGAGAATGTTGTCAGGAAAAGTAAGGCAAGATGTAAAATATGTGTACAGTCAGCTTATCAATATATGGTATGCCGGCTGAGACCCTACCTACCCGCAGACTGTCTTGCCAGAGTGGTACATGCTCTGGTTATCTCCCACTTGGACTACTGCAATGCACTATGTGGGGCTGCCTTTGAAGGTGACTTGGAGACTACAATTAATCTGGAATGCGGCAGCTAGGCTGGTGACTGGGAGTGGCCACCGAGACCATATAACACTGATCCTGAAAGATCTACATTGGCTCCCAATACGTTTCCGAGCACGATTCAAAGTGTTGGTGCTGACCTTTAAAGCCCTAAAGGGCCTCAGACCAGTATACCTGAAGGAACGTCTCCACTCCTATCATTATGCCCTGACACTGAGGTCCAGCGCCGAGGGCCTTTTGGCAGTTCCCTCACTATGAGAAGTGAGGCTATAGAGAACCAGGCAGAGGGCCTTCTCAGTAGTGGCGCCCGCCCTGTGGAACACTCTCCCATCAGATGTCAAGGAAATAAACAACTATCTGACTTTTAGAAGATATCTGAAGGCAGCCCTGTTTAGGGAAGTTTTTAATGTTTTGTGTTTTATCAAGTTTTAAGTATTCTGTTGGAGGCTGCCCAGAGTGGCTGGAGAAACCCAGCCAGATGGGCAGGTTATAGATAATAAATTATTATTATTAATTATTATTATTATTCACATAAACCACATTTTGATCACTCTGCATTGGCCCATTTGAATTCTAGTGAAAAGATACTGCTTTAATTAACTCACCATTCGTATCGCATAAAGAATATGTCCATAGCAGTAAGCCATGATCCCAATTGGTGTGACAAGACAGCCAAGAAAGAAGAAGAGGACAAAGGAAGTATCACTGGGCTCCTTTGACCTCCAGTCCACTGAACAACCTAATCCATGGATTTCTAGAGTGTAGTGATTCCAGCCTAGGAGAGGTGCTCCTGTCCAAGCTAAGGAATAGAGCCAGATGTATGTGACCGCCCTCCAAGACCACGCGAAATCAATCACTCTTGCATGGACTACTCTAAGGTAGCGTTCGTAGGCCAGGACAGTGAGAGTAATAATGGAAACGATTCCTGCAGGGAGACATAAATAAAAAGTTAAATTTAGATTATTAAATTATTCCCAATACAGAGATGCATTTTGTAATAACAAAGTACTTTGTAGAAAAAAACACAATTAAGCTAAAATGATTCATCCCCCCCCCCCACAAAAAACACTTTAAAAAAACACCCACCCCCAAACAGGAACAAAAACCAAACCCACCCCCAAACAGGAACAAAAAACAAAGATCATCATGATAAGGTAAACCAACAGTGCACATCCAAATACCTGGAAAAACAAATACTGTATACCTTCACTTAGTACGGAACAGGTTACAATGCTGGCACCTGGAGAGCTTCCTTGGGGCGAGTGTTCCATAAGAATTTCCTAGCCAATAAATATACGTTTTCTGGTTTTGCATGCAGCCTTGTGATTTGCGGCGCTTGTTTCATTGCTCTGTATACCCAGTTCTATATGGTTAAAATAAAACATCCAACTGACTGAACAAGCAAATAATTTATGTTAATAATAATAAAAAATTATTTCTTATACTCAACCCATCTGACTGGGTTGTCCCAGCTACTCTGGGTGGCTTGCAAAATAATAAAAACACAGCAAAGCATCAAACATTGAAAACTATTCTTGGTGACAGGTCTATTAGCAGTCAAAGAATACCTATCACTTATAACCTGTTAGCTCAAAAACAAAACAGTAACCTTATGTTAGAACCATTACCCCTTATAATCACATTAAGAAAAAGCATTAGATCTCAGACAAGCTCTGTTGTGACGATACCCACTACTGCTACACACACACACACACTTTGAAAAGGCTTATTCAGCAGACGGTAAAAGGGAAGTCAAAAGGGAAACATGAATTCAGCAGGAGTCCCATGACATTCTGATGGACTCGCAATGAGATCCAGATGGGACAAAACCACCAGAGTGTCTGTTATTGATGCCTTCTTTGAACACAGCACTTCCAGTCAATAGAAAGATCGTTCTAGACAGCAGACGTTGTTCAGACCACAGTTGTCCCCCCACCCACTGCTTCTGTCTAGCTTGCTCCACCCCATGTTTTCCTGACAAGCACAACTGCTAGCAACTCCCACCTGGGGAGTTGAGAGGAGGCAAGTGATGGTGGCATCCCTGCATGTGCAGTGCGAGTGGTGTGTGTGTGTGTGCGTTCATGTTCATGCACACAAGCCAGCAGCAAATGTCGCGGCTAAAAAGGTTGTGCTCCCATGAGTCTGGTCAATTTCCCAATTTTACATGAAGCAGCTCAACATAAACAGAGCCAGCGCAGCCTGCTTGCTATAAGTAACATGTTAACATGTGAAACAAATAACCCAAAGTTCTGTTTTCAAAGCATGTGCATCATCTGCTGCATGAGGAAAGATGCACATCCCCCCCCCCCCACGTAAAGGCAAATGCAAACAGCCACTTTTTACATGCTGAAGTTGAGATGAGTCATCTTTTCCTCAGTTCATTTGTATGTGATGAACTAGCCCTATGGGTGAGTGCACAGGGCTGGCTTTTAAGGGCAGGTGACTGCCTGTAGCCCCATGCTTGGAAGCACCTGTCATGGTCTATCAACTCAACCATCCACCCTCCAGCTGAAAGAAGCAGCACGAACAGCTCATATGGTATGACTAAACACAGAATTTCAGATACTGGCATGCAGGTTCATCATCTTGTATGACAAAGATAAGTCATGCGCACAAAATGGAGCACCGGAGTCACGGAATAGGCGACAACTGTAGTACAAAATTCAAAAGCTGAACAACTTTGGGGGTGGAGGGGCACCAAAAAAATGAATCTCAGCTGGGTGCCTTTTGGTGCAGGGCCAGATTGTTAGGGCAAACTGGAAGCACAAGAAGGCATCTTCCCAGAACTCTTACAAACATCCTGCCATAGATAGCCAGATACCACAAATATCAGCTCTGTGGCTGGTAGGGCAAAACACCTCACAGAAGCAAGCGAGGGAGGGAGGGGGAGTCCAAGTCTCAAAACAGTACCCTCGTCCTTCCTTTGCCTCTCCAAGCCCCCATGCCTTTAGTGCTGGCTCCCTTGGCTACTTACAACTTTTCTTAAAAGATTGGGTGGAGGGCAAGGTTAGGATAAAATTGAGGGCAGTCCAAGTGTGGCTTTACGGATTGTATTAAAGTTTTTATAACTCCCCAGCCCAAAATCTGGAGACCAGGCTTCCTACAGAGAGGAAGAGAGAGGCAGTGTCAAACTGGCTCCACTGCTGTGCCAACACCACGTTGAGTAAGCTCTCAGTAAGCAACAGTGTTGAGAAGCCACGGGTGCTCCACACACTCTGCCTGCTGTTGCCTATAAAGCATCCAGCTCTGCCTCTGTGTGTGGCCATCTCTGTCCTCTCTGGTTTCAGTGCTTTCGAATAATGCATGAGAGAGAGATTCAGCAGCTGCTGCTGTATCCAGCACGGAGCAGCCATGGCGGGATGTGAATAATCATTCCACCATGCACCAATTCTCCTCCACTACCACCCTCTGGCCATTTCTCCCTATTCTACCTGCAACTATCACAAAGAACATTCATTCCAAGATTAGGAGTGGGGAAACAGTGGGGTTGCCTGAGAGAACCAGAAGTCGGGGCAAAGGCTAAGAATCCTCATCTCTTGCCCACTGCTTTTCTCCCGTGGATAGCTCAGTTGGTTAGCGTGTGGTGGTGCTGACAATGCCAAGGTCACAGGTTTGATCCCCATAAGGGGCAGCTGCATATTCCTGCATTGCAGGGAGTTGAACTAGATGTTCCTCGGGGGGTCCCTTCCAACTCTATCATTCTATGAAATGCCTTCCCCTGACATTATTGTTAGTAAGACAGCGTTTGTAAATGTGGAGCTCTAGCTTAAGGTTTGAATGACTAGATATGCATCACCACCAAGAAAAAGAAGCTGGCACTTGTTTTAGGGAGCTCAGGGTCCTCTTCTTGGTGGAGCAGTGCTCATTTAGTTTAAAGATTGAAGGCTGCACAAGGCTTGCTGCCAGCACCTCTCTTAATGCTCCAAAGCTTCCCAAGGCTTAGAGATGCCAGAGCTAAATATAGCCCAGTCTTCCAACACAAGCAGTGCTCTACAAGCTTCAATGAAAGCCATGCCCAATTAAATTCAGTACGTCAACAACTAAGCACTACCTTTGGCTTCTGGACTTCCCTGGCTTTTCTGAAATCCCTTTAATTTCCCCCCATATTAATGCTAAGGCTTATGCCTCTGCAGAGTACTCGGGTAAAGGACACACAGAAATCCATTTCTGCATATGGCTGCAATACTGCCCTACATACAGTGGACAAACCAGCCTAGTTCCACAGGTTACCTTTTCACTTGATTCCTGCAAGCAAAAATCGTTAGACTGAACAGTTTCTTACTGCAATACACCTTGTCCTTAAGAGTAACCAGGCAGCTATTTACAGTGCACGGTGACCTGACTGCAGAAATCATTGCTGGAGAACTGTTTCCTGCAGATAGCTCCTACTGCTCAAAGGTGCTTGCTCATAGGGCAGGGGGCAAAGGGCTGATCAGTGGCTAGCTGTGCTTTCTGGCATGTTTTCCTCCACTGCCAAAACAGAGAATAGGTCCTGTTGATTCTACCTTGAAGATGTAGCTGTCTATCATCCAGTGGGCCCACAAGCTCTGCCTTCTCCCCCAGCATCATTTTTAGCATGTTTTAGATTAACTGTGGTTTAGTATGTCATCAGCTGTGGTTGATCTTAAAACAAGTTGGCTTCATAAACTAGGATCTGAAGTTGGATTTGTTTCAGCAAGCCACAGTTAAGATTGGCAGGTTTGTCCGAGTTTGGAGGCTGTCACAACCTGTGGTTAACCTAAAATGAAAACAAAAGCTTTTGAACTCATCCTTGCAGCCATGCTGGAGGAGGACTGGCATAATGTTTTGCATTATGTCCAAATTAAGAGACTGGCCCATGAGCACCCAGCAAGCTTCACGGCTGATTGGGGACCAGAACCTGCATCCACACAGTACTTCGAGAACACTGTCCAACCATCTCGTCCTGTGTTGTCCTCTTCTCCTAGTGCCCTCAATCTTTCCCAACATCAGGGTCTTTTCCAGGGAGTCTTCTCTTCTCATGAGGTGGCCAAAGTATTGGAGCCTCAGCTTCAGGATCTGTCCTTCCAGTGAGCACTCAGGGCTGATTTCTTTAAGAATGGATAGGTTTGATCTTCTTGCAGTACATGGGACTCTCAAGGGTCTCCTCCAGCACCATAATTCAAAAGCATCAATTCTTCGGCAATCAGCCTTCTTTATGGTCCAGCTCTCACTTCCATACATCACTACTGGGAAAACCATAGCTTTAACTATACGGACCTTTGTCGGCAAGGTGATGTCTCTGCTTTTTAAGATGCTGTCTAGGTTTGTCATTGCTTTTCTCCCAAGAAGCAGGCGTCTTTTAATTTCGTGACTGCTGTCACCATCTGTAGTGATCATGGAACCCAAGAAAGTAAAATCTCTCACTGCCTCCATTTCTTCCCCTTCTATTTGCCAGGAGGTGATGGGACCAGTGGCCATGATCTTAGTTTTTTTGATATTGAGCTTCAGACCATATTTTGCGCTTTCCTCTTTCACCCTCATTAAAAGGTTCTTTAATTCCTCCTCTCTTTCTGCCATCAAGGTTGTGTCATCAGCATATCTGAGGTTGTTGATATTTCTTCCAGCAATCTTAATTCCAGTTTGGGATTCATCGAGTCCAGCCTTTCGCATGATGAATTCTGCCAACAGTACAATTCTGCATATGACATGTCCAGCATCATTAGCAGAAGCTGAAGGAATAGTTGGGTCCAACTGGGAATTAGAGCAAGGTGTGTGCCGTGCAGCCCATGGGCCAAAAGCCGTGTCAGATGCATACCTGTGCAACCCTAACACCTTTTAGCTCCCTCAGCACCTCAGCTTTCTGCTCCTGCAGAGTCAGGCCTGAATAGAGTGACACAACAGAAGTGATTCTGTAGATGTATGGCAGTAGGAAAAAATGCATTAAAGCAGAAGACTCAATTTTGGATTAAGCAAACAGCTATATTCACCTTTCTATTTCCGTTCTACAATGTAAAGATGCTGGCCTACCTCACTTCGACTGTAAAAACCAACTAAGTGAAAAATTCTGTGGGAAAGTTAATTTTACGCATCACTGTGCCTGTATGTTGTACATACTGACCTACTTTCTAAATACAACTTCGTAAAACTGGCCTTTATAGCCTTACGAAAGAACTTGATTATTTAACACTACCTAATTTACTGGCTTATGCTTCCTGGATCCTTTTCTAAATGGATCCCTGAGCCAGACACAGGCTTATGCTTCCTGGATCCTTTTCTAAATAGATCCCTGAGCCAGACACAGGGCAGCTGACCACTGATTTTAGGATTGCAGAAACTGAATAACAGTTGAGATGAGGGACTTAATGGATGGAAGAAGTGCAGCTTCATCCATGGAAGATACCACCTTAGCACAAGGGATTGGGTGGGGATGGTGGTTAGGATCCTTGCAGTCCTCTTTAACTCAAATTATTAACCTTTCCTTAAACAAACAGAAGCTGTTCGCCATGTCAGTTAAGCTCAAAAGAAAAATAAATAGTGAAGTGTCCTTGAATTGTTTTCAGTGTGAAGAGGAAAGCTTTGTCTCCCTCCACTGGCCATCAAGTTGCATCTTACAAGATGGCCGATTACATATAAAATGATTCATAAAAAATGATTCAATGTGGTATCCATACACCCTGCAGCATATCCTGAAAGAGGAAACCAGCTGTGTTTCACCACTTCTGCTTGCTAAAGTTAATCTCAAAGACATCACATGGATGACAATTATTCAAGAGCAGCATCAACATGATTTAAATGTCCAGTCATGTGCCAGGAACCAAGGTAAGACAAATAAACTTGGGTCACTACAACAGTTGTTTATATGAATTGCATTCATTATCAAAGCACTGCCACGGTGTCCCTGTACATTATCATTACAGTTGTCAGAGGGTTTTTTTCCCCCCTTTTCTTTTCCAAAGGCAAGTAGCACAAATCTACGCCTACTCACCTGGAAGCAACTCCCACTGCATTCCATTGGGTTTACCCCCTTGCAACTGTGTTTAGGACTGCAGCCTTAGCTTGCACCAGTCTGTACGATATGTTCTTGGACTATAAGGTGTGCACCTCTTTTAAGTGGGCAGCTGAACTTAGGGCAGATGCCAATGTTGCATTCCAACCGATCAACAATCAAAAGTCAGATGTCTATCTAAAATAAGATTTCTAAGAAGAAACTTAATTCCTTTCCGATATATGACTGTCAAAAAGCAGTTGAGATACATTCTAAAGGGAGTTGTGGCTTCGCGATGACGGCTCCTTGCCACAATGCAGAAAATAGCACGTTAGAACGATTTGTGCTTTTCTGTATGGTACAAGAAGAGCCTGAGCACCAGCCGACACATGGGTTGGAAATATAGATTATGAATGAGTGAAGGAGCAAGACTTAGCTGATCTGCCTTCCCCCTGCAGATAACCTTTGCTGAGAATCAGGGACTACACCTTTAAGTTCCTATGTTAGCCGGTCCATAGAACCTATTTGCACCTGAGCTTGAAGATGGTCTGTGCAAATCACATTCGTTTCAATGGGACCCTGACCATTGAGCACGCTGGCAGGGCATATGAGAACTAAAGGTAAAGGTACCCCTGACCGTTAGGTCCAGTGCGGACGACTCTGGGGTTGCGGCGCTCATCTCGCTCTATAAGCCGAGGGAGCCGGCATTTGTCCGCAGTCAGCTTCCGGGTCATGTGGCCAGCATGACTAAGCCGCTTCTGGCGAACCAGAGCAGCACACGGAAATGCCGTTTACCTTCCCACCAGAGCAGTACCTATTTATCTACTTGCACTTTGACGTGCTTTCGAACTGCTAGGTTGGCAGGAGCTGGGACCGAGAAATGGGAGCTCACCCTGTCGTGGGGATTCGAACCGCTGACCTTCTGATCGGCAAGCCTGGAGACCCGCAGGTTCCCCACTCCCTGTACACCCAAGCAACAAATGCATCATGTGGGGCTTCTGTATGTCCAAGAATAACTGACTGTAGAGAAACCAAGTGATACCCACCTGTGTTCCCCGGGTACGGAAACCTCCAATATTATGTGCATGCAGCCATCATGTTGCTGGCATTCATTTAAAAAAATTAAGGCTTTTCATCAGGAATGGGAAGCCATTTTCAGCCCAAGGGCCGCATTTCTTTCTGGGACAATCTTTTGCAGGCCATACACCAGCAGCCAGGGGTGGAGGAAGTGGGGTGAGTTGGGGGCGGGCCACCCTGGGTGTCACCACTGAGGGAGGGGTGACAAAATGTTGGGTGGCACTCACCGCGGGGCCTGCAGCGCACCCAAGCCTGGGAAAAACATGGTGGCTTGGGTGCACATAGGCTCCCCGCTGCCAAAATAGTCCGCCCACTGCCTCCCCCCACAGCTGTAGGGCAGCTGAGTAGGAGGAGGCAAGCAGACTCCGGAGGTCCCGCGGAGCATTCTACCCCAGCATGCCCCACCCCCGTAGGAGGCTGGCCCTGTTGCCTGGCATGCGTGCCGCCCCAGGCGACCGATCGGATTGCTCCACCGCTGCCAGCAGCAGCCAAAGTCAAAGGCAACCGTGGACAAACCATCAAGTGTTAATTTTACCTCTGTGCAGTAAGCTAGATTCTACACACACAACCCTCTGCATCTTCCATCCAGGCAAGCAGGAAGCACCATCAGGACACATTTCAGCCAGGCCAAAACACTCAGAGCTTTTGCTCTTAGATTCCTTCGAAAGGAATTCGCCAGGCATAGAAACACACAGGAGTCAGGAGGAGGTTATGACCGCTTTCCAGCGATGTGGTACATGTGTCATCACAAATGGCTTCCTTGTGCGTGTACCTTTAGCTTTTCTACAAAAATAGCTACAGACTCCTGGCATGTCAAGTGAATGTAAGAAATCTGGGGGTAGCTGTCTTACCTGGGACTGTTTGTGTGTCTTAATGAATTAAAAGACATACTCCGTTCTACTGAGAACACCAATTTAAATGTAGTTTAATGATTGCATGTCTCTGCAAATGGCTTCAGAGAAGGGGAAGCAAATTCCCCACTAGCGTTGTTTGATTTGTTCTCCAACAGTTTCACCCATTTTCCACTTCGGGAAGGAAAACATATAAACAAAATTGTGTGGTTTTTGGTTCACAGAGATACCTGAAGCACAACAGCTGCAGCCTGTGATTCATTTCGGGGGGGGGGGGGGCTAATGAAGATGAGGAAAAACGTACTCATAGATTGAACGCTGGTGTTGTGAATCATCCTGGGTGCTGTAGAAACGCAAGGAAATATGAATGAAAGGAGGTGGGAAGATATCTGATGGGTCTGAGGAAAAGACAAGAAAAATGAAGGTGGAATTGCCAAGGAAGTAGCAGATTAGAAAAGAAATGGAGAATGATGCAGGTGGTTTCCCCCTGAAATTATTTACAAGTGGGACCGAAAACAAAATGAGGCAATGTGGAATAGATCCTATTCTGGTTCCAGCCAGCCATCCCATCTATTCCTGCGGTCAGGAAGCAGCAGTCCATCAGCACAGTCAATAGTCCGGGGAGGGGGATATCATCCAGCAGCATCTGGTGGGAACCAGGTTCCCCACTCTTCCTCCATCCACCTGGTTTTCCATTTTATTCTGTCAATCAGCATTCCATGGCCACTGAGGATGCCCAGCCAGCATTAGGCTGTTTTGAGGTTCCCTTCCCCTTAAGAGCTTCCCCTCCCCCCTAAAGTTTAAGCATCTAAAACCTGTGGAAATCTTGATGTTCCCCCAAGCCTACTGACACCCCGATCTTGAGGATCTACACTCAAAGCTTGAGTCTGTTATTAGTAGGAGATATACAGCACCACCAGTGTACACAAGGGCCTTCCAGAGTAGAATAGGTAACAGCAAGGCAATCACCTGCTTGCAAGGAACTTTCACCCTAATACAGATAACTGGCCATAGGTGGGGAACAACACAAGGGTAGAGAGGAAGATTTGGTATCAGCTACAGTTAGGAATGACAATCAGGAGTTAAGTCAAAAGGCTCATAGAGAAGAAGATGAGCTTTTGGAGGGATTTGAAGCAAGAGGTCAGCTTTCAACAGACGCTGCAGAGGTCACTTACAGACGTATGTATGGTATGGAAGCTGATTGCTAGAGGAGCTATGGGTGCCTGTGGGCAAATGAAGACACAATACTTAAGTGGGGAAGGTGAAGACTAGATTGAGGCAGATGCAAGTCGGTGGCACCATTCCTTGGGGGCTTTTTGCCCCAGATCACATACATGTGTGGTGTGTGTTCCTGGCAAAATAAAGATATGGTGAAAGGACAGGTGTTGGTGGAGTAATGCAAAAAAGGAGATGTTTGTAAAATGGAATGATGGTCAGAGAAAGAGGTTAGAGCTATGGGGCACAGGGAATGGCAAATGTTGGGAGCCTTTGTCCCTCCGGAGGATGCTAAGCTACAATTACTATAATCCATGGCCATTAGGGGTTGCTGGGGTTGATGAGAGTTTTAGTTCAACAGCATATGGAGGGTCAAAGGTTCCCCACACCTGGGATTGTGTACACAGGAGATCTGGAAAGTACACAGGAAGCAGCCACTGAACTGTGTGGAATGAAGGGATGTGGATTTTCTGGAAGGGAAAAAAAATGAACTGGATTTGTTTCCAGGGGGGGGGGACCTATGCAAATTCGCATATAATGATTTTCATCAGGATATATTCTGGTGCCCTAAAGAGTGGTCTAATTTAGCACGTTTTACTTTTATTTAATAAACAAGGCTAAGCACTTCAAAACTGCCAGACTTGCCTAATGTTGTATTTGCAAGCAGCATCCCTTTATTGTTACTAACGTACCTACAAAACTGATTATCTTCCATGGCAAAATGAAGTACGGGATAATTTTCAGTCCCACTAAGTGGAATGTAAGGACATTTCCACAAAGACATAATAAGCCTGAAGGCTCTGCAGATCTATGCAACTGGCACAACCCTCAGTACCACTTGTACAAATAAGAAGCAAGACCATGCATGCAGCACTGCAGACCAAAGAGATCAGTTACAATTGCTCAGCTAGTGTTCTGCAAAGAGATGTCCTGGTGTCTACACAATTCTTGCTTCGTGGATCTACAACTACCCCCCTCCTTCCTAATGAGATGGGAAGACACTCCAAAGAAGCTAAAGGAGAAAACCTGCATATCAGAAGGTTGGCTGTGAAATGAAAGTGATACCACCTGCAGGACCGTCCAGGAATGAGCTCGCATAGCGAATCAGATAGGGAACACAGACACAAAGTGGAAAATAAGACAGGGTGGGGGGCAATGTACATCATTTATGGCAGTTTCTAGCTCAAGCCAAAAGACACCTATATTGCCTATATATTTGGCTCAAGCCAAAAGACACCTATATTGCCAGAATAACATTCAGGCTACAGATTCCTTAGAAGCCCCATTTCCTAGCACTGAACTGTGAGAGGTGCACTCTGCACGTGTTCAGAGGCATCCATCTAATTTTGACAGAACGTGAGGGGGATTGCACTCACTCTCAAAACCACATTCTGGGTCCGGTGACGAGGAAAGGGAGAGAAGAAAAGGAGGCCATACAGGACTTGACCTGAAGGGATTACAGGAGAGAGGTCAGCTGGTAGAAGGAAGGGCAATCCGTTATTCCGGGAGGCGCAAGTGGGAGAAATGGGCTGCCAGGGGGAGTCACGGCACCCCTCTCTTTCCTCCCAAGTATTCATTTATTGAAAAGACAGAGGTGTTGATCTGCATCCCTGGGGAACCTCAGAGACCTGGAACCACGGACACACACGCGCGCGCACAGCATATAGCGAACTCCTCTTTCACCCTTCTCCCCGCCTGGACCCGTCTCTCTGCACATGGCCAGAGGCGCCCTCGCCCCCCGCGGCTGCCCTTACCGAAGAGGCTGTTGCTGAAGCCGTCCCACACGCAGCCGGCGGCGTCCCACACCCAGCGGTTCCGCAGGCAGGAGAGGAAGGTGAAGCAGACGCCGAAGAGCGACACGAGCAGGTCGCTGAGGCTGATGTTGACCAGGAAGAGGTGGGTGGGCGTGCGGAGCCGCTTGAACTTGGCGTACAGCACCAGCACCAGCAGGTTGTTGCACAAGCCCAGGATGCCGATGGTGGCCAGCAGCAGCGCCAGCAGCTCGTAGGTGCTGGCGCTGAACGGCGGCTCCGCCGCCGGATCCGAAGGTTGCACCGGCTGCTGCTCCGAGTCCTGCTCCCCCGGCGTCGGCTGCAGGCTGCGGCTGCTATTCCCGGAGTACATCGCTCGGCGTTGGCGCGCGAAAAAACTCCGCTCACATGTCGCCACAACCACCACGGCCGCCGCCGCCGCCGCTGCAGTCTCCGCAGCAGCGCCCGGCACTTGCGAGCGCGCCCGAGCCCGTCCGAGAGCCAGCAGAAGCGCTCCCGCCGCGACCGCTCTTGGCGCCACAAGGGCGGGGAAGGGAGGGGCCATGGGCCTGGGCCCGCCTCCGGCCCGCCCGCCTGAAGAGAAGCACGGAAGGGCGGGCGCGCCGCGTGGAGTCGCCTCGTGCTGCTTCTCCGCGGAGAAGGCGAAGCGCGGGAGAGCGCGCGGGCAGCTGGGAAGTCAGCGGGGAGAAAACCCCGGGCTCCCCTCACGCGCGGCAGTCCGTCGGAGTTTAAGTCCGATCCTGAGTAAATTTAATTCGAGTTAGGGAAGGGGTGTGTTTAGGGCCGGATTTAGGTTTGATGAGGCCCTAAGCTACTGAAGGTAATAGGGCCTTTTATATGTCCAGCTGTCCTTTGTCAACAACAAATTGTCACTGTTTTTTTGTGTTGAATATATGCTGTATGGTAATTTATGGACCTAATAGGTACCTAAAGCCATTTGCACATAACAAATAGGAGCCCACACAACACGAAATACTGTTGCTGTATGTAGGTTTTATTTTATTTGTTTTTTATATTTTAGAAATTACATCCAGGGTTTTTTATTTTAGATTTTTGGGGGGGGGGCAAGACAGTGGGGTCCTAAGTTATAACTTGTTTAGCTTACCCCAAGACAGTGGGGTCCTAAGCAAGAGCTTGTTTTTTGTTGTTTAGTCGTTTAGTCGTGTCCAACTCTTCGTGACCGACTAAACAATAAACTAAACAAACTAAACAAAAAAATAGCTTGTTTAGTTTATAGTAAATCTGGCACTGGGTGTGTTTGTGTGGAAGGAACTGGGCCGAAAGAGTGGTTGCTTGCCCTCTGTCTGGAAGGCTAATATTTTGTGTTGGGCTCCTGTCCATAAAAAGGAGAACTACTCTTTTTTTAAAGGTTATATTAAATGTTCCCTCGGCAGCTGACAAGCAAGTTGTATATGATGAATGATCCCAGGGTGGATTGTTTGGAGGTGACTTGTTTTTTAATGCTGCCATTTAATGCACTCTTAACCCAAGAAGAACCAGGCTGGATCTGCCCAACCAACATCCTGTTGCCCAAAGGAGTTAACCTGGAAAGTCCACAAGGGAGACGAGGGCAATTGTGTAATGTATGCACTATATTGAAGAGAAACATGACCCAGGAGAGCTGATGAGAGGTGTAGCCCAGCTGGAGAGGTTTGTTGCTATTCTATGCAGGCTCCCAGGCCTCATGAGAAGTAACTTCTGTTAAACCATTCACTAAACGGCATTTCCGTGTGCTGCTCTGGTTCGCCAGAAGCGGCTTTGTCATGCTGGCCACATGACCTGGAAGCTGTACGCCAGCTCCCTTGGCCAATAACGCGAGATGAGCGCCGCAACCCCAGAGCTGTTCACGACTGGACCTAATGGTCAGGGGTCCCTTTACCTTTTAACCTTGTAGGGAGTTTCTACATAAAGAACTAAGGATGACACAAATAGCACTGTCCCTTCTTATCAGCAGCTGGTAGTCAGCTTCCTCTGGTCTTGAAGGTACTATACGGCCATCAGAAGCAGTAGCTGCTGCTATTAGGAAATAAGAGCTTACTGAATCTAGTCCTGCATCTTGTTCTCACAGTAGCCAACCAGAAGTCTGTCAAGGCAGAGCATAGGCACCATGGCTAGCAGCCATCAAGAGCCTTCTCAATGAATTTGTCCAATCGTCTTTTAAAGCCATACAAGTTGGTAACCAACTTGCTAGAGCTGACTTCCAAAGAAGTATGTAGAGATTTGCTCCTATCAAGTATTAAGGGTGACTAGGCTTGTATCAACGTGACACATAGTGTGTTCGTTTATCCGTCCTACTTTGAAAATTAATATTGCTATGTACCGTAGGTTATAAAGATCAAGGTGTGTATGCTTCTGAACTCTGAGACTCCTTGAGTCAACAGGCATGGCGCTGGGATGTACGAATCCATAGTAACTGTTAGATGTCATTGAGCTGTTTTTCAACTCTATATTTCATCATTAAACTAGCTACGCTATAACTATTCTTACTCATTTGCCTTTGAACAATGGAATTGCATGTAATTTGCAGTTCTTTAACTTTGTTTGTTTGTTTTGAAGTTTTATGCCCCACCTGTTATCCAGTTATTCTAAAAAAGGGGACATGTGGACCTTGATTGGGGAGAGAGGCAGATAGAAAACAAACTATAACACACATGCACACAGGTAGGTAGCCGTGTTGGTCTGAGTCGAAGCAAAATAGAAAAAAATTCCTTCAGTAGCACCTTAAAGACCAACTAAGTTTTTATTTTGGTATAAGCTTTCATGTGCATGCACACTTCTTCAGATGCATACGTGCACACGTGTGTTATAACACACATTTGAACACAAACTGCAGCAAAATGTTACAGTATGGAGTGTTCCTGTTCAGAATTCCAGCTATTCCATAACTTCGCCCTCCTCAATTCATGGCTGCTCTCAATCTTCATTGAGCTCTTTTTGGGAGGTTTTCCTACCCCCTAAGGGTTTTCCCCCTAAAGTTTTTCATACTCCCCCAAGCCTGCTGTTGCCTCTCTTGTGAATGATGGAGGAAGGGAATGATGATTAATCATGCTGCATGTACATCACCTGAATTGCCCTATGCTTGATGACTCTGCCAAATACATTGGGTGATTTAAAAAAAGTTCTTCCTGTGTTGATTCATACAAACGATTACTTGATGGTAGTGTCTGAACAAATGCATAAATCACAAAGTAGGATGACTATTCTGCCTAAAATGAGTTTGGGTTTTTTTTTTGGCAAGTTGTGACTTTGGAAATTGTCTAAATGTAAATAATGATAACAATAGTTATGTTGTTGGATCCCCTTGGCAGTGTTATCTTACTCCCATCTACTCAGAAGCAGTCTCCATCAAGTTTAATGGGATTTACTCCAAGGTCAGTGTGTAGGAATGCAGCTTAAAAGTTCAATGGCCACAGGATCACATGATTAAGGGGGCTTTAGGTTTATGCCTCTTAGACATCACCCCACTGCATCATATTTCTAATAAGCCTTGAATTAGAGGGGTATGGCACAGAAGTTTTCTTTTTTTGTTGTTGTTTTAAAGTCCAAAACTTCACTGGGCATTTAAGCCCTTGGGAATGCCTAAATAGCTCTTTGGGTCCTTGCCAAGGTCCTGGAAAGCTGTAATACTTCCCAATTAGCAAAATAAACAAATTCTCTCCTCTCTGCGCTCTCAGTAGGCAGTTGGATTAATTTACATTAGCTTTCATTTTAATGAGTTCCATGTGTATCTGTGCCACGTGTTTTCTGAACGGAGTCTTCTTGTTTACATACACAGCAAAATTTTGATTGAAACACAAGATGTTGTTGAAACACTTATTATTAGTATGGATGGCCTATTGTGCTTTGTAAAATATTCTAAACTTATCACTGTTCCGTGATTGAAAACTCAAATCACAGCACACACATTGCTTAATTTCTCATGGGGAAGATTGATGATTTGGAATACCAATAATTGATTTTAAGTTTTCTTTTGGTAAGTTAGCCATATGTCTTTCTAGAAGATGCATTGCAGTTCAGGGATCTAACCTTTAAAATGTGTTTCTAGTTAATTGGGGAAGTGTCATAGCTCAGTGGCAGAACATTTGCCCATGTTCCATCCCCAGTACGTTCAGGTAGAGAATATCCCCAGAGTGAAACACTGGATAACCTCTGCCAGTCAGTGTAGACAATTCCCAAACTCAATGGACCAATGTTCTGATGGAGTATAGGGCAGCCACTTACGTTCCTGCTATGAGCTCTGCACTTTATCGTTTTCCTCTGACTAAGCAGGAACCCTGCAACCAAATGTGTTTTATTTCCATATGAAAGTCAGCTTTGAAGGAAGCCAATTAACCAACCCAGGGCCAGGGCAGGTACTCTCTGTACAAATCTAGGTGTTTATAAAACCCTCCATATCTTTATTTCTTGGGGGGGGGGTATTTATACAGGGTGGTATCCAACATTAGTCAAACTCAGAAAAGACCTATTGATATCAAGACAAATAACTCAAGACAACTGATTCCAATGGGTCCACTCTGCATATGATTTAGTTAGATATCGTGCAGTTTTTCAGAATATATTAGCCATTTATATAGCACACATATTCCACAACTTTCACAAATAGGCTCCTGTCAAGCCTTAAAATTTCCACTGTGTTCATTCCACAAAGCAACTGTAAGCAAAGTATTCTGCATTCTACCACTTCTCTGGTGTTTCATATCTGTTTCATTCTGCCTCTCTGGGGGACCTATTTTTATTGGTTTTTAACAACTTGTTTTGTTTTGTTTTATTAAACAAGCCAGCTTGAACACCTTTTAAAAACTGAATTGGGGTGTGTTCTACAACATTTATGTACCGGTATGTAAACACCACAGGAACATCTCCAGAACACACAAAAATTGAGTATTTTGCACAGCTGTAGCAAATCTTAACATTCTAGATCAGGCACCCCCAAACTCAGCCCTCCAGATGTTTTTGTACTACAGTTCCCATCATCCCTGACCACTGGGTCCTGTTAGCTAGGGGTGATGGGAGTTGTAGTCCCAAAACATCTGAATGGCCGAGTTTGGGGATGCCTGTTCTAGATGAATGTGTCTCCTTACTGTGATAATATTTTTTTAAAAATAGAATGAATCATTCTAACTTCATTCATAGCAGTTAGTGCAGGTTGAGGGGATGAAATCAGATAATCAGATAATAATGTTGTGGGGGTGATCTGCAATTTTAGGATGTCGTTGTGAGATTTTCTAGAATCTGAATTAGGAAGGCAACTTGCTTTGTCCTCCATTATTCTCATCACTCTATGAGACTATGACCTGAAGAACATGGCCACAAACTGCGAATTAGATGGGATTTGTCATTAATTTCAGTGGGCTTAAGCACATGGAGCACTTTGAAATGTGCCCATAGAATCTAGTCTTGCACTGTTTCCTCATCTTAAATTTCCCATGAGGAATGCATATGGATTAGTATCACTTCTGTATTACTTGTTTGCAATACTCATTGTCTTTGTGATTTATTTGTGAGAAGAAGCAGAGGGAAGAAAAACCCAACTAATTTGTACCAGATAGAGGTAAATTGAATTGATCCTTTTTGCCTTGCTTTGGGATATGATATGAAACACATCTTTCGTTTCATTATTTATGTGGAATAACATGGTAGAATGCCCAAAGTAGCACACCACATCAGAATTCCTTTAATGTTTGGGTTAATATTTATGAGTTTTGCTGAAAAAGTGATTACTCAAAGGATTGGGCATCTGAATGTAAATTTAGATAGAAGTGTACTTACAGGGCTTATCTATACAGTCAATATCAAGAGGTGGTTCTCTCAAGGTTACTATCCTGGGCAGCAGTTCTCTTTCTAGATTTTGGAATATTTCAGCCATTTATCCTGAGCAGTTATCTAGAGTTTCTTCCTCAGAGATCACTTCCTGTACAAGAGATCAGTACTCCATTTATATAGCCAAAAAAAGGAACCCTAATTTGCAGCTTGTGGCCATCCTTTTACTCATTTCAACATCTGATTTATCCCCTTAAATGTAAATGCAAGTGCATTAGTAGCTCAAAGTGAAGACAAAGGTTTGTGCCGCAGACCAACTGTTCACATACTGTGCCTCAGACATGCAGAATAAAAAAACGAGGACTGGGGTAGTGTTAAAATGCTTTACGATCTAGGGAAGTGGACAGAGAAAGACTATGATTGACACTTCATGCATTCCTTATGGCACAGTATATCTTGCTTTGATTCAGAACAGAATTCATTTTGCAATGCAAGTATTTGCAGCCATTCAACAAACAGGTAAAAAGTGTTTAAAGAACTGGAGTGTTAGGCTGCTGCTGCTGCATTTCCACCTGTCTTTTCACTAGTACCCCTTTAAATGTGTTTGTGGGAGTGGGAGTTATTGGCTTGTGTTGGTTGTTTTTCCTGTCCTTGTGCTTCTTGTTTTTGTTTTTATTATGTCTTTTGTGTGTTTATATTGTTTTTTATGTTGTGAACTGCCCTGTTTAGCTCAGTGAAATGTGCAGAGGAGAATTTGCCTCTGGATTGTGTCCCCTGTCCTGAAGTCAGCTACCTTTCCTGCAGATTTGTTGTCAATTGTGAATCACACCAACAGACTAGCAGAAAATACAGGCTATAAAGTTTATGGGTAGAGGAAGCTATAAATCCCCAAAGCCCACTCACTCTTTTTAAAAGTTCTGATGTTAACAAATAATTTGAAAAAGTGTCAAGGTCCCTTTCAACTTCTAAAGTCCAGCAAGCTATAGTGTGTGTTCACAATACCACCGTAGAGCACAATGAAGTTATTTCCCCCCCACCTTGCATTTCACAGCTCTTCTACCCTAGCTGTTCACATCAGCAGGACTTCATTCATGTCAGATTCATTCCTGTTTATGTACACATCAGGGGGCGTCAAGAGGGCAGCGATGTCTACCCTATGCAAAGGTGGTGAAACCTTGGCTAGAGACAAATTAGGAACGACAAGGACTTACTAGTGTCAAGCTGGTTTGAGAAGCAATGCATCAAGTATTTTTATAACAAAGAGCAGGGTACTTGCCCATCTTGGATAAAGTGTTAATACAGATTAAAAACGCAGCGTTGGAAATGCAGTGAGTGCACAGTAAACAGGAGTGTGAACACAGCCTTGCTATCTGTATGCAAGGCAGAGCTTAACATCCCTTTCCCATGTCCCATAAATACAATCTGCCAGCTTTGTGTCTGTACTACTACAGGTCAACCAATTAATGCTTCACGGTTTCTTTAAAAATTGAAAGTTTGGGTAGGGTGGTACTTTTGAGATGTCAAAGGAGAAAGAAAGTGTAACTTCATTTACCAGCTGCCCTTTCCTTTTTACATGGGGGTGGGGGAATGGAGGCAATGGCGCTTCCCAGCTGAGGAGCGGAGCAAGGAGTCAGCAAGCTCAGGGGAGCTCTGTGGTGGCAGCACCACAGCTCTGTGCAAGGCTAGCGTTACCAACCTGGAGGCCAGCGTTACCAACACAGTGCTGCTACTGGGAAGATGCCACTGCCTCCGCCGGCCAGCTTCACGACCCCATTGGGCTTGGCTGCCCACAGTAGTCTGGTGACATTCCCTCTGTAATCGTGGACAATGTCCCGTGGAAATAGCACTATGTCATGTCATGACATAACATAATTCCCAGGGGGGTTCCTGGAGAGAGAGAAAGACGTCATCATTCTATGACATTCTGTTCCAAATTACAGAAGGAATGCTGGCAGGCTGCTTGAAGTGGCAGCAAAGCATTTTGTCCTGGTTTGGTTTTTAAAAATCCCTTGCCTCCTCCTCTTAAGAGAAGCACATCCATGAAAGTTTCTTCAAAATTAGTTGCACCTGAATGTCACTAATATTAATCCCTACCAAAACTTTCACTGGGGATGAACTCAAGTGGAGGATATTACCAAACTACTCAGCAAATGCAGAAAGCAAGGAATACTATTTCTAAAAAAGTTGACACTGTGTCCCGGTTTCTGTTTATCTCCTGTGGAGAAGCCCCAAGCTTCTGTTCACATTCTAATCAAATGCACTTGTATACAGTAATTGTTTTTCCTGTCTATGATTTGGCTACATTACTTACACATTGAAACACAGCAAATTTCTCCTTGGACTGTTTTACTTGTAAGTGCACCACATGTTTACCCACCAAGGACTGTCATCGGCAAGTTTCCTTTTCCCTTTATTAGTATTTTAAAAATAATATTGTTATGTGTGTTCTTCCTTTTTGTTGCCTTAGCTTTATTTCAAAATAAATATCATTTAAAAAACACTTTAGCTTTCACAAATTCTAACAAAGCAAACTAAGGCTCAAGGAGGAAGAAAATGAGATATTGCTAGAGGGTGTGGGGTTTGTTTTTTTTAGCTCCCATGAATCAACCAGATCAAACTGGCTTTTCATCTCTGTTGTGACTTCTGCAAAATCATGATCCACCAGTGACCCTGATTCTCCATGGCATCTATTCTATGGCAGAAAAGAAAAACCCTGAACTCCTTACCTGCCTTATAAAGTGACATTTTGTTCTTCTCTTTAGTACTCTCTGCTTTTTGTTAGCCTTGGGGCCATATAATGATCAGTGGTGTTGCACTGATCATAGCTAAACCATTTAGCCACTGATCATAGCTAAACCATTTAGCCATTAAAAAAGCCTTAAGGAAAAAAGTTTGAAGGAAACCTTTTGTGTATTCTGCTGCTGTTCAGCATGACATGTCTTCATTTTGTCAGTTACTTATGCTTTGATTGGATTAGACATAAATATTTACCCCCTAATACCCAGCGTATAATTTCTGAAATGAAATTTGCAAACGGGTCTCATCCTGCAATAAAGTCCTCTTGTGAAAAAGCAGGCCACAGGATTCTGATTAACAAGAAGTAGTGGCAGTAGATTATAAAACTACAGAGTTGTTTATTTCCTTCCCACAGGGCAGGTGCAACTACCAAGAAGGCCCTCTGCCTAGTGTAGCCTCACTTCTCGCAATGAGGGACCCACCAGAAGGCCCTTGGATCTGGATCTCAGTGTCTGGGCTGAATGATGTGGTGGATACACTCCTTCAGGTATACAGAGTTGAAGCCATTTAGGTCAGCACCAACACTTTGAATTGTGCTCGGAAATGTACTGGAAGCCAATGTAGATCTTTTGGGACTGGTGTTGTATGGTTCTGTCGGCCGCTCCCAGTCACCGGTCTGTCAGCCACATTCTGGATTAGTTGTGGTTTCTGAGTCACCTTTAAAGGTAGCCTCATGTCGACCACATAGCAGTAGTCCAAGCGGGAGATAACCAGCGCATGTACCACTCTGGCGATACAGTGCACAGGCAGGTAGGGTCTCAGCTGGCATACCAGATGGAGCTGGTAGACAGTTGCCTTGGACACAGAAAGCTACTTAGTCCTACAAGACTTCAAGCCAGGATTCTGTCCCTTCAGGATTTCTCCAGATGCCAGCTGAGTGCTGGGTGACAAAGCAATCCCAGACACTTGCTGTGACGTACTCTAATCTTATGAGCCTGGATTCCGTTGGGCTCTTCCTGCTTCATACTGCATATTGTTCAGCCCCTCGTGGCTTATGGCAGGGGTTGCCAACATGGTACTTTTTGCCTGTTGTGAACTACATCTCCTATCACCTCTGATCATTGGTCAGGCTGGCTGCAACTGATCAAAGTTATAGCCCACAGCATCTGGAGTGTACCATATTAGTATGGCCTGGCCTATAGTATGCTCAGGTTCCCATCTAGCTGTAGATAGACATCTCCTTTTCCTGCTTGCATGTGCTGCGTGGCAGTAAAATACAGTTTAAACAACTTGAATTCTTCCCTTGATTTTTTTTCTTGCACATTAGCAATTGCCAGCAATTATATCCTATTTCACAGGTTCTGGCAGGGTAGAGTAATAAGAGAGTGCAGTTCCTAGATCATGGGTAGGCAAACTAAGGCCCGGGGGCAGGATCCAGCCCAATCCGGCCCGTGGACAGTCCAGGAATCGGCATGTTTTTACATGAGTAGAATGTGACCTTTTATTTAAAATGCATCTCTGGGTTATTTGTGGGGCATAGGAATTCATTCTTTTTTTTTTCAAAATATAGTCCGGCCCCCCACAAGGTCTGAGAGACAGGACCGGCCCCCTGCTGAAACAGTTTGCTGACCCCTGTCCTAGACGTTTGAAGTTGAATGAAGAAGGCTGGGTTTCCTGTATGAGATTCCCCCATAAATCAATTGAATCTCAGAGCATTTTGCTTCCTCCTTGTCCTACTTTTCTTCTGATGGAGATTGAACTGACTTTCAGCAGCTTGCCAGTTATGGTGGTTTGTGATCTAGCTGGACCTAATGACCAATGAGGCTCAATGAAGAGTTATGACATCAGGTAGTTAGTGGCACACACTTGCCTGCCTGAGATGCTGCATGTCAAGGCCAGTCACCACTTCTCATTCACCTAAGCAACACTTCAGCTCACGCAGCTGGCATTTTCTCAAAGCATTAACATCAGAGAATACAACCGAGAAGAAAACAAGACAAGGAGCATTAGAGCGTGCAGAAAGGAGATTTTGTTGCATCCCAACCATCTCATGAAACAGAATGTCTAGGAAAAAAATTCAAGATGATGATATTTCCATCCACATTCCTGATGGAGCCGATTTTAAAAATTTATTGAAACTGTTTCAGAAATTAGTGGACCAGACAGTTGCTCAGAAAAGGGATGAAAGATTAGGCTTGTATATAAAAGATGCTGGTAAGGAATCCGATTGTACACGCAGAGGGGTGGAATTTGGGGTGATAAATGGGTTTACCCTTCAAAATGAATTAAGTCATCCTAGAAAGGAGTCTACAATTTCTCCCTTTCTTGCTCAAAACTTTCTCTAATACTGGGATCCAGGAAGCCAAAGATCCCTGCTGTACTATTTCATAATTAGCGAGACAGAAAAGGGATTCCAAGTGAAAATGAAGACAAAACTAAAATCTCCAAACACTGATGATGATGGATTTCAGCATGAGCAGCAAGAGGTGATGGTTGGAAAAGTATCAAAAATAGCTATGCTGATGTGTTAGCTTTTGTATTCTTTTCTTTCATTGCAGACGAAATGGATTACGATAAATTCTTTGCTGAAGTCCAGAAGCTGTTTGGTACAGATGTGAAATCACAAGATGTTAAAACCTTCTATAGGAAGATTAGCAACAATCCTGATGGGCGGACGGAATGGTGCGAGGTAGATTAATAAGAATATTATTATTATTAATAATAATAATAATAATAATAATAAAAAATAATTTATACCCCACCCATCTGGCTGGGTTTCCCCAGCCACTCTGGGCAGCTCCCAACTGAATATTAAAAACACAATACAGCATTAAACATAAAAAGCTTCCCTAGACAGGGCTGTCTTCAGATGTCTTTTAAAAGTAAGATAGCTGCTTATTTCCTTGACATCTGATGGGAGAGCGTTCCACAGGGCAGGTGCCACTACCCAGAAGGCCCTCTGCTTCTTGCAGTGAGGGAGCCACCAGAAGGCCCTCAGAGCTGGACCTCATCGGGCTGAACGATGGGGGTGGAGACGCTCCTTCAAGTATACAGGTTCAAGGCCGTTTAGGGCTTTAAAGGTCAGCACCAGCAGGGCCGGCTCTAGGTAGAGTCCCGGTGGCGCGGGGTTTTAGGGTGCCAGGCCGGTAGGCGGGGTGCTGCACGGCGAAGCCGCGAGGAAGCCATGCTGCGCGCTGCGAGGGCGGGGGCGCCGGAGCGATCTCCGCCCCTCAGCGCCAGGGTGCCCGACATGCTCGAGACTGCCCTGAGCACCAGCACTTTGAATTGTGCTCAGAAACGTACTGGTGTTGCTGTTTGGGGTGCATAAATGTGTAATGAACTCAAGCGTAGTTCAAACAAATCCAATCTGCATTCTCACATATGAAACCATTTACAAGAAAGATAATGCTGATACACTTTTACTATTACTACTCACACAAGATACCACACTAAGTTAAACTGTAGCTTAACTGCTGTCCCACACTGACCTTAAAGGCCAAGGGAGGAGCAAAGGGCATGTAAGTGCCTACTCAGGAGCCAGCACAGTCATGGCAAGTCGCTCTTTGGTTTACTGTGACTTGCGAGCCAGGCCATTATAATGAAGGAGTCAGTAGGGTGAGACCATGGGGATCAGGAAAGACTTTACTAAGTGAGGCAGTGAGGATGAGAGGGAGCTATCTTCTTGGGCAGGAGGCTGTCCCAGCACAGAGAACGAACCATTTTTATTTTATTTTTTTGCCCTTGCAAATGTTTTGATCGCATTTCTCCTGCATTCCTACTTATGGAACAAGGAGGATAGCATCTCAAGCGAATGATTGAAGGGCTTGCAATCTGTTCAACATTGCAACCGCAGTAGATCATCTCCTCTGTGACTGAAATAATGCATAGTTAGCTCCTAAATAATCGGAGGAGTTGCCTTTTATGAGGAGACTGAAGTGGGCTTTGTGACCATGAAAAGCACTTCATCTGGAAAGTGAACTCTTGACAATTTCTGCTTAACGGCTGTTCCAGGGAAGCGCATGAATTTAGCTGATAAACGCAATTCTTATAATTCACACCATTCATTTTCTGGCTGCTGACTAACTTTATGCTGCTTCAGCTCACAGAATAGTAATCATTGGAAAGTAGCCTGTGGTTTTTGGTGAGGCTTTTTCTGAGTGGGAAGGGGGATGATGTTACGAACAACAAGTGAGAATATTACCAGTTCAGTCATGCTGTATACGTAGCACACAGACTCCAGGGTTTTGAGATACATGTGTGTCAAACCACAACTCCCAGCAGTGTATCTTCAGCACTGCTCTGACTTTGCTCTTGTAGAATCATAGAATCTTAGAGTTGGAAGGGACCCAAGGGTCATCTAGTCCAACCCCCTGCAATGCAGGAATCTCAGCTAAAACATTCATGACAGATGGCCATCCAACCTCTGCTTAAAAACCTCCAATGAAGGAGAGTCCACCACCTCTCATGGGAGTCTGTTCCACTGCAGAATGGGTCTTACTGTCAGAAAGTTTTTCCGAATGATTAGTTGGAATCTCCTTTCTTGTACGTAACTTGAAGCCATTGGTTCGAGTCCTACCTTCCAGAGCTGGAGAAAACAAGCATGCTCCCTCTTCCATGTGAAAGCCCTTAAGACATTTGAAGATGTCTATCATGTCTCCTCTCAGTCTCCTCTTTTCCATGCTAAACATACTCAGCTCCTTCAACCGTTCCTCATAAGGCTTAGTTTCCAGACCCTTGATCATCTTGGTTGCCCTCCTCTGCACACGTTCCAGCCTGTCAATATCCTTCTTAAGTTGTGGTGCCCAGAATTGAACACAGTATTACAGATGTAGTCTGACCAAGGCAGAATAGAGTGGTACTATGACTTCCCTTGATCTGGGCAATATTTTGTGATGGTACTTGCCTGTATAGAGTACAATCACCTTTTTCCATTTTGGTCCATGTCAGCCATTTTGTGCTGGCATCCACAATTCTGTTGTCAAGGTATGAGCACTGGCTCATTTTTAAAGCAAAGCGCTGCTTATGAATATTCATAAACCTTAAATAAAAATGAACTCTACAAGTGGTACTCCTAAACCATGGCTTCTTCTGGCAAAAAGTAGAACTTGTACCCTGGAGTTCTCTCATCGGCTCCCTCTGCTTTTCATGTTTAAAGTATTATGCGGCTAGGGCAATGAAGCTCACAAGCAGGTACAGAAGCACTTGATAGGCTGCTCTCCATCGGGTGGAATATGATTGGCTCCAGAGGCAATTTGGGGTCCATAAAGTTCTTTTCAGGTGAATGTGCTTCTGATTACAGTGCCTTTTTCACCAACTAGATCAGTAGACCGTAGCTAAGTGGTCCATGTATTACACCATTAACCTTTTGAAAGCTGCATTTAAATCATTCTTTTCCCTATAAATCCTTCTTGTCTTCTCTAGGGTTGGAGAGGAATTTAAAAGAGCGCTATGCTTAGTTCTTCATGTAAACCTTTGCTAGCAGTAAGAGAAAAAAGAGGGGGAGGGAATGAGAGGCTGGAGCCTGCAAGAAAGGGGGAGGCGAGATCTGATCTCTTTCTCCTTGGGGTGTGGATATGAGGGGTTTGCCCAAGAATGGATGCTAAGAGGGAAGTGTTGCGGTCATTCTGTACCTTATTGCTATTGCTATATCATGGATTAGATGTACTATGCAGACAAATTCTATATCTGTCATCACAACAATCCTTGGCAATAAGTTCTTAACAATGTGGAACTATGGGTTGTTTCACATATTCACACAGTTTGTGCATTGGTTACTGCAGTGAACTGCTAGTGGAACTTTGATAAGTGAATGCTGCGGCAAGATTGCTGGAAGGAATCAAACCCTGTTAGCCTTTATCACCTCTGCTCAGGGACCTGAACCAGTTGCCAGTTTACTTGACTGCTTCAGTCTGAGGAATTGGTTCTGTTACAGGTGACACATCGTACCTGCTCCTCATTTGTAAGAACTTGATATTTTAGTGTGGCAGCACCCACCCTTTGGAACTCCCTGCCTATTGAGATCAGGCAGGCACCTCACTGTACGCTTTTCAGAGCCTGCTAAAAACATCTTGTGTGAACTTGCCTTCTTCCACTCATGCAACACTGGATCAAAATTCTGGTAGAAAATTGGATACAGAATTACAAGAAAATCAAATGACATCTAATACACCATCAGCCATGGAGGTTAAACATCATTAAAAGATAAGGCACTTTGGCTGCAACGCTAAAAGGCCCTTAGGATTTAGTTACATAGCTGAGAAATGCTCAAAGTTTATCTGTTGAAACCACAGCTAAATTTGCTTTTTAAGACAAAGGCCATTTTCCGCAAGGGACTGAAATCAAGTTTCTGTTTTCCCTGTGTCTGTAAATCAAAGGCAGACCTACACAGTGACTAGAAAGCTTTTGAAATGAAAAAAAAATCCTTCCAGTAGCACCTTAGAGACCAACTAAGTTTGTCATAGGTGTGAGTTTTCGTGTGCATGCACACGAAAGCTCATACCTATGACAAACGTAGTTGGTCTCTAAGGTGCTACTGGAAGGATTTATTTTTATTTATTTTTTACTGCGTCAGACCAACACGGCTACCTACCTGTAACTTTTGAAATGACTTCTTCCTGTATGGGGCCATCCTATATTTTGTGTTCTGAGTCTGACTTTCATTTCAGTCATGCCTGGAACCTAATTTTGGATTCTTCCTGAAGGCTTTTTCCTGGACATAAGGAACATAGCTTTTCTCCCCACCCCAGTCATCTTGCTTGTTGTTTCTATCAACCATGAACACAGTCTGAAGCAGTGTAGAGAAAATTCCTTACTCCGAGGGGTATCAAGTAATTGCTAGGCTGGTTCAAATGTAATACTAAGCCAAACTGTTTCTTAGCATGAGTTTGCAGGTTCCCAAAGAGGAGACAGCAGTCTCCGGAAAAAATTACATTTCACTTGAGAAGACAGGTGAACTAATGCCAGTGTACTGGAAGAAGCAAAGATCACCAATGTCAAAGCAATGATTCTTCAGCATCAACTTTGTTGGACTGGTCATGTTCTTTGGATGCCTGATGATCGTCTTCCAAAGCAACTACTCTATTCCGTACTTAAAAATGGAAAACGTAATGCTGGTGGTCAACAAAAGAGGTTGAAAGACCCTCTCAAGGCAAATATTAAAAAATGCAGCATAAATACCGACAATTGGGAATCACTGGCTTGCGAACGCACCAGTTGGAGAACAGCCCTTACCAAAGCTGTCATGAACTTTGAAGACGCTTGAACTCCAGACTTGAACTGTCACACATTCACACTAAGCCATCATTCGACTTAGCATTGCATGAGAAACCAGCTCAGCATATCCTTCTGGCCTGGGTTCTATCTAATTGTTCAGTTAGCTAAAATTGCACCTTGATTGCATGAAGATTTTTTCTTTTGTAATATTCTTCTTTGGCCAGCTTTTCATAAGTCCTTGCCGCTTGCCCTCCTGTGCCTCAATTATTGGTCCATTCATCACCTGGAAAATGGTCAACTTCCTGAGACTTCATCCTGAACAATATGTTCTGTGTGGCAGTGGTGACCGGACAGTTGCCTTCTATGCCCTCAAGCCTTGTTTTGGAAAATAGAATTTAAATTCAAGATTCCTCTAATTTTGAAAGTATGTGTGCCTTATTTCTGCATAACCCCTTGGGTTCCAATGTTTACACTTTTCTATCTTGCATTAACAACATTTAGAAGTGATGCATTAGAGAATAAAGATGTCTGTTGTGTTAGCTGTGGAAAAACCCAGAGTTGATCTTTCAGTCTATCACATTCTCTATTGGACTGCAGTAGTTGTGAGGACACACACATACATAGAGATAAATATAATCTGCAGCAAAAGCAGCATATATATATATATATTTAAATACCCTTCTGTCTCAAGTAACCTGGTCCTGAACGGTATAGAACTTGGCCCGGTAGCAGACTGAGTGCCATTGCAAATCCCACAAGCAAGGTGTTACATGCTGTTAATAGTTTGCCCCACAAGCAACCTAGCTGTGACGTTCTGTATCAGCTGCAGCCTCCAGACCAACCCCAAGGGCAGCCGCATATTGAGAGCAGAGTGCAGTAATCCCAACTGTGAGGTCAGACAGATGTGGTTGAGCTATCTTGATCCTGGATTGGCTGTAGTTGTCTTACCAACCAAAGGTGGCAAAAGGCACACCTAGCCACATGTGCCTCCAGTGACAGAGCTGGCCCCCTCCTCCCCACCCAACTAGCATGAATAGGCCATGAAAGACAAGGATCCAAAGGTAACGTCATTGGGCACATACTCACAGGCACTCAGTCAATGTCATTAGGCTGCAAAACTTGAAACTGGTAGCATAAAACATGGCTTGATGGAGCATTGGGATTCTTGTTTGAGAATGCATCAGTCATGGCATCTAGAGATCGACGACTTCATCCTCAAAATGCCTAGCAAGCAACTCTTGGATGGTTTCTAAGGTGCCAACCACTGATATGGATGTCAACAGCAATAGACCGCCCTGATGATCTCTGCTGGCCATGTTCTCGAGGAAGCAGTGAAATAGCCACAATTATGTGCTCTAGACATCTTTGTAGTGGGACTTCCGCCACCTGTGTTCTAGCCATCATCTGACTACATACTACTGACTACCTAATATTGGGTAGAGTTTTAAATATATGTCATTATTTCTCCATGCAGTTTAGGTTCTTCTTATGTGGTTCTGCATTTTGTTTGGCTTGTTTTAGATCTTTGGATATTACATACTGGAAGGTGATGCTCTTGCTGCCCAGCTTGATGAAGAAAATATGGTTTTCCTAGTGTCCAAAAAGCAGCGGATTGCAAAAGCAGGTGGGATCTTTTAATGTTCTCTCCCCTTATTGAACTTCTGCATAATGTGTCATCAGATGTGGACAGAACAATATATTGCTCCTCCTCCTCTCCCAGTAAGCAACATTAGCCCACCTGCCGGGAAGTCGGAGTAGTGGCTCCACCCATTCGGTGAGCAACTTCTGGTTGCAAATCTATACACACTTGCTGGAGAGAAAGCTCCATTGCACTCAGAAATGCTTATGTCTGAATAGACCTTCCCAGGATTGAACTGTGCCTGTTATTATAGGGTTCCTGTTAGACTCTTATGTCATTAAAATAGATTTCCCAAACATTTTGTTGATTTTCTTTTTTATATCACAGCATTTCTGTTGTAACTCTGAGTTGCATTTTTCTCCAGCCAAAAGACAACTAGCAAACCCCTCGATTGGCATCTCCAAAGTAGCACCCAAGAAACTCCCTATATGATCTTATTATTAGTAGAAGTTCAAAATATAAGTCTCCAAAGATGCCATGTTATACATTTTTAATGCATTCTGTGGCTCTACTGCAACCATCTGTTCATTTGTATTCACCTGTGAACTGCTCTTGACAATTCTATTGCTTGTAATTCTATTGTAAAGGCCCTCACTGGTCTTTAGCCATTACTTTTTTCTCTTTTTTTTTACAACATTTATATACTACTTACTCAACAGAAAGCCCCTAAGCAGGTCATGAAGAACAATAGAAAGCATCTACATAAAATAAAGCATTAAAACAAGTTGACATAAAAGTTTATAAAAACATTTTATTTTTATTCTTTGAAAAAATCAGTTTAGTTCTCACTGAGTTGGTATACTTGCCTCTGGACTGTACCATTTCTTTACAAGTAGGGATGGGGGGGGGGGAATTCTATTTGTTCACGTTTAAAGGTGAATCTCCCTAATTTGCACTTTCCAAAACAATTACATACAATTTTGCAGTATAGTTTTCCAGCCAATTAACATGTACGAAAATGCATATATTTAGTGAAAACTACAAATTTCTAAAATGAATTATATTAGGGGAAATTCCTCTGCAAAGACATGTCTGTTAGCAAAATTCCATATGGATGTGTATCTCGCCTTGTTACTAATTGTGTACATTACCTAATTCCTAGAAGTTTTGTTGTGCAAATTTTAGAATGTATTTTGTCTTTGGCAGGAGTCAAGAGACGTGATGTAATAAAGTGCATAGTGAAAGTACCACAGCTGGATTTTTTAGTAACAGCATCACAGAAAGGGATGCTGTCCGTTTTCTCCAGCCAGGTAATTTTTGAAGTAAACTAGATTTGTTTTCTCTATTGTACAGAGCACTTTCTAATAGGAACAGCTAATTACAATTATAAATGCACCTGCCCTTTAGTTACATATGAGTGAGATAGTCAAACAAACGTATGCCATACAAAAGATATCTGGCTTCAGGTTCCTGAAATACGTAGGCATTTAATACAATGTTCATATTTTATTCAGGCCCAAATTCAAATAAAGTAAGAATAGGTCACTAGAAAGTGTTCTGTGGAAGCTTAATTGAAGTAAATGGCCATTGCACAAACTGAAAATGTGTTCTTGCCCAGGCCACCTTAGTTTGGATGATGCATTAGTAGGAAAAGAAGCTCTTGGTATATTGTTTGCTTTCTCTTCCTTCTAAAACATAATGCACCCATCCTTTCCCACTTATTCAGACAAAGGCTTTCAGAAAAATGAGTAGCTTACACAGACATTTAATACATATTGTTCAAAAAGTTGTATGGCTAGAAACCAGTTCTCAGCATCCCAACACTCTACCGTGACAAAGATGTGAGTTATGCAGGTAAAAATTCAGGGTCATCCAGATAGGAGCAAGCTTGATGCTCAATGGCTGGGGTCTCCAGGAGCGGATTCAGTCTGACAAGTTGAGCCATTTCCACAGCAGGGTCCTTCATTTCCTTCCTTGTTGAGAACAGTAAAAGCCTGCAGCTGGGCATTTTGGAAAAGGGCTTTGACAAGGGACACCCAACTCCAGCCTCACATATTTGTGGAGGGACCTGCTGGGATGACATAAGAAACTAATGGAATTTACAACAACAATGTAACCAGAATTTTTTCCAAAGTATGTGATGGAAACTGCTAAGAATGTAAAACATGGCAGTTCTACATACATGCTCCTTACCCTGCTCCCAGGAAGACCTAGAAGAAAAATCTGTGTCAGAAATGCAGGGGCAATTCTTTGCTGGCAGTAGTGAGCTAGGTAGACCAATGATCTAGGCAGCTTCTGTGGGAGGCTGGTCCATTGGGGCAAATAGGGCACTGCCCCACCATCCTCATTCTGCCCGCAGACAGCCCCCACCTGCCTGCCTTTTTGTTTATAACCTGTCCATGTGTGGCAATGCCTGCCGCCTTCTTCCTTTTGGGTCTCAGTTTTGCCCTTGCAGAACTCAGAAGGGAGGAGAATGTGGGCAAAAGCAGGATTGGTTGGCTCCACATCTGCCCATCATGGGCTTAGGCACCACCCACTGGTGGCCTCCCTGCCTTCCCAATGGGGACCACCAGTGGAAGCTTCCCATTTTCCTAAAACAGAATATTAGAGTACACGAATGTACAAACATGGGAATCAGTACGACCGTGCATGAATTGTGTGTGGAGGTCATGAGATTATGTACATATCGGCAAGCTGGTGAAAACCCATGTCTCAAAATAATTCTGTAAAATGTTGGCAGTTACCACTTGTGTTTCATCCTTCTCCTTTTTTTGTAACCTGTTTAAGCAAGATGTTGATAACATCTCTAGAGAGAGGGAAGAAAAGCCATGCTAATAAATCTCCCAAGGATGCAACATCCTTTGTTTAAATGCAGCAGTAAACCACCCTGGCAGAAGGCACAAAGATGAGGATATGTGCTGTTTGTTACCTCTCTACTTCTGTAGCTCTCGTGCAAGTAGCCTATGAAATGTCGTGACTGTGCGGCAATGTTTCCAAGCAGCAGAACACACGCAGGGTTTCAATTTAATTAGGACACAATACGAAGCATCATAGGCATGTACAAGATAATAAAAGATCCTTGCGGGTGATTAAATACTAAAGCAAGTCTGAGACGTTTGGGAACTACTGAAGGAATGTGGGAGAAAACCTATCCAGTATTCCTGTACATTATATCTCTTTCACAGTTTTACGAAGAACTGCTCTAAAAAAATAATCCCCCCCCCGAGAGCTCGCAGCTGCTACCTAAGATTTTCCACTGATGTCACATTGACATCAGTACTTCCATTTCATTTCCAAAGCTCAAAAAAATATTACCTTACTTTCTGAAAGCTCTGCACGGAAATTTTGCGTCACATTGATATAACAGTCCCTGCTGTTGTGAGAATGAATAGGGTATGAGTGTCCCACATCGGAATAAACCACTTGACTAATAGCTCAGTTGGTTGGAGCGTGATGCTGATAATGCCAAGGTTGCAAGTTTGATCTCCGTGTGAGGCAGCTGCATATTCAGGTTGGACTAGAAGATACCCAGGGTCCCTTCCAACTCTGATTCTATGACTGTGAATGAGCATTCTGACAAATGGGAGGTTTCTCTTTGCAGTTTAAACCCAATTGAAACAAGAGGCACTGTTAACATTATCATCATTATTCTTTACTTGGTAGGGGGACATCTGGGTAGCGGACATAGCCTGTTCCCGGCTTTCCGCCTATCCAGGGGTTCACCCTTGGCTGACCTCTGCAATCAATAAAGTTGTGGCCTAAATTCTGCCGAAAACCAAACCAAAATTTGAGTCAAGTGTGAATTTATGGGGGGGGCATTTCTGGGTCTGAACACGCAAAACAATGTATTTGTGTGCTCTGTGTGGTTTTGATTTTGTCACAAACAGGCTCTAGCCACACATGTATTCTGAAAGCAGAGCAGGGAGAACTGTGACAGCATCTCACACTTCCTTACCTGGTTCTTGAAATGTTTACCTGGTTGCCACCAACCTGAGTTTAAATAGTATTATTTTTCTTGCAACTGCATCTCACTTACTTCCATGATTTTTTCCCTTGATTTTCCAGATGAGGATCCTGACAAGCACAAGCATTCCTGTGAGTTTACTCTTTTTCTCAAAAAATCAATTAAGAATTAGACATCAGTGAAGTGAAACAAGTAGATGTTTGTATTTGAAGCTCCCAGATAATTTTGCATTGTGAAGCACGCTGGGTTTGACAGCTTCATTATTTCCCATTTGAGTATGAAAATACTATTGTATGCTTATCTTACATATTTAGATCAAAAGATGCATTAAAAAGCTGGTGTAATTCACCTCCACTGAAATCAAACCTAATTTTTGAGTTGGAAATAGTGGCAATAAGATTACTTTGGTAGTTACTCATCCATCTTTAATTTACAAAAAAGAGCTGGGACAGAGCACTGGCCACATTTCTTCAAAGCTAAGAAAGCTTGATTGTATTCTGACAACAACTTCTGGCAGTTTAGGAAAGTGTGGCTGCAATGTTATATATACTTCCTTGGGAGTAAGTCCGCTGAACAATTCTGAGTAAACATGCAAGTGACTTGTTCAAAGACTACCAAGTAAAGACTCTGCTTTTTTATATAGAGGAAAATAATACAGATCTGTGCATTCACACACATACAAACAAAGTTACCGGATATCTCATTTTAAATACAGTAGTATGAGTTATGCAGCTGTGTTTCTTTTTTGTTACCAAGATGCTGAGAAACCAAACTTAACTGAAATGTACACATTACTATAATGTAGTTGCCATATTGTGTCAGGGCTATTCCCACTACTACAAAGGGAGTCCACCTTCACATCATCCATTCATTCACCGTATAGATTTTCCCCATCGCTACAATGAAGATTGCACTGCACATTCCCTTTTGGAACACCTTTTTGCCATTTTGGTTCACAAAACCCATCTAAACTATCACAAACTTTTGATGCTGTACCGCTAATCCTGTTTGGAGTTAATAGGCATCTGAAGACACAGAGAGGTTCCTTCAGATTAAGTGCATCATTTATCTGGGGACTAACTGCTGCCAGGTTGGTTGAAGAGAGTTGAGCTTGCTAGTTAGAGATCATTGTATTTAATGTCCAACAGCTGCTGCTGGCACAACAGTGAGTAATAAATCGATCCATTAGGATAACTTCTCTTCCCTGCTCTTGATTATAAGGCAGCATAATTTTCTCTTCTGACTGCATTCCCCAGGTGATCATATTACTTGAACTATGTTCTTAATACAAACATTTTCCCCATAGCAGGCCTGCCGGTTCCTTGCTGTACTCATTTGGACACAAATTATATAATGCTGCCATTGCAACTGATTCTCTTTTAACGTGGTTAGATCTGGTTCATAATCATCACAGGCTGTAAACAGAACTTGAGGCTCTGCAATAATTTTGACAGCTATAGCCTCTTAAATTTAATTTAAAAGCCATTAGTGTATCAAATTGCTCTATACAAATAGAAGAGCACAGGGCAATATATCTTTGTGATATGAAATTAGGTATGAAATTAATTTATAGCTGTGTTGAAGAGCAGAAATGTTAAAGGGTTTCCATCATAATCAGATGCAAGCGACTACAAAATGTCTGAAACATTCAACATTTCAATTTCAGCTTGATTCTAGGGATATTGAAATGCTAGGGTGCACATGTAATCGATTATAAAAGTTATATTACAAATTATTAAAATACTTCCACATCTTTATTCCACTGGCATAATATTTGTAATTCCATAAACACGACTTTATCACCAAATTCTGGCAAACTCAACTTTTACAGCTGTAGTTGATACTTGGACTGCAAATATCCCTTGAATTATTGATTCTGCCAACATTTCTCTTTAATCAGGACACCTCCTGGATCACTGGATGTGATTACCTGAGTCAGCTCAAGCGTGTTGTTGCTGTGACGGAAAGAACCATTATCATCTGGGATTATAAAACACCGGGCACTGCCATAGTAAGATACTGAGTCATGCAAGTGTGTGTGTATGTGCATATGTGTTTTTGGGGTAGGGGGACAAAACAAAAATCCAAAGAATGTTTTTTGTGTGTGTGTGTTGTGCTGCAGTTTAATTCAACTATTCTGCATTCTTGTTAGCATACCTCATACTGAAGCATTGTAGCTAGTAAGCAGCTGTATGGAGAATGGAGACTGGACTCAGTTCCTACATGCAGCAAATATCCTATTAGATCAGGGGTAGGCAACCTAAGGCCCATGGGTCGGATGCGGCCCAATCGCCTTCTCAATGCAGCCTGCGGACGGTCCAGGAATCAGCATGTTTTAACATGAGTAGAATGTGTGCTTTTATTTAAAATGCATCTCTGGGTTGTTTGTGGGGCATAGGAATTCATTTATTTCCCCCCCTCCCCCGCAATATATAGTCTGGCCCACCACATGGTCTGAGGGATGGTGGACCGGCCCACGGCTGGAAAAGGTTGCTGACTCCTGTATTAGGTCATGAAGGGATATAAGCCTGGGCACGAGAGCTGTAGCTTCTCTGTCCACTTAGGACAAAAATAGACTTGACATGGGAAATCTGTTATTGGATAGTCTGGTAACTCTTTTGTGGGGGTGTTATTGTTAAAAGTAGCAACAGGGGACTAGATTGGGACTACAGCACTGGGGGTGAGGATAGTTCTTCCTTACCATTTCATTGTTTTAAATGGTCCAGCTTCTGTTGGTCACAGCTTCTGTTGGTCACAGACAGGTACCCAAAGCCTCTGCTCTACCACTGTGCTACAGCACTTCACTTCCTCTCTCTCTCTCTCTCTCTCTCTCTCTCTCTCTCTCTCTCTCTCTCTCTCTCTCTCACACACACACACACACACACACACACACACACACACTTTGTTGATGTTGCTGAGAATTCTCCTGACAGGTTCCTAGTGTCCCCCTTATAGAACTACAGTTCTCAGTTGTTGTTTTTAGCAGGAGGTACAAACTACTTGCACTGATCGTAAAGCAGACGTTTTTGTGAATGGCATATTATCAAGTATATTTATTTCAAGAGACAAGGCAAGCACATCCTCTGTCCCCTTTATTATTTGTTTCCACCATTGAGCCACTAGCTGCTGAGATAAAGGAGAATCAAGAGATTAAAGGGATCCAAATAAATAAAACAGCAAAAAATAAAGCTCTATGCAGATGATACCTATGCAGAGAAAATCTATGCAGTCTTCAACAGCACCAGAGAAACGAATGTGGAAGTGGGCTGCATATAAAGAAAATAAAGCAAAAACAGAAATGATAAGAATAGATACCGGAAAGGAGGGATGGGGGAAGAAAGTGATCATTTTTATTTCCGTTGGTCTACTAAACCAGTGCATTACTTATAGAATTAACACAAGACCTTCAGGAACTCTACAAAAATAATTATGAAGCGTTAATTAAGGAATGTCAATTGCTTTTGACAGAATGGCAGAAAATGAACCTGTTTGAAAAGGTTTGTGTACTACTTAGGCATATTTGACAAGCTAGTATATATATTTCACAGGTTGCAGCCAGGGCTTTCAAACTATCTTCTCACATAATTTTCTGAATAGCATCTTTGATTTTAAGCCAAGAATTCTTATTGGTGGATTAATAGAATAAATCCCAAAACATCTAATCGACAATCTGCTTCATTTCATAGGACAATTGTTTTATCATCAAACCCGTGGAGCACTGTGTTATTTGTGTTTGTGCCGTTCAGCGACCAGCAGAACTACTAGTGAAGGATGACATCTTACTGGGGGATGACGGGGGATACGTAAACATGTATACCATGACCAGCGATGACTTCGGACTAAAGCAATCTAAAGCTAAAAAGAAAGCACAGGTTATGGTTATTGATTCTAAGAAATTCAAAAGGTAAGTCCAGATACTTTGACAATTCTCTTTATTGAGACTGAAAGTTATTGTTTTTAAAGACAGCCCATGATGAGAAGTTTCCACACTTCTTGACACAAAAGAAAATATTGTATAGAACAATGGACCAGGTTGTCCTTGACATCAGTGGGATATGGCTAGAGCAAACCATGAAGGGGAAAAAATTCCATTTCAAATTCACTTGGTATAGAGATTATAATTTATATTCCATCTGAGCTCAATTTCTTATATATATAGATTTTTGAATTAGTATTTTGTTTTATCATCTCCAGCATCAGACGCAAGCTACATGAGGACTGGGTTGTGAAAGTCAAATACATTCCAGCCTTGAATTGTTTTGGATCCTGTTCTTTGGACAGTGTTCATTCTTTGGTTTTGGATGACCTGAGAAGACTCGAAGACAACATGTAAGTCCCTATTGTACTATATATTATTTTCATACAGATAGGCACAAGTATGGGTTAAGTCAAATTGAAAACTTCAAAGGAATTGTGAGTTATATGAGCTGTGGGTTTTTTTTAATGAAATCAAAATTAGTTATGTAAAGCCTACCAAAGTGATCTTTCATACAACTATCTTGCAAATTAGGACACACTATTAGTCTGAAATGTTGGTTTCTTTCTTCTACACCATAGAGGTGACATGAAATTTCATTGTTCTGGGTATAAGGGGTCACGAAGAGTCGAACATGACTAAATGACTAAACAACAACAACATAAAGTATTAACAAATAGGTAATTTTCAGAAAAAAGCAAACATCAGCATTAACTAACATCCCCCCCAAATATTCAAACACACAATGAATACCATAACATTATAAAGTTTTACACACACACACACACACACACACACACAGACAATGTAGAGTCAAATACAAAAAAAAAGGGTTTGTTCCCACTACATAGGACTATAGGAAGTTGCCAAATACCAAGACAAGCCATTGGTTGATCTAACTCAGTACAGTACTGTCTGCCCTAATTGGCCGTGGCTCTCCAGGGTTCCAGGCAGGGTTCTCTCCCAGCCCTACCTGGAGGTGCTGGGGATTGTACCACTGAGCTATGGCCCTTCCAGCTTCTTATTAATATTGCACGAGAGAGAAATAAAGGGGCAAAGAAGGGCAGAACCTCTGCCCCAGCAAAGCCACCAGAGCAGAATACTTATTTATATGGTGTTTCCATGCGCTGCTCTGGTTTGCCATTAAAGCGAGGTGAGTGCCGCAACCCCAGAGTCATTCGTGACTGGACTTAACAGTCAGGGGTCCCTTTACCTTTATAGAGATAAAGAACTGTGAGAAAGAGAAAGAGTTAGGTGTGGAAGGATGCCTGAGCTTCCAGCCTTGGTGGCGAGCCCAGAGATAGCAGACAGAATTTACAGGGGGAGAGTCCTTTCCTCCCTGAGTAGTTGAGGACTCACCAGGCAGAACCTCCTAGAGTAAGGGTCTGATCCTGGGCTCTGAGGGCTCCTTGGTGATGTTTTGGGAACAAAAAAGTGGACAATTATGTACTGCTTTGGCTAATGGCTACCATCATTGCATAAGACTTTATAGCCTTATTTGATCAAATGTTTTCTTGTCATTGCAGGCCTGTCAGGGAGTTCTCAGTACCAAGGGGAGTTAACGCTTTCACATACTGTGGAAAAGCCAATATTGTTGTTACTGGGGGTAGGTAAAAATGCCTTCAATCTACTAAATAAGTCTTGGTGATCGTTTCCAAAATTTCTCAGTTGCAAAATAATTGCAATGTTATTGCTGCTGCCTACAAAAAATCATTCTCATTGTTATTATTATTTACAGGTAGGTAGCCGTGTTGGTCTGCCGTAGTCGAAACAAAATAAAAAAATTCCTTCCAGTAGCACCTTAGAGACCAACTAAGTTTGTCATTGGTATGAGCTTTCATGTGCATGCACAATTCTTCAGATACCATGCATGCACACGAAAGCTCATACCAATAACAAACTTACTTGGTCTCTAAGGTGCTACTGGAAGGAATTTTTTAATGTTGTTATTTCTATAATGCCCTCATCCAAAGATCACAGGGGGTTCACAATATAAAACAAAAACAAATATGCATACTATAACAACAAACAAAAACAATACCTCCCACAGGTTAAAAGGCCACAGATTGCTTAAGCAGCCAAAGGCCAGGGAGAAGAGGAATGTTTTTGCTTGGCACCTAAAGATAGGCAACAAAGGCACTTGGTGAGCCTCCTTGGGGAGAACATTCCACAAGTGCGGAGCCACCACAGTAAAGTCCTGTTCTCACGTTGCCTGACTAACGCCTGACTCGGTATAAGGCTACTTCCTGTCTTCCTGTGCTCCATCCTGACAATGATGTAGCAGCAGCAATTTACGTCAGTTGAAAGTCTCTGGATGAAGTAGCAGCATCAAGGCAATCCTGCCATATTCTTGCTAAGCACCAAATCTAATGTGAAGGAGAAGCAGACGGTAGACATACAGAGTCTTCCTATATAGTATCATTTCAGACTGTTGGTGTTTCTCCTAGTTGTCTGCCATGTTTCATGCCTGGGATGACATAGGTTTGTTATAGAGAAAGTGAAATAATCATCTCAAATTGCAGGTGGATCACCTAGGCTTTGCTAGGTTAGTATTCAGCATCACAATGAGCCCTCCAGTTGTTCAGATCAGCAGTGTTTGTTGAACAGCAGTGAGTATGTGGAATAATTGACAATAAATACCGTATTGGCCTGAATATAAGCTGCACCTTTAAAATTGGAGGGGGGGGGGAATAAAAAAAATCCCCGAATATAAGCCAGTCCATTCCTCGCTCCTCCTGCATAGCCAGCGGTCATTCCCTTTCCTCGCTCTCTCCCTTCCTGGCCTTGGGGGAAAGGATGGGGGACTATGCGTGGGCACTGTTTGCCCTGCGTTCCTGGCTGCATACTGCAAATATAAGCCGGACTTTAACTTTTCATGGTCAGAATTGGGGGGGGGGGTAGGCTTATATTCAGGGCAATATGGTATGTCTAAAACAGAGCACATTTGGGTCCAGCTATAACACTACTCTATGTAGCTCAACCAACAGAGAAAAATAAAAATGCCTGATGCTAAATATAGACAGTTAGGTTACCAATATCCTCTTATTGATTAAGAGAGAGTATGTGGCTGAAATAGTCAACATTTTATTCCCTGTAAAATAAAAATTGACATCCTAGCAATAGTTTTTACTGAATTACACAAACATTTGCTGAATGCATTGATCATGCAACTAAAACAAGAACTTATTAAAGAAATGAGTCAGCTGCTCCTAATTACTAATACTTGGGACTAAAAGCAATTTATTCTTAGCATTAATTGCTAGGATGTCCATGGCTGTAACCGTACCGTTCTAATAAAGTGTTGTCAAGTCTTGCCTGTCAGTGGAATAATATCGCTTTAAATCATTTGATAAACGGTGAGTTATAACTCAGTAAATCTTTGCTGATGAAACTGTCTTTTCATCATTTTGTTCAGAAGTATTGGGAGAAGGTTGGAGAGTGTATTCTTTTATTGCTCATCATTCATGTCAACATAATTCTTAGAAGTCATAAATTTAATGAATGCTGCAGAGGTCTGCCTCCCTTCAAATCCTTTTTATACATTGTTACACAGCCCAAAGTCTGCCTAACACTTTCTCTGAGCCAATTCTATAGCACATGCTGCTTTTTGACAAATACAGGGAACTATGTAATTGCTTATGATTTTTTCCATTCGCACCTACCCACACCTGATCATCACACTGTTCTCTGTTTGAGGGACAGCTGCTTCCATGTGTCATCATCAACACCACCAAAAAAACATCCCTGCTGGGCTGACATTTTAGATGAAAGATGCACAAGAAATAACAGAGCTTTATTCTTGAAACTCAAAGAAGAAGTTTCAATGGAATTTGAGTGCAGTCTTATGCCTAGTCACGGAGACATAATAGTGATACAAAGCAACATTTTAAACTTTGTGCCTTCCCCATGCTTTGACCTACAGCCACCATCATCTCTGACTATTGACCATGCTAGCTGGGGCTGATGGGAGTTGGAGTCCAAAAAACCTCTGGAGGGCACCAGGTTGAGAAAGGCTGATATAAGCATTTCTCAGTTTATTCTTCAAAACATGGTGGCAGCTTCCTTACCCTAGGGACAGTAATGGAAATGAATTGTTGGGGGGAAACTAGCATTATGCTAGACCCTCTTGATTTTATGCATCTGTAAAGACTGACAGCAGTATTTCTTTTTCAAGTACATGTATTGTAATTGGCTCCCCAAACACAAGGCTGGGAAATGAAGCACAGCCCCTTGCCATAAAGGCTAACACAGGCAAACATGCTGAAACCAGAGCCTATCCAGGTGCTAAATAAATCATTTTAAAATTGCATTACTGAAACATTTCTGTAAACCCCTGTCTAAAATAGCTAGTCACAAAGTATTAGTTTGAGCAATTTATACATTCTTTGGTTACCTGCTTTCCAGATGTGTCTACTTTTTCAACAGAGGCTCAATCAGTCCACAGGCTGACAACTGTGATAAGGTGTCAGGAACACAGGAACAGAGCATGGTTTCTTAAAACCTCTGCAGTTACTACCAGGGTAGCAGAATACAGAAAGAAGAGAATTGCTCCCACTAAAAGAGATGGGAGGATTCTTGTTAAGTTCAAAGGAATCATATGCATGGGAGTAGGATCACCAGATCTACATGAAACATGAAGAATAGAGACTCCAGTGTCACAGGGTGGTAGTCAACTAAGTTTTACTCAGAGAAGGCCCACTGAAATTAATGGACCCTAACCCTAATTTCAGTGGGTCTCTTTGGGATAGTCTTCTCCCTATTGCTCTCATATGCCTTCAGTTCGACTGAAGATGGTGTGTGCTTCCGTTCAAGGAGCTAGAGGGGTCTGTTCCACCTGATGTCTCCACGCCAAGACAAACATGCAGTGGGCTCTTATCCAAGAGATGTTGTTTGCAGATGACGCAGCCTTGACAGCACACTCCAAGGAAGCTCTACAGAGACTCATCAACTGCTTTGCCCAAGCCTGCATGGAGTTTGGCCTCACCATCAGCCTGATGAAGAACCAACATCTTGGATCAGGATATTGCCAGCACTCCACACATCAGCATGGGTGACCACACGCTTGAGGTGGTAGATGATTTTGTCTACCTGGGGTGTAGCATAACCAGCAACTTCCATTGACACTGAGCTGGCAAGCATATTGGCAAGGTAGCAAAGGCAATGGCTCATCTTTCCAAAAGGGTATGGAGGAATGTGATGCAAGATGAAGATCTACCAGGCTTTTGTGCTGAGCACGCTGTAGGCAACGACTCACTACCCGCCAGGAGCAATGCCTCAATGCCTTCCATATGTGCTGCATCATGAAGATTTTGGGCAGCACATGGCAGGACAGAGTCTCAAAGAGGTGCTCTTCCAGGCTCACATCCCCAGTATGTTTGCACTTATGTCTCAGAGATGTCTATGCTAGCTTGGACATGTACACAGAGTGGCAGATGGCAGGATCCCCAAGAATGTGCTTCATGGGGAGTTGGCTTGAGGCACCATGCCTGTTGGCAGACCAACTCTGTGCTATAAAGATGTCTGCAAACGTGAAATGAACCGTGAAATATTAACCATGCCGTGGGAATTCCTTGCAGATGACCACACTGCCTGGAGACAGTCAGGTTGTGTATCCACATCAATGGCCACAGGAGGAATGACTTCTGGGAGCAGCCCAGAGAGAAGAAATTCTATGGTGCATCCGTAACAGTGAAACTGGGTGCCTTCATTTGCCCCAGCTGCAATAAGATATGTCTCTCCTGTATCAGTCTTGGCAGTTACAGTGCCAGCTGGCACTGTAACTCTCCAACAGTTTTACTTAACCCTCAGTGGTGCACTCTTCCATTGTCCCTCGAGAGCGATGGAGGCCAACAACTAACTCTGCATAATATTTAGAAGAAAACCACCCAGAGTAGCACTGCACAATCTGTGACTGGTCAGACACGTAACACCTACTACAAAGGTGCTTAATATACAGTTATCTAAGCAGGAATAAGGACATAGAGAGGAAACAGAATTCTCCATTAGACCAGTTAGCTAAGAAGTCCCATGTGGTACTTGCAATATCAACACAGTATTACATGCAACTACAGAAGAAAGTAATACAAATCCCACAAATTTGCTTCTGACAGGCTAATAGCGCAAACTAACTCAGACAAATAGCTTTCCCACCCTCCAAAATGGAGATTACATCTTAAAATGGCATCATGTTGGTTTGAGAGGCATAGAAAAAACAATAACCATACAAGTGTACCGTGTTTCCCCTTTTTTAATACGTAGTCATAAAGTAAGCCATGGCAGGGTTTTAATGCATTCGCGAAATATAAGACATACCCCGAAAATAAGACGTACCTTCTTGCTTTCCTTTAGAGCCTCGAGAGGCTTGAAACCATGAATTGAGCGCGTCACCAGGTGAGCCACGCTGGGAGCCTTTCCGCTCTTCCCAGGACTTTTTTTCCACTTGGGCCGAGCGCCCGGACAGGAAAACCCCTCGGCGTCGGGAGCCCTGCTGGCCCCTTCCGCGCCACCGGAATGTTGTGGGGCCGCATGGCCCGAAGCAGAGCGGCGGCGGGTGACAGGCAGCGGCAGGAGCCGCGCCGCCGAAAAGTTCTGGGGCCGCATGGCCTGAAGGAGAGCGCCGGCGGGTGACAGGCGGCGGGAGGAGCCGCGCCGCGGAAACGTTCTGGGGCCGCATGGCCCGAAGGCGAGCGGCGGCGGGTGACAGGCGGCGGGAGGAGCCGCGCCGTCGAAACGTTCTGGGGCCGCATGGCCCGAAGGAGAGCGGCGGCGGGTGACAGGCAGCAGCAGGAGCCGGGCCGCCGAAAAGTTCTGGGGCCGCATGGCCCGAAGGAGAGCGGCGGCGGGTGACAGGCGGCGGGAGGAGCCGCGCCGCAGAAACGTTCTGGGGCCGCATGGCCCGAAGGAGAGCGCCGGCGGGTGACAGGCGGCGGGAGGAGCCGCGCCGCCGAAAAGTTCTGGGGCCGCATGGCCCGAAGGAGAGCGGCGGCGGGTGACAGGCAGCGGCAGGAGCCGCGCCGCCGAAAAGTTCTGGGGCCGCATGGCCCGAAGGAGAGCGGCGGCGGGTTACAGGCGGCGGGAGGAGCCGCGCCGCCGAAACGTTCTGGGGCCGCATGGCCCGAAGGAGAGCGGCGGCGGGTGACAGGCGGCGGGAGGAGCCGCGCCGCAGAAACGTTCTGGGGCCGCATGGCCCGAAGGAGAGCGCCGGCGGGTGACAGGCGGCGGGAGGAGCCGCGCCGCCGAAAAGTTCTGGGGCCGCATGGCCCGAAGGAGAGCGGCGGCGGGTGACAGGCAGCGGCAGGAGCCGCGCCGCCGAAAAGTTCTGGGGCCGCATGGCCCGAAGGAGAGCGGCGGTGGGTGACAGGCGGCGGGAGGAGCCGCGCCGCCGAAACGTTCTGGGGCCGCATGGCCCGAAGGAGAGCGGCGGTGGGTGACAGGCGGCGGGAGGAGCCGCGCCGCCGAAAAGTTCTGGGGCCGCATGGCCCGAAGGAGAGCGGCGGCGGGTGACAGGCAGCTGCAGGAGCCGCGCCGCCGAAACGTTCTGGGGCCGCATGGCCCGAAGGAGAGCGGCGGCGGGTGACAGGCGGCGGAAGGAGGGGAGCCAAGGAGGGAGAAAGCAGGGCGGGAGAAAAGCCTTTCCTCTTTCCTGCCTTCATTTGTAGTGCTGCTTTCTTAAAGCAGTGTACAATTCTTACTAGTTGTAAGGAGGTACTTACAGTAATAATAATAAAAAGACACCCCCCGAAAATAAGCCATAGGCTTATTTTCTTGAGTAAAATTAATATAAGACGGTGTCTTAAAATGTGGGAAACACGGTAAGCACTTCCCCCCCCCCAACAGACTGCTAAATGATATGGTAATGATAATAATCTCATATCATGTACCAGTCTGTGGTGATGATGATGATGATGATGATATCCTAGTATATTAATAACTCTACCAGTATTGAGTTGTTCTGCAGCCCTGGTAACAGGCTCACTGGTCCATTCCTTTCTCCAGGAGATGATAAAATTCTTCGTTTGTGGCATCCTAACATCAATACTAAGCCAGTGGGGAAGCTGATGGGACATTTATTTACCATCACAGAGATTGTCACCAATGAAAAGGACCAGCACATTATTAGCCTTTCGACTGCAAAGGTAAACTACTTTTTCACTATGTCTTACTGCTGCTGCTTTCTCTTCAGTCAGTTATATATATATATAGAGAGAGAGAGAGAGAGAGAGAGAGAGATGAGACAACCCACAAATTTCCTTTGGGTATCTTCTGCCTTCCAGTTCATATAGATATAGGAAGTGCTTTTTTTCTTTTTTTAAAAAAAGCTTAGGGGCACTCTCATTTTTCTTACTAATATTGAAATATTGCCCCTCAATGAGGCCAAACTTAGATTCACAAAATGCTTAGGGGTATGCGTACCCCTGCGTACCCCCAGAATAAAAACACTGGGTGTAGGAGGTAGTCAGCTGTACAGTGCTTTAGTCCAAAACAACTCATTTTAATGTTTCCCTGAAGTCTTTATTTAAATCTCTTTCCCCCAATCAAAATGTTGAATATATTGGGAAAGCCCAGGGAAGCAGTATATAAATATATGGGAAATGACTGCATGAAGAAAGGGATACTATGGAAAATCTTGGTAACATATATCCATTTGCAAATAGTGAAATTGTTTATTTAACCGGCATTTCTAAAAAGAATCTGCATTAACATCAAAGGTAACTCAATTACTTTCTTTCCTCTTTATTTAGTCCAAAAGGGACTTCGTGCAGTCTAGAGCCTGGTATGACTTAGCCATGAGTTGTAATTTCTCTGGAGACTTCAGAGAAAAAGTAAACAAACAAAGCACAATCAGTGCAATCAGGGGCGTAGGAAGATAGGGGCGGTGAGGGCAGGCCGCCCTGAGCGGCGCGATCCCAGGGGCACCATCACAGCTGCCCACCCCGCCCCCAAAACACACGCCCCGCCCCAAAATGCACACGCGGTGGCGTCACGCTTGTGGGTGGCGTCACGCCCCTTGCTGGCCCGCCCCTTGCCTCCGTCCAGAGAGAGCACGTGCTGCAGCAGGGAGAGCGCGCATTGGCTGAGCAAGCCCCTGCAGCGCCTAGCGAGGTTGTCGCCGGAACCGGCTTGCTCCCTCGGCCGACGCACACTCTCCCTTCCTGCTGCCACGCACTCTCCCTGGGTGGAGTTGAGGGGTGGGCTAGCGAGGCGACGCTTGTGACTCTGTCGAGGGAGAGTGCAAGGGGCGTGCCATCACTACGCTGCGGAGCGGTGCCCCGCCCCTGTGGGGTGCCTCCGCTTTGACGCCCCAGGTGCCAAAGCGGCTAACAACGCCCCTGAGTGCAATCTTGATTCTTTCCGAGTTTTGCACATATATTTTTCACTCTTGATACTTGTACTGGAATATAACACTTAAAAATAGTATTGGAATATAAGTTTATAGTGTTGTGAGTTTGGGGGGAGTAAGCTGTATGCCGAGACCCTTCTAATGTCTGAGCCCCACTTCTAATTCTTGGAATAGCTTCTGGTCAGGTGATAGCCTGAGTGATGGGCCATTAAGGGGAACAAAGGAAGTGGATCTGTGCCAGAGGACAAAAAGCTGGAGGCCCCTCCCCCAGCTGGAGGGTAGTTAGAAAGACAAAATCTGAGAGCCGAGAAATGGAGTGATGTGAAGTAGGAGCAATGCTTTTTTTCTGGGCTGCTCAAGGGTATGCAGTACTGGCACCCTTTTTTCCCAAATGTTAAAAGTGTAGCACTTACTGTAACTACTTCATGGTGAGTACTATGAAGTCTTTTTTCTTTAAAAAAAAATCACTGGGTAGGAGGAAAGCTGGTAGCTGGGAAGTGAGAGAGTCAGAGCAATGTTTATTAATATAATAATAATATAATTAATATAATATAAATCATAATAAATTATTAATAAAAAATATAGCAATATACCTGCCAGGTGTAGCAAGGAGATACACCTTACTATATCCCTATAGTATCAAAAGTGTATTTTCGGTTTTCTCACCAGCCTACCATTGCATGAATGAGCTCTTGGCAAGCGCAGCCAGAGTCCACTGTATTTTGTTTGTAGCAAGGCAAAACAAAAGCCTTCTGGAAACTATTAGAGGGAATTAAGAAGACTTAGTGTTGATGATGCAAGCGCAACACCAGAGTGGGAAACTGAGTTCCAGTATCTGCTTCCCTACTTATGTTCCATTCACTACCTGCTGTGACTCTGCTCTCCTGAGCTTGGAGAACAGTAGCATTCCTTGTCAGATTATGGCTGCAAATTAATTTGGCCTGATAAAGCTGATAAAACGGGGGTGGGGGAATATTTAAATCAATTAAAAGTGTGTAATTGAACAAACCAGAGGAAATGTGAGGTTGGCCACAATTCAAAGAGCTCACATCAAGAAATGAAGAAGCATGGTAATTGGTCTCAGCCCCTGAAATATCACTACATTCTGTTATCTGCATCCCTCTCTCCTGAGTGGTGAGAGGTTTTGAAGATGACCTGAGATGGTGGTATCGTTGTGATGTATGATTTTATTTACACATTTACACAAGCTGAGTATAAGATGGTAGGGCTCACAGCATTAAAACTCCAGCAGATCATGCTCCCTTATTAGGTTTTGGGGAGGTTGGAGCAAAACCATACTTTTGAACTTGATGCAGAGATGAAGCCAAACTTATGTGTCTTCCCAGCTCAAAATGAGACTGGCCCAGATTATCTGTGGTCTAAAAACAGATGGAAGCAACTCAGGGAAAATCCAATATGACAACCATTTGATGATGACATCATGTGGCTGCCCCATATCAGTGAGCAAAGTGCAACAATTCCACATTAAGTTTCCAAGGGTGCTCCCAGAGGATCTGTATTTTGCAGGGAGATGTTGGCTATTTAATGAGTATTCCGAGTTGTTTGCAGGAAGGTTTGTTGATGTTGCATTAGAGCAAGTTCTCATTCTACGCAGTGCATTTTCTCATTACTTTCCTTATTTTGAAGTCTGCTACCTGTGCTTTTTTTTTTTTATTGTCCGAAATGCAGAACTTTGCATTTGTCTTTGTTGAATGGCATTTTTTGGGGGGGGGGGGATCCAGCTCAGCTTTCTATTTTATCAAGATACAGTGAGAACTTTGTCAGATCCTTTTCTTAAAGCAAGATAAAACGGTGTCCAGAACATTCCCATACCCACTTGGTTAGTAACCTAATCAGAAAAAGAGATGATTATGATTATGATGATGGTGATGGTGATGGTGATTATTATTATTATTATTATTATTATTATTATTATTATTATTATTATTATATTTGTACCCCACCCATCTGACTGGGGTGCCCCAGCCACTCTGGGCGGCTTCCAACAAATATAAAAACATAATCACTTCCATTCATAAACATCATAAATGCTTTCAGGATGTATTGTTATAAATGTTACTATTCTAGACGGTATAGTTGTAATGTTGCAAAAGTCTGACTTTTGTAAGCCATATCCACAATTTATTTTAAAATACTCAGCTTCACTCGGTTTCTTCTAGTTTAGCCGGATTCCAGCCAAGTGGGCTTTGTTCACATTGTCCAACACTATCCATTGAAATGACATTGCAAATTAGACAGATCTTTCCCATAGTGCACTGGGCTCAGCAGGCTGCTTCTACTCACGGAGAGGTTCTTTGTAGAGAGCAAGCAGCAGAGTGCTGTGGGTTTAAATAGAAAGCTGTGGGGCCTATCTGTGAATACAAATCTTTGATAGAGAAAGGCTTACTGAATATAGCCATTCTTCTCCACCCCCCACCCCCCACCCCGTTGCTCTCTGGATGGAAGACTGACGTACATTTTATAATGGAGACTCAGTTGCAATAAATAGGGTATGAACTGTAAGTACAATCACAAGAAAATTCACTGGCAGATCACATTCAAAAGTATGTGGAATCTCACACGAGGTGCACTTACTTTGATACGGAGTCAACAGTACCAAACTATGCATGGATTCATAGTTTTCAGTTTCAAAAACCAGCACTCACATGGCAATCTACATGAAGATGCATGACAGGGTCATTTGTTACTTTGTCCAGGCAAGTTCTCTAATTTGTCAGAACTTAGAGTAGTGCTGTTCGCTATAAATAAAAGCCTTCCCCCAAAGCGGTTTGTCGCTGGTCACCTCCAAATGTCCTGAGCAAATGTGCTGGAATTTCCCGGCTGCTCATTGTGCCTGACCTCACGCAGCCATGCGTGTGTGTGCATTGTTACATGCACAGTGGTGGCGCTGACTCCCCAGCCCCGCTTGCAGCAAACTGTGTCAAAGTTACTCATGTTTAAATTTGGCGCTTGCATAATTGCTGCAGCTCATGCCCACAGGACCAGGAAAAAGATCAAGGTGAAAGTGTTTGTTCCTGTCTCTCTCTTTAGAGCTTTGGGACTTACCTATGAAATGGCAACTTTCTCTTCTGAATGGCAAAGGAATACTGTGCCCGTCAAACATCACGTAATGAGCTCAAAGTGCTATATTATTTATCCATTGCCAAATAATTTATGGAAAGCTATCATGCCTTCCATGGAAAAGCATTGTGTAAGACCAAATTCTCTAAACTCATAATGGAATTCTGTGCATACAATCCTGAAGATTAGAAAATTGTGTATACATGGCCATCGGGTGCGAGACCCAGAAATGTTTTGCATTGCAGATTAGTAGGGCCAAGATTAGAGCTTTAGACTTCCTATTGTTACGCCAACCCCCAATCTCTTTTGAGCAGTGCACAAGCTTCCACGCGATTCCAGGCACTCACCCTGGGTCGTGTTTCCATTGAGAATCAAGACACGGCAGAGACTGTAGTGACTTTGAGATATAATATGGCTTATTCATATACAGTGGAACCTCGGTTTGTGAACACAATTGGTTCCGGAAGTCTGTTCATAAACTGAAGCGTTCATAAACTGAAGCAAACTTTCCCATGGAAAGTAATGGAAAGTGGATTAATCCGTTCCAGACGGGTCTGCGGCGTTCGTAAACCAAAAATTCGTAAACCGAGGTGTTCACAAACCGAGGTTCCACTGTATATACAACCTGCATGTACGTGGAGGGAGTTGCAGATCTTACAACATTGTCATCTCAAGAGTCTCTCTCTCTCTCTCTCTGCTTCTCTCATGGCTTCTGCCAGCTGGAGTCCAGAGCAGCCAGCCATGCTCCCAAGTTTCTGGGCTGCCGCCTTCCCAGCCAGCAGCCAAGATGGTTCTGGCCTTCCAGGCCCCACTTGGAGTGCTGCCTGACTTCCTTTTTTCTTCCTAGAAAACCCTGCCAAAACCCGAAGCTCCTTCCTGTCACCTCACACCCCTCCCTGCCACCTTGGTAACCTCTGCTTTAGACAGAGCTGGGGGATTCCTCTTGAGGTGACCACTGCTTATTGTTCCATAATGAGCTACATTCAGCCAGCCTAGTCTGGCTAGTGAGCATGGGCTACACCCAGGAGAACTGCTGCAGCCTGTATTTTCCTTTCAATGTCCCAAATATTATCTAAACACTACCATTTCTTGATTTCTACTCTTCACATTCCAAATCTGTAACACTGATTGTAAATCCTGCACAAAATACCGACTTTCTAAAAAAGCTAAATCAAAACTCTAAATCACAGATCATATGGCACTTGCTAAGGAGTAAGGCTGCAACCCTATACACCAGGGGTAGTCAACCTTTTTATACCTACCGCCCACTAATGCATATTTCTTGATGGTAAAATTTCCTTACCGCCCACCAGTGCTCGATGGAAGGAGGATTCAGCTTGTGCCGTAGAACCCCCCGGTAAAGGGGCCCCTGACCATCAGGTCCAGTCGTGTCCGACTCTGGGGTTGCGGTGCTCATCTCGCTCTATAGGCCGAGGCAGCCGGTGTTTGTCAGCAGACAGCTTCCGGGTCATGTGGCCAGCATGACAAAGCTGCTTCTGGCGAACCAGAGCAGCGCACGGAAACGCCGTTTACCTTCCCGCCGGAGCGGTCCCTATTTATCTACTTGCAGTTTGATGTGCTTTCGAACTGCTGGGACTAAGCAACAGGAGCTCACCCCATTGCAGGGATTCGAACCGCTGACCTTCTGATCAGCAAGCCCTAGACTCTGTGGTTTAACCCACAGCACCACCTGGGTCCCCCGCGCCACCTGGGTCCCCCCTACTGCCCACCTGAAATGCCCATTAGTGGGCAGTAGAGACCAGGTTGACAACCCCATGCTATACACACTTACCTTAGTCCCAAAACATCTGGAGGGCTGAGTTTGCCTATGCCTCGTCTAGAGAGCAGCTTGTTGGCTACACTGTGCTACATCATTTTCACAAGTGATCCTGGGAACAGTGTTTTGTCTAGAATATGCCACATATTACTATACATTCAATAATATAAAACAAGAGAGGCATTTTAAAATATAAGGTGCATCTACATTTGAATTACTGTTTTTAAAATGCAAACGAAACCCTTTTAAAGTACTATTTGTTTATACAACTGTATATATTTAAATTGGATCTTAAAGGGGAAGAATCCAGTCATAGTTAAGCTCATTTAAAACCATTGATTTCATCAGACGGTAAAAAAGTCATTTCCACTGAATGCATTCCAAGCGGTTCTTATTTAAAGTTGATTTGAGCATTAGAGGCAAAATCTGTCTTCAGTCTGAGTGAAACCATAATAACATTTCATTCAAGTTGTGCCCCCATAAAATTGATTGATGTTATATTTATGTTTTTGCTACTAGTTTTCATCTTGGTGCTAGAGAAAGTGATTTAAAATGCAATTACTTTTGGAATCCACTGACTTTAATCAAAATTTAATGTGTCCTTCCCTGACAAATTGTGGGAAACTCTAGGTCAAGTGCATCCTGAGGGATGGGATGCTTGAATGGAAAAATGAAATCCAAACTATAATTTGGACTTCTATATAGAACATATGGTGGTTCCTTTTCTTGTGGAACAAGACAGCATGGTGACACAATAAACTCTTTAGCTGATGGAGAAATAAACAATTTATCTGCCTTGGTAGTTCAGTTGGGAGAGCATGAAACTTTTAATCTCAGGGTTGTGGGTTCAGGCCCCATGTTTGGCAAAAGATACCTGCATTGCAGGAGGTTGGACTAGATGACCCTTCTGGTCCCTTCCAACTCTACAATTCTAAGATTCTAATTGTTAAGTACGGTCAGTTTAAGAGTGAAGATCCATTTAGTACAGGGGTGGCTAATCTTTTGGGGGACTTTGCATTTGTTTGTAAAACACTAATAAATACATTTTTGTTAACATTGACACACAGACACACAAACACATAAAACAAACATTTAAAAGTGGAGAACACTGGGGAAAGGCATTGTGGACACAAAAATATCTGTTGGCATCCTGACATCATCATAGTGGGATACCAAAGGATCAGAAAATAATAAAAAGGGGGTATTTTCAGGCTACAAAAAAGTATTGAAAGTCAGATGTGGCCTGCAGACCATGGATTACTCTAGGAATTTTGAGACTCTTGGCGCATGCATACACAGCTTAGGCCAGGCATCCCCAAACTTTGGCCCTCCAGATGTTTTAGACTACAATTCCCATCTTCCCCGACCACTGGTCCTGTTAGCTAGGGATCATGGGAGTTGTAGGCCAAAACATCTGGAGGGCCACAGTTTGGGGATGCCTGGCTTAGGCTGAAAATGTCCAGTCTAAAGCAAATGTACAGTATGCATGTATAGATAATGGACGTGGTACCCTTGTCCATAATTCAACTGTTCCATGTTGGGTAATAACACCGAGGCCAGTGCCTCCCCCCCCCCCACTCAGCGTTGCCCAGGATTCATCACTCCGGTCTCCCGTCACGCTGATGTAACCCATATCCAAGGACATGAGCACACAACTAGCAGAGTCCAAACAGAAGCTCAGCCTTGAGGTGTAACCTCTAAGCCTAATTTATTGCGCACAAAATCAAACGTAACATAACAAAGAAAACATGGCTTCTCTCTCTGTCTTCCTTCCTCGGAGAGAGAACTGCAAAAGCAATAGCTATACAGAGCGGAACAGCGTATACCTCACTTTCGGCTCACAAGACTCCAACAATCAGTGCTGGAATGTAAACACAGACATGTGACATGTAACAATCCCACACACCTGCAGCACAGGAGGAATGGAATTCCAAACATCCCATAGATTTCAGTGTAGCTTAGACAAAAGAAAACACCTTCAGGATTTCTGGCCAGAAATAAGGTTGCTTAGCGAGAGGCAAAGAACAACATTTTGCACATGGCAGTTTACACTATGTATCCGATGCTTGAAGTGGACATTGCAGAGGGATGCACCGGTGCCATCACTTCTCTCCATATAATATTTAATAATGTAGGGTAGTTTATTAATTTCAATGGATCTGCTATGATACCAAACCACTGCACTCCTAGTTCCTCTGTCATTTCCTTGGTTGTTGTGTTTATTATGACATGTTGTTTCACTAGACTTTTTAAAAGGAGAGAGGGAGAAGTAGAGATGGGCTTGCTGCTTTTGTTGAGAGGAGTTCATCCTCTGCAACGGCAGTTTTGTACTGATGAGAGTTTTTATCCATTCAGCTCTCTCTCTTAGGAAGAAGCAGGGAGCACAGAACCAAAAACAGGTAGCTTATGACAGATGTGATAACAAAGCCATACAAAGCTATTAGGCAGCCATCTGGCTCTCAGCATGATCCTCAATCCGATTAACTCTGTTCGGCCAAGAGCCCCCCAGAACGTTAGTAATTTCACAAATTGAATATAAAATGATTGCTCCTTGTTTTGGAACTTCTCTTCAAAAAACAGGCAGGCTTGCAAACAGAAGGGTGTTTTTAAAACCATATATTGCAGCGATGATGCAAACACACTGGTACATCTATAAATATCCCAAAACATTCAATCCACAGCACATGAAGATCTGTGGGAACGTTTTATGTTATATGTTAGTTTGTCATTGCTGAGCTCAAGTGTCTGGAGACAACTGTCCATCAAGCCCTGAATTTAATAATGCTCATGTGTGCTGTGATCAGCATAGTTTTGGCACACTGCATAGGCATAGATCTCTGACAGTATCTTGTCATTGATGCTACTATAATTGTTCTGATGCAGTAATTGTTAACATTTTTTAAAAAAAAAATGCATTGACTTTTAATTGAGAAATTTGTGGCACTGAAACATGAGATTGTGGTCTTCTAAATGCTGTTAGTCCTGCTGAATAGAAGGCATTAACATTGCTAGGAAATGCGAATTAGGTTTTGCCCAAATGATGCAGGTAGAAAAAATTAAATAAAGTATCCACGCTGGCTTTTAAGAAAAAGTGAGAAATAATGCTGGTTTTTGGTAACCAAATCAGTTATTTTCAAAGCTTATTTTTCAGATAAAAAATTAAGGCAGATAAGTATCAAAAGCAATGGTTATAAAATATAAAATAATCCACAACTCAAACAAATCATAAACAAAAATATTAGCATAAAAACCCAATTTTTTATAAATAAACTTTTTATTTCCCACATGCGGTGTACCTGATTTTTATGCTAACAACCATCAGAATTAAAACAGCAAAATCCCAGAAAGAGGAAATATTGCACTGAAGGCCTTTTTAAACAGGCATATAAAACAATACAGTGAGGAGACCTTGAATTGATTCCAAGTCATATACATAATTTAGGCAGTCTGGGCCTTTTTAAAAAATAAATAAATCTGTTTTTAATTTTGTTTGTGTGTGAAGCTCTGTTTTGTTGCATTGTTATTGTTTGGTTTCTGTTTTTCACAACCTATTCTTTGGAAACCACCCAGATAACTTTGTGTTATGGGGCAGCAGATGAATGACATATATAAATAAATGCAGTTTTTGTACAACAAGATAACCCATCTTGGTTTTCTTTCAGATTTTCAGAGTGTGGGATATCCAGACACTTTCACTGATGCAGGTCTTCCACGATTCCCAAGCAGGGCCTAGAGAGACACAAATCTTTACTATGGTATTTGACAATAACCATGGCACACTTATTACAGGTGTGTTTGTCTAATCATTGGGAGCAAAATACCTCTTCAGATATAAATCTGAGGTGCCGATACATAATCGTGGAAAGTAAATGTATGGCCCCCAGCTGTGTTGTTTAGACCAAGAGTAGCTACAGAAATGGGAGGAAAACAAACAGGTGGCTTTAAATAATTAAAGCAATCCCATCCTATGATGCTGATGATTCAAAGCCACAAGCATCTTGTGTCTTTTTGTCCTTGAGAAGCACTTATTTGGCATCTATTAAAATCTTGAACATAATTTTCATGTGAAGTAAAGTCTGAAAATAGATTTATCATGGTTCATAGCCACAGAGGCAGGAATTCCTGTAAGATATGTAAGGTAGATATACAGTGGTGCCTCGCTAGACGAATTTAATTCGTTCCACGGGTCTTTTCTTATAACGAAAAATTCGTCTAGCGAATCCCATAGGAATGCATTGAAATTTTATTGAATTTCAATGCATTCCTATGGGAAACCGTGATTCGCTAGACAAATTTTTCGTAAAATGAATTCGTCTAGTGTGGCAACCTCCGCTAGAAAAAAACCTTTCGTTAAGCGGAAATTTCGTTAAGCAGGGCATTCGTTAAGCGAGGCACCACTGTACCTCTTCTTCTTCCTCCTCACCACCACAGTGTTTTAATAAAATTAATTAATAATATTAATTAATTTGTACCCCACCTATCTGACTGGGCAGTTTCCAACATGCTGCATTTTTCCGTGTCTAAGACAATGGTGTTTTTTTTAATATCAAAAAATGTTTGAAATTGTGGTTCGTCTTATACACGGATAGTGCAGAGGGGCAGTGGGCAATTGGTGTTAGCCGTGAGCATGAGATTGTAAGCGGTGATTGGTGGCTGCGGCAAGGCCTGCTGGCGATTAGCTGCTGCTGCAGCAATTGAGCTAGCGACTGGCGGCTTTGGCGAGGTGTGCGATTGTCAGTAGCGGTCAGGCAGGTGAGCGGTCGTCGGCAATCCCCCCTCAAAAAAACAACAACGCTCAACAACTGGGCAATCTCCCCCTGTTTCCTAAATAGGGGTATATAAAACATGATAAACCCTTAAAACTTATAAAGCTTCCCTGTGCAGGGCTGCCTTCAGATAAGAATACTTGATGGGTCATTGAGGCCAGTGACAGTTCCCTATAGCAACTTTCCCCCTCGTTTTCCCCATCTTGAAAAAAACATACATATATTTGTCTTTCACTTTTGGTGAAGAAGTGCACTCACTATTAATCTTTCCATAGGTGCTTTGTTCTGCTGTAATATGTGCAAGAGACTCAATCTTTATATGTTGTATCCTCTCTGCTTTTTCAGAAAGGGCAGGCTCCCATTTTCATTGCCCATGCCACTCAACCACTCTCTTCCTCTCATACACACCCTGCATGATCAAGAGCTCATGGTGGTCCTTGCAGAGTCAGGCAACATTCATGATGGGTCTCGCAGTCAGGCATAGCGGTGGCATGCTCTTGACCTCCCAGCACCAGCATCTCTGCAGCTTATCAGCGAGGCCTGAGGTTGCAGGGCGGTTGGTGCTGTGTGGACACACCAGTAAGGCCAACCCAATCTTTATGTGTGGTTAGGGAGTACTCTTCACTGGCATGCTGCCCTTGGAGCGCTAGCTGACCCTCAGCGGAGCCCTTGGGCTGAAAAGGTTTACCCACCCCTGTCAGACATGTTTGCCAGAGTGGCTGGCAATAGCATGCAACCGGATGCAATAACCCTTATTATATGATTCACAGGATCAGCTGTGATTGATATTTATCCTCTCACGCGAGTTATACAAGACACAAAACAGGTTCCCCAGACGCATGAGAGGAGCATCAATGTGCTGATTTACAACAAAGTCTTTCACCAAATTCTAACTATCTGTTCTGAATCAATCGTAAAGGTGAGTATGAATCCTGCAAACTTTTCAAATGCAAAGCAAAATGTTTTGCACAAAGGAGTTAAGAGCAAGTGGGCTATCTGGGGGGCTGTATCTTCCTACAGATTGGTAAGCCAGGTATGAGGGACCAGGTGTTGCTGGACTTTAGCTTCCTTCATCCTAGACCATTGGCCATCCTTACCAAGGCTGATGGGAGATGAATTGAGAGGGCCACAGGTTCCCGATCCCTGCATTAAACCCAGGAGAAAATGTTAAGAATAGGAATTCTTAGCTTTTTCCTTTCTACTTTCTCTTATTCCCTTAGCTTAATGTTTACTATAGATATTTGAAAAGAGTGACAATTATGTGTGTGTGTGTGTGTGTGTGTGTGTATATATATATATACACCTGTGTAGGTTGAATTCCATATAATTCACTTTATCTTTAGGTCTGGGAACTGGAAACAGGCCAACAAATATACCAGATAGAGGATGCCCATGGACCTAATGTTGAGTTGACATGTGCAGCAATTGATAAAAATGGATTCCACCTTGCCACTGGAGCATGCGATGGTAAAACAGTGTTATAATTGCAGATTGTAATAACCCCACATCTTTATATAATTGCTTTGTGATGGGGGCTGTAAGAATACTTAACTGGAACCTATTTTCAGTACTCTAGGACTTCATAATGAAGGCCATATATGACAAGGAGAAATCTCAGGTGCTTCCATGATGAGTGACATTCCTTCTGCTTTGTTGCACGTTTAGGAACTGTGAAGACTTGGGATTTTGGAAGTGGACAGCAACTTAAAGTTTTGCCTTTAATCAGGGAAAGCACAGTTAATGAACACTGGCTGATGCAAATGGTTTACCTGAAGGCTAGTGGAAGTAGACATGTCATCCTGGTCTTGGAGTACAGTGGGACTATCAAAATTGTTCAGGTTTTGTTATAGCTTGTTTTTATTTGGTTTGTTTGTCAATTAATTATACATCCTTCACCCTTAGGTCCCAGAGCAAGTTACAGCATTAGAACACAATGTTAAAAACGGTGCTTGCACTAACAGGGCATTTGTAACAGGAAGGGGTTTAATTCCTCCCGTGGTTCAATATATCCAGTATATCTCAACTAAAGGCAACCAACCATGCCCTGCTCTTCCAACCTCTCTCACTGCCAAGGAAAAATAATAAATGAAAGAGAACCTACCCGGTACCCAAGTGACACAGACACAAAAACCTCACACAAACACTAAGTAAAATAATGTAAATTCGCCACCTGTCAAGGCGGTGGCTACTCTTTGCAACAATCACCCTCTCAGTGTGATATTTACAGTCCTTTATTTTACATACATACAAACAGCACAGTTACAACTCATGCGTCCGAGTCTGATGTTTCAGATTTGGGGAGTGGCTTTTTTTCCGACTACTCCACCAGCACATTAAGCGGGAAAATATCGTGAGAGGCCTCTGATCCCTACGTTTTAACTCTATCCTTTCCTGTCCCTCTCTCCCTCTGTCCCTGAACTTCCTGTGTGGCTTGAGGCTCCCTTCTAGCATCAGAGAGCCTTGACATCTCTTGGCTGGTCTCTTCCCCCTCTGCCTCTTCCGTCACTTCCTGATTTCCTTCTTCTGACCATTCCAGTTCTGACTCTCCTTCCCCCCCCCCACTCGAGGGAGTCTCCTTGCTGTCCCGTGACACCACCACCCTTCTCCTTCTCTTCTCCCCCAACCTTATACTGCATACAACATTAATGTCTCACATGGAATGTAACTGATCTGGAAATTGTAGAGACAATGAATGTACTTTTTTGTAACCCAAGAAAATCTTTAATAAAAATCCTTCTCTCTCTCATTCATATATACAGTGGTATCTCGCAAGACGAATGCCTCGCACATTGAAAAACTCGCAAGACGAAAGCGTTTTGTGATGTTTTTGGTCACTTGCAAGACGAAGTTTTGTATGGCCATGCTTTGCAAGACGAATTTTTTTGGCGTTTATTTGTTTTGTTGTGTTGTGTGTGTTTTTTGCCGCGAGGCACCACTGTAATATATATATATATATATATATATATATATATATATATATATATATATATATATGGGGCGCAGGTGGCGCTGTGGGTTAAACCACAGAACCTAGAGCTTGCTGATCAGAAGGTCGGCGGTTCAAATCCCTGCGACGGGGTGAGCTCCCGTTGCTCGGTCCCAGCTCCTGCCCACGTCAAAGTGCAAGTAGATAAATAGGTACCGCTACAGCGGGAAGGTAAACGGCGTTTCTGTGTGCTGCTCTGGTCTCCCCAGTATATCTGAAGTGCCTCCCCAAAATGAATAATTAAGTTAGCCTCAGTTAGAAAACCCACCACCCCAAAATATTTATATTTGAAGAAATAAATTGTGCCAAGTTGATTCTCAATTTTTTCTGTGCTACTATTCTTCCAACTCCTTGTTCTCCTAGGGTAATGAAGGTGAAGTTTATCTGTGCATTACTTGGGAGCTTCCTGAAGCAGTATCAATTGCTCTACAAGGCAATCCACTCATGTCCCTAAAACTGAGTCCCAATGCCAAGAAAAGTAATGGATTCTTTCCAGATGTTCAGCTGCTGCTTGATAAGGTGCCTGTGAAAAAATCAAAGACTGAGGTGAGTTTGATTGCAAATCTGTCCATTTCAGTTTCTCTCATTTTCTCATTTTTTCCAAACTTCATTTCAGTCCACCACATACCCATACCAGTTGACAAAAAAAATCCTCATGAAAATTCAGCATTTTAATTTAAATTTATCCTAATATACACATTTTTGTGTGCAGTTTCCCCCAATAAAATGCATTTGTATATGTTATTTTTACTAATGCATGCATTTCAATGCATAGATTATCCTTGAATGTGCATTTTTGTATATATGACTTGCCTTGTAACTACACTGCAAAATTTGAAGAAATGCAAAATTTGATGGGTGGCTGTTTGTTTATTTGCTCTATTGTTTCAGTTTGCTTGTTGTTCCAGTAAGTGAGAATTAGATGGGTTCACATTAAAATGCAAATTGAACTGAATTTCTCTTCCATTCCTAGAGGTGGGTGCATTTCCAGCCTTCTCGGTAGTGGCACCCGCCCTGTGGAACGCCCTCCCACCAGATGTCAAAGAGAAAAACAACTACCAAACTTTTAGAAGACATCTGAAGGCAGCCCTGTTTAGGGAAGCTTTTAATGTTTGACAGACTATTGTATTTTAATATTTTGTTGGAAGCTGCCCAGAGTGGCTGGGGAGACCCAGCCAGATGGGCGGGGTATAAATAAATTATTATTATTTTCAAGACCTGCTAAGAAGGAAGTGTCTTGGAGCCTGGGTACACAATATACTCACCACTGAGAAATAACCACATGAAGTAAACTTGGTTTTTACTGTTGAGAGGTCTCTTTGGAGAGGGACAGAGAAAACTCAATGGGATTATAGAGAGCAGTGCAAGGGACTTTGGTTGGGTGGATGGAAAAGCCATCTGTCAATGTTTGCCTGCAGGGGTGGGGACAGACAAAGATCTGGCCCACTGGGCCAAAAAGATCTCATACTCTTTCCCTCCAATTTTCTCTGCCTCCGGGAGCCTACTTTTCATGTAGGCAGCCTCTTGTGCCATATAGTCATTTTCTTTGGACTGAGTGATGGGGAAATGCCATGACACTTTTCTTTGCTGCTAGCCATGCTTAAATGCACAGTGATTGCATAGTCCTGTGTTTCCACAGTTTGGAACAATAATTTTAAGAAGCAAAGGCAGGTATTTTCTTTCCTTTAAAGGATGAGACTGTACATACCGGCTTTTAAATACAATTTCAACAATCTTCTTTTGTCCGTTTTTCAGCTACCTCCGAAAACGGAAGTGAAATGTTTTGACCTGCTAAGAGTGGAAGGTTACAATTTGTTAGCTACCGCAAGTGCAAATGGCGCAATCATCATGTGGGATTTTGAATCTGCCACTGCCAGGCACATGTGAGTAATGAAAGCTGTGAGAGTCACCCAACACAGACCAAACAGATTGCAATGCGGAACTGCATTTCTTTTATGGGAGTCTTGCTCTTAAGTGACTGTAGAAATGTGTGGCAAATTGAAGGTGGAACCCCAGCCTGAAGCCATCACCCTGCCCAGTACTGTACATGCCGTCCATTTTATTTCAGTCTGAGACCCAGGCAAGGGCCTTCTTCAGCCCCTTTCCCCACTTTTCTCCAGCTTGACCCTCAACGGAGGCTCTTGCCAGAGTGCTGCCCTTCATGCACCTTGGCTGATCACGACCCTGAGTAGGCAGAGAGACAGACAATTGGGAGCAAGCAGGTGAGATACATAAAGCAGGGAACTTGGGACAATCTGTCTCATACTGCTCACACTGCCAGAGGGGACCAGCTCCTTGCCTCCATCTTGGCTTGGGTCATATGAGTCACTGGGCAGAAGCTATGTGCTACCCCTTTGACCTTGCTCAGTTCAACATCTGGAAAGGGTTGAAATTAGCTCCCAACCAATGCATCCTTCAGTACACACCTAATACTTTCTTTACAGATTTAAAGCTGGAAATACTGTCCAAGAAGATGGAGAAGAATTATTAGGAATCAACGGGTTACTGTTCCTCTACCGAGGTGCTGTCTCAGACAGGTAGGTGGACTATATATCAGGCATGTACAAGTCACATTAGGCCAGCTTTTGCTAACTTGGAGCCCTCCAGATGTTTGGGGTTGCTAAGAAGGCTCAAGGTTGGCAAATGCTGCATTAGACCTATACTGGGTTAAAGAAACAGTGAGTGAGCTACGGTAGCTCTTGGACTTGAGTGAAACTGAAGAGCGTTTCTCCAACCTAGTGGTGGCAGCCAGTGTTGCACAAGTGGACTTCCACCAATGCAGGGTCCCAACAAACTAAGGCCCGGGGGCCGGATGAGGCCCAATTCCCTTCTAAATCCAGCCCGCGGACGGTCCAGGAATCAGCATGTTTTTACATGAGTAGAATGTGTCCTTTTATTTAAAATGCACCTCTGGGTTATTTGTGGGGCCTGCCTGGTGTTTTTACATGAGTAGAATGTGAACTTTTATTTAAAATGCATCTCTGGGTTATTTGTAGGGCATAGGAATTCGTTCATATTTTTCTCCAAAATATAGTTCAGCCCCGCACAAGGTCTGAGGGACAGTGGGCCGGCTCCCTGATGAAAAAGTTTGCTGACCCCTGCTAATGCAGCTGGGCTTCTTCTCCCCCTTCCTATATTTCTTTATTACTGTTAATTGGGGCAAATATTTTATTTATTTATTTATTTGCTTGTTTATATGATTCCTGGCTGATGGAGCCAGCCACACTTCACTTGGGAGGGAGTTTCACACATTAGGGGTCCCCCATGAAAAAGCTCTGCCCACCAGTCTAATTTTAATGGCAGACCAACAAGCTGGTTCCCCAATAAAGGCAGTCCTTCAAATAACCTGGTCCTAAACAGTTTAGGTCTTTACGTTATTGGTCCATCCAGTGCTGTCTTCTCCAACAGACAGCAGCTCTCTTAAGTAGATATGGCAGCACTGAGTATTCAGTACAGGGCTAGATGAACAAAGTCTAACTTAGTTTTATATATGCCCCTGCTAAGGTAGGAATGTGGGGAAGGGCAATCAGCTCCTTGCATGTTTGGCCTTGTATTCACAACCCATTAGGTTACACTTCAGGTTGGTATTGGTGTTGCTCAAATTCTGCATGGCAAAGGCAACTGCTTCCATTCTGTCCCATCTCCAAAACATTTGCCATTTAAAGCTGTTGGGGAAATTTGCCAGTCTTGTTTTCAAGTAGGCCCTCATTTTAATGTATTTTTAATCTTTGTTGGAAGCCGCCCAGAGTGGCTGGGGTACAAATAATAAATTATTAGTATTAGTATTACATCATTGCCAATACAATATTCTTTAGGTGTAAGCTTCTGGCATTTCTGTTTGGCATTATCAAATGCCTATTAACATTCTTTGACACCCATACTCTCTCTTTCACGAAGGAAACTTAGTGTGGATTCCACCGCAAGTTCAGACATACTGAATGATGTCAACCCTACACAGGAGGTGGAAGACAGCTTTGCAAGCATAAAGAAGGTATGCCCTTTGATGTTTGTACAGCAGCCAAGAACACTTGTAAGAATGTTGTGCATGTTAACATTTAGATTTGCTAAAAACTCAGACTCCAGTGTGGCAACAGGGTAGCAGGTGGCCAAGGCGCACTGTTCAATGGGAAGGGCAGAGCTGCTTCAAAGAGCAGTTTGGCAAACAGCTCTGTGAAGTGCCTTCCTCCTCCATTCAACACAACTGCTGTAAGGTTCAATAGTGGAGGGAGGGAGTTTAGAAAATTTGGTCTCTGAAGCTCATCCCCTCCTCCTTAAAACCTGGTGGGGATTGGAGCAAGCTGGAAGAGGAAGGGGCTTGTGTCAGCAAGTGGTGGTGGGGATAGATAGGGGCATGGCTAAGATGTAAAAGGAGGGAGCATTGCAGGAAGGAGTTTGGTGTGTGATTGGGGCTGATGAGCAGACCGGGCAAGGGCAGCAGCCCCCAGTACTCTCGTGTTATTTCAGATGCACATCAGCAGCATTTCCAGATATAATGAGGAATGGTCAAAGGGCCGGTGCATGAGCAGAATTTCCCTTTCACCAAGTCACATTTTAAGAATATAATATTTGTAGCAATTAATGATCATTGCTGGAGACGGAATGAGCAAGCTAGGCCAGTTCCCTCCTCCATGCAAAAATATGCAAGCAGGTTTTCAATAATCACTACAATTATTGTGATGTGTGCTGCAAAGAATGCTGTACTGTCTGCTCAGTATCAGAACATGCGAGAAGTACGATAGCCTCCGTACTAGGAAAAGCCGGAGATTAATGTTAGGCGATGCACTAGGTAAAAATGTCAATAGATGCCAAATGCCACATTAAATCATGTTCTCTGGTTCATAGAAAAAGAAGCTGAGATTAGGGGGAAGTGAAATTGGATGCTGGCAAAAACCAGCGTACTGTGCAAGCCTGAGACTTTGCTTGGGCTTCTCCTAGCTCATGCGGAACCATGGTTTAGCAATAAGTGCCACAGTGGCCAGTAAGAACAGTGATTTGTGCACAGTGAGCAAGATGAGGGTAGGTATGATTCTACAGGGAGAATGCACCGTGAAACTTTAGAATTGCAATACATTAAATGGTGGTGATGGTTGCTGTTGTTAAACATATTACCTGGCTTTCACCCACAGATTACAATTAAAAATCAGAATTAAAATTTATTACTGTCACAGGAATAGGTTTATAGGCTATCATTTGTGGACTCTGAATCAAGATAAAGGATTTTTGGAAACTGAAGCAATTATGTTGTCAGCATTTCTGGGAATGGAAGTATATATATTTTTTCTTCCCACTAGTCAACAACTAGAGTTTAGTTTTTATGCAAGCTATTTTTAGTTCCGAACCTCTATTTCAATATGCATGCTGTTGTTTAATTTCAGGAAGATGTTAAAAGAGAAACTGATACCAAAACAGAAACTTCAGGTATGAACTGGAATGTCAGAGTTACATTGCAGAAAATCTTCTAATATAAGACCTTGTTTGAGAAAACTTTTTTTAAAAAATAGCTATCAGAAATTAAGTAAAGGAATAGTGGTTAAGTAAAGGAATAGTTAAAGATATGTACTGGTAAATACCACAGAAAAGGTTTTGAAAACATGCTCATTCAGTGAATGACACGGAAAGGTTTTGAAGAAGCCCTTATTAATGTTTGAGTTTCCTTATGCTAGTGGATAACTGAAGTTGCCAAAATATTAGCATTTAACACTAGTAAAATGAAGGATTAAATCTTGTATACAAAGACTAGGAAACCCATGCATGTTATCTCTGAGCAATTGCTTACCAGAACTGATCCCTTTCTGGAGACCATGAATTTCCATTGAATTGTGAACTCCACTCACTACTAGAAACCCAAATATAGATCATGATTATTTACACAAAGATGAAACACATAGATTGAGCCTTAATTATCTGGAAGCTCTTTTGTCACTATCTACTTGTGTTACTTTCAGTTCAAGTTAAGCTTATGACTGTGCAAGGAAATCAGAGACTGAACTAAGTTACACCTCAGCAGGATACTTAATGACTTAGCAAAGATGTAGAATCCCATGCAAGTCTATATCGCCCTTAGCAATCCCTGCCCTGCAGGCTATTAAGGAAGATACTGACATTCAAATATCAGTATAAAACACATTTTGCGATAAAGCATATGTCCATGTTCAAAGGAAAAAATAAGCAATGTTGTGATGAACTGAAAGTTCTTAACTATTTATTGAACTTCTTGTTAGATGCTTGTTACATGAAAAGATCTCCAAGCTATTCAAAACATGTGCAATTCACAAAACATACGTAAAACAACATACACACCCCAGTAGAGAGCTTTGGCAGCCCCCTAACATAGAAAAGAATGCCATAGTCCATCCAAAGCATGGACAGGGGGAGAATAGTTTTGACCTGGCATTCAAAAGTTGACAGTGAAGGTGCCAGGCAGATGTCATGGGGAAGAGAATTCCACAAATGGAGAGCCAAAACTGAAAAGGCCTTCTCCCTATAATCATTCCTTCAGTAGCACCTTAAAGACCAACTAAGTTTTTATTTTGGTATGAGCTTTCGTGTGCATGCACACTTCTTCAGATACACTTGAAACAGAAGTCAGACCCTTATGTATATACAGAGGGGTGGGGGTGGGTGATGGGCTGATAACGACTGCTGATGACTGCAATTGGTCCTGCGGGGGGGGGGGGGGGAGCAAGGGCTGAGGCGCTAAAGAAAGATTGATCCCTATAATCAATTATGCTTTCTTTTAGATGCAAAGTTTACATTGTCACCCACTTTGGAGAACAAAACAATAGGATCTTATTTATTAGAACCTCCAAATCAGGAAACAGAACATCAGTCAATACCTATACTTGCCTCTGGCCATGAAGATGGTTTTATTTATCTCTGGACTATAACGGTAGGTCCTTTTGCATAACTGGATTGTGGTAGCAAACAGTGGATTCCAGCATCCTTGTATTGTGCTATCAGCCAAAGGATGTACAATCCAAAAATATTATTCTTCTACATCTTCTGTCCTCTTTCTCCATTTTTGTAGGAAACACATAAAATTATATTACTATTTATGCTTCATCAACAAAGGAAAGGATTAAAAATATGTAGAACAAAAAAAATCATCGTTTAGAATTCACCCTGGTCCAGCTGTTTTCCAACAATAGCCTGTGGGAAGCTACAAAATGGGGCATTTGGGGGGCACTTGGGATCTGCCCAACAGATTCCTCAAAGGGATCAAGCCTCAGGCCTCTCAGCTGTGCTAGCAACCCCCCACCCCCAGTGAGCATGAGCAGAAGGATTTAGGTTGCGGTGGTAAAATCTGTCTCTGCCCTGCTGATCCCTAGCCAGGAGTCAGGATTGCTGTGTTAGTCAGGGTGCTAGTAGACTGGTGTGACTCCAAACCCCCAATGTCAGAAAACGCTGCTTTGTTAAAAGAAAGTACAATTGTGTTTTTGTTTGTGAAGGGAGATCTACTGAGAGAAATTTTGCCTTTCACAAAACATCCTCCAATTCCTTTGACAGCACTATGCACTGGTGTATCTTCTAAAACACTTTTTGCCGCTAATAAAGGTAAGCAACCATTTCTCAGTTAAGGCTGTCATAACAATTTGTAATGATTTTAAAAAAGAAAAGAAAAAGATGGGTGCAGACAAGAATTGAACCCTTTCCAAAGCCTAGCCGTCACTGAAATCACTAAAACCATGTTGAACTTTTGAAGATATAACTCCAATTAACTAAAGAATATCTGTAAACACTCCGATACTAAGAACATGCAGGTGTCATATAAAGTGAAAATTAAATCCTGTGTATGTCTCCTCAGAAAGGGAGGAAAGGAAAGGGAATAGAGGGCTGTAGTCTTAATTAAAGGTAAAGGTACCCCTGATGCGGGTGGCACTGTGGGTTAAACCACAGAGCCTAGGGCTTGCCGATCAGAAGGTCAGCGGTTCAAATCCCTGTGAGCTCCCGTTGCTCGGTCCCTGCTCCTGCCAACCTAGCAGTTTGAAAGCATGTCAAAGTGCAAGTAGATAAATAGGTACCGCTCCAGCGGGAAGGTAAACAGTGTTTCCGTGCGCTGCTCTGGTTCTCCAGAAGCGGCTTAGTCATGCTGGCCACATGACCCAGAAGCTGTACGCCAGCTCCCTCAGCTAGTAAAAGTGAGATGAGCGCCGCAACCCCAGAGTCGTCCGCGACTGGACCTAATGGTCAGGGGTCCCTTTACCTCGGTCCTGTATACCTGAAGCAGCGTCTCCACCCCCACCATTCAGCCCGGACACTGAGATCCAGCACCAAGGGCCTTCTGGCGGTTCCCTTGTTGTGAGAAGCCAAGTTGCAGGGAATCAGACAGAGGGCCTTCTCGGTAGTGGCACCCGCCCTGTGGAACGCCCTCCCAGGAGATGTCAAGGCAATAAGTATCTATTTACTTTTAGAAGACAACTGAAGGCGGCCCTGTTTAGGGAAGTTTTTAATGTTTGATGCTGTACTGTTTTTAATATTCAGTTGGAAGCCGCCCAGAGTGGCTGGGGAAACCCAGCCAGATTGGTGGGGTATAAATAATAAATTATTATTATTATTATTATTATTATTATTATTATTATTATTACCCCTGACCGTTAGGTCCAGCCACGGACAACTGTGGGGTTGTCACTCTATAGGCCGAGGGAGCTGGCATTGGTTCGCAGACAGCTTCCAGGTCATGCGGCCAGCATGACAAAGCCGCTTCTGGCGAACCAGAGCAGCACACGGAAACACCGTTTATCTTCCCGCCAGAGCGGTACCTATTTATCTACATGCACTTTGACGTGCTTTCGAACGGCTAGGTTGGCAGGAGCAGGGACCGAACAATGGGAGCTCACCCCGTCTCGGGGATTCGAACCACCGATCTTCCGGCCAGCAAGCCCTAGGCTCAGTGGTTTAGACCATGTAGTCTTAGTTATGTTGGTTTAAACATGCAAATAAACACTAAGCAAACAATACTTTACTTTGAGGAATCAATGAGGAATTAGTGCTCAGCAACAGGGAAGCAGCCAAGTGCTAGATCTTCTTTTTAAAAAATATTTTTATTAGTTTCAGATATAAAAAAAGTTCTCAGCTACTGTATATTGTCAAATGAACAGTTATTCTTATCCTGATACAAAATACAGTGGTACCTTGGTTTAAGAACAGCTTAGTTTATGAACAACATGGATTAAGAACACTGCAAACCCGGAAGTAGGTGTTTTGGTTTGTGAACTTTCCCTTGGAATAAGAACATGTTTCGCTTCCTGTTGAGTGTGTTCCATTTGTAAATTTGAGTCCCCCGCTGTTATGGGAAAGGACGCCTTGGTTTAAGAAAGCTTTGGTTTAAGAATGGACTTCCGGAATGGATTAAGTTCGTAAATCAAGGTACCACTGTAATTGGTAAAACATGTAACAATTTCTTTAAACAAACAACACAAAACAAATCACAGCTTGGAAAATTAGGGCTGTAAATTGGGCACATAATGCAGATTCAGTAATCATAATTGAAATCAAAACCAGAATCTTAAAACTCTACCATATAAAGGGGAATTGACCACAACATTAATTTTACATTATGTTTAATGTATTAACCAAATCTTCTCATAAACAAAAGGGGTTATTGACAGTGGTCCTCCTTACCTGCAAATAAGATAAAATTGAACCAAACTGTTACAAAACTATCATTGATCTTTCTGAGTCTGAACAATCTGATTGTAAGGTGCCAGGCGCTTCAAGAAGGCTACCTGAACCTATAAAATACTATTGTTAATTTAAAGACTAATCCAGAACCCATCTTGGTCATTATTTACAGATGTCATAAACCATGAAATTATCTCTGAATTGCTCCTGATCCATATGTGTAAATATTATTTTTGATGGGGCATTTCTCTTGCAGAGGGGCATGTTATACGGTGGCATATTGGCTCCTTCTTAGAAGATCCACAGGATACCAACAAGGTGAGGCAACTGGAAAACAAGTGCTTGCTTTTAATTTACTTATTACAGTACATGGAAAATATATATGCCCTTACCAATGCCATTTTACCCATTTTCTCTCCTTGTTGCACTGCAAATCAGAACTTTCGTTAAAAATATTGACTAAATAAAATGTAAAGAACGGTGAAGGTCTAGTATAATCCTAAAAACATGGGGCTTTGTGTTTGACTTGGGGTTTATGGTTGTACCAGGGCTTACTGTATTCTAGAAAATTTATAAACTCTGGCACAATCACATGTTTGTGATTTGACAAGCCCACCTCACCCTCCAAAATATCCATTCTATAATCACTTTAACCATATTAGTTACCACACCTCACTAATAATCTGAATGAATAATTATGAATAATGTTGTTGGGGGTAGCCCAGGGTAAAAAAAATTACTTGCTTGCCTTTAGGGCAGCTATGACCAGTGCCACCCTCCATTCCCAGAGGCATTTTATACAAAAATTATCTTATGCAAGTTTGTGTTGTGGGCCTGTGCCCTGGGTCCTGTACTCCAGGAGGAACCTCCAGCCAATAGGCCCAAGTTTGCCCCACAAGCATATTTTCGTGACGTGGTCAGATGGGCACAAGGGTGAAGTTCTATCTTGTGTTTGTTGTGTATATCTGTTTCCCAGCCGACAACCGTGGCAATGTCCATGCAAACCTGCATGGAATCCCTTGCTAAAACAAGGAAAGAGCAATTCTGAAGCAAGAAAGGGCGTGCATCAGAATCTCCAGCAGAAACAGGAAGGTTTTCTTACCATCTTATCTGAAATATACTCGGAGTCCTGTAGTGATTTCATGCTCATTATTGCAGCTTGTAAAACAGTGAATGAATCTTTCCCAAAAACGTCTGCTATATATACAGTGCAGTGTTACCTCGCAAGACGAATGCCCTGCAAGACAATTTTTTCGCAAGACGAATGCGTCTTGCGATCTGATGGTGACTCGCAAGACGAATTCGTTTGCAAAAAAATCATCTTGCGAATTGCGGTTTCCCATAGGAATGCATTGAAATTTAATTAATGTTTTCCTATGGACAAAAAAAGAAATTTCAATGCATTTCTATGGGAAACCGCGATTCACAAGACGAATTTTTCGCAAAATGAATTGACTCGTGGAACGAATTAAATCCGTCTTGCGAGGCACCACTGTACATTATTTACACAATGGGCCCCACGTGATTGGCTAATTCTGGGCTGCTCCTGTAGCCCAATCAGGTTGCGGATTCACTTCCACCTGGAGCTGGATTGGGTGGCTCCTGCAGACCAATCAGACTGCTGCATTCTGGATCCTATTGTTCTAGGATTCAGCTCAGTACATAACAGTATTAGGAGGGGATCCCTAAAGACTGCTGCTAAAATGAGGAAAGAAACCATTGCCTTCTAGCAATTTGGCCCGCAAGGCTGATCCTGATAAGGATCTGGCCCATGGAGCCACTGAAATACCTAGCCACACTCCTGGTCTGATAATGGACCAGCTTTTTTTCTGTAGCTGTGCCTGAGGCAAGGCCTGATGTCCATCTTTGGTGGAGACACAGACGTTTCCTGCCAGACATGATGTACTTCCACGCTGGAGGGCTGAACCAATAATTATTTAAAGCATTCATTTTCAACCCTTCAATTCAAAATGTTCAGAACCATATGCAGTCTGCACTGGTAGCAAGGTTCCCTGATCATCTAGGTCAGGAATCCCCAAACTGCGGCCCTCCAGATGTTTTGGCCTTCAACTCCCATGATTCCTAGCTAAGAGGACCAGTGGTCAGGGATGATGGGAATTGTAGTCCAAAACATCTGGAGGGCCGAAGTCTGGGGATGTCTGATCTAGGTGGTTTTACTGTTTTTAAAGCTGGTGGGTTTTGTATTTTTTCTCATTTTATCTTGTACAACAGTTTGAATCCTTCCAGCTGTGAACCTGTTTCTAAATATGTAAAAGTAAAATAAAGAGTTGGTTAGCTGTGTTGGGCTGACTTACCTGCACCTGTTCGCATCAGTTGCGTGAATGTTAGAGCTTCTCAATGCCCACCAAAGCTACCTCACATATTGCTAACCTCTTTTATTCTGCAGCATATAAAGCAACAAATTTGCTGGAGAGCTCATTCTGCCAAAATAGTCAGCTTGTTCTATGAAGAAGAAAAATCCCTTGTGGTGACTGCTGCTAGTGATAGTTCTGTCAGGTTAGTTACAATTAGTGGTAAGCATTTGAATTTGGCCTATGCCAGAGTTGCTTTGTCTGCTTGATGGGGCATTTAAAGCACATAGCTTTCCCCAGTGAATCCTAGGAAGTGTAATCTGTTAAGGGTGCTGGGAATCGTAGCTCTGAGGGGTAAATTACAGTTCCCAGGATTGTCTGAGAGAAGCCATGGTTTCCACAGTGGTATAAATGTGCTTTAAATGAATGGTGTGAATGTCACCTCTGTCAGAGTTTTGCATGCTGCCAAATAATACTGTATCACAGCATGGCCTGGGATACTGTATGGAAAACTGCAGAGAGGGCCAGTTCCAGCATTGAGTGGTCACTCAGCAAATGCCGTCCGTTTGGCCTTTCTCCTACTGGGCCTCTCTAGAACTTTTGCTGGGCTCCTGGAGGTTTCTCTTGGCTATGGCTGTCAGTTTGGATTTCTTGGTACAGAAAGTATTGATCTGATGTGTAGAGATCTTTCCCATTCCAATTAATTCAAGAGGGTTCTGGAAGCTTCTCTGTGTGAAAGAAACAAGCAGAAGGTTCGTGGTGTTTGGGTTATTCCTTCAGAGAAGTTGAGTACAGCTGCCTTAAACTGGTTCTGTTATCTCTTCTGTCAAGGTCATGCTGACTATAATAATAGGCCAGAAGGAGCCTGGGCTTCACTTTCTCTTTCTATCCCTTTCCTTCTGGTGTGGTATTCTGTATATAGTGTTAAGGTTTAGCCTTATTATAAGTTATAGTAAGTTTAAGTTAAATCTGCTGCATCTGGATTTCTTATGGACAGTGCCAATCCTGAATGTATTGCATTTGTGACCATTTTGCTCATTTGCCTTCAGTAGCAGTAAAGCTCTGCTGGGTGAAATATAATCCCCTCTGCTCTATTTTGGGGGGAATCCTGCAACGTGTTTAAGCTTTTACTCTGCTATATGTTAAGGGACGCGGGTGGCGCTGTGGGTTAAACCACAGAGCCTAGGGCTTGCCTATCAGAAGGTCGGCGGTTCGAATCCCCGCAACGGGGTGAGCTCCCGTTGCTCGGTCCCTGCTCCTGCCAACCTAGCAGTTCAAAAGCACATCAAAGTGCATGTAGATAAATAGGTACCGCTGCGGCGGGAAGGTAAACGGCGTTTCCGTGCGCTGCTCTGGTTCACCAGAAGCGGCTTAGTCATGCTGGCCACATGACCCGGAAGCTGTACGCTGGCTCCCTCGGCCAGTAAAGTGAGATGAGCGCTGCAACCCCAGAGTCATCTGCGACTGGACCTAATGGTCAGGGGTCCCTTTACCTTTACCTATATGTTGGAGTTCTGCTCTGGATCAATATTGAGTAGAATTCCATGTCAATGTCAGCCATGTTTTTCCTCAAAAGTTGAGTTGACTTCCAGGGTACTGTACAGAAAAATCATGGTCACTTGCTCCCCAAAATATGGCCACTACTGAAAGCCTGTGAGAATCATTTGGGGGGAACACCAGGGCCCAGCAACTCCAGGGCCCAGGGCAAGCACCCACCGTGGGCCCTGTTGGCACACAGTGAACCCAGTAACTGCCAAAGATGTTCTTGTGCCTGACTGCAGCTTCTGCTCCTTGTGGACATGCTGAATAACTAATTATTTGTGGGCTGCCGCTGGCTAACCACTACAGACAAAGAGGTTTTGAGCACTGGTTCTTCATATAGCGCGCTGTGAGCATTCCAATTCTTTTCAAATGGAAATCTGTTTCATTTTTGGTTCGTATTTGGTTAGTAGTCTTCTGTTTAGAAATTAAACATTTCTTTATCGGCCTTCTTTTGCCCACAGGCTCTGGCATGCACCCGATGGACGCTACGTTGGTTACTTTGGTCAGCGCAGGTTGTTTGAACTTTTGGAATCCACAGATATCATTTTGCCCTGTGACGTGAATGAAATTCCCTTGACCATAAGAGATGACAGCAAATATATGGAAAAAAAGCAGAAGTTTGAATATCCCTTGGTCCTTGATAGAGAGAAGTAAGATTGGTCACGTATTAGATTGCATGAGGAGAAACACCTGCAGTTTCTATAGGAACTTATGCATAAGGCAAGAATGGGAAACTTGTGGCCCTCCAGCAACTGTTGGACTCCAACTCCCATCAGCCCCAGCCATCTTGGCCATTGGTCAGGAATGATGAAAACAACATCTGGAGAGTAACAGGTTCCCCATCTCTGCTATATAGAATTACTACAGAATGAACTGAACTGAGGCTAAGCAATGTGGGTTGTGGCCACAAGCATGGACCCAAGTATCCTTTCCACCCACCTGCCATCTCACTATCACAAAACTTTTGTTAGTCTCACCACAATACCCCCCCCCGAAGCTCAGCAACGCCTGTGAAACTTACCAGGTGCCACAGCTGATCTGAAGCACAGTGTCCCCAAACCCTCTCCGCAAATCAGCAAGGGGTTGGCTTTCTCCATTTTCTCTCCACCCTGTTCTGATATGAGACAAAGATAATTATTCACATTAATAAATGAAGTTGTGACTTTTTAAGCAGCTGTCTCTCATATATATACAGTGGTACCTCGGTTTACAAACACAGTTGGTTCCGGAAGTCTGTACTTAAGCTGAAGCGTACTTAACCTGAAGCGAACTTTCCTATTGAAAGTAATGGAAAGTGGATTAATCTGTTCCAGACGGGTCCACGGAGTACTTAAACTGAAAATACGCAAACCAAGGCGTACTTAAACCAAGATATGACTGTATATATATACACACACATATCTGCTAGTTATCTTTATGCCCACATAAAGATTTCAACAGCTTGCCCGTGAAATAAAAATAATAATTCAAATGAGTCGTGAGTGCACATTTAAGGTTTCATAGAGGTATAAAATAACTTCCCTTTTGGGTTAGAACCTGTGAAAGCTGTCTTTTGTAATACACATCGCAATGAATGGTAGTCTATAAATAATAAATGACAACAATACAATTCAGCAACATGGTTTTAGGTTTAGCACTTTCACTATGCGCATTTAGGGCCCATACTCCTAAGCCAGGAGTCGGCAGTTCCTTCATCCACAGGGTGAAATCCCTGTGTCCCACCTGTTTTTGCACTGCATTTGATAGATGTACTTACACCCAGTTCAAATGCAGATGTCCCTCCTAAGCACACCCACCCACAACTATTAGGCAGCTGTCAAACATTTTTTTTATTGTTTAAAGCACTGCTTATACGTTTATGCCATTAAATGTTGGTCTGTGCCTTTTTGTTTTGTTTTTTAAGGTAACTTTTTAAAATGGAACAACTGCCCTGCAGGGTAGGGGTGGGGTAATTCATGATATCACAGGCACCTGCCAATCAGCTGTCAGTTTCTGCAAACTAACATGACTTGCTTCCCCTCTTCTCAGTTCCAAAGAGAAAATTGTGCATCTGGGGGGGGGGGATAGGATGAGTGGACTTCTAAAATGACCCCACCATTCACATTATATATGTGGATCATTTGCATTCTTTTGAATTTACCTTTGTAGAAAAGATGTATTTCTTAGTTATAGGGCCACCCATCTGCAGAGCATTCCAATGTATATTTACACAGAAGCAAGTCCCTCTGTGTGGTCAGTGAGTTTTACTGTGCTTCCAATTGCAGCATTAAAAGGGCAAAGCTGTACTGCTTTAAATTTTCTAAATTTTATTGCAATCGTTTTTTTATTGCAAGTTATACTTTATTTTTTATCTTGCATGGTTATGACATTAAGTTTCTTTTGTTTTGTAAGTACAACATATTTTCCTCTCTTTTTTTCCTAGATGGAAGACTCTGACCAGAAGCTCCTTGTCATTGAAAAAGCCTGGCCCTTTTGAAGTTGATCAAGATTTCAAGTTTTTCAAAGCCCTGGCTTCTCCTATGGTACTAAGAGTCAATTGTCATGTCAGAACTCCCTAAAACTGCCATTACATAGAATCATAGAATTGTAAGGGTCCCAAGGGTCATCTAGTCTAACCCCCTGCAATGCAGGAATCTCAGCTAAAGCATCTATGACAGATGGCCATCCATATCTTTCATTGCCAGGTGAAAACGTTTCTCTTTAACCAGGCCTTTGGCTGGTTCACATTCTATGTCCCTTTAAATGTGTTTGGGTGGTGGTTTTGGTTTCTTCTTGTTGTTTTTATTATGTACTTCGTTTTCTCATTTTGTATTTTTATGCTAAGACCTGTTCTGTGATCTTCAAAGGAAGGGTCCTCCATCTGTACAGACAATGTTCATTCATGAAGCCACTCATAGAAGTGGACCATGCTAGACAGAATTGCATGTGTAAATCATGATTAACTGAATTTTTTTTGGGGGGGGGTATGTCTATCCTAAATACAATGGGTGCTTCCAGTTTGTTGCTCCTTTATGGTGCAAGCCATACATTGAAAGCACATGACTCCCCCCACAAATAATCATGGGAACCATCGTTCAACCCCCCTGGAGCTGTAGTTTCCAGTACCCTTAACAAGCCACAGTTCCAGCTGTTTTAAGGCATTTGCCTGAAAATGTGAAGATTGCATCCATGCATGGGAGTAGGGGTACATTGTCACCAATTCTTCCAGTGTCACCAGACAATGCTGGCTCCTCTTCAGACCCTTGCCTATTAGCAAGAAGGTCAGAAGGAAATTTCAAAAAAGCACGTTCTGAGCCCTGATTTGACAATTTTGACAGTAGCACCAGATTTTATTTTATTTTTAATTTATAGATGCATGTTTCTGTTCAGGTCATTAGGAAGATCAGTATTGGCCATAATGTTAAATCACTGAATGTACTAAATGCTATACAATTAGATGTGGTGGGGCTTTTTATTTATTTCAGTATTAGTATTTGCTTTTGTGTTTTTTTGCTGGAAATGAAAACAGGATGGTATTGTTTGTGTCTTCTAGATTAACAAATACCCCCTGGAAAGTTTCAAATCTCGCAACAAGGACACTGGTGTTGTATTTGGGTCTATACCTATATACAGGGTGAGTTCAAAGTAATTTGCTTAAATAAATGTTTCGTAATGGAAGAAACATTAAAATCAAGCAATTTTGAAAATCATTCTCAGATTGTGAATTGCTACCATTTGCTTCTCAGTTAAGTATCTTCTTTTTACTGAGCTTGAATTATTCCTTTTCCGCTCTGAGTTTTGTTTCCTTCCTATAATATATCAACTGTCCTGTAAGATACATTTTGGCTCACCTATTATAGCGAGTAATATTTGACTTTTACTAAGGCCTTGAGCATCACATATGGGCTATAAAACACCTGCATTCAGCACGTTGTCATAATGCCAGGGCTGTCTGTAGAGGACATACTGAGCCACAGTTATATCAATCCTGTGCCTTCTTACACAGAAGCAGGTCCCGCTGAGTTCAGTGGGAATTGCTGCCAGGAAAACGAGTGTGTAATCACTGATTTGACTGCAATCCTGTACACAATTAACTGGAAGTAAGTTCCATTGAACTCAGTATGAGCTAGTCCCATTAAACTCAATTGAGATGGAGCTTACTTCCGACGCACAGGATTGTACTGTATACAGTGAGGAGGGGAAAGTATTTGATCCCCTGCTAGATTTGCCCGTTTGCCCTCTGACGAAGAAATGACCAGTCCATAATTTTAATGGTAGGTTTATTGTAGCTGTGAGAGACAGAATAACAACAGGAAAACACCCAGAAGACAAAAGTCTGAGATTGATGTGCATTATAATGATTGAAATAAGTATTTGATCCCCTATCAACCAGCCAGATGTCAGGCTACCTGGTATCTTCACTGTATGTAACGAACTGAGATTAGAAGCACCTGCTGTAATGGAGAGGTCTTACCTGTAATCCCAGCTCATTACAGTACCTGTACAAAAGATACCTGTCAACAGAAGCAATCAATCTAGCATATTCCAACGTAGCCAACATGACCAAGAGCAAAGAACTGTCCAAGGATGTCAGGGACAAGAATGTAGACCTGCACAAGGTAGGACTGGGCTACAAGACTATTGTCAAGCAGCTTGGTGAGAAGGTGACAACAGTTGGTGCAATAATTCGCAAATGGAAGAAAATAACTGTCAACCTCCCTCAGTCTGGGGCTCCATGCAAGATCTCATCTCATGGAGTTGCAATGCTCATGAGAACGGTGATGAAGCAGCCCAGAACTACATGGGGGGAACTTGTCAATGATCTCAGGGCAGCTGGGACCATAGTCACCATGAAAACAGTTGGTAACACACTACGCCGTGAAGGACTGAGATCTTGCAGAGCCCGCAAGGTCCCCTTGCTCAAGACAGCACATGTACAAGCCCGTCTGCAGTTTGCTAATGCACATCTGAATGACCCAGAGGAGAACTGGGTGAAAGTGTTGTGGTCAGATGAGACCAAAATCGAGCTCTTTGGCATCAACTCAACTCGCCGTGTTTGGAGGAGAAGGAATGCTGCCTACAATCCCAAGAACACCATCCCCACTGTCAAACATGAAGGGGGACATATTATGCTTTGGGGGTGTCTTTATGCTAAGAGGACAGGACACCTTCACCACATCAAAGGGACGATGGACGGGACCATGTATCGTCAAATCTTGGGTGAGCACCTCCTTCCCTCAGCCAGGGCATTGAAAATGGGTCAAGGATGGGTATTCCAGCATGACAAAAACACATGGCCAAGGCAACAAATGAGTTGCTCAAGAAGAAGCACATTAAGGTCCTGGAGTGGCCTAGCCGGTCTCCAGACCTTAATCCCATCGAAAAATCTGTGGAGGGAGATGAAGGTTCAAGTAGCTACACATCATCAGCCTCAAAATCGTACTGACTTGGAGAGGATCTGCAAAGAGGAGTGGGACAAAATACCTCCTGAGATGTGTGCAAACCTGGTGGCCACCTACCAGAAACGTCTGACCTCTGTAATTGCCAACAAGGGTTTTGCCACCAAGTACTAAGTCATCTTTTGCAAAGGGATCAAATACTTATTTCACTCATTATATTGCACATCAATCTCTGACTTTTGTCTTCTGGGTTTCTGGGGTTTTTCCTGTTGTTATTCTGTCTCTCACAGCTTCAATAAACCTACCATTAAAATTATGGACTGGTCATTTCTTCGTCAGAGGGCAAACGGGCAAATTTTGCAGGGGATCAAATACGTTTCCCCCTCACTGTACCATATATTTTGACCTGGCTGTACACATTGCTCCTGAGCTCAGTTTTCCCCATCCAGGTGCCCTCCAGATGTTTTGCACTACAACTTTCATCAACCAGCATAGCCATTCTGGCAAGGGCCGATTCTGCTGTAGTCTAAAACAGCTTGAGGACATCAGGTTGGGGAAAGCTGCCTTGAGCTTTCTTTATCTAAGGAGAACCAGTTTTTGCGTTCCACCTTAATACATGCTGCCACCTTTCCTCACATTCTTGTTTCCTCCCGCTATCCTCAGAAGACTTGATTCTGCAAACACAACGAAGCTCTGCTTGTTGTTATTATGTGAATGAGGAAGTCCTGGGTTCAGGCTCCAACTCTTCCTTGAACTAAGTGGCCTTAGGGAAGCCACCATCTCCCCCATACCATAATACAGTGGAACCTCGGTTTATGAACACCTCGGTTTATGAATTTTCGGTTTATGAACGCCGCGGACCCATCTGGAACGGTTTAATTCATTTTCCATTACTTTCAATGGGAAAGTTCGCTTCAGTTTATGAACGCTTCAGTTTATGAACAGACTTCTGGAACAAATTACACCCATGCTTCAGTTTATGAACATTTCAGTTTAAGTACTCCGCGGACCCGTCTGGAACGGATTAATCCACTTTCCATTACTTTCAATGGGAAAGTTTGCTTCAGTTTATGAACGCTTCAGTTTAAGTACTCCGCGGACTGTCTGGAACAGATTAATCCACTTTCCATTACTTTCAATGGGAAAGTTCGCTTCAGTTTATGAACGCTTCAGTTTATGAACAGACTTCCGGAACCAATTGTGTTCATAAACCGAGGTACCACTGTACAGGCATTAGGTAAGGTCCAGAGGTGTCCTTCTGCTCATGGAAGGGGCTGCAGTCCAGCAGAGGCTCCCACTCATGGAAGGGAGAGGACAGGCAATTTCCACTGGTTCTGCTTGCAACTCCCTGCACTCATTGCCATGCTGTTCTAGAGGGTCCTCATCTTACAGAGCATGTTTTCAGTGGATGGGGAAATCAGAGAAATTTGCCTCTACCTCCTTATGTAAGCAGGAACATACTGTGAGTGGAATGCTGGAATCGACCCTGTTAAATTTTATTGTAATAATGACTGAGATATTTGATGTGAAGTACTTTGAACATTAACAGGTCCTATATAAGTGCTATTGTTATTATCAGTGTTGTCAGATTCATTCACCTCTATTCCAGTTCTGCCACTGCTCAATATTTGGCTTTCCTTCACTCAAGTTTTTTGCCTTCCCATCTTAGTGATACTGCCACTCTTCCCACTCTAATAGAATCACAGAAAAGGCAGTCAACTGGCATTGTCCTAAGAGATGTTTAGGACTGATGTGTGATATGATATACCAGGCATAGGCAAACTCAGCCCTCCAGATGTTTTGGGACTACAACTCCCACGATCCCTAGCCAACAGAACCAATGGTCAGGGATGATGGGAATTGTAGTCCCAAAACATCTGGAGGGCCAAGTTTCCCTATGCCTGTGATATATACTGGATGTGAATAGGCAACGAGAGAGATTTTCAGGAAGAAACAAATATGAACATGGCTATTGTGTGCTGGGGCCTAGCATGACAGAGGTTTGTCCCAGTTGGCTCCTAGATGCTGTAGACACTTTATTATAAGCTGAGTCTTAAATTCATTTTTTTGTTACACTGGAGTCTTCTGTACCAATATACAGATTGCAAGGCAGTCAAAAAAACATATGAATCTTCTCTAGGCTGTCTAGGACAACTGTCAATCTTCCATTTCCCGTTATTTAGTTTAAAAGAATTTTGTGGCATGCTTTCTGATAGAGAAGCAATAAAACCTGAAAAACATTTGCTTCCGTTTTTTCCAACTCTACAGTTATAAATCAGAAATATCTCTGTTACAAAGTCACAGGGAGTTAAAGACGAGTAAAAATAGAAATATAACACATTTCAGTTGTTCTATTTGGGGGAAGTACATTATTGCAAAAGCTGTGTCTTGTTGACCAAGCAGCCATAAAATGATGTTCTTGCCTTTAAAACAATGTTTATATATTTGAGTGGTAAGAAACTCCAGGGGCACAGCATTTATCCAGGGTTGGTTCTTTTTAGAATATTTTTTGGGGGAGACTTAATTGTGTTTTGTTTTACTTGGGTTTATTTACAAATACGCATGTTGATCATAAATGGGGACACACAGCTTAAGCACCCCAACATACAGCCAACGTTCACTACTCCTACAACAGATCTCCATAGAAACAGCCAGCACCCTATGAAGCCCAAAACTCTCTTCACACACCAACACCTGAATTGCCTCTTATCTGGGAAGGCAGAAGAACTGCTCTCTTCTCTGATCATGTTTCCTATTCAAAACATTCCCAAAATCATCCTGCATGAAAAAGCAATTTTCTAAACATTGAGTTCCCATGACAATAGACAGCCTGTAGTTTACCTAACGAAAGGATGGACTTGGCTGAGTTGGCTAACAGGTTTAACCAACTTTAAGCATCCTTTCTGATCTGCTCCTGTCCAATATTACAGTGGCTTCAAATATTGCAAAGCAGATTCAGAAGTCGATAATTTTAATAAGACATTTTGTTAAGGATTGAAAATTTGGCTATTTAAATAGCTCGACAATCTGCTGAATAAAAGACTGGCACAAAATCAGGTATGGACCTGATCCTGACACCCTTTACATCCTGTCCACTCCTTCCCATACATACACTATCCCATGTCTGAGACTTTCCTGTTGCTGATAGCTAACCCACAAACGGTGCTGCACTCATGGGACAGCTGCTTGGAAAGCTCCAATTGCATCAGGTCTGTGTTGTTTAATAGGAAAACACCCTAACAAAATGTGCACCAAGCTACAGAAAACCCACATTCTCCATTCCCACTCTTAGTCAATCGGGATTTGTGCATTAAGGCCACAGTCCTATACCTGCTTAACTGAGAAAAAGTGCAATTGAACTTGAGTGTAGGATTGCACTTTGGAAAAGACACATCTGAAAATACGTTATAGAGAGCTAAAGACAAGTAACAAAAGTAATTGCAGAACGTGACTCTTTCACTTTTCACTGGGGTACAAAATGAAAGTCAACAAGGAAAAATTAGACCGAAAATTAAGTTCACACATATACTATGGGAGATAACTGGCATGAGCAAGCCACCTATCTAGAGAAAGATTTAGAGAGAATAATATATAAGCAATTGAAAATGAGTCAAAATACAAGCCAAAATCACTTTCCACCTCTACAGAAGTAATAGAAATTCTCCTTCATTCAGCACAGCTAAGTGTTTTTGCTACCACAAGCTACTCTTCAGGTAGAAAGCAGATTCTATGAGGGCAGACTAAAGGCAACAGGTGTATCTTGCTTATAGGAAAGAGATTGCAATTCAAAGCACACTTTAAAAAGCACTCTTAAAAACTTAAATGCCCGGGTTTTTTGTTTTTGTTTTAAACTTCATTAGTGCTTTTCCTTTATAAATCTCAAAGCAGTTCACAATGTGCATTAAAGTAATTAAGATCACAAGTGACAACAATTAAAACATCTAGGTAGTTGCATCACATAATTTCAGTAACGACAGCAGACAGTCAAGAAATGCCGTGGGGAGCTCATTCCACAAAATGGGCACAACAATGCATATTAGAATAACTTATAGGGACAGAGAAGGATTTACCTGATTTGATCCAGCCAGAACCTGATTATCTGGATTGGATCACAAGTCTACGTTAGTCCATTTTAGAATCTGCAGTCCTGGGGGCTGAGAGCAATAAAGTGCCTCCAAGTTCTGTCACTCTCAGGGGGGACTTGCTCTGTTCTCCCACAGCAGCAAAACAAGCAAACCATATGCTAGTAGCTGGATTATTTCTGGAACTTTTTATAGGTGTGGGGCGGTGGATTTAAAATGGACAAAGGCACCACTGGATCCCTCAGACTGCCTTGTAGATGCTTTAATTTCATGCTGACCTTTAAAAATCAAATGGAAACAAGACAGGTGTAGTTCTGTCCCTTTGTAGAAGTGGAACAGACCAATGGGTCTCTCCATCCCTAATTACTTCTGAGCAAAAAGGGGCAGGATGGATCTCAAATAAGGAGGGTGGTTTTTGCTGACAGCGAATACTAACAACAAAGCAAGGTAGAGAGACGGGGGGGGGGGGAAACAGCTGTATATGTTGTTGCCCACTAATGACAGCACAAGAATGAATGGTTATAAACTGAAGGGAGGCAAATACAGAGAACATGCACCACTTTCAGCATCCGTGTTCTGGAATAAACATGCATTTTGTATGGTGCCAATGGAACTTACAGTTCATGGGTGAATTCTTTAGTGTGTAAAATTGATAAGGGCTTTGAAGAAGAAACACTACCACAGTGGAAGCAGTTGTCTTGAGGGGGCTGTTGGATCTTCTTCCTTGGAGGTTGTTCAAGAAGAGGCCAGACGGGCACAAGCTATATTATCTTGGGGGGAAATAGTTTAAGAAGGTGGGCTTCTTCAAGCCATGTAGATGTGACCAAAAGAATGACACTGTTCCAAAAGCGAAAGCCAGAAGAACAAGTTTGCTTTTTTTGGAAATAATAACCTGACACCATATTTGTAAGATTTTTAGGTCACCACTTGCTGGGTTGCCAAAGGGATGTTTTTGTAAAACTGTCGGTGGTGGAGTGGTTTCACTTTAGGCTATCTGTACACCGTAAACGGCAAAAATTGGCATGAGAAGACAGGTATATTGGTATAAAAGGCTTTGTAATCTAGAACCATCTGTAGACTTATATCACATAGTTGGTCATGGCCCCTTGAATAAACGAACACAAACATGCCTACATAGGCAAGCAATGTTATCATTCTTATGATTCCTATCTTGTTGGCACTACTCAGAAACTTTGAAAAATAACAGATAGAAAACCCGTTAGCACCCACTCACCTTAGCACCCACAGCATTTATTTCCCATTCTCAAAAACAGCCAAAGAGCCTTGAAGCACCCTAAATAACTATTTTTTTACGGCATAAGCTTTCATAGACTTCGTCAGAAGCATGAAGATAAATCTAAGTGGTCAGTCATATGAAGACGAAAATTGTAAGTTGAATGGCAATGAGATGACTAAATTACAGTCAATGAGACCTTCAATAAGCACCTTCAATTGTATAGGCACACCTTTAACCTTTCACGGTACCAAGTTGGTGATAATTACTGAGGTTATAGTATTAACAACTGCAGTGGGCAGGGAACCATTCACAGCAAACAGTCATAGATAGCACAGATATGCTGGTATTGACCATCTAGTTGTGCTATAATAAAATTATTTGCCTCCATTTCACCCACTGCAAGATGAAACTGCTTGATGAATTTTTGTGTTGTATTGTTTCATTTAAAATATTCCAAAATGGCCACCATGTCAATTACAGAATGTCCTAGGAGTTGGGGATATTTTCTCACTGGTTTATGGACAATCCCATTTGTGACGTCAGATTTATGGACATTTATGCTTTTGCATAGAGACTTGTCATGTGTGTCCTATTTAGAATGCAGAAGAGCATTGTTGGCATAAATCACACCTACCTCAGCTATGTATGTGTTAGTTAAGTTTCCCTGGCAAATAACTTCTATCTCAGCCTCAGTTTACCTTATGAAAAAGAAATTATAATATTGAGCTACTGCAAGGGATTGCTGCGAGGCTGAACCTGATAAATGTAAAAAAACTTGCACATCAAAAGTGTTTTATATAAATAACAGCAAGAAGCTGACTAAGGGATTTTTCCTTAGTGCAGATTTCACAAACGTTGCACCTGTCCACATAATTCTTGATTTTTTTCTAAATTACTTGTAAAAGGTTACAACTCCTCCGAAGATTAAACCTATTCCTACAAAGGATCAGGAAGACTCAACAGACAGTATTGGCAGGAGAAGCAGAATTAATTCCTATTCAGTAAGTGTACTGTTTCTTTGTGCAGCATGCATGTTATGTCTAAGAATGTGAGACGCATGGAGGGAGTTTCTAGATTTTAAATTTCAGGCAATAGAATTGAATCTGCTTAAATTCAAATAATTCACCTTCTGAACTGACACATCTGTTTGGCTACTTCTTGGTCAATTGGCTGTGGGTAGTTTGTTTTGCAAAAATGAAATTAAGCTTGGGAGAAATAATAAAGTGCAAAAAGCAAAACAGTAAACTAAATGGTTATAGCATTCTTTTTTCATCACAGTGAACCTTCAAAGTCTACAAGCCAGGATGGGGGATAAATCCAATTCACTTTGCATTTATAGGCAAAACTCCCTAATTCCCCCTTTCCAAAACAATATGTGGACAAAGCACAGCCTTCCTTTGAAATTTGCCCTGCTCTGAATTTTGAAATGCAGTTTTCCAGCCAAGTAATATGTACAAAAATGCAGATATATACAGGTGAAAATTAGAATATCATCGAAAAGTTCATTTATTTCAGTAATGCAACTTAAAAACTGAAACCAATATAGGAGATAGACTCATTACATGCAAAGCGAGATACTGTATGTCAAACCTTTTTTTTTTGTAATTGTGATGATTATGGCGTACAGCTAAAGAAAACCCCAAATTCACAATCTCAGAAAATTAGAATAGTGTTTAGCTACTCAATCCACTGAGTGTCTTTTGCAAAATCTGGACGAAAAGCAAGCAAAGCTATTTAACAAGAGGGCTGCACAAGAATCACGGAAGGTGGGGAGAGAGATTGGGTCTTCTGATTGTGTGCTGGTACTGCCGTTGATATTCAGGATCTTGTGCAAAGATCGGTATAATGCTTGCATACTGTTTGGGTTGCTTTGCATTCAAATGGGCATAAGTAAGCATTTGCTCTGCTCTTTCTCTCACAGCCATCGCGTATCACCGCTGCAAAAATTGCAAAAGCTGCAAAAAACCTTCAGGCCCCTCCTTTTTAACCACCTCTAATGCCAATCCAAGTATGAAAACCATGAAACAGGAAGATGTGTTGCAATGAACATCGGTGAAAATAAAATCATGCTAACACAAAAGGAAAGATCTCTGGATTTTTGTATCTGAAACACTAGCACAAGCCTACGGACATAATTTTCAGCAGTTTCTTTTCCCGTTGTTAAAATCATTGCTATTCTCCAACAGAGGGATTTTAAAGTGAGACTCCAACACACTATATCTGAACTAGAACTAAAAACTAAATTCTGTTAATTTGGGTTTGGATGGAGACAGCAGCTTCCTGTTCAACCTCAGGTGTTGATTTACTGAGCAGTGCTTTCACTATGATTGTGTTTTCACTAGTTACTGCTGTTGGTGTAAATTTAGATTTGAGCTGAATTGTTACAGACTGTGCTTTTTGCATGTCTTTGCCATTTTTACCCCAATGTTAACAGTTTTTCCTGTCCTCTGTACACTCACACCTGCCAGCTGAGGATAATGTGCCTCTGATGAACTTTATTCAGGTCAGTTAAAGTCTTTAAGTTGCTATGAGGCTCTCTGTTGGTTTTGCTGCAAAAGGCTAAGATTCCCCCTCTGGATCATGTTGAAAACTTTTTTAAAAAACATTTAGCTTTTCTGTTATTAATACCAGAAAATATCCAACATAAGCACAGATTAAGTATCTGTGCCGATTGGGACGCAGGTGGCGCTATGGTCTAAATCACTGAGCCTAGTGCTTGCTGATTGGAAGACAGGGTGAGCTCCCATTGCTAGGTCCCAGGTCCTGCCAACCTAGCAATTCGAAAGCACATCAAAGTGCAAGTAGATAAATAGGTACCGCTCTGGCGGGAAGGTAAATGGCATTTCCGTGTGCTGCTCTGGTTTCGCCAGAAGCGGCTTAGTCATGCTGGCCACATGACCTGGAAAAACTGTCTGTGAACAAACGTCGGCTCCCTCAGCCAATAAAGTGAGATGAGCACCGCAACCCTAGGGTCGTTCGTGACTGGACTTAACTGCCAGGGGTCCTTTACCTTTACCTAATCCTGCCAATGAGGGGAGGGAAGTCCCATTCTCAAACTAGCTTATATCCAAGTACAGTACACACTTTATATTATGAGTGCAGTAAGACTTGTCTGGCATATAGAATAGCTGAGTAAGGCAGTCTTCCTGGCACTGTGAGAGAACCCAACGTATAGAAATATTTCCAAGAAAACGAGCCTGTGTTATATCCCTTCTAAATACATGAACCAAATGGGGACTCGGGGAAAATATTGCAACTTCTCATGAAAACTAGCTGTGACAAGATAGATAAACCAGTTTCCTTCCTTGAAATAAGAAGAGGGATGTCAAGTCCACTCACATTACTGGGCCTCTGTGTTGTACCGCGCTCCCTGGGAGCAACCCAGAGGGACAATCTGCCCATGATGCAATCCTTCAAGATGGGCATCTACTTACTAATGACGCTGGAACATGGGTTGGGGCTCTTGTCTTCTATCCCAGACCCTGCTCCAAGTGAGTCCTGCTATAGGTGGGTCACCCTCTACTTTTGCTTTCCCCCAACTTGGTGCGCTTCAGAGTTTTGAACTGCAACTTCCAACAGGCCCAGCCATTATGGTCAATAGGCAGGGGTGATGGGAATTGTAGTCCAAATTATATGGAGGTTGGGAGAAGTTGCCCTGCCCAGTCTAATGATGGTTTTCTTGCTACTTATCACTGTACATGCCTTGCCAAATCTAATGTTTTATCAGTCGTGAATATTTTAATATTACTGTTCCATGTTTAAGGGATTCTTCTTAAAATTATCCTGATGCGTAATTTGTTAAGAAATACCTGTAAATTGATTGATTTACCCTGTTTCTCATATTTTAAGGCATCCCCATAAAATAAGCCATAGCAGGATTTTTAAGCATTCAAGGAATATAAGCCATACCCCGAAAATAAGACATAGTGATAGGAGCAGCAGCAATGCTGGCCGCGGCAGGAGGAGGAGGAAAAAAATAAGACATCCCTTGAAAATAAGCCATAGTGTGTTTTTTTGAGGAAAAAATAAATATAAGACGTGTCTTATAATATGAGAAACACGGTACATAGGTATCCATGCCTCCCTTTTCAAGGCAAAAAAAAGTCTTCACAGAGTGGCTATATAGTAAGCAGGGGTAAAAATTCTGTGACCCAACCATCTACAAGTCACCAACAGTAGCTGTGGAAACTTCAATATAATGCTGCTGTTTTAAGTGTGACCAGACTGGTTTAAATGCTTTTAGGATTGCACCTCTGGTACTAGCTGATAAACCTGTGTGTAGGAATCTCATATCAAAATGCTTTATGCAACAATTCGGAATTTTGTTGAGTGCTGGTTAAGATGTGTTAGCCCACACATTTCAAGTGCACAACCTTATTCTGTGTGTGAACTGGCTCTCAGATGAATGCACGAAGTCCTCAGCACCACTTAAGCATCCATTAAAGGTCTCCCAGGTATGTTCTGACCTTGCTTGACACGACAGGTGTGATACTCCGTGGTTACATTTTAGATGTCATCTTCCTGTGGAGAGAGAAAACAGAACCTAATGGGACTTACATGCTTCTTAAGGTCATTTTTATACAAGTTAACTTCTAATGGAGTGTGTGTTGTTACGTGCATCAATCCCATAATACTTTTCTACACACAGCAGAATCTTGGCTGTGTTTTCCAGGGTTTTGTAACCTTGAAAATGCCTACTTTTGTTCCTTCCTCATGTCTTGTTTTTATTATACTGTTCCACTGTTTTTATGTTTGTGTTTTTTTGTACACTGCCTTAAGAGATTTTAGAAATCTTAGACATTTTAGAGGTTTAGAAATTCATTTATTTCATGAAATTTGTACAGTACTTGATTGTTTTAAAAAAAACCTCAAAGTGGTTTTCAAAAAGAAAAACCAAAAAAAAATCCACACCAGTACTTTCAAACATGCAAAAGTTAGAATACTGAAAACAGATTATCATTACCTGAACTTTCGAAGCATCTGGGTTCGCTTGTCTAAACAACGTTTTTAGCAAATAGGTGTCAAAAAGCGTGCAGTGAAGGTGCCTGCTTGATCTCAAATGGCAGGGAGTTCCAAAGTGTAAGTGCTGCCACACTAAGCAACCAGATTCTTACAATGAGTATTACTGGAACAGGTATTGTGTGGCACCTGTGTTAGTGCCAATTCTGTCGATTGAAGCGGTCGAGGGAGCACATGTGTGGTAAGGCGACCTCGTAGGTCTCATAGAAATGCTTTTAAATAAATAAATAAATAAATAAAGTTGACTTAGGCTGTGTGCACACACTTCTGAATACTTTGGATGCAGTGCACTCCCACCCCTGGTTTGGGAAGCAGTGTACACAGGACATTAGCCACAATCTGTATCTATTCTGTATCTATTTCTTATGAAATATTGCATTTTGATGCATTTCCCCCCAATCCAGCTTTGGTTTGAATCAGGAAGAAGAATGACCCACACAGACAGACAGACACAAACAGACACACCCGCTAGTAAAACAAGACATATAATTGCAATAAAAACAGCATCAGCCCTTTCATTCAAAGCAGTCATTTCCCAAAAGCCCGTTGGAACAAGAAATTATTCACCTGCTGGAAAGACTAATAAACATAAAAACAAATCTACACAACCCTGTTTTCTTTGGTAATAGGTACAGTCCTGCAAAACAGCTGACCTCCTAGGTTCAGACTTTTATCCCTGCTGTCATAGCTGCATAAAACTTCCTAATTAAGTAACTGCCTCTCATTCTTTGTGTTCCATAATTTCAGCTGCTGCTGCTTTCTATTAATCCTGTCAAAGGCAGCAAGGTCACCCAAAGCCACATACAGAGGTTGTTGATTTTGGAACACTGCATTTTAACGAGGCCAGATGACTCCACGCCACCCTCAGCACACAAAGAGAAATTGCATTCCAGTAAAAGAAACTCGGTCACCCCCACTGACTCGGCTTGCTTTGCCTTTCTGAAATTTATTATTTGGCACAGCCAATAGAAGCTTTCCAAGTTCTTCTCCCTATGTCAGTAATGGTTTCTGCAACTCTCCCTTTTGCCCCTGTTCTCAGCGGGGAAATCGTACGGCAAATTGTGGCCAATTGATGAAAATGCCAAGTATGAGGTAGGGCTTCAGCAGTGCTTGGGTTTAAAAGCAGAATGAGAAAAGAGGGCTTAAGCTGTACTTATGTCAGGCAGGGAAGCTTTTTCAGCTGCGGACCACATTTACTCTTGGCATTCACCCCGAGGTGTGGCAGAAAAAGTGTGTGTGCCCACACCATACTCTCACATACCACACACTACACAAGCCACACTGCGCTCCCTCTTCAGCTGGGAGAAATCACCAGGAGTGGATTTTGCTGCTGGTGGTTGTCAAGCACTCAGGAAAGGTCAGAGTCCTCAACTGCATATTATGGTATGGTAGTTATAATGATCTTTGCAGGCCAGTGTCAGCAACCTCTAAGCTTCTTTGCAACCAATTAAAGCCCATACGTTTTGTCAATTTGCGTACTTTTCCCCTGACACATCCCTGTTTCACAATCTTTCAAGCATTACAGCAACAAGTTGATTTTAAACTCCGTAGGCAGCATTTGACTAAGAGCTGAAGATTTCAATTGATGCTCTAACACCGCAAAAGCTGCAGGTGAGGTGCGAAAAACAGTATCTATATTTGAGCCACCATATTTGCATATTTGCTGTGGGACATCTTGCACACACTACATCACTGGTAAAGAAGTGACAAATGTGAATATATTTTTGTCCTTCGAGTGGGTATGTTAATTTACACCTACTACAAAAAGAAAACGTTTTGCATATGAGTGACACTAATATGAAGAAGCCCACAGATGAAGAGTGGAAAAAACAGCGAGTTCTCTGTTTTCTCACAAATCTGTGAGTTGTATAAAATCTCACTACAAGTTAAGCACCCAAAACATTAAAGTGGCCGAGGAATGATTTGTTAAGTGACCAACCCCATATGTAAAGTTTAACAAAAATAATGACCAGACTAGCCAAGTTAGGATGATGAGGTCTGACCAATCCATGACAAGTTATTGCAAAGCTGCATACGTATTCAATGGCTTGCAGGCCTATGCTCAGCGGAGCTTGCTTGCAAGTAAACATTCATTGTATCAGGCCATATTTGAACCAAGAAGCAAATTAGCTTTGGAATGAACACAGTCATACCTCGGTTTAAGTACGCCTTGGTTTGAGTATTTTCAGTTTAAGTACTCCGCGGACCCGTCTTGAATGGATTAATCCACTTTCCATTACTTTCAATGGAAAAGTTTGCTTCAGGTTAAGTACGCTTCAGGTTAACAGACTTAACCTGTTAACCAATTGTGTTTGTAAACTGAGGTACCACTGTACATGCATGCTATTTATTATACTGATGATGCTGTAACGCAGGGGTCAGCAACCTTTTTCAGCAGTGAGCCAGTCCACCATCCCTCAGATCATGTGGGGGGGGCGGACTACCGGTATACTATTTTGAAGGGGGGAAAATGAACGAATTCCTATGCCCCACAAATAACCCAGAGATGCATTTTAAATAAAAGGACATTCTACTCATGTAAAAACATGGTGATTCCCGGACCCCGTCCGCGGGCTACATTGAGAAGGCGATTGGGCCGCATCCGGCCCACGGGCCTTAGGTTGCCTACCCCTGCTGTAACATGTAAGAGCCCACACTTAAAAGAATGAGTACAATGTGGTTCAGAGTTGATATTATTATTTTTTGTATCTTTATTTTAGATCTTATTATGTGGCAACAGTTAAATTTGGTTTTGTACTTTTTGATGGTTTGCTGATTCTTTATGACTACTTGAACTTTGGAAAGGCCAGACCCTCCCAATGTCCCTATTTTCCAGGGGCAGATCCGGATTTATAGAAGCCATCCTGGTTCCTGATTTGATCCCGGAATGTCCCGCTTTTCCGTAGAACACCCCTATTTTCATAAGAGAAATACTGGAGGGTACGGAGTCATCCAGCCCCTGAGCCATCTGAAGGCAATCCTGTATAGGGAAGTTGTTTTTTTAATGTAAAATGTTTTAAAATAGGTTTTAATCTACCCAGAATAGCGGGGGGCAACCCAGTCAGATAGATGGGGTATTACCGTATTATTATTAAATACGGCGTCCCTATTTTCATTGGAAAAATGTTGGAGGGTATGAAAGGCGGCTTGCAAATAAAACGCTTGACAAATAAATAAAAAATAAATAACGAAGTGAGAATAGAACGAAACAGCCCCGTCCACCACAGATTTACCCTCCTCAGCGAGCAGCGTGCACTGACTACATACATTGCCCAGCATGCGCGAGGTTATCTTCGGGAAAACTGGGCCACGCTCCTGGTGGCCGCGTTGCATGCCGGGCGATGTAGTCGAGAGGAGGCGCCTTCGCTTCCTCGGAGGGAGGGAGGGAGGGAGGGAGGGAGGGAGGGAGGGAAGAGAGAGCAGGAATGCGCATGCGAGGAGGAGGAGGAGGAGGCGGGACCTGGAGGCTAGGAAGGCGCGCGCGGCTTGAAAATCGCCTTTACGGTTTCCCGCGCTGCGCAGCCGGAGCTCTTCTTGCTTAATGGACGGAGCCGGCCCGGTCCACTGTCGCTGTCAACGGGCGCTTTCTCCTCCGTGCTGAAGGTACCGGGGCCGGAATAGGCAGGTTCTTAGCAGCGGCGGCCGGAGAGTGGGTCGGCTGTACGTTTCTAAACTCCCCACGAGGGTCGGGTGGGCGAGCCTAATTGGTATCGTTTTCAGAGGGATACCCTGCCAATGGGTCGTGGAGTGAGTGGGTGGGTGGCAGGATCCAATATACTTTCCTTTTCTGAGAAAAGCAAATGCACGATCTTGATCGGGGTCACCATGGAGTATCTTAGCCATGCTCAACCATTTCATCTCTTGGTGGTTTCATACGGATGTTTGGTTTAGTTGTAGAGTGTTGTTTTGTTTTTGTTTCTCAAGGATGGAGGTTGTATTGACTTTGTTTCCTTACTAGTTTCTTGGATTTGACTTAAGAACAATGGGGATCCAAGGTTTGCTCCAATTTATCAAAGAGGCTGCCGAATCTGCTCATGTAAAGAAGTACAAAGGACAAGTAGTTGCTGTGGATACTTACTGCTGGCTCCACAAAGGAGCCTATGCGTGTGCTGAAAAGCTAGCCAAAGGAGAACCCACAGATCAGTAAGTTTGAAGCAATTTGACGGACAGAATGGGTGTTTATGGGTTTTTTTTATTATTACTATATATAGTGTGGCTTTTATGTTTATCTTTTCTGTGAACTGCCCTGAGACCTCCAGGTATAGGGTGGTATATACCTCGCTTTCCCCCCAAATTCCGACCATGAAAAGTTAAAGTATGGCTTAAATTCGCGACCTTACAAAAATGGCTTTTTTACGATATCGCTGCTGAAACAGACATATGGTAAAATGGAAGGGGTGTGAGTGCCTGCAAAATTTTAAGGGAGCAGCTTATATTCGGGCCAATACGGTAATTCAATAAATAAATAATAATATAATAAAATAGGGGAAGTATTTCCCGTAAAGCAGTGTTGCCAAACTTTGTTTGGGTTGAGAACTGTATTCACTCTTGACCGATACTTTTGTGGTTACATGTGGGTGAGGCCCCCACACCCAGGAATGTATGAGACACATAGCACCCCACTCCAGCTGAACCATGCAAATGTTATTGCTCCTTCCCCCGCTTGATATGATGAGATCACTATGACGGTAGGGAGCAATTGGCACCCCCATTCGGGTTGCTGGGCTAGGCAGAATGACTTGTTATTTATTTAAAGCAATTGTTATCCCACTGTTCAGCACAAAAAGGCTCCCACAGTGTAGCTCATAAATATCAGTGATAAGACAGACCAATCTACAGGACACTACAGAAAAGGGAAAGGGAAACTAGGGTTTTCTTGTAGCGAGCAGAAAACATTGCATGGGGAACTGGTCAGGCCCCCAGGCCAGGGGAACTGGTCAGCCCCCCCCCCCCGTCCACTTTTCTGTAAGACATACTGTATTTTAATTCACACAAGAGATTAATTGGCTTTGGGTTTTTTTTTAAAAAAAATTATTGACCACACTTTCATATAAAATGGTCAATTTACAACTTTAAATGTCAAACAGATCAGTTAAAGCTGTTTGGCAAAGAATCTCTAATTGGAGAGTTGTGTCTGAATAATACAGTTTTTAGAAGACAGTTTTGACTTGCAGTCTTTTATTTGATGTGTAATGCTCAGTGGAAAAATATATGTGGAAAATACTGCCACTAACAGATCTCGTAATCAATTAGCAACAGTTGACAAGAAAAATAGGAAAGGTACATAACGTGCTATCCAATGCATAAATTAAATTAAAAGGAATAATATTAATTTGTGGTTGCGTTTTAAGTTGCTTATGACTGCTGCAGGCTACTTAAACCCCATTTAATCAATAGAATGTAAACAGCTAGCACTCAGGATTGCAGCTAAAATGAAAGCAGTCTGAAAAATGTGGAAATCTCCACGATCATCTTTGGCCACTGATACCCGTAAGTTCATGCGTAAGATGAAATGATGACTGTTCCTCTTCTACAGTCTGTAATATATGTTTAATATAATTACCATTACTGTTTTTTCAACTAAGTTCACATCATTAATTTCTGTTGGCTAAGTACGGGACTAGGCATGGAATTGTTACATTTTTATCCCAGCTTTCCTCTAAAAAGCTCAAGGCAGTGAACATGGTTCTTCCTCACCCCATCGTACCCTCACAACAATGCGGAAAGAAGCTCTGTGTCGCTCAATGAGCTTCATGGCTGACTGGGGATATGAAACATGTCTCGCAGTTCCTAGTCCAGTGCTCTAGCCATTATGCCACATTAACTCTCCTTGGATGCTGTGGTACCAAGGCATCTTAATCTTGTGGACATTTTGGTATTGCAAAGCTAAGTGTGCATTGGCTCTTTATAATAAAATTTCCCCTTGCAGTTTACTTTTTAGGATTAAGTAAGGTGAACATTTCCTAACCGATATATGGCAACTGTGTTTGTTTCTACAGATATGTAGCTTATTGCATGAAGCTTGCTGATATGCTTCTGTCATTTGGGGTCAAACCCGTTCTAGTATTTGATGGCTGTACCCTGCCTTCCAAAAAGCAAGTTGAAAAGTCACGACGAGAGTAAGTCTTATGCCTCCCCCCCCCAATTAGAAATTCAAATTGGTGATTTGCAGGATATGTGTGCTTTAAAGACAGTAACTTTCACGTAAAAACAATTCAAATGTTATCGTAATGAGAGCAGAATTTATAAAGCGATGCAGTGTTGAAATCTAAGCAGACTTCTGTAATGCTGCAATGTGGCATATGATCCTGTCGACAATAACGTTAGCTAAATTTGCAGAACTTCTCAGTACTGAACACGACCTACAACCATCTCAATAGCGAACACATTCAGCGTTGACAAAAGTCAACAAATAGACCTTCTACTCCTTTCCTTCTCCCTGAAAAGCTGCTCCAGAAAGTTCCTGAACCTGCTGGAACAGGTATAGCACGAGGCGCTGCTTTTGGAAGTGGAAATTGAACTTAACAAAGTACAGCCATACCTTGGTTTTCAAATTTAATCGACTCCCGGAACAGTTCGAAAACCAAGGTGTGGATTCCAATTGGAAAATGATTTGAAAACTGGAACAATCACTTCTGGTTTTCAATAATTCAGGAGCCCAAACGTTCGAGTTCAAAGGTGTTCGGCTTCCGAGGTTCCACTGTATTTGGGCACAGTCATAGAAATCTTGCACCCTAGTTAAAACAGTGGGATGGTTTTCTAGTAATAGTTTCAGTAGATGAAAGTGCAGTGAAATGCTTATGTTCCATTTCCTCCAATGGGGACCAAGCACATCTAAGGTTTACACAATGTATTTTTTATATATATACTTCTTTTTACATCTGGCTTTCAAGCTCTGATATAGTAGATTCAAACACCGCAGTTCAGGCATTCACAGAACCCTGAGGGCATAAAGTGTAAAGGGAAATGCTCCCACAGTTCTGATCTTCCCATGCCTGGGGGTGGGGGAGGCTTTTAAGCCAGCCTTAGATCAGGAACCCTAAAAACACAGGGTTCCTGATCATCTAATCACAGCGGCATCGAGTGTCTAGGTTGTGTGTGTCCCCCTTCAAGGCACTGCCCTCATGCTTTCTTTGAAATGCTCAAATAGAGTTTAAGCACGTCTCCCATGTGTCTTGCAATGCCAGAGCTGTCCACCTGTTCCGTTATGGTTGTGTGACACTGAGACGACGGGTTTCTTTTTGTTCTCTTGAAGAAAACGGCAAGCAAACCTCCTGAAAGGGAAGCAGCTGCTTCGTGAAGGGAAATTATCAGAAGCCAGAGAATGCTTTGCACGTAGCATTAATGTTACGCACGCTATGGCCTGTGAAGTGATTAAAGTAAGTAGCCTTTTAGCTGGTAGGTTGTTGCTGCTTTCCCATTTTATATTTTTTAGCAGAATAACTGCATTTCTTATAACCCTGATGTTTGCATAATACAGGCTTTGCAGAAGGTTTAGTAACTCAAAGTTTGCAGTGTTTGTTTATTCAACAATTTGCTGTAGTTAGTATCTGAGTAATAGGAGATATGTATTTATATATATTTTATATACAAAATAGGAGAAAGAGATACTTCTCCTGTTTCTCATTGAAGGAGCAAACCTGTGTCAGGGCTGCACCGTTTGACTGCAGATGAGGGCTCATAATAACTGAATTGTTCCCCGTACTCTTACCCCCCACCCCCACCCCAAAAAGTTGTATCAGTTAAAGTAGCCTGGAGTCCTTCATTGTGATACATCTCTTTTTCTTTGGGGGCAGGAATTATATTTGTATTGAGAAGCATTCATGTTATATAACCCCACAGCTGCAATCTAAAGTGTCCAGAAACTGTTTACCAACTCAGTGATTAATGAGCCTAAATGCAGTTCTTTCTATGGAAACTTATACCATGCAAAAATCCTAATTTCTGCAACTAGAACTTCAGATGGTCAGGAGATGCAACTAGGACCATGCAGGGAAGAACTAGGGACTTGACCAGGGGTAGGCAACCTAAGGCCCGGGGGCAGGATGCGGCCCAATTGCCTTCTCAATCCGGCCCGCAGGCAGTCCGGGGATCAGCGTGTTTTTACATGAGTAGAAAGTGTCCCTTTATTTAAAATGTATCTCCGGGTTATTTGTGGGGCATAGGAATTCGTTCATTTTCCCCCCTTCAAAATATGGTCCGGCCCACCACATGGGCTGAGGGACGGTGGACTGGCCCACAGCTGAAAAAGGTTGCTGACCCCTGGACTAGACCAATTGGGGAGGGAGTGTCACTTCTGAAGCACTAGAATGGGGGCTTGAATTGTTTTTTTTTTTGCTCTTGCAGGCTGCCCGAGCCCGGGGAATAGATTGCATTGTTGCTCCATACGAAGCGGATGCTCAGCTCGCCTACCTTAACAAGACTGGCTTAGTCGAAGCTATAATTACAGAGGATTCTGATCTTCTTGCTTTTGGATGTAAAAAGGTAGGAAAGGTCTAGTAATTCATTTCTAAAAAGGACAGCACCAGGGCTCAGCTACACAAGGAAACCCAGCCCTCTAATCCTATATGGCCCAGGGCAGGCGTTTTTCTGTGAGTGTGCAGTGAGGCATGAAGCTCCTGCTTAAAAACCCTCCTCAGCCATGAATTTGCATGGGGACCTTAGGTCAGTATCTCTCAGTGTTGGCCTCACCTTACTCCATCTGGAATATACAGAGAATAATATTGGTCTCCTGAGAGGCCCTGATTGCTGAGAATAATGTAAGTCAAGATCTTTGTACATTCCAAAAATGGCATATAAATGCTAAATATTACTGATGTTAGGCAGACTGTTGACTGCTGGGCAGAATTTGATAATGTCTGTATGGGGGAATGGGATTGCTGGGTTTGCAAATGTCATAGAGACGCAACATATGTATGTGTAATAGAAAATTAAAGCTGTATTGCTTATTGATGAAAAATTGTGGTGTAAAATATACTGTACAAGTTTATATGCTGATGATTGGGAAAGAATTCTGTGTTTGGCTACCATTTGTAGAAATGGAACAAAAATACAATGACTCGTCTGTTATTTTGTTTTAAGGTCTTTCTGAAAATTGACAAGTGTGGAAATGGCTTAGAAATTGACCAGACTCGGCTTGGAATGTGCAAACAACTTGGTGATGTGTTCACAGAAGAGAAATTTCGTTACATGTGTATTCTGTCTGGTTGTGACTACCTTCCGTCTCTTCATGGTATTGGATTAGGCAAGGCTTGCAGGCTTATAAAAATGGCCAATAACCCTGATATTATAAAGGTAATGTTTATTGGCTCTTGAGTTAATTTTATGTTTTCCAAAAGCTCCACTGATAGTGACGCCAACTCTGGAGATGAGGAATTCGGGGGAAAGTACTTGATTGAGTTATTATGTAGATACTTGTCAAAAGAAATTTGTTCTGCTGTTCACGTAAATTGGGAAAAACAGTTAAGCAACAATATGTATTGTGGACTCTTGTATGTTGCGTGTTGACTAAAGCTTAACTCTTCCTTGTTACATTTACATATAGGATATTTCCAAATGAGTCCATTTGGCTGAGATACAAATACATTTTTTTGTTTTAATAATTGTAAATGAGCCAAGATTCGAAGCAGCCCTAGACTGTAACTATATACAAGCTTTATCATTATTAAATGATTTATCAACATTTTCATACTGGCAAATGTAAAGGGCCACAGTCCAAACTCTTGTTTCAGAAATCATGCCTACTCCTCAGCTTTCCAGGATGATTTTTTGTTTGTTTGCTGTAGTATTTGAAGAGAGGGAGAATAAAGACAGAAAATAACATTTGGTCCAAATTTCCAGTGTACGTCACTTACTCTGAAAAGATACTTGGGACTTTGGGGAAATATCAGATCTGTTTTTTAAAAAAGGAAGTTTGACAAAGGTCTTAAAACATTGCCTGTTTGCCCCATGCCTCTTTTCAAGAATCATTTCAGCTTTGGAGTACATACTAGCCCGGGCATCCCCAAACTTCGGCCCTCCAGATGTTTTGGACTACAATTCCCATCTTCCCCAACCACTGGTCCTGTTAGCTAGGGATCATGGGAGTTGTAGGCCAAAACATCTGGAGGGCCGCAGTTTGGGGATGCCTGTACTAGGCAATGCTTTTAGAATGACAAAACAATGAGCATATCTCCTAATTCCATGAATGGAACAGGGGTTTTGATCTTCCTTTTCCTGTTGCAACCGATGAAAATCTGCTCTCGGAGTTTGGGGGAACCTTGGAAATGGTGTGAGGGTTGGCATAGGGAAGGATGTGTTGGTGGACATTGTCCTCCATTGTGCCTGTTGTCTCACAAGTATGCTGTGCATCGCATAACATGCCCTTTTCTCTTCCAGGTCATTGGGAAAATGGGGCAGTATTTGAAGATGAATATTTTGGTACCAGAAGAATACATAGAAGGATTTACTCGTGCTAATAATACTTTCCTCTATCAGTTGGTTTTTGACCCAGTCAGGAGACAGCTTGTTCCTCTGAATGCTTACGAAGATGGTGTTGATCCAGAAACACTGCTTTATGCAGGAAAGTATCCTTTATCAAATAATTTTTTAAAAAAGTCTTTATAGTCTCTTCCTTTTCATGGGGTCTCTGGGATGCCAGGCAAAGTTAAGCACTTCTGAGGCTGTGGTCCTGTGCATACTTACTTGGAAGTAAGCCCTACAAAGCTTGAGGCCTTTCGCTGCAGGGTTAAACATGCCTAGAATATGGGTATAAGTACCAACAATATCAGAGTTAAGATCATGCATAGAAATCTGTGGAACTTATAAACTCCTTAAATTTGACTTACTGGTGCTTGTTCTTGCTCCATTTGGGAAAAAAATGGGTGCCTTTAAGTATGTTTAAAATATTCAGGAATGTAATGTAGACCTTCCTTCTCATTGTTCAAGTCAATTTTGCAAGGAAAACTAGCTGTTTAATGGCTTTCTAACATTGAATAAAGTTGGGTATAAGTGAACTATCAAGTGGGCCATCTGATCTCTTGCTTAAATTTAGAAATTCATACTAGTGGTTATTCATCCATCCAATAGTTGTTAAAATTTCGGTTAAAAGGTCCTAAACTACCATATTTTTAAGAAGGCTTTCTAAGCTGTTTAGCACCTCCACCACCCATTATAAAAATGGTGGCTGTCTTAAAATCTTCAATTATCATGGACTCTTTCACTATAAAACAGAACATAACTGTTGTTTCTAAACCAGTTCATTTCATAGATTCAGTTTAGCACATCCTCTTTTTGGGAGAATGCTAAACTTGTATAAACGGTAATGCTGCTTCAAATACCTCAGGCGACAACAAAACTATTGCCTACTAGAATGACAGCTCCCACTCTTAGCGCAGAGTCTTCCAGGGATAAAGTTAAGAAGGGCTGATCCTGATGTAAAGCTTTAATATCTTGGCTAAGCTGTTGTGCAAAGTGGTTAGGAGGCATTCATCCATTCAAAGACGAAGATGTAGAATTTACTTTTGATTATATAGAGGCTAAATCTCTTTATAAAATGCCACTTTCAAGAGAAAAATCATCAATAGAAGAACTGCATTTGCCCCTTAATTTGGCTAACTTAGGCACATCGGTGATAGTGCTGCTTTTCAAATTGCACTTGGAAATAAGGACATCAATACAATGGAGCAAATAGATGACTACGACCCTGATGCTCCACAGGTAATGTTTTACTTCTAAATGCAGGGGCCAAATCACCTGTAGAGACTGCGGAATGTGAAGTTGCATGTTGGCCTATGGTTGCACGCTCAAAGGACTGCTGCCTGGATGACCCAAAGCAGACCTAATACATCAACACTTCCTCCTCTTCCCATGGGAATAATAAGATGTGTACAAGGTAACAGGAGCAGCAGTGTTGCTTTCTAACCACTTGTTGGCTTGATTATGTCCTTGGATTGTTCCTCCCACACTGGCCAATGGCCAGCAGTAGAATGGTGGAACTGAATTGAAGAACGATCAGATTATTTGCATCATTTTTATAGTCTCAAGAGAAACAGGCGGCAGTCGTTCTTTCCTCTATTGTACATCATCTTCTTGTTTCCTTTTCCTCTAGTCTGTACAGCCCAGAAGTCGTGGCTGGGACGACAAATATGCCAAAGAGCAGCCACCCAATTTAAAGAGCATTTGGAGCAGAGACTACACACCTGGTTCCACTGCCAAGATTACAGCAAATTCAGCATCAATGTTGGAGAAACCCACAACCAGAGGCCTGGAGCGGCTAGTTAACATGAAAGGGATGAAGCTTCCCAGCAAAGCACTATTGGCAAAAAGACCAAGGCATGGTATGATAGCTAAATCTCTAAAGAGATTGTTTGTGAGAAAGAAAATGTTCCTCTTACTCTAAAATGTTCTCGAAGGCTTAAGACTTGAAAGCTTTCCCCTCATAACATATTTATTTTGTTTATCCCTTTCTATAAACACTTTGAAGGAATGGGATTCTGTAGCATAGAGAATCCAATCAGTTTAACAATAGTTGGTATATATTTATAATATCCCATTTTTGCACAGCAATCCAATTTTCTGCTGCTGCTGCTGCTGCTGCAAATTAATGTATTAATGTAATATTTGGTGACTTGGCATTTGTTTCTTCTACACTGAAAGGGAATCAAATTAAGATCAATATATCTACATTTCTTAATGGGTTTTTTCAGTTTTGAAAACTTTTTTTAAAAAAATATTCCTTACAGTCTTTTTCCGTTGTGACCCAATTACAATGTGTATTTTTCATATATATATATATTTAGAAGAGCTGTCGGAAGGTGACCTGCTAAGCCAGTATTTTTCAAACACCAAAAAACCTAAGATGGAAAGCAGTGAAGATGGTGAGCACCCTGGGTGTGTATCTGTGATTGCTGCTTCAGAGGACTCCTGCAGAGACAAAGAAAGTTCAAACTCCCATCCTAGGCTTAGAAATAAATTTGCCTTCATCTTGCGGAAGAAGAATGAAGAGAGTGATGCAGTTGTTGTTGTTCCAGGGACTAGAAGCAGGTATGCTTTCTTCAAGTTCAGTATGCAAAAAGTTACACTCTTGGGGAATTTGACTCTGCAGTTTCCCTTCGTTACAAAAAGTAGAAGTGGCATACTCAAAAGCAAAATGTAATATATCGTATAATATATTCAGCACACTAGGCTACCTTCCAAAAGACCCTAGGGGACACGTCAGAGAAAGTGACACAATAAATCTAATTTTGTTCCTTTGAAAAGCTCTCCATGTGTAAATAAGCAGTTACCTTTACATGCTCATAAATTAGAACATGTACTAGAATTTGGATTGATTTGCCTCTTCATATATTTTCCCCCGAAGGGAAGCTCAACAAGGGCAGGATGAATCATAATCTGGTCGGAGCAGACTCCAGACCAGCTTTACATATAAAATCCTCTTTTTAAAAATTCACTTAGGAGTTAACAACACACAAATGTGACGTAAATTGCCTGAGGAGCAATATTAAACTGGCACCTGAAAGTGAAAGTCAAAATTAACAGTGTGCAGAAGCTTTCATTTGATGGCCTCTTGAGACCCTTCCCAACTCAAATTAGTCAAAACACTCTGTAATATCTACTGGGGAGGAGGGTGTGTCAGTAAGAGGTTTGCAGGTCAGGTGAAGGGTGGATTTCTACATCTTTGCATCACCAAAGTCCCCAGTGATTTTATATTCTCATTCTGTACGTCCCACTCTCCCCATACAAAGCAAAGTGGTCATTTATTGAACATGAAAGTTTGCTCTTGGGAAGTACTGTACAGTACGTGGAAAATGATTCCTTGGTATGCATGCCTACATACAAAAATAAATAAATCAGCACATTCTAGATAAGTGTAAATCATCTGGAGAAGACATGGGAACCTCCTGGTGTTTTCAGCAAAAAACAACTTTTCTTTTAAGGTTGAGAGAGTGATTGGAGATTACTCAGCTTGCCTTTTCCCACAGCAGAGTGTTACTGCTCTCCTCAAATAGTTCTCCATATTTTACCCTCTCCTACCATTTCAAGAACTAGAGCACATTTCTGGAAGACTCTGAAGATTTCACCTAACCCAGAAACAACAAACATTCCCTGAAGTCTGCCACTTGATTATGAAAATGTGTTTTTCCTCTTCCAACAATGCCAGCAGCAACTACAAAATTACCCAGGGCTTCCGTAGTGCAAGGTGTGTGCATCAGGTCCTTGGTTTGGTTAGTCATTAAAATACTGGTATGCCATTATATATTACATTGGGACGCAGGTGGCGCTGTGAGTTAAACCGCAGAGCCTAGAGCTTGCCAATCAGAAGGTTGGTGGTTCGAATCCCTGCGACGGGGTGAGCTCCTGTTGCTTGGTCCCAGCTCCTGCCAACCTAGCAGTTTGAAAGCACGTCAAAGTGCAAGTAGATAAATAGGTACCGCTACAGCGGGAAGGTAAATGGCATTTCCCTGCGCTGCTCTGGTTCGCCAGAAGCGGCTTAGTCATGTTGGCCATATGACCTGGAAGCTGTACGCCGGCTCCCTCGGCCAATAATGCGAGGTGAGCGCCGCAACCCCAGAGTCGGTCACGACTGGACCTAATGGTCAGGGGTCCCTTTACCTTTTTATATATTACATTACATTACATCATTAGTGTGATTTACAGCAATAAAACCTTAAAAACAAACTTCCCATTTGCATTTCCTCCTTTTGCACTTCCTAAAGTAACAGTGGCCATTGGTTACATGTACATAGAATAGTGTATCCTTAGAACATAGTCCGACAGTTGTGTATTTAATTATATGAACAAAAAGTAAGAATAATGAGAGGAAATGAACTTGGCATCACAAAATGCCTGCTTGTTTTCAAGTTGCTACTGAATGGATGATGAGCCTCCCAGCACACTCATCTGCAGGAAAAAAAAAATGTCACGCCAGTGCTTTGTGGTGTATAATATACTGCCATGTTCAGTTTCTGGAGCAGGGTATTAGTCACTGCTCTGGGATTATACCGGTGGATTGTGCAACGAGGCTAGAAAGCAATCTCTGGCTTTCTGACTATGACACCTGTGGTCTCCTATACTGTGTTCAGTGATGCCTCTAATACCTCCACTACAAGCCCATTCTCTTATGCTCGTACAAAGGAGGTTTTAGTTATGCTGGCACTATTAGGTGGAGAGTCTTAATCGTCCATCAGTGTTGGTCTTCTGCCAGCTGAAGAAACACCTGTTTAGGCAAGCATTCTCCCCCCCCCACCCGAACATGTGATTTTATTGTTTTTACTGTTTTAATTATCACATTTATTTTATTTTTAATTAAGGATGCTTTAATGTTTTGTGTGCTTGAATCATGTGTTGACTTTATAGGAGCCATTTTGGCATATGAGTGGTATATAAATGAGTAAATAATAATAATTACTGCTGCTACATTTTGCAACACAATCAGTTGAGTACCTAGCCTCTCAAGAGCTGTGAGAAGCGTAGGCCTATCTGTTTGGTATAATTTATTAATGTCCAAGTTCTTCCTTGTTTTACTTATCAAGTGTCCATAATAACAAACGAATAATATCATTGACACCTCAACCTAGTCTCTTCTTTTTGGTGAATTTGTGCTGTTTTAAATTGCATAGATTCCTTCATGCTTGCAGCCCTTTCGCTTTATCCCTCCTTCCCATTTATTACCTCTATTCTTCCAATGTATGTTAGGTTCTTCTGCAAAGTGATGGATCAGCCTGACAATATATCAAAGGGGGAAATCCATGAATCACCCCAGGGCAGTGAAGTGAATTCTCAGATTGCGGAAGCAGGAAATACAGTAACAGAGGATCTTGGTCCTTCCTCTTCAGAGAGTGGGGAAACTAGAACAACTGCCTTGCTGTCACCCAGGACAACGCAGACAAGCTGTTTCAACTGGACTAGAAGCTTTGCAGATAGACCTGGGACACCCAGTCCATTGCAAAGTATAGCATTGTTACAGCAGTTTCGCAGACGCACACCCAGCAAAGTCACACCCCAGAGTTGTGAGGTGTCTGGATCACAAACACTAAACACCACAGGAAGTAAAGAGTCGGATGAAGAGTCTCCCCCTGTAAAAGAACTGCAGTGTTCATCAGAACAGGAGCTTGACAGAGTGTCGCAAAATAGCCTGGGCACTTCAGAATATTCACGGGTGACCAAGAAAAATGCTCCTTCTGGCAGAGTAAGATCATTTCCCTGTGCTTCAGTTAAGCAGTTAATTAAATTGCCACTTGCATCTCAAGGGAATAGATAACAGCTCTTACTTATTACAATACATCTAGCTCTCCACTGTAAAATGACTTATGGCGAAACTCTTGGTCCCCCTGCCAGTCTGTCTGGCTGTTGTTATCACCCAGCGTGCCTAACCCTATGCACCCCACCCCCATGTGGTTGGATTTCTACTTTCATCAACCACAGCCAATGGGGCCACTAATAAGGATAATGGGGATTGTAGCCCAGCAGCATTTGGTGGGCCAAAGTTTAGCTCTGCTGTAAACCAAAATACTGATGTCACTTTACTAAGGAAGACAAGAGCAACTTAGATTTATTATTTTCTCTTTGCCATTGGGACATATCTTCAGTCACTTCACTCTTAAAAACAGGCATGAAATTCTCTGTTTAGATTATATATAAACCAGCGTTAAATTATATATAAATTAACACTTGCCTTTTTCTCTTATTTTGTACCATAGGAACCTGACTGCAGTCCAGAACCAGAATGTAATATGAATTCCCGAATATTTCAGTTCTGTGACTCATTGTGTACTGAAAATAAGGATATGGAGTTCAATAGCAAGGTATGTCTTTTTTCCCTCTTTAGTTTTCTTATGTTCGATTTTTCTGTTCTTTTCTTTTTTGGTATGTAAATACATACCTGTACATTGAAATGCAGCAGGAGCACAGCGGAAGAGATTGAGCACCACCCCCTGCCCCCCACCCCCAAATCTCTGCTGGCTGCTTTAAGATGTTGGAGATCATCTCATCCAAGCTCTAAGAAATCTGATTGTCATATCTGGTGCTTGGCACTTTTGAGGAACTATCTGCTGGCTATATTATTTATTAATGCCTTGGAATGTTTTATCCTATCTGGTTTATATATTTTAAAATAAACAGTATCAAATTTGTAGGTGTGTAAATTATTGCTGTTGCCCTTTTTCATAATAACTTTCTAATTGTTAGGTTTTATTATACTAATTGTTTGGATTGCCAGGTTACGTCTTGAAATGAATAGTTATTAGGCTATGTGTTGTAATGATGCACTGATATGTATTTTGCTGTTGTGTTGTGAACCACTTTGGGCATATTTCTGCGGGGAAAGTGGCATTCAAATACTGTAGAAATAATGAGTCTTATGGGTAAGACCTGTATTGTAAATTTTTAGGACATCTTCTGACATTTATTTTATTTGCACATATTTCCTATTGCGGCTGTTACAGATCAGAGACTATCCCTGCTCTTATTTCTTTTTACACCCTGTGATGTAAATCAGGCTAAGAGTTTACTCAAGGATGCTGATGCTGTTTGGATTGTCAGATTATGCCTTGAAACGAATAGTTATTAGACTATTTGTTGTAATGATGCATTGATGTGTAATTTTTGCCCACACATTTGAATAAGCCACTATGGTTTGCTGTCACCAAAATTAAGATGAACAAGAATGAAACTGATTTTCAGATCCTGGGTTATTCACTAACCTGAGAGTTGGTGCAGTATAGTAGTTAGGAGACTGAGCTGGGAATTGGGAAGTCCCTGATTCAAATCTAGCCTCTGTCATGATTTCACTGGGGGGGGCCTTAGACAAGCCACTCTGACTCAGCCTTGTAAGGTAAGTCACCGACATCATCCCTCCCCGCTGTCAAATCTGCATTATTGCGGGGGAGGGGGATAATAATATCAACTTACCTTACAAGGTTGCTGTAAGGATTGCAACTAAATAATGCATGTGAAGTCATTTGAACACTTAATGTGTTAATTAATATTATTCTCTTGTGCATGGAGGAGGAAGGGGTGGGGAACACTAGTCTGAGCCTTGCCACAGCTCATTTCCTGTAATCTAAACCCTGGCTGAGCTGTAGGATTCTCCAGTTTCTCTAGTACATTTCTCTTTCTTTTGGGAAGACAATACAGGCTGTGGATTCCCTGGTTAATGATAGGCTTGAGCGGAGAACAAATTCTGCAGTGGTTCTTTGTGGTGCAGATGGAATTTCATCACTGGCAATGATGCCAAAAATCTCTGAGAAACACCCTTCATAATAAAGAAGGCATGGGAAAAGATTGTGCTGGTTGATCTAAACATCTCTGGATTTTTTGTGTAATTGATTGCTTAAAGGAGGGGCTTCTGTACAGGTGTAAGGAGCATCCTCAATGACTAGCAGGTTTTGTTTTTGTTTTATTTAAACAACTTCAACTAAAACATGTTACTAAGACTCTAAATAGCATTCTGTATTCTTCAGAATTATGGTGACCTCTTGTGGTTAGTGACTTCACTGTGGGGACGGATTCCTTTTCCTAAAAGTGCGTGCACAGACATACTTGCACAAAATGCTTTCTTAGAATCGTGGGGTACTGTCTCTTTTAATTAGTTTTTTTTATGTTGCGTACCACTGCTTGTAAGCAGCCCTGATATCCCTGAGATTTTAGTACAAATGCTGCTCTAGCAGATTAGAAATAGTAGAAGCTTTAAGGGACAACTGTGTTTGCAGTCCATAGATTTCCTAAGCCTGTTTACCTGAGTATCTTCCTCCAGGATGAATCGACTCTTGCCCATGCCTTAAGATCAATGCCAAAAGCCATGTTCTCTGTCCCCTTGTTATGGAAGATGTGGTACAGGAAGCTGAGCCCTTTGATGGGGGTACCAAAACTGGAATGTCTTCCCTATGGCAATCCACCAGGTCCCCTCTCTTCTCTGCTGCTTAGCAAACTTTATGACAGTTGTTTTGGCATTTCAAAAGTCATTTACAGGTTCTGTGTGATTCCCGCATGCAGAGTCGCAAGCCAATCGGTCATGTGTAAATTTATATACACATAAATATAGAGACACATATTTAACTGCACACAGAGAGAGCTATTTACCAAGTTTTTGTTGGTAAAGAGATCATTTGGGAGGAAGGGATCAGAATATAATGAAGCTCTAGATTGAGTTTTTGAATGAATTGCACTTGTTGGTGGTGCAATGTGATCATTTTACTGACAAATCATAAGGACTTTAATGGAACAGCAGCTGATATTTCTCTCTGTCTCCAGGTTCCTGGATTACTTAAAGCCAGTTCTGCAAAATCCCACGCTGTGACAGAACCCAAGAGATTGCTGCCTGCCAGAGTTAGTGGTCTGAGCAAGAAAACAGCCAGTGCAAAGAAGAAAAAACATCACAATGCTGAAAATAAGGCAGGGTTGCAGGTGACAATTAATGAACTGTGGAGGACCTTCCAGTTTAAAAGGTGAATGTTTTTCCTATATCTCAATACGACAGTTTCCTTCTACTAAATCTTCATAAACTTTATTTAAATATTGCATACCGATGAAGATGATATACGGCCACTAAGCACTTGGTTAGCTTTTGTAAACTGCTTTGTAATAAGATCTCAATCAAGTATTATATGAAAGTTGTGTAATAAATAATTTAAAAGTGTCTTTCGGGCAAAATATTAGCCGTTGCAGCTCTTGAAGTAGGCATGTTGGCATCACCAGACCGCTGAGATTCATAAAGACTACCTAGGCTAGTTCAGGCTGCCCAGAGTGGCTGGGTAGTGTATAAGTAATAAAATTAGTGTTAGTATTAGCTGAAGGAGGAAGATTTAACAAGAATGTTATCAAATATCAAATAGGCCTCATTCTCATTCCTCTTTGCCTAAGTCAAGGAGTAGATCTTTGAGGTTTTCCTCCTACTTAGCATATTATTCTAGTTGGGTAGAAATAAACATTTCCTAGGAAGCAGACTTTGATCTTCTCTGGTTGTAGAATATGTCTCATAAATAATTTTTAAGCCAAGTATAAAAAAAATTAATGGACATTTGGAAGATTTTAAATCACTTGCAGCTCCTGTCAGAATGTCCTATCAGAGGCTCACAGTGCAATAAATACACTTTGAACTAAATAAATAGGTACTGTCTCTAAGCACTGTTAGTTAGTTCTTCTGGGCACTAACAGTTTGCTTTCATTTTGCAGGGATTCTGAAAGGCTACCGTCCTGTAGAAAACCAGAGCCACTGTCTCCAATCAAAGATAACAAAGATAACATCCAGCTCACTCCAGAGACAGACGATGACACTTTAAATAAACTTGAATTCAGTCATGTACAGCGGAAAATCTTTAAATGAACTGATCTTGCAGATCTGAGCAAAACTATAGCCATTGACCAATGTAATGTCCAGGCAAATTTGCTTCTGGACACACAAATCAAAATTAACATTTGTATATATTTGGATGTGAGCTGTATATTTTAGTCTTATCAGAGATCTTGTCTGCTTCTGTTTTGAAAGAAGTAAAATGAACTACAGTGTTTATATTTGCTTTAATGAAATAAATTTGGCTGCAAATCTATTGCTGGACAAGATTTATCTATCCAGTATAAATATAAAAGCCAAATGCTATTAGAGAACAAGCTCAAAAAGAAAGTGAGCTGGGGGGGGCTACAAAAGTTGTGGTTATTGGTTATTTGGTAAATATACCACTTCTAGATGGCCCAGGAAAGAGGGGGAAAGCTTAAGAAAAAGTGTAAAAGATTTGTTGTGTCCTAAGGTTAACAGAAATTGTAGATCACAATAATTTATCTGAAAGCCCATCTTGATCCAGAGGGCCACATACAGCAGTAGGGCTTTTGAACGTTGACCCCCCCCCCCTGTCTCTTTTGTTCAGAAGCACACCCCCAGGTTGCTAAAGAATCCTCTGCTATAAAACATGCTTGCTTGCAGAAGCAGCTTCTTGAGCCGTATGGAGAGATGCAACCCGTGGTTGGAGGCTGGTCCATCAACCTTAGTCTTCTGCCCTTAACTGGTTCCTTCATCCGCCTTTCAGGGGGGTGGCATTGCCCGTCTGCTAACCTTCTCAGCCTCCTTTGGTATCCATGGGTATGCTTCAGTACAACTAATGTTGGAAACACTTGTTTTTTATAATATATTTTATGAAGGGGGTGGGGGTCCTCTAGCCTGTGGGCAAAAAACAGCCGTCCAGGCCATTCTTTTTGGCACTCAGGACCCTCCCCGGGCAAAGCAACTCGCCAGCCATGCCCAACAGCCTTCTCAACTGCATTTGCCTGGTTAGGCTGTTTCCTTGAACCCTGATTGTACTTCTTGCTTAACTGGGTGGAAAGAAGGCTGGATGGTATAGAGACCTATGGAATGGAAATGAGAGTCACATTTGTCGCTACACTACCTTTTTGCCTCTCGCCTCCCCTCTATCCTCTGAGATCTTGGGGGTGAAGGGTGCTATACAAGCTTAATCAATAATAATAATGTAGCCCCTGGGATGCTGGACACTCTGAATTGGCACCTTAAGAACCATTTGCAGAATCCATGAATAGGCCATATTAGAGCTGGTACACTTGTCTTTTTTTTAATGAGAGAATGGATGGACTAAAACTCACTGCTGCTTTTGGCTTCTGGAGACTGGAGAAGGTTCTTTTCCTCTAGAATAAAAAAGAGCAGGCAGGGAAGTTCACTCCAGGTTTATCCATGTGAGTAAGAACAGTCTTGGACGAGCCCTGGCTGTTGGTGCAAAGGAATCATAGAGTTGGAAGAGACCACAAGGGCTATCCAGTCCAACCCCCTGCCAAGCAGGAAACACCATCAAAGCATTCTTGACATATGCCTGTCAAGCCTCTGCTTAAAGACCTCCAAAGAAGGAGACTCCACCACACTCCTTGGTAGCAAATTCCACTGCCGAACAGCTCTTACTGTCAGGAAAGTCGCTGCCTTTTCACCCCTGGCCAGTTCCCCCATTTAAGGCTCTTCTTACTACCACAAGTAGGACCTACACTGCATGCCACATTTTGTTGTATCACCACTTTCTAAAAGGAGTGCACTTGTTCATGGAGCCAGACAGCCAGCCATGCCTGCCTCCAGGACACTCCATTGCATAGAAATAATTTTGTTTCCTGTTTTTCATTTGTGAGAGTTTCTGCTTGTATTCAGAAGTGTTTGGTGGTTCTGTTCTGCCTGCGCACAAAAGTTGTCAGAAGTCCTGTAATGGTTAACCATTTGAACTGAAGCCCAAACTGCTTTGGTCCAAACCACTCAGGCGCCAGAAACCTGTTCTCATCCTCCCTGTCTGGACTGCATGATGGCAGATGCAAATGGTGGAACTACAGTTTCCTGCTTTTTGTGTGTAGCATGTACATTTCCCATATTTACACAGCTGGAGACAGTAAATCCTATGCAAGCCTCTCTCTCTCTTTTTTACCAACTACTTGCCAAATGTTATTTACAAGAAATATTGATGGCCATAAGCAAAAATGAAGTGTGAATATGAATTTCCTATTCCCTTTATCATATATTTAGATGAACTAAAATAGCCATTACTGATGGAAGCTCCAACACCCCCCCCCCCACTTTTTCTTAATAATAATCACACATTTCTCACATAGTCTAGTTTGGCCAATAAAGAATATGTAACTTTACTTGGAGTATTATTGATCTTTTGTCCAGGGAGCAAGATGTTGGCAGAAGTATTTAATGTGTGCTCTGGTATACTGCTAGATCTGAAAAGGGCAGCTGCCTTGGAAGACATTCAATTGAGCAAACCTCTTAATTTGCATTGCTATCATTCTTTCCTTGCAGTCCTTCCATCCCTCATTTGTACGCATGCATTGGTTTTCTAAATTACCAGAATAAGTTTGCTTTATTCACAGAATCTGATGGAGAAGATCTTAAGAGATCATGCAGTTCACCCACTTGTGATCAGTGCAGGATCCACAGTACAGAAAACAGATTGTTGGCCTGGAATGATGGGTCATCGGCCTGATTTCGGCAGCCTATTCCCATGTTCTTATGACTTATCATTTCAAATATTTCAGTGGTTTTTAGGTGGTGGGGTGCGGGGAGAGAACCAAGTAATCTGGCTTGAGTTCCTTGGAGGAAGAGTAGACTAAAGTTGGCATCTGTCTGTCTCGAGAGACAATGGAGGAGTGTGCCTTTGTGGATTCAGTCAAACTGTTGGAAGGTTGCAGTGCCTGCTGTGGCTGTAGAAACCGATACAGGAGAGACATGTTTTATTGCAGTGGGGGCAGATGCTTCTCTCTGCACTTCTCCCAGTGGTCATTCCTCCTCTGGTCACTGCTATGGATGCACAACCAGATTCTGTTTCCAGGCACTATGGTTTTCTGCAAGGGATTCCCACACGGAGCAGTTGATATTGCCAGCCTTCGTGTCACGTTTGCAGACATATTTGTAAAACATTTTTTGTTTGCCACCGGGCCTGGTGCTTCAAGCCAGCTCCCCATAGTACTAATACTGCTAATAATTGTATTCCATGTTGTCTTTAAAAAGAATTTAATTGGTTTAACACAGTACAGTATGCTTCTACTGAAGAATTATTAAGTTCTTCAAATCGTCAGCTTTGCACCAAGGCAAACATCCAGTTCCCTCATTGTGGGTATGTGGCTTAGAATTTTTTTAGTCCAAGGTTGAGGTAATGTTACTGCAGGCCTGGCACTTCTGAAGAAAGGCCACTTTCCAAAGATTGTTGCAGTTGCTAAGCAACCTGCAGATTGCCTAATGGCTCCCAAACTTAATCACAGCTCAGCTGGAGTGTGTTGTGTCTAATATCATGTGGGGTGTTCAAGACTTCAAAACACAAATTAATATTTGTGTTGGATTGGAAAGCAAGTTCACAGAGGTCAGCTGCAATGAACACATCCATCTTTTCACTCGGCAATAAACATGATTTAATTTTAGGGGGTGCTGTGGTTTGTTGCTGAATTGCTTTTGGTTTCCTGTGTCTGACATACGGTCTACCAATATTATGCGTCTCCCAAGATCAGAATGACACAGAGCCACATTAATGTCTGTGGAGTGGGGAAAGGGGTATACACAGAAAATAAAAACTGGCCTAAATACCTGTTTAATACAGAATCAACCATGTCTTCTTCCTGGCTATTTTTATTTATCTTTTGATAAATATTCATTCGATACATAATTATGTTCCACTGCAAACACATTACATGGGAGGGTAAAGGTAAAGGGACCCCTGACCATTAGGTCCAGTCGTGACCGACTCTGGGGTTGCGCGCTCATCTCGCATTATTGGCCGAGGGAGCCGGCGTATAGCTTCCAGGTCATGTGGCCAGCATGACAAAGCTGCTTCTGGCAAACCAGAGCAGCACATGGAAACGCCGTTTACCTTCCCGCTGTAGCGGTTCCTATTTATCTACTTGCATTTTGACGTGCTTTCGAACTGCTAGGTTGGCAGGAGCTGGGACCAAGCAACGGGAGCTCACCCCGTCACAGGGATTCGAACCGCCGACCTTGTGGTCAGCAAGCCCTAGGCTCAGTGGTTTAACCACAGCAATTAAATATTGTGGCAAAAGTTCAAAACACATGATATGGGGAAAAGTCAGTTTCGGCAAGCAAAACAAAATCCCACTCATAAAAAACCTTTACTGCCTCCCACGGCAGGGACTGCCAGAAGACAAAAATCAAATGGGGTAAGACACCAAGAAAGAGGTCCAAGAAACTTCATGAGGCAAGATGTTCCAACCATAGACGGGACACAAGCCATATTTACATGTTATAAATACAGAGAAGTAAATGTGGGATGGGTTTGGAGGCTTAGCAGAAACACATTCTCATTAGCTTCCAACTTGTGGAAAGTATCTGCCTGAAGCAGGGAGGCCTTTGTACTTAGCAATCCCACCCGCCGCCATTGAACCCAATGGGTTTTGACTATACACGATTTTGGCTTTAGGCGAAATCCCCAGAATGCAACACAACACAACACACACACACACACAAACACACACACACACACACACCACATAAGTTGCAAGCTTGCTTTCATCACCAAGGTGCGGAATTCTGCCTGGAAAGAAACTGGCAAGCAGTGCAGATATCACACGATAGGTGTAATATCATCACAGAGATGTGACTAGCCATAACACTGTGCTACTCTGTCTCACAACTTGTCAGCTCCCTCAAGGTGCGTAGAAAGGCAAAAGAGCCTTGCCTTCCCCACCCGCAGTTAATTCCAGTTTTGTCTCCCAGTGTCTCCCAGGCCAGGGCTTTAAGATGAGCAGAGCAACTGGGAAGAGAGAAGAGTTTAGGGGGTGGGGAAACTTTTAATAATTTTATAGGTTTGTGACGTTATTCCTCAGTTTGATATTTTTACATGGTTTTAATGTAGTGTAATTTTGCTGTTATTTTTACTTACAATTTAGTAATTATTTAGTAATGACTGTTTATTTTTTGTTGATAACCTGAGAGTTGAATTTATTGTATAAAGGATTATTGAATATTAATTTATTTGATATAAAGTATTTATTTAGCCATAATTTTAATTATGATTTGTGGCACTGTGGGTTAAACCACTGAGCCTAGGGCTTGCTGATCAGAAGGTCAGCGGTTCGAATCCCTGTGACGGGATGAGCTCCCGTTGCTCGGTCCCAGCTCCTGCCAACCTAGCAGTTCGAAAGCACGTCAAAATGCAAGTAGGTAAATAGGAACCGCTACAGCGGGAAGGTAAACGGCGTTTCCGTGTGCTGCTCTGGTTCGCCAGAAGTGGCTTTGTCATGCTGGCCACATGACCTGGAAGCTATACGCCGGCTCCCTTGGCCAATAATGCGAGATGAGTGCGCAACCCCAGAGTCGGTCACAACTGGACCTAATGGTCAGGGGTCCCTTTACCTTTACCTTTATTTATTTAGCCATAATTTTTATTATGATTTGTATTGGTTTGGATTATCAGGTGCGCAATCTTGTATATTTTGTTGTTTTTTGAGGTTGTAAACCACCTTGTGTATAGCAATGTAGAATATATGGTATGTGTATATCAATGTATGGTATGTGTATATCAATATGGTATGCAAATTAAAAATGAAGCAAAATTGAAAAACTCCCACGCAACAGGGTGTTACTAATATTGTTGCTGCTGTGGTCTGGACCAACTGATGCTTCTGAAATCTCTTAAACAGAAGCCCCATATAGACCTTCTTGCAATAAGCCAATTTGTACGTAACTAATGCATGTGTTGCCATTGTTAAGAAGCATTATTACGATGTAAACAAGCATTTGAAGAGCATGACACAAGAATTAATAGCCTTGCAATCGTGCTTAAGTTGCCAGGTTGTTCAGGTGGTATCACAAATAACAAACCCATCAGCTGTAAACAATGGAATAGTACTAGACAAGTTTTTGAGAACTGGAGAGAGATTAGATATCTATCTGCGTGTGTTGCTCACAAACCTGCTATATAAGCAGTTACCATGTAAAATATTAACAGCTTCATATACCTCAGCAAATATAATCTTATTCCTTGCTTTAGATTTTTTTAAAAAAACATTCCTTGACCAATTCTCCTGGGTTTACAGCATCGTTAAGGGGCAACGAGGTGTACTCTGTGAAGAACGTTGCACTCTTAAACATATTTTTGCTTTGCCTCTAAAACACCTTCCATTCTCATTAGGGAGCAAAGCCTTTCATACAAGTCAACATGGAATCTATGTGCCTAAGGGCAAATTTCTGCAGTGACAGAAACATTTGCTTAGGAGTAAGTCTTGCTATAAAATCCATGAGGCTGCTTCTGAGCAAATGTGTTCAGAAGAACGTATGTGTTTCATTTAGGCAGGGGAAAAAACTGTCCTTAAAAAAGATATCAAATATATTTAAAGTAAAGCAACCTAAAAAGTATACAGTATTTGAAAATAGGGGTGCCAAAATTGTGCTTCTACTCTGCCTCAGAGTGGCTCATCGAGGGGAGCAGGAAGTCACTGGTGAAGTGCAAAAGGTGACAGAAAGCAAACTTTTTGAGTTTCTGGTCCATGGTCTCTCATATACCTCCTTGCCAAGGGCACAAGGCAGCCTAGGTTCGCAGCCTAGGATATCTTGAATGTCCTCAATTGATGCACTGTCTGCAGGAGGGTTGATTGAAAAGCTCACCACTTGCGAATCAGGAGGAGGAAAATGCTGCTTCGAGAAGCAAGGAAAATGTAAGTCCGCTCTTCAGTTATTAGCTGATAAGCACAGTACTGGACAGATGGGAAACCGCAAGGAAATGACGGCTGGAGGTGGGTGGGGGCTTGGAGTGCCTGCATAAGGTTATCAGTGGGACCAAGGCTTCTGCTGAAGAACCATTAAGAGTTGAGATTCGTGAATTATTCTGTGTGTCTTCCTATCATTGTTGACTTACGCACTTCTCGACTGACGTGGCTTTATTTTTTGCAGGGAAACTTTAAAATACGCGGCACACAGTCATGTCTGGTTATTCTGAACCACAGTCATTTTCAGGTTTGCATTATCAGCTGAAATGTACTCGGAGTCGAGAGTGAATTTCATGCTCTTTATTCAGCTCATAGTCATCAAGGAGAAGAGGAGAAGAAGAATGGCTCTTTTCCCAAAACCATCTGCTTATATACATTATTTACACAATGGGCCTTGCGTGATTGGCTACTTCAGGGCTACACCTGTTGGCCAATTATATTGTGGATTGACTTCTGCCTGCAGCCTGATTGGCTGCTCCTACAGGCCAATCAGGTAGCAGATTCACTTCTGCCAGCCGCCTGATTGGCTGCTCCAGCAGGCCAATCAGGTTGCGGATTCACTTCCACCTGGAGTTGGATTGGGTAGCTCCCGCTGATTCTGAATCCTATTGTTCTAGGATTTAGCTCAGTACATAACATCAGCATTACAGATTCTGGCTCACACTTTCTATTTATTTGTGCAGTGAATGTGCAATTGGCCATAGTTGCTTAAAGTTCGGGTTGCCAGACTCAATCGAGGACAGGACTTCTGTGCCTTTAATTGCCCTGCTCTCTTTTGAGTCTGGAAACCTTGAAGAGAAACCAGCAGACCCTTTGCTTGGAAATTTAACAAAGGGTCTGCTGGTTTCTCTTTAAGGTTTCCAGACTCAAAAGTGAGCAGGGCAAGTTAAGGCACAGAAGTCCTGTCCACTATTGAGTCTGGCAACCCTACTTAAAGTAGAAGCAGGACTCCAGCATTACCCACAGACACACATGCCTACTACATCCTCTTACCATTTCGCAGTTGTTGTGATGGAATTTCCTGCAAATTGTGTTGGACAGACAGGCAAGGCACATTCACTTAGCAATGCTCTGCCTCAGTTTTTAAAGACCAACAAATACAAAATATTCTATGCCCACCATAGCTACCAAGTTATCCCTTATTTTAAGGGATTTTTCCTTATGCTGAATAGGCTTCCTCGCGAGAAAAGGGAAAACTTGGCAGCTATGATGCCCACACACGTCGCCGTCGTCATCATCATCATCATCATCATTATTCAGCCCAGCTGATTTGGCAAGAAGTGCTGCAAAATTTTTCTATTACCCGCTTATTGGAGAGGCCCAAGGCAGGGAGGACTACTCACTTATTGCAGCTGAACACCTCCCTCCCTGCCTAGGGAAGGCCAAACAACCTGATCTCTTTTTCTGCTGTTGAAAAAACATCAACAGCTGTGCCAAATTAAGTGTAAAATGCTGGCTGTAATCATTGGAGCATTTTACACCTATTTCAGGATGCCTCAGAGGCAAGGCATCAAATAGCAGGCCTCTGCTTAGAAAGATCAGCTGCAAGACAGAATTTTTTTTCTTGAGTCATATTCATTGGGGGGGGGGGTGCTTTCAGGTTGCCTCGCAAACTTGCTCTCAATCAATTTGTAGAATCATAGCATCTTAAGAGTTGGAAGGGACCCCAAGGGTCATCTAGGCCAACCCCCTGCAATGCAGGAATCTCAGCTAAAGCATCCATGACAGATGGCCATCCAACCTCTGCTTTAAAAACCTCCAAGGATGGAGAGTCCACAATTACTATTATTATTATTTATTGAATTTATATACTGCCCTATTCCTGGAGGTATAAGGGGAGTTCCACTGTCGAACAGCTCTTCCTGTCAGGAAAATTCTTCCTATGTTTAATCAGAATGTTCTTTCTTGTAACGTGAAGCCATTGCTTTGGGTCCTACCTTCCAGAGCAGGAGAAAACAAGGTTGCTGCATCTTCCATGTGAAAGCCCTTTAGATATCTGAAGATGGCTCTCATATCTCCTCTCAGTCTCCTCTTTTCCAGACTAAACCTACCCAGCTCCCTCAACCATTCCTCATAAGGCTTGGTTTCTAGACCCTTGATCATCTTGCTAGTCCTCCACTGCATGTACATTCCAGCTTGACAACATCGCATTGCGGTGCCCAGAACTGGACATATTAATCTGTAATATCTATTACATGGGATGTATGTCTTTGTGGACCATTTTTATTAGCACACTGAATGTACATTTACAGGGAAGACAGGAGAGGGATGGATCTGGAGGTCCAGAACAAGCCAGTGTTCAGCCATTCATTCCTATGGAGAATAGGCAGAGGATGCTTAACCTCCCCAAATGTCTACCACATTGGTTTTATTTACATTTCTTGAAAGCACAGTAACTCTTTATTCCCTTTCTGCAATTTGTGATCATTTTAAGCTAGAGAACCACTCTTGGTCATTAATAAATCCAGCGGTCAATCCATACTAAAATATTATTTGACTGCTCTCAATTGTTAAGCAGAAAGTGACCCATGCCTTTCCCTTTCAGCATTAGCAATTCACCTCAATGAAGAGTTTGCTATCGGTATATACAACCCTTAAATACCTGGGACCAGTTTACCTACAGGATCACCTTACTCCATATATACTGGGTGAGGAGGCGGCATTGCTACTATGGTATGTCTTTTTGTGTTTTTATATTTTAAACTGCCCTGTGATACTCAGATGGATGGAAGTACAGAAGACAAACAAACAAACAAAATATATACTCACGGTCATTTCAATCAGTGGGATGGCACCATTACAGGGGCCACAGAATACCAATTTCACATTTGTACAAAATTAATATTTCAGTGTGGCACTTTGGAACTCTCTGCCTATTGATATCAGGTGGCTCCCCTCCTCACTGCACTCTTTATCCCCGCGTACGTTGTGAAGCTTACAGTACTTCAAACTGCATTCACTCACAGGAAACCAGAAATGCGATTAGAGACGAGAGGCGTTTAGGCACGTTGCTTTAATTATCCTTCAGTCCATCTTTCCCATAGTGACATCAACATTGTTTCAACCCTTTACTTTAGAGAAGCAAGGTAACTACCCCAAAGTTTAAAATGCTTAGAATGCCCATTTAAGTCTCTCATACAGGAAACGAGAAGCAGGTGGTGGAAAGTGAGACGCTCCGCGGGGCCTCCGATGAGTCTGCCTGCCTCCTCCCACTCAGCCACCCTACATTTGGGGCAGGACGGGGCCTGCAGGTGCTCAAGCTACCACATCAGGAAAGATGCGTGGCTCGGGCGCGCTGCAGGCCCTGTGGTGAGTGCCGCCTGGCATTTTATCACCCCCCTCAGTGGTGACACCCAGGTTGGACCTCCCCGACCGCACCCCCCTTCCTCCATCCCTGGCCAGCAGTGACATCGGAAAAGACACAAAAATGCTGCTGTTGATAAACAGGTGGTGGTGTCTTAAGCTCTGCAATGGCAAAAACTCCATTGGTTTGTTTGTTTTTAAGTCCTCCACTTTAAAAAAAAATGTTTTCAACAAAGTATACAGTACAAGTACACACACCAGCTGCAGGCAGAATCATAAAACGTAGACTAGACAGCATATACCAGGCATCCCCAAACTTGGCCCTCCAGCTGTTTTGGGACTACAACTACCATCATTCCTAGCTAACAGGATCAGTGGTCAGGGATGATGAGAGATGTAGTCCCAAAACATCTGGAGGGCTGAGTTTGGAGATGCCTGGCATATACTCTTAACATTTGCCAAGGTTCTCTTTTCAAACAGGAACACTGGTAGGCTAGCATAGCAGCTTCTTAAAACAAACAAATAAAGGACGACTCATACATCAAGGATGCCAACAGAGAATGGCTTTAGAGATATGTAACTGGTAAATGAAAACTGATCTTAAGATGGGGTTGCAATTCCACTTCCCTTCAACAAGTCTAAATCCATATTTATTTTGCAAAAAAAGCCAACAGATATACTGCAATATATATATATATTTCTTTATTTACATAACTTGTGATAATTCAGTACCGCTTAACGTAGTGACGCTGTATACAGAATCCATGCCCTTTCCTGGTTCTTAGAACTAGTGGTCCATTAAACCAAGTTGCATGACATATATAAGAGGAATTTGTGTCCACGTTGCAGTGAATGCCCAATTAAAATACTGTTTGAGCCATGAAGGTGATTTCCGAGGGTGTGGTGGGGATCTGTGAACCAACTGTTGTGATTTGACTCCCATCAATTAAATCAGAAATTATGAGTCCAACATCATATGGGAGGGGCTGCAGGTTCCCCATCCCTGGTCTCTTACTCTGATAGTCTGTGATGCACCCCTTTCAAAGACACCTGGCTTAGGCGAGACTAGGACCTTTCAACTCAAGAGAGTCCCCAAGTCAGCGAAGGTCCCCTGAGATACAGGCGGCCATCTTAAACATGACACAAGAGGCTCAGGCGATTAAGTTTAGCAACAGGGTTTAAGGACCAAGGAGCTTCTAATTGCCTTGCACTTTGTGAGCTACGAACAGGAGTCATGTTTTTAACAGGGTGCCCTTTTTATGCAGCAATCTTATCTTAAACCCAAATATAGAAAGCTCAGCGCAGAGTTCAAAAGGCAAGAACACAGCCTCATGATAAAACTACTGTTGGAGCTTCAAGGATTGCTGCCTCAGCTCCAATGTTAGTTAAGACTCCTGTCCCCCACCCCTCAATTTAAACAGCCACAAGATGGCACAGTAAATATTCACATACTGATCATATCTCCATTTGGAGAGCTGTGCTCCTGAACTCCCTACTTAGCCAGAGCCCTATTCCACCCTACCAACTTCTGATTTTTTTTTACAAGCACTGTGCAGTGGGATCCATGTGCAGCAGTGTTGCCTGAAAGAGGCCCTTACATGCCATTGCCTCAGCCCTTTCAATAAAACTCACTTCCACATGGATTTGTGTGAGTGTAAAGGTAAAGGTACCCCTGACCGTTAGGTCCAGTCGCGGACAACTCTGGGGTTGCGGCGCTCATCTCGCTCTATAGGCCAAGGGAGCTAGCGTTTGTCTGCAGAAAGCTTCCGGGTCATGTGGCCAGCATGACTAAGCGGCTTCTAGCGAACCAGAGCAGCGCACAGAAATGCAATTTACCTTCCCGCTGGAGTGGTACCTATTTATCTACTTGCACTTTGACGTGCTTTCGAACTGCTAGGTGGACAGGAGCTGGGACCGAACAACAGGAGCTCACCCTGTTGCGGGGATTCGAACCGCCGACCTTCTGATCGGCAAGCCCTAGGCTCTGTGGTTTAGACCACAGCGCCACCCGCGCCCCATTGTGTGTGTAGTATCATGTAAATCCATCCTTAAGGGTATTCCTCCTGGATGTATATGTAGACAAGAGCAGGGGCATAGAAAAGCCAGCTATGTCTCTGTGTTTTGCAGTGCTCAACACTACCGATTAGAATCAAAAGAGTGCTACAGTAACTCTGAAACAGTTTGTAAAATCTTTAGTGCATACATTATTCTTAGCTGCTAAGCAGATCATTCCTACCCAGGCCATGTGACCTGGTTTTAAAAATCCCTTTATTTTTCACCAGTCTTACCCGGGGGGGGGCATTCTCTGTACTTGTATGCTTCTTCCTTTGGTGCATGTGTGTGCCCCTTCGAAGATGATGATGACATAGCCATAGATTTGCACTGATTTCAAAAATGACCACAGTTACTCATTTAGAGGAGCTGTTTGCTGACCATCCAGAAATACCTGTTTTTGGACCAGAGATGCAACCACAGTTGGAAGCAAGCAAGTATTCCAGTGGCGGTTTTACCACCACCTTTAAAAGCAGTTACATCATTTATTATTATTATTATTATTTTAAACACCGAAGTGCACCCCCTGCTACCTTTATTTTTGGCAGGAAAGGAGCGAAATACAAAATACTTGTCCGTGTCACTCATTTAGGATGGCTTGTTCCATCGCATGGTTCTTTGGTTGGGTCCTGCCAACTCCTGGACCATGAATCCTTCGAGAGGAGCCCACATTCAGAGAGAGCACCTTTCATTTTCAGGTAGCTCGCATGATTCACAGCTGAGCTTTCTAGCCACATAGCTGTCACCGGAGAGAACACTTATGTTTTCTGGAGACATTCCTTACATTTCCCCTTGCCAGGGGCTAAGAGGCCTCCAAACATTTCTTGGGATGCATAAGTCATGTAAACAAACCCATCTTCATCTTTGTAATTCTTGTAGACTTCTGCCAGTGTTAGAGACATGCTTGCTAAACTCTTGTTGTTTACCAGCATATAGAAAGCTTGTGTAGAACTCAGCGCCATTCTGCTTCTGGGTAAACAAAGAAAAGAGAGAGCAAGTATTTAAAATGTGCAAGTTATTTCATGCTATGCCAATACAATCCTAATCCAGGACAATGTACTCAGTGCTTTTGTACCCTTGATAATACTTTATAACGGGGCTCATTTATTATTGGCAGGCTTGACTCAAGGGCATTTTACACTGTTTTCACACCTACAGAAGAAAAGTGGGCTGCATGACATCATAGTGACACTGGGTGATTGACAGGTGGGTAAATTCCTCCAGTCCATCAAGATGGCCCACCAAGGATGAGGGAACCCAGAATCTGGATTTTTTGGAGAATTTTTTACAGCTTGTGTAAGTTTTGCCACTGAAAACTGGGGTACTACTTTTACTCCACTGGTGGTAAGCAAACTTTAAACAAATTCTCCTTAAATAGATATTTAAGACAATCCATTAGGAACTGGGAAGGGGGAATCAACCACCATGCGCCCAGTTGTGCACATCAGTGACCATTCAGACAAGTTTTGGGACATTAAATGTTCAGAAAGGCCAAGTAAAATAGTAAACAGGTTGATTATAGAGGCCTACGTTGTTATGAAGCATATATAGTTCAAATTATTCCAAGAGACATGTTTACATGATAGTTTTTTAAAATAATTTCCATTCAATTTCCCATCTTAACAAAATAAACATAAAAACATTACAATATAACATAAACTAACAAAGAAAGAAACCAAACCAAACAAATCTAACTTTTAAACATCCATTTTTCTGATCACTGTCTTATGGACTTCCCCTCCCCCCGCCCTTTCTGATTTTCAATTTTTAATCCTCTTTTGCAATTCCCTTTATCATAATTTTTAAATCCTTTTCGTTATATTCTTTCATTTTATATCCTACCCCTCCCCCACTACAATCCATGAGACCCCCTTGCCACCAGAGAATCCCCAAGTGCAGTAGGAGAGGAGACGCAGTCCTTTTTGTCATTGAAGCCCCCCACCCCAGTACCTCCCCCTGCCACCCAGAAGGTCCAGGGTGAGGGAAGAGAGTAGAGGCAAAGGGACACTCCATTATCCTTAAAAATCATAATTAATCAATTTTATTTACACTTATTTTCCTTTATCATTTTCACCATCTTAAAATATTTTCCTCCTTTTAGCCTATACACCCCTTCCAAATTTCTTCATAACTCCAATTTTATTATTAAATTCCATTCCATTTATATTTGTACACAATTTTCTTCCATCCCCCTCTTAACTGCAGATACCTTAATTCTCCCAATTCGCACCTTAATAACCATAGTTTTCACCCCACTCCCATTCTCCAATGTCTCCTCCCCATCATCCAAGTTCTCGCCCTGCCACCTCCCCTACCTCCCCTTTGTTCTTTTCCAACCACTGCTGACAGCACCCTTTACCATTGTTTACATGACCGTTTCCCTAGGGTCCATCAAGTTATGGATTGAGTGGGAAAGTCATTTGCAGTACTGACCTCAGCTACAGAAAATGGTAGCTAGATGTCCTTTAAGACATAGCCACAAATGCTACACCAGGCATCCCCAAACTGTGGCCCTCCAGATGTTTTGGCCTACAACTCCCATGATCCCTAGCTAACAGAACCAGTGGTTGGGGAAGATGGGACTTGTAGTCCAAAATATCTGGAGGGCCGAAGTTTGGGGGTGCCTGTGCTACACGATTGAACAAACAAAATCCATTAAAGAAAATCCTCTCCCTAATTTAACCTCATCACTTTTGGGAAAGTTGTTGCTTACTATAACTCCTGATATTTACATTTTGTCAACAGTTTAGCTTGACTGTGCAGTGCACATAACATTGGTGCAGAGTCAAAGATGAAGTTTAATAAATTTGTGTCCCATCCTTCCCCCAGGAAGCAAAGAATTATATCTGTCTAATAAACCATGGTTTACTGGAATGTGCAGGCACTTCTTCCTCCCCTTTATATATCCATTCTCTCTTGCACTGCTGTTAGACAGATTCCAGTGCTTGTTAAAGCACAGTTTCTAGTTACATCCAAGCTATGTCAGATTATAAACCGTAGTTTGGAACAAGAACTAATTCTGGTTTATAAGATTAAAGCCACAGTTTCTCAGTTTGGATGCAACAGGAAACTTTGGTTTAAAACCCCCTAAAAGCTTTTTAATTATGCTGCATGAGGGAAAGAGAAGGGGATAGCAGGCAGGTGCAATGATTATTTATTAGACTGAGATAGTAGCATCTGAACTGGGCTGATTTGTGAAATTGTTCCAAGATTCATAGTTTAAGCAAGTATTTGAACCTAGGCTTATTGGTGGTAGGACAGATAGCTAGTTTCCAGAGGTTTATAGAAGTGTCAGACCCAAATACTTACACATATTATCTATATCCTACAGCAGCAGAAAGGTTTAGGTGGTAAAGGAAATACCTAAACAGTTATGACCATTCCTAGCCTTCCAAGAGGAACACATTTCTAGGTGATATAGCAGAGTAGAGCAAAGTTACTCCTTCCCCACTGTCTAACTCAGGCATCCCCAAACTGCGGCCCTCCAGATGTTTTGGCCTACAACTCCCATGATCCCTAGCTAACAGGACCAGTGGTCGGGGAAGATGGGAATTGTAGTCCAAAACATCTGGAGGGCCGAAGTTTGGGGATGCCTGGTCTAACTGAAACAAACATATCTATTGTTACAAACACACACATTTAGTCTTTTTTTTTATAAAAATTTTTTAGTTTTTAGGGAAACCAGCAAGCGCTGCTCTGCTTCCTCCCCACCCTCCTCCACCAAAAAGCATTGCAGAAAAGTTTAATATGTTTCTAATAAGGTACTAATTTTCACACAAAGGAGCCAGTGAGTGGAATATTTATTGGGGACCAGAACATCAGCTACTATTGAGAACGTACAGTAACAAATTATATGGAAACAAGCTACTACTGACATATTGTAGGATAGGAATTGTTGGATAGGAAAGCTATCCTACAAGATAAATCCTATAAAAAATCCTAGAACTCTCCTCTGTATTTCACTCCACCTTGGAAAGGTTGTGAACTGAGAAGGCAAACAACTGTATCAGTCAGAGAGGTCAGACCGCTTGTTTAGGACCAAGGGCAGATTGCTGAAACGTAGCACATTTCCTAAGCTGACTTTAGAGAGGCTGTAGCTCAGGGCTACTTCTGACATTACTTTTCTCCACTTGGATTCTGAAACATGCTGGAAAGGTGCAGCTATAGAATGCCCACAATCTTTGAAATGCGCAAGTAGTTAGAAAGCATGAGTCACATCTGCGCTGGGTCTCTCTCACAAAATTTACAGACTGCTGCCTCCTGTCTCAAGCTCTCCAAGGACCTCTAAAAGCTCCAAAACAACAGAGTAAAAAGGGCTGAATGTGACGCAGTCTGGGTTTGAGCCAAAGCATCTCAGGGGAAAATGATTTTGTGCAGCGAGGGTTGGGGAGGGCAATCCGTGCCCTTGGACAACTGCTGCTAACCTCAATTAGCTTGACTTCATAATGCAGGCTCCAGGGGTGCCAACTTGAATAAAATACTGCCCTGCATAATTGATCACATGATACAGCGCGCGCGCGCACACACACACACATACTCACCATTTGAATGAAAATGGCCATCAACTTGCCCCCCCCCAACCCGCTTCAAATATTTCAGGCATGTCCAACAGGTAGATCGTGATCTACCGGTAGATCACTGGATGTCTGCGGTAGATCACTGATAGATGATTGGCTCCCCCCAAAGAAGTTGAACAACTGTGGCTCCCCTAAAAAAAGCTCAACATTTTACCTCCACCCTGAAAAAAACTCAACAACTTTGACCAACCCGAACCCCCCCCCCAAAATGGGCCTTTCTCCTTCCGAAAAAAAGCTCAACAACTTTGACCTGAACCCCCCAAAAGGGGGTAGATCACTGCCAGTTTTTAACTCTGTGAGTTGATCGCAGTCTCTTGGGAGTTGGCCACCCCTGAAATATTTTATCGTGGGGGCCGAAACCCCCACAGCCCCTAGGAGTTGTCTCCTATAGCAGGCTCCTTATAACCCCAAGACAGAAGGGTTACAGATAGAGAAGGCTTGGAATACTATGGCTCAAATGAAACACACAGACACTCACTACACGAATAGTTCTGTGTGCCCTAAGAACTTTTGGAGTTATGGTTCTTGAACTCCAGTCTGTCCCCCCCCCCCCTTATAACAAACTGTTCTCGAAACTGGGGAGGATTAAAAAGCAGCTCGCAATATGTCACAAGTAATCAGTTTCCCCCCCCCCCCAACACTAGCAGAACACTTTGGAACCTGGTCTCTAAGAGGGAGGTTTCATCAGCAGCTCTGAGATTAAAATAAAGAATCCAAAACCTTGCTAAAAGATTTTCTTATTCTTAAAATCTGGGAACTACAAGCTTCTTGTTTTGTTATTTTTTTTAAAAAAATCACCATTGATACAAACACAAAAAGAATGTATCTCAAAATATTGTGTGTGTGTGTACGCGCAGGGGGAGTGGGCAGTAGCAAAGACTACATTAATCTAACAGATTTCTTACCACAGTCTTGTGCAAACAAGAAGGAATCATTTGCAAGAGAACTCAAAGGATCTGAGTCCCATCAAAGCATGGAAGGGAAAAATCACAGAAATGTGCTGAGTAATATAGTACATATTATCACATAGTTTCCAAGTTCTTTCAGAAGTCTCGCTGCAAAAATAGATTACAAGCAAGAGAAATAGGCAGAGGAGCATGGAGAGTCAACAAAATTAGAAGCCTATCAAGACCTTGCTACATACCTGATGATAGTTATAAACTGAGTCATGGTCAGCTCCTGAGGCACAAGAAACTTGGTTTTGTCTAGCAGGGGAAGGTACTTTTCTTTCTGGTACCTTTCAACAATAACCTGTTTTTAAGAAAGAAGGAAACAGGTTTTAAAGCGAAGTAGCAACAGAGCATGCTGCACAACAGCACTCAAGAACCAGGGTGGCAATTCTAAGCACACTTCCTTGGGCAGGAAGATCCAATGATGCCACCAGTATGATTTGCTAGTGACTAAATAAGCACAGAATCCTCGATAATTTGAAAATGTGCAATGATCAGTAATCAGCAAAGAAAAAGGGAACGGAATAGCTACTTACCGGGACTTTTGTTGGGAATTTCCCTCGTATGCCTGCAACTTCTTCAACCCGGGTTGCTATGCAGAAGAAAAGCAAGGATCAATTGCCTGCATTTCTGCATGCCCAACCTTGAACACACTCGGAAGCATAGGTCATTGCAATCAATGGGCTTTTGAGCGAAATCTGTAGCCTAGTCCAGATCAGTAGCTGGAATCCCACAGGCTTGATACACCTAGACTTCACCCTGCTCCTAGAGCCCACAGTGCCACCCCCCAACATTATTCCAGAAATTATTCTTATTTCCAAATAAATGTGCAGCCAGTTTGGAGTCTGGTTGGTTAGTAAAAGGCTCCTTCTGCAACAACTTACCAAAACTCTTTCTTTGTTTAAACGGTCTGACATGCTGGCAGCTATGTAAAGGCTGCATTTTCCCTTTCAAACGCAGGCTGCCTTTTCTTCTCCTTTTCCTTTTTAACCAGCGACTCCTGCACCGGGACAGCTGCCGTCAAAATGTACCGTTCTTAAAAAGAGCCCCCCTTATAAAGACCTGCTTGTGACATCAGCCTCGCTCCTTGCCCTCCCTCCCCTCCATAAGCGGTGAGGGGTGGGGTCAGGCTGGCCTCCGCAGGGTTAGGGAAGGCGGCAGCAGGGTGCCTCGCGGCCAGAAGAAGGCTCCGTTTCTAACCTACAGGGTGGAAAGGGGTCTCTGCCCCGCGCGCAGCGCATGGCTTGTTTTACGCGCTGTGGCCTGTGCTGCTGCCGGGCGCTCTTTGGTTTAGATCTTCTTGGGAATAGTTTGCTGTGTGACACAAAGCTCAAGTCTTTTGCAAAATAAATCCAATGAACCGCTTCGCATTGATCCACGCTGCAACCTGGCGGGAGGGAAGTGCTATTGAACCCAAAGGGGAGTTACATCTTAGTAAACATAAAAGAGGATCGGGCTGCAAGTCCAGCAGCTCGTTCTTAATTGCTGCGCTTTGCAACGGTGCGAGATCTTCTCCTTCAGCTTGCTTTCATGTGGTGAAGGGGTTACAGCTGCATCGCTTGCTTCCTCCTCTCGTGCCGCCCGCTACCGTGGCTGCTGTGCATGTTTCGTCTGGAGGAAGTCCCCTTCCACTGCGTCGAGAGGGGTAAACTCCCATCTCACTCTGTGTAGGATCGCGCCCTTAGCAGTGACGTTGCTTCCTTTGGAAATGTGACGCAGGCAAAGCGGGAAAGCTCTTTGCGCCATGAATGGTTTTGCTCCAAGTTACTGAGAGCAGGTCAAGGTAGGACTCCCTCAAGAAAGCATTGTGTCAGCTAAAGCTACAACTCTGCTCTGCTTTATTGGAGGTTCGAATGAAGTGGGACTTGTACCTAAATGCGCAAAGGACTAAGCAGCAGTTTTCATATTACTATCAGTTTGTTGTAGGTGGTAGAAGAGCCTGGATAGCTCGGTTGGTTAGAGCTTAGTGCTGATAACAGCGTGGTTGCAGGTTCGATCCCCGTATGGGACAGCTGCACATTCCTGCATTGCAGGGGTTTGGGCTGTAGATCATCCTTAGGGCCCCTTCCAGCTCTACAATTCTGCGATGGAAATGTGTAAAGCACTCCAGCCTGCACTTAGTCCTTGAAAAGGTGCTGGCAGTGTAAGTTGCTCTGTCCCAGCTCCTGCCAACCTAGCAGTTCGAAAGCATGCCAGTGCAAGTAGATAAATAGGTACCACTGCTGCAGGAATGTAAACGGCGTGTCTGGTTTCTGTCACGGTTGTCTCATTGTGGCAGAAGCGGTTTAGTCATGCTGGCCACGTGACCCAGAAAGCTGTCTGTGGACAAAAACCAGCTCCCTCGGCCTGAAAGCAAATTGTGCATCACAACCCCATAGTCACCTTTGACTGGACTTAACCATCCAGGGGTCCTTTACCTTTACATTTATAGTGATTCAAAGTAGTGGCTGTGTCTGGGAAAGCAGGAGCAGAATAAGCCAACCTTTGCCAAATGTTTTGGACTCCCATCCGGCCTCAGGGCACCAGGTTGGCATAGGCTGGGATACCCCAAGAGGAGCAGCTGTTTTATTATGGCTATTTCGCTCCTCTCCTGGTCTTGCTGCTGCTGTGCTACCTAAAGCTAAGCCATGGCTTCACTGTTGCATGTGGACACAAGCTCATGGCCCTGCCTTCTCAAATATAGCATGAGCAGTTGGGCAAGATCGGCCCTTAGTTGCAGCTCATGGTTTGTTTGGAGCAAAACAAGCCAAGTTTACATGTAAGGGGTAAAATGAAATGGGTTATGTCCGCTCAGCATCTCATTCTAGAATCAATGAAGACTGAGTAATTGTTTTTCCTACATACAGTATCAATATATCTAGATCTACTGCATAGTTTTTGCCCCCGAAAAGTGTGTTTTAAGCAACTACTTTCATTCTGAAAGACCCAAGGATATTATTCTAATGGCTGTGGATGTTTCCTTGAACTGGCAATTCATTTGCAGGGGTGGTGTCTATGGTCAGTGTGAAAAAGCAATTTAGCAGTTGAAAGGAGAGGGACTGAAAAAGGCAGAGTTTCTAGCAGAAAATGGATGGTGGGCAGCCTTGGGTAGGCTGCCTAAGTTCTCTGGGAATTCAATGTAGGAATCAGTGGATCTGCTGCCTGTTGTAGAAGTTCCTGGGTGCTCCCCCCCTCATGCTTTCCTGTGTATATGTTAATAGATAAAACAAATATTACAAAGACAATGCAAATCTTCTCTGCTTTCCCATAAGATCACAAGGAAAGTCATGCTGGCTCAGGCCAAAGGCCCATGTTGTCCAGCTTTCTATTCCCACAGTGGCTAATTATATGTCTGCGGGAAGCCCACCAGCGGGACATGAGTGCAAGAGCACTCTTCCAAGAAAAAAACTTAAAGGAAACTGAACTTTGTAGCTGTGTTCCTGGAAATAGGAAAGTGGGGAATTGCTTTTTACCTAGGGCCTGGCAAAGGGCACATGATACAGCAACCTTGCTAAAACTAAGCAGGTCTAGATCTCATCAAGTGCCTGGATGGAAGGCTGTATTCTACCTTCAGTTCCATGAAAGAAAGGAAGGATATACCGGTAGATGTCACATCCCAGCCGTCCATAAAATAGCCCAGGGGGGCGTGATTTTACCACAACAGTCCTGTGAAATGGAGAGAGAATAGCTTTCCGAGATAAGGTTGGCTCCCATAGTAGGTTACAATTCTAAACCCACAACACGTTACACGTACAATATATTATGGAAAAGTGGAATTGTTTCTGGGTAGTTACTGCTAGTGCCTGGCAATTGATGAGCATCTTGGGTGCTTCCTCCCTCTCGGGAATAAGCTGGCCTTTTAAATACATTGGTCCCAGGTTCTTTAGGACTTTATATACGGACAGTAAGTCCTTGAAAATAGCTTGGTAGCATCCTGGCCACTGGTGCAGCTCCCTCAACACAGCTGTTATCCGTGATCAGTAGCCAGTGCTCAGGTGATAGCATCCAGGCAGTAGAATTGTGCTGCACTTCTGAAACAGCCACAAGGGTAGCACCACATGAGCCCACCACAGCAGTCTATCCATCAGGTTACTGAGACTTGAGCCACCCTATCCAAGCCACTGTATATATAAACTGATTTTTTAAAAAGTTATCTCACGTTCTTTCAAGCGCTGCACAACTGGGAAGCCAAAAGCTTAACAGATCTGACATTGCACAACTTCCTATTTTATCATTTTTTATTTTATTTTATGGTACAATAAGTAAACAACTCATTTGAGAAGTGTATATATTGTTGCAGAAGACAATTACATCACCTATACATAAGTGTGATAGCCATATACATACATGCCTATACATTCATAGCCATAAGTGTCATGCCAAAGAGTCCCATGCATTACTGGAGGGCAAAACACATGCTCATTTAATTTTTCCCATTCAGGTAAACTTTTTCATCAAAGCTAAGTTGCAGAGTTGCTGCTGCCAGACTAACATCAGGTCTGTTTTCCTACAGTGTTTATAGTAAGTGTAAGGTGGCCGACTCTGGGGTTACGGCGCTCATCTCATGTTATTGGCCGAGGGAGCCGGCGTACAGCTTCCAATGACAAAGCCGCTTCTGGCGAACCAGAGCAGCACACGGAAACGCCGTTTAATACCTATTTATCTACCTGCACTTTGACGTGCTTTTGAACTGCTAGGTTGGCAGGAGATGGGATCGAGCAACGGGAGCTCACCCCATCGCGGGGATTCGAACCGCCAACCTTCTGATCAGCAAGCCCTAGGCTCTGTGGTTTAACCCACAGTGCCACCCGCGTCCCATTATAGTAAGTGTAGCTGCAGTTAATATAAGTATAATTAAAATCACAAGTTTGGTTTGGAACGGAATGACAGTTTTTATTCCCAACTGCTAAATGCATAGCATCTCATTTTTTTCAGCTGGGATTTCACTTTAAATTCCATTATGTTCCATTTACAGGCATAAACAAATGTGATCCAGATCTCGGAGCCTCCTTCAGGAGGTAAGAGCCAGGGCCAATAACGGTCAAATGTGTACTGTCCTCAGGATTGCCTGCTCTCTCTCTTTATTGGCTAAGAAAAACAAGACCCTCCCCTCCATGTATTTACATAGTCTCTTGTGCCACCAGCTGGTTCTCAGGATCTTTACAAGCAGTGTTTTTATTCTAGAAAAAAAGGTGTCAGTACTTACCATGAAGTTGTCACAGTATACCCTTGAATACCCCCAGAAAAAAAACACTGCTTACAAGTACTAGCTCTGGTACAGTATTGATACAATAGCCCTATAGTATTTCCAGCCTGTGGAATGATTCTGGGAAACAGACACACAAACATGTGTAACAACTACCTGCATAAATGGCCCTCTTCTGTTCAGAAAGGCTTGCATCTGAATTTAGCCTGCCCGTGAGTGCAATATATCTTCCCTCACTTTCATCGGTGATCTCTCTCGCTAGCAGACCGATTTCCTCAGCCCTCAAAATTACCACTGCTACTTTTGTTAATTTGCTCCTACCCCTCCCTTGACTTTACAAGTGTGGCTGCAAAGGAAATTGGTCCCTTATATATACCGACACACATTTCTTACATTTATATGCCATCTTCCGTCATGGAACCCAATGCATATGCAGGAGGTTCCCAGGCAGTCACACACCCCACACCCCCGGCACTGCCCAGACCCAGACCTGCTTAGCATCATCAATGTGGTGGGGGCCTCATGTTTTCAGACTGTACTCCTGGCACCAGGGTAAAATTAGCTGGTTGTGAATGAAATGCCAATTAAGCAGTGTATAAATCTTGCTAAATAAAAGTGGGTCCAAGGAGAATGGGTGGGATAAATAAGGTATAATTCTTGCAGTGAGATTTTACTGTATCTCCGCTAAAGCAACATCTATCCAGGAAGTTGTACACCTTATTTTGTGTGGTCGCATTCAGGAGAAAAGGGCTCATTATGCAAAAAGACATGGGTAAGGAGTAGGAATCAGACGACAACGATTTTACCAAAAATGAACAAGAGTTTATCTGCATTTGAATAAGCACTTGTGTCATCAAGCTACTATCTGAAGCATTTAGCTATCGGGTTCAGGGGATTTCCCAAGAGTTAAATTAGGCTGCTGCGCATGTAAACAAAGAGATGCCGACTTTATTTGAGATGGAAGCTCCTGTTATTTGTAGTCTTGAACTCAGGCTTAATTTTTAACTCCATCCAGAAATTTAGTAGCTTTTGGCCTTTTATTTGTACAATATTTTTATTTTCTCAGCTTTCTTTTCACCTTCATTAAAACAAATGTATATCATCTTGTTTGTCCTTTGAAATAACTCATGCAACATGACATTCACACAATTGATGCTATGCTCAAGACATAGAAGGAAATGAACTTCAAGCTCGTCCAAACTAAATAGTGTATTGCATTTTCATAATGATAATGATAATAATTTATTATTTATATGCCGCCCATCTGACTGGGTTGCCTCAGCCACTCTCGGCAGCTCCCCACAAAATATTAAAAACACAATTCAAACATAATTCAAGCTGAATGCAAAATTGCAACTTCAGATATTTATTCCAAGTGAACTTTGTGCCCAAACTGCAAATACTGAGAATACAAGGGGTGTGGCTGGCAGATGTGAGCAGTGCAAGGTATGGAGAGAACTCCCACCCTGTTGTGTGTGATTTCTCACCTCTCACACACAAGGTGGCTGCATTTCTGGGGATGTGGAGGGATGTTGTCCAACAAACAAACAAACCAGAGCAGTGTGTTGAATATCAGGTCCCCTTATCAGCTCCAGTCACCGTATTTTATGGGCCTTTCTAAAGTCCTCAGATTGCTCTTGCATAATTGAATTCTGATAGCTCTCATGTGTCTACGTAAGCAGTTGAAGCATCCGTTGAAAACTATGCTTGCATAATGAGATGAGTGTTTGGCTTAAGTATAATTCATCAGCCTGTTGCTTGAAAACAGCGTTTTATTTTTACTTTTTATCTTGTTCTACTCACGCACGAGAACAGTAGCAAAAGAGATGCTGGCAAATCTTGGCTTGCCCAAGGCTTCTTTGGTGGAGCCGGCATCTGAACCTTGCATCCCAAATCAAACCTATTCTTTAAACTGCATATTCTGTCTAGTTAGCTGCATATTCTGTCTAGTTTCTGCCATCAGAAGTCTATTCATGCCTCATTCCTATTGAAATCAATACAACTTAGCCTTAGTTGTGATAAGGGTTTCATTCCAAGTTTTCAATGGGGTTTAGATGCAATCTGCATTTTCCTATTCAACTCCCTTCTGTCTCCATTTACTACCGTGTTTCTCTGAAAATAAGACACTATCTTATACTTATTCATAGAGTTGGAAGAGACCACAAGGGCCATCCAGTCCAACCCCCTGCCAAGCAGGAAACACCATCAAAGCATTCCTGACAGATGGCTGTCAAGCCTCTGCTTAAAGACCTCCAAAGAAGGAGACTCCACCACACTCCTTGCTAGCAAATTCCATTGCCGAACAGCTCTTACTGTCAGGAAGTTCTTCCTAATGTTTAGGTGGAATCTTCTTTCTTGTAGTTTGAATCCATTGCTCCGTGTCCGCTTCTCTGGAGCAGCAGAAAACAACCTTTCTCCCTCCTCTATATGACATCCTTTTATATATTTGAACATGGCTATCATATCACCCCTTAACCTTCTTTTCTCCAGGCTAAACATACCCAGCTCCCTAAGCTGTTCCTCATAAGGCATTGTTTCCAGGCCTTTGACCATTTTGGTTGCCCTCTTCTGGACACGTTCCAGCTTGTCTGTATCCTTCTTGAACTGTGGTGCCCAGAACTGGACACAGTACTCCAGGTGAGGTCTGACCAGAGCAGAATACAGTGGTACTATTACTTCCCTTGATCTAGATGCTATACTCCTATTGATTATTTTTCCTTTAAAAACCCCCCACTATGTCTTATTTTCAGGGGATGTCTTATTTTTTCCTCCTCCTCCTCCTGCCGCGGCTGGCATTGCTGCTGCGCCTATCATATGTCTTATTTTCGGGGTATGGCTTATATTCCTTGAATGCTTAAAATCCTGCTACAGCTTATTTTATGGCTACATCTTATTTTTTGGAGAAACGGGGTATCTGTAGAAAGACCTGCTGTTTCTTTTGTAACATGCGGAAATGGCCACTTGCCCCCTTGCCTGGGTGGGCGGCTGTTGCGGCCCCTTGTTGATCCCATGATCTCAGCCGGCTGTTGGGAATTTCCCCGGCTAGCTATGCTGCAAGGCAGGACTGCCTCCGTCAAATTCTTATATTCAAACTGGCCAATTAGGGGCCAGCTAGTGGACAGAGCCTCCCAGCCAGACAGTGAGTTGGCTGCTCCAGTCTGCCAGCATTGCATAACAGCCAACACACATTATTTCCTATGCAGTGCAAAAAGGATGAGATGTCTTGCAACCAGCACACTATCATGAAGTTGCAGCATTAGCCTAGCAGCTTAGGACAGTGTGGTTTTGCCATATGAGGACATTCATGTGTTGGGCATGTCCTGAAGGAATATGATGCAACAACTTCCCAAAGCTTAAGCAAGTCTGTTTGGATAGGAAACCACTGGGGAGCCCTGTGCATGCCACCTTCAGTTTCATCATGGAAGAAAGATTGGATACAAGTGTAATAATTGTATTGCGAAAGCAGAGGATGGCATAGTAAGGAAAGAGAGTGAATGGTTACAGTAAAGGCAATCCTAGCCATGTCATCAGAGCTCCTTACACACCACCCCTTTGTGCAAAAGTAACATTAAGAACACAAATCATGAGTTGTTTGTTGTTGTTTAGTCGTTTAGTCGTGTCCGACTCTTCGTGACCCCATGGACCATAGCACGCCAGGCACTCCTGTCTTCCACTGTCTCCCGCAGTTTGGTCAAACTCATGTTTGTAGCTTCGAGAACACTGTCCAACCATCTCGTCCTCTGTCGTCCCCTTCTCCTTGTGCCCTCCATCTTTCCCAACATCAGGGTCTTTTCCAGGGAGTCTTCTCTTCTCATGAGGTGGCCAAAGTATTGGAGCCTCTGCTTCAGGATCGGTCCTTCACAGCTGATTTCCTTCAGAATGGATAGGTTTGATCTTCTTGCAGTCCATGGGACTCTCAAGAGTCTCCTCCAGCACCATAATTCAAAAGCATATAGCAGGGCCATAACTATTATTACAGTAGCAGCTTGGAAGAGTTGGAATTATATGGGCAGGTAATATCCCTTCCCTAAAAATTAATTAAAAGAAAAATCAGTGCAAAGCCTTCTATGTCACCAAACGTCTTTGAAAAATTTCACAACATCTCACAATCCTTGTTGCATTCTGTTTGTCCAAAAATGGGAGTGAACTGAACAACAGCATTGTTTGATGATAGTGGGATCTTTGCAAATTATAAAAGGACCTGATTAGTGCAGATAAATATTTAACTGAGTCTTTGTTTTCAGGTGGGCCTAAACAAGAGTTAACACAAATGCATGATAACAAAAACTGTTCTCTTTCTGCCTGATTGCTTTGTTGTTTGAATGCGTGAGATTATACAGTTGTAAATACCAGGGAAGAAATCTTGAAATTATTTGCTTTAGGGTTATGTGGACTAAAATTGTGTGGGTTTTTGTTAAATGATTAATTGGCATTAATTGGCAATACTATATAAAATATTGGGACACGGGTGGTGCTGTATAAAATATTGTGCTTGTAATTGCCCTAGAATGCCTCTTAGGACAGCAGCCCCTGAATAGCTGTTGATAATTTAGAAAACATTTTAATGTGGAATCCTAAAATATGACCTTGATCCATGCTTGCTCCTTATCTAATGAGAGGCCATTAGAGCTGTCAGGGTTTTTTGTTTTGTTTTTTTAAATGCTGCTTGTTAAAACAGCAGGAAGGGTTCATATTTTAAAAGAAAAAGAGCTTATTATTTTGCACTTTACTCTGCTCTGTGCTGCAATATGCTGGAGAACTGAATTTTGGCCATCACTTGTAGCCGAGTAAGATTGTTTTCCATGAACAGTGAGTCTATAAGTGACTGTGGAGGCCAATTCTGGATCCACAGTGGGGACATAGGTTTCTAGGCAGGAGTGGTTCATGGTGAGGGTTTGCCAAATGTGCCTTCCTCTTGGCTCATTTCTCCTTTTCCCCCTGAGTTCATGCTTCTTCAAAGTCCATCACACCTTTGGTAGATGCTGTTCTCCAGTTGGAGCGCTCGCAGGCTATGGTTGACACCATCTTTAAACCTCTTCTGTTGTCTACCAGTATTTCGCTTTCCATTCTTTAGTTGGGAATAGAGTCAGTGGTTGCTTTGGAAGACGATGATCAGGCATCCCAACATGACCAGTCCAGTGAAGTTGATGCTGAAGAATCATTGCTTTGACGCTGGTAATCTTTGCTCCTTCTAGCCCACTGGCATTAGTTTGTCTGTCTTCCCAAGTGATGTGAATAAGTTACCGCCTTTCTCTTTATGCATAATTTGTAATGTATGATGTGAATGTAATTCACAATCTCAGTCACTAGGTGGCGAAACAGACTTAGTGGTCTAGTACAGTATAGGGATGAAGCTTCAGTTTTAGCAATTTACATCTAGATTGTATGCTCCTGTATGTAGGGTAAAGTTGAGCTGGTATTAAGAAATGATTCCCCATTCCAAATGCTGGAAGGAAGTGTATTGCACTGGTGAGCAATACAGTGTTGCATCCTGGCTCATGTGGAAGGCATCCACAGTTCCTAATGGAAGCACCACATATACTACCCACCCATTTTTCTATATTGTTCTATACTGTGCTTTGAATATACCAGAAACTGCCCAGAGTGGCGGGGGCTAGCCAGTCAGATGGGTGGGATATCATTATTATCATTTAAATTATCATTATGGGTGGGGAGGAGGGATTGTTTGAGAGAATGGAGGCAGCTGTTGCAATTAGAGTACAATAACAAATACAGATAATTCACAAAAATACCAGCGTACAACATTCTAATATCAGTCAGCAACCAAGAAATTTATCATTAGTAGAAGTAGCAAGAGTTGAAAACACAGACCAGAAATCTTATTCAATTACAAGTAGTTTGGGATAGCCAGGTATTTAAGGCCTTTCACAACTAAAGAGGTTGCACATAATAAGGAAATGAGTTCTGCAACGACAGGGTCATCACTAAAAAGGCCCTGTTCCTTGTACCTGATGGTTTATAATGACAGGCCAATGAGGGGGGCTTTTAAAACCAATCTTAGGGCTTGGGCAAATTCACATAGGTGTAGGTGGAGCTGCCTCCGCCCCCTGAGACTCGCAAGAGTGCTTCAGTCCTTACGCTTTTGCAGACTACAATCCACTTCATCAGACACATGGAGTGTAATTCTCAGTTGCAGGTAAATGGAGATATTGGGGTTGGGGATTGAAAGCAGTAAAGGCAGAGGGAAACGAAATGCAAACAGCACAGTATGCTTATATATCATCCTAGTTATAACTGAATTGTGACTATGTGCCCCCTTTGCATTTATTTTACTGCTAACTTCACTGGGTACAATTTCCCCACAACTGGTGTATAAATACCTACCAGTTAAGGTGCTGGAAAACTCTTTATACTGTATTTGCTGAAATACTGTGTACCTAGAAGTAGTGATTGCTTAGGTACATTCAATGAAATGAACAGCGCCATAACCAAACACGCCATGAGAAACACTGCACTGTTTGTCTAAATTGAGAAGAAGTACATTTATTAGGGAGACACGGGTGGTGCTGCGGTCTAAACCACAGAGCCTAGGGCTTGCCAATCAGAAGGTCAGCGGTTCGAATCCCCGCGATGGGGTGAGCTCCCGTTGTTCGGTCCCGGCTCCTGCCCACCTAGCAGTTCGAAAGCACGTCAAAGTGCAAGTAGATAAATAGATACCGCTCCAGCGGGAAGGTAAACGGCATTTCCGTGCGCTGCTCTGGTTCGCCAGAAGTGGCTTAGTCATGCTGGCCACATGACCTGGAAGCTGTATGTCAGCTCCCTTGGCCAGTAAAGTGAGATGAGAGCCACAACCCCAGAGTTGGTCACGATTGGACCTAATGGTCGGGGTCCCTTTACCTTTACCTTTAAGGAGGTGACATAATGTAGTGATGCATATATGAGAGCAAATCCTATGGAAAGCTACAGGATCCAATGGCAGTTGTCATCACAGAAGTGAACACCTTTTCAAAAACTTGCTTCTAAGGGGGAAGCAAGGGGGAAGGAGAGACATTGTATGCCATGGCATTACATTTTCCTCCAGGGCCTCTCATCAGGTAGACATTTGGATTGGTATTTGTCTTTCAGTCTTTTCTGTTTGAACTGCGGACATCCAAAGCCAAATACAAAGGTTATAGGCCTTCCTCCTGCTTTACATTGTCTCAGCTAACTGGCCTTGATACCTGTTTGCTCATCAGCTACCACCACTGTTCCTGCTGCTACTACTTCCAAAAGAAACAAGTGTACCATGTGATTCAGTTGTGATCCCTGCATTGCATACATGGGGTTGGACTAGATAACCCTTGAGGGTTTTCCTTTCAGCTCTACAGTGCTGTGATTCTGTATCACCATGTTGTCATTTCTGGGCCAGTGAAGTTCTTGTTGCATCCATGTAAGAAGTTCCTTAGAGCTTTTTAAGAATTTGTGAATGCAGCTGGTGCAATAGATTAAGTAGGAAATAGCCATTTTACATACGAAGGATTCCCCCCCCCCCCCGGCCGCCTGATGTGTTTCTTTGTTCTTATGAATAAATGCAGTTTTTTTTTACAAAAGATGCATTATTGCCAATACAGACTGTAAAAATATCTAAGCTCTCCTCCTGGAGCATGAACTTTCTCATGCTAAAAGATTCCAGGCGGAGGAGGAGAAGAAATGTCCTTATGGCATCATTGCAGTGATGCACAACATTTGAATAACAATCATACTGTCTTCAGATAAAATTTAAGATAGCTGATTCTGTTGTGATGCAGGAGATGGGCTAGCTAAAACATCTACACTGTCCAGTAGGAGAAACTATAATCAAATCTGTATCTATGCCTTCATTTGCCCATTGTCTCTCTCTCTGTGTGTCTGTGTGTCTGTCCATCCATCCATCCGTCTGTCTGTCTGTCTCTACCCACTCCCACCTTTCTTCCATCATGGGACCCAAGTTGTATAACATTGGATTCCCAAGAGATCCCCTATCCAGATACAAACTGGAACAAACCTGCTTAGCTTCAGCACGGCCCTGGTCTCCTGCTGTGGGACCCATGGATTCTATAGTTCTCTCTTGTTGAAGGAACTGTAGTGGTGAGAGGAAAAACATACTCTCTGGTTTGAATTCCCTGTGACCTTGCTCTGAGAGTTTTATATGTCTACTCATCAAAATCTTTGGAGACTTTTATAAAGGGAATAAATATGCTGAAAGAAACTGTGTGACTATTGGAGTTCAGAAAATAGCACAGTGGTCTGAGAAACACAGAGAACTAATTTTTGCATTAACAGAAGGCTGCCAAGCTTTGAACTCCTGATTAATTCAGTTCACATTGATCTTGAGAACATTCAAATCCGAACCTCGTGGAGCATGAAAGGGAAATGTTTTATATGCTATTCCATTTTCTTGCTGCAAAGCCTTACGACAGACATTTGGTGGAGCAGAGTTGTATGTTCAGGTGACATTTCTCTGTACTGCAAAAATATGATAGGCTTATAATGTAATATACTTCCAAATGAATTTCAAAGCTTTCCCCCCGCCCTTATCATCGAGTTCCTTTGTGTTTCTGTTTGCATGCAGTTGAGGTCTACAACCAAACACACAATTAATTGCACTTATACAAGTGATTTTGAATCAGACCCAATTGATAGGTTACTGGCAGTTCCATCAGTCTGGACATGATGGAGGAGGAGGCAGTCATCTTTCCCCTCTGCCACACACAACAGAGCCACAGCTGCCCCATTGACACCCAAATCTCAATGGTAGCCCTGCATACCGTACCTGTCCATTGGCATGGATGTCTTGACTTGCATGTCCTGCAAAATGAGCAGTGGAAGAGACAGATGCCTGCCGCACATTCACTGTGTGGAAATTCTAGCCAGGGGTTAGCGTTGTGACCAACAGGCCTAGTTATGGCATGCAGTAGAAGAAACAATTCTTTCAGTGTTTGCTCCCAAACAAGCAAAACATCTCCCCCCCAATTCTGAATATATACAAATATTATTTTCTGTTCTGGGCAGCCTTGTTCTCAGTTTAACGAGAGAAACAGCTGAGTATTGGGTGGGGAGATGGAACACTGGGCACTTTGGCTATTGCAAAGTCATTTTGATGTGCATTTCCTGTCACTTGGCTCAGTTCAGAACGTAGCTCTTATATGTTCCTTAAACTCTCTTGAAGAGGAAGTTCCTTTCAGAAAGGTGTGAGTCACTCTCCTTACAAACACATCTCGGTTCTAAGAGACACAGCGATTTGATGCTTTCCTCCATTATCTAAAAACAGCGTTGCTCAGCCTGTACTAATGGGGCAATGGCATGGCATGCTCATCTTTCTCAATGCCATTCCATTTCTTTGTCATAGTGGCAGACATGTAAGGAGCTAGAAACTATGAAATAGCCTTCACCAGGCACTTTTCAGCTAATGTACCCAACAAGCACTGTTACATACAAAGCCTTCTCAGCAGTAATTGCTGGCTTTGCAGTCAAGACTGCTGACTGAGTAAAAATAGAATTACAGGGCAGGGAGGGGGGCCTCCCTGGTGGAACTATGTGTTGTTTCATTTCTAATCCCTATGGAGAAATAGCACCCAAAGAATGCAATTCTGCTTGTTGTCTATTGGAACAAAATGAGTACTTGGACAAGCCCTACATTGTACCAAATATAATAAGGGTCCAGAGAAGCAGCCTGATAAGGAGGAGAAAAGAGCCTTTGTGCCCCTAACCCAAAATGTGACTCATCCAAACTCTGCCCCATGACTTTGTCTGGGACTGGACCAAGACATTTTCCTAAGATGGGTAATGGAAAGATGGCTTAGAGGATAATAGTGTGAGGACTGCTGCTGCCCCCCCCCAAGGCATCTGCTACCTGAGTCAGCTGCCTCACTCTGTCTAAAGCAGGCATCCCCAAACTTCGGCCCTCCAGATGTTTTTGGACTACAATTCCTGTCTTCCCCAACCACTGGTCCTGTTAGCTAGGGATCATGGGAGTTGTAGGCCAAAACATCTGGAGGGCCGCAGTTTGGGGGTGCTTGGTCTAAAGGTACCAGCCAGGAGGACTCCCCTGCTCAGTGCCTGAAGGCCCCAGTCCTGCCACTCACCACCTGGCCCAGGGCGGGGCCTGATGGGCTTTATAAAGGACTGTTGCCGCTGCTGCTGCTGCTGCTGGACAGAGAGGGCTCCATTTTGTTTTGTTTTTTGTTTAAATTCCTGTTATTTTTTACCTATGTTATTTTAAACTGCATTAAGGATGTATTCTTAGTTTTAGATTTTGATTTATGTCGAAATTGTTTTCCATTCGGTTGTGTATTTTTTGATGTGGTTTATGTATTGTTTGTGACTTTTGTAATCGTGCTATTGCTGTATTGTTTTGATATTCGATTGGAAGCCGCCCAGAGTGGCTGGGGAGACTCAGCCAGATGGGCGGGGTACAAATAAAAAATTATTATTATTATTATTATTATTATTATTATTATTATTATTATTAAAGGTAGGGCTGGCCTCTACTTGATCACCTGCCATTTCTGTTGCTGTTTTTTTTTTTTTTTAAAAAAAAATCCCTAACAGGGCAATCCTTAGAAGCGTGTTCAATGGAACTTCCTCCCTAGTAGGCATGCACATATTTGCACACTAAAATCACCTCTTATCTAGTTAATGCCTGGACTGCAAACCTTTCCCTTGTGGGATGGAACACTGGGGCAGACAAGTCACAACAGTTCCTAGAGTGTCCACTAACAGGAACTCACCTGGAGGGACACCTGACTACAGGTCAGTTCCTGTTCCCTCAGACATGCAAATGAGTTGGATTAGACAAAAGCCCTAGCCTGCAATCACTCGCTCTCTCTTAGCTACTTCCTCCTTCGATGGGAACACATCTCAAGAGAATCTCTAGTTAGCATGGTTCTCACTCTAGGCCTGCAGCCAAGAGTGAGACCAAATGGAGTCTTACTTTACTAAGTAGTCTCTAGATATATATGTACTTGTAACTTTTCTAAGCAAGCCTGCCTTTCTGAGATTATGCTGTAACTCAGGATGAAACTGTAAGTAAACTCTATCTTATTTTATAAACACTGTGTTGTGTATTTCTTTTAAGAGGGACAAAGGGGACCTTTGCCAGGAAGTGTAATATTGAACTATAAAGTGTAATATTGTTATAGAGATTCTAGCGAATCTAACGCACATGCTTTGCTGCGCACAAAAGGGGAATGTCACTCTGCTGATATTGGAAGCTTGCTAACACAAGCTTGGATAGGATCTATCTAATAATAGATCCTAATCCACATCCCTAACATTCCCATAAAGGGTTATTACGGCCCAGGACTGCGTATTTTTGTGTATTTTTGAAGGATTGCTTTGGATTGTGATTTTGAACTGAGTAGGATTTTTTCAGTTAGAACTTCCTGGTAAGCACATGGTCTATTGTTCTCCAGTGTGCCTAGGGGATTAGCTACCCCTCCCCTCCCTCAGAGTTTACAGCACTGAGAACTCAGAGGCAGTGAAGATTATTTTGTATTTTGAGATATTTTTAGAGATTTTGATTTTGGAATTTTTGGCAAATTTTTGAATTTTGAGAAATTTTTAGAAGTTTGAGATTCCAAGATGGCTTTTGCAGATTTTGATAGTGGAGTTAACCTAGGATTAATGGCTTTAGATGACCACAATTACGTATTTTGGAAACAACGCCTGATAGCATTTTTAGATGCAAGGAATGTTTTGGATGCCATTGAAAATCCTATGCCTACTGGCGAAACAGAAGAGGATTTAGCAAAGATAGCAACTTGGAAACGCATGAACAGCGAGGCCAGACACATAATTTTGAGTGGACTTCGCAATAAGCATCTAACGTCAATTAATAGCAGAGATGATGCAGCGCAAATCTTAAAGGATATTGAGCGCAAGTATGGAGCATCTACAAAGAATGAATCCCGCCCCTTTCCACCAAAAGGCGAAAAGAAGGGGGGCGTGGGCGTGCAATGATATTGCAAGAAAGAAATGTAGCTTTCCAGAGCTGTGAAGGAAAGCGCAATAAGTGGCTTCTGGACAGTGCAGCAAGCAGCCATTTCTGTTATAAAAGGGAATATTTCAATGAAATAGACAATAATAAACAGTCTGAGATTGAAATTGCTGATGGAAATGTTATAAAGTCAATAGGTGCAGGATCTTTGAACTTGAATTTCAAAGTGAACAATGAGCCTTTTGATACTACAGTGAGTAATGTTAAGTATGCACCAAAGCTGAACTGTAATCTAATAAGTGTGTCTAGTTTGGACAAGAAAGGTTTTGAAATTATATTTAAAAATGGACAATGCAATGTGATAAAAGATGGTGAAGTGTTTATTCAAGCCAAACTAATCAATGATGTGTATGAGATTGATATTTCAGAGAATGAGTCTGCAAGGGTTGCACAACCCAGCAGAAAGGATCAACCAGATCTGGAACTCTGGCACAAAAGGCTTGGACACAGGGACACCAACGTTATCCTGAAAATGCAGAAGGAAAATCTGGTAAAAGGTCTACAGGTAAAGAATTGCAGTACACCAATGCCAAACTGTACAACTTGCATAACTGAAAAGGCAGTCAAGCCTTCCTTCCCACGTTGCACAGAGAAGAGAAGCACAAAAGTCATGGACACTGTTCATACTGACCTATGTGGTCCGCTGAATGTACCTTCCCTAGGAAACAATAAGTACATTCTGATATTTATAGATGACTTCTCAAGATATTGTGTTGGATATTTTCTAGAGGAAAAGAGTCAGACACCGGAATTGTTCAAACTGTACTTAAACATGGTGAAGAACAAATTCCAGAGAGCTCCTTCCACCTTAATTTCGGATAATGGTGGAGAGTTTTGCTCACGGCAGATGAAGGCCATCATGGCACAAGATGCTTACACGCCTCAACAGAACTCCATTGCTGAGAGAAAGTTTAGGTCTATTATGGAGATGACAAGGTGCATGTTAAAAGAGGCCAACTTGTCACAGAAGCTATGGGGTGAAGCGGCGAATACGGCGATTTATTTGCAAAACAGATTGCCTACAAAGGGTGCAGAACGCACACCATTTGAACTTTGGCACGGGAGAGTCCCAAGTCTGCAGCACATACGTGTGTTTGGAAGTGTCTGTTATTACCACGTGCCCAAAGAGCGCAGACACAAGCTTGACTCCAGAGCAAAAGCAGGTATCCTGGTTGGATATGCTCCTGGAGGAAAGGGATATAGAGTTCTAGATCCAAAGAGTGGCAGAGTAGACCCATACCATGTGGTTCATTTTGATGAACTAGGAAAGTTTGATACAAAGAACACTGTTATTGACTGTTCTAGAGAGTCACCAGATGAAGAGTTTATAAGTTTTCCTTTAGCACAAGGAACTAATATACCTTCTAGTGTCACAACACCCCCTACAGGCGACACCCCAGAAGACGCAGAGGTCCAGACCCCTGGCGGCACCAGAGACGAAGAGGAGGAGCTGTACGTGGACATGCCAGCGTTGGAGGAGGATGAGGATGCTGATGCGGTTGCACAACCAGAGGTCAGATGCTCATCCAGAACCAACAAGGGCGTTCCGCCACTACGACTGTCCTACTTTGCAGGGTCGGCGTCTCCACCAGAACCTTCCACTTGGGAAGAGGTAGAGCAGATGCCAGCCACAGAAGCCAGTCTCTGGAGGAAAGCCGCGCAGGAGGAGATTGACGCACTGCACAAGAACAAGACCTGGACACTCACAGAATTACCTGCTGGTAAGAAAGCAATTGGGAGCAAATGGGTGTTCAAGGTTAAAAGGGGTTCAGAAGGGGAGGTGCAACGTTACAAAGCAAGACTAGTGGCACAAGGTTTTTCACAGCAATATGGCCACGACTATGACCAAGTCTTTGCACCGACAGTAAGATACAGTAGCGTAAGATTACTTTTAAGCATCGCAGCATCTAAAGGGATGGAGGTGAAACACATCGATATAGCTACTGCGTTTTTGCATGGGGAAATTTCTGAAGAAATTTACATGAAGCAGCCTAAAGGTTTTATAAAGCCAAATGAGGCACATTTGGTTTGCAAGCTTCAAAAGGGACTGTATGGTTTAAAACAAGCAGCCAGAGCCTGGAACTTAAAATTGCATGGAATGCTGGTGAAACTTGGGTACAAGCAAGGTGAAGCTGACAAGTGTTTGTACACTAAGCAGAGTAATGGACAATTTTCTTATATTCTTGCCTTCGTTGACGACCTTTTAATCGCAACGTCAAATGACAGGGATTATAAAAATGTAGTCCAGCACCTCAACAAGGAAGTGCAAGTGAAGGAATTAGGACCAGTTGAGTACTACCTCGGGATTCAAGTGGAAAGAGAACAGGATGGCTCATTTCTACTTAATCAGAAGCAAAAGATAATTGAACTGTTGGAGAGTATGCAATTGCAGGATGCAAAACCCGTCGACACCCCGATGGCTACAGACTTCTTAAAGAACCAAGAGGATTCGAAGCTGCTGCCAAACAACACAGAGTATCGTTCAGCAATTGGTAAACTTTTGTATTTAGTTACCACATGCAGACCTGATTTAGCCAATGCAGTAGGGATTCTCAGCAGGAAAGTGAGTAGTCCCACTGAGCATGATTGGGTTGGTGTGAAGAGGGTGGTTCGATATCTTAAGGGTACAATGGATTGTAAATTAAAGTTACCAGCTGTCAGTGACCCTAAGCTCATTGGGTACACTGATGCTGACTGGGCGGGTGATAATTCTGATTATAAATCCACAAGCGGGCATGTCTTTATGTATGGGGGCGGAGCTATCACATGGGGCAGTTATAAACAGAAATGTATAGCTTTATCGTCTACAGAATCGGAATATGTTGCGGCTACAGAAGCGTGCAGAGAGATTTCCTGGCTGGACCAACTCCTAACAGACTTTGGCGTGGAGAGAAAGGAACCTATAAGCCTGCTGGAGGACAACCAAAGCTTTTATGGGAATGTTAGGGATGTGGATTAGGATATATTATTAGATAGATCCTATCCAAGCTTGTGTTAGCAAGCTTCCAATATCAGCAGAGTGACATTCCCCTTTTGTGCGCAGCAAAGCATGTGCGTTAGATTCGCTAGAATCTCTATAACAATATTACACTTTATAGTTCAATATTACACTTCCTGGCAAAGGTCCCCTTTGTCCCTCTTAAAAGAAATACACAACACAGTGTTTATAAAATAAGATAGAGTTTACTTACAGTTTCATCCTGAGTTACAGCATAATCTCAGAAAGGCAGGCTTGCTTAGAAAAGTTACAAGTACATATATATCTAGAGACTACTTAGTAAAGTAAGACTCCATTTGGTCTCACTCTTGGCTGCAGGCCTAGAGTGAGAACCATGCTAACTAGAGATTCTCTTGAGATGTGTTCCCATCGAAGGAGGAAGTAGCTAAGAGAGAGCGAGTGATTGCAGGCTAGGGCTTTTGTCTAATCCAACTCATTTGCATGTCTGAGGGAACAGGAACTGACCTGTAGTCAGGTGTCCCTCCAGGTGAGTTCCTGTTAGTGGACACTCTAGGAACTGTTGTGACTTGTCTGCCCCAGTGTTCCATCCCACATCCCTGAGCTCTGCAGGTCAGTTTAATCAGATAAAAAACAAAATTCTGGGGGAGCAGAATCCTGACTCATTGCTCAATACAATTATTACAATAGAATTTTAACATGTACACTTTGAACAGTATCAGTCAGTATTCAGCAGCACTGACCTTTAATGACTATAATGGGGTTTTTTTTGTCCTGCTGGGAAAACCCACTGTTTCCCGCTGATTTGGAACAAATGTCTGTTGGGTTTTCTGCAGATTGTCATTTGTTCCAATTCAGTAGTAAAGAGCGGATTTCTCCAGGGAAGTGTCGGGACAAAAGACCCAACAAGAACCCTTTGGACCAATGCCTGGCAAGCACAGACCTGTGCCTACAAGTCACAGCACGAATTGGAAGTCTGAATGAACCCATCCTAGTCAATGCTAGACATTTCCCCCACGATCCACCCCAGTAATTTAAAGCACCTTTATGCCATGGCTTCCCACAGAGAGCTACAATTCTCAGTACCTTTAACAAACTCCCAATGTTCTTTGGGGGGAGCCAAGCAATTTAAATGTGCTTTAAAATGAAAATAAAATCTAAGCAAAAGGCACAGGTGGAGCAAAGGTGTTACACGTCTCCTTCCACCCTTCAGACGTTCCAGTTGTATAGAACATGTAATTGTTAATTGTCAATTTGAGCCCCCCTGACTTAGCTTTTTCTGCCCATGATGTAAACAGATCGTTGAAACACCAGTGTACCATGGAATACTTGACAGGAGTTGCTGTCTCCTGATTTATATGCAGCATTTCACATAAAGATGCTCGCGGTTTCATAAATGGCAATGTTACTGAAATACAAATGATCACAGCTGGGAACGAGTCTTCAGGCAGGGTTGAGCTCACTTCAGACCTGGGCTTTTGAGGTGGTGTATTCTGGAAGAGATCCCAGGGGCAATAGATAGATGAGCAGCACTCGCTGTGAACATCCATCTCTGCCAGCTAAGGTTTCTCAACCAAGGCCTCCCAGACTGATCTGGGGAAGACAGAAATAGCAGCTAATGAGTTTTTGCACTTTTTAATTATTATTATTTTGAAGCAAAAGCTAATTAAGATGCTGAAGGGTTGTTTTAACACATACCTTCTGCAAGTGAATGCCAGGAATTCTTTTATGGCAATTTGCAGGACTTGCCTACCATTCTTTTCTAATGAGGGGGAAAAAGTTGCTTGGCATTTTGTGGACCTACAATCTAATCAGGGAGAGGAGCAGTTAGTTTCTGATCTTTGCCGTGTCTCTGCAAGTTGCAACAGTACCCTGAGAAAGCATAAGTTTTCATGGGTAATTTCTTTCAAAGGCAGCTAATGTCGTCTTCTTCTTCTTCTTCTTCTTCTTCTTCTTCTTCTTCTTCTTCTTCTTCTTCTTCTTCTTCTTCTTCTTTCTTCTTCTGCTGCTTCTGCTGCTTCTGCTGCTTCTGCTGCTTCTGCTGCTTCTTCTTCTGTGATCACTCGTAGCTGAGTATGATTGTCTTCCATGAACACGGTTTTAACAGTGAGTCCGTAAGTGACTGTGTGAGGCCAATTCTGGATCCACACATCCTTCCACAGTGGAGACATAGGCTTCTGGGCGAGCCAAGCGTGCCCTCCTCTTAGCATGTTTCTCCCTTTCGTCCTGAGTTTGAGCTAATGTATGGAATCCTTATATGGAGAATCATGAGTGTACACCAGTATTTCACGGCATGTACCCAATAATCATAGCTGTCAAGTTCTCCCTTTTTTTTAAGGGAAATTCCCTTATGCCGAATTCCTTGTGAGATAAGGGGAAACTTGGCAGCTATGAATAATGGATGTGACTTCCCAGCATGTGTGCAAAACATGCAAATATATTTACAATTCCAACTAGCGCTGATGAGAACTTTAAAGTTATTATGATGCTTACTGGAGGACTCACAGATGCACTAGCCAAGGACACTTTTTGCTCTGGCGAGACCATGGAACCAGGAACCATTCCAATGCTCCTTCCATGCCTAGACCATAGCTGCCAAGTTATCCCTTTTTTTAAGGGATCTTCCATTATGCTGAATAGGCTTCCTCGCGAGAAAAGGGAAAACTTGGCAGCTATGGCCTAGACATGCACAAGGTCTAACCCTGATGCCATATTGACTCAAAACCAAAGTATCTCAAGTATATTTAGGATTAGTGTGTGCATACAAATCTGCTGCTTGTTCTAGACTTTGAAAGAGCATGGATGAGGGGATCGGAAGTAAATGGAATGGGGTCAGATCAGGCAGAGGGTTGACCTACTAAATCTTAAAGGGACCCTGTGATTGGAATTTGTTGGCATGCAAAACATTGCTTCTTTGCTATTTGCGGCAAGCAGCCCACCCACCTCCAGCATGTTCATTAAGGGCCTAGAGTCAGCTGTGGCCACCTGCAACAAGACAGATAGTTATTTTTGCTTGGGGCTATTTTGGTGTTTGTTTTGCTAGAGATTGAATATCACCAGCAAATAGGAAAAGCAAACCCGTCGTGCTGTGTTAGATGAACAGGGGCGGTATCTCTCCAACAGGTCTGCAGCTATGATCAAAATAGTAACCCTCTGCAGGGTCAGCCCAAGACATCTGGCTGCCTGAGGCATAAAATGCTATGAAATGAACTTCATGAAATAAATAAACAAAGCAGCCATTGCTCCAGTCCCCCAGTCATGGTACGCAGCTCCCAAGGCTGGTCAAGTTATTTTGGCACCTGAGGCAAATAAATAATGATGATAATGATGATGATAATCTCCCAAGCCTCTCTTCCCCCGCCTAATAATAATAATATTGTTGTTGTTGTTTAGTCGTTTAGTCGTGTCCGACTCTTCGTGACCCCATGGACCACAGCACGCCAGGCACTCCTGTCTTCCACTGCCTCCCGCAGTTTGGTCAAACTCATGTTCGTAGCTTCGAGAACACTGTCCAACCATCTCGTCCTCTGTCGTCCCCTTCTCCTTCTACCCTCAATCTTTCCCAACATCAGGGTCTTTTCCAGGGAGTCTTCTCTTCTCATGAGGTGGCCAAAGTATTGGAGCCTCAGCTTCACGATCTGTCCTTCCAGGGAGCACTCAGGGCTGATTTCCTTAAGAATGGACAGCTTTGATCTTCTTGCAGTCCATGGGACTCTCAAGAGTCTCCTCCAGCACCATAATTCAAAAGCATCAATTCTTCGGCGATCAGCCTTCTTTATGGTCCAGCTCTCACTTCAGGCATCTTAATGTGGATGGAACTGGGATTCTGAAAAATGGAGTGGAAGGAGAGCAGAGGTTACTCCTTAGTGTCCTGCTGGCTGGGGTTGTGGTCCAAAACTCTGAAAGTCACCATATTTACCATTGGTCCAGATACAATGTTCTTCTTTGTGTAGTTGAACCTCTGCCTTATATACCCACCACTTATGATCACATGAAACTGCCCAATATTGAGGTGTTCCATAGGTCCAACTAGTCCAGCATTGTCTCCAAGCTCTCAGGAGAAGAAAAGGTCTTTCCCAGTCCTGGCACACGTGAGAGGTTTTAGCTGGATCTGAACGGATGAATGCAATTATAAACAAGCTCTCTCCTAGCTGCTTCTCTGCCTGTTATCTTTGCATTGGGCAACTGGGGACATTTGCTTCTTTCTACAAAGACATCCCCTGCAGCAGTCCAGAGAGAACGTACACTGGAGATTCCCACGCATAAACACACACTCACTCAGTTAGAAATAATGGAAGCCTTCGGGCTTAACATGGCAGTTTAGGCTTCTGCCCATTATTCGCACATGCCAGAAACGACTAATTTCATGCCCAAGTGAGCCTCTAATCATTAACAGCCGTTACTTGAGGGAGTTTTATCATCATGCATTTTCTGGTGGATGATTCCCCTCCCTCCAACTACATTCACTGCCAGCAGACTTTTACTCAAGATTCAGGAGGTCTTGACATCCTCTGCTTACAAGCATGTGAAAAAATCCAATTTAAGTAAAAAAAAATATATTGAATGCCACCTCTGAAACAGCTGGAATGTCTTGTATAATAAAATGCTCCAGGGAGTGGATTCCATCGGTTAACTGGCAACTGCACTACTGACTGCAGAATAGGAAATAAAGTACTGTATGCTTTTACGCAGCAAGAAAATAGTAATTAGGCTATAGGTATAGTATAGATTTATTTTACATTTAATAAGGGTGCATATGTGGAAAGACAGGATGAAATGCTTAAAACAAATAACTATGCAGGAATTTATTTCCTCTAGGTTCAGGGTAGGCAAAAGGAAGTACTGTTGGAGGAAGAGGAGAGATTGAGTGTGCGGCCTTAATCTGGCAACAATCAATATTGAGAGAATTAAGGCTGTTATCCAATGCATATTTTTTCCGGGAGTAAATCCCGCTGAACTCACTGGGAGTTGCTTCTGAGTAGACATGAACAGGATTGCCTTGTAAGAGGACCAATGCCCCCAACCGATTCATCACCAGTGGGCTGTCTGGGATATTTGAATTGTTCTCATTTGCCAATGTGGCAGGCCATTTGTACACAGTGTTTTTGCAGGTCATGTGTATTACTTATGACTGATGTTCATTATGTAATTTTTAATGAGCTGCCCTTTTAATGAACAGGCAAAAAAAAAAAAGCCAGTTGTATTGGATCCAGCTTTTTGTTGCCAAGAGCATTAACAGTAGGAAGCCAAGAAACATAATTTCAAGTAGGTGGGATTGATGAAAACTCAACCGCATGGAACAAAGTGGCTGAAATAAAACAATTCATTTCTATCCGTTGTCTTGTCTGGAGAACTGATGGTAAAAGGGGGAGATGTCAAAGGGATACTTTTGCAGGACGTCAACAAGCAAATGTAAGGAAGAGCCCTTTTCTGTGTTTTGCAGTAAATATCCCACAAAGTAGGGGTCAAGGGGTCATGGTTCCACAGGTCCGTAGGGAAACAGCCTCCTGAATCATCCGTCAGTCACCTGCTCTTCCAAGCTCCTTCTCTTGTCTCCTTTACGTGTTACCTGTTCTTAGAATGCACTAGTGAGACTTGCCACAAAATGTCATAGTGCGAAAGGCTCATGTGAAGATTCTGGCAAGCCAGCCACAATCTCTATTACATGCATCCCCAAACTGCGGCCCTCCAGATGTTTTGGCCTACAACTCCCATGATCCCTAGCTAACAGGACCAGTGGTTGGGGAAGATGGGAACTGTAGTCCAAAACATCTGGAGGGCCAAATTTTGGGGGTGCCTGCTCTATTAGCTTCCTTAATTTCATCCCAACCTCCTACTTTTCTGCCTCTCCCTACTAACAGATACTCAGTATTCTGTGGCAACTAAATCTGTATGTGAAAATGTATCCTTTACCACTATCTAAAAATCTCAGATTCAGTGGAAGAGAAGATCAGTCGAGAGATCCAGGGGGGAGGTTGTTCAGAGCCTGCTACAAAGCAGGGGCTGTTTCATACGTTACGTAGCAAAAAATCCAGAATCTGCACTGCACCGCAGACTCTACAACAGTGACCTGCAGTCGATCCTCGCTCCATTTAAAATAAGAAAATGAACAAATAAGTCTACAAATAACATTTTGCCATCACTACAGGGAACAGTCTCTCTCTCTCTCTCTCTCTCTCTCTCTCTCTCTCTCTCTCACACACACACACACACATATATTTCTATTTCAGTCTGGGACTAGAACAGCAGTGTCCCTTGGTGGGATTTCCCATCAAATCATATGCATTTGTTCACTAGAGTGAACAGTCCCTTTGGACCAGCACAAAGACCTGTCATTGTCAGGCAGGCTGCCCTAATTCTGCACCAAAATAAGAGGCACTGCAATGTACTGAAACATGTTTATTTCATTTCTGTGAAGTAAAGAGAAAGTTATTCTGCTCGGCATGAAAACTTGCTTTTTGGAAATAAAACAGAGGCCTGAACAAAATGCTGGGTGGAATACATTCTATGGAATATCAGGTATTCTTGGATATCAAAGCGATGGAAAAAGAAGTCAATAGTACCGGCATGAAAATCAACTCTTACACAGCTTGAAATCAATTCATTACACAATACTTTGATTTAGTGTTATTTCATTGGTAGCTTAGTTTGCAGCAGTATAAATATATTACCAGCCCTCTTTCAAAAATTTTAACACCAATTTTCTGGCCACCTCACTCAGTGATTTTTCAGATATGAAAGCTATCAATACAATAAAAAGCTATTTCTAGATCAATCCAACCCTTTGGTATTCCAATTTTTGTTCAAATGATCTTTGGTTACGTTTAGTAACACTGTAAACAATGGGCCCAGTTCACAACCAGTTTTCACCACTGTAACTTCAGTGGAGTGATGATTGCACCCCCTGGCCCTGATCCAAGGCACCTGGAGTGAAGGACACTCCATGCCCTTTGCTCTGATTATCCTTTAGACCCCAAATAGGTGGATAGTCCATTCCCTCCTTCTGCCTCCCCATTCTGTGATGGGTGCCATGCAGTGGAAAAACACTCAACATATATCTTGTCGTTAGATACAGAGTCTTTGCCCATCCCCTCAAATTGCACTTTTCACTCTGGTGGTAAGGAAGTTCATTTTAGAGAAACCTGTTTGTGTTTACACGTTTTCCAAACTTGATCAGGATAAATGTATTATAAAGGTAAGAAATAGGATCCAAAGATGCATGAAAACCCGTTCTGATATTCCAAAGGACAATCAAGCATATTTCTTCTCCAAGAGCTCCTTTGCTGAGTGTTACATTGCTTTAGAAGCATCCCTAAGCTCTTAACAGTACTCTGCTGTTCAAGGAAAAAGTTGCCAAAAATTTCACTGAACATGAACTGAAGCAGCTGTTCGGATCCCAGAGAATTATTATTCATAAAGAAAAATGCCTCACATATTCAACAGTGCCTTACCAAATGAAATATTTCTGTTTGGAATTATCTATTTTGTAATATAAATGGAATGGAATACAGGTAATTTTTGCAGATCTATAGTAGACCTATTTCTACTACATTTATTCCTGATAATATTATGCACAGTTGCTTACGTCAGGCAAAATAGTTACCACTTGCTGTGAGGCAATGTCTACGACAACAACTAAGGCTATTGCTTATTCTCCTTATCTCTTATATCAGACAAAGTGGCCTTGCACCAATATATCTGATATACAGGTTTTATCCAAACAGATCACACATTCTTGCAGATTACCCTTTTGATTTTGCAAACACTAATTCCTGTACAGCCCTACTGGATTATGCAAGTGTCTCCAGGATCCAATAAGGCCTCTAGTCCCATTGATACAAAATCAACAATGTTACAAACACATATATCACAGACTCATGTATTGCTGTGAACCAAGCCCATTGTTGGTAGGAAGCCCATTTCCTACCATGTTTTGTTTCTTTAAAATGTCTTGGTGCAACCATGTCTTGTAATGGATTAAGTTGACATTGAACTTTGTATGTTATAAAATACCACATGTTCCTTGATTGTACTTTATGGGGACAACAGAACCATGAAAAGAACCATGCAATAAATATAGCATAATTACAAAAAGGGATACAAAACATTCAGTATTCTAGTATTAAAGCATTTACAGTGCATAGGCATTCATAAAAGTTATATCATAACAAAACTAATGTTATATAAGCATGCAGCAATTGCCCTGTGTTCAGATTTTTTAAAAAATCACAGCACATTGATTGCTTAAATAAAAAAGAGGTAATTAAAACTACTTTGCAGTTGCAAATTTCATTTATCGTGTGCACTAGAAAATAGATCTACCGTATGCAACAGGTCTAAGCAATGCAAATGACTCCTGCTTGGAGACTCTGTAAGGCTTGTCTCAAGTAAATAAAATATTCACTGTGTTTTTCTTAGGCTTATAGTTCAGACATAAAAAGAACTAGAATTTAGGGGCTAAAAGCAAATTGCAAAATAATGCATGCTTTTTTATAACTCCCTCTTGTGGATTTCCATCACCCTCTCTAGGTGTTCTCGGTGTTGTAATTGTTGCAAATCCAGGTTAAAGGGAACCTGGGAATGTTTGATACTGCAGGTAGTCAGTATCATGCCCACAACCCATAAACCCTGATTCTAGCTACATGTCCAAACTACACATTATAGAGTCTTAGAAAACAACATAGTAGTCTTATCACATCAAGTTACTGCATAAGCTAGCCATGCAGTTTTCAAAGAGAGCTTAAGCATATCTGCAATCTGATGTCAGAAGAATGCATAAAGTAACAGATATACATTTTATGGTGCCATACAAACACTACTGCCCCTGTAAATTCTATGCATGATTTTCAAATAGTGATTTAGGGGTGGGGGAAACAGCGTCCCCCAACCCCCTTGTCTTGTTTGTTTATCTTGGGGTTGTTGTGGCAAATCACAAGTTTCCTGGGTTATTAAAACAGAAACAAAAAACCCACCCACACCATACTTTCCTAGTTTATCAAAGAAGATTTCCCAACCCATCAAAAGGAAGATGGTGTCAGAATCCATCACTCATTGGATGTCTTTAAAGACAGTAACTTCACATGAATCTCACTGTAATTTGATGGGGAAAATAGAGTAGCCAGCCAGGTAAACCTGTTCTTTGATTCCTATGATATTTGTTGTGTCTTAATGATGAAGTAAGAAAATGGGTAACAGAGCTATTCTAACTGGGGATATAGTGAGGAGGGGAACAGCAGGTTCATTGCCACATCTCAAAGCTTGCCAGCTGTTCCGTTTCAGGTTTGCTTGTTACTGCCAGTGAGACAATTCAATCTTCCTGGGCATAGGCAGCAGTCCTGTGCAATATTGTACCCTATCCCCAAACCATCAACATTGGGAGGTAGGATTGCCTTCTCTGCCTGCCAAGATAACACATATATTAAGCTTCTAAATTGTGGTAGCTGTGACAACACTTCAAGAAGAAAAAACAATTCCAGATATATCTGAAACCTCACAGACAGACATTGCCTTTTTTTCAATCAGTGCATGAGTTTGCATGTGGTTTTTTTTCCCTGAAGGAGCACAAGTAATAAGGTTGGTCAATATCACAGAAGAGAATATGAGCAGGAGGGGGAAACACTTTTTTTTAGCTCCCAGGTGTTGAAAAATTGTGATTTAGGTTTTAGAATTAGAAATTGCTTATTAAAGATTCTGAGAAAATTCAGAAAAGTGGCAATTATAAAATATGACGTACATTAAAGTTTGTTGAATGGAACAGATGAAAAATTTCATCCTTCTATGAAGTTGTTTAGATTATAATTCCATTAAATGCCTGCCCTTTAAGAAATTGTTGTCCTATATATTTGCAATGAAGATATTAATCTCAAATGCCTGGTTTCATGCAGTCAGCCTTCTAGTAATTCAAGGAGGTACCAAATGAGTTCCAGTCCACTTAAAATAAGGCATTTACAGGAAAGTATTTGGGCTCTAATTTACTCGGTCTCAAAAAATCCTGTAGAAAAATATAATAAAGAAAGCAATTCTGACTGGAGGTTCCTCATAATGCACTTGGATGTTCCTGTATGTGTCACAGTAGCTTTCAAGCTTTGAAATTTGAGATGTTTCCAATGGAATCTCTTACTGAAATTTATTTTTCATTTCATTTCAGATATTTTTTATACTGCTTAATACTTAACACAGTCTTTGAGTGATTTTTGCAGTGAAAGTACAGAAGCAGTGTATGTACAGTAAGACATGTTAATTCCCATAATACATCCTGACTTCAAAAGTCAGGATAAGCTTTATTCTAAATTCCAATTGTATCCCTGGAGCAGCAAATAGGGATGTTCGCTATATATTGGCCAGGAAGTTCTTAGTTAATTCCAAGGTGTAACAGAATATGAAGTTGCCAAGTTAACTCACAAGGCTGAGTTCCATGAGACTCCATTGTTTTACAGCAAATGCTACAATAGTACCCCAGAAAGTAAACTCTACCTAAAACCCATTAGCTGGAGTAGAAAGAATTGCTCTATCATTCTACCTAAAATTGATTCTTAAAAACAAAACATAACTGCAATGTCTGTGTCATACTTGATATAGACAACCTGTTAATTGCGCTTGCATCCTGATTTGATTTTTACAGTCTGTGTGGCTCTTAAACAATGTCTGTTGTTTATTGACCAACCTATATTTGCCAGTATATGGATGAATTCATTCTACAAAATGGTGACAATCTAGAAGTAGTTCTAGCCCAAAGGTACAAGATAGGAGGAGAAATTGAATTGAATGGAACAGAAGGAAATATGTTTCTTAAGAAGCTAACAATGCACAACTATATTGACAAGGCACCTGTTTCTGAGCCACCAGAAGATCCTCTATCTAAATCAGCTGGCTGTGGGAGCTCAAATGCCTAGCTTGCTTACACTTCATAAGGCTCAAATTTGTCATTGATTCCTATGTTAATGCATAGGCTAGATCCTTCTCTATCCACAGAGGTATATTATAAGATAAAGGCCAATAATATGGAAGCCAAAAAGAATCAGCTGCTGAACTCAGCAATAGACACGTATTTGTAATCCATACTTTTGAAGCAGGCATGCATGGCTCCAGCAAGGGAAAGAGAAATTTGAGAGGCAGGCTAAGCGACACCACAGAATGTGAGCTACCTCTTAGAAAAGAAGATGCTGTTCATGCCATGCAAAAACCCTGTAAAATTATCCCTGGACCTAGCCTTAAGACTTCCTCCACTAACAAAGATGTAAAAATTGGGCAAACAGGCTAATTGTCTGTCTGGTCTTGTGTCACTGTAGATATTACCAATGTCTGCAGTCAGGATGGTCTGGTCTCATGTTTTCATTGGCAATAAAGGACAAGATGGAATCACTGGGATCTGTGTTTTCACTTGCAGCAGCACTGTCAATATTTGGGGGCATAGTGGCATCATACAAAGCTGCCACATTGCATATGTTTGGGTGACAGCACAGTAGGATGGTTTGGGGAGTTCAGATGACATCTTGGCACCAAGTTCGTTTCCAGGCCAATCCAAAGTATTGGTTTTGAACTTTATAGCCCTTTGCGGCTTAAGACTGCAATATTGGGTGCAGCATTTGTTTCCATATGTATGTATGTATTAGTTATTGCTTTACACATATTTATAAATATTTTGCTTAAAGTGCATTTTCTACGGAATTTTATTGTAAACCACCCTGAGAAATTTATTAGATGCTTATAATAAATAAATGACACTGACAGCAGAAAACCACGAATGATCGAGTAATTGGTGATTCAGTGAGATTCTGCCTTCACAGCCATGTATTTATCAGTTTGACAAAGGTGGATGCCTTGTAATATAACATAGCTGCCAAGTTATCCCTTATTTTAAGGGATTTTCCCTTATGCTGAATAGGCTTCCTCGCGAGAAAAGGGAAAACTTGGCAGCTATGTAATATAAGAAGCTGCACTCAGAATTCTTGGTCTTATTTATTATCGTATTAATATTTATAAATGACATTTTCTGCCCAAAAGCAGCCAAAGCAATATCCCCAGAAAGCGTCAAGACACGTGATCAGATCACTTAATGAAGGGAAGCATTTTGGTGCAGTTTGAATATCTGGTACATTATCTAATAGCAGCACTGAAAACTATGATACGGAAGAAAGAAGCGGTGGGAGTGGGCTTTTCTCTAATTTTCGGAAGAGATTTACATCATCCTCTCACATATCATGAAATATATCCTATTCTCAATTATATATTTTGTACAATATGCTAAAATCAAATTTTGGAGTAACTGGAACCAAGGACCAATCTGAAACCTGCAGAACTCTAAAGACTATTGTGAGCTAGATCTTGGAAAGGAAAGAGTTACCAAAATTCTATTGAAACGGATAAACGAGAGTGGCAAAACAAATTTGCAGACTCAACACATCCACAAATTTAGAAAGGAATTACTGTGCTCTGTTTGGTTGAAGACGGAAGTAGTGAGAACAGCAGTCCTTTGTGCAACCTGAAATCTACTAGGTTTTGTACCTAATTGAGACTAACCTAATTCAGTGTAAGTAACACCTCCCATATGTTACCTTACAAACTTGCAAAGTCTGTAAAGAACGGCAGACTTTTGCATTCCAACATCATGCCCATCTTTTCCTCTACTTATTTAACATACAGCCCGAATAAGCGTTCTGAAGCACTAAAAGACTTGCACAGTATTTTGTGAAATTTAGTTGGTCCAAATAAAGGTATTGTCCAACTGTGTTGGATTTTTCTAATGGATGAACATGCCCACTTAATGATTTTTGTAATTATATCTAGCTACATATTACCTCTGCTGAGGATTTAAGGGGTCACAGCAGATGAACTAAACATTTAATCAGCATGACTGTGTAACAAAATATAAGCAGTTTTGGGTTGCAATGCCAAAAGAATCAGATGCAAGACAAAGGAATTAATAGCCTCCTTCTACTTGTTTGGCACATGTAAGATATTACTTGGAGAAGTAACTTCTGGATTAGGCTCCATATTAGAAGACAGATGCTAAAAAAGTGGAAATAATCCAAAGGAAAGCAGTGGGAATGATTAAAGTTTTAGGAAAGAAGAGAAGCCAACAAAATTATTGATGTCTTCAGTGCTTCAGAACTGTCAGATCGAGTTGTAAAAGTGCAATAATCTTTGAAGATAAATGCAGTCGTACATCAATACTCTTGCATGCTTAGAAACCATAATTATAAGCTTTGCAGTGCAATCCTGTACATGTCCAGTCAATAGAAAGTACCACTCAATTAAATGGTGCTTACTTGCAGGTAAGTTTGCATAAGGTTGCAGTCTTAATGCAAAATTATGTGTTATCTATTCATATTTTTTTATTCATTCTCAATACAACCCAAAATAGTTGTATTATAAATACACCAAACATGGCAGGAAGCAGCTGTTCCCAAGAATGGACAAGTGTTTTGATTAATAGTAGTAGGAAACGATAAATTGTTATCAAAAATACAGCTGCCTACCAAAACAAACGCCTGCTGTTTTAGCCAGTCAGTGAAAAGCAGTATTCAACTTATCATTGGATAAGTTATTTCTCATCTGCGCATACTCACCAATAAGGCCTTACCAATTATGTCTCAGCAACAGATGGGAATGGAAACTACCTCTGCAGTCAAGGAGCAGGCATGCTTAAATGCAAAGAAACAGTCCCTTGGGAACCCTGTATCCAAGCCATTTAGAACTTTAAAGGTCATCACCAACACTTTGAATTGTGCCTGGAAATGAATCAGCAGTTAGTGTGGCTGCAGCGGCACAGGTGTTAACATCATCCCATGGCAAGCACCCACTGACATCCTTGTTGCAGCATTCTGGGCCCCAAGTGATATTTCTGATGACTCTCTAGAGGTAGTCCCCACGCACAGCACATTGCAGTTATTCAGCTTGCATTACTGCAGATTATATGGGGAAGACATTGGAGATAGAGACATACAAACCCTGACATAAAGCTAGCTATATCGGCACCATACATTGATCTCCAAGCATGTTAAAAATGGAGTCACATTTTTGTTGCTGCAATCCTGCACCCCCCCCCAAAAGCTCTTTTTTCAGGGCTGTGGTCTCATGCGAGTTGCATGACTCCTGTACGAGTGCAGCCCCGGAAGTTGGCGTCCTGATTTTCCGTTGCCACATGTTGGAAGGCATGCATTTATAGCAAGCAACAGTTATAGCTTATATTAATTTAAGAATAAAGCTGATTTCTTTTGGAATTCTGGGGTGTTCTGTCATATTGCAATATGACAGAGCACCCCAGAATTCACAGCAGCAATTAGAAGGCTTTGGTGGGAGTGCATTGATGGGATTCTGCCTGCAAGATCATTAATGCAAAACCCCACCAGTAGTCTCAAGTCATATCATGCAGCCTTTTATATACTAGAAAACTGTGAGCAGGATTGTGATCATGACTTTTCATCTAAGGTCATCTGAAATAAATGATGGTTTGTTGATTGTCTTTGAAATCAAATATATTTTCACTTCCCTATTCTTTCTTACTGCCAAGGATGCTCTGTGGTTTGGACAACATGCTATATCAACAAAACCTTTATTTACACTGGAGTGGCTACAATTCTGAACACTTCCTCAATTCCAGCAATCTGCTCAGAGCTTGAAAGCTCTGATGTGACACATATGGAACACACTGCCTGGTTTCTGTGTTCATTGAAAATGAATGTGTACACAATGCAGTTGTGCTGCTGGTATGAATGTTCATTGTGCACCTAAGGGCCCAGAGATATGTATGTGGCTGCAGTCCTACACACATACAGATTCCTTAAAAATTGATGGAGCACATACATGTATAATTGCTTTTAGGATTGTAGCTTACAATTATTACACTTGGGTGTGTTTATGCCTGTTAGTCTCGCTGCAGCATTACTATTGATAAAGACATTTAGCAAACACCATTCAAGTAGATAAACTATGAAAAACACTGAACAAACCACCCAAATGCACAGCTGAAACACTGGCAGCCTTGGCCTGGAACCATTGTCATGAGTGTGGGAAATTGCAGTCAAATGTAACTATGCATGAGTGAGTTAAGACATAGAGCTGATTATTAGACTCAACTAGGTCACACACCTTCTTCTTTGATTAGGAAGAAAGTGAAGCCATATCTGTTCCCTCTCCCTTATGCCATGTAACTGACCAAGGAAGACATGTCTGAGCAAGCTCCGAGCTTAGAACACATGTTTGAAGCTATCTTTCTGTATTTTGTACCAAAGAATATTCTGCCTATGTCGCCCTTGCTGCTGCTTGGATAAATACATAAATCTGACCCTTGGAACTTTTGTAATTAAAGAATTTAAAAGTTACTTAACAGTGTGTGGTCATTGCAAGGGGAGTAAAAAGAGTGGAGCGCTGTTTGCAAGTGGACTAGATGTGATAAAAGGGTCTAACAACCTATATTTCTAACACTATACTGCTGCTTGACTTTTGTGAATTCAAACTCTGCTGCTGGGGGCTCTCTTCTGCTGGAAAGTGAGATTAGCCCTGCATTTTGAATCCAGGCATGTGGCTGATTCTTTTGTTATTTAGCCCACACGTGGGTCATAATGATTCATATTTTCTTCCCACAATAAGAACATTGCACATTTGGACTTGCTGGTACTAGTTGATACTTGATGAGAGAGTCACACAGATTAATTTTGGTCCACCTTTTGTAGCGGGAATCTGCTCTGAGAAACTGTGCTAAAATGATTACCATGGACTAGCACAGGCATCCCCAGACTGCGGCCCTCCAGATGTTTTGGCCTACAACTCCCATGATCCCTAGCTAACAGGATCAGTGGTCAGGGATGATGGGAATTGTAGTCCAAAGTATCTGGAGGGCCAAAGTTTGGGGATGCCTGGGCTAGCATCTACATTTTAAGCTATGCATTTCAGTGCTAGAAGTGAACATATGTTTGTACAGATTAGATAGATAGATAGATAGATAGATAGATAGATAGATAGATAGATGATAGAGATTTTAATATCTTGTCAGGACTGACACACTCTATGATTTCAAAATCAAATTGGATTCTTAGAATCAGAAATTCTAAGGGTCAAATTGTGATATTTTACAAACTGCTACTTATTAATGGCATCATTGATGGCATTGGATATTAGGAAATTAATCTGTTATTTAAAGGGAAAAATAACTAAATGTTGTGGTAGAAATTGTGAAAAAAGTAAAGAAAGAAAGGTTGGTAAATTAAACCAAAATGATGCCTAGAACTTGAGCCTAAGGACATTTACCTGGAAGAAAATAAAACTGTAATCATTTGGACCTCCTCCCCCAGGTAACCTAAATAGTAATAAGAGGACTATTTAAATAGTGAAACATCTCACTAGGGTCACCATTTTATGAGTGAATCCACAACGCTTCTTTGCTAACAGAATCTCTAGTGGCTGTAAGCAAAATCTGTTTAATCAAATTGATTTCAATCAGTATCCCATTAAATGCTTTCAAAAGATGACATTTCAGATGTGCGTCAAAACATCACGAAAACAGTGCATTTGCACTACGATTGCAACACCTCCTACCAGCTACCTATGTATGCGGATGAGTATGTACAAAGGCAGCTTGACACTAGGAGAAATGGAGGTCTGTGCATGTTTCTCATATCTCTGTCCAGCAATCCATCATCCACACCATGTAAATTACTCATGCTCCAAACATAAGTAATTTGCAATAGGCAGAGAGAGCAGAAGTAACAGAGAGAATGGGGACATGTTCAAATGTCTCATTCTCTCTTATGATCTGTTGCACTGCCAGGATAGGCAGAGAGGGCAGGAAACAGGACTCTATCAAGACCTTTGGGAAGCCTCCATGCATGGGCTCTGTGCTTGTGCTGGGTAATGCCCTATTTCATGAAAAACAAAGCAGGTGAGCCAAAGGAATGCTGGTACATATTAGTTCTACAGAAACAAAGTTACATGTTTACTTTAGTCGAATGGTAATCATTACCCCCAAATTGACAATTGACAAATATGCTACTTTGAAGAAGAAAATTACATACACACTATTGCTGCCCAGTGTAAAAAAACACACACAAAAAATATTTTAAAAATACCTACTTACAGTGATGAAGCAAGAGAATCAGAATAAAATATTTGTCAGAAATCGGAGTTAGTTGGACTAGTATGCCATTGACTGAACAGTTAAAAGTTGATTCATTTGTGCCCTTTGCATCATGATTGGAGCAAAGCAAGAAAATAAATAAATTTTAATACATTTGGACTGGGCATAATGGGATAAATCAGGTCAATAATGCTGAAACAAAAAAATGCTTCAGGATGGTCACATACTGGAGATATATCAAAAAGAGCTTGCTTATACCTGTATCTTTTCCTTTGGGTAAAATCTGTACTTTAATATCAACCAATCTAAGAATTTTGTTTAGTAATCAAACTTGCCTTGTTTATGCTAATCAGAAAAGAGAGGTAGGAATAACTCTAAAACCGAAGTATCAAAGCATGCTTTTAAATTTAAATGTGGTACCTCCAAACCAACAATAAAGCAGGAATGACATTCAGTTTCAGCAGTAACAAATCTAATATTTGTAAATAATTCAGTATAGAGAATATAGTTTAAAGAACATTTTATATAAGTGTGCTTTTTCCTATAAATTTTCTTTTGCTTTGTTTAAAAAGTCTATTGTCTGTAAATATGAAAGGGGAGATCAGTATCAGTCCCATTCTATTTCTCCATTAGTTGCAGTGAACAGCAGAACAGGCTTCAATTCACATTGCTTTGGGCAGTCTTATTTGCTACTGCTTTGTTATGTTTGAAGCTTAAACAGTTTGGAATTTTTGTGGTCGAACTTTTAGCATAATTTGAATACCAATCCCTTTCAAACACAGCTTTCAGTTGCTTGATGATGCTAGTCTTGTTTCCTGTGTCTGTCTGTTTGATGACAAGGCCAGCTCCAGCATTACGATTAAAATAGGTCCCAACCCAGTCAAAATTACCTGCAAATAAATGAAAGCACATACAAGGATATGTTAACATTGGGTGTAAGCTTTCTCTAGAACAGCCATTGCTCTTAATCTCACCTTTCTCCATTGAAATCCTTTCCTTTGTGCATGTCACTATGCTAAAAGTAGCTGGACCTCACTTTCCTGCATGATGTTTTCAATGGCTCACAAGTAGGGTGAGAGGGTGATGGATACTGCTATATATTTCTGATTTTTTGCATTTAATGTTTACCAACAAGCCAAGGTTTATCTCATTCTTAATTGTGCAATCAGTTGTTATTTTAGATTTGTACTGTATATATAAACAACAGCCTGGAATCAGATTATTCAATGCTTTACTTACCAATGTAAGCTGCTTTGTCAGTCACCACATATTTGTTGCGATTTAGTTTAGGAAGGGAAGAGTTCTTCTGTTCCTTAAAATAACAAGCACTTTCTTCTTCAAGGTCAAAGAATTTCTGCATTAAAGAATATCAAGTTAGTGAAAGATAATGTGTTGATTGCACTGAAGAAGGAAAAATAAAAAATTCCTTCCAGTAGCACCTTAGAGACCAACTAAGTTTGTCATAGGTATGAGCGTTTGTGTGCATGCACACTTCTTCAGATACACTGAAACAGAAGAATTCCGCTTCAAAATGGAATTCAGTTATTTGAAGTCAAACGTGGAGCTGAACTAGGCAGCTGAACAAATTTGCTTGGAAATTGTTTTAGGTTTATAAGAAACAACATGAGGAATACTTACAACTTTTAACCTACAGCCAGAAACTTCGGTGCAAATTGCTTTAAGAGATGAAACAAAGTTAAATGTGAGTGGATTTGTGTCTTTTGATAAACTTATGAGGAGTCGTACTTTAATATTGCGTAAAATCAGAGCTTCTCTTATCTTTCCATCCAAATATGGCCAATACCTAGGGAAAGAGCATCCAATGTTATTTACATAATTTTTTTTAGAGAAAAAGGATTTGCTAACTCAAGGAAAACTAAAGAAAACAAGAACCTCATCCAGCTGGGTCTACTATGGTGCAGCTGTTAGCAGAACACAGAGTTCTGCATTATATGACTGGCCAGAGGACTAGAATTCAAGAAGGATAATTCACCAGCTGTATCATATGTCATTAGGAACTCTCTAGGTGGTGAGATACCAGTGAATGAAAGGGTTGGCAAGGAACTTTCCAACTGATAATTATTATTTCGTTTATTTATTTATGAGAATCTCATAAAATAAATTGTCTGGGTGTCATACGAATAAAAACAGAATAAAAATGTATCAATAAAACCATAGTACAATAAAACCACAATGAGCTTAAGAAACAACCAGTGTGAAAACTGAAATTGAAAACCAGCACAATAAAATAATCTATGTAGCCACCAAATATATAGATTAAAACTACTATACCATAGGAACTTAAAACCAGATCTTAAAAGACCTGAAAGAAAAGAAAAAAGGTCTTAACTTGGCACAAAAAAAGATAGCAATGTGGGTGTTAGGTGGGCTTTGCTAGGGAGAGAACTCGGTAGCCGAGTGCCACTGCTGAAAAAGCACTTATGACAACCTTCAAACTTCTGATTGAGAAGGCACAGGGAGAAGAGCTCCCAAGATGACCTCAGGGTATGGGTAGAGCAGAGTAACTAGTAAAAATCCCTGCCCAATTTTTAGGGGATATGTGTGTGTGTGTGTGTATAATTTTATTATTTATACCCCACCCATCTGGCTGGGGTTCCCCAGCTACTCTGGGTGGCTTCCAGCAAAATATTAAAATATAATCAAACGTCAAACGTTGAAAATTTCCCAATACAGGGCTGCCATCAGAAGTCTTATAATTTTTTTGGTATTTCTTTATCTCCTTAACATCTGCTGAAAGGGCATTCCATGGGGAGTGCACCACTGCATATATATATATATATATATATATATATATATATATATATATATATATAGCTATAATATATGAAGGTGCATAAGCACTGAAATGGGGGAATAGAAGCTGGTAGTTCATAGGGCTCCACAGTTTTTCATGGTGCCTGCAGTAAGCAGATAGCCCTTATGTAAGGACTACACACCCAGCATGGAAAAATAAATCCTTCTGCCACAGGTGGTCACTATTAATAGGCAGGTTGTGATGGGGAGATTATGGTACTGTATATGCATTGCTAGGATGAAAAACTTTTAAACTGTTGAAAGCTTAAAATCTAGTTGTCCATTTTAAATGAGTAACATGTTAGGAAAAAACAATTAATTGAGAACTTAAGCTTGGGAAATAAACGGCATGCCAAATGGCATGTTGCCTATTTTTCTCTGGCTGTGGAACATTTTTGGCAGCCTGGTGACCCAATAAAAAAAACACATTTGCATGTCTTCTGTGGATAAGTATTGGAGATGCTCAACTATCATCTTCTATTTGTTTGTTTGTTTGTTTAATGTTAAGAGACTCATATCTAATAAATGATTGTGCTCTTCTCAACTAGTATGCTATTTGAGCAATTTCTGTTCAGGAGAAGACATGATTTGTAACAATTACATTCATATCACTTCCTGCTCTAGATTTTATATTTGCAAACTCATTGACATCCAAGAGAAGAATTGATCTAATGGACTTTGCCCCATGGAAATCTCTAAATATATGTCGATTTCAGAAGCAACAGTTTTTATATATTGGTACACTGTCAGATAAATGTAGATTTCTGGTATTCACCAACCTTGTTTGATTTGTGATGTTGATAATAGGCAGATAATCCATAACAGCTATGTACACAAATTGTTGTGCATTATCAACAACACTATAGATAGCATCAACATCCAAAACCCTGTCCTTAGGGCATAGGAGTTTGGGAGAATTCTGTGAAGATAAAAAGACTGAAAATTATATCAGAAGTTGTACAAAGGATATGATTTTGCTTTTTCATCTTTCTTCAGTGTAGAATTAATACAAAAGCTATTACACTTCCTCATTTTTTTAAAAAAAAAAGTTCAGCAGTTACATCCAAATTAATTTGAGGAAGTTATTGTCTGATGTGCCATAGGATTCAGCCCAACCTTTTCAAATATGAAATACAACCCTTATCTCTGATACTGAAATGAAGGATCAAGTAGACCCAGCAAAAGACCTAACAGATTTTTTGTATTCATTACATTTTAAACAGACCCCCATAAAGAGCCAGAATGTGTATCCTATTTTTTTAAGTGCTAAAACAACATGTTACTTCCTGACATTCCTGCACAGAAGCTACTGCAACCAAACCACTGTCAAAAACCATAATTTTTCAAATTAGGGCTAACCATCTATATTTGCAGGTACATGTTGAGCAAGATAATGACAGTTGTTGCTGTTGAAAGGCATTGTTCTATGAAACTTGAAAAATTTATTGTTGGCTTAATGCAACTGGCAAGCTTCTGTTACATTTTCCATTGTGTTACTTTTTTTTAATAGCTTCTATTCCATTTCCTTTCTTCCTTGTCTCCAAAAATTATACCCAGTCTGGCATGTGTGGTGTGTGCCATAGCTATATCAATGTTACACCCTGGCTGTCTGTGTGATAATAATGCAATAATAAATAATTCAAACAGTAAAGTCATTAATACTGAAAAGCAGTCAGCAGCTTCCACGACCTGACACAGAAAGTACATGTTCTTTTGTGTTTATCAGAGAGATGATTTTCTGTTGCTTAGCAACTATACCACAATGGTTGCTGAAGATAGAGCACACAGACTTAAAATCGCAGCCACAAAGCATAAAAGGAGAAAGAGGTAGTCCAGACATACAAGGTAAAATACTCTTGCTGGCATTCTTTACCACATGATAATGTATGCACACTGTTGGTGGATTTTTTTATCCAGAAATGTGTTCTGGACTACAATGTTTTGGACTACAATTCCCATCATCTCTGACCACTGGTCCTGTTAGCTAAGGATCGTGGGAGTTGTAGGCCAAAACATCTGGAGGGCCGCAGTTTGGGGATGCCTGGGCTAGAGGATCCTTGTGGCTCCTTCCAAGTCTATAGATCTGTAATTCTAAATGTGGATACAGTCGTATCTTGGAAGTCGAACGGAATCCATTCCAGAAGTCCGTTTGACTTCCAAAATGTTCGAAAACCAAATTGCGGCTTCTGATTGGCTGCAGTAAGTTCCTGCAGCCAATCAGAAGCCCCGTCGGATGTTCGGCTTCCAAAAGAATGTTTGAAAACCGGAACAGTCACTTCCGGGTTTTGATCATTTGGGAGCCAAAACATTCGAGAACTAGGCTATTCGACTTCCAAGGTATGACTGTACTTATGCAGCCACACTAGCACCATCCTCACATAGGAGGGTGATATCAGCAGGCTTGAACTTGCTAAAATACAAAACAACTCTTCAGGGGACAAGCCCTCTGTAGGTGGTTGGACTTAAAACCTGATGATAACTGAGCATTCTCAGTAGATGTAGACTGCTGACTGACTGGAGGGGGAACAAATAGAAAACCGGGCGGGGCGGGGATTGTATGTAGTACTCTAGAAATGGTACTGCTGACTCCCTGGGACAGAAACACTCCAGACACCATATTTTTGCAGGTTCTACTTGCTTAAGAACTAATAAAAGAGAGGTTATAAGGGATCTGTAGAAGACATTGCATCTGACATGTTTTTGTTCGGGTGGATAAGTCTCTTTTCTTGCTGATTTAAATCACTGAATTAAATTGCCTTCATTTAAATCAGGACTGGTAATCTTTTTCAAGCTGAGGGTCATATTGACCTATGCTCAGTCAGGTGCCACATGTTAAAGTGGGAATGGCAGAAGGGTAGAAGTGGGCATGGACAATTTGGGAAGTCTTAGGAGGTTATAAAATGCTTTTTGGGATTTGCAAGAATGGTCCAAAACTTTAAAAAACTCAATTAGGTTTTCTTTAAAAAACTAAAAAAAATGTTTCTGAAATGGACAAATTTAAAAACCTTCTGTATAACAGTAGTACCAATGGGATCAATAACCTAGAATAACTAAAAAATAAAATAATTTTCATTTTTAAAATGACAAATCTGGTGTACCACAAAAAATTGGCCACTGGGAGACTATTGGAGCAGTCATTAATAAATAGCTAGATTTAAATCAGGGTGGCTAACCTGTGGCCATGAGGTTTTTAATACTCTCTCCCCATGCCTGAATCATTGGGTTGTAGTCTTCTCTGAAGCTATAAAAAAGGTTAAATGGGTTCTGAAGAGAGCAGGAAGTGGTTAGTTTGTGTGTTACACATCACAGATCTCAATTCTTCTTAAGCACATTTTAGCAAGGCAGCTGTAGATTGGAATTGTGGAAAGCTTCTAAATAATAAAAATATAGACTGCGTCAGAGATCAGTGGCAGCCAAGTTCTAAGGTGTTGATGTGAGCCAGTCAGATGTTATTTAAGAGGACATGTGAAAATACTAATTCAATCTGAACTTACATAGGGCTTTAACATCTCAACCTGTCTAAAAATAATATAATAAACAACGAGCACAAGCACACAAAACCAAAGCTAACAACACAAACCAACTCACCGAAACAAAGACTTCTGATTTGGTTTCATTCAACTCAAGAGCCAGTTTATTTTCAGTGCCATATACTGCATACAGTCTCTTAGACCAAAGAGGTGGGATTTTGCTCTTGGATTTTAGTGAGCTGTACAAGGCAAATATCTTTTGTAAATCTAACACCAGGCAGCTGCAGTTGTATACAATGACTCCAAGCTCTTTCATCTGTGAAGGAGAAGTGCATATAATTGAGAGCACATTGCCCAGCAAAAATATCTCAACTGGTCAACATAATTTCGTCAGAAGTTCATTATTTTGAGTAGATAGTCTCAAGTGTGAGTGCCCTATGGAAGTAAATGCAATATTAGGCCAGCACCTTACTGTAAAGAAGTTTCAAATATATTGTTAATATTGAAAGTATTCTTCATGAATGGCTAACACTTTGATGGTGTTTCCTGCTTGGCAGGGGGTTGGACTGGATGGCCCTTGTGGTCTCTTCCAACTCTATGATTCTATGACATTTTGTGTTGATAATGTGGGAGTCCTGGTTTAACAAAGTAGATCTTGGGACACAACACAAGTATTTGATTTTTTTTTAAAAAAGTTAAATTTATATCCAGTGAAACATGGTGGAAGAAAGAAAATTTTCTACACATGACTAATAATAATAATAATAATAATAATAATAATAATAATAATGTTTATTAATAATTGCATATTACTCATTGCCTAGTCCTTTATATCCTCCAAACTACTGCTCTTTATGAGAACCAACTGAATATCATGTACTAGCATCAACTTCTATATCTACTTTCTGTTTCCTGGGGGAAAATACTATGCTGTTTGCTTTTCTTAGCATAAGCCTACTGAAAAAATCCTCTTCAATATAAATATGAATGCAAAATGTTTTATTTTTCCTGCTACCTACTGTGATTGGAATAAAAACCCCAAGGAAGTTGAATATATTAATATAAATATCAGCTAACGTTTCATCTGTGTACAGCTGCATCGTATATTACTTTAATTTAAGTAGTAATAAATATGTATTATTCTCCCCTTGTAGCAGCTAGATTGCATTTTTAGTCCTTTTCTTATATTTATTGTAGCTTTATACTACTCTCGTTTTATTGCTGTGGTTACATCCCACATATATTGCTATGCTGTATTTTCCACAACACTTTTTGCAAATACTATCAAACACAAGAAATAGCGTAAGACGTCATCTTCATGCACTTAGAGAGAGCCATGGATTGCTAACGCATTGCTAACGGGCCATATACTCTCCCAAGGCTTTTGCAGCCTACCAAGGCTTTGTGTTGGTGGGGCAGAGTTTTGTCAGGTTTTTTCACTGACTGTTATGTTATGTTCCACATTCCACCACTATGACGCTGATGTGTTCCTTTTTGGGGGGAGGTGTCGCATGTTGCCCTAAAGTCCACTAAAAGTTGATGCAAGAAGCAGCAGCACCATGACTGATAAGCTGCTTTTCAATCTTTAGGCATGAGCACATTCACAACAATTTCTGTTCATTAGCTGTGGCTCCATTTCCAGTGCTTCATACTTCTGAGTCCACAAGACAATGACTGGAAGAAATTGAATCTCTTGCGGGGCATCAGACAACTGAATATGAGAGATGAAAATACTGTAGCGACAAAGAGAGAGAGAAAGAGCATGAGGTTGGAGGAAGGGATGCTGGGAACCGGGGGGGGGGGGGAGAAAGGAGGAGGAATAAGGGACTGTACTTTTCTATTGTAATTCTGTGAAAACCGTAATAAGCCGTAGATAAAAAGAAAGGAAGAAGGGAAATGTGATGTCTTGCAGCTGAAATCAAAACCATAGCTGCCAAGTTTTCCCTTTTCTCGCGAGGAAGCCCATTCAGCATAAGGGAAAATCCCTTTAAAAAAGGGATAACTTGGCAGCTATGATCAAAACGGAGAGAGAACACCAGCTTAAAAATCACTTGAAATAACACTGGTAAGAATCCTGTAGAAAATCTAGGGGTAGCAGGTCCAGACTGTAGCCTAAAGGTAGGCTTGCTTATTATGGTAGCCTAGCTCATGTTGAATTTAAAAGGTAAAGGTAAAGGGACCCCTGACCATTAGGTCCAGTTGTGACCGACTCTGGGGTTGCGGCACTCATCTCGCGTTATTGGCCAAGGGAGCCGGCGTACAGCTTCCGGGTCATGTGGCCAGCATGACAAAGCCGCTTCTGGCTAACCAGAGCAGCACACGGAAACGCCATTTACCTTCCCGCTTGTAGTGATACCTATTTATCTACCGATGTGCTTTCAAACTGCTAGGTTGGCAGGAGCTGGGACCGAACAACGGGACCTTACCCCGTCGCAGGGATTCGAACCGCTGACCTTCTGATCAGCAAGCCCTAGGCTCTGTGGTTTAGACCACAGCACCACCCGCGTCCAATGTTGAACTTAGGTCTGTACTTTTTAAAAATTGCATAGAACAGAAAATTTCATGAAGTCTAACACCTCCTAATTGCAATAACTGGAAAAGCCACATCTGGTGGAATTTTTATTTTATGCAACTCATTTTATGCAAACCTATCCAGACATGTGCTTTATTTTTCTTTAGCTACTGTTTATTTTAATCCACTTTTGAATATTTTTACATACCTGTTTTTCACTGTTTTTATAGATAATTTTAATGCTTTTATGTATTTTTTAAAAGCTGATCAGAGGTTTTCTTGCCATCATGCATGTTGCCAATACAACCTGTAGTAGACAAGCCGATCTCTCATTTCGTAATTCTAATTTTGATTTCAGAGCTGGAATGGAGCCATCCATCATGGGAATGATATAATGCTTGCATTAATTAAAAATTTAAGCACTGTCTAATTATAGTTCTTTGAAATACTTTATGGGGGATTAATGGCCACAATTATGAAAACCTCAATTGCAACCTCACAGTCACCCTGGAATTAGGAGAAATACATAGTTGTGCAGTCCATGTGTATATGATGGGTAGGACCTAGTCTACGGTTGGAATCCAAAAGCTCTTGGGTAGGGAGTGTCAACTGGGCATAGGTGTCCCTCCATCCAGACCTGCTGGCTGCCGCCTACAGAGTGAAGCCTCTGTGACTCTTCTAGCACAGAGGTTTCCCTTCTGCCATCAAAACAGGACATTCCAGGGAAGAACAGGTGTTCCCCAGGTCAGGTTGGGATCTTGGGTTGTGGGCGGTGGTGTGCATAGTCCTAAAACTAGCAGATTACAATAACCATTCATAAATCTGTTGTTATTTAGCATTCCAAGGCATGCTATTATATATATATAATAGTTTATATTATAGGGTGGCAATGACCAGGGCCAGAATAATCCTTGTCAGGCCACGCAGGAGAGCAAGAAGAACTCCATTTTGTATATTCAATTCTAAATCTCTCTGTTTACAGGCACAGCATGTTTGCACATCTAATGCAAAGATCTAACCACACACAGCACTTCTAAGAAATTCTAGCTACACCACATTTTGTTCCTTTGTTCCATCCTGTCTAGCATAAACCACAAGAGCACATCCTGTATAAGCTTTGTAATTTACATGGGGGTGGCGCTGGGGTAAGTTTTGTTATAAAGGCACTCTGTGTATGCCCATGGGTCGGGCAGAATGAGAAACTCATTCTCACTGCCACCATTTATTGCAATAAATGTTTTAATAAATCTGTTTTATAATATGTACAACTGCCTGAGATTTCGTCTGGTCAATTTGGGAAGCCAATCATCCATATTACATTTCTGGTGTCCTTACAATATATATAAACTATTATAATGAATAAACTAAACTGATCAAGCAGTATAGCAATGACCTGATTATAATTTCAAGGCACAGAATTTACACTGTTGTTCAAAGCGTTGTTATTATTGTTTTTTATGTTATTACTAGTTGGCCCTGCCATGCGTTGCGGTGGCTCAGTTTGTTAAATGGAGGCTCAGAGTCCCACTTCAGAGTCCCCTCACCTTCAGAGTCCCCCTGTTTTTCATGTGTTATGTTTACATAGGCACATCCCTGTGTCTCCCCCCCCAACCCTGTTCTGTCCCTCCCCCCCACCTCCTGGTTCATCCCTGTGATTGGGCCCACCCTGTCCCAACCTATGACCTATTCGGCCCACCCAGGCAGGCCCCTACCTCCACTTGGCCTAGTCCGGAAAGTGGCCTAGTCTGCAAAGCTGAGACGAGATACTGTGGAGAGGGCAGGTTTCATCCCTGTGTCTCCCCCCACCTTGTTCTGACCCATTACCTATCTCTGCTTCCCTATTTGGCCCCCCATCCCCACAGGCAGGCCCCTACCTCCACTTGGCCTAGTCTGGAAAGCAGCCTAGTCTGCTGTGGCCTATTCAGTCTGCTGGGCAATATTGGGCCTTATTGCTGCAAAAGGCCTGTTTTCAGTTGGTTGCTGTGGAATTTTGTGATGTCATCTGGTGGCGCGGCTTTGGAGGCAGCAGCGTGCGATCTGTCGTTCTATTGGATGCTGTTGGAGTCTTCAGACTTTCTGCTGGTGATGTATAATTTGGGCACCACTTTTTGTGTTTAATCATTATTTTAGGTGTGAAAGGTGTGCTTTTTTGGAAAAAATGTTTACGCCAGATCCCTCCCTGATGGTTATGGAACGTTGTGGCCACATTTGTTGGAATTCAGTTCAGCGGTTACAGAGGAAGGGTGTTACATCTGCGCATGCAGTGGGAACATTTATATATATATATATATATATATATATATATATATATATATATATATATGATAGTACGAGAGAGAGAGAGTGGAGGTTTTTTTTTTACTGTAAACCATCCTGTGATCTTCAGATGAAGGGCAGCATAGAAATTAAATAAATAAATTTGGTAGTTCGTCTTTCCAAAACTGGAAAACAGACATTGATATATGTGAAATTATCATAGTCATACTGGATCAAATTCCAGCATAACAGTATCCTAAGTGGAAATGTGAAAAAATAGTTCCTTTCAATCCCAGTATTATTTGATGCACAGTAAAAAGAACTTAGTTCAGCTGGCTGTCATTAATGTCCTATCTTAAAAGAGCCAGCTGGGCCTTTTCATAACTTCAAAAAACTCATTAGCTTCAAAACAGTAAAAGACTGATATAGCGTTCTTTTCACTATCTATATTTCTGTAATGATAAGATGCAGCACTCTTGAACAGAACAAATCCTGCCTTGGCTAACAAATCTTATTGCAAACTCTGGCTTGAAAACATTATAGAGAGATGAATTGTTTTGTATATTTATAACCAGCCCTATTCCAAAAGCTCAAGAGGTTTTTACTTCATGCCACTTGTGCTCAGTTACATGTGAGACTTCATGCTAAAGATGGACTGCTTTAAAGTTTTTATTCGTTGAAGGAAACTTTATTTGATGAGTCAGAGCATATAATAAAGCTCGCACAAAACAAAATCACAGAGTCCAGCTCATTTCCTAAGTTTATAGAGTCACCAAGCAACACTGGAGGAAACATGGATCCTTTTATTAGAAGAGATCAGAAAACTTTGATTTCTATATTAGTCTTCTATACAAGCAGATTTTTTAATGGCATATACAATCTGCACTCCTCTCAAGCACGACTAGTTCTCAAAATACTGGGCAATTGTGAGTGTTTATAGCTCCTGCAGTTTTGTTGAGGTTTGTAGGCAGCCAGAGAAAATTAGAATTCTACTCATAATGGCAAAAAGAGAGCCTTACATCAAATAATAATGATAATAGCATACACTAAAGCCACCCCTTCATTCTAATTGCATGGAAAATTAACAAAAGAAGGGACTGCTTTAGATCATCCTCCCATTTCAGAAAAAAATGAGTCAATGTAAAGAACAAGGAGATGGAGATGGAGAAGCTGGTGAGGCACCAAATCACTGAGAAGTGAAAATTCATTCTCCTATTCACAGCTCTGTACAATCTTACTCAGAGCTCCAGGACCCTTGTCCTATTAGGTCAAATAGGAAGCCTCTTTTTGTGGTTGCTACCTATGAAGATATGAAGGGACCCAGGTGGTGCTGTGGTTAAACCACTGAGCCTAAGGCTTGCTGATCAGAAGGTCGGCGGTTCGAATCCCTGTGACGGGGTGAGCTCCCGTTGCTTGGTCCCAGCTCCTGCCAACCTAGCAGTTCGAAAGCATGTCAAAATGCAAGTAGATAAATAGGAACCGCTACAGCGGGAAGGTAAACGGTGTTTCCATGTGCTGCTCTGGTTTGCCAGAAGCGGCTTTGTCATGCTGGCCACATGACCTGGAAGCTATACGCCGGCTCCCTCGGCCAATAATGCGAGATGAGCGCGCAACCCCAGAGTCGGTCACGACTGGACCCAATGGTCAGGGGTCCCTTTACCTTTACCCATGAAGATAAGAAACAGCCGGCATTCATACCTCACCCAGGGGACTTGATCAAGAGTCATCTCATCTCAGAAGTTTGGAGAATATCAGAAAGAATAGGAGAGACTCCTACTGTTTTTATTTTCTCCAAGGTGCAGTGCAAATCAAAACTTGAGCAAAGATGGGTAAGGAATGTGAGCTATGGAGTATTCTTTTCACCAAATAGTCCGGGGCACTTGCCCCTGGTTGAATATATTTGTTGACCATGCTCTTACTACCCCCAGATCTCCTTCTGCAATGTCAGCTCCTCGCTTGCCATGACTTCTGATTCTGCTCTTCAGCCAGTCCATATTCCCAGACTGCATGGGGGTTCCAGGACAGCCCCCATTGGGGAATCATGCTTTAGTCTGTATCATGTTAAAACTACTTTGCAGCCTAATTAGCAAATGCATTTAAAATGAAATATCTTTGTATCTACTACAAAAAGGAACCCGTAAGCTACATTACCTCCTTCTTTGGTTTTGCTAGAATGCAATATACAGGCTAGTTAGAAAGAAAGGATTTACAGGGGAGAGGCTAGAATGATAGGTGATAAATTCCCACTCCAGCTGCATGGGAAGAGAAAGATTATTGGCACTCACCCAATGAGAGATACCATATTTAATTATCAGTCTAGAGTTTTCTTTAAAAATTGCCCACTGCTTACAATTTAAGCTATTGCTTCTGACAGGAATTTCAAAAAAGGAACAGAATGAAAGACATTCAAATACAGAGATGATTTGATAAAATCTCCTGTTATTCAGAACACTGCAGTATAGTGTGCGACAAATAAAAGATCGAAGAGCACTTTTCAGCATGTTACTGCAACCAACAAACATTACTGAATGGGTTGTTTTTCACACATGAATACATCTGAAAACAAATGCTGATCAATAAGAATGGTTCCTTGAGGGATTTTAAGATGCCAAAAATACAAGCCCAATTTCCAATTTTTAAAAATCATGTAATAGATCTTTTCTTTAAATCCATCAGATCCTTAAAGGTAAAGGGACCCCTGACCGTTAGGTCCAATCGTGACCGACTCTGGGGTTGCGGCGCTCATCTCGTGTTATTGGCTGAGGGAGCCGGCGTACAGCTTCCGGGTCATGTGGCCAGCATGACAAACCAGAGCAGCACACGGAAACGCCATTTACCTTCCCGCTTGGAGTGATACCTATTTATCTACCTGCACTTTGATGTGCTTTCAAACTGCTAGGTTGGCAGGAGTTAGGATCGAGCAACGGGAGCTTACCCCGTCGCAGGGATTCAAACCGCCGACCTTCTGATCAGCAAGCCCTAGCTCTGTGGTTTAACCCACAGTGCCACCTGTGTCCCAGGATCCTTACTCCTGCATATTTTCTGTAAAACTAAAGACTGTGTAAGTTTAGCCTACAAAGCACAATTTTCAAGAACATCCTTAAGGAACAAAGGCATTTGCATCAACACAATACAGATAAAGACTTGAAATGCCACCCCTGGACCACAGACCGTACTTAATTTACTGCCACAATGCAATATGTCTTAATTAGAACAAATTGGGAACTAGTATCATTTCCACTAATTACAATGTTTCTCAGTTTTAGCTGGGTAAAGAAGCAATATCATAGGCTCTGCCATAAATAAGAACAATGTCCTAGAACATGACTAAGTGCCAAACAGTTTAAAATAAATAACCACTGCAGTGAAGAGGGGCTGAGCAGGACTGGGCCCATAATAGGAGATTATTGGACTTCCTCTTCCTCTCACTATTCACAGTGGGAGAAAAGCTCCAAGTCTGATCACCATGACTTCCATAATAAAATGATCCATTGTGATAAAAATTCAGTATTGTGCAAGTGCACTTCTGATGACACAGCAGGACTTCTTCTTCCTCTTACTCCCCCCAAATTTGTTATTGAGGAAACCACTGAAATGGCGGGGGGCATTGGCTGCAAGGGCAGGATGGGAAAGCAAAACTAGGCAATCAGAAGTCTGTCCCATGCTGATTTCCCCCCTCTTCCTTCCATGTCCCTTATGAGTTGTTATTTAAAACACACACACACACACACACACACACACACACACACACACACACACACACCATTGTAAGCCTGAATGTCTTGCTTCAATTGATTGTATCAAGAGAGTACATCCTAATTTAGGGCAGGGTGGGTTGTTCTCCCACACAGGACACCATGCCAAAGGGGCACCAAGCTGAGAGGAGGAGAGGGGAACAGTGAGAAATGAACTGTATTTGTAATGTGCTGGGCTGGCCTCCTTTTTTTCTTGAATAAAGAGTTAAACTTCACTGACGTTGTGTGATTTATTTCTGCTCTGCTCCTGACACCCGCTCCTGACAGTATCCGAGAGTCTCCCCAGCCCCTCATCTTCCACTTTTCAGTTTGCAGCAAGGGAAGGGATGGGGAGAAGTTCTGGGAAATCCAAAAGGTGTTTCCTCCCCACCTATGAGCAGGGATTGACACTTCCTCCCTCTCTAAGAACCAGAGCTTGGTTCCTTCACCCACCAGGAGGACTGAATGGCAGGAGCTACCTCCCCCACTCCCTGCATACCTTTCTTAGATGTAATGCACGACAGCAGTAATGCAGGTTGGGAGACTGGGACCTGAAGGGAAATGGAAGGAAAGGGTGTGTGGAATTTCTGAAGCTTTGATTCTTTTTTCCTGCTTTAGTAAGATGGATAGAAAGTGGGTAGGAAGTAGGGAAGGGGGGCAGGGAATCCAGAGAGATCTTTGTGAGTTTATAGTTTTTTTGGTTTTGTTTATTGTTTTTGCCTGGGAGGGAAAATCAGTCTGGGGAAAAGGAGAGGAAGAAGGGAGAGAGTAGGGAAGGGAAAGGAGAGAGAGAGAGAGCATGAGCCTCCTGTTGCAGCAGCCCAGCTGGTTAGGGAGTGGGGTGCCAAATTTTGGGCTCGCACAGGGCACCGTATTACTAAAGTCTGTCCCTGCTGAGAGCCTCTCAGACTGAAGAGCAAGATAAAAAATGCTCTAAATAAATAAATTGAAAGTACCTGCCCCAGTGACTTCCATTCTAAACTGGCGCTTCCAATGTATACATGCTGCCTGTCCACAATCCAGAATGATGTCTGCAGATGGCCATCATTGTAAGCCGTCATGTTTATAAAAATCACTTCAGCACCTAAGGAATACAAGAACATAACAGTTAAAGTTGTGCATAAGGCCGGGGGGGGGGGCAAGCTTGCATAGTCAATCACTTCAGAGTTTAACAAGCACGGAGTTAGGAAGGCATACTCAGAGGTGCAGTGCAACCCTGTGCATGTTCAGCATGTTCATTGGGCCTTGTTCCATTACAGGAACTTTATAGCTAGATTTATTATCACAACTTTGTAGCTGCATTTTTGCAGTGTGGGGTAAGGTAAGTATCTGGGAATCTTGTCAAAAGCAAAGAATTGTAATAGTCATCAGCTACTACAGCTCTTCAGAAGAATGAGCTGAAATAATAAGAGTTCTTCCGGAAGGAAAGTTGGCTAGACAGAGACAGAACTATCTGGTCATTAAGAACCACATACTTTCTTTCCAGTTCTTTTTTGTGCAGTGGTCCATGTCCAGTCAGGAAATTAGTTTTTAATCTCTCTAAATCCATTTTCTTGCATGACTTAGGAGGAGGAGGAGGCAGTTCCTCCTCTTGACAGCACCACAAATCTCTCTGCTGATCCCTGGCCTGGATGGTACATGTATATAAAGGACATTTCTTACGCAGAACTGGTGCAACTAAACCCCCTCAAAGGCCACCTATTGACATTTTTACCATGTCAATTGTAAATACAATAGCTACAATACTGTAACTAATATGCAAAGATTTCAATGTTTAATTAAGGAAAACTGGGTTAGATTGAACTATGTTTCCTACTAACCTTCAGAACAAGGTGATTAACTCAAAGCCCATAGGCCACATCTGCATGCAAAGGCTTTTTTTAGCCTCTAAAACTATCCCAACTGCATTCTTTTTTTAAAAAAAACAAAAAACAAATTTAACTACTTCTATCTGTCCTATACTGCCATATTCATAAATGGTTCCTTGTGGCGACTCAATTAAAAATATAATAATATTATTAATGAGTGCTCCTTTTGGTCTCCTGCTGTGATACTTTGATTGTATACCACCAGAAGATTTTTGTGATTCCTCCAACCCCCTTCAAAATGTGTCATATATAACACATTATTTAATTCAACAACGCATAATTCCCTTTATTAGTCCCCTTAGAAATATATTAAGAATTAATATCTATTTTCTGCACCAGAAGGAGTTGGACTAGCTGACCCTCAGGATCTCTTCCAACACTACAATTCTATGATTCTGTGATCTACTTAATAATAAACTAAATGTGAAAGGCAGACAAAGCATCTCCCTGTTGGAACTAGCCTGCCAAGACTCTCCAACTTTTTTCCCCCTCAGAGGAACAGGGAAAAGTAAGACATTGTCCCCATTGGAATCACTGAAACCCCTTGTGGATTGTTCTGCTCGTCCACCTGAAAGCAGTTACTCTCACAAGCCATCCCAGCCATATTAATATCTTGCCACTCTGCATATTGTAAGATGATTTTCTACACACACAAATGACATGGCCTCCCATCTATAATTCCCTATTCCTAGGAATACTTGAGAATCAAACTGTAAAGAGTTTGAGACACTGTGTTATTATTGCCTTGCGCTTAGACAATATTGCTAGAAAAAATATTCGCAGTGCAGTCGGAGGTAATTCAGTTGCATATGTTTTTATATTATGAAATCTCAATATGTTTACTTGGAGTCACACATTACGGATTTCATAGAACTTACTTTATAGTACAGTGTGCGAATTTAGTATCATTGGGTCTTATTAGAGGTAGCAAGTAATAAAGAAGTGCAGGTTTTAAAAAAATATCTTTACAAGAAACAGAGTACCCTATTGGCCTGAATATAAGCCGCCCCCGAATATAAGCCACACGTTTAAAATTGGAGGAAAAAAATACCCAAATATAAGCTGCTCCATTCCACACTGCTCCTGGCTGCATACTGGGCAGGCAGGTAGGGGAGCCACGCCGCGTTGCTGGCAGCCTTTCCCCTTCATCGCTCTCTCCCTTCCCGGCCTTGGGAGAGAGGACAGGGCCCTAAGTCTCACTTTAACTTTGCATGGTGGGAATTTGGGGAAATAGTGAGGCTTATATTCAGGCCAATACGGTGTGTGTGTGTGTGTGTGTGTGTGTGTGTGTGTGTGTGTGTGTGTGTATATATATATATATATATATATATATATATATATATATATATAATGTAGATTAATTGCTGACAGAAGAACCCTTTCATATTGGATATTTTCCAGTGGCACAGAGGTATAACATCTCATCTCCAGGCATTTTAAGCTTCCTTCTTAGCTTTATGCCAAATGTCTGGAGGTGTTCCAGAAGTTCCATTAGTACAAACCCTCTGCATTCAAATGTGGTTAAGTGTAAAATGGAGGGATGCACAAGTCAATAATATAAGGCTACGTATTTTATTGCACACCTGACTCAAAAGTCTAAACTGAAAAATAGCCTACAGTGGTACCCCGGGTTACAGACGCTTCAGGTTACAGACTGCTAACCCAGAAACAGTACCTCGGGTTAAGAACTTTGCTTCAGGATGAGAACAGAAATCGCACGGCAGCGGCACGGCAGCGGCGGGACGCCCCATTAGCTAAAGTGGTACCTCAGGTTAAGAACAGTTCCAGGTTAAGAACTGACCTCTAGAACAAATTAAGTTCTTAACCCGAGGTACCACTGTATTTTTGCATTCTTCAGGAATGCAATATTTTAAAAAGAGAGATCCTGGCAAGAATGATTTCAGACTCAAGGAAAGTCCAGCAGAACATTCCCAACACGTGGCCTGCAAGGAGTGGAGCAATAGATCCACTGCTGCATCTAAAGCCATGTCAGCTTGCGCCAGCCCCCCAAGCAGGAAAAGCCTAGGAAAGCAGGGAGGGTTGCTATGTCAGTTTCAGGGCTCAAGGACTGAGCCACTGGCTCCCCACAACTCTCTTTTTGATGGTCTACTGCCAGTAGGAGAACTGGTAGTACCGTAGCTGTTCTCCACCACTGGAAGGAAATTTACTTGCCATTTTAACACCCGGCCATTGAAAGGGTGTGGCAAGGTAGGACTGTTTCCAGTCTCTGCTACATAAGCATGTGAAACCCACAGAATAAGCGACTTACAATATTTCTGATCCTACCTTAAAATTTACTTTTTATTAAAAAAAGGAACATTTTAACTTATTTTCCTCCCTTCCAACATATACACTCACCACTTTCAGCTTAACATTTAGTTTCATTTATTTTTCTATACCCTTCTTTATGGCAGTTTTTCACCTTTTGCTAAATTTAATTAAAAACTGTCTTTTTAAAGGTTTTGCCAAAAATAAAAAAACCTTTTGTGTCCGGATTTTCACTTTTTGAAGTATGGCAACCCTGCCAATACCCTCACTTAAAGATTTCAGGGGTTTCAGCCATGCATTTGCAGAGCCACTCTAATATTGTAAGGATACAATTTGACTTGCATATTATTTCTTTTTCTATTAAATTAAAAAATGCCATAATTCATAGCATTTGGAGAATTTATGTGAGTTAAGGTTACCTATTTATGTTGCAGAGTTGCACTAAAAACTACACCGATCTGTAAAAATGCTTTAAAAAGGTAATATAGCTCTCAATGCAATTTCCCATTGGCGACAGATTTTTTAACACATTTTTAACATTTTAACTGACCAGTGTAGATTAGTTCTAGGTGGTGGTAGTGGAAAAATACTGCTACTTTTCCAAATCTCAGATTATATCATCATACTCAATTATTTTGTCTTTTGTTAGAATGCCACTGAAGCTACTACAGCTAACTCGTAACATGTGCATTTAACTTGTGCACACTTGGCAAAAAACAAATAAAAATGAGTTGGAAAGGGAGTTTGGTGTCCAGGAAAAGAAGCGTTGGCAATTCCACCTTCCATTGAACCCAATGTGTTTTGACTATACATTACTTTGGCTTTAGGCACTATGCTGGAACATGACCCCAGCATAAGCTGAGCATTGCCTGTACAATTATAAGGATGCTCTCGATGGCTTCTGTCAACTGTGCTTCACAGAAAATTGTGCTCCAAGGAACTGACTACATTTGTTGTTCATGCATTTCAGACAGCAAAGCTATTAAGTGTGTCAATCAAAACCTTAAATAGAACATCTATGAAAATCTGCCCACATTTTATTGCATATCTGTTTACAGAAAACAAAATCAAAGCTTTGAAAAATGCAACCAAAACTTGGCTCCCATACATACGACTGTCCCATTTCTTAATTTGCTACTAGAAAATCCTGCTTTACACTATCAACCTTCACAGTAATGGAATAAGTTTTCTCAGTTTAGGAATAAAGCTCCCATAGGGGAAAAGTCCCTTTTATGGTGACTTCTTTAGTAAAACAAACAGTAAGAGACAAGCATTAAGTGCATTTCCAATTTGGAGAGTCTTATGTTCCACTGTGAGACATTAAGATTTTGTTTTGGCCCCGTTGCTACTATTTCCCCTAGAATAAAGGCTGCAGATATGCAGAGAAATGTATTTCAAGTGTTGTAAGCATGAAAACCTGTTTACAAATAATTAATTAATTAATAGCTTTAATTTTCCACTTTTACAATGCAATCCTACCCATGCTTACTCAGATGTGAGCCATACTGAATTCAATGTACAGGACTGCAGCCTTAGCCTTTGATATTGTTGCTGCCTACATACACTGTAAACTTAGAGACTCTAATTTTATTTTTGTAAAGTGTCTTGCATATGTTTCACACCAGACGAACTCCAGATTGAAGCAAACACTCACACACAAACTACTGTTTTGAAGCATATGGGCAGCGTGAACTAAGAAGCAGTTCTAATCAGAGAAGATTAACAACAAATTGAGCTGCTAAAACAGAATATAATCTAAACTTTTCATACAAATACATTATTTGTCTGGATGCACGGTATTAAATAATGCTAGAAAATGTAATTTCTTTCAACGCAATCTAACATTCCTTAGGTAAGCAAAAATGGAACTATCAGCAAAATACAAAAAGAACACCTAGCTGACCTAACAAGAATAAAACTAGGTGTTCTAACTGCTCCTCTATTTTAAACAACAGCTCAAGCTGGTGTTAAGGGCACAGGTTCAAGAAAAAAAGGGAGTAAAAATGTAGTACTAGTAGTAGTAGTAGTAGTGCATGCGTGCGTTTGTGTGTGTGTGTTCGCTCTCATTGTCCCCCTGTGGGTTTAGCCTACTGGGTGTTGAGTATCGGACAGTTCCTTCTCTGGTGTAACTCCCCAGCTTTGGAATTCACTTCCCTACCTACAAATGGCAGAGACCTTGTGGGTTTTCCACCACCAAGTAGAAACATTTCTTTTTTCCCAGGCACCAGTGGGAGGCCAGGACAGTTATTGCTACTGATCTCTGGATTGCTACTGCACTGTTCTTATTACGGTAGTTGTTTTATTTAATTCTATTTTTTGTGTACAGTGACTCACCATGCGGAGCCACTGTTCAGAAATATTCCATTTGACAGTTTGTGGCAAGTGGAAAAATCTGCACGGTGGTGCCTGATAATACTGCACACAAATGGCTGGCTTTCTCAGAGAGCTACCATGCAAATTAAATTTCAGGTGGCCTCCATGCTGCTTGGTGAGCATTTGAATGAGCCTTAATGTTGCCCTTTATTAACTGAGGCTGTTAGAAATGGAATCTAGTTCACTCCGCAAGATCTATGGGGGAGCTGGGACCGAAGTTTACCACAATCCATTGGGTCACAATGAATTCAGAAGTGTCAACATTCATATATGGAAGCTCCATGGGAACATAAGGATGATTTTCTTTTCATTTTTTCATTTTTCCAAATTGGTTTTTCTTTGCCTCTTAAAAAACAACACCCCACCCTTTTATTTTATCTTTATCTAACTTTGCACATTATTTTCTCATTCCAGGGTGACTTACCCTCATTCTCTTGACCATCTCATCACAGGTTCTGGGTTTCACACTTCCCTGAAAAGTGAATGAGAAAATGAGCCTGATTTTGATGCTGCTAGTGAATTACAGAAAAAGTATATTTTAAAATTTCTAAGGTGGGAGTTTTCATTACATTTCACCTCCCACCTCCCAGATAGACCCAATGCATCTAACCCTGGGCTTCAGAATAATTTTATGTTAAAAGCTGTGAAACTGAGCATACCTCTTTCTAACATTTGGCTCTCAGTGGAACTTTGACAAGAATAAGGTTACATTCCCATAGAGCGTCTCATGTATTGAATGTTGACACCATAATGGTTTAACGCCTCACTGACCTGAATGCTTATTGCAGAGCATGTAAAATCACTACACATTGCAGAAGGACCTTTTCAATACATGCAGACTTTGACATAATCATCTTGAGATAGAAGAAGTGAAGCACTCCAAAATCCACAGTTGGGCAACACAGTTATTAGGACAAACCACAATGTCTCAAAAAAAGTGAATAATTTGTACAAGTTCTCCAGAGCTGTGCATTAGGCTAGATAACATAAATCAGGGGTTAGAGGGGTGATGGAGTGGGAGTACAAAAGTTAGGTTGGATGTTGAAATCTGGAGGTCTGTATACTCAGTCTGTAGATGGAGATTGCAAACTGAATTAGTCATTGAAAAGACTGCTTGCAGGTGTCAGAATTCTGGGATGAAGAATCAATGACTCATATTCATTAAACAAACAAACAAACATAAACCCCATTTGTTATCCAAATAAAAAAAAGCTTAAAAGGCTACTAAAATAGAGCCATGCATTCACATAACTGATTACAAGTGAGGGAAAGACCTGGGGAGGTGTATGGAGTATATGACCTTTCACCTTTCCCAAAACCTATTATTTCCAGGATTAGATTACAACTTCTACCATCCCTGACCTTGGGCCTATCTGGAGGATTCTGTGCTGGTTACCCCTATGATTCTGTGATTCTATACGTTTACAAAGAACCACCAGTCACCTTGATCATTAGTCTTTTGTGGGAGAAGTGAAAAGAGACAAGTATTGGATTTTAAAAAAACATTGCAATAGCATTGTAGCAAAGGTGTTTTCCCAGAGTCAGCATAACAATGCAGCCCTCCTGACTTAATAGAATTGTCAAAATTATTGGAATTGGTCTCCCCTTCCTTGAACTGTTGCTCATGCCATATTGGTGATTAGCCAGTGATTAATTCATGTCTCAGAAATCATGCAAGCAACAGTTTTAGCTTCTAGTGCATAACTGTGGGACATGGCAGCAGTGGGCCACTATAAAATTAAATGCATGTTCCAACCGATGTGGTTCTTTAATTTGGCAAAATAGGCATTGAAAATGTAATGACTGTGCTATAATAAATTTATTTTTCTGTCAATTTGGTGAAAATCTGATTCTGCTGCCACACAGATGCACATGAGTACATAAAAAGAGCCCTGCTGGATCAGACCAAAAGCCTTTCTAGCCCTGCATCCTGTTTCCCACGGTGGCACACCAGGATTCTTATGTGAAACCCACAAGCAGGACATGCAGGCAATATCTTCCTCTTGCACGTTGTTCCTAAACAACTGGAATTCAGAGGCATGCTACACCTGATTTTGAAACATTAAAAGGCCCAGACGTTGTAGTCTCTCACCAGGGAGTTAGTTTCTTCATTCTCCTGAGGAAGGAAGGAGAGGGTTGAGGTAGTGGGGAGATTGGCATGATATAAACAAACCACCAGGAGCACTGGATTGGCTCTGCCATTACACTAGCACTGTGCCAACCTCCTCATTGACACTTGCCCTCTCCCTACCAGTGACCCGTCACCCGGGAAGCTAATGGCTTTACCCCATGCAGCAAGCCACTTCTGATGTAAGCAAAGAAGGCAACATTGTCCGGTGCTATCTTGATATCAAGGAAACAGCTTAAAATTATCACCTGGGAAGTTAGCATAGTACTAGCGGTCTTACATTGTATTTGCCTTATCATATAATGAGCATGACACAAACTTGCTTTATATCTTATGCATAACAGAAAATAAATATCTGTTGCACTCCTATTCGCTAACCAGTATGTCTTGAAAAAAATGAGCCTGAAAGTCTCAATAGTGCTGTTATAGCAACATTTCTACTAAACGAAACAATTAAAACCAATTAAAATTCCTAACTGCCAGTTACAAGCCAACTAAAAATGTCAGTTAACTTGGCTCCATATGGCTCACACATTTGACTTTGGCTTGGATCCTAAGAGAAGTTAACTTAAGTAAGTTTGAAGCATGCGGTATTGGAACATTAATATCTATCCATTATAGTGCTGCCCTAACACACAAACCATAAAAGCTAATGGAGGTATACTATATCCACATAAGGTGTATTATAAGTGGCACAATGAAGATAAACAGTTTGGCTGTAGGAATAATTCCAAGAAACCCATATTCACCAGCAGTCATGTGATTATAATAGATTTCTAGAAAACACAAGAATAGCTCTGCTGGATCAGGGGAGTGGCCCATGTAATCCAGCATTCTATTCTTACAGTGGCCAACCAGATGTCTATGTGAAGCTTGCAAGATGGAGCTGATTGCAACAGCACTCTCCCCTCATGAGGTTTCCAGCAACTGCTTTCCAGAAGTATTCTTATTAAAAATGAGGACACAAAATACATGACAAAAACAAGAACAAAAACACACGAATAACCCTGCTCACACAAATGCAATTAAAAGGCCAGCATAGACTATTAATCAGCCCAAGTCCTGATGTTTTTGCCTGACACCTAAAGATATGTAATGAAGGTGCCAGGTGAGCCTCCCTGAGGAGAAAATTCCACAAATGGGGAGCCACCACAGGAAAGGCTTGTTCCTGTGTTGCCATGCTCTGGACCTTTTGTGGAGGAGGCACACAAATGATGATCATAGGGTCTGAGTTGGTTCGTATGAGGAAAGGTGGTCCTTGAGGTATTGAGGTCCTGAGCCATTTAAGGCTTTATAGGTCAAAACCAGCACTTTGAATTGAGCCTGGAAACTAATTGGCAGCCAGTGCAATCAGGCCAGGAACTGTGTAATATGCTCAAACTGTCTTGCCCTTGTGAGAAATCTGGCCAACAAATTCTGCACCAGCTGAAATTTCCAAACCACCTTAAGCGGCAGCAGGCATATAACGTGTTGCAGTAATCTAACCTACCCTTACAGAAGCCATGCTAGTTCAGCAGCAGCAAGACTTGTTCTTCTATAAGCTTGGTTAGTTTATCTTTAACAATACCTCCCACCAGTTTTCCAGGGGGGGAGATAATAGAATTGTAGAGTTGGAAGGGATCCCAAAGGTCATCTAGTCCACCCCTAACTAACATTAACTTAAGCTAACTAACATGATTTCCAGGAATCCCCACCCCCCATATCCCTTTTTAAAAATTGGTGTTACACTGGCCACTTTCCAGTCCTTGGGTACTGAGGCTGATCTTTATGAACAAGTTGCTTTTCTAAAATATAGAGAACTCTTGGCTGGATGTCATATGGATCCAGCAATTTGTTATCCCCCCCCCTTGTCTATTAGGCTTAGAACGTCATCTCTCTTTCTTCAACACTATTTTTCTCAGTTCCTCAGACTCCCTTTCTACGAAAGTTTGTTCAGGCACAGTGGTTTGCCTTATATATTCTGCTGTGGAGACAAATGCAAAGGATTCATCCACCTTCTCTGCAATCTCATTATCCTTCTTTATCACACATTTGACTCCCTTGTCATTCAAGGGTCCAGCTACCTCTCTCGCTACTAATGTAATTAAATATTTTTGTTAGTGGTGGTCTTTATGTATTTTAGCAATATAACATGCTCCTCAGATTCTTTTTTGGCACCCCTTAAAGCCTGTTTGCATTTCTTTTGCCACAGTTTGTGTTCCTTTTTTGTTCTCATCATTTGGAGAAGACTTTCATTTTTTAAAGGAAGCCTTCTTGCCTCTTCTTTCTTTGACTCCTCTAGTTAACTCTGCTGACACCCCCTTGGTACTTTTCCTGATCTGTGATATACAATACATATTAGAAGCTCAACTGGAGTGTATTTTAAACAACTGCCAAACATTATTGAGTGATTTGATCTGCTTGACTTTGCCCTTCAACTTCCTTTTTACCAATTCCCACAATTGGGGAAAATTTCCTCTTTAGAATTCAAATGTTACTGGATTTGATTTTTTTTAGGCAATTGACCATTTAGATGTACCGTGTTTCTCCAAAAATAAGAAACCACCTTATATTTATTTTTCCTCAAAAAAACACATGGTGGCTTATTTTCAGGGGATGTCTTATTTTTTAAATTAAGTATGGTACAGTTTAACCTACAAGGTTAAACTGCCTATCACTATGGCTTATTTTCGGGGTATGGCTTATTTTCGGAGAAACATGGCATATTAAATTTAATAGCACTATGGTCACTGCTCCTAGCTGGCTCAAAAACACTTAATATCTCACACCAGGTCCTGAGTGCCTCTTAAGATTAAGTCCAGGGTCTTTGTTCCTCTGGTCAATTCCATGACCAACATTCAGGGTATCTAGAAAATTTTACCTCTTTGTCATGACTGGAATACATATGTAGCCAGTCTATGTGATGGTAGTTGAAGTCAACCATCACTGCATTTTCTCTTTTGGATGTTTCAGTGATTTCATTCTTCATTTCAGGATCTCCCTGAGCATTTGGATCATAGGGACAATAGTATGTCCCCAGTACTAAATTACTCTTGGGGACTGGTAACACCACTGACAATGCTTACTGGAAAAGTCTTGCCAACCATAAGCATTGCATTCAAAACTTTTAATCTAACAGCAGTGCTTCCATATTGAATATCAAGGTTTTCTTAAAAAAAAAAATCCAGCTACTTTTAAAGATTTTGAAGTTCAGTTTATCTAAGTGGGTAATAGTTATGCATGTGTTTAACTTTCCCACAAAATTAGCTAAACTTAAAAAGGCTTCATTTTATAGGGTGCAATCCAGTCAATGATTTTACACATTTGACTTGGGCTTATATCAACATCCCACATATTAAGAACAAGCAAAGGCAACTCTTATATATTAATGTGAATATATAGCAACATAAAAACCATGATCTTACCCTTGTTTTTCAGGTCATTTAATAATTTGGATTCCTTGTGAAGAATATCACTCACTAGTTTGATCTCTACATTTTGAGACAGCAAGTCTTGCAATTTCTCAAACAGATGCTGCCCCTTGTAGAAAAACAACAAAGGAAACATCCTTGGGAATGATTATTAGACACACAAAAATATACAAAATCAAATAAATATACATTCAGGTGTGTATTTTGATATGATGTTTTATGCTTCAGTGGAACTTGAATCTGTCTTCTGAAAGAAGCATTTACTAAATCATGACATTCATAAGAGGCATCATAACATCCTATGTTTAAAATAAGAGCACTTTGCAAGGTGTGCAACTTCTTAATGCCATGCAGTTAAATAATTTGAAATCCCTGCTCAGCCATGAAGGTCTCCAAGAAACCCTAAAAAAGCAACTATCTCACAGCCTAGATTATTTCGCAGAGTTGTTATAAGAGCAAAACAAGATAAGGGGATACTGCAATCTTCTCTGAACTCTTGGAATAGGGTGATGGTGAAATCTAAATAAATAATTTCTCTCATATATTTTGTCATTTTGCAGTCTGAACTCCAGGTAGATGCTAAGATCCTCACGTAGGTGGAATTTCACTCTGGATTTATTTATTTTGCTTCAAAAATTTCCATTGATGCAATACAAGCATGGCAATGATTTAAGCTGAAGTGCTATTTTACACAGCAATGTCTTCTAGGGACCAAAATAGATGCAACTGTGGGAGCCCAGTTCACTCTTCACATATTTTAAAGAACTGGAACTTACTTCACAGGAAAACAGAGCATGAGAGGTTCCAGCTCTGCTCAGGGGCTGAGCCATTTCCATTACAGCCCCTGCCCACCCTGGCAACATCTTGCTTTACATGTGAATGGGATAAACATAAACAAATGTGATGTTGCCATGTCATCGTATATAATTTGGCCCTAGGATGCCCAACTGCTGGTGTTTTTTTCCCTTCTGATATTTCTGAGAATCAAGCTCTTATATGCTGGCTGTGGCTATGAAGCTTTAGCTCTTTGCATGTTTTAAAAAAAGTTTTAAGAGCCCCTTATACCACTGTGCAAGGACTCCTTTCTCTTTAAGGCAATAACAAACTGCTGTGTCTTGCATTTCATGAAAATCTCCCCCCCCCCCATGTCAACTTATAAAAACTGGGAGGAGGATATAAAATCAAGGAATACAAACTTTCTACATATTATTGAACCCCCTAGAAGAATGTTTAACAATGTTCCCATTGTTACAAAGTGTCATATTTTGTCATGCAACAAATATGGCAATGCAACCCAGTATCAAATGAAAAAGAGTATACCATTGCAAGTTCTATCCTAAATACATGCATACATAGTTTTATTTGTATGCCGCCTTTCTGTAGTTCAAACCACGCTCAAGACAGCTTACAACATGAAAAATATGTAACTACAATACAACAAAAGTAGTCATAAACAATAAATTAAACATTATAAGATACACAACCAAGCTGATCAATTTACACATAAATCACAAGATCTTAAATAAAGAAACAAAAAACCAACAACAAAACAGCAACAACGCCGCAGCCCAAGAGCCATCCTTGTCCAGAGGCTTCTTGCATTTGCTGAAACTGGACAGTGCATATAGATCTTTGCATATGAGCAAATGTTTTCTTCTTCATTTGACTCTAGAGAAGCTCCACTTAGTTCTGCTTTTTGGAATTGGATCTTTAAACTCCTTCACAACTTCCACAGTAGCCCTTGCACTAATGACACCAGCGCCAACAATGTCATCATTATTGCTTTGCATTCTACTGCGTTTGTTTCAATGGACAATGTGCTATTGTTTGAATCAAATAGTGGTAATCAAAACTTCGAAAGAATACTCAGTAAGAGTAACCAAATGACTAACATCTGGACCTGAATGTTTAGTTGTTATTCCTTAAAAATGCAATCCTTCATCTGATTGCCTGTCACTTAAATAGTTCTGATCTGCATCTGATGCATTACAGTTGGTGGGGAAATGGATCTGAAAAATACTAAATGACTGCTTCTGTTTTAAATGCTATTATTAATTTTGCCCCCCCCCTTGTAACATTCAGCAATTAGACATGCAAAAGCTGCCAAGAATTGTCCATAAAGGGGCACGCTAAGTAAGTAAACTTATTGATTCTAAGGCATTCCTGATTCAAACCCTTTGGATCTCAGTTAACATGTTATACAATTATGATAGATGTTATGTGATAGGAGGGGGTAGAAGGTAGATCTGGATCTGCTGGGTGATTTGCAGGAAATTGGAAAGGGTTTATGACTCCCAACTATCTAACAACAGTTGAAAAGTGCACCCTACCCCGGTTTGGTTGCTTAAATATGAATGTGTGGTGTGTTTGATCAAACAAGAGTTGGCATGTGTGAACTTGGTTCAGGTAAAGGTAAAGGTAAAGGGACCCCTGACCATTAGGTCCAGTCGTGACCGACTCTGGGGTTGCGCGCTCATCTCGCATTATTGGCCAAGGGAGCCGGCGTATAGCTTCCAGGTCATGTGGCCAGCATGACAAAGCCGCTTTTGGCAAACCCGAGCAGCACATGGAAACGCCGTTTACCTTCCCGCTGTAGCGGTTCCTATTTATCTACTTGCATTTTGACGTGCTTTCGAACTGCTAGGTTGGCAGGAGCTGGGACCAAGCAACGGGAGCTCACCCCGTCACAGGGATTCGAACCGCCGACCTTCTGATCAGCAAGCCCTAGGCTCAGTGGTTTAACCACAGCGCCACCTGGCATGTGTGAACTTGGTTCAGGTACTGATTGCAAATTTGTGCGCTTAGCCAGTGTTCAGAGGCATGCTGTTTCTTAATTCTTAGTGTACTTCCACTTGCTGGAGTCACTATTTTGCACCTAACTCTGTTGGGTGGGTCTCAGGGGTCTGGTAAACACAAATTAGATTCAATGTCTGCCCATCCCGGGTAGACGATATATGAAAGGATTAATATGTTTACCAGTTGAAAGTGCATGGCAGTGTATGCAGGGTTGTTGTTGTTGTTGTTGTTGTTGTTGTTGTTGTTGTACTCTTTTCATTTCTTTTTTAAGAGAAAACATCATTACAATAAAATATGAAAATATTTCTGTGCTAGAATTAGGGAGCGTCTCTCTAAAATCTGTTTTCCAGCACTCTCTCCATTTCAGCATTAAGCTGTTCATGTGATCTGAAATCAGGAAGAAATTTAACTCACATTTAAAAGTGAATTTACCAAATTTGCAAACTGAAATTCCTTTGAAATGGGAGGTTCTCTGAATTTTGCAGTGCTGTTCTCCAGCCAAGTAATGTGTACAAAAATGCATATATTAGGGTAAAGTGTGCATAAAATTCATGTGTTAGTGAAAATAACATTCAAACATGCATCATATTGGGGGAAATTGCTTTAAAATATGTATATTTCTTAAATCTGCATACAAAAGTATGTTTATTCAGAGAAACATTCACTAAAATGCTGAGAGAGAGAGAGAGAGAGAGAGAGAGAGAGAGAGAGAGAGAGAGAGAGAGAGAGAGAGGAGAGAGAGAGAGAGAGAGAGAGAGGGAGACTATTCTAGGCAACTGGTTCTTACAAAAAGGAAGTCTCATTTTGAGAACAAGCAAACAAGATGTTCGTATCAAAACTATATCTCAAGTGTTCAGACACAGAAGAGGATGAACATTAAAATGCAAACCAAGCACCTGATCATGGTAATGAACATTTAAAATAAAGCATACCTGGAATGCAGATGGATGACTGTGACTGAGGTCCCATTGGGAAGATACTATGTCAACAGACTTTTTAGCCATATTAAGTAAATTCATCCAGCCTTGGAAAAGAGACAAATGGGCTGGTGCACTGTCTGAAAAGTTTATGCCTTCAGGAATATTTTCCACAAGAGCAACCCTGAGAAGACACAAAGAAAGGAAGACACTTTACAAAACTACTCAACTGATTTAAATTTTTTTCCAATTTCACAGGGGTTTCTTATAGCCCCACCCCCACCCCCCAATACCACCTCTGGTCTTGGAAGTATTTTACTTCCAAGGCATTTTAAATGTATGTATTGCTGCATGCTCAATACATTTATATATTTTTCTTTACATCAGTTATTTAATGTGTCAAGAGATATGGTGACCCACAGTAGGAAAAACTTCATTTTGTTCCCACAGCAGATTTAGATGTAAATAAAAGATCTGACTTAGTAGCATCTGTCTTGATCTTGGAAAACCTCTTGAAATGGTTTCCTATAATTTGCTGACACTTTCCAACTACGTGTGGCTAAACATGTCAGAGAGTGTAGAATTTGTTCTAAAAATTGCTCATGATCCTCCCCTCTCTGTCAGGAAGGAGGTGATGCATCCACCTTGCACATTCATTGCTTAACTTTCCATAGCTATTGGTCTTTTATTTTTCTTACTTGGAATGACAAAGAGAAGGAAACTCACATAGATATTAGCACTCGAACTCTGGCTCAAAAATATACAAAGTCCTAGCAACTAATTAAAACAACATATATTTCTCAGCACGCTTAGATCCTCAAATGCATAGTCAATTCATATGTCCCCTATTTTTTCCCTTTTGAGGTGCCCATATTTCGGTGAAAACCCTGCTGTCTTCTTCACAAGAATATGCACACTCTACCACCCCCCAGTTTTCATATCTTGCACCCCAAAATGCTTGGGTGAGTCATGTCACTCCAATCTTCTCTTCCTTCCTTCAGTCTCAGATGCTCCCTGCTCTATAGCCCAACTGTAAGAGATCTTAGGTTGATCCAGTGGGAGCTCTTTATTCATAGAATTCCTTTCCCCATGAACCACTGGTGACTTCTAAAAGACCTCTTAAGACGTTTTTATTCAATCTGATTTTTATTAATTGTTGCCATTTAAGTGAATTTCAATTTGATCGCATATGCTTTTGTTTGCTGTGTAACCGCTTGTACTTTCATCCTTTGAGCACAATTATCCTGAAAATAAGTTTGTAAACCTTTTAGTAAAATAAACTAAGCCACACCAGCTGGCTCCAGATTTGCAGAAACAGAAAAGGAGCAGCAAAACACCCTACAGTATTCATCTGGACAGCCACCTTGAAAGTATACTGTCTAGTAGCAGCTTAAATAAAAATGGAATGGATAGTTGCAGTTCCACCAGAACAGTTTCTAGAGAAAGCATGCTTGCTCATTTTCTGTTTCTATATTTTAAATGCTACATTTGAAAAACAATGAACTCGTGTTACCTCAAGGCTGGCCATAAATATTTTAAATAAATATTATAACTGCTCAGAGGGGTGTTACAATGATATATGAAATGTGTTCTAAAAAGAGCTATTAAAATAATAAACTTGAAGTGAACATAGGAGGGGTCAATAAATAACATACATGAGTACACAATTGGTACAAAATTGCTGTGCTAACTATGACAATTGGTTCTCATCTGAGAGACCAGTTCACATTCCAGCTCATCTATGGACATACGAAATAGAGATTACCTTTTTGTAAAATAAAAAAAATGGAGTATCTTATATGAGCACTTTCAAAAATAAACATACTAGAACTATAAATAATTTCACATGTAACAGCAATGTTGCTGGTAAAAGTATACTTCCAAGTTCTGCAATGGTGAACCTGTTAATTTTTCTCTCACGACACAATTTGTTGCTGGGTTTTGTATGAAATTTAAAACCAGATAAGTCTCATGGGAACAGTTCGGTCCCATCAGCCATGTCACAACAACTAGCCTTAACAAAAGATTGTGGTAAAAAAGAAAAGAAGAAAACGAAGAAAAGGCTGCTCTGCTAAAAAAATATGGCAACAAGTAGAAGGCTTTTAGAAGGATGAAGCTGTTTAATACATAACTTGTTCCATTTTTCCATTATCTACTTAAACCCTCAGAACATTCTTGTGACATAAACAGACGAGCATTATCACCCTCACATAATAGATTGGGAAACAGAACAGAGAGGTTGAGCAAGAGGGACAGTATGTGACCTAGAATTTGCACTTCTGTTCCAGGATAAAAATAGAGAGCAAGTTTATCTCTACCAACCTTATTGAAAGAATAATGGAACAATGGAACTAGGCCTCCGTAGGAACAACATTTGTCCTCTGCAAGAATACTCAGGATTACTTATAATGTGGCTTTTCCTCCACTCCTAGTAACTGAAGATAAAATAGCTCAATTGGTTAGAGCGTGGTGCTGATAACACCAAGGTTACAGGTTTGATCCCCCTCTGGGTCAGCTGCATATTTCTGCATTTCAGGAGGTTGGACTAGATGATCCTCAGTTTTCCTTCCAACTGTATGATTCTATGAAAATGGGGTTTATGCTCAAATATATTCTGGGGTTACACATGCGCGCGCACACACACACACACACGAATGATACGGATATAGATATTTATCAATATATCACAAAGTAATGGGCAAAAATTTATAGTTAATTTTGTTAACATGAAATGAAGGTTTAATTATCAATCATGTGCCTTTGTTACATTTTCAGCTGAGTATCTGGATGTCAAACTACATGTGTCTGTACTTCTCTCTTTAGGAAATCTAATTGTATGGTGCAGACTATTTCTTGACAGCTGGAAATTGCTATGGATTAAGTTTACAAAATGTTACATAAGTGCTTTGCCATGTTATTAGGTGGCAACACATGAAATATTCCTATCATGTAGATATTCTTACTTGAGATAAGTTATATAACCCCCCTAAGAAATTACACTGTTGGGTAGTCACCGATCACAGGCATTTGAATGTCATTTCAGTGATGTAAATCGGCAAAAGTTAAACTACATGCAGAAACCTCTTGAAACATGCTATGGGGAAATGGCAATTTGGAATATGAAAGCTCCATGACCTAACCATATTAGCATTCTGTCAGGCTTAACTTTACAAATGGCTTTTAAAACAAGCACCACTTTTTTTCTGTGCATACTTTCTGTCCTGTTCAAAAAGCTGTTTATACGAAGCAGTGATAAATTGTTTTTACTGTGCAAGAAGGGGGATATTTATTACAAAAGAAATTAGATGTATGCACCAGTTGACTGTCACAATCAGTATTCATTCTACAGTGAGCTGGAGCATGTCAAATACTAAATGCTTCAGAGGCAAAAGGTTAAATGCTGTTACAAATATTCTGTGCTCATGGCTGTCTTCATAAGCAAGATATAAAGCCTTGGGGACCTGTGTGAAATCTATTTAATGGACAGTATTAAGGATGTTTCTGGCACATAATCAGTCCTCTTTTTTCTTCCATCTGCAGGATTGTAAACAGCAACCCAAAATGCTCAGAATAATCATTAGTAAATACAATGGGTTGGATCCAGACAGGCTGAAATCTCACTTACCTGTGATTAAGACAACTTTGAATTCACCAGGACTTACTGCTGAGTAGACATGGTTAAGATTGCTCAGAGTAAGTAGATGCAGTGAAATCACTTAAGTTCCATTGATTTCAGAGTCTATTCTAAGCACGACTAAATCTGAATCCAAATAATTGTGCTTACAAATGAATATTCTGAGCACTGACTCCAACCTAGTATATTGAATGGCAAAGGTTATTTCTTTCATGGTGTGCATTTTTATACAAAGAATATAGCAACACACATCTAATGAACTTTAACATATAAAAGGTAAAGGACCCCTAGATGGTTAAGTCCAGTCCAAGGCGACCATGGGGTGCAGCATTCACCTGGGGCAGATTCCACAGGGGGTGATGCACTGGGACAACCGATCTCAGTGGTCACGGGTAGGAGGAGGAGTTACGCTAAGACCAGACCATGTCATTACCGAGGAGGCAGACTTAGTCGTTGTCTGAGGACTATCCCTGCCTCCGGGTCTGGTCCTGACCGGACGGATATTAGAATCAGCAAGGGATACCCACATGACCTGAAGGTGCTGCTGTGCAATGCCAGGTCGATGATGAATAAGACCACTGCCATCCATGACCTGATTGTGGATGGAGGATTTGACCTGGCATGTGTGACAGAGACCTGGTTGGATGAAGCCGATGGGCCCGTTCTTGGCACTGCTTGCCCACCAGGTTTCTCTTATGCACAGCAACCCAGGCCATCTGGGCGGGGAGGGGGGGTTGCAGTGATTTTTAGGAAGTCATTAGTTTGCACCAGGCGTCCTATTGGTAAGACTGAGTTTTCTGAGTGCATGTTCTGGAAGTTGGGCAATAGGGGCAGTACAGGATTCCTTTTGGTGTACCGACCTCCCCGCTGCACCAAGGATTCCCTGCCCGAGCTGCTTCAGGTCGTGTCGGATGTGCTCCTGGAGACACCTAGCTTGGTTGTCTTAGGGGATTTTAACATCCATGCCGACACGACCTTACAAGGAGCCGCTCGGGACTTCGTGGAAAGCATGGCCACCATGGGGCTGTCCCTGAATATGTCTGGCCCAACTCATAGCCGCGGACATGCCTTGGACTTGGTGTTCACCTCTATGGATGTTGGTGATCTGACATTAAGTAAAAGCGAAACAAAAGAAGTGCCATGGTCAGATCACTTTCTGGTGCAACTGGACTTCTCCGCAACCCTTCCCCTCTGCAGGGAGGTGGGACCGATTCGGATGGTCCGCCCCCGCTACTTAATGGATCCAATTGGCTTCCAGAGAGTGGTAGGGGATGTTTTATCCCATGTCGATGGCCTTTCAGCTGATTCCCTGGTGGCCCGCTGGAATGCGGAGTTAACCAGCGCTATTGACTGTCTGGCTCCGAAGCGCCCTCTCAGATTGCATGGAGCCCAGACAGCCCCGTGGTTTTCCCCGGCGCTGAGAGCGATGAAACAGTCGTTGAGATGGCTAGAGCGCCGGTGGCGGAAAACTCATTTTGAATCAGACCGGACACGGGCTAGAGCTCAACTTCGAGCCTACCAAGTGGCAATGGCGACGGCAAAGAGGACCTTCTTCACCGTCTCCATCGCTTCTGCTAAAAACAGCAGCAGGAGACTCTTCCAGGTGGTTCGCAATTTAGCGGAATCACCTGCTCCATCCGGGCCCAGTACGGGCCACAGGATCTCCTGCAATGATTTTGCAAAGTTCTTTGCAGATAAAGTCGCTCAGATTCGGGAAGAGGTAAACTCCACCGTGGGAGCAGGGCCGGGGGGGGGGGAGTGCTACAGTCCTGTCTAGTCAAGTTTTGTGGGATCAATTTCAATCTGTTACCTCCGAGGATGTGGACAGGCTGCTTGGACGAGTGAAACCAACCACCTGTCTCCTTGATCCTTGCCCATCCTGGCTTATAAAAGCTAGCCGGGAAGGGCTGGGCAATGGGCTTCGCAGGTTGGTAAATGCTTCTCTCCATGAGGGAGCCTTTCCAGACCTGCTGAAAGAGGCGGTTATTAAACCGCTTCTTAAAAAACCATCTTTAGATCCAGCCAATATGGCCAACTATCGCCCAGTCTCAAATCTTCCATTCTTGGGCAAGGTGATTGAGCGAGTGGTTGCTGAACAACTCCAGGCACACCTGGAAGAAGCGGACCATTTGGATCCCTTCCAGTCAGGATTCAGGCCTCATCATGGGACTGAAACTGCCTTGGTCGCACTGGTCGATGATCTCCGGTGGGCTAGGGACAAAGGTAAGAGCTGTTTCCTTGTTCTGCTGGATCTCTCAGCGGCTTTTGACACCATCGACCATAACATCCTTCTGGACCGTCTAGAGGGCTTGGGAGCTGGGGGCACTGTCATGCAGTGGTTCCGCTCCTTCCTCCTGGGCCGTGTTCAGAAAGTGGTGGTGGGGGATGAGTGTTCAGACCCCTGGGCTCTCACTTGTGGGGTGCCTCAGGGTTCTGTCCTCTCCCCCATGCTTTTTAACATCTATATGCAGCCGCTGGGAGAGATCATCAGGGGGTTTGGGCTGGGTGTCCATCAGTATGCTGATGATACCCAGCTCTACCTCTCTTTTAAATCAGAACCAGTGAAGGCGGTGAAGGTCCTGTGTGAGTGCTTGGAGGCGGTTGGAGGATGGATGGCGGCTAACAGATTGAGATTGAATCCTGACAAGACAGAAGTACTGTTTGTGGGGGACAGGAGGCGGGCGGGTGTGGAGGACTCCCTGGTCCTGAATGGGGTAACTGTGCCCCTGAAAGACCAGGTGCGCAGCCTGGGAGTCATTTTAGACTCACAGCTGTCCATGGAGGCACAGGTCAACTCTGTGTCCAAGGCAGCTGTTTATCAGCTCCATCTGGTACGCAGGCTGAGTCCCTACCTGCCCACTGACTGTCTCTCCAGAGTGGTGCATGCTCTAGTTATCTCTCGCTTGGACTACTGCAATGCGCTCTACGTGGGGCTACCTTTGAAGGTGACCCGGAAACTACAACTAATCCAGAATGCGGCAGCTAGACTGGTGACTGGGAGCGGCCGCCGAGACCACATAACACCGGTCCTGAAAGACCTACATTGGCTCCCAGTACGTTTCCGAGCACAATTCAAAGTGTTGGTGTTGACCTTTAAAGCCCTAAACGGCCTCGGTCCGGTATACCTGAAGGAGCGTCTCCACCCCCATCGTTCTGCCCGGACACTGAGGTCCAGCTCCGAGGGCCTTCTGGCGGTTCCCTCACTACGAGAAGCCAAGTTACAGGGAACCAGACAGAGGGCCTTCTCGGTAGTGGCACCCACCCTGTGGAATGCCCTCCCACTAGAGGTCAAAGAGAACAACAATTACCAGACCTTTAGAAGGCATCTCAAGGCAGCCCTGTTTAGGGAAGCTTTTAATGTGTGACGGATTTCTGTATTTTAATGTTTGATGGATTTCTGTATTTTAGAATTTCTGTTTTGTTGGAAGCCGCCCAGAGTGGCTGGGGGAACCCGGCCAGATGGGCAGGGTATAAATAATAAATTATTATTATTATTATTATTATTATTATTATTATTATTATTATTATTATTATCTTGCTTCAGGCCGAGGGAGCCGGCATTTGTACACAGACAGCTTTCAAGGTCATGTGGCCAGCATGACTAAACCGCTTCTGGCACAACAGAGCACCATGATGGAAGCCGTGGGCAATAAAAGCGTGGAAGAGCACACAGAAACACCGTTTACCTTCCAACCGCATCGGTACCTATTTATCTACTTGCACTGGTGTGCTTTCGAACTGCTAGGCTGGCAGAAGCTGGGACAGAGCAACAGGAGCTCACCCCGTTGTGCAGATTCAAACTGCTGACCTTCCGATCAGCAAGCCCAAGAGGTTCAGTGGTTTAGACCACAGCGCCACCCGCTCCCTTATACCTTAATATATATTAACCCTACAACTGCCATAGATATCTATGGTAGGTCTCAGGACATAACAGCCTTAATGGTTATACAGTGGTACCTTGAAATCCGAATGACTCGACTTCCGGAGGTTTTGACTTCCGAAGTCGGCAAACCCGGAAGTCTTGTTGCCGTGCGTGCTTCGTGCACGCGGAGAACGGGCACTTCGACAACCGAAGACTTCGACTTACGAAGAGCACTGCAGAACGAATCATCTTCGTAAGTCGAGGTACCACTGTATTTTCAAACATTGGTGCTTCATGTGAGGTCAGGCAAAGAAGGAGTTTTTCTCTAAGGACATCAGGACTCTACACAGTTCTCAGTGGACCATGTTGGCCAACCAGTGAAAGATTTGTCTGCTAGAGCTTGAACTATTTGAAGCCTGATGTAGGTTGGCGAGTCCTGTAATGCAGCTGGCCTCACTTACCTAAGGAGCTGACTCTGCGGACTTAAATGTCCTTCGTTTAATTCTGTAGCTGCATAGGAGCAAATTCCTAGGGGCCATGGGGGCCAGGCCATCACAAAGTTGATGGACATTCCCATCCAAATAGTGTGTGTGTACTGTGTCATGTGATTGATTATGCGGGGTGGGGCTTACCTGTCCCCCCACAATATTTTATTCAAGTTGGCACCTCTGTGCAGATGTCAACTTTATGCTGTCCAAGAGATAAGGATGTTGTTGAGCGCTCGTCCTGTGAGTCTGAGGAAGGCAGGAGAGCTGTGTCCTCAATTTTGGAAAGTCTAAGAGAAGCTGCTCTACCTGCCCCTGAGTGGTGTAGCTGGTAGTTCTTGCTCATCCTCAGGATACTGCAAGGGGCTAGGTTCTGGGATCATGATGCCACAACCCCACACCTCAAGTTGGTGCAGAAGAATCTGGCAGACATGTTTTGGAGATGTTAACACTCGCTTCCTCAATCCCAACCCACTTAGCCCACCATTCTGCACCTTAAGTGCAAATGAACCTCTTGGTCTTAATGCAGATATCTTTCCCAACCATGCTACTAAGACACTTTCTGTTGGAGCGAACAAGGATAAAATTGTGACATTATACATGCACACAAATGTTCTGCTGCTGAGCTATGTGGTTAACCTGCAAGAATTAGGGAGTTGGGTATGTTTAGCCTGGAGAAGAGAAGGTTAAGGGGTGATATGATAGCCATGTTCAAATATATAAAAGGATGTCATATAGAGGAGGGAGAAAGGTTGTATTCTGCTGCTCCAGAGAAACGGACACGGAGCAATGAATTCAAACTACAAGAAAGAAGATTCCACCTAAACATTAGGAAGAACTTCCTGGCAGTAAGAGCTGTTCGGCAGTGGAATTTGCTTCCAAGGAGTGTGGTGGAGTCTCCTTCTTTGGAGGTCTTTAAGCAGAGGCTTGACAGGCATATGTCAAGAATGCTTTGATGGTGTTTCCTGCTCGGCAGGGGGTTGGACTGGATGGCCCTTGTGGTCTCTTCCAACTCTATGATTCTATGAAAATCACAGTCAATATTACTGTAGAAGCAAGGAACCTCAGGCATTAATTTATCTGTCATCCAACTTAACAATGCCTTTGGAATAGGGAATCAAGTTACCAAGTCTGTTTGTATGGATATTTCACCTGTAAGTGTTAGCAAAATACCAACATTGAGTTTAAGCTAAGTGCAACTTGTCCTTCACATTTACCATAATATAAATGGGCACAGATGCTATTTTTCAAGTTGAACATTCAAACTTTGAAGTGGTAGCATATTTAAAGCAGCATTTGTTTTTATACCTGCATGCAATTATGAATGGTCATGAGTCCTCAGGGTGCATTTAAATATACCATTAATGCTGACATATTACACCATAATGGACGCTTTCATGTCACTTTTGTTTCAGTCCCATGCTTTTACTGATTTAAGATTTTTAAGTCAGGAAAGGAGCAGGGAAGCAATAGCTTGGGCGGGGGAGCTGTGGGCATACGTTTAAGAGCAATATTAGGGAATACAAGCGAGAGACAACAGAGCAACAGTGCTCATTTTCTTTCAGTTCAGCCTCAGTGCAAAAGAACACTATGGAAAGTTCCCATGGAATTAGGAAGCCCTTGTACATTTGGAGGATGTACACTGGTACCCTTGTGAAAAATGAAAATAGAATCATGGGCGTAGGCAGGGGGGCAGGAGGGGGCAGCTGCCCCCCCTAGAAGCAAAAAAATTAATGTATTTTACAGACCATAACCAGCACTTTTCTCCTCCAAAAACTGAAGTGGAAAGGGCTTTGCTTTAGCAAGAGCAGCTAAGTCTCCGCTTGCTGGGGGGGGGGGACACAGCAGTAACAAAAACACATCAAATAAATAAAGCAAAGTGGCTACCAGTAGTTAAGCAGTTAAGACAATGGAGCATATATCCCCAGGCAAGATTCGATAGCTGACCATTTCACCCTATTGTTCTTAAGTGGGAGTTGTTAATGAGCATTCAGGAGCATTAAGAGTTCTATTGGCGATTTAATGAGGGTGCAGACTCAGAGGATTCAATTTGACTAAGGTGGCTCTGCAAGGCTAAAAAGAAGTGAATAAGAAAGGGGGGAGGCTGTAGCTTTGACAGACACAGTGATGTTTATAAAAAGCATTGGTGTTCCAGTCTGCCCCTCCTCCTGCATCTGTATACTGTAAATCAGGGGTGGCCACCTCCCAAGAGACTCTGATCTACTCAGAGTTTAAAACTGGGGGTGATCTACCCCCTTTTGGGGGGTTCAGGTCAAAGCTGTTGAGTTTTTTTTAAAGGAAGGGAAGCCCTGTTTTTTGGGGTTTAGGTCAAACTTGTTGAGCTTCTTTTAGGAGGGAGGGAGGCCCATTTTTGTTTAGGGCTTCAGGTCATAGTTCAACTTTTTTGAGGGAGGAGGAAAATTTTGGGTGAGCTTTTTTTAGGGGTGCCAGTGACCTACCAGTGATCTACCACAGACATCCAGTGATCTACTGGTAGATCACAATCTACCTGTTGGACGTGCCTGCTGTAAATCAAGCAGAGAGAAAGCTGCTTACAAGGCTCCTGTACATGCAGAGTTCCAGCATCACAGCGTCACCCAGAGGCACCCACAAATATGAGTTATCCCTCTCTCTATTTCTTCCTTCCCTCCCTCCCTCTTCCATCCTTAATAAAATACGGGGGGGGGCAGATAAGCCCCACATAGAAAGCCCATCAACATGGGGGGACGACTCTTTCAAATACGATATTTACCAGTAATTGGGGGGGGGGAGAGGCACCTAGGCCTCTAGGAGTTGGCTGATATGCCTCGGAGTAGGACAATTCAAGAAAGCAGAACGATGCATATGGTATGGTAATATATCAATAGAATTGTAGAATTGTAGTCGGAAGGGACCCCAAGGGTCATCTAGTCCAACCCGCTGCAATGCAGGATTTTTTTCCTAAGGTGGGGCTTGAACCATGGTTGAAATATTATGCTGATATGCAGCAACGCCTCGGAGCCGTCGTGGCTGCGGACATGCCTTGCCTCGTCCTCGCCCGCCCTGCCACCCCCTCTCGCCTGCCCAACCCTCCCGTCCTCTTGCTGCAGAGTTCCAGCATCACAGCGTCATCCAGAGACACCCACAAATATGAGTTATCTCTCTCTCTATTTCTTCCTTCCTTCCCTCCCTCTTCCATCCTTAATAAAATACGGGGGAGGCAGATAAGCCCCACATAGAAAGCCCATCAACATGGGGGGATGACTCTTTCAAATACGGTATTTACCAGTAATTGGGGGGGGGCACCTAGGCCTCTAGGAGTTGGATGCTATGCCTAGGAGCAGGACAATTCAAGAAAGCAGAATGATGCATATGCTATGGTAATATATCAATAGAATCATAGAATTGTAGTCGGAAGGGACCACAAGGGTCATCTAGTCCAACCCCCTGCAATGCAGGATTTTTTTCCTAAGGTGGGGCTTGAACCATGGTTGAAATATTATGCTGATATGCAGCAACGCCTCGGAGCCGTTGTGGCTGCGGCCGTGTCTTGCCTCGCCCTCGCCCGCCCTGCCACCCCCTCTTGCCTGCCCGACCCTCCCGTCCTCTCCAGCCAAGCAGGGTAGCCACCAACGCTACCAGCCCCAGAAGCACAAGGTGGCCGCTGCTACCGCCGCCACGATGTCATCAGGCCCGCTGGCCCTTTAGCCCCGCCCACTTCGTGGCCCCTCCCCTTCCGTGCCTTGGCCCCGCCCCTGAACGACCATGGCTTGCCCCCCCTAGCTTTGATCCTGGCTACGCCCCTGAATAGAATTTTAAATATTTAAGGTTTGACAAGGGGCACATGTATTAAATGTATGTGTGAGGGGGTGAAGTGGTGGGTGATCCACTTGCACTAGCCAGAGCAGAAGGCTTGAGAGATGTGTTTATTTCTCTTTGGCCTGGTAAGTATTGATTTTTTTTTTTTAACACGCTTTGAAACCAATGGGTGTAAATTACCCATGCCAGCTCTAGGTTTGCCTAGGTAATAGGTCTGGTGTTGGGGCCTCTTGGGGGAATGGGTGGTGGGGCTTTGCATCTTATGCAGTGTTTTTCAACCTTTTTGGGCAAAGGAACACTTGTTTCATGAAAAAAATCACGAGGCACACCACCATTAGAAAATGTTAAAAAAATTAACTCTGTGCCTATATTATTGAGGTTATTAGCTGCTTGAGGTTATTACCGTGTTTCCCACATTTTAAGACACCGTCTTATATTTATTTTACCCAAGAAAATAAGCCTATGGCTTATTTTCGGGGGGTGTCTTTTTTAAATTTTTTTTGCTGTAATTACCGCAGCCAGCGTTGCTGCTGCTGGGTCCCGGAGGCGGCCTGCTGGGTCGGTGACCAGCAGCGCTGCAGGGAGCGCCGGATTGAGGAGGCGGCCTGCCAGGTCGGCGCCCAGCCGCGCCGGTGTGGGACACGGGAGAGAGCAGGAGACTGAGCAGCCACTGTGGCATCGTGCTGCCAGAGACCCGCAGCCACTGAGGAGCTCGCAGTGCCGGGGCTTGCGGGTGGCTCTCGCCTTGCCACCCTTTTTCCTGCTCCCGGGGGAGACGCGGCTTCCATCCCCCATTGCCAAGGAAACAGCCCGGTGGAGAGACGCCAGAGCTGAGGCGCCCCCCGCCTACGGATCCCGCGCGCCGCCCGCCTGTTGCCGCCGCCGAAAACGGCAATGCTTAGGGCCCCCACTCCTCGCGCGAGGTGGAGTAAGGCCCCCCGAGCGGTCCAGGGCTCGCTTCCGAATGCGCAGGGACAGGGCTGCGCTGTTAAACTGTTTGCAAACTCCTTGCCCAAAAGAAAGCTGTCCTGCAGAGTGCCGGATCGAGGAGCCGGTCTGCAGAGTCAGCGCCCAGCAGCGCGGCGCTGGATTGAGGAGGCGGTGCTTCGTGCGGAGCTGCTGGGCACCGACCCTGCAGGCCGCTTCCTCAATCCTGTGCTCCGCGCGGCGCTGCTGGGCCTGACCCGGTAGGCCGCCGGATCAAGGAAGCAGCCTGCAGCTCCGCACGAAGCACCGCCTCCTCAATCCAGCGCCGCGCTGCTGGGCGCTGACTCTGCCTGCTTTCCCCGCAGAAGCGCTTCCCCCTGCTGGCACCTGCCAGGCTCCTCTGGGAAGGAACCACATGCACTCAGCCAGCCAGCCAGCCAGGGATCCTGCAGGCGCGATGCGGCAGCTCACTGCCCCACCGCCGTCTTTTCCCCACGGCACACCAGGCAACACTAGTGTGCCGCGGAACAGTGGTTGAAAAACACTGATCTAATGGATGCATGTCCTCCTCTGCTCTGCCTCTATAACACTTAACCCGAGCTACTGCGAGCAGAAAAAACACAGGCACTACTAGATCTACACCTGTAGTTTTCTGTGGGCACAGCAGGTCATGGCAGATAAGTTCCTTCAGAGCTCATCTGCACCACCCCAACCCTCTCCAGCCAGGAGGTCTGGCAGCTAGCATTATTATTATATGATGTGTACACAGAAGGTCTCCAGTTTTCACCCCCTGGCAACTGCAGAGCTGAGGAGGGAAATCCCTGCCTGAAACCCTGGAGAGCCATTTTCTGTTAGTGAAGGCAAAGTTGAGTTAGATCAGGCTTCCTCAACCTCGGCCCTCCAGATGTTTTGAGACTACAATCACCCCTGACCACTGGTCCTGCTAGCTAGGGATCATGCGAGTTGTAGGCCAAAAACATCTGGGGGGCTGAGGTTGAGGAAGCCTGAGTTAGATGGAGCCAATGAACTGATTTGGTATAGCTTCTTATGCTCATCCACCCCCAAAATATAATAACTGTAAAGCAACCAAAGAAATAACATATGGGGATTATTGCTCTCTCCTGGACTGTTTGGCATTTCGAAACTGTACGTTCCAGCTGTATGTGTGAAGCTTCATGTTCACCAGGGAATAAAGAGCTGCTTTGTGCCTCCATCAAAAGAAAAATTATCATTTTACTGTTGTCTGCATAAAATTGTTTTAATAAACATTATTATTTCCCTGCACAAAGAGTGTAAAGATGGGCAATGGATTATTGCTGAAGGTTTCCAGGAAGAAAAGTTCACGAGTAAAACTCTGAGCCAACTGTACTATACACCACAGGTTAGACAAAAAGGAATAAATTTTATCTTTGAAAAAGAAGAGGAGCAAGAGCCTTCATAAGCTGTCAGGTCAGTGAAACCTGTGCTGCAGAACACATTAAAACATTTTACCTTGCATTAACAATGGCAGAAAGGAGAAAAGCAACTTACTTGGTTTTATATTTTTAACACTGTCACCTTGATCTAGAAACAGTCTGCAAAAAGACATCCTGGAAGCAGGAACATGCAAAAGCCACGTGAGTGGAGAAAAAATAAACCCTACACCCAGCACACCATCAGTGGCATAGATAGCTATAGAGGATGTAGTTTCTGGGCCTGCTAAATGCATACAGATTTGTGACTGTGTAGAGATCTCTGGACCCAATCAGTTGTTAGATTAGGAAGCAGAAGCATGGCAGTGCTGAGACACACTGGGTGTTCCTTTTCCCCTTAGTAAATAATCAGGAGTTTCCAACAGCACCAATTCTTTAGGTGGTAAAACATGTAGTTAAATACAAATCTGCAATCGGATTTTGAAAAAAAAGAAGCATAGATTTATAAGAAAGTGGGATAGAATGGACTTATTGAACAAACCACATGTGAAACTGACATGGACTTGGAATAGACTGCTCCATCTGTATTGGGAGCAACAGCTATATAGATTGTATTAGTTCCTCAGGTCACTGTGACTGGCTTCGCTGAAAGAAAGTAATTCTTTCCACAGCAGAGCAATGTGCTTGGTAATATGCTGCTCAGGGATCCACCACACTTCCATGTGCCCTTAGGCTTTCCCCTGGAAAAGCTCACAGTTTAGTGCTGAATTAGAACAAACAGCAATTGGGAGTTCTATGGATTGCCATTTGTTCTGATATAGCACTGAAGAGCGGGTTTTCTAGGGGAAAGCGCAGGGTAAATGCGAAAATGCTCAGATCTATGCTTTCTAGGCACGGGACAAGCGAAGTATGGACGAGCTCTCAGTGCGCAGTCAAGATGCTGCATTTTGAGTCAATTGCAGTTTCTGGACCAACCTCAAGGCAGCCCCACATAGAGTGCATTGCAGTAATCCAACCTGGAGGTTACAAGAGCATGGACAACAGCAATCAGGCTGTCCTGAACCAGAATAAACCATAGCTGTCATGCAACTAAAGTGGCAAAGGCACTCCTAACTGCCAAGGCCACCTGGGCCTCTGAATCCAGAATCACATCTAGACAATGAACCTGCTCCTTCAGGGGGAGTACAACCTTCATTCAAAGCAGACAACTGACCAAATATCTGGACTCGGGACCAGCCCACTCACAGCTAGGACCCAAGCCCACCTCTGTGTCTAGGTGCCCATCCAGGGCTTGCACAACCTCTCCTAATTTAGATGCCACAGAGAATGTTTCAGTGGGTTTCCAAAGAGTCTAAAACTCCTTCGCCTACAGTAAATGCCAACATATACTGGACAATACAAAAAAGCTTCAATCAACAGCTCCTTGAAGATGCAATGTAGGCAAAGAAGTAGGCCACTATGCACTAGGCACCATTGTGTGGTCTCACACATGTGCACACACATGTGTGCATCCCCATGAACAATATGGAGCTTTCAGCAACAAGGGGGACCGCTGGCACAGCCCCTGCTAATATATGTGTGTTCTGTATCCACCCTACTTGTACACTTGTCTTTGAAGACAGATACTAAAGGAATTTTCACATACAAGACTTAAATAACCTTTGGTGTGTTTTCTGAAGTTATTTATGTGAATGTTTATATAATAATTAGGTGGAACATATATTTCTATAATATGAATGTGAAATCTGGTCAGACTGTAGACAATATGCACCAGTTGAAACTTAAGGTGGTATGTGAAAATGCTCTCCATCAACAGAAAAAGAGTTAATTGGCTTGTGGATTGGGCTGTCAGGTGAGAGACATTTCGGCAGTAAGTATGGCCAAACTTTTTGTCAGCTCACAGCACAACACAGTACCATCTATTCACTTCGCCTTTCCCCCTGTGAAAACAGTCAAAGAACAGGCTCATACCCTACTTATAACCTTGTAATGTTCAAATTTTCCCTCGCAAATTAATATTGCTGCCACCCCAAAGGAGAAGTTTTGTTTGTTACCTCTTACCGACAGTTATTTCGACAGTTCTTTTCTGAGAGACCATCCTCATCTTCTCCAACAATATCCACAGCTGAAAATATCAGTGCAACGAGAATCGCAAAGCAGCAAACCAGTGCAAAGATCACAATGCATTTTTGCTGGGACTGAAAGAGATTAAAATGGAAAGAATAAAAATGCTAGGAAGTGAAGTAATAATATCACAATTGTTATAAAAGCCTTTATGTCATAAATGTAGGCATAACCATTTTATTGAATATAATTCTCTTTCAAAATGCAATTGGTTTGATCAGGGAGGTTTCACAAAACTAATAAAACACAACAAAGTAGTGTCATAAGCCTGAAAGAAATGTTCACATCCCCTCCTTTCTCTTTTTGTCTCAATACGATTGTATTAAAATATTTTCTGCATACATTACTGGGAGTATTTTTTATTAAGCATCGCATACACTAAAGTATGATATGGAACAAAGCTTTTTTAAAATAAAACTTTTCAATCATCCCAAATTTGAGGTGAAAATTGAATCACTGGCACTAAGGTGTGAGCGCACAAAAGAGTACCTTGAAACTGAAAGATGAGCCCTATGATAACAAATCCTGTCTATAAAAATAATATTAACTATGCAAGAAGAATAAATAATAGGGTAAGATATTCCCCATGCTCACAGGGAGGTGACAAAAAAATCATTCTCATGTCAACCTCTCTTATCTTATGGGAGCATCACACTGGATAATGTGGTTGTCACACAGCAAACTCCATTGCTTGTTCAAAAATACACCAACTGAGTTCAAGGCCAATTTTACATAAAGTACCATGAGAAGTGTATGTAACAGGTTCATGCATGTTTGGACTATAGCTGGGGACCTCCCTGTGGCTGCACAGGTGAAAGGTAAGCCTTTATTAAGTAAAATATAAAACTGATTCCATGATCCTGAAAGGCAAAAGCCAACAGGAAGTATATGGAAATTTGTACAAAGGTAATGACAGTCTAAAGCAGACAGTCCCAAACTTCGGCCCTCCAGATGTTTTGGACTACAATTCTCATCTTCTCCAACCACTGGACCTGTTAGCTAGGGATCATAGGAGTTGTAGGCCAAAACATCTGGAGGGCCGCAGTTTGGAGATGCCTGGTCTAAACTGAACATCTTCTACTACTATGAAACAAATAAACAAAAAAAAGCAATTAAAGTTGGATGTGTCCAGTTGTAGATTCATGCAAGCTTTCTTTCCCAATTAGTTCCCACCAATATGCATTTATATTCTAGCACTGTGAGTGATTCCTCATGTATTAATTTAACAGGACAGCTTATATTTGGACGTACTGGGGTCATGGTTCAGGACTGAGGGATATAATTGTTTCTCTGGATAATCTTTCACGGAAGTTACTGGGATTTAAAAGTTTCTCTCTCTTTTTTGCAGATTTTGTGTAGTACCAAAAACATGGGGGAAAGAAACAACTGAAGAAGAACAAAAAAACAAACACTATAAATACTTTTTTATGCTTACAAATAAATTAGATGTTATAATTTCTTAAGAACATAAGGGTATGTGTCTACCCAGGAACTTACAAAACCAAGACTCAAACATCACAGCCATAAGAGTTAGAGAGAGAAATTGAGCACTGAAAGAAAGAGGCAACTTGTGTGATGCTGCTTAAAGCTGCATGCTGGAAAAATACTAACAGAAACCCACAAATTAAAAATACGTAAATTTTTAGGACGGACTATTTTGCTATTGATAAGTCCAATTTATTATTTATAAACCCTTGTGGTCAACTGACCATTACTGCATCCTCCTGATAAATATTTATCTTCTTCCATCTTTTCATATCAGCACAAAGCAGAAATGTCCTTCTAAGGATACTTGCTGATGAGATTACAAGAATTATTTTAATTGTACATCTACCATTTGAAAAAAAATACTGACTGGTATGGCAGATGGGTACCATAAAAAGTATCGGCTTCTGATTTTTTAAAAAAACCATTTCAGCATCAAACATGCTAATTGCACTTTTTCAAAGCAATAAATGAGACATCTGGAAATCTGGAAATAGTTGCACATTGTTTGCATTAAAGTCAATGGATGGTTCTTATAGAGAAGTTGGTAAAATGAGGGCTGGACAAAAGAATTGAGGGGATGCTCATCAAATCTGTAGATGACACCAAACTGGGAGGGGTAGCTAATGCTGCTGAAGACAGAATCAGGATTCAAGATGTCCTTAACAGATAGGAGAACTGGGCCCAAAATAATAAAATGAATTTCAACAGGAACAAATGTAAGGTTTACACTTAGGCAAGAATAACCAGATTCACAAATATAAGATGGGAGACACCTGGATTACCTGTAGGACATGTAAGAAGGATCTAGGTATCTTAGTAGACCACAGGCTCAACATGAGTCAACAGTGTGATGCAGCAGCAAAAAAAAGCTAATGCTATTCTCAGCTGCATCAACAGAAGTATAATGTCCAAGTCAAGGGAAGTATCTGTAAAAGTACCACTCTATTCTGCCGTGGTCAGACCATGCCTGGAATATTGTGGCCAGTTCTGGGTGCCACAATTTAAGAATGATGTTGACAAACTGGAACATGGGCAAAGGAGGCTGACCAAGATGATCAAGGGTCTGGAAACCAAGCCTTATGATGAACTGTTGGGTATGTTTATCATCGAAAAGAGGAGTCTGAGAAGAGGTGTGATAGCATCAAGCTTGTTTTCTCCTGCTCCAGAAGGGAGGACCCGAACCAATGGATTAAAGTTACAAGAAAGGAGATTCTGACTAAATATCAGGAAGAACTTTCTGACAGTAAGAACTGTTTGACAGTAGAAAACAGGGCCGTCTCAAGCCGGTCGGGCGCCCTGGCGCCATGGTGCAGAGATCGCTCCGGCGCATCCGCCCTTGTGGGTGGGCACAGCGCGCAACACGGCTTCCGCGCAGTGCCCTCCTGCCGGCCCGGCGCCCTGGTGCCCTGCGCCACCGAGACTGCCCCTAGAGCCGGGCCTGGTAGAAAAGACTTTAGGAAGGTTGTGGGCTGTCCTTCCTTGGAGGTTTTTAAGCAGAGGTTGGATGGCTATCTGTCATGGATGCTTTAGTTGAGATTCCTGCATTGCAGGTGGTTGGACAAGATGATTATCGAGGTCCCTTCCAACTTTACAATTCTATGATTCTATGAAAATCAATATGAAAAATAGACAGCAACAGAAATCAGCACAACGAACTTATAATCATGCTCATAAATAAGAGATAGTGAACTTGTGGCCCTCCATTTATTGTTAGACTACAATAAACCATAATAAATCATAACTATTGGCTAGGGTGATGCGAGCTGTAGTCCAAAACATCTGGAGGGCCATAGATTCTCCAGGAGTTACGCAGGAATTTAGCAGGCTCTGACCCAGACTCAATAGCGATGGGAGAGGAATACAGAGCCAAGCCTTCAAAGATGACTTAAGTGGGAAGGCAGGGTCATAAAGGAGACAGCAGTCCTTTGTATTATTTTCAGTGCGCTAGACTGTATGTTGGGAGGTATATAATGTTATTTTTTATGCCCCTGAAAAGGATCACGGGTAAGTCATTAAATTACTTTTTTTGAAAAATAAAGTTGATCTACAGAAAATGCAGACATTCCATTAGCTTACAAAAAGACAGTCTGTGCAGTTGCCATAAATAGTATTGCAGTTAGTCTCATTCCACATTGCATCCATTAGCAATCTTTTAACCTTTAATCTCCCGTCTATTTCCACTTTATTTTAAGAACATTAACTGGCATACCAAGCATGACCAGTGTTCCTTTTAGCTACGTATCTTCTCCGAAAGTGACCAATACCATTTGCTTTAAATGGCTTCTTAAAAGATATCATAAAGTAGCTAGAATAATTTATTTAAAATATTTCTTCATAGCAAGGACACAGATCAATATTAGGGGGCCTAAAATGTAATATTTGCACATCATATAAGATCCCAATTTGAGCCTTGTAATCTCTGTTTAAGGGAAAACCAGTACTGCTCTTAACCTCCTAGACGTTTCAAGACCTTGCTACTGATCAGGGTTGAAACCTGGTGGATGGACAATTGGTCTGGATGCAATAGTTTGTCAAGTATACAGACATCATACTGCCAATTGAACACAAATGCTTCTAAATACAATCCTACAATCCCAGTGACAGTCTGAATGTATGCTCTGTAGTGAAAATCTTTATGCCAAACAGCTGCTTAAAAATGGTATCAACATTTTCTTGTTCTGGCATCTGCTCTTCAGTAGACATACACATCACTTGACTCAATGAAACTATATTAGCCGTACTATATTAGCCTCGCCTAGAATGGAGGCTGAGCACAAAAATTATCTTAAAAACTCAGTAACGGATTTTTGTCAACAATCTAGAGCTCAGTATGAGATCAGCTTGGTACAAACTCACTGGTGGATCCAATCTGATACACCCACTGTTCCTTTTGCACCATGATGGCCTTGCTGCTGCCTCTCCTCTCCCCTCCCCTCCTCCATCATGACATGCAGCAGTGACACAGACAACCAGAGGTCAGGTGAGTGCCTCCATCACACCATCCACAACTGCATTTGTGTTTCCCCATTCGCTATAAAAAATGTTATTGGTCCCCCCCCCTTGGCCAAAGTGGGTGAAATTTACAGAAATGGGATCCCCTTCAGGGTGTGTGAAGTCTGCAAAAACTGAAGACAAATAGGCCCAGTGGCTATTTTTGCGGAGAGAGTAAAAGGAATCCACTTTCCTCCGTGATCCCTTATGGGAGAGTGGAATTTGTCTCTTTCTTAACTTAAAAGAGATGGCAGATGGGTGTTTATTCTTGCTTGCACAGTTTTTTAAATTTTGCAGCTTCACACCAAACTTCATTTCTGGTCTTGTTTATGTCCAACAATAGGCCTTTACAGGTTTTAAACAGGGCTGGCAATGGGAAGCTGTCTCATAATGCTGCCTGTGGAATTCTGAAGATCTCTGGCATTGTTTTTTGTTATAGCTGACCAATGTAGATAGGATTAAAAAAACAAACAAACCTACATCTTTAAACTTTTTAAAAAATCATCTGCTGCAGTGCTTTAACAACAACAAAAATCCAGGCAACATTTTGGATAGCTTCACTTGCAAAGCCTAGTGATTTAGATTTTTTTTTTTTTTGAAATATACAGTACTGTAAAGGAGGAGGAGGAGGGAAATTTGACTCAGTGGGAAGTTACTGACATTGCACTTTCACTTGGGAGGGGGAGAGACCCACAAATCCCCCAGTTTGCCTGTTATTCCATTCATAAAGAGAGCTAACACACACCCTAGTACAGGGGTCAGCAAACCTTTTCAGCAGGGGGCCGGTCCACTGTCCCTCAGACCTTGTGGGGGGCCGGACTATATTTTTTTGGGGGGAATATGAACGAATTCCTATGCCCCACAAATAACCCAGAGATGCATTTTAAATAAAAGCACACATTCTACTCATGTAAAACACTAGGTAGGCCCTACAAATAACCCAGAAATGCATTTTAAATAAAAGAACACATTCTACTCATTTAAAAACATGCTGATTCACGGACCGTCCGTGGGCCGGATTTAGAAGGCAATTGGGCCGCATCCGGCCCCCAGGCCTTAGTTTGGGAACCCCTGCCCTAGTATATACTTAAAAGAAACAGCACAGCATGAAAGGTGCCTGCCATTTCAAGGAAAGCATCTCTGTCATGTTAGCATGCTAGACTAGGTGCACCTCTATGTATTACTATTTCTGTAATAAATTATAGGGTTGAGGGTGTAGAATTTAGTGCTGAACTAAACTGCTTTTGAAGTGCTACCAGAGTTTAGTTAAGATAAATTTATCTCCTAACACTTCAAGCAGGACACTGATATAAAACTAAAATTAGATCAGCACTCGGGCAACTATCAACTGAGGTCTTCACTAACTGCAGCATGGAGGCACTACCTTCCAATGCGCTATTGAAACAATATGGCCATTGTTTATAGTTGGTAGTTAAAACAGTGTGTGTGTGTATGAGAAGAGCAGTACTGGATGAGCCTAAAAATCTACCGGTAATCCAGCACTTTACAGTAACAAACCAAATGCATATGGAGAGGCCACAAACACGTAAGGGCAATAGGCTTCTCCTGTTATTAGTATCCAAAGATTTTTAAACAGAGGTTGGGTGGCTATCTGTCATGGATGCTTTAGCTGAGATTCCTGCATTGCAGGGGGTTGGACTAAAGGACCCTTGGAACCTCTCCCAACTCTACAATTCCATGATTCTGTGACCTACAGTTCTGAACCTGGAAGCTGCATATAGCCAACGTGACTAGCATCCACCTGATATTCCCCCATGACTAAATAAAGTACAATATCTTGAAGTATGTTATGTGCGGCTTGTTGTCAGATGAACTAGTATCAGTGTTAAAAATGACTATACGCCCTGTATCTGAATCATATTGTGGATTATGATAAGTTCTTATATTTTTAATATAGAGGAAGCTTGTTAATTTGTCATTTTAATTGTTTTGTTGTATTTTTCATATAAATTGCCTTGGGAATTTGATTGAAGGGCTGGGTCGAGGGTATATAAAAGTAAAATAAAACTAGTTCTGTTTCTCTCGCACATAAGACTGGGATACCTCCCTTTCAGCCTTTAGAATTAACATACTCTATACAACTATTCTGAGTGTGTGGCCTTGAGATTACTGTACTCAATGCTTTTATCTGCCTTAGGTCTTGTTCTTCCTAAGCTCTGTTGTTGTTTTTTCTTGCCCACCAAGAACAAGAGTTAAGAGGATCCCCTCTCGGGCTATGCGTTGGTTACCATAGCAACTCCCTATATTCTCAGTCTTCAGAATACTACAGTACAAGTTTGGTTCCTATAACAACATTATAAAGGCAATAAAAATGAATCTGAATCTCAGGTAACTTGAGACTGATGTAACAAAGCTACAGGAGAATTGGTATTTGGAGAAATGCCACTTTGAGGAACAGAGTTTCAAAACATAAAAGAAACATCTTTCTAGAACAGCAGTGTAGAAAAGCTCCTGGAGTGTTTTAGCCCAGAATATTTTATCTGTCTGGTAGCAATAGCAAATAATAAATACAACTGGACTATTTCTTAACTTACTTGTGAAACCTAAAAATCTGATGAATATTCCTTTTCCCCCTAACACAAACACTTTACCAAGAATAAATTCCAGGTCATATATTTTAATTTCCCTCCCCCCTTTAATGTATGGTATTTCAGTCTGTCCCAATAATCAAGAATACTAAATTTAGATATCGCTTAAACACAGAAAGAATGTATACACATCCAAAGGAAACTCAGTCTTATGCTTCCTGACCTGCCTATCCTCTCTCACCTATGCACACATGGATGGGAATCACTATTATTGCAGATCTTTCCCATCAAGTTCCACAAAGTGCAACATGAGGAAACCTATATACTCCATACATATTCATTTGGCCATTCATTGCAAACCACAAACAACCAAAACCACCACACACTGGCTGGAAAATGTAACAAGGAATTTACTCGAAAGCTAATCTAAAGGAACGAACTCATGGTCATTCAACTAAGCCAAATAATTAACAAAGCCATGTATAGGTCAGAGTCATAGAATAAATGCACTGTGCAAGATGAATGTTTACATGACTGAACCATTCAGCAATAGGCTAAATATTCAACAAGGTCCTGATGCCAACAAAAAGTTCACAAGTAATAGTGGGTGGAATGATAATGGAATTCTTCAGAGGTTTAAAACAGAAACATTCTTCGTCCACCCTCTTTGATTACATCTAGGAGGTTTCTAGATATCTTTAAGATATTTATTTTATCACTGCCCATTAAAAACATGCCACATATTTTCTTCTTTCATTTAAATGACAAAGAGAATAATATATTGTCAGCTGTCCAATAAGCACATGTTAGTGCTTTCTGCTAAATGTCCGTGCTTTGTATTTCTTCTGCCTTGGTGCTCTTATTATTTCATTATCATCTTATTTTATTCAAATAAATTATTAAAATAAAGGGTTAAATTTTCATACGGCAGTCTGCCTTCATTGCATATTTAATGAAGAAATCCTGTGTTTTCCTGTTCCAGTTAGGGTGGATCCAAAAGCTTACAAGGAAGGCGATGCAATTTTCTTTCTCCTGCCCCTAGTATTTTACACCAAAGAGTCTAAAGATTTGTTTTGAAAGAAAACAGGCAAGATACTTTAACTGCTCTGGGGTTTTGTTTTGTTTTGTTTGCCAATTTTAAAAACATTTACACACCCTAAGCTGCATTTGTCTGCTTACTGGAATACTTCACTTTATGGTTTAACATATTACAAATGGCAAGAATACAGAATTCATCCACTCAAAGTCATATGCAAGGTAGCAAAATCAATAGATGCCATTAAGCCATGAGAAATAAATCTACACCAGCGCTGTTCTTGGAACACTTGTTTTATTTACATCTGAATCTACCAAATTATACCTTTTTATGTTACTGAGAACACCTACACACCTGCTCTTCTGAATCAAGATTCCTTTTAAACAGCAATCTTCTCATTAGAAAGGTTTTTGTTATACTGTATATTATCAGTGCCAGAGATATTTGTCACCGACTTGCCTTCCCCCTCCAATAGCATATTGATAGTGATACTGTTAGCCACTTGCAGCTTGGTTTAAATAACTGCACTCTGCTGTTTTCACTAGCAAGTTCTATATACATCATATCCCTGTCTAGCCTGTAATATTTTTTCTTAGGCTGCTAAAAACCAAATCGCTTCTTACCATTCTGATCCAGGAGAGTCGAGCAGTGCTAAAGGAACTGTGGCTGTAGTGCTGCTTAGAGGAGCCAGCGGAGGCTTTAGAGGAACAGAGTGTTTTATGTGTGGAAAACGCATCACCACCTATTATATTTCAGTCATTCAATTGCTAGCCTTGATGTTTTGGAAATCATCAGCCAATCCAGGCAAGGAAAAGGGAGGGCTTGGAATGTGCATGTAGCATAGTTTTGTGCAGTTAGAAGAGGAAGAAGATACATCTTATTTGCATTTTTATTCACTGCATGTAGAAAATGACTCCCTATTCTTTATTCAAAAGCAATTCACACATAGTTTTTAAGCTTCTTCAGTGGGTTGATTGAAAACATGTATTATGCAGAATGGCACCCTGCCAGATTACACAAAGGTTTGCCATGCTACCCAAATCCTGACTTACAGTGCTCAGTGAATCCAAATTTGGGATTCTCCTAAATCCCCAGTGCCTCTAACTATGCCAGAAAATGTGCTGGCAATCAAAATGTGCATCCACATGCTACCAGTTGGTTATTATCTTTTTCTTGCGCTATGCTTCTGTTATGTCGTGAGTGTGATTTCAGCTCTTCGTGAAGTCAGCTCAGAATAGTGATTCAGCATACTAGCAAGGAACTGCTAGGAGTCAAGTATAACAAGAACAGTCTTCTTTATTGCAGTAGGAATCTTGACTGACTGGAGGGAAACGGTGAGCTCCTTTTATACTCTCAGGAGCAGGGGTTGGGGAAAGGATACATTTAGATTTTGGTGGGAACCTATCAGAGTGAAGATCCAAATTGTGCTAACAAGTTAACCAGTAGCAACTGTCACCGCACCCATTTGAATCGCCCAGGAGCGGGAAAGGTAGTTACAGGACTAGCAGAGAAACTCATGTACACAAATTAAACCAATACACAACAGCTTCTTTTTAAAATAAAATAAAAATTCACCTGACAAATGCAAGCAATTAAATGACTCAAGGGATTTAACTCAAGGGAATAAAAAATGACCCTGTATAGTACCAAGTAACTTATGGATATAATTATCTGCTTTTGCTATGAGACAGTGTGCTAACTGGTCTAAAGCCAAATGGCTTTGTGACAAACCATGTTTCTTCTTTGGAAATCCCAGAGTCAGTTGGGTGGCTGACATTGTCTGCTCCGATGCAAGAGAAGGCTGGGTGGAGAACAATATCCTACTACAAGGAAGTATAAAGAATGAATTGTTCTTTTTTTAAAAATGAACAAACTCCAGGGAAGCAGGCAGACATTTGCCCTTTTAACACAACCATGCCTAAGTATGCTGAATGTACAACAGGCAGCAGGATTGTGATCACTCTACATGGGCCCTGTGCACTTGGGCTCAGTTGTGTAGGGTGTAACATAACAGTGTGATGTCTACATACTGGTACATAAAGCCTAACATATATATCTCAAAGCATACTGCCCATATTATAGTAAGGATAGTAAGTTATCAGACCTAAGCACTTGGTATGACTGCAGAGACATCACTACACATTAAATTCAGTGCACATGGGTGTGACAGGCACAGATTTGCACTAATAATAATAATAATAATAATAATAATAATAATAATTTATTTATTTATACCCTGCCCATCTGGCTGGGTTTCCCCAGCCACTCTGGGCGGCTTCCAACAGAAAAATGAAATAAAACAATCCATTAAACATTAAAAGCCTCCCTAAACAGGGCTGCCTTCAGATGTCTTTGTTTAGACTGGAGCAATTATGGAACTGGATTGCCGTCCACACCCTGATGTAATATTTTCCAGTGGAGGCTGGTCCATTAGAGGAAACAGGGTCCAGCTGCTCAGCCCTGCTTGGACTCTTCCCCTTTCCCACCAATCCTGTCCTGTCTGGCTGAAAGAAGACATTGGCTTGGGGAAGTCTATAGCTCTTTTGGATTCTCTGGTTAGAGCTTAAAAAGCCTACATAGAAGGAAGTTGGGAACTTTGATCCCAGGCAGGCTTGCTCCTTGTTTTAAAGTCCAAGCAAATGTGAGTGGAGACCCGGGGGATGGGGGTGGGGTTGGAAGCCTGCCAATCCATTTAAAAGGCAATATAAGAGCTGAGTAAGGATTACATTAGACACAGGGTGTGGGTGGCTTTAAAACAGGATTAGACAAATTCATGGAGGATAAGGATATTAATGGCTACTAGCCATGATGGAGCAAGTCTTCAACCTCCACTGTCAGAGACAAGATACCTCTGAACACCAATTGCTGGGAAGTGCAGGTAGGCAGAGCACTGTTGCCCCCAGACCCTGTTTGCAGGCTTCCCATGAGCATCTGAATGACCACTGAGAAATGGATACTGGCCTAGATGGGACCAGTGCCTCTTCTTAAGTTCTTAAGAAGACATAAAAGTGAATGAGCTGGGGGCAGGGGCAGCCCGGATAATTTCGCTGCTCCCCCCCCCCCCCCGCTGAGAGAAGTAACTGTGGCAGAAGGGATTCCCTTCAACAACATAAAACAGTTTTCAGTTAAGTGCTAATTATTTGTACAACTGCAGAGCTTAAGTGTCCACAGTATCTTTGCAAGCGAAGAGGACGGGAAGAAAGCCAGAACAACTTGGCTATGCCTTGGGAACCTATTTGCACCTCTGGAATCTTTTTGGCTCCCAAGAAGGCCCACCACATCCAGTGTCCACCAGCTGCCACTGGGACCCAGACTCTCAGAACTTCATGGCCACCATAACAACCATGACTTGCCTCTAACATCAATGGTATACACTGACATAAAAATAAAGCATTTTGTACCCCACCCTTGTCTTTCTTGTTCTGGCCCTGCCAGAAGGGCAGGAAACCCCACAGCTTCCTCCTCTTGCTGCTAAGGACAAGCGCTGCCTGAGAGGATTTCCAGGAAACAGGAATAGCATCTGCAACAATACCAGCAAGCAAGCTCAGCTCTCATGTGCTGTGGCCATTCATGTCTGCTGTCACATAACCCAGTTTGATGGTGGCTGGCCTCCACATAAGGAAAGTGTGATGCTCCCATTTAAAAGTGCAGTTGCTACTCTCGGTCCTAGCAGGGAGGAGCGCAGCCAAGTGAGTGAGCAAGCAGGTAGCCGTCACATTCTAGAGTCAGGTGGCTGAATCACCCCACGGTCTTCATGGTCTTCCAGTTGCTGGGTTCCCAGGGCTTGCCTGGACAGATGTGCTCAGCATGTGGGCAGCAAGGAGCTGATGTGGCGGCAGCATCTTCCCTGTTGGAGTCCTGGAGGGAGGGCGGACAGTGGGCCCCTTAGATGCCATCTGGCCCCTCCCTAGCACCAGGCCTTCCTATATTGGCCTGCCCATGTAATAAGATCAATAGGAAAGCTCTACTGGTCATCCTGTTGGTGTCAAGCACATTTTGTGGTGACCCAGGTCTTTTCAGTGGTGTTGTCTCAGCTATGGAACTCCCTTCCCTAAGTTATGCCTAGCCCTGTAATTGTTTATTTTTTTGCTGCCAGCTGAAAACCCATTTATTCACCTGGACTTTTGTGGGAGTCAAATAGGATATGCTGTGAGTTACAAAATGGCACTGCTGTCTGTTGTGCATAGATATTTTTTGATGCATATTAATAATAGAATCTTAGAATAGTAGAGTTGGAAGGGACCACAAGGGTCATCTAGTCCCACGCCCTGCAAGGCAGGAATCTTTTGCCTAACATGGGGCTCAAACCCACAACCCTGAGATTAATAGTCTCCTACTCTACCAACTGAGCTATCCTTCCTTTAACGATTTGCTGTTTTATTGGAGATTGATCTTTTTTCTGTAACATGTCCTGGGATGATAGCAGGATGCACAGTGGAAAATAAATTATAATGACGGGTGAATGAATAAACAAATCAACAAACAGAATTCTCTCCATAATTATCACCTCCATTTAGAGCAGAACTGAAACTAATCTAGTACTGTAACTTTATAGCATTGTTTACAAGTTACAGAACTGCATCCAAATCTTCATCAAAGCTTTGGGAGGACTTAAGCATTAGGTTGTGGGACGCGGGTGGCGCTGTGGGTTAAACCACTGAGCCTAGGGCTTGCCGATCAGAAGGTTGGCGGTTCGAATCCCTGCGATGGGGTGAGCTCCCATTGCTTGGTCCCTGCTCCTGCCAACCTAGCAGTTCGAAAGCACGTCAAAGTGCAAATAAATAAATAGGTACTGCTACAGCGGGAAAGTAAATGGCGTTTCCGTGTGCTGCTCTGGTTTGCCAGAAGCGGCTTTGTCATGCTGGCCACATAACCCGGAAGCTGTATGCCGGCTCCCTCAGCCAATAATGCGAGATGAGTGCTGCAACCCCAAAGTCGGTCACGACTGGACCTAATGTCCCTTTACCTTTACCTAAGCATTAGGTACTGTGCTGTTTTGTTGACCCCACCATTACATTCATGTGCATTTCTTCTGGGGCCATTCACAGCCATTACCTTTTGTCCAGGTAGACAGCACTGGAATAAATGAAAGTGCCTTTGCCTTTATTAAGCAACTGGGCAGGATCTCAAATAATTTCATCATCGATAGCAAAGCTGTTCTTACTACTAAAGACAAGTGGGTGTTAGTGCAAATCCTAAAAGTATAATGTTAATACCGCATCTAGTTTGATCCTCAGTTGAAGATTCTAATAAAATTTTATGGAAAGAGATATAGCCTGCTATATAAAACTGAAGGTTTCGTCTATCTAAAAAGATAAGGTTTACTCCTTAGCCTTTACTTCTCCTAAAGATGTCCCACAAGGCACCATCCTCGGGGTTTACTCCTGCAGCGTTTCTCATGAATGAGTATAGTCACAAGGCTGTGGAGATTTAGGATCAGAATTTTCCTTCTCCTAGATGGGCTATCTTCCCAGGTTGATGAGCCCCATCTGCCCCTCACTTCCCTCTACAGCATGTGCAATAACTGACTTTTGAACCCACTATTGGTCTTGTCTGCTCAGTCTGCCAGAGCCTAGTCCTTAACTCACTGAGGCTTTGAGACCCATTGGCTACATTCATCTGATATAGCTGGCCAATAAAAGCCATTTTCAGGTGTATGGCCACTTTCACATGCTGACAGCTTCTAGGAACCACAGGGACAGCTGAGCGCAGGGTGAGGAACAAAGGTGGACAAACTACCTGAGTAGGAGGAGAACATGCCCCCCCACACTAGAGGTACTTCCCTCCCCCAACAGCACGTACACCGCACATGACTCTTGTGAATATATAGGAGGCATAAAATGGCTACAAAATGGGTCTTATTGCTTGGTTCATAGGCATCAAATTTTGGTTTCTCTATCCCAGGCATAGGGAACCTTTGACCCTCCAGATGCTGCTCGACTACAATTGCCATCAGCACCAGGAAGCATGGTCAATGGCCAGGGATGATGCGATTTGTAATTGAGCAACATCTGGAGGGCAGAAGGTTCTTCTCCACACATGCTTTAACCAGAGTGATATATCTCTGTACTACAAAGATCCTTGTTTTTCTGGGGACTCTACTCCTGCAAATTAGTACAACTCCAAGGCTTCAACCAATCTTACTTTAGCTTGATTATTGCATGTTTTACAGATGTGAAAGTCCTACTTGCATTCAACATGAGACTGATTCCTAGGGGACTTACCTTAGGCCTGTACCCACCGGGGAATGGAAAGTAGAGTGATGTACTTTAATTTCAATTTTCACTATTGTAATTGTATAGGTAACATAGCAAGGTATCAGTAGTTTTCCTAATTGCCCAGTAAAAAGTAAAACATGCTCTCACATTCCAGTGTTCAGTACAGAGCTAGATGGACCATTGATCTGACTGAGGCTTCCTACGGTATGTTCCTATGTAATGCAATTGGATAGGAGCAGAAAATTCCACAGGCCTGGCTATGTCATAGCAGCAGGTTTGCACCTCTAGACGCACAGCAAGTCAGGGCACCTAAGCGCCACTTATACTTTAAGCCTGATTTGTGATATACTAGCCAAAAGGTTGGCCACTAGTGGCATAAAACCAACAACAGTTCACAGATTTATTAAAAGACTGTGTAGTCTTGCAGCAACTTGCAGACCAGATTTACGATATGTTATAATTTTACCGTCTATGCCGATATTATACAATAGTAAGCCGGATAGATAAACATGTCTTGTTGACATGAAAAATGGCTAAACAAAGCCCAATTTCATTGATCTCAGCTACTGATATTGTCTGTCTTTTCAAACAGCAAGCCAAGCCAACAGCAGCAGCGATCAATATTCCATAATCCATGCTTTTGTTCTGTGCTCTCTTGGCTGAGTCTTTCATTGACATAGAGAAATGATTAAACCTCACGTTCCTTTTGGCCACTAGAGAGTGCCACAGTGCTGCAGAACCTCTTAGTTGAAGTTAAACAGCCAATTTGTCTTTTGACAAAACCGATCATTAAAAATGATACCTTGTGCTACCATAGCTGCCAAGTTTTCACTTTTCTCGCGAGGAAGCCTATTCAGCATAAGGGAAAATCCCTGTAAAAAAGGGATAACTTGGCAGCTATGTGCTACTGTACTGTTGTTATACAATCTGGGTGTTTTTCTTGAAGGATGTAAAGAAAAAGCATTTTCAAATCTATTGGGGGGGATACACACAATAAGTAATTAATCTAGTCTGCATACTTTGTATTCTAAAAGCAATAGACTTCATGCTTTCATCAAATTGTTCCTAGGTGAGAAGCACATATAAGTTATTTGATTAACATGGCCATTGGCACCCATCACAGATACTATTTTTGCAGTGCTCCAGGAAAATGTAGTGCAGAGATTTAATGTTGTACAATTACTACCTTAATGAACTGGCCACGACATCTATGAACACAGCACAAGTTCATTGGTAGTTTAGAGAGGAGGTGGGTAGAGGTGAATGATCCACTGCTTCCAAAACCTTGCCAGCTCACACTGGTCAGAGCAGGGAGTGAGATGGTGTCCTACTCTGGCTAGGTTTGGTTTCAATCTCTGAAAACACAGCAGCAGGAACAGCAACTACCACCAGTCACAAAAGGAGTTCAATAGCAAAGTCAAGGTGAATTTGAGGTCAAGCACAAGAGAGCAGTCAGGAATTGTGCATGATCGAAAGGCAGAGCCAGGGGAAGAGATCAGAAGCTAGAAAGATCAGACACTTCTGTATACAACACTAATGTGTCACATCATATGTAACTGATATTTAGAAAAGACTTCACAATCTGAGAAAAGAGACAATGCACATAACTTTTGTAAACCAAGAAAATCTCTCCTCTGTCTCTCTCTGTGTGTGATTACTTGAATAAGAATAGAAATGCATATGCTGAGCTTTGGGAAGGAGCTTCAAGGCTCTGGCAGGGTCCTAGAGCCCTCCCACCTCCTTCCCAAAGCTGAGAAAGCGCTAACTAGGCTTTGGGAAGGAGGCAAGAGAACACTAGGACCCTACCAGAGCGCTCATGCCTCCTTCCCAAAGCCCAGTGCCACACTTACCCAGCTTTGGGAAGGCAGCCTGAGGGCTGGGGTGTGTGTGTGTGTCAAATGTTGCCAAGGGCCACATAAAGGCCCCCCTCGAAGGCTGCATGCGGCCCTTGGGCCATGCATTGGACCACCCTGCTCTAGAGCCATGTGCTGCATCATTGATCAGCCACCTGGGCTTGGACCTTCTGGCAGCAAGACTCTCAAGGGTTGGGGGGTGATTCAGCTCTGCTCTCCACCCTTAGAGTCCTTCCAGGGAAACCCTGGAGGCTGGCCTGGGAAAGTCCCTCCCAGTATACTAGGGTCTTCAGTGCTCTCTCTCTCCCCCCCCCCGCACATCTGGGTCTTTTGGGTCATTAGGAGTGCTAGGTCCTCACTGGAAGATTCATAAGGTTAGGGCAGGCATCCCCAAACTGCAGCCCTCCAGATGTTTTGGCCTACAACTCCCATGATCCCTAGCTAACAGGACCAGTGGTCGGGGAAGATGGGGATTGAAGTCCAAAACATCTGGAGGGCTGAAGTTTGGGGATGCCTGGTGTAGAATAGTGGGTCAGAAGGATGAAGACACAGCTCTCAAAACAACCAGCTCTTTATTCTAGCTCTGAGTCCAGACTGAACAGTAGCTTAGCCAACAGGCTTATATAGTACTCAGTAACTTGCAACAGTAACAAACTTCCCCTAGCTACCCAATCCGTGAACAGCACTCTCAATCCTTCATTTGAGGCAGCCCTGTTTAGGGAAGCTTTTAATGTTTGATGGATTTCTGTATTTTAGAATTTCTGTTTTTTTGGAAGCCGCCCAGAGTGGCTGGGGGAACCCGGCCAGATGGGCGGGGTATAAATAATAAATTATTATTATTATTATTATTAATTGCATGTTGTGGACCTGAGTGAGAACTGCAGCCACAGTGAGCAGGGTAAGAACTGCAGCCACGGTGGCAAGAAGGAGTACTGCAGTTAACTTAATACATAACACCTGGGTTAGGGCATACAGTAGTATGTAGTTGGCATAACAAAGCAGCTTAGGAACAGGTAGATGCAGTTCTGCCCTAGAATATCTCATTTTGAACCCTACTAGTAGTGGTAATTTTATGCTCATGGAACTTTCCATGGGTGTAACTGAAGCCTCAAAAGTGTATGTGATCCCTCTGCTTCCAACAACAAGGTCAACAAGGCACCTTTGCCATAGCCAACCCTTCCATCATCATCATCATCATCATCATCATCATCATCATCATCTATTTATTTATTTATTTATTTATTTATTTATTTAAATTTGCTTCTTCTTAAGCCAAAAATGGGACCCAGGTGGCGCTGTGGTTAAACCACTGAGCCTAGGGCTTGCTGATCAGAAGGTCGGCGGTTCAAATCCCTGTGACGGGGTGAGCTCCCGTTGCTTGGTCCCAGCTCCTGCCAACCTAGCAGTTTGAAAGCACATCAAAATGCAAGTAGATAAATAGGAACCGCTGCAGCGGGAAGGCAAACGGCGTTTCCATGTGCTGCTCTGGTTTGCCAGAAGCGGCTTTGTCATGCTGGCCACATGACCTGGAAGCTATACACCGGCTCCCTCGGCCAATAATGCGAGATGAGCGCGCAACCCCAGAGTCGGTCACAACTGGACCTAATGGTCAGAGGTCCCTTTACCTTTACCTTTAAGCCAAAAATACTCCCAAAGTAGCTTATAAATCACTTAAAAGAGACAGCCCTAAGACTTGCAATCTAAAAAGCCATAACACAAAAGGAACATGGCTTGGATGGAAAGAGGAAATAAGCAAACTCGAGTGCAGGTTCCTGCAAGTGTTAGGATATAATATTGTTATTACCTCATTCAAAGCTATTTATTAAAATGTTGAATTTTTAATATTCTGCCACTATTTGCATTTATTTATTTTTTTACTTTCCACTATTTTCTGATTTAAAATGTGCAGTAGACACAGACTTTATTTAAATGTTAGGTAGGTGTATTGGTTGCTACTGCCCCAGTGGTTGCTCTTACACTGTTCCAGCAAGCCCTTTTGATTTGCTGGTGCGTTTATATGCCACACTACTGACACACCTTCTAATGGTGAGATGTTGCTGCTGTGTTGCGACATTCAACCATGCATACTGGCCTAAACACACAGGAAGATGATAAAAAAAATTCCTTCAGTAGCACCTTAAAGACCAACTAAGTTTTTATTTTGGTATGAGCTTTCGTGTGCATGCACACTTCATCAGATACATTCTTTGTTCTGCTGCTCCTACAGAAAACTGAAGTTACAGGTGAACACCACTAGGTGGCATAAGTGCTTAATTCACATTCCAGCAGCTTCTTGCTTTGGAACTGCTTTCTGAAGTAGATTGTGGCAACAGTTCACGTTCACAGTTGCCTGAGACCCAAATGAGAGGTTAATGCAGTTGTGCATGTCTGCCATGGGCGTACCCAGGATCAAAACTAGGGGGGGCAAGGGGAGGGGCCAAGGCACGGAAGGGGAGGGGCCACAAAGTGGGCGGGAACTGCGAACTCGCGCTCCGCCGGGCTGTGCCCCTCCCTAGAAGCAGGGCTGGTGGGCGGAGGAGGAGCCCAGCCCAGCGGAGCGCGAGTTCAGCGTTCCCGCCCGCCGCGCCGTGTTCTCTGGTTCCCCGCCGCGCTTGGCCTTGCCAGAGGGCGCGACGGGGAGGTGGAGGGAGGGCGCAGCGCGGCGGGCTGGAACGGCGAACTCGCGCTCCGCCGGGCTGTGCCCCTCCCTAGAAGCAGGGCTGGTGGGCGGAGGCAGAGCCCAGCCCAGCGGAGCGCGAGTTCGGTGTTCCCGCCCGCCGCGCCGCGTTCTCTGGTTCCCCGCCGCGCTTGGCCTTGCCTGAGGGCACGCCAGGGAGCTGGAGGGAGGGTGCGGCGCGGCGGGAATGGCGAACTCGCGCTCCGCCGGGCTGTGCTCCGCCTCTGCCCACCAGCCCTGCTTCCAGAGTAGGGCAGCTGCCCTAACTTGCCCCGTGGTGGGTACGCCCTTGATGTCTGCCCCTAAACTTTCTGTTTCTCTGTGGGTTTTTTAAGCTGGAAAGCAGCCTCAGAGGCTTCCAGTGAAAGGAAAAAAAGTTGAAATGGTTCTGGTTTCCCAAGACATTGTTTTTCCACTCAAAATTGCTCTCCCAAGCTACGCCTATGGAAGAAAAGATGGAAGAAAAGAGGCAACTGCATGTATTGACTAGTGGTGTACTTTCTGATATTTAAGGGCTTAAGTGTTAGGGAAGTTTTTAAGGACTGATGTTTTAATGTATTTTTACATTAAAACCCAGCCAGATGGACAGGGTACAAATAAAATATAATAATAATAATAATAATAATAATAATAATAATAATAATAATAATAATAATGTGGTTTGTGCAAAATGTACCCAGTAGGAACTTAAGGTGGCAGTAATATATTACAATACAAAAAGTGGGACTTGCACTGTGGAATGCTCCTGTTCAGAGTTCCAGCACTTTCCCAGGAAGATCCATTCCATTCCCCTCCCCTCGGTTTTCATTTCCACCAAACAGCCAGCTTTCCAGTACTGCACACTCGGCTTCTGTATACCAGTATACCTGAAGGAGTGTCTCCACCCACATCGTTCAACCCGGGCACTGAGGTCCAGCGCCAAGGGCCTTTTGGTGGTTCCCTCACTGCAAGAAGTGAAGTTACAGGGAACCAGGCAGAGGGCCTTTTTGGTAGTAGCACCCACCCTGTGGAACACCCTCCCATCAGATGTCAAGGAAATAAACAACTATATAACATTTAGAAGACATCTGAAGGCAGCCCTGTTTAGGGAAGTTTTTAAATGACTGATTTTTTAAATGTATTTTTAATCTTTTTGTTGGAAGCAGCCCAGAGTGGCTGGGGAAACCCAGCCAGATGGGCAGGGTAGAAATATATTACCGGTATTATTATTATTATTATTATTATTATTATTATTATTATTATTTAGATGCAAGGAGTGCCAGCCCAATAAAGCCCCACTCTAGGTCTCTTCAATGTACGTTATAGGGGCTCAGGGCAGAGCTTTCTCACTAGCTGCTGCAGTTATAGAACTAGCTGTGGAAGTCAGCTCATTAGAATTCAGGCACAGAGCTGTATGGGAGATGTTTCAATTTTCTTGGGTATTTAAATCAGAATTACTGAATGAATGTTGCCATTACTTTTACTTGTTTTATTCTTTTGTACTGACAAAATAATCATTATAATTAATAAATATTTAGAAAGAAAGGGAAAGGATGTTCTCTGAATCCCAGCCATGGGTAAAGTTATTCAGATCCAGTTTCCTATTCTCTTCTGTGATTCTTCTCTCAGGAGGTTTTTTGCAGTCAAATATATAACGAATGTGGGTCATAGCCCATTCCTATGCAGAATTAGATGCACATAACTACGAAAAACATCAACCAGTTTAGGAATACCTAACTCTGTGCCAGGTCAGACCACAAGTAGCTTTCATTGGCCTAGACCCCTCTAGAAGAAGACCCTGTCTTTTTTGTAGTTCTTGGTCTAAAAGAGTAGGATACTAGCAATTAATAAATTGTTAGAACCATGCAGTCAAACACCTGGGTGATTAGTTCAAATAATTATATGAAATTAATTCCATTCTCTCACTAGCAGCTCAACCAAGAAACCACAGGGATGAATTCAATGAATGCACACAATAAATTCCTATGTATTGAGAGGGTGCCATATTCAGAGTTCCATTCGGCAAATGGCAGGTTTTTCCTCCCATAATCACAAGTTTCCACTAACACACGTTCTTTTTGCTGAGTTGCATCTCACATTATCTCCATTTTCACCTTCTCTCTATTACAGGTATGAATGTGAGACAGGGGTAGTTTTGCTGTTTTGAGCTACTGCCTTTTTAGCTAACAAACAATGAAGAAAATGGCCGGCATCTTGTCCTAACTACATTATTTTGTGAAAACACTACTGGTGAAATGAAAAGGGAACTTCTTCTTAGAAAAAGGTAAAGGACCCATGACAGTTAAGTCCAGTCGCAAACGACTCTCGGGTTGCGGTGCTCATCTCGCTTTACTGGCCAAGGGAGCCAATGTTTGTCTGCAGACAGTTTTTCAGGGTCATGTGGCCAGCATGACTAAGTCACTTCTGGTGAAACCAGAGCAGCGCACAGAAACACCGTTTACCTTTCCACCGGAGCGGTACCTACCAGTATTTATCTACTTGCACTTTGATGTGCTTTCGAACTGCTAGGTTGGCAGAAGCTGGGACCGAGCAATGGGAGTTCACCCCATCGCAGGGATTTGAACCGCCGACCTTCTGATCGGCAAGCCCTAGGCTCAGTGGTTTAGAGCACAGCGCCACACGTGTTTATTTATACAAAGTTTATTTCCCCTTAAATTCTGCAATGCTGCTTTTCTATACAAATACCACTCTTCTGCAGGTCATATAATTTACAACAGCTTCTCTGTGGCTTTTACAATCTCATTTAACTGTGCATTGCTCTTCTCTCCCCCACCTCCCACTCCTTTATCCCATCAGCTTTCTCACCACATCTGTGCTCCTTGTCACTTCCTTCCTGTTCTGCATACTCTCCATAATGCCTTTCAGTGAGGAAGCGCATGCACATTCCTCAGTCTACAGTCAAATGGGATATTAGATGTTTCCTCTGGCAGTGGGTCTGGTGCTGGACATTGGCTATCACTTTGCCTACTATGCACTGTCTTTAAGTTAGGAAAAGGTAAAGGGACCCCTGACCGTTAGGTCCAGTTGCAGACGACTCTGGGGTTGCGGCACTCATCTCACTTTACTGGACGAGGGAGCCGGCGTACAGCATGACTAAGCCGCTTCTGGCGAACCAGAGCAGCACATGGAAACACTGTTTATCTTCCCACCAGAGCGGTACCTACTTGCACTTTGACGTGCTTTCGAACTGGTTTAGACCACAGCACCACCCACGTCCCTTTCTTAAAGTTAAAGTCTTAAAGTTAGGACCTGGCTAAATGACAGTGGAAGCAGGGGAAAATTTTGTATATATATTTGCATAATGATGTGGTTTAATGTTTAACCAGAGTACATGGGGAAAGCTATTACCATTTTGTCACAAATGAGACAGCAGACAAAAGATGGCATGAAAGATTGTGCAGATGTTACTAATCTGGGCCAACTACTATGTATAACTGTCCACATGAGTGATAGGCTATATTCACATGAGCAGTGTAACATCTGAAGACTTACTTCATTTAACTCTGCAGTGAGCACAAACGACACAGAAACTAGGATTAAGACAGATTATTTGTCTTTTCAACAGTCAAATGTCAGGATTTTTAAAAATTAATATCTGTTCTGAGCCACAATACCACAGGAGTTTTCTCATTGCTACTTTGTTCATCATTAGTTCATGTATTGTTTTGCCTAAAGGTAAAGGGACCCCTGACCATCAGGTCCAGTCGTGTCCGACTCTGGGGTTGCGGCGCTCATCTCGCTCTATAGGCCGAGGGAGCCGGCATTTGTCCACAGACAGCTTCCGGGTCATGTGGCCAGCATGACAAAGCTGCTTCTGGCGAACCAGAGCAGTGCACGGAAACGCCGTTTACCTTCCCGCCGGAGCGGTCCCTATTTATCTACATGCACTTTGATGTGCTTTTGAACTGCTAGGTGGGCAGGAGCTGGGACTGAGCAACGGGAGCTCACCCCGTTGCAGGGATTCGAACCACCGACCTTCTGATCAGCAAGCCCTAGACTCTGTGGTTTAACCCACAGTGCCACCTGGGTCCTTATTGTTTTGCCTACTTGAAGCTTAATATATCTCACCTGTAACAAATTGCATTTAGAGACAAATAAACCAGTACCATATGGTTATAGATCTTGTGTGCTGGGGTTTGTGGGCACAAGTCGCCCATAAGAGTTAGAATTAATCAAGGTTTGATTAAACTGTGCCAAACACTGACATTCCTGGGTTTAGCTTATGCTAACAAGCCAGGCTGGCAGTCAGGGCTAGCGGAGTGATGGCCCATCAATAAAACCATCAAGAGAGAGCAAACACTGTCAGACAAGGAGGTGAGGGGTGCCTCTTCCAGCTGTGCATTGATGGGAAGAGACCAAAGGGGTTTAGGATTTCAGGGTGGATAACATAAGTGAACAGAAAAAAGTCAGTTTTGCAAGCAGAGAAGGAGGGGGCAGAACACAATGGAGGCTAGCTGGGAGAAGCTGCAACAGAAACAGAGAGGATAGTTTTTTTGCTGTTCTTTTTGAATCCAATGTTGCACTTCTGGAGGAGGCTAGGCCTGCTTTGAGTGTGAATGCTCTGCAATCCTATCATTTAGGTTCAGATTGTATATATTTGCAAATAAACCATATACCACAATGACGCCACAGTCTCTGCTGTGCCTCATTGTCCCAAAACAGAACACAGACCCTGGGGAGCGCACCTGCAACCCCTAAAATCCTGCGCACCACTTGGCGGAGATTGGGGTGCTGTGTAGCAATATTGTGGGAATTGTGCAACATCGTTGGAGGAAATATGTAATAGCTATGGGATGGCATTTTCAGAAGTATTTAAAATATTCAAGCATGTCTCAATCCCTTTGACATTTAATGAATAAAAACTTTGAAACTAGATTCAATGCAGTAGAAATGTCAGGAGTATGAACACCACTGATTTCCAGTGAAACTCGGGTATCTGATGCCCTAAAGTCATCTTCTGAAGAAGAAGCTTAGATGATTAAAAAGCTCTCCTGCAGCTAACGGTAATACCGGTGGTCTGGTCATTGTATTACTCAGTATGAAGTCTTCTCTCTTTCGTTGCTTTTAGCCCTGCGAAACAGCAACTCTGGAAAGATTGTAATCATAGCTTAGTAGTGAGTCCGGCATCAAAAGTAACAGATCAGCACAAATTTTTAAAAACACTTCACCAGCAGAACAGCCTGGAGCAATTAATCAGAAAGACCTAAGAGCACAGAAGCTGAGGCAGATGAAAGCTGAGTTAGTTAATTGGCTGGAAACTCCCAAAGATATTAGTTTCACTCAGAATTGTTAAAATGCCCAGCTCTCTAGAGAGCTCACTGTATGCTGCAGCTGAAGTTAAGAATGAGATCCCATGCAAAAATATCTGCACTTCGTTCAGTACAGGCAGAGGTTGATATGAGAGCTGTGTGACTGCCAAACTCTTTCATTGCCCATGAATAAGAAGAGGGTTAGGAGGTGTAGGCAACTTGGTCAATACACTCCTAATATAGAATTCTAAGCTAGGTGGTTGTAGAAAGCATTTCAAAGATGGGAAGTATTTTAAAATACGTCACTTGGAGGGACTTAATGAGAAGGCCAAGTTATAATGTTAAAAGGTGAGTAGAGGTAGATAGGAAGGATGACAAGTAGAAAGGGCACCCTAAATGTCAAGTGGAGGGGACATATCCACTAAATAAAGCATCCCATTATATTAGCAGAGTTATCAGAAAAGAAAACTAAAGTACTGTTGAAGTTCCAGCAGTCTCTGTGTTGTTTTTTTCAGTTACATGGAACTAGAAACCTGCCATCAAACGCTTGGCTAGTTAATTTGAAAGAAAATGTGAATTTAAGTCTTCCTCACCTAATTAGTTTCTGCTCATGTACACTTCTGCACCAGACATACTGCTTGGTTTCCAATCAGTGCATGGCCCCTAATGCCCAGCTGAAATCCTGTAACTATTTATATCACAATTGTTCTGGTTTATTTTATTTTTTTTGCCCTGCTTTTGTTGTGCAGTAGTGCAAGAGTGCCCTTACAGATCACAATAATGCCATAACGTCACAGCACTGCAGAACTAAGATAGTGAAATGTTATGTACACAGTCCAGCACTGTTACTGTTGCATCAGTGACATGCTACAGAATACACCTGCAAAACACACACACACACACAAAAAAACCCCGCACACTCTGGAGGGTCCCCTAAACTACATTATTAGAAGCTACCTTATACCATGTCAGACCATTTGTTTATCAAGCTCAGTACTGTCCACACTGACTGGCAGCAGTTATTCAGCCGGAGAACTTTCCTAACCCTACCTGGAGATGCTGGGGATAGAACCTGGGATCTTTGGCAGGCAAAACAGATGCTCCGATACTGAGCTACAACACACACACCACTCATTAATGATTTGAAATAACTAGTTTATTTATGTATGCATATGTACACACTGCCCTTCAGCCAAAAGGTTCCCAGACATTTTGCCCTCCCAAGCTGTTATTTGTTGTGGGGGAAGCTACCATATTCCCATATGGGATATGTAAATGACTCCCCACAAAGAGACTAATAGCAGCATGGAGGGCAGTGCAGAGTGGGAAAATGGCACTGTTAAAATATCCCTCCCCCAAAATATCCCTTCCATAATATGGACCCTAACTGAGGCTCTTGCAGATGCATTTACCATTTAGAAACTGTGGGAAGTATGAACGCAGAAGTCACACAGTTTGGACCTAAGATACAAATGAAACTTTGGCTTGCTTGCCTCACACAGAATGCTGTCATAGTGAACCTCTGCTTACGCCACACAGCAGCAGGAAGGGACATGGCCAGCTGTATCACTACTACTGCTGCAGTAGCAGCAGCAGCTCCCCTCCCCTCATCATAGATTATAATTGTGTGTTCCCTCACTGGCTTCCTTCTCCTTTAGGAAACTGACTACGTGAAACAACAGAAACAGAATTGCAGACAGAGAGCCTTTTCTGTCACTCACTGAAAAGCATATCTGTGTAACCACAGACACAGACACATCCGTGTATTCTTTCACTTGCTCACATAATTTATTCATCCCAAGAGGAAACAGCACGTCTGCTATTTGTTTGTGACTGGTAGCTTAAGTAATATATGAGCAGGTGCTCATTTCCAATTAAAAGAGAATAAAACATGAAGACCAAGGAAGTATGAAATCTCCGAACAGTGCAGATGCCTTTGTTTATTGCCTTGGCAGGATGAAGACAACCCTTCCATCCATCATCCACTTTTTATTGAGACGTTAAACAGTTACAGCAGAGAAAAATGTAAGGAAGGTATTTTATAAGTAAGTTACTTTTAAATTCTAATGTAACTAATCATTTATTAAGAAAATAGATGGCAGTAAGTGCAAAAATAGAATCACCATTTGGAAATCATGGCAACTGCCCTACCCCAACAATTTCTAGCTCCTCTGTCCTTCATTATTTTGTATTCCTTCAACAGAATTTCTTTCTTTTCTTATACCTCAGTTGTGCTGAGGTTAACACAGTGTATTCCTCTTAAACATGCTACTGACATGATTTTATTTTTTGGTAATCGCAATGGATTTTAAAGCAAATAAATTGTCATGGTTGCCACTCTGGAGCAGCCAGCGTTCTAAACCTGCAAAGGAGTTAAGCAATTAGACCTCTGGGTTTCCCTCCTCTGTCGATAACAGACCATCTGGGATTTACAACCTCCTCTGCTGCTTCCGTTAGTCTTATGCTGCAAATTAAAGAGAGCCTAGTCCCTGTAATAAGCTCTCATCTTGATGAAACACAGTCAACCCACCTGTAGTGACAATCTACACATCATCACTGTGACAGCTGTACTTTATCATGGAGTTATTTCCCTTACCAGGTCGGCACCTCTACTGGAGCTGTTGGCACAATGAGCACATGATCTCTAGACCAGTGTTTCCCAACCAGTGTGCCTCCAGATGTTTTGGGACTACAACTCCCATCATTCCTGACCACTGGTCTTGCTAGCTAGGGATGATGGGAGTTGTAGTCCCAAAACATCTGGAGGCACACTGGTTGGGAAACACTGCTCTAGACAACATACATGCTAGTGATTTTATCCTTCCCCAAATGAGATGTAGAAGCCGGGCCGCCAAGAAGCAGTTTTATAACAGCTGCCATACAGAGAGGTATATTAGACTGAGAGATTGGGTGTACTATATTGAACATAACCATTTCAAAACGTCTTGTCTCCCTAATGTTTTTTCCAGGTAAGCGGTTGACTCAGATACTTAGAATTGGCCCTAAATCATTATGCAGAAAAGAAATACCAACGGCACGTTTTTCCAAAGCAGAATAATCCTGCAAGGGATTCCCAAGTGGACTCTTAGGAATCTGTAAAAGATTTTGTAGATTTAAAATCATCTTGAGAATACTGAGCTGTATTTGTAGCTTGCTCAAGACAGTAATTGATTTATTTGTAGAGGCAGCGGTATGTTTCCTCCCCCACCCCACCCCCGCAGCCACCAATCCTTTGTGCACAGGATACAGGCCCAGTGCACACCAGGAACGTCTCCGTGGCAAACTAAGAAACTTCACTCAGTACTAATACAGAAAGTGTTGGGCAACTTCAAGAGCTTTCTTCTTGAGGGAAATTATGTGTATATATAGCACCCGTTTCCTGCACTGATGGCCTGTGATACTTTTCTATGTTACGTATGCACAGTGGGACCAAAGAACCGGTCTGTTATTCTCTCTACAATTTTAATTACGAAGGTTTGATATAAAGTGTGCATAATGTATGAACGATTCGGAACGTAAGACTTGGCAATTTGTCGAGACAGAAAAAGTAATGGAAACAAGGGATCCCTCTCCACACAGGCTTTTAATGGTGCTTTGGAGCTGCTGCTGCATTTGCAGGCCTGCCACACATGCTGGTGGGGTGGGAGATGCAAATCACTGTGTCGTCCTGAAATTGCTACGGGGATTGGACCAAATCAGGCTCAATGCTGTCATGTGAATCCAGTGAATTCTAGGCTAGCTCAGCCCTTTGCTGCTCCAGTGTGGTTGGGTGGTCTCGTAATCTGGTGAACCGGGTCTCTGCTCCTCCACATGCAGCTGCTGGGTAACCTTGGGCTAGTCACACTTCTCTGAAGTCTCTCAGCCTCACTCACCTCACAGAGTGTTTGTTGTGGGGCAGGAAGGGAAAAGGAGATTGTTAGCCGCTTTGAGACTCCTTGGGGTAGTGATAAAAGGGGGGTATCAAATCCAAACTACTCCTCCTCCTCCTCCTGGAATTGTGAATTTCTGGGCCTTCTGCTGGCTGCCACTAGTGGGGATTCCACTGGGAGCAGGCCTGTCTGCCTGTTTTATAGTTGAAAGGAGGAGGTCTGCAGCTGCAGGGCGACACTGGCATCATTCTAAAAGCAAAAGTTGCACTTTCACCAAATCCAATGAAACACACACACACACACACACACACACACACACACACACACACACACACACGAGTCTGGTACAAAGGTGCTTACTGTTGCACCCTAACTTTTTTTTAGCTATTTGCCATGTCTCATTTCCTATAACAATCATGTTGGTTTTAATTATTATTGCAATAACTGGAAAAGGAACCCTACTGTTTTTATTGTTTTAGAAAAATACATGGAATTAGAGCCTTTTTACAAAGAACGTAATTATAATAAAGCAAGCTTAACCAGAAATTGGCATGAGGCTACTTGGAACCTTTAGGCATTCATCTCTTTTACCAAGCAAACATCAATCTCCGCCATTATATCTTTAAATAAGCTTCTGCTTCTTTTGTACTTTAAAAGGCAGTAATGATTATCTACAACTGGAGATGCATTTTTTAAATGTAACAATATTAACTGCAACTGCAATTGGCGTGGATCCATTCAGGAGGAGGGGGAAGGAAGGCAGGGGTGGGTTTTTCTGATTCCCCTGCAGATTCTTGAGTCCTCCAATTAATTTATTATTATGATCCCAGACTAGAATTTATCTGAAACAAAATAAAAAACTTTTTTTCTTCCAGTAGCACATTAGAGACCAACTAAGTTTGTCATTGGTATGAGCTTTCGTGTGCATGCACACTTCTTCAGTATTGCATCAGTATTGCTACAAATGCTCATTGTTCATTCTGGGCAAATCTTCGCATTTGTCAGAGCAAATGTTATTAGATTGCACTTATTAATAATGCCATGCCAGAAATTTATCCTGTTTCCCACTCCCCACCAAAAATAAAATGAAATCAAATCCCCATCGATTAATGCGAAAACAAATTGCATAAGAAAACTGTGAAAGGGAGAGAGAAATTTTAAGCAAAATTCTCATGGGTTTTTGTCACTGTTACCTTACTTTTGAAGTGACTGAGAGGTATTTGGGGTGTCATTTCTTTCAATCTACAGTAAAAATAATCTCACCAGTGGTCTGCATTCTGCAGCTTTCCTATATACCTGCACTTCAATTAAAACCGGGGGATGACATCATGCAGCAAATCTTCCCATGGGGCTTTTCTCAGATGAAGCCTGGACAGCCAGGGAGGATACAGGGGGCTGAAGAAATGTTTTACTGGAAAGAAAAACAAAGCACTGCCCTCACTCAAAAGCCTGCACCCACCTAAATCCTAAATAAATTGTAAAATGCCCTAAGAATAAGGCAGGAAAAGTGGAACTCTCCTTCACAGGGGGAAGAGAAGCTTTGAGCAACTGGAGTACAGATTTTAGCACAGCAAGTTAGGAACCCCAAGTCCAACGCTATATGAGAGATATGGGAAGAGAGGTACAAGACACTAAGGGTGAACTGTTGATCACTTTTGCATCCACCGTATTGTGGGATTCACTTACAAGATCAAAAGGGGGTCATCAGCTGATGGATTCTGACAATTATGTTATATTGTTATGTTATGTTATTATGTTATGTTATGTTATTGTTGTTGTTGTTGTTGTTGTTTAGTCGTTTAGTTGTGTCCGACTCTTCATGACCGCATGGACCAGAGCACGCCAGGCACTTCTGTCTTGCACTGCCTCCTGCAGTTTGGTCAGACTCATGTTTGTAGCTTCGAGAACACTGTCCAACCATCTCGTCCTCTGTCGTCCCCTTCTCCTTGTGCCCTCCATATTTCCCAACATCAGGGTCTTTTCCAAGGAGTCTTCTCTTCTCATGAGGTGGCCAAAGTATTGGAGCCTCAGCCAAAAAAACAACACAACTTGCCAAAAATCATGTTGGTGTCAAAATCCATCAGAAAGCTTCAGACAAGCCCATTTCGTTTTGATCCTGGTGTGGCTGACTGTAACTCACTACAAGAAGACACTACAGCAGGCATCCCCAAACTGCAGCCCTCCAGATGTTTTGGCCTACAACTCCCATGATCCCTAGCTAACAGGATCAGTGATCAGGGAAGATGGGGATTGTAGTCCAAAACATCTGGAGGGTTGAAGTTTGGGGGTGCCTGCACTACAGAATGGGTCATCTGAATCCATTCCAACATAGGAAGCTGCCTTATACTGAGCAAGACCCTTGGTCCATCTCGCTCAGTATTGTCTTCACTGGCAGTGGCTCTCTAGGGCTTCGGACAGAGGCTTCTCCCAACCCCACCTGGAGATGCCAGGAACTGAACCCTGGACCTTCTGCATGCAAAGCAGATGCTCTACCACTGAGTAATGGCGCTTCTTGCTCTGCTGCCTGCTGTTCAGAAATACAGCCTTGGCTTTAAAAAAAACAAAAAAAAAACCAGAAATACAGCCTTGGCAAGTAAATAACTGCTAGATGACTCTGAAGGTTAATACAGATAGAGGGGGGTTTGTGTATGTGTGGTAGCTAACTGAGAGACAGAAGCAACCTAATTTCATCCCCTCACCCCCAACTGTGTTGCCACTTAAGATGTTTGGGCCTGGGGGAACAAGAAAAGAGGCCTTCAGGTGGAGGGCTGCCCATTGCCAGAATGTTCAATAACCCCCTTTCCTTACCATCTAAGGCAGGCATGACCAAACTTGGCCCTCCAGCTGTTTTGGGACTACAATTCCCACCATCCCTGACCACAGGTCCTGTTAGCTAAGGATGATGGGAGTTGTAGTCCCAAAACAGCTGGAGGGTCAAGTTTGGCCATGCCTGATCTAAGGGAAGAAGCAGGTAAGTTTGGCAGATTCAGGAGGGGGCCACTCAAGCAGATCAATTGTTCTTAATCAGGATGGGCCAGAGTACTGTGGGTCAAATGATTTTAAGCCAGGCCCAGTCAAGTAGCTCAGGTCAAACTCAGTCAGGCTGAGGCAAGTCCAGCTATAATAAATCAGATCAGGTCAAGTCAGGCTGAGTCCTGGCAGGTTCCAGTGAGCAGCAATCAAAACCATGGGTAGCTCCGAGTGTCCTCTGCTTGCTGAGCAGTAGAAAGAACAGAGTTATTTGAAGCCTTGCGAAGGCTGGCACAGCTTGAGCTTCCAGTGGTTCTGCCCCCACCCGCTGGCAGAACTGTTTGTAATCCTTTAAAGGGCCTTCAGTGGTTCTCCAGCTGCATACCTTTGCATGGTTATGAAGAAGAAGCTGCAGAGCAGTCATCTTCTATGGTAGAGTTTGAAGATGATAGGAACGCCACACCCTCAAGATGTCAAAGGACTCCCTTGGGTGGGGGTGGCCTGTGATTCATCCGAATCTGCCTTGGGGTAATGCTGGGATCAGAAATCAGGGAAAATAACATTTACTAGTAAAAAACTAGACCTACTGTGGTAACCTAATGTAGGGAAGTTGGAAAAAGATGCTTTCCGGTTATATTGTGCTGAGCTGCTCCTTAGACTTTTAGAATCATGTTGCACTACCCGATACAAGATGCTATACCATTTACTGTAACATCATCTATGATATGCCTTATTTCTAGGCACTCTTTAATAATACAAAAGGGTTGAAAATTTCATTTATATTCAGCTGAAAAATTATCTTGCTCGATTTGACTCACAATTGATTCCAGTCATGTCTTCATAGTAGAGAGTGCGCTGGAGAAGACATTTAATGATTTACTGCATTTTGCTGATCAAATATTTTTCTTTTATTTTCTTTTCTTTTGCTTTTGTAAGACCTTCAGGTTGTCAACTCCCTCAACGATGGAGCTTTTTTGACCTCTTTCCACTTTATTGTTTGGATGTTAGATATAGTTTTGGCTTGACAGAGTTTATATTACAAACAAAAAGCAACCTTACCACAACATGATTACACAAGCTGCCAGTTACAGTTAAAGGGCACTGTGAGTTCTGTCCTCAGTCTACCCTATACACCAACAGCTGCATGAATTAAATCAGGGTGGATACTAGGCCCATGGAAAGCTGTAGATACAACAGATGCCAAGGTGCTATGGGTTGAGTTGTGTGAAAATTCCACTGAACAATCATTGAAAGACCTAGAGATCTCTGGCTTAGAAGCTAGGCCCTGCAAAGTCAGCTTTTCAGTATCCGTATCGAGTGTGTGAAACATTGATGAAAGCTTACATTGACTCTAGTCCATTAGACTTAAATCAGAATTCCAAAAATTGTGTTGCTCAATTTGGCCCCTGAAAACAATAGTATTGAGGTCCTCCAATATTGTAACTAGGTGCTTATCTCTAAAACAATATTGTTGGCATCCATCTGTCTCAAGTAGCAACGGAGTGCGCCTCCGGGGGTGAAGTCTAAAGTGAACTCTCCAGGGCACATGCCTGGGTAGTGTGTATGAAGGTCCTGGGCTGCCCAGCCTCAGTGACGTGGTCCAAAGCAGAGCAGAGTTGGCACCAGCTTGGCTGCAGGAGTTGTCAGAAGGAGGTGTACAAGACACCATCCAACCCTCTTAAAGACTTCACTCCAGATTTGCCTTGGGTTTACTCCTCATTCTTTTTATCTCCAGAAGATGTCCTGAAAGGCAGCGGGTACAGATTTCCCTCTACAGCTCATGCAGAGCTTGACCATTAGCCCCACTATTAGTCTTGTCCATGCAATCGGCCAGTGTGTCTTCACAAGCAGAAGAGGTCCCTAACTCAACAAGGGTTTAAGATCCATCAGCTACCCTCACCTGGTTTAGCCAGCTAGTCCAAGACATTCCCTGGAGTGTGGCCGTTGTCACATGCTGACAGCTTCTAGGAGCCACAGATAAGAGCTAAGAGCAAAGTGGGGACCAAAGGTGGACAAACTACCCCAGAAGTGCATATACAGTGTGTGTGCACGCGCATCTCACACAAATACCGTAAAGCAATATTTTCCATGAATTAGTCATATGAATAAAAATAAATTTCTGCTTCCAACATAGCCTTCCAGCACAACTTCCAATGCCCCAGATTCTGAGCAGCCCAGTTGATGCCCCCCCGCCCCCCAAGCAAGCCAATGTCCACTTCTTTTCTCCTGGGCACCAACACTCTTATACCTTCTGCTCTGACAAAAAAGTGAGTTCCTCTCAGACCCCAGTCAGCCCAGCCTGGTCTTTGCTTGCAGGAGAAGCTTCCCCTAATCCCAGAATCCTTTAGGTTGCATAAGAAGAATGAGGGGGGGGAAGCATTTGAAACTTCTGAAAGTATTTCCAAATTTGACTGTTTTTCTCACTCCTCTTGTCCATTAGCACCACAACCCTTAATGTCCAATTCTACATAACCAAACAAGAGCTTATTAAAAAAAAATGCATATAGTGCTCACTCCGTGACTAACTGATATTTGAGTTTCTTTGCATAGCTGCTTTGGTGAACCACCAAACTGAGAATAGCCCATAGGAAGCTACACAAGACCACTGGTACACCTAGCTCAGTACTGCATACACTTACTGGCAATGATCTTTCAGGGTTGCCTGTTCCTTTAGAGCAGGCATAGGCAAACTCGTCCCTCCAGATGTTTTGGGACTACAACTCCCATCATCCCTAGCTAACAAGACCAGTGGTCAGGAGTGATGGGAGTTGTAGTCCCAAAACATCTGGAGGGCTGACTTTGCCTATGCCTGATTTAGAGAGAGTGTAACCCGCTCCAGAATAGGTAACTGACCTATATTCTGGACAGTAGAGCCACTTGCTCACAGAACTTCTGTCTTCCTAAGATTCAGCCTCAATTTATTGGCCCACATCTAACCCACCAGCTCCTAGACACTGATTCTGGACTTGCACACCTGATTCAGATGTTTAAAAGAATTGGAGTTGGACATCATAAGCATACTGCACTTTGTTCCAAATATCCTAATGACCACACCCAGTGGCTTCATATAGATGTTAAACAGCATGGGAGACAAGTTGGTACCCATAATTGCTGGGGGGCAGCCTCCCAATACTACATTCTGAAACTGACCCTGCATGTATGAATAGAAGCATGTATGAACAAAAGTGTTCCCAATTCCCATCTCACTGACTTTAATCAGGCATCCGAACAACATGACCAGTCCAACAAAGTTGATGTTAAAGTATCACTGCTTTGACACTGGTGATCTTTGCTTCTTCCAGTAAACTGGCATTAGTTTGCCTGTCTTCCCAAGTAATTATGTGAATTTTTTTGGAGACACCGTTGATGGAATCTTTCGAGGAGTTGAAGATGGTGGTCCATGTTTCACAAGTGTACAGTAAGGTTGGTAGTACAATAGCTTTGTAAACAAGCATTTTGGTTTCCCTGCGAATGTCCTGGTCCTCAAACACTCTGCACTTCAGTTGGGAGAAAGCTGCACTCGCAGAGCTTAGATGATTCTGGATTTCAGCACCATTGTCGGCCCTTGTGAAAAGATAACTGCCCATTAACATTTTCCAACATTACACTCTTATGTTGGATTTGTGGTGCTGCAGAGAGGTTGCTTTGTGCTTATTGGTGCAGCACTTTGGTTTTTTGGGTGTTGAGCGATAGGCCAAGCTTTTTGTAAGCTTCTGCGAAGATATTTAGGATGGTTTGGAGGTCATCTGCTGAGTGTGCACGCACTATGTTGTCATCAGAATACTGAAGCTCTATGATACAAGTTATGCACTGATCTACACACATAAAACAAATTCATGCACAGGCATCTTCCAAAAACCCAACCCAAACCCCCCAAAGTCCCATGGCGACCGGCAAATGGTAACGGGGGCAGGATCATGAAATCTGGAAGCCCCTAGGTCATGAACCGGCAGGTGGAAACACTGGCCTGTGAGTACTCCAGTTGGAGAACAGCCTTTACCAAAGGTGTCATGGACTTTGAAGACACTCGAACTCACAATGCAAGGAAGAAATGTGCTAAGAGGAAGGCATGCTTGGCAAATCCACACCATGATCAATTCTCGCCCAGGAACCAATGGCCCCACTGTGGAAGGACATGTGGGTCCTGAATTATGGAAGACAATCTTACTCGGCTACAAGTGATCACCAAAAAAGACTCTTTGCTTTCAGCCTACTCAAGTTAAAGAGCTTTACATCTGTTCGATATATTATTTCTACCCCAGTGGGGAATTTCCCTTCGACAAAGTGTAGGATCATGGCAATGAAAATAATAAATGGAGTTGGTGTGATAACACAACCCTGTTTAACACGTGATCCCACTGTGAATGGCTTACTTTGAGAGCCATTGTTATCCACGATTGTTGCTGCCATATGAAGGAGCCAAAGGATGTTCACAAATTTATCTGGACAGCTGATTTTCAGAAGGACAGTCCACAGGGCATTACGATTTACAGTGCTGAAGGCCTTAGGAAGGTCTATAAATGCCATATACAGGGGTTGGTTTTGCTCTCTGCATTTTTCTTAAAGCTGTCAAGCAGTGAAAATCATGTACACTGTCTCCCTAGAAGGTTGAAAACCATTTTGGGATTCAGGAAGGGTAGCCTCTGGTATAGTTAGTTGGCTTGCCAAGATCCTTGCAAGAATTTTGCCAGCTGCAGCTAATAAAGAGACAACTCAATAGTTTCTGCAATCCGTTCAATCACCTTTTTAGAAGAGGGGTTCGAATCCCTGCGACTGGGTGAGCTCCCGTTGCTTGGTCCCAGCTCCTGCCAACCTAGCAGTTCGAAAGCACATCAAAGTGCAAGTAGATAAATAGGTACCCCTACAGCAGGAAGGTAAACTGTGTTTCCGTGTGCTGCTCTGGTTCTCCAGAAGCGGCTTTGTCATGCTGGCCACATGACCTGGATGCTGTACACCGGCTCCCTCGGCCAATAACGTGAGATGAGCGCCACAATCCCAGAGTCGGTCATGACTGGACCTAATGGTCAGGGGTCCCTTTACCATTTTAAAGTCTGATGGGATCTCCTCTTTCTCCTCATATTTTTTCGTTGAGCTTGTGAAGTCATTGTGTAAATCCAATTCTTCCCACTTTGAAGACTTTGGCAGGTATCCCATCAGGTCCCCCGGCTTATTGTTTTTCATTTTGTTAATAGCTGTACACAACTCTCCCAGATTTGAAGATCCTGCAAACTCATCTCCAATTTGTTTTTGCGGAATTTGTGAAAGGACCTAGGCAGCTACAGGGGAGTTGTGGTTACTGAGATGCTGGTGATGTTCTTTCCAGCGCAGCTTCTTTATCTTTTAGAAGTACTGTCTATTGAGCCTAGGGGGCATATACCATGCTTTATTGTAAAAGAGGATGCTACCAACCAAATAGTAGTTGACAAACTATTGGGTCCAGGGTGGGATTTTTCAGGAGTGGTTGCTCTGTTGCTTCCTTAAAGGGCACCAGGCACTACTTCCCAGCATGAAGAAACATTCACTACATCCTGAACCCAATGGTTACCTTTCATCAGCTAAGAAGGAAAAGGAGCCAGATGGCATGTAATCTGCCTCATTCCTGTAAATTCCCTGTCCATGTCATCTGGCCACATTAGCTGAAACAGACCTCACAGATAGAATTATATGTAGCATTGAACACCTCACCTGGATTTGAACTCAAACCAGTATCAATGTCTCCATGGAGATGAGCAACTTCTCCTTCAAAGTGCCTTGCAAAAGAGTCAGAGCAACCCAACAATGTCCACATCTGTATTATTGTATGGTTAGCTAAGGGAGATGGGAGGGAGATGATAACTGATGGGCAATCTGAACAAGCTCCACTGGATGGCTACTTGAGGATGCAATGGAGACAGTGAAATATGCTGTCTTCACTACCAATAATGCAACACAATAGGCATGATTATACGATTGGCCTCATAGTTAGATTTCTGCCATTTGGACTCTGTTCAGTTGCTACAACATCCAAAGCTCCTGGGAATACTAAGAGGCAAAACTGGTTATGCAGCATTTGAGAATGATAATGTCAACAGCACACCTCATTTTGCCATACCATAGCAAGAGCAGAGCTTTGACAGAATTGTTAGCTCTAGCCACTGGAACATCCCCCAGAGCATTCAGGAATCCCTTGGAGTCCATAAGCCACCAGGTGTGGGCTGACTGAATGGGCTTCTTATCCTTATAGGGGAGGTCAGACATTGTGGGTGGAATTCAGTGTTGCTATTACATACCATTTGTGCTAGCATTTCAGCTTGATAGATGGAACAACCCCAACTCTTGTCTTCCCACGAACTGTTCTGGGGGCTTTCTCCATCCCCCCAACAACTTTGGGAGGCACATGGGAGTGGAAAGGGTGAAAGCCCCAATTGCATTAGTTAAGTCTTTGCACAAGGGTTCCACTGATAATGCTCCTTAGGTGAACCCAACCCATTAAGTCCACGGCACCTTTGGTAAAGACTGTTCTCCAATTGGAGTGCTCGCAGGCAAGTCCTGTAGTCTGATCATGACCACAGAGTTACACAGCCTGCCCCTAATTTTCAGACCACACCCTGGATCATTTGAGGCAAAGACAAATCAAGAGTATGCCCTACTCTGTGTGGAAGACTAATGACCACTTGAGACAATCCCATTGTTTTCATGGAAGCCATGAAGTCCTAGCAGAAATGCTAGTAGTGGCCAGGTGTGGGTATTGAGCTCACCCAGGACCACAGCCTTGGGCTTCTCCAACATCACTGCTGAAATCACTTCAGCCAGGTTGGCCAGGGAGGCAGTTAGGAAGCAAGGTGAGCAGTACACCAACTGCAACCCTAGTCTGTCTCTATGACTCAGCACCAGATGGTCTTGTACCTTTCATAAATGTACAAAATGTAATGTTCTTTTATGGGCTATTAACATCTCCTTACCCATTAGTATCAAACATATCTTGAGTGCTCAAGACAAATCATGAAATTTCAAATAACGAAATAATGCACATATGTGCATGCACAAACTTAGATATAATTGTCCAACATATTCTAGCCATATTGAATTCACAAGTACTTTGGTTGACTATATCTCACCATTCAGTAAGTATATTGCAAAGTACATACTGACTAAGCTAAAACCTGTCAAATCAGAAAATCATTCTAATCATCTGAAAACTATTCAGTGTGCTCTGCCCTTAGCTTAGAGGCATTTTTCACAAGAAACATATGGTTGACCAACTTGTCTCAAGTGCAATTCCAGCGAGATCAGCTAAAGGTTTTTACTTAGCTGAACTTGGATATGGTATCTGAAGTATAGTGTCAATATAAATGTATCACATACTCATTCTCTGTAATGTGCTATATAGACCCCAAAATGTGGATAATTATGAACGGTAACAACCATGTTGACAGGGAGACTCCACCCCTGTACAAAACATAGCTATATTAGAAGGTTTTGTCATTGTTATTAAAAACAAGAGTGGGCTACTCTTTCAGATCCAACAAGCTCCATGGCTGATATACATGGGGGAATGGACCATCATCAGTTTTACCATAAACACAAAGGTATAAACCCATGGTATCATATGGCCAGAACCAATGTCAGGATTTCCTCTCATCCTCCAAGCCTTAGAGGAAAAGAAAATGAATGCCCCAAATCCACAATGGTCCAAGATGTACTTTGCTCCAGGGACACCTAAACACTTGGGTATTCTTTACCTCAGCCCTAACAAGGCCAGGGTATGGACATCAATAGCTGATGTCTCAAGTATCCCAGGTTAGCTTACCTCTCCTGCCACTGTTGTGGGGAGCTTCCATTCAGCTAGTATCATCTCTGCTGCTCAAAGAGTGGTTCAATAGGTGATGGAAAAAGCTTGGCTTTGATCCTCCCTTTCTGGTGTCTTCATCTAACTGAAGGGAGGAGAGCCTCTTATGTAAGGAGGTAGACCCAATCAGAAGACAGGCTGTCAAATCAGAACTGAGGGGCGGGCCCTTTAAAAAGACCACATCTGAGCCCTAGAGATATGACACCAAACCCATTGTCCTCTGTCAGCTACTGCATTACCGTGTTTCTCATATTATAAGTCATGTCTTATATTAATTTTTTCCTGAAAAAAACACAGCATGGCTTATTTTCAAGGGATGTCTTAATTAAAAAATAAGTACCGGTACCGGTATCTGTACAGACCACAGACCTGCTCCCACCAGGTCTTCGCGCGCGGCAGGCAGAGGCTGCAGCCGGGTCCTGGGGCTGCGCGCGCTGCGCGCTGAGGCTGCAGCCGGGTCCCGGGTGTCCGCGCGCAAAGGCTACAGCCGGGTTCTGGGGCTGCACGCGCTGCGCGCTGAGGCTGCAGCCAGGTCTCGGGGGTTAACGCGGCAGCAGCAACCCTTCTTTGCCACAGACCTTCTTCCACCACCTGGTACGGCTTATTTTCGAGGTATGCCTTATATTTTTCCACCTCAGGAAAATCCTGCCATGCCTTATTTTGTAGGGATGCCTTAAAATATGAGAAACACGGTATATTACAGTGCATTCATAATTATAGATAACTGCACAATCCCAATGAATACTGTACATAATCTATCTGAAAAAGGTTGCAGGAAATGTTTTCACATTGCTGCAGGACCATTATGTGCTCCAAGCCTACATTTCAACCTAATCTCCCCTCTGCCAAATCTATAAACCAGCCGAAACAAAACTATGTGGAGTTTAACTAAGGCTACAATACTTTGTATTGTACATCCCACTGAATAAGTATGCAGTTTAGTGCCATTGAACTCAAATGGTCATGGTCTTTACACAAGCTTCATTATATAATACTGTCAAATAATTGCATTAACATCCCATATTTACTGAAATTAGTGCATTGGGAAAACTCCTAGGTAAATGTGGATATGAGTGCATCAAAGAAGAATATGAGTGTATCAAAGAATTCTCCAACTCTTGACAAAGACAGCCTGAGCATCTTCCAAAGACACTACAAGACCGACTTACTTTCTGCATATGTTTATGCACATTTTAAAATTTTGTTTTATAAAAGTTGCTATCCATTGTCAATACCTTGGGATATAGCAGTTCACAAATCCAAGTAAGTAAATAAAACAAGTGCTGTGTTGTGTACCAGAAATGTTTTAACGTTTTAATGAGCCTGTTTGGCTATTCATTTGGTTTTCCGTCACCACACTGCACTTTTCTAGCTGTTTCTTTGATAGTAATCATACTGTTATGATTAGAAATGGGCAGTGTTAAGATTTGCAAAATGATAGTTCACCCACACAGGTAGTTCATGTAAAAGTCTGTGGGTTGTATCCCACTAAGTTGCACTCTGAGTAGAACCATGGAAATTAATGGACCTCAGTTATATCCATTAATTTCAATAGGCCTACTTTGAGTAACTAACATAGGATGCAACCCAATGTTGAGAAAATGGATATTTCTATATTCCAAATTTCAGGCAAAGCCACCAGCCATTCATTAAACTTCACATGCCACTATTGAGAAGTCTTATTGAATCCAGATAGACAGGTATACTAGTAGCACAGTTGAGGAACAGTACATCCCACAGTTGATCAATCTCGACAATGCCATTTATCACCATGACTGCAACTTATATTTGGCCACAAACATGTACCTTTTGGGGGTTTTTTTTTACTGAACACTCAATCCTTTCCTTTAGCAATCTCACCCAAATAAATAAGACTTTATAGTAATGCAGATAAGAAATTTAATACTTTTTGTAGATTCCAGCTATTGTACTGCTGTATCTTTGAGTTTTGGATTACATCATTTGGCACTGAATCAGTTTCTAACAAAGTGTAAATAATGTGTGGGCACTATAATGAATCAATAGGTTTGCAGAAGACATGTTTTGATACAGGTATTTCTTTCAAGGAACTTAACTTGCATTAAAATATTGATGTCTTTTATAAAAGCAGCATACTTGTCTTCTATGTCACAAAGTCAGCTTTGAACTGCATGCATGTCTTCTTAAGCAAGTCTGCTGCAATGTAAAACCCAGCAATGCTTCCCCAATAGCATGCAGCAAACATAATATCTATACCTAGAGGGGAAGAATGTAATTATGGACTTCATCTAATACACTATTCAGATGGTGCTAACCAAGGCTGCCATTCATCCAATTTCTTACTGTTACAAATTACATAAGAACAAAAGAGCCCATTGCTCTGAATCATCTGAACCACAGGAATATTTCCAAGCACCTTAAAATCCCCATGAAATATTCATTGCAGCCAGCCACAGCTTCTCCCTGGTCCCAAAACCACTTCGTTAACATGCATTGCTGCTGCAGAAATTGATGTTGGAAAGCAATCTACTTCACACTGCCTTAAAATCCCACAAAGGGGATGGGGAGGGAAAGTATGTCTGGAATACAGAATGTTTGCATCTCCAATAAGGAAATAAGGATTGCAAAAGCAAAACACACATATCCTAATCACCATAACATTCCAACCTGTTCTCACTTGGAGGGGAATTCTGCAACATCATGAAAGGTACTGTAACTTCCCAGCTATGAGCTGAAGCTGTCCCATATGTACTATGTACATGCATGGAGATGGAAGGGATGTGAAATTGTTCTGCAGTAGACAATAGTCCACAGAACGGGAACTACGGTAAGCATATACACATACAGAAAACACAGGGCGACATGTTTGCAATTCAAAAGGGCTGTGATCCTGACCGTTCAAATTATTCTGATGTCCTGTTGTTCCTAAAGAGAACCTAGTCTCACACTTTTGCAGAGAAATCCTGTGCACGCTCGCTTGACAGACAGCTCCATTGAGTTAATGGAACTTCCTTCCAAGCCATTGTGCATCACATTGTAGCCTTAGGGACCCTTCTTCCCAAGATCCCCCACATGTTGTTAAACCTATTTGGGTTTTCTAGGGCGAAGCTCCAGCTTGGGACAGACTATATTCAGAACCAATGTTTATATAGAGCTCAGTTGGTAGAGCACAAGACTCTTAATCTCAGGGTCCCGGGTTCGAGCCCCACATTGGGCAAAAGATTCCTGCACTGCAGGGGGTGGACTAGATGACCCCTGGGGACCCTACAATTCTACGATCCCATTGGACCTGAGCCATACAGAGTCCTGGGTGCAAACGGTTCACCTGGCAGAAAGCTCATGAGGTTCTCGCTCCACCTGTCCAAATGGGGGCAATGAGTGGCCTGCCTGGCAGGGCTGTAGGTGAGAATGAATGAGCACGGAGAAGCAAAAAAAGTGGCTTACATGCTCCAATTTGTCTTTCCTCCTCAGCCAGACGCTGGCACTGTAGTCCTGCTGCTTGACGGAGCTGTAGAAGTTGGAGCCCACCCGGGTGAGGCTGGGCGACGGCTCGCGAGGTCGGCTCTTCAGCCTCATCTGCTCGAAGCCCTCGTGGCGGGACGACGAGGCGAGCCAGTCGCTCCTGCCTTCCATCTTGACATGACAAGGCAACGTCCAGGCGGCAACGGCAGAAGGAACCGGGAGGTGAAGAAGAACCCCCAGGAAGGCGAAGCAGCAGAAGGAGGAGGAGGAAGCGGGGGGGGGGGGCTGGGGCGGGAAACAAAGAACCGAGGTGGAAATGCCCACGAGACCCTCCTGAGGGAAAAGAGCGGGAAGCTCAGGGACAGAAAGGTGCCAAAGTGCCCGCGGAGGAGGAGGAGGAGGAGGAGGCGGAGGCGGGGTGGGGGAAGCCGCCGCCGCCGCTTGTTGCCCCCCTCCAAGCGGCAGCCGAGAGTAGCGAGTGGCGCGCGAAACGGCTCCTTGCGGCACTGGCTAGCAGCGGGCGCCACGGAAAGGAAGGCGGGTCCAGAGAGCGCCAAGCACACATTCGCGCGCGCAGGGGGGGAGGGGGAAGAGGAGGGAGGGGCGCCCGCGGCGGCGGCGGCAGGAAGCGAGGGGCGCGCGCCCTCTCCCACTCCATGGATGCCGCCAGACTGCAGGTTGGCGCAGTGGAAGGGCTGCGTCCCTCCTTCGCGCGTCCCGCGCCTCCCCTCGCGCAGCTCCCGCCTCCGGACGAAACGCGCCGCCGCCGCCACCCCAGAGCAGGTTCCCACTTTGGCAGGCGCCTTATCTCGCCTGGCAGAGGCTCTTCGGGAGATAACTTAGTGCTTCCACGCAGAGAGGGGGGGGGGGAAGCGAGGCGAGGAGGTTGAAAAGGAGGCGGGGGAGGCTTGAAGTGCGCCCCTCGCGCGTCACCTGCAGCAGCTTCCTTGGCTTTTTCCTCGCAGACTCATGAACGCGACTGCTCTTCTTGCGCTGTCCACGCCGTTGGTTCTGGAAAGTTGAAAAATAACTGTTGCCAGTGTCCGCCGGCTCCGGAGCCCGGGCAATGGGAGCGCCCGGGACTTTTAAGAAAGGGATCGGACCGTGAAAGCCTACGGATGTTTACTCAGGAGTAAGCCCCATGGGCTTACGCCCACATAGGTGTGGGCACAGGGTGTAGCGTCGCTAAACGGCTTCCGTGCACATGTTTTAAAAATGTGGATGAATTTCCTGATGGGTTAAGATCGCCATCATCCAGTTAGCCGAGCTCCCCAAGGGATCCGTGTGGGATCTATCCATGTCTAAATCTGAAGGCACGAGCATCCGTCCCATTTCCACTCTTCCTTACTTCCACACAATCAATGTAACGGCTGGGATGTGCTATTTTTGCATGGTGATAGGCAAGCAGAAAACAGAGTTTAAGTGCAATTAAATAGCTGAAAGTGGGGGGAAAACAGTATCTGTTTAGGAATCTGATGCAGGACCGCTAGTTGTGGTGCATTTCAAAGGAGCCTGCTTGTTTCCAATAGGCTCTGCTTGTAGATTTGCAAATGAAGCCAAATATGACATAGGCACCCCACGACCTGAGTGGCCTCTCATGCTAAAGAAAAATAAAACCTTCAGTATCTTCCATGGACTTCCAGGAAGCCCATATAACATCACATGGTGGAGAAAAAAAGATCACCTATAACACCATCTTTTTATTGCAGGTATATTTCCCATGGTGTTTGCAGCAGCATTTGCTTTGGCTCATGCTATAATTTCACTTCCATCTGTCTGGTTTCCTTTATCCATCTGGGAATTGCCACCATTAAAGAGGTGATGAAATTTTGTCAGTATTCCCCCGAGGGCAGGCTGTTTCTATCAGGCAGAAGGTGACTGGCAGAAGTCCCCTGCCCTCTGAGACTCCTGCAAGAGACTGAATGTGGGGGCAGGAACAGAGGGCCTGGAGAGAAATGCCAGCAAGCAGCACAGATGTTAACCAAGGTCTAATCTAGTTCATTTGAGAGGCAGGGTCAAGAAGATCCTCACATCCCACCCCCCAAAAGGAAACTGTGCTTTTTACAGCCACGTAGCACATGAACTCAACACATGAAGTGTATTGACTGAGGTGTATTGATGTGGAAATCTTCACCTGTTGCGATTGTGCCAGAGATGCTACTGTTAAAGATACAGAAACACTGTCAGGAAAATGGAGGCAACCTTAGGGTAGAATTGGGGCTAAAGTAGATGCCATGAGTTAGGAATGGGGAGCCGTTCCAGATGTTCTTGGGCCACCACTCTCATCATCCCTGACCATTGGCCACACTGGCTGGGACACATCTGCTTGCAAGCTTCACCCACTTTTTGGAAAGGAAAATAAGTTACAGCCATTTTTAGAGATACCCTCCCTTGTTCTCCCTGTGGAAAACAGAACTTTGTTTTTAACAGGTGTAATTTGGTCCTAAAGAACAAGTTGAACTGGAAAGATACAGAGTAGTTCCAAAACAGATTAGTCTCCTTCCCAGAGCCACAGATACAAGTCAAATATTGTGGTCAGTGCATACCTTTAGCACATGTAGCAAAAAAGAAAGAAAGAAAGTCATCAGCAGTAGCTATTTAGACATCTTTTGTGGCCAAAATATGATTACTTAAGATTTATGAATTAAACTGAAGGACGATCGCAAAATGTATGACATGAAGAATAATTGAAAAGCTTTTTTTTTTTAAGGAAGATGAAGTAATGGCATGATGGCAACAAAGCTGGCCACATTAACATGCTTTCTTACTTGCTTATTTACTAGATTTGTATAAGGCTGCCCAATAGCATTGTTCTGTGGTAGCTCACAGTCATAAAATGATAAAATACAATTAAAATTAAAATACTACTGTTACTACTGTATAGTAAAACAACAACTTGCAAGATATTTCCAGAAGAGTGAATACATTCAGATCACACACACAGAGAGAGATTACATAAACAGTAGTTCAAAGCAGTAAATCATTTACAAAGGGGAATAAAGATGTCTTAATCAGACCCAGGATTAAAGAAACAAGACACAAGTCACAGGTTGAACTAGGGGCACATTTAATTTAAAATATATGCAGGGGGAAATGAGAAGAGCAGGAAGCTAATGTAACTTCAACATTGGGTGAGCAAAACCCTGTCCATTTCAAGGGGCATGACAAGTCATAGCCTCAAAGCCTGGGCCCCACATTATGGTAAGGAGACCTTCCTACCTCAGCCCCTCCTGGGCTCCACAGCTTCAGGCAGCTGTGAGCCTCATATACAGGCCAAGGACCCCACAATCCAGAGTAGCTGGCTTCCAGAATAACAACAACAACAACAAGAACAAGAATAATATTTATACCCCACCCATCTGGCTGGGTTCCCCCAGCCACTCTGGGCGGCTTCCAACAAAATATTAAAATACAGAAATCCATCAAACATTAAAAGCTTCCCTAAACAGGGCTGCCTTGAGAAACACCCTTCACCTTCAAAGGGTGACCACCCGTTACCTTATCTAACCTTAACATTTCCCACACCTCTCTGCCAACCATGTGGCCAACTTAACCATGCAACCAAATCAACTTATTTAACAGCACTGCCCCCTAAACACCAACATCCCTGAAACCAGCACAGGTGGGGGGGATCCTGTTTGCTAAGGTGCAGGCAGGCAAAAAATCCCCACTAAGTCCTGAAGTGACTGGTGATCCTACATTGGAACAAAGAGCAAATTTGGCAGGTGTGGAAAGATGGCCAGAGAGGTCATTAGGGGCATGGCCTTAATTTGACTTACAGGGCCAGAGGTTCCCTACGAATGAACTAGGCTAAGTTTGCTTCTGATTGAACTTGGCAAATCTTGCCCTGCTGTTATTTCTCTTAGGTACTGACATCAATACTCTGAGAAAAAATTTCCCCACATTTTGATGAAAGAAAACATGTTTATTAGATCATTTATTTATTTATTTTCCATTCCAACCTGAAAGCCAAGGTTGATATTAATTTTAAAATGAAGATTACACTAAGAAGAACATTAGAGGACAACATGGGGGTATAATTTGGAATATAATTAGGAACACAATTATATTGCTCACATTTTATTTCTTAATAGAATACCTTGAGGGCTGTTTTGTATATTAATGGGTAACAAACATTGTCAAAAAGATCTGCTTTTGGGAGGGAAATGTGTTCATTATCCTAGATAGTGGAAGCCACTGCTAATTCATAGTGGAGAAAACTTGGACTGCTAGTGAAAGCATTCAGAACTAAGCTTTATAACTTTAGTGATTAAATACTAAAGTGGCATAGATAAGTACTCCGGAGAACAGGAGTGAGATAGAGGATGCCTTATAATAAGGAAAAAGAAAGGCTGAATTATAAAATTTAATCTAAATCTTGTATCTGTACAATATTTAGACTGCAATTTTTTTTGCCTTTATTTAGTCATGTGGTTTCCTATAACACAAGCAAATCTTCAAGTCATTTGCTTGCTTCCATGATGTGCTTGGTAGCCTAGCCACTGGACACATTAGCCCAAGTTTATCAGGTTTCATTCTGAACCCCAGGCACTTTCATGGAAGACATATGCAGATATTCCTATAGTTTGCAGCTATGACTCATCCAGTCCAATTGACTTTAATGATAAAGAAGCACCTTTGCTCAGAGTACAACACCTCCCAAGGGGTAACCATCAAAACCCCCAACTCATGACGCCGTTAAGCAGCTTATTATGCTTTTCCATGCCTTGGAGATGCAAGGCTTTTTTCTGCTGCCTGATAACATCCACGCTCATTTGATTCAGGCAAAGATATTTGCTACTATGTGATACTGAGGTGTGCTTTAGCGGCTGCAAAACCAGAGCTCCTTTATTTTACTTATTGCAAAGGAGTTACATCCTGCCTTTCTACTAATGCTCTCCAAGACAGCTTATAGACAAATTAAAAATGCAACTCAGGATGAAACAGATCCTGCCTCCGTGGCTCCTCAAAAAGATGGTATAACTCAGGGATGGGTGACCTCAGGCCCGGGGCCAAATATGATCCTTCAGGCCCTTGGGATTTTCCAGAGTGACACCACCTGTCCCCAGGCAGCACTCTTCACTAGCCTCAGTTATCAGCCTCCTAGGCTGTTCTTACCTTGGTGAAATACTGTACGTCTTTGATCTCTGGCCTGCCCACCACTGGTATGTGGTCTCCAGATGATTTCCAAGAAGGGAGTGAGGCCCTTGAGCTGAAAAAGGTTCCCCACCCTTCGTGTAACTCAGTGAATACTCATAAGTAATCTTAGGTACAATATCTCCTGGTTTAACAGTTAAGGAGGCTACATCCTGCTGGCTCCCCAAAAAGATGTTAGAACTCTTTGTATTTCTCTATCAGCCTTGGGTAGCATCCTTTATGCTCTACTAGAAGAACTAAGCATTCTGCATTACTTTCCTTTGTATAAAACAAGCCAGAAGGAGGCCTCCAACCTGCTCACAGGTCCTTGGAAACAGTTGGTCCTGGCCAAGTATTAACCACTCTCACTTCCAACCTGATAATTGCCACTTGCCCAGATTTTAACTTGTCTGAATTAATTTTAAGATGTATTTTAATTAATTGATGTCTGTTTTTATGCATATTGTATTGTTTTTATGATGTTAGCTGCTCTGAGCCCTAATAAAAAATTTATTATTATTATTAATTACTACTACTACTACTACTACATAGGGAATATGATGAATCCCAATCTGACTTTCAGTAATCTTTTCTGTATTCTGGTGGATATGTTCTTAAACCATAAAGGTAAAGGGACCCCTGACCACTAGGTCCAGTCGTGACCGACTCTGGGGTTGCGGCGCTCATCTCGTGTTATTGGCTGAGGGAGCCGGCGTACAGCTTCCAGGTCATGTGGCCAGCATGACAAAGCCGCTTCTGGAGAACCAGATCAGCACACAGAAACATTGTTTACCTTCCCACCAGAGTGGTACCTATTTATCTACTTGCACTTTGACGTGCTTTCGAACTGCTAGGTTGGCAGGAGCTGGGACCAAACAACGGGAGCTCACCACATCATGGGGATTCGAACCGCCAACCTTCTGATCAGCAAGCCCTAGGCTCTGTGGTTTAGACCACAACGCCACCTGCGTCCCTCTTAAACCATACACAGAGACTAATTCCAAAGAGCTAATACACTACATCAGATGTCCTCTTGAATGTCATGCTGGTTTATGCTAGTGGAGCCATATATTATTTTAAATATTAATGTAAGGACCATTTCTTCCAACATAATTAAACTTGTGCAAAAACTTAGCCAACAAGATTTTATCTACTGCAATACTCATTGTCCTGAACCCTGACGTACCTGGCAGCAAGTCAGTAGGCCTACAGTAAATCAAGTCCTGGGTCAATCCACATGTCCAAAGTCCAAACCAAAGCACAGAGATCATGGAGCATCCAAGCTGAGGTCCATCAACATGGGCTGTTGAGCAGACACAGCACCTCAGCTCTGCTTCCCTTTTGTACTTTGCATGCTGATTGCAGCATCTGGGCTTGATGAGACAGGTGAACCTCACCTGTTCCAAGCCTACTCCAGCTGAGGAATCACACCCCTCCTCCCAGAGCTAGTGAGCCCCCCTGGCCTGCTAGAGAGCTGGGCTGTGGACCCTTGCCTGCCTCTGTCTCCTGGAGCACCTTGCCTGCTGCTCCCTACGCCTCAGAGCCACCATTTTCATGGAGACAGTTAGGAAACGCGATCATATTGTAAGATGCTCAATAATGTTTTCTTGACAGTTGACAACTAACTGTGACAAAGTTTATGAACCTTTTTGCACTCTCAAATTCTGCCAGGACAGATTATCTTGTCACTGATACTTTTGCAACAGACACATTTATATGCTCTTTCTCTTACGCAGCAATCATTTGACTGTGTTTATATTTACATAAATATTATTTGGCAGTGCCACAGTAGTGTTCATTTTATTTTCTTGCAGTCTACACGGTGCTGGAAGTGAACTAGATCATGCATACATAAAAAAAAACTCAGCCTAGAATGAATGCTTATCCAATTCCCATGAAAATCAATCAGTTCAACAGCAAGTCGGTTTTATCTGTTCTTTGTAAAGTTGGGTGGAATTATTGCTCTTTCTTTTATACCAGTTTTCAATACGATTCTGCACCTGAGTTCATCAGGTTATTCTGCAGCTCTGCCCAGGGGATCATGCCAGCAAATTCCCTCTTGCACTTGATGCCATTAATGTGGAATGCTTATCATGCTTCTGAGCATAATTTATATGACTGTAGAAGCTCACTCACCCCTAAATTGCCCTATGCCACTGCATCATCCTAAAACAAAGCCTTGTTACATTTTCTGTTATGACTGCCAAGCAACCTCACCAGTATTTCATTCAATCCAAAGTCTAAAGGCCTGCCTTCTGAGAAAGGCTGAAGACTATGCCTTGGGTTTTGAATCTGCATATAGTGTTGGGCTGACAAATTTTCTGCCTGAGCCATGATACAACCAACACCTGTTCTGGAGCTATTTTTTTCAGCTGATAGTACGGAGAGCAAGGAAAATACCTCCAATATGGCACCAGACATTTGCATTGTCTAGCTTTCCTAGAATGGTTGCTCTTGGACAGCAGTCTCCTGTCCAAAGCAGTATCTCCTTAGAGCAGGGATAGCTACCATAGCACCCTCCAGCTGTCATTGGACCACAACCCGTATCATTCCAGACCATTGGCATCGCTGACTGGGGCTGATGGGTGTTGTAGTCATTCAACAGCATATGGAGGGCACCACATTGGTCACCCCTGCTCTAGAGTTAACTGCCTTAGGAAGCCGTGTTCAACATTTGTGCCCAGCAACAACTTATTACTTTTTTAAAAAAAACAACACTGTATGTATATATTGCTTTTCCACACCATGAAATTTTGTATACAATTTCCTCACTCTCCCTTCCAACTTCCAGAAAAACTCTGATGCCGGTCATGAGTAGTTAGAGACATGAAATGAACAAAGAACATCACATTGCTTTGTTTGATTTTATGTTATTTCCCCTACTTCTGGCTGTTCTATTAGAAATGCAGGTTGCACTTAGCATATCAATGGTGTTTACTTTTACATGAGGCATTTTTTATTTTTCAGAACCTGTTTACAGTTTTCTTCAATCAGAGAGTCCACATTTTCAAGATACAGGATGAACTCTGCTCTCTCTAGCAATGCTGAGTAGCAGCTGTTGTCAGCTCATTCTCTCTGTGAACTCTATTTATTTCTTAATCTTGACAGTCGGAAAGCCTTCACTCATGTGTACCCTATTTTACTGTTCCATATTTTTTACTGCTCTGCTGTAGTTCAGAGCACCAGTCTCTGGCCAGCCATCATTATTCATGTTCACTTTTTAAAACAAAGGCTGGGAAGGTGTTTTTAAAGGAATATAATGAGAATTATATGTTATTCTTTTAATGCAAATTTCTAATAAGCAACAGGTTAAAATGTATTCATTTAATTTCAGTTATCTCACTTCCTCCCCAAAGAACCCAGTGCAGCAGACAACAAGGGAGAAAAAATACAATTAAAAATAAAATAAACAAAACATTTAAAAACATTAAGAGCATATTTAACAAACACTCCAGACTACCAAATAATTTAGGGTTGTACCCAACTCAGTTCTGCTTAGAGCAGATCCATTGAAATTAATGAGCCTAGGTTTGCCATGTTCATTAATTTCATGGCTAAATCCAGTACTAGCAGAGCAGAGCTAGTACTGGATATAGCCATTAGTTTCTCTACAATCTGCTCTCATTAAGAAAATATGTCAGTTATATAGGAAAAGTCCAGCTATTTGAATACCAAAGGGCATTATTAAAAGGGTGGGCGAAGAGAGGTATAAGCCCCAGGAATTTTATGCCAGGCCACAAATCTGCTGCTAAATTACCAAATTAAACTTTGCTAACAGGGCAAGTAGGCATCCTGCCAAGAAAGTGGCATAAGGTTTTTCTCATAAGGTTGATGGTGGTAAAGCTTCTTGCGTCAGCATGGGCCAGTCACTCCCTTGCAGCCTAACCCACCTCACAGGGTTGCTGTGAGGAGAGGGGAAAGGCACAAGGCACAAGGCACATGGGGAAATGTGTTGGCACCCTGTTTCCCAGCATTAGCCCTGAGAGCAAGAACCAGCACTTATCCCCCACACTGAAGCCAGCCCAGATCTGCACCTATACACATAAATTAGCATATGCAAATATTCTGCAAATTTGTACCTTGTGCCTGTGCCCCAAGTCTTCCAAGTATCTAGCAGCATGCCTGCTGAATACCATATCCCTAATTATTATCTCCCTGTCTATAATTCTAGTCTAGTAGAATTTGAATTTATTATAAAGAGCATTGGGAAAACAGAGAGCCAGCCTACACAGAAAACAAAATGGTAGGCAGTGTTGAGTGCATTTTTCAGAATGCGACAGTAAATTCGTATGTTTTGTGTTCTCATACAAACATTTAAACACCACCACCTCCATCTTTGTGTATTGTAAACCAGATATGTGCAGCCATGCTTCAACTTTGTGCTTTAGCTATGATGTGCAGTTAATTACTTTTTGGAGGGGGAAGCAAGGAGAGAATTCAAAAATATTACCTAACTATCCCTATCAAAAATGCTATGTTCCAGAATACTGCCACCTCAATATAAAATGCAGAATGACTATCAAAGACAGTATAGTAACCAATGAAACAATTTCTGTTCCAAAAAGAAATGTGCTCTCCTCTTACACCTATATATCTCTAGGTGAACACTCATAGGATTAAGAGAGCTACGTTTCAATAAAGTGAATAAAGGCAGGAACACTTTGGGCTATACATTTGATATAAATCTTCAGCAAGCTGGCTGTCTAAGATAGTAAATGTCTTCGACTTGCAGGAAAAGCACATCCCTAAGTTCGTTGTTTATGTCTCACTTTTTTGTTGTTGTTTTTAAAATGCTGGTGTTATCTGATTAGTTCAGCTAAGTGCAATAGACAGAATGCAGATGAGATCATCGAAGGACCTTCATCTTCACCAGTTGATGGTGTTTTCCCACATCCATGCTGGTTCTCTGCCAAAAAATTGTGATGAAAGAATCGAACAAGTAATTAGCCAAGCTGCCTCAAACATCATAGACCCTTTGGAAAAACCATCCCTATTATGATCAGTAATGAATTTCTCCTGAATCGCAAAGCCCTCCAGCAACTGGCCTCAGTAATGTAACTGCTTGGGTCCTAAGATAAATTAACTTGGGAATTGTGGCAGAGCTGCATCCTCTATAACCAGGAGGTTCCCAAGTCAGCTATTGATGGTTCTCTTAGAATTTTGAAGTGTCAGGCATAGCTCTAGTGGCTTTAGCCCAAACGTAGCAGAGTGTTCCTGCACAGCGCAGAAGCTAGTTGAGGTGGAAATGACTAGTCGGCTAGACGCAGAATAACTATTTACAGGATTTATTAAAAGAAAATAAAAGCAGCAGAGTTTCTGCATACAAAGCAAAGCAAAATAAATCCTTACTCTTTCTCTCTCCAACCATATACACAGCACTTCTACTCCTAACACCTAACAAAAACCAACTGTGCTAGCATTCCTAGATAACAGAGTTCAGTGCTGGTCGTTAACCAATCAGAGAGAGTAGTTTCCAGGTCAGGCAGACCTTGGCTTTCTGCCAAGAGTAAATTGACACTGCCAGAATCTGTAAGTTTCCCATGAGAACCAATTAACCAATTAACAGAAACTGAACAGGTTCTCCCAAGGAAACTGTTTTCCTGAACAATGTGGGATAGGATGAGTGGTGTCATGATCCATGCAAGAGGATGAGATTCAGGGTATATCTAGCTTTTTGCAGAGATAACATGGTCTGTAGTTGCCTTAGGACATGGGTGTCAAACACAAGGCCCGGGGGCCAAATCCGGCCCGCCAGACCTCGTCATGTGGCCCGCCGAGCGCCCCAGCCAGCGGGACCCAGCAGCGGGACCTTGCTGCTGAAGCGTCGCGCCGACAAAGCGCCGACAAACAGCTGGGGCTGGGGGGGGGTCCCTTCGCGCTCTTTTCTGGCGCTGAATCAAGGCGGCGACCCCCCCTTCCCTTTCTTTCTTCCTCTCTCTCGTTCTTATTCTTTCTTTCCCTCTCCTTCCTTCCTTCTTTATCTCCGTCTTCTCTCCCTCTTTCTTTTTCTTTCCTTCTTTATTCCTTCTTTCCTACTCTTCTTTCTCTCACCTCTTTCCTTCCTCTCTCCCTCCTGCTCCCTCTTTTCTTTCTTTCTTCCTTCCTTCCCATCTTTCTTCCTCTCCCTCATTCTTATTCTTTCTTTCCCTCTACTTCCTTCCTTCTTTCTCCCTTTCCCTCTTCTCTCCCTCTTTCTTTTTCTTTCCTTCTTTATTCCCTTCCTTATTTCCTACTCTTCTTTCTCTCCCCTCTTTCCTTCCTCCCTCCCTCCCTCCCACTCCCTCTTTTCTTCCTTCCTCCCTCCCTCCCTTCCTCCCTCCCCTCCCTCTCCCTCTCCTCAGAAACATAGGATGCTGCTTTATACTTCTGGCCCTTAAACCCTGGAACCAGGAGAGCAGCTCCAGTGAGTCAACCTCAGCCAGTCCCTTTGGTGAAGGGTGGTGGCTCACTGGCAGAACATCTGTCCTGCATGCAGAAGGACCCCAACATCTCCAGGTACTAGTAGCTCTGCAAAGGTCCTGCATGAAACCCTAGCGAGCCTCCACCACCCAGTGCAGTTACCAAAAATCATTTTCCAATAAATTGTACAATAATTGTACATTTGAATATCTACTTGCCATTATTCTGATTATGCTTCTGCTTTCAGAGCTAGTTATTACTTACATTATTACAAAAAAACAGTAATAATTGAATGCAGTGACAATAATTTATGATAATAAAGAGTGGACACATAGTCCTACAGATACAACCGGCCCTTTGAGGGTGACCAAACTGCTGATGCGGCCCCCGATGAATTTGAGTTTGACACCCCTGCCTTAGGAGTAGAGTGCTTCAACCAGCACTGCTTCGGAGCTGTCCAAGGTCCTGTCCTTGGTGCTGATACTGCTTTCTTGTAAACCTCATGCTCTCCTCAGCAGTGCAAAGGTAAAATTCACATCCATTGCACTTTCCACTTTTGCTTCTGGCTTGCTCAGCACAGGAGTGTGGTCTCCAGAAGGCTGTCCAGAAGATATGGGGCCTTTGGGCTGACAAAGTTTCTCCACTCCTGATTTAAAGGATGTTGAGGGTGTGCGTGCGTGTGTGCGTGCGTGCGTGTGTGTGTGCACGCACACACACACACACGCACACACACATACACACACATACCTCTTTCTCTCCAGTGCCTGGGTCAGTTGTGATCCTGACAAAATGCTTTGCAGGCTGGTGGTTCACTCTATGGCATCTACATTTTAAAAAAGGATCAGGTACCAGCAGGGAATGTGAAAGATCTCAGCATGGACAGCTGCTGATAAAATTGATCTAAATGGACAGTTTGACAGCTTCCTATTTTCCTAAGCCCAGAGGACAAATGATTGCTGCTGCTGTGTTTTAAATGCTGAAGAGCATTAGGATGGGAAACTTCCTTGGAACCCCATGTAAGGTAGGAAGTGAAATAGTAATGCTTAGTATTAGCCTAGATTATGCATCATCTCAAAATAAATTATAAACTTATCAAACTTTTATTAGGCTTGACCTAAGTTATCTGTTCTCACTGAAAAAAATGCCAAGCTGAATAATTTTTCCTGACAAGTTTCAAATCTAATGTTTGTTGTGCACTGACTCCTCTACTAAAGTGTCTGTGCTCTTTACATACTCTCATGGACATAAGCAAAGATTTCCTGAGACTAGACATGTAGAGCCCAAACACTTGATTCCTTTCCCCATTTTAATTCAAATTTATGGGTCAGTGAGTGATGACAAACATCTATACCACCCCTTGTTTCCCTTTTTGATCCTATTCATTTATACTAAATTTCATTACCACTCAAAAGCTGACCATGTTTCATTCATTGTGGAGTAAAGAATGATTTTAATAGTAACCATCAGTTTGAATAAAGAGTGTTGGACATTAAAAAGAAGAAGAAAAAGAACATCTATCAACAAAGCTGATGTAAGCAATGATGTTTTCTTAAGTCTTGTTCAGCTAAGATCCTGCTCTAATTTGCATGCTCAATAATTCTAAGTTGTTTGACAGATTTAATAAATGTGGCAGCTTCCTATTGATTTAGAAGGGGAAAGGATATGGAAACGTCATATTACTCTATTTTGTCTTTGTGTGTCAGGTGAAATCCCGGTGGCTTGTTCCACAAATCTTTGGCTACAATATGTCTTCGAAGTACAATGAATGATGGATACCCATCTAAGCCTGCTGCTGCCATATGTACACATGCAGAACATTTACAGAAATAATGGAATTTTTTGAACAGAAAGGAACACCGGGGCTTAAAAGGCTTCTGGTGAGCCTGTTTCTGGTAGTAAAAACCCCAAAAGCTGGTGTCCAACATTGACTGTAATAATCTATGTGCAACTTGCTCTTTACAGGAATTTGGCAAAATGGTGGATAAGAACATGACAAGTGCAGAAAGGAGGCCAGGAAGAACCATCTTATCTCATCAGCACTTGATTCATATTCTCTTCATTTTTAACCTATGCAGAACAGAGAAGCTTATTGTCTCTTTCCCCTCCAATTAAACTGTTCTTTCTTTTAATCACTCAAAACCCAGGTAACAGGACTGTTAGTACTCTTAGTAATTACGAATGTTAACAAACCAATTTTAATGAGATACATTTTCAAACATAGATTTATTAGTTGTCTGTATGGAAGTGTTTCTGCCTGGAGTTATGTCAATCCTGAACCATGCTTCATGGATTTTGCAATTTTTTTTTGTTTTTTCCATTCCTCATTATAATGTTCTGTGTTGTTGTTTTTCTATACTCATTTAGATTAACATGCAACCATGGTGCTCCATTTTTGTCATCATAATTAAAATAATCATGGATGAAAGTTTTATAACTATAAGCATTCCTAATATAGTTAGGAATGCTGTCTAAACCTAGACAGCATCTTAAAAAGCAGAGACACCACCTTGCCGACAAAGGTCCGTATAGTTAAAGCTATGGTTTTCCCAGTAGTGATTTATGGAACTGAGAGCTGGACCATAAAGAAGGCTGATCGCTGAAGAATTGATGCTTTTGAATTCTGGTGCTGGAGGAGACTCTTGAGAGTCCCGTGGACTGCAAGAAGATCAAACCTATCCATTCTGAAGGAGATCAGCCCTGAGTGCTCACTGGAAGGACAGATCCTGAAGCTGAGGCTCCAATACTTTGGCCACCTCATGAGAAGACAAGACTCCCTGGAAAAGACCTTGATGTTGGGAAAGATGGAGGGCACAAGGAGAAGGGGATGACAGAGGACGAGAAGGTTGGACAGTGTTCTCAAAGCTACCAACATGAGTCTGACCAAACTGCAGGAGGCAGTGGAAGATAGGAGTGCCTGGCATGCTCTGGTCCATGGGGTCATGAAGAATCGGACATGACTAAATGACTAAACAACAACAAAATATAGTTAGAATTTTATTCTGGAATGTTAAAACTGCTTTACAATGCAATACTAAGGAAGGGCAGTGGAGAAGCTACTACTGCTTTTGTTCCCACTGGTGGTAGCCAATGTAGGGCCCTGGAACAGGGTGTTAAGAAAGCAGGGAGGAGGCAAAGCAGAGTCAGCAACAAATCAGCCAGATCCAAAACCAATCCAAGTGCTATTCTCCTGAGTGTTCATTATTGAATGATATTTATTAACCTGCAATGTATATCACCTTTAAAAAGCTTATTTGCTCTCCTCAAATGCACATTAAATATTATGGTATGCCTGGAGACAAAAAGCAGAATATGAATTGCCCTTCTTTCTCCCCATTCTGCTCTAATTCTTAAAGCTCTTAGCAAGTACTGATCATTAAAATTTCACAACATAGCTCCGTTTCATCTGTTTTGCCTGCATCTACACTGCCAACCCTTTCAGCTTGTCAGGCAGCACTTTCAAGTTTTCCTAAAAAGGTGTGCTTATTTTCTCATTCTTGGAAATATTGCACTTATTCTGTCAGTTGGATCTTTCTGTAAGAGCCTTGACAGATGTTCAGAAAGACTGTCCTTACTAACAAAACCTGTGATGGTTCTTCTTCTTCTTCTTCTTCTTCTTCTTCTTCTTCTTCTTCTTCTTCTTCTTCTTCTTCTTCTTCTTCTTCTTCTTCTTCTTCTTCCTCCTCCTCCTCCTCTTCCTCTTCCTCTTCCTCTTCCTCCTCTTCTTCTTCATCATCATTCTGGCAGACCATAGCCACACCTCTTTATGTGGGAAACAGGATTAGTTGCCCTAAAGGATTGTGGGTAAGCAGGAGAAATTTTCCAGGCTTTAGGACTGGGGCTGAGGAAGCCCTCAGGAGATGAAGACATGGTAGGAAGTGCCAAAGCTCATTGAGAGAGTGCCTGCTTTGTATGCAAAAGGCCCCATTTCCAAGTAGGGCTGGGAAAGACCCTGTCTAAAATGCTGGAAAACTGGTCAGGGTAAACAATACTTAACTTAGATGGGTCAGTCATCTGCCTCAGAATTTGATAGTTCCCTATGCTTCTGTGTTCTTATGTCCAACCGAAAACAATTGTCAAGGCTAGAGTATTAAAAGGGCATGAGAAGATGGAGGTGGTGTACACAGAATGAGCAAGGGTGATCTGACATGCTGACTCCATTGCTTTTGTGACTTCATCACCATCATCTTTATCCCAGAATACTGGATGAGATGGGACATTGGTCTGATTAAACAACCCCTTCTTAAGTTCTTATGTTGTTACCCAAAACATGAAAGGGTTGTGGAGTTGCTTCATAAGTGGCGCAGGTATTGCATAAAAAGGTTGTGCCCATATTGGCCTACCCTTTAACATTTTTTGCCTCTAGGATTAGGCAGTGTTAATCTACCTTTTCTTTGGATATGCCATACATTTTGAGACTTTGAGGTTGGTCCTAATGGAGAGATCACTCTACTTGTGAGGAGGAGGAGTGGATGTTATGGGGCACTAGGACTATAAAAGGCTTTCTGAGGTCTCAGACAGAGCAGGGTGTGTGGGGTGTGTGGGTGATCCCTTGTTTACAAGCAGTATTTCTAGGACCATTGCCTTTATAAATGGCTGAACTGACTCATTTCGCATTGTTAGTCAAACTTGAAGATAAAGAATATTGTTTGAGGATCATCAAAAGTGATTTTTTCCCTGAGTAGTTAATGGCATTTTGATTATGCTTGCCATTAAATTTCAATAACTCATCCTTTTGCCAAACTTCTTTGTTTTTTTAGAACCCAGAATCAGAAAATGAGCTAAACCATTGTAGCCATCTGCTAAGAGAAGATGAATAAAGTTTCTAGTTTGAGAGTGCTGTCCACTGGGATATAATATGAACTTTGGACCTAAGGAAACTGAGTTCTATGAAGTCTGAATGGCACAGAGAGTTAAATCTGTCTACGGTATTACAGGTGACTGACTAGATGATCCATAAAACTCCTCCCATTTTTGTAATTCCAACACTTCACAGAGAATTCTATTGATTATTATAAATGCTATTTGGTTCTTTAGTTGGGGTGAGTGGGTGCAGAGACAAACTATAAAACTTTCAACATGATAAATGTAATGTACATTGCCAATTGATTAAAAATGAGGGTTATTATACAGATTTCCATTGTACATTTTCCTTCATTTTGGAAGTGAATAGGTTCTAAGGTAAACTCCCTATTCCTCCAATGGTAAGATGAAAACAAGGAATATTCCATGAAGCAGCTAACACACATGGAGTATAGGACTGTTCATAATTAAAATAATGTGTTTTATTGTACATGGGTCTTCATAAACTATCTAAAAGATTCTTTTTCAATGTTTGGAAATTGCATTATTCAGATTGTGCTTTGTATTTGACGCCGATGGCCTATACTTACTGCATGTGTACCATAAACTGGGCATATACATTGCATATAGATTATTTGAAACTGACCTTGAAGTGAGCATCCTTGAGCAAAGAAACTACAAAGAGAGACTGTGGTGTGAAATGATTGGATTAAAATGCATCAAGAGGTTCTACGCTACCATTTGGAGACTGAATTGGACAAAGGTTTTTAAAAATCACATTACATGTCTTAATTGGACAACCAAAGCCATATGTTTGTGTCATCACCAACAACGGTTTTGTGCATGGCCAATGGGAATAGCACAATTATCGCTGGATATACTGTCTGTGTTCCATTTCCCTCTGACCTCACTGTTTACAACCCCTCCCAACCAAACGTATTTATAGCTGTAATTTAGGATAACACTTCATGCATCTGATGAAGTGGGGCATTGCTTGCAAAGATGCATACCGTTTGTAGCCACTGAGGTGCTACAATACTCTGTTGTTTTTGCTGCAAGAGACTAACGCAGCAACCCTTCTGGAAACGGATTATAGAATGATAACACATCACCCGTACATTGCTTTTGGAAACAGAACAAAAACATGGTTCGTAACCTAATTGAAAGCCATTTACTGTATCTTATAGAGTTGCAAAGAAAACTGCCATTGCAACACCATCCCATTGTACTGTATGCCGCAAGCATTCATTAGCTGCAATAATAGCTGTGACCAACTCCACACTAACCATGATTGCTCTAACAATGACAATATTAATTATGTGTAATGTACTGCACATCCTCCTTTCTTCTAAATGATAACTTTTAAGAAACAGTGATTTAAAAACTGATGATTAATTAGCTGGTAATTGCATGTACAGAACAACCTAAAATGAACTACGTAGCGGGTGGGGAACTTTAACAGAATTTTAATGTCTTGCCTTTGAGATACGGTGCTGTAATTTATTTTACTGAGCTCTGCAGGCTCCAGAAGCCTTTCATGGGGATTTACAGATATTGAATTCCCATTGACTAAAGGAAGCTTACACTATAGTTTGATGGCACTTAACAACAGCACAGAGAAATGAAAGTACAAGGAGAAAAGTAACAAAGCACAGGGGAAAAGATCTTCAAAGTTAGAAACAAATCCTGCTCTATTGTTCAAATTAAGATCCTTGAAATGGTGCGCATACACACACACACACACACACACACACACACACACACACACCTTTAATAGATTATGGTTGAAATTTTCAAAATTCCCCTACTACTGTCAAGGACTGGGCAGAGGAGGAATGATGGAGACCACCTCCCCATTCTGACCCTTCCAGGGACGAGGAAGAGGGAGACAGTACAGATTTACAACAGGGGTTTGAGGGAGGTAGCAGCTTAGAGGCAGATGAGGGGAAAAGCTGGGAAATAATGGGAGAGCTGGAACCATGCCCAGCTGACATGTTGTCATTAGAAAGCATTCCAGACCCTCCATCTCCCAGAACCCAGCGAGCCTTAAAAGTAGGAGAGCAAAGAGCTCAAAGACAGAGGGCACATAGTAGCACCTAGAGAGGAGACAATGAGAATGATGAACGATGAGAAGTGGGAGAGACGGGAGTTGGAGATTCACCCAGGACAACGCCATTATCCAAGAGGCTGGATTCTATAGTTTCTCTCTGTAAAGACTGAAATAAAAAAAAGGACAGTAATGAACTTTCCCTTGTCTTTATACTTTCCTGGGCAACCAGCCAGGAGCCACTGACAGCATCCTGACAACTACACTTGAATTGACCCGTAATACCTTTAAAGCCACTGAGGCCGGACCTAATAAAACAGAATAAAATCAAGTTGTCTCTCTCTTTCATTGGGAAATTCATGGTGCAATCCTACACAGAATATATTTTGGCTGAGGATTTGGAAGAAGCCTCACTAATAGCATATAGGAAGCAGTCTTATACTGAGTCATACCAATGGCCCATCTAGCATGGTACACTGACTGGCAGTCTCTCTCTCCGGGATTTCATAGAGTTCTCCCTCAGTCCAACAACATCACTAAAGAAGGGTGGGGTAAGCATACCCCCAGTTGATGCTGTATCCCCTTCCCTTCAAGGAAAGTCTTGGCATAATGAAAAATGGGGTTGTCCTGCCAAACTTTGCTTTACTGAAAACCACAAGGCACATAATATAGGCAAGACAGAGTCATATTATTTGAAGAGATACTATAAAAACACTTGGGCAGTGGTTGCTGGTTTTGCATCATCATTGACATAATAATAGCGTTTTGGTGGTGGATTTATACTGGACCGTCCACACATCATTCTGCTTTATTAGTTGTTCTGCAGTATTTCCCCAGTGCTGGCCCAAATATGCTGGCCCAAACAATGTTGAAAGTGTGATCAAGTATAACTGCCTTGATACCATCATGAGCACAAATCATCATGAATGCACAATAAAAAGGATGTCTGAAGGAGCCCCAAGTCTCCAGTACTGCAGAGGAAGGCTGACCTGGTTAGTCCTCCTCTGAAACTTCTTACTTCTCAGAGAAGTATGGAATGTATAACCATGTGATTACACCCCTGCTTACAAAGATTTCAGAAAATAAATGCATTCTTGGGAAGGTAGTCAGCTTGAGCTTTAGAACACTTGATTTTAAACCAGAATGATTTCACCCATCTCTACTAGTTAATCCCATGTTTGTGGAGCCGTGTGTATGTTATATCCTTAATAAAAATGTTGAAGCTTGTTTTGACTACCTAAAAGCAGCTGATGACAGACTTTTACACACAGTTTATGATCAGCTTAAAAATCCGACAAAGTGCTGCCAGCTGTAACAGAAGAGCCAGTTCAGTTTGAGGAAATGGTTCGGTACAGATTGCTGACTTTATAGCATTTAGAAGAGAAAAGTTCGGTGCCAGCATAGTTGAGGGGGAAATGAACAGGTGTTGTGACTGCAGGAAAGTCCAAAACATGGCTTTTTTAAAATCAGCACTGGCATCTGTTTCACCTTCAGCAATTAGAAACTGACTAATGGAATTCCAGATACTGACACTGCACTGGGAAAGAAAAAAGAATGAAAGAACAACAAATAAAGAGCAAGCCATGAAGTGGTGGGACTGACGCCCTGGTTGCCCTCAGATTGCCTTCAGAAGCACTATGATTGTAAAACACACACACAATGAGGGCCATGGCTGAAGGTCAACTCAAGGTCAGCAAGGCTCTCATCCGCTCCCAGCAAAGCGCTGGTTCTAGCAAGATGCTTGCACTTTGCAAAAAAGCTTTTGAGTGGCCAGATTTCAGTGACAGAAACCTTTCAGAGTCAACAAATTGCAATTAAAGTGAAGTCTGAGCATAGCTGCCAAGTTATCCCTTTTTAAAAGGGATTTTCCCTTATGCTGAATAGGCTTCCTCGCGAGAAAAGGGAAAACTTGGCAGCTATGAGTCTGAGGTCAGAGTTAGGCAGTCCAGGCTGAAACCAGCAATACTGTATTGCTGATATTGGGTTTGTTTTGTGCTGTGGGTATTGAAATAAGGAAGCTGCCATGGCCAGTATGAAAGGTGCTGAAACCTTCCCAACCTAGATCAGGTAGCTTGGGCAGGGGATCTATAACCCACCCCAGCAAAGATAATACCCAATTGAAATCTTGCTCTCAAAGGGGGCACCACTTTTGCATTCCACTGATCAAGTTCTGTGTAGCTTAAAGGGCTCAGAAGATTGGACAATCAGCTAATTAACAGGATGAACACATGGTTGTGTGGGTTCCTGTAGATGAGATTGTGGTTGCTGTCCTCAGTCCTCCTGCTTAATGGTGTGGCTCAGTGCATTGTCTGCACCCAGATTTATGGTTCATCTCGCTCCAAACAAACCATGAGCTGTAACCATCATTAGTTCTTGTGTTTACAGCTCATGGATTGTCTGGAGGAGGCAAAGCACAAGCCTGGGTTTGTACAGTATGCTAAGCCAAACCAAGGCTTGGCTCGTGGCGTGCAGCAGCAGGAGGGCTGGGGGAGGAGCGCAGCAGCCACAATCTCCTATTTGGGAAACCACACTAATTCATGCCAAGCTATGGTTTGTCTTAGTGTTGTGCGGGAACCAATTCAATGGGGTGATGCTGAAGCCTTGTATTGTGTTATTAGAAGGATTCTCAGCCCCCACCTTTCCGCAAATTCCGCAAATGGCTTACAATTCTGGTGCAGAACACCCTCTCACAGTGCTGGCAGTCCACACATTGCCTGTGTGTGGTATGCCAGGCAAATAACAGAGGGATTTCTGATGCTACACCTGCAGTCACTGCCCTATGGTTGGTATCACATCACATCCATAAATGTGCAAAACTGCATTGCTTTCCTAGTTCACATGGATACTTCCCATGCCAGTGCTGAAACATCATCCTAGTCCCTGTCACAGACATGAAAATTGCACACATTATTCCAGAAATGTTTTGAATGTTTTTATTGCAGCTGATTACTCAACAGAATGGAGAGGCTACGGGGTGGGGGACAAATTAGATTCGGTTCACACTTATAGCTGAACCTACCAAATTTGCACTTTTCCAATCAATATATGAACCATCCTTTGACATTCAAATTTATTGAAATTTTGTAGTGCAGTTCTACAACCAAGAAATGTGTACAGAATTCATAGAAAAGTACAGAAAGCATGGACAAATTGTACATATCAGTGGAAAGAGCCAAATATAAGGGAAATTGCTTTGCAAAAGTGTACCTATTAGGCATTATTTTATACAAACAGTAATAATAATAATAATAATAAATAATAAATAAATAATAATAATAATAATAATAATAATAATAATTTATTTATACCCCACCACTCTGGGTGGCTTTCAACAAAAGTTTAAAAATACATTAAAACATCAGTCATTAAAAACTTCCCTAAATGGGGCTGCCTTCCCACATGATCAAGCCCCAGGCTGCTACAGCAAGGATAACTAACAGTAGGAATTTATACAGTGGGACCTCGGTTTGCAAACACAATTACGGTAGCTCCGGAAGTCTGTACTTAACCTGAAGCGTACTTAACCTGAAGCGAACTTTCCCATTGAAAGTAATGGAAAGTGGGTTAATTCGTTCCAGATGGGTCCGCGGAGTACTTAAACTGAAAATACTCAAACTGAGTGTACTTAAACTGAGGTATGACTGTAGTAGTAAATTTTCATGAGGACTTGGGTTTTTTTAAAAAATAAATAAATAAATAAATCACAAACTGATGTAAAATTATGGAAAACTTAAGAGTGGGAAAATGAAAAAGTGAGAAAAACTGAAATTGACAGATCCGCCCATCTGTAAGAGGCTGCATTTCTATTTAAAACCAGGGAATGATTAACTGCACTAAATATCTGAGAAGACCCCTGACTGTGCAGAGCCCACACAAAGGCCTTGCCCAGGCATGAGGTTGTCTAGGATGGCAGCCAAAATGAGCAAAAGAGCAATGGGTCTGCAGTGAAAAATGCAATCTGACCAGCTATTAACTACAATTAGTCACCAGCTATTATTGGTGCTTTGTGGGGCGAGATAATCATGGCTTCGTTCTCTGAGTGATGGGCGAAATGTTTTTCCAAAATGCCAGGAGGATGCCTATGATAGCAAATGCCCTCAGATTATCTAATTATTGTGAAGTGATTTTTAAATATATGTCTTAACTAACCAAACATGATGCGGATTCAGTGTTAGAAGGATTCCACAGTCACAGTTAGGGAGAATATGTTTGCCAGAATGCCCCCAATTTAAAAACAAAACAAAACAAAACAAGCAAACAAGCAGCAACATGAGCTCCGTCTACAAGAAAATCAACAAATCTGGCCTTACAATGCTTTGGCATTTAAAAACCAATCAGTATGTTTCCGTATAATGATTTCCCCAGGGACCCTGCTGGTCATGTCCATCAAAGGCACTCTTTAGCAAGAACACCAACAGCTCACAAATGTGGTAGGTATTGCATGTAATGGTCTGGGGAGAAGGCAGAAAGATGAAGGGGTGCTAAAACTGCTTGGCACTAAATAGCTCAGCTCTTCAGCCCCTCATTGTCGCTTCTTATGCCACAAGAAAGGAGGGTCAGCGCAGGAGAGAAACAGGAGGGCAAGGGCGGGTCCCTGCAGGTTCACACCGAAACCCAACATCTGCCTCTGCTTCTCTTCTTTCTTCTCACTTGACAGCTGAGCTCAAATCAGTTCAAGAAGGATACTGATAAGCTGGAACGTGTCCAGAAGAGGGCAACCAAAATGGTCAAAGGCCTGGAAACGATGCCTTATGAGGAACGGCTTAGGGAGCTGGGTATGTTTAGCCTGGAGAAGAGAAGGTTAAGGAGTGATATGATAACCATGTTCAAATATATAAAAGGATGCCATATAGAGGAGGGAGAAAGGTTGTTTTCTGCTGCTCCAGAGAAGCGGACACGGAGCAACGGATTCAAACTACAAGAAAGAAAATTCCACCTAAACATTAGGAAGAACTTCCTGACAGTAAGAGCTGTTCAGCAGTGGAATTTGCTGCCAAGGAGTGTGGTGGAGTCTCCTTCTTTGGAGGTCTTTAAGCAGAGGCTTGACAGCCATCTGTCAGGAATGCTTTGATGGTGTTTCCTGCTTGGCAGGGGGTTGGACTGGATGGCCCTTGTGGTCTCTTCCAACTCTATGATTCTATGATTCTATGATTCTATGAAATTACAGGGAGGAGGACAGGGGAGCTAAGGCAGATGGGGGGGAACCTCTAACTCATGGGCCAATATTGGCCCACAGTGCTTCCAATTTGGCCTGTGAGGTGGGGTGGCATCCCGTTGATGGGTGGGTGATAGCAGGTGATGGACGTGGAAGTGGAGTTCAATTCTTTGTTGACTACACGTGCTGGTTCCCAACACACAGCGCAGCAGGATTTAACTTGCTGCTCATCAGCTGATAAGCAGGTGGTGGTAAATCCTGTTCACTTTGGCTGCCCAACTCAATTTCCAGCACAAAATGTACTGTTTTGATAAGGCAATGGGGGCATAGGCAGGCTTGTAAATTAAGGGCCCCCAATTTCCGCACCTCCCATAATTTGTGCACTGTTTGATAGTGGAATGTCCAAGGTCTGCTAACCCTGCCAATGCCTTCTCTCCTGGCTAGACAACAACTAGATGCAAAGAACAACTTGCCCCATTCATGGGCTTGGATCATTCACTATATTATTACATTACATTACATTACATTACATTACATTACATTACATTACATTACATTACATTACATTACATTACATTTGTATACCGCCTTTCATCCGAAGATCACCCCCTTCCCACAAACACATTTAAAAGGCTAGAGAATGTTTTTCTACCAAAGCCTTGATTATAGATAAACATTATCACCTAGTGCTTATAGATATGTAATGAAGATGCCAGGCAAGTCTCCCCAGGGAGAGCATTCCATGAATGGGGAGCCACTGCAGAAAAGGCCCATGGTTGTGTTGCCACCCTCTGGCTCTCTCGAGGAGGGAGGCACACAGATAGGGGCCTCAGATTATGATTAAAGGGTCCAGGTACGTTCAAAAGGGGAGAGGTGGTCCTTGTGGTATTTTGGTCCAATCCCTGTGGGATGGTTCCATGAGTGAGCGTATAGCTGCAAATATAACTTAATGGGATCTTTGTAACCTGTTCTCACAATTCATGTATAAACAAAAGGGCAAAAGGCTTTGCTTTCTTTACAAAGTCATCCTCATCTCATAGATTTTAAATACTTGTGCCGCAATGTGAACTAGGGAGTCAGCCCTTCTGAACTCAATGAGACATAACTTCTAAATGAACATGTTCACATATAGACTTCTCTTGGTGGAGACTACTCTTTAAATACTGGAGACAGATATATTGATTGCCCTGTCTTGATCATAACAGTAGCATTAGGCATTAATTGCCTGCAATTATTCAATGCAGAAAGGAAAGAGAAATTAAATGCAGCCCCTTAATTAAATGGAAAGAGAGCTCAAATGTGTGTGCTTTGGCTGACCTTGACAATTGAACTGGCACTGCTGAGGGAGATCCTATTTCAGGGGCAGAGCTGATTCACAAGGAACACGGGCCAAAGTGTTCAAATTTAGGTATTGGCACCAAATTCCATAGTTAGTTATACAAGGCTGCTGGTATTCCGCTCCTGTGGGATCCCCTTCCTCCCACAGCCACATTCTTAAAATTCGTTCTTAAAGTGAAGGAACTGTGCTAAGGCTGCAGCAGCATATCTGCTAGTTACAAATAGGATTGCACTCTAAACGGTCTTTGTAAGGTTCAGGTGGTCATATATGCTTGTGGGGCACATGCCAGGTGGAATTCCAAGGCACTGTTTGCATTCCTCTGACTCATGCCTGATCATTCTCAAAACTATAACTATATATAGCTTGGGACCCCCATACCTATGGCTTGGGGCCCCCGTAACTACAGGACCGCCTCTCCTGGTATGCCCCGCGGAGGACATACAATATTCTGGAGATCCCGAGCCATAAGGTGGCTAGATTGGCCTCTACTAGGGCCAGGGCCTTTTCAGTATTGGCCCCAACTTGGTGGAACACTCTTTCACAGGAGACCAGGGCCCTGCGGGATTTGTCATCTTTCCGCAGGGCCTGCAAGACAGAGCTGTTCCACCTGGCCTTTGGGTTGGACTTAGTCTGACCCCTGTGTTTTCCTCCCTCATGGCTGGATTTATGGACTACTTAAAATGAGGCTGCATTTTAAATTTTAATATTGTATTTTAATCTGTATTTTAATTAATCGCTTTTTATGTTTTATTGTAATTTTATTGGTCCTGAGCCCGGTTCTGACTGGGGAGGATGGGGTATAAAAATTGTTGTTGTTGTTGTTGTTGTTGTTGTTGTTGTTGTTGTTATTTCCTACTGTGCTTTGAATTTGTGAGTGCTTTGTAACTTTCACTGAGATTCGTAGGGTTTTTAAAAAAGAAATTAGTGCATCTAAATGTGAATGCGAAGTAATTAGGAAGGAGCATATCGGAAACACAAACATCCAGTTTGAAATTCCGGTTGGTAGAGCAGGTGCACATGTGCAAATTCAGAATCATAGACTTGTAGAGTTGGAAGAGACCCCCAAGGATAATCTCAAACAAGAATCTCAACTAATGCATCCATGACAGATGGCCATCCATTAAGTATAAAATCATCTGAGATTAGAGATGGAGAGATGGCAATGGTCCACAGGAGAGTCCTTATGAGGTATTTGTCCAAACAAAACTTTACATTTTGTAGAGCTTCGGGGACTAAGGACCCTCTGGCCAGGACATAGTCAAGAGAGCTACCTGGAACTCATGCCTGAGAAGCGACAAGAGTATTTAAGCGGACCCTTGAAATTGGCAGACAAAGATGAAGCCTCTGGATTGGGCATTCCTAGTATATGGTACCTATAAGGTGTCCTGTTCCCCCCCCCTAATCATTGCACCATTCATTGCATTTCAGCCTGTAATCCCCCATCAGCTGCACATGACCTCAGAGACCCTGAGCAAGAGAACACCTCCTTCTGGGGCAATCCTGCACCATCATCTGTGCCAGGATTCCTGCAACTTTCAGGTTCCACATCTTACTAGTATTTGGCTGTTTATATTTTATTCTCAAATGACAATGATGTGTTTTATACTCAAACTGGCAAAGGCCAGTGACTGATGTAAATAAGTACCTATCACTATCATATCTCTGGGGACTGATGCCCATGACCCCGCCCAGTGCTTTTTTTCTGGGGGGATGCAGGGGTACGCAAACCCCTAAACATTTTGTGAATGGCCTCATTGAGGGGCAGTATTTCAATATGAGTAGGAAAATAAGAGTACCCCTAAACATTTTTTAAGAAAAAAAGCACTGCTTGTATTGCTTTTAAAGGGCTTTTAAAAAAATATATGTTGCTGTAAGCCAGGCATCCCCAAACATCAGCCCTCCAGATGTTTTGAACTACAGTCCCCATCATCCCTGACCACTGGTCCTGTTAGCTAGGGATCATGGGACTTGTAGGCCAAAACATCTGGAGGGCCGCAGTTTGGGGATGCCTGCTGTAAGCCAACCTCATGTTTTGCAAGGGGGCAGTAGAGAAATACTCTTTAAAAATAAATTAGAAGGTATACAATCTAGTGAAAAAGAAGTCCAATTGATTTCAGCAAGAAAAAGGTGAGCATATCATATGCTTAACTCTCTTGTTGAAATCAATAAGCTATAAATGTGATTCACTTTGCCCATCGTGACTAGGTGCTTAACAAGCTATGGTATTAGCATTCACACATGAAATAGGGGCGGAACACAAAATGAAGTCCAGATTTTACAATACATTCATAGAATAAATCACACAAACCAGCCATGTCAACTGAAAGTATAGTTCGGCTCCATATTTTAGCTCTCTAAATTGATAGTAACTATGTTTTAGATAGGTACATGTGTTAAATAATAACGTATAGATGCTAAATATTTGCTCTTTAAGGCCACAGCCACACAATACAGTTAAAAGCGTCTTATATGCTACTTTGACAGTCACGTGGCTTCCTGCAAAGAAAGGGTGATGGGAATTGTAGCTGTGAGAACTCTCAGCACTCTTAACAAACTACAGTTCCCAGTATTCTTTGGAGGAAATTGTGACTGTCAACGTGATATGAGAGTGTTTTAATTGCATGGTGTGGACGTGACCCAACATTATAGAAAATGTACGAAACAATTAATTCCCATTACTTTTCTATCTCTGATTCCGATTCCCACCCCCCTCCCCACAATCATATAGTGCCTAGAATAAACAAAAGCTAGAATGTATTTTTTCTAGGGGAAAGAGATGGAAGCCGGTAGTATGTTTCCAGCAAGCAAAATAAAAAAATTCTTTCCAGTAGCACCTTAGAGACCAACTAAGTTTGTCATAGGTATGAGCTTTCGTGTGCATGCACACTTCTTCAGATACACTGAAACAGAAGTCACCAGACCCTTATATATAGTGAGAGGGTGGGGAGGGTTTCACCTGCTGCATAGCAAATCATTACAACTTGTAATGTTGTGGATAGGCTCTGGTTCAGGTGATAGGGATGGGGGAATGCTCTCGCCATCCCTATGTGAAGGGTATTCCATTAAAGGAATCCAGGGACTCAATGGTTTGGTCAACCCTGTGAGGCGGTTGTGCCCGTGCCTGAGTCCAGGGGGACATCTGGGTGGTGGACATAGCCTGTTCCCGGCTTTCCGCCTATCCAGGTGTCCACCCTAGGCTGACCTATGCTGGTGCCCTGGGTCAGTGCTACCTGCAACCAGGGGCGTAGCAAGGGGGGCGATGGGGGCGGGGCACCCTGGGCTCCACTCCAGGGTGGAGTGCCCCCCCACCTCCACCGATGATGGCTGCTGCTGCTGTAATAAATAAAGTTGTGGCCTAAATTCTGCCAAAAACCAAACCAAAATTTGAGTTGTGTCTGAATTTATTTAAGGGGGGGTTAAAGGTCTAAACTGGGACCCAGGTGGTGCTGTGGTTAAACCACTGAGCCTAGGGCTTGCTGATCAGAAGGTCGGCGGTTCGAATCCCTGTGACGGGGTGAGCTCCCGTTGCTTGGTCCCAGCTCCTGCCAACCTAGCAGTTCGAAAGCACATCAAAAATGCAAGTAGATAAATAGGAACCGCTACAGCGGGAAGGTAAACGGCGTTTCCATGTGCTGCTCTGGTTTGCCAAAAGCGGCTTTGTCATGCTGGCCACATGACCTGGAAGCTATACGCCGGCTCCCTCGGCCAATAATGCGAGATGAGCGCGCAACCCCAGAGTCGGTCACGACTGGACCTAATGGTCAGGGGTCCCTTTACCTTTACCTTTAAAGGTCTAAACACGCATATATATTGCAGTATCTCAAAGGTTGACTCCAACATTTCATTTCCCCCCTATATTCAATACTTTCCTTCTTTAACTGCACTGTCATCAAATATGAATATTGAAGTTGTGACTTAAATGTGGGACTTCTACTCTTTAAACTCTCTGCTGCTTTTTATGTCTTCACTACATTAAGATAGCGAAAAGGGAAAGGGAAAACATGCAAGTGTACCAATTGAGCGCTGATGTAAAGCAGGCTCGTCTGGCGCTCTTGCCCTTTTCTTATATAAAAACAAGCTTCCGGGATCCATTTATAGTTCAAACACTATCTATTAAAATGCTCATTAATTCAAAGGATTATCTTTTTGCTGCTGCTCTTGGTACAATAATAAAATCTTTTGTTAGAATGCTTAACACAACCTGGGATTATTCTGAGGCAACAGCAAGTCTGCAAAAAGGATTTCTCTTGCCCTGATTTTTTTTCTTAACATCACCTATAAAATGTTCTGATTTAAACATAGATGTGAAAGGTTCAGCAAGGGTTCTATATTTCCACAGAGGGCAAAGCAAAAGCTTATATGCTACAGCTGCTGTTACCTCCTAAAAGTTGCAGCCTTTGCTGCTTTTCTGATTTAAGAAACACATTTCAAACCTTGGGCATCAAGGTGAGTGGGGTGGGCTAAATTTGCACAGAAAGGGGAAACGTTTTTATTCCCCTGTTGCAAATCAGAAGACAGGCTTTCATGAAAATATCCCACATATTAGCATAGTAATAGAAGGTGGAAATGACAATTCAACGAAAATGTGCACTACGTGCCATAATTAGCAGGTATCTAGGGGTGTGAAATAGTTGTGACATTAAAACAATCATCATTATGAGAACAGAATAACACTTGTTGCTGAGATTCTGACTATAGCTTCCAAACCATGATAACTGAGATTTCAAAAAGAAGGTCCTCAGAATTCGGCCTCCATGTGACAAGCCACACACTCAGCAATTACAGTCTCAGGTTTCAATGTGACACCCTCCCCACCCCAATAACAATTACAGAAACAGGTGCCTGGCATCCCACTGGAATTCCAATCAAGTACCCAGGTGGTGCTGTGGTTAAACCACTGAGCCTACGGCTTGCTGATCAGAAGGTCGGCGGTTCGAATCCCTGTGACGGGGTGAGCTCCCGTTGCTTGGTCCCAGCTCCTGCCAACCTAGCAGTTAGAAAGCACATCAAAAATGCAAGTAGATAAATAGGAACCGCTACAGCGGGAAGGTAAACGGCGTTTCCATGTGCTGCTCTGGTTTGCCAAAAGCGGCTTTGTCATGCTGGCCACATGACCTGGAAGCTATACGCCGGCTCCCTCGGCCAATAATGCGAGATGAGCGCGCAACCCCAGAGTCGGTCACGACTGGACCTAATGGTCAGGGGTCCCTTTACCTTTACCTGTAGCAAAAGAAGGGGTGAAACTCACAATTCTTAGGGCTCTTCATGAAACTCTAAATTATATAGTCAGTTCCAGCAGCAACTCCTCCTCCTTCTCCACATTGCAACCAGCCCCTTCACTCACCAGCCCCTTCACTCACCCTTGCCCCCTCATTCCTTTCTGTACACTCTGAGTCCAGAAGAAGAAGAAGAAGAAGAAGAAGAAGAAGAAGAAGAAGAAGAAGAAGAAGAAGAAGAAGAAGAAGAAGAGTTTGGATTTGATATCCCGCTTTATCACTACCCTAAAGAGTCTCAAAGCGGCTAACAATCTTCTTTCCCTTCCTCCCCCACAAAAAACACTCTGTGAGGTGAGTGAGGCTGAGAGACTTCAGAGAAGTGTGACTAGCCCAAGGTCACTCAGCAGCTGCATATGAAGGAGGAGGGAATTGAACCCGGTTCACCAGATTACGAGTCCACCGCTCTTAACCACTACACCACACTGGCTGAGGATGGATGAAAGAGGATGGATGAGTGGTCAGAAAGCAGCAGCAACAAGGACGGAGAAGTGGAAACAAGATGGAAGAGGAACTGCAGCAACAACAGCAGCCACTGTCCCTCACTGTGTCCCACAGTCCTCCAGCCACTAGGGGACGCCAGGGCAGCTTCTCATGTGTGTGTGTGCGAAACAGTAGAGAAAAAGCCCACTAAAGTAAATGGGAACCTTTTGCACAAGCATCAAGGCATTCTATTATCCAGCCAGTTAGCAGAGATCAAATGCCTGGAATGATAACATAAATAGAATGAAAATGGTAGAGAATGAATGCCTGTTTTCACAACCTTTCCTGAGAATGACAGGTGGAAAATTTAGTCAAAAGTGTCAAGTATTACCCATGCTGCCATGGGACTGCTGACATCAAAATGACCTTAACAGATTAGACAACTGGGCCAAAGCAAACAAGATGAATTTTAACAAGGAGAAATGTAAAGTACTACACTTGGGCAAAAAATATATATGAAAGGCACAAATACAGGATGGGAGACACCTGGCTTGAGAGCAGTACATGTGAAAAGGATCTAGAGTCTTGGTAGACCACAAACTTGACATGAGTCAACAGCTTAAAAAGTCAATGCAATTCTGGGCTGCATCAATAGGAGTATAGCATCTAGATCAAGGGAAGTAATAGTACCAGTATTCTGCTCTGGTCAGACCTCACCTAGAGTATTGTGTCCAGTTCTGGGCACCACAGTTCAAGAAGGATACAGACAAGCTGGAACATGTCCAGAAGAGGGCAACCAAAATGGTCAAAGGCCTGGAAACGATGCCTTATGAGGAACGGCTTGGGGAACTGGGAATGTTTAGCCTGGAGAAGAGAAGGTTAAGGGGTGATATGATAGCCATGTTCAAATATATAAAAGGATGTCATATAGAGGAGGGAGAAAGATTGTTTTCTGCTGCTTCAGAGAAGCGGGCACGGAGCAATGGATTCAAACTACAAGAAAGAAGATTCCACCTAAACATTAGGAAGAACTTCCTGACAGTAAAAGCTGTTCGGCAGTGGAATTTGCTACCAAGGAGTGTGGTGGAGTCTCCTTCTTTGGAGGTCTTTAAGCAGAGGCTTGACGGGCATATGTCAAGAATGCTTTGATGGTGTTTCCTGCTTGGCAGGGGGTTGGACTGGATGGCCCTTGTGGTCTCTTCCAACTCTATGATTCTATGATTCTATTATCATTCAGATGTCAACATAGATCCACCACAGCAATGGTTTGTAACAGCATGGGAATGGCAAATCCATACAGATAGCAGACCCACACAACCAGCATCTCACATAGTGAATCCTATTTTGTATTGGATTGTTATGCTTTGCATTTAAAATGAAAACAAATGAAAATAAGTAAATAAATGGACAAGTATACGATGTGACAGGATGATTAGACATTCATATAAGCTGACCAAAATTGCCATTGTCAATTGCAGAAAAGGATTTGATTGAGACACTGTTAACAAAGAGGGATCTGCAACAAGGCTGACTGAAAACTATTGCTCTTACTGATGTCATGCTGCTCACTACCTGATTCCTGATTGGCTGGGATCACAGTAAGGAGGAAGACACTGTGAATAGAGGAGGGAAATGTTTCTGAAGAGAAGCAACTAGCAGAAACAACTGCACTCAACAGAATCAAAAAAAGATGATCAATCTCTATGTTGTTCAGGAATCATTTTTACCCAACCCCTAATGTTTTGTTTTAGCCATCAAGCCCTTATTACTAATATAGGCTTTAGAAGGCTCCTCTTCTACAGTAGTAGACCACACACACTGCCAGCATCTTCCTTCACATCTCTACTAGCATAAAAACCACTCACTCTTCTGTAGACTCCTCCTTGCCAGTTTCACTTATTGCTGTAGCCACTCACAATTGGGCTCCCTGTTCACGTCAAATGCAGAGGCATAACATGCCAGCATAAACAATGGGTTGTCTCACCAAATTTCTATTGCAATCAATGCCAGTATTTTGCTGGCCAGTCTTCCCAGTCCTCCCTTCTTGTTTTCTGCTTCCCATCATTGCTTGCTGTTTTGTCCCAGTCATTGTGTTCATTTTCTGCTTTGCTCTTGACTCTGTTTGTTACATTTAGGAACTATGTTGGAAGGAGTCAAGCACAGCGCTATACAACACACAGCAAACGAAGGATTGCTCTGACTTGAATTAGCAGGAGGTTCTAAGTTCAGGGGAATTTCCATCAAGCAAGAACCAGCAAGCTGACCAGTTTAAAATGCTGCCACTAGCGTTTTTGATATCTCAGGAATTCAAGCAGGCTATATTCAGAACACAAAGAACAAGACTCAGTACTTCTGCAATATGTGCTACATGAAGGCAGATATCTATCTAAGCTGCCCTTATCCTCTGGGATTCTTAATATAGAATATTCTTGTCTCCTAATTATACTCTTTTCTTTCTTTCTTTCTTTTCTTTTCTTTTCTTTCTTTTATTAGGAAAAAGTGTGAAATATCCACCTCTCAGTTAAGCTAACTTCCATTCATTCAAAAGCAGTAGGATTAAATCATACATTTTCTATTACGTCATTCTGCAAATGCTCAAAGCAAGCCAGTAATCAGTTTCGTACCTTGTTCGCTTTATATCTTTGGTGAAAACTTTCCACTGAAAAGCCTGGACAGAAAGAATTGTGGTCAGAAGTAAGAAGGTAATTCAGTGCCATGTCAGAGAGGCCTGCTGATGGCTAGAGTCTGCAAAGGGCTCTTGGGTCCAAACCTAAGACTCTCAATACTGCAACATGAACAGGCAGAGGGGGAGGTAAAAGCACTTTGTCAACATGAATGAGTCACTGGTGAAAGGGAGAAAGGATAGCAAAGTGTGTTCCATTGTGTCTAGGTTCCATTCTGATCAATATTTCAGTGAGTGGGTTAAAATCTGATGGCCTCCTCAGAATCAAGGATCCCAAGACCACTGCAGAATGAGCAGTCAACACTACTTTCCTTATATGTAATAGTATGGAGCTTGAGCCCATCCATTCTCCATTTCAAGTTTTAGGTAACCCACCTTGATTTGTAAGGTATTGAACTCTTGGAATCCACACCAAATATTTTACATATGAATACTGAGAGCAATGTAACCCAAGGAGAGAGCTGTAGCCCAAGATAGGAAAAGAGGTGGTAAGGGAATAATTCCTAGCTACTTTAAATGAATTCAAATATCCAGGGTCTGATAACTGCACCCAAGGGTGATAAAGGAGCTTGCAGATGTAATTTCAGAGTCTCTGTCTGTAATCTTTGAAAATTCTTGAGGTCCCTGCAGATGGAAGGTGGGCAGGTGTCCCCATCTTCAAAAGTGTGTGTGTGTGGAGAGATCCAGGTAACTACCAGGTGATGAGCTTGACATCGATACCAGGAAAGGTCCTAGATCATATAATTAAACAGTCAGCCTGTGAGCACTTAAAAAAAAGATGCCGTGATTACTAAGGCCCAGCATGGGTTTCTCAAAACAACTCATGGCGGATGAATCTCATTTCCTTCTCTCTTTTTATTGTTACAAGGTCGGTGGATCAGGGGAATGCTGTGGTTGATTTCAGTAAGGCTTTTGACAAAGTCCCCCATGATATGCTTGTGCAGAAGCTGATAAAATGTGGGCGGGTTGAGGTAACTGTTAGGTGGATTTGTAACTGGTTTTCTGATCAAGCCCAAAGATGGCACATTAATTGTTCCTCATCATCCTGGGGGAAAGTGACAAGTGAGGCCTTGAAGCAGTCCTGTCTTCCCTCTAATGTGTTGGGTGGACCTCATGGTGTGGGGACTTTTTTTAGGCAGGCTGGAAATCAGGCAGTCCTACAGTTTTTCTGCTTGGAGACACATGGGAGGGACCTCCTTGCATAGCTGTACCTTTGGATTAGGAATGGCTGCGTGGTGCAGAGAGCTAGTTGGCCAGAGAAAAGGAGATTGACAAGAAAGCATAAAATACATGTGGGACAGGAAAGGGTGTACAGCTTTGAGATTTTGAGAACCATTTTTTTAATTGTTAGATATTTTCAGTGGACTGGTGGACCAATGCATCTAATTATGACCAACCCTCAGATCTTAAAACAGCCCCCTCTCCCTTATTGGTTATGGATGACAAACTGAGCAGGAGTAAATGATGATCCTAAAAAGGGCATGCACTGATTTGTGCTACTGTAGCAGAAATGTGGCATTTAGGAGACAGGAGATGGTGCTTAAATGCAGCTCTGGCCAGAAATCCAGCCAACTGGACAGTGTTCAATCACAAGCAATGAAAACGACCAAAAGTTTGGAATGCTAAACCGGTAAGATAGCCTGACAAACTTGGCATAGCTGCTGTAGAAAACGTAACACTAGCACAAGGAGGAAAATAATTAATTTTCAAAACTTGAAAGTTGGATGAACTACAATAATAAGAAATTGCTTCAGTGGGTCAATGAAAACAGACAGACGAGTAGTGGTTAATTTTCATTGTACTTTAAATTTCAGGAAGAATGGTGTGTGTGTGTGTGTGGGGTTATAGCAGGCATAGACAAACTCTGCTCTCCAGATGTTTTGGGACTACAACTCCCATCATTCCTAGCTAACAGGACCAGTGGTCAGGGAGGATGGGAGTTATAGTCCAAAAACATCTGGAGGGCCGGGTTTGCCTATACCTGGTTTATAGTGTATAGATACACACATACTCACTATGGACCACTGTATCAAGTAGGAATTCTGCACCAGTAGCATCTTTTGGACTTTGGAAATAGCTGAGGCATGTTACGTTACAGTGGTAACTCAGTTTAAGTACACAATTGGTTCCAGAAGTCTGTACTTAACCTGAAGCGTACTTAACCCAAAGCGAACTTTCCCATTAAAAGTAATGGAAAGTGGATTAATCCGTTCCAGACGGGTCCGCAGAGTACTCAACCTGAAGCGTACTAACCCGAAGTATGAGTGTAATTGGTTCTGGAAGTCCGTACTTAACCTGAAGCATACTTAACCTGAAGCGAACTTTCCCATTGAAAGTAATGGAAAGTGGATTAATCCGTTCCAGACGGGTCCGCGGAGTACTTAAACTGAAAATACTCAAACCAAGGCGTACTTAAACCGAGGTATGACTGTACTGTTTTATTTATATGCTGACTTTCTCCCAAAAAGGGCCCCAAGGTGGCCTACAAAGAATTACACACTAGTTCAAATACAAACAATACAAATTACAGAAATTCAAGACAGGGAGGTAGGGAAACTGGCTGGGAAATCTCTGAGACTGCCATCCAGTTCTGAACATGTGTTCCTGCTCCTGACCTCCCGAATAATAATAATAATAATAATAATTTATTATTTATACCCCGCCCATCTGGCCGGGTTCCCCCAGCCACTCTGGGCGGCTGACTCCTGAGCTCTGTGTCTGCTGGCAGAGCCTATGCCATGACTTGCCTGCATAAACATTTCTTTCTCACTTATAGGTCTTTAGCTGTGTGTTTTGGAGGGAAGCCAGGGCATGGGAATTGAGAAGGGTGGGATCATCTTTGCCTCAGGCAGCAAAATGTCTTTGGCTAACACTGCCCACAAGTTGTCCTGAAATGTGGAGAGCCACAAAACAATACTCCCACCCCACCCCCTCTGCCTGGAATCAAGACTAAGCCTTTGAAATTACTACACTGACGTGACTTCCATTGAAGCGGAATCTTTTTAAAGTGGCAAAGACAAAAACGATGAAACCTGAATGGCCTCTTCCTATATTAATTATTAACAACAGCTACTCTGCCACTGAAATGCCCCTACTGGAGCAGACAGTAGCTACTTAAATGCTTTTACTCTCTTCATAGTTATATGATGCCGCTGTGTTTTATATCCAATTGCAGCCTTCATTGCGGTGACTCATGCATGCAACCCAGACAAGAGACTCCATCCATTCTAGGAAACTGGTATATTAGCTTCAAAAAGTAATTTATCTGACAAGAACTGTAAGTGATCCATACTTCATTGCAAAAATGTATATTTTCTACTGTAAAATCCTCAATTTGTCAAGGACAATTTGAAATTCACTCGTACGTGCAAGTTGGCTTTGTAGGCATAATCAGCATTGCGAGAAAATCCCACATCCAGGATAAAGGGTTTGCCCATAATGCTTCTATGTCAAGCACAGATTGCCAGACAAAATAACTACGGTATTTAGTGTTAGGGATGTAAAAAGGCATCAGTTTCCTTTTTGACCCAGGTTCATTGTACATAATGTTGTTTCCATTGTGCTGCAGTTTAGCTTTTGACAAAAGTGATGCTATTTGACTCACCATATTTATTCATTCTTCTTTGTTAGATTTACACCTCACCTTTCTACCCAATGATGCTCAAATGGTGCATCTTGCCCAAGGACCCCCCAAAAGCTGGAGTTGGCACTGTCTCAGCCCCTGAAAAAATGGCCCCTTTGAAACTGGGCAGCATAAGACTCTGAGCACTTAAAAAACATTGGCAACCAAGAGTGCATTTTCACACGTAGATTTAAATTGCTTTTGACCCTTTCCAGAACTATTTATGTGATAGTCCATGTTGGTCCTCATCAACATGAAATAGAAAGCAGATTGCTAAAGAAGAAGAAGCTTCGCTACCATAGGACGGTTCCCGCCAAATCTCAAAGCCCCTCAACCAGTGCAGCTTCAAAATAGGACTGCAGCCATACTTTAGCATTATTATTTTTACCTGAATATTATTGACATAAATTTTGCTTTGCTTCCGATTTATATCTCTTGCAAATATTCTCCATATGCTGATCACAGAGACGTGAGCTTTGAATTCCAAGATGTGTGCATGCTAGCATATCTTTATTGTCAACCTTCCTCTCTCCAGGATGCTGCCCTGAATTTAATACAGAGAATATAAAACTGAGCTGATGTCTGCACATAAAAGCAGAGGACAGAAGCTGAAACCGAGAGTTGTCAATCCTACTCACCATAAAGAGTAGTGCTCTGTGACTTCAATGAATCTTCCATCTGCAAAGTCAAGGGGCTGCAAAGGACCCAGTCATAATATATTACAAATGCCAGCCCATCAGGTTAGATGGGTCACAAATTGTGCAAGCCTGCTCTCTGGTCATCTTTGAGCTGTTCAAGCAGTATGTGTTGTACTTTATGGGAACTCAACTGCCCACATACCCAAGGGTATGTGTAAGAACACTGTGCATATATTTGTTGTTGTTGTTTAGTCGTTTAGTCGTGTCCGACTCTTCATGACCCCATGGACCAGAGCACGCCAGGCACTCCTTTCTTCCACTGCCTCCTGCAGTTTGGTCAGACTCATGTTGGTAGCTTCAAGAACACTGTCCAACCATCTCGTCCTCTGTCGTCCCCTTCTCCTAGTGCCCTCCATCTTTCCCAACATCAGGGTCTTTTCCAGGGAGTCTTCTCTTCTCATGAGGTGGCCAATATGCATAAATACAAAGGCATTAACCTGAAACTATTCCTGGGATACCAAATGGCACAGTAGGCACAGTCGGCACTGTTCTTCATTATAGACTTATCCAGATAATATTTTCAACATACAGTATAAAGAAGGTGTAAGCAAACAGTGAAAATACCAGCCCCAGGAAGCAGAAAACCAAAAACGGTTGGAATTTTTTTGGTGGCAATGGTGGGGTATGTGTGAAAATCTAAATTAGTTTGTTTTGCACATCAAATCCTGGGACTGTGCTACTTGATGTGTCATGTTTTATCAGCAGAATGTAATTGGAAGTCTTTGTCTTCTCGAAAGCGAACAGAAGCAGACATGAACTATTCAGCCTGAGCGGCGGCATTCTAAGCTTATTCCTATGTCAGAGAACAAGAGAGTGTGGCGAATCACTTTGAGTATGAAAAATAGGAAAAGTCACACAACTCCTATCCTCAAGTGATGCCCACTAAGGAAGAGAGGAGCACGATAAAAAAAAAACAGTTGTGCCATACATTGTAGTACTGTCATCTTAAAGCAATGAAAGTTCACAGAATAGTGAAATTCTAATATATACATTTTGAAAATGAAAATGATTACAGTACTCTTATTTTATACTGAGGACCAAAGGGAACACAATCCTACTATGAGACACTGTGTTATCATAACCCCATGATAACAATTTGTATGCTATGCTTCCTTCCAAGGGAGTTCTAGGAAGCAAACATATTATTACAGTGGAACCTCGGTTTATGAACACCTCGGTTTATGAATTTTCGGTTTATGAACGCCGCGGACCCATCTGGAACGGATTAATTCACTTTCCATTACTTTTAATGGGAAAGTTCGCTTCAGTTTATGAACGCTTCAGTTTATGAACAGACTTCCGGAACCAATTACACCCATGTTTCAGTTTATGAACGCTTCAGTTTAAGTACTTCGCGGACCCGTCTGGAACGGATTAATCCACTTTCCATTACTTTCAATGGGAAAGTTCACTTCAGTTTATGAACGCTTCGGTTTATGAACAGACTTCCGGAACCAATTGTGTTCATAAACCGAGGTACCACTGTAGTTACAGGTAGGTAGCCGTGTTGGTCTGGCGTAGTCGGAACAAAATAAAAAAAAAATCTTCCAGTAGCACCTTATAGACCAACTAAGTTTGTCATATTATCAAACAACTTCTTCTTCTTCTTCTTCTTCTTCTTCTTCTTCTTCTTCTTCTTCTTCTTCTCCTCCTCCTCCTCCTCCTCCTCCTCCTCCTCCTCCTCCTCCTCCTCCTTAGCATTCTAAAAACAGTTAAAACATTCTAAAAACCGTTAAAAACATTGTCTCATTCAGTGATCCCAGGGCTGCCATGAACAGTGTCCTTCACCCATCAAGTAGGTCACATTTTGAATCTTCAATGAGCTTTCCAATCCACTGGCAAGAATAGATTCTAAACAGAAAACAAACAATTTCATAACCAAGAACAAAACACAAAATGGCTGAATGTTTTCATTCCCTCAAGTATAGATTTCTGTGTTCCAAGTAAAATATGCATTTTGAGTTGATTATAGCAGTTCTATTTTTGGATATATAGATAAAAACAAATAACACTTTATCAAACAAGACATAGGTATTGGCAATATCTTACATCACTTTTATGTTTCAGGATAATTGGTAGCAAGCGCAGAAAGAAAAGGCTACACTAACAGGTTCCAACTTGTAGTCATTTCTTGCATATGTTTGGTGAATCAGCTTGGTAGAGGTTTATTAGTTTTGAAAGCAATGACTACAGACAGTTTTTGTTAGTGGTTCTTCAGGCAGCACACTTCCACAAAAATATGGAAAATTCAGTCATTCATCTTTGTAAAGTCATTACCTAGTTTCTTTTCCATCATTGTCCTTTGTTTCTTGTAAATGAAAACAACACAAAATACTGCAGCAACTCCCCAGGTGAATGAATAGGCTTAAAACCATATATTCCTATTTCACAAAAAGTGTATGCTTCACTATAGTTTTATCAGCATGTGAAGAATGTGCTATGTCCTACATTTGTAATATAAGACAATAGGAAATGCTTATTTTTTCTAGGTAAAATGGTTGGGATAATTAGCCCAGAAAATCTTTATGCAGCACTCCTGGCACTGTTTCCCAAGATGTTTAGGAATGAAGATAGTTGATATCAGATTATAGAATGTCTGTATCTATGAAATCTTCAGGAGGATGTTTAGGAATAATGGTATTGCTAATCTATTGTAATAGTGATATTGAACATTAGTCACTGAGTAGAATTAAATCAATTGATTTCCCTAAATGAAACCATTCAGCCACAAGCAGACATTTTCACCTGCCATGTAGCCATATCACAGGAAAAATTACAGGCAATGCTTTAATTGTGACAGCGCTTTTATATATATATATAAAAGATCTCTGGAACACCCACCCAGTTGTTTATTCTAACTGAAGAGGCAATCAGTTCCTATCTGGATGTGTTCTTTTCTGCTTTCATTATTTTTAGATCTGTGCCTGTCAAAACCTCATTAGAGAACCTCAACCTAAAATGCTGTAATTATCCCCAAAGAAATATTTAGAGCATGTAAACAAATATCTGACAGGAAATTCTTTTTTTAAAAAATGGAATAGCTTGAATACCTAAACATTATAATTCCCTCAAATAGCAAACACATGTTGTCAGTGCTCACAATATTGTAGTCACAACAAGAGGGCCTGAGAATCATGATGGAGGTATATTTGCATGCTTGGAGAAACCCCAAGGTTTGCAGAAGTACTTTTTGCACCTTAAGAAAAAGAAATGAATCAGAAACCACACACAACAGCTAAAAAAAACCCAGCATGTTCACTAGCTACTGCGTGTCAGCGGGAAACGAAAAATGTGGGTGGGGTGGAGGTTAAAATGGAATATCTGGAAAAGGAATACCTGGGAAAAGCCTGAACATGAGTGATCCCATTAGAAGATAAGAATAGATTGCAACATTTTGCTGCAAATCCCACTTTTACTTGTTCTATATCTAAGCAATTTTAAACTGACTCCTGAGGCAGTATTGTGTAAATGCTAAAAGGGCATTTTGTATAATTCTGAAACAAAATGGGGGTGTGTGTCTTTCATTCAAACATCTGCCATTTGTGCAACTCACCCCACTCTTGCTGGTTTTGAACCCCACTACAAAAGGGCATTGAGGGGGCAGGTGTCAGAGGAAGACTGAGGAGATCCTTAGCTGCTGAGGCAACTGGGGCAACAGGGCCTTGTCCTGATCCAGTGATTCATTGCTGACTGGTTAGAAGAGAAAACAAACTTTCAAATGCACATCCCATTGAAAGTCATGCAGTGTGTCTGGACAGCACTCGCGTGTTAATGCCATCCATCTACACCACATTATTTTTGACGAGGGGCTTAGATTGATGTGTCTCCAGATGCAAAGCCCAGTCCGCATTCTGTCCCCAACTAGTCACACAATGAAGATAAAAGGAAACCTAAAGAGTGTGCGGTTTGTTAACACGGGCTGAAAACATTTCAAGCCGAGAGGCTCCTCCCCAAGGGAAACAAAACCTGTCTTTTGAGACGAGCTGCTCCAAAGAGTTGGGGGTGCTAATTTTCATCGTGTTACTTCAAAACAGATTGAACAAATGAATTCCTTCTGTCCATCTTCTGAGGATCCCTCTTCTTATCATTTCCTGCATTGATGTCCTTCCCTCCCACCTTTTTCTTCTTTCATGTGTCAAATACTTATGAGTGACTCCACATTGCTAGAGATAGATTAGGGTCAAAGCATCTTGCAATTCCATGTTGGCAGGCAATGGAACTGCCCATGAAATTTAACAAGCCGGGGGGGGAACCTTGATCCAGTTGTCTGGGAGGTAAGACCAGAATCCTTTCCTTCTTCCCCACCCAAAGTAGCAGCAGACGGGAAACAACAGCTATGAAAAGGTAAAAAAAAAAAAAACTAGTGTGCAGAAAGTAGGTTCCCTCGCCACTAAATGAGCATGTATATATATGCTTCCCTACCCTCCCCAAAAACCTGAGCCTCTCTAAAATTCAGCACTAGCTTCATTTGCTGTTAGGCCTGTTTAGGCCTGTACTCCTCGTTTTCTTCTGAGCTCTTGTCTCTAAGCATCTGTATAGTGATCTATGAATATGTCAAGGTCATATTTTCAAGTCAGCCTGGGAAAGATTTAGCATTATGTTGTGACAGAGAAGGTGGTGTTGTGCATACCAATTTTCAATAAGCAAAACTCCACATTGTGTACTAAGCTGTTGTACACTTAAAAGGATTTAGAAATCCTGCATGTTTATAAATGCTTCTTTGGTTTGCTAATCAGGTTATGATGGCAGTATTATCACCGGTAGCATGAGATTCGGCAGTACGATCTGGAACAATAGTGTAATCCTTTCTGTACACAAAGGATGGTTGCAAAGCCATTTTATTGATTAAAAACTCTAACACACACGAGGCATGAGAAAACCGCACCAGAATCTATATTTGAACCTGCCTTTGCTCTCTCTAGAATTTAGAGCTTCTAAAGGTAAGGGTCCAATCACGGACGACTCTGGGGTTGCGGCGCTCATCTCGCTCTATAGGCAGAGGGAACCAGCGTTTGTCTGCAGACAGCTTCCGGGTCATGTGGCCAGCATGACAAAGCTGCTTCTGGCAAACCAGAGCAGCACACAGAAATGCCGTTTACCTTCCCGCCGGAGGGGTACCTATTTATCTACTTGCACTTGATGTGCTTTCAAACTGCTAGGTGGACAGGAGCTGGGACTGAACAACGGGAGCTCACCCTGTCACGGGGATTCGAACCGCCGACCTTCTGATTGGCAAGCCCTAGGCTCTGTGGTTTAGACCACAGCGCCACCAGGGTCCCTTTAGTACTCCTAAGCTTTGTGTAAACCCTGAACTGGAACTTTTTTGGACTCTGTTGCACTGGAGAACGTTATACAGCACAAAGCAGATTCCCTTAAATTTCAAATAATATCTAGCCTTAAGTCTGCCCACATGGGGTACAGCAGGGGGCCCAGATTTGTAGCGTTTTAAAAAATGAAATCTATCAGTTACTTCTGAAGAAAGTTAGAGCACAAAATGCAGAGGCAGCTGTAAGGCTTCAGTACCCAGCTGAAGTACTGAAGTACTCACTGTAGACATGGATAATTTTGTTCATCAAAACTGGCAAAATGTTTTGTGTGAGTTTTGCTGGGAGTTGTGAAATTGTGCATATTTGTTGCTGCTTGTATATTTCATCTTGGTTTTACTCATTCAAGGCTGTGTCTTCCTGCTCCTGCTTTTATTTTCATAACAGCCCTGTGTTTCTTTTGCTGCTTGATTTATTTTTCAAAATCCCCTCCCCAGCATGGTCCTTTACAAGCCTTAAACTCAAATTTTAAAATCTCACACAAAATGTATGAGTTATGAAATGAAAGGAAAAACCGCTACTTTGAAGCTGTAGAATCTAAGGCACAGAAATATGATGCGTAGCAACATTTGCCTAAGTACAGACATGTAGGATTGTCAAGTTTTAGGCAATCCTCCTGGACTTTTACCAGCTGCAACCAGCTGAAAGCCAATAGATGAAGCTGTTGGCTGTGTGGAGATGCAGTGAATGGAAAAGCTGTAACCCCCCCCCCCAAAAAAATTCCCTGCTGCCTTTCATTTATTAAAGGTGCATCGGCCTTTCCAAAATAAGAAGGGAACACTGGTGGCTGTTGCCCATTGGGACTGACAGGGTGCAAGGCAAGGGGCCAGAGCCAATGACAGGCAGAACTGCCCCAGCTGGTTGTATGTTAGAAGACAGGCATGGCCCCATTCACCCTGCTGAACTAGTAGCCTCTACCTGGAAGACTAGCCTAGTAACGTACGATAATAATCTTTACACTGCTAAGAGATCCACAAGATATAAGAGCCACATTCTTGGTGGGAAACTAGTAAATTACAATATAGTAAAAATTTCATGAGGAGAAAAAAAATGTAGCTGAGCTCTGAACACAAGTAAAGATTTTATGATGAGTATTTTCTCCATAAAACCTGAACCATCTCACTGCACACAAAGAGGAGCTTAATGAACTCCTAATGTGGAACAAGTGTTTTCTGTTAGTGCTTAGATGTTGTAAAATGTCATTTATAGAGAATTACATGATCATTTCCGGCAAATGGAATTCTGATCAATACAGCTGTGGAAACCAGTCCAGCTTTTAAAAATCTTATTTGGTGGTTCGTATGGACATCAGTAACTTCTGAAAGATGGTTAGATATCATACCATAGCTAGTTTTTTTAAAATAATTAACACTTTAATCCAAGTTTTAACTAAACAAAGAAGCAAAAAAAAAAGTGAGGAAAAGTAAAGGTGTCCCGTGGGAAACGGGCTGGGTGAACAATGGTGCTTCTCAATATCCAAAGAATAATCCATAGGAGGTTCCAGCCAATCTCTTGGGTGGGTCACAATTAATGTTGCTGGGTTTCCCCACTCCTCTCTTTACCACACCCCAACAATGCATATTGTATTTGTGCAGGACTCTCCTTCATTGTCTTCATTACTTTCAGGAGGTCATGTGTAGAGTTCTTGTAGTCCTCAACACCAGAGACACAATTTTCCAGACAGCCCGGCTTCTGTTCCATGTGATCTGCAGAGGTCATCACACATGCATTTTGATCTCAGCTACATTGGTGGAACTTGTTTGTAGAAACTCCCTAATGAATGGAGGTGTTGGAAGGTGGTGAGTTTGTGGTGCCATCCAACACTGAGTTGCAAGTGGTGCGACCAGCCTCTGCTTTTATACCACCCCTGTTTGGCATTGTTACAGCTACACGTTTCCTCGGTGAGAGTGCAGTTCTAGCCCTCGCAACTTATTTTCTGCTCCAACACTACCTTCCTCCACAATAGTCAACTGAAAGCCCCCAAAGTACATTCAGCGTCCAAAACAAATTGCTGTGATTAAATCAGGCCCTGGAGCTTGTCCTGCTGCTCCTACTCAAGCGCCATATTTGACTGACACCTGCACTTTGAAAGGGTACAGCCAGAAACGCATTTCGTCACTTGCTGTTTATTTTTTAAAAGCTGGCAATCAGATTTGCACAGCAAATGTCCATGCCAAAATTCTAAGGCTATGAACTGAAGGGAAGGAAAAAAATTGCAATATACAGCTTACCACCTGGAATTTACAGTTATTACTTGATCCACAAACATCCTAGGCTTTGTCCTGAAGCCATTTGGAATAATTTGATTACGTTTCAGTGAGCTGTTCACAGGATAGTCTGTTATTAAATTAAACTTGTTATGGGACATTCTCTACAAAACAGGAGCTCATCTCAAGGGGAAAGTTTAAAAGGTTGTGCTATATTAAAGCTGATGAATCGCTTTGTTTTAAACTATTGTAACATTTATACTGCGGTGACTGTAAAATTTCAGGGAATGTTTTATTAGGGGTGCAAGATACATGATGTTTGTTTGTGCACATGCACAGAGCTGTGGCTCAGTGGTAGAGCACATGTTTTCTACAGTATTCAGAAAACACCAGCTTTGGTCCTCCGGACAGGGCTGAAACAGATTCCCATCTGACTGCAACCTGCACAAGATGGATTCTCTGCCTGTCTGGTTTCAGGAGGAAATCTGAGCTGTCTTGTTTTATTCCTTTTCTAATAATTTTCACTGGTTGGAAATTACATGTGGCAATGGACTGTAATACATACACAGCGCTAAGTGGGTCGAAATTCAAATAGCTCGAGAGGTATTAACAGTGTGCTAATCCAGGCAATATTTTGAGGAGGCTGAAAGATGACAGAATCACATTCTGTTCATTGACTGACCCCCCCCCCAATTTTAGTAGTTTTGTATTGTGTTTATATTTTTCATAACTGTTATTGTTAACTAAGGGGATAAACCCTACTCCATTTTCACTTTTGGATTTACAGGGAAGATGCAAAGGCTTGCTCAAAGTATGGCAACAAAGATTACGGTAAATATCCTCACCTGAAGGAAATGCAACATCCTTGGAAACAGGATTTTCATCTCATTAGTGGTGGGTCTCTTTTGAAGGCTCTTTCTTGTCTGAATTCTGTTTCATAAGTTGGGGCTGACCTATAATAGAAAGGTAACTTTCCAGCCTCATAAATGATTAAAATGGCAAATGGTTTATTAGCTAAACCAGGCATTAAAAATCCTCAAGTCTTTGATAAGAAGCTTCCATTTTGCTTCTGGCCTATTCTCTTCATTTGGCACTTCCCAAGTTTTTCTGTCTTCCTGATAGCTGTCCCTTCCGCCCCAGTTTCCTGAAATAGTTTTCCGTTTCTCTTTTCCTTTCTAAGACGTAGCTTCAGAAAGCAAAGTAGTCTATTATTTTATTTAAGATTTAATATGGCATCAGTGAAAGGTCATCCTTCATCCTGGGGAAAAAAAAGGCTTTTGTGGAATATTTTACCATAATCCTATTTCTTCTGTATGGGACACCATAGACAGAACAGATACAACTTTAATTGAGAGCCTGGTCCTATATGTACCTGTGTAGCAGAACATGGCGGTGGCGCCCGCCCTGTGGAACGCCCTCCCATCAGATGTCAAAGAGAAGAACAGCTACCAGATTTTTAGAAGACATCTGAAGGCAGCCCTGTTTAGGGAGGCTTTTAATGTTTAATAGATTATTTTATTTCATTTTTCTGTTGGAGGCCGCCCAGAGTGGCTGTGGAAACCCAGCCAGATGGGTGGGGTATAAATAAATTATTATTATTATTATTATTATTATTATTATTATTATTATTACTAGAGTAATCCTAGATCATACCAAAGATCCTTCTAGTCCAGCATATGGGATGAGTCCAGCAAAAAGGAAGGAGAGTTGCCCAGCTGTCATGAAATGTGGGTGTTAGGAAATTTGTCCGCCTCTAACCTCTCGATTCACACAAGGTGCCACTTTAGCCACAAAGCTATTGTAGCCTTGACTGCAATAACTAAAAGCCTGCCCAACGACTAGAATTCCCTCTGCCGAGCAAGTGGAGAGTGGAATATTGAACGTCCCCTTTAAGTTCCCACCATTTCCTTTTATCTAATCTTGCAGGCAGCACAACCAAATGACAGTAAGTGGTCATTAACGAGAAATAAATATGACTTATCTGTTTTGTTTTCAGGCTCGCATACGCTGGGAAATAAATGGCAGCGAGGGAACAGCAGGTGCAGCCACACCAGAACACCAATGAATTAAATTTAGCCCGCTTTAATGGTTTTCTAATGACTTCACCCCAGCCCATAATGAGGGTGGCGAAAAGCACAAAACCTAGGAATGAACCTTGCAGGATCACACTTGAGACGTCTTCCCAATTTAATTTCCTGCTCACTGTTCAGTTGCTAACAGGTTGGAAAGAATGAGGTGGATAATCCATCTAGCTGCTGCTCTTCTGTTATTTCACGTTCAGTGCCCCAGGGCACAGATGTTTCTGCAGCAGCCTTGCAGGTGGCACAAAGCCTAGCATCAATTTTCCATCGCGAAGACTGATGCTCTTCTGTGCCTGCCCTGCCCAGAGGTTCACATGGTACATTCATTTGAACCGATGGTTGAATATTGCCACTGATCAGGTGTGCCTCTTCAGCATACCTGCTTCCACGTTCCACTAAGGCACAGTTATATGTGAGCTTCCCAAGCTGCAAAGGAGGTGAATTAAATGCTTGTCCTAATATAGAAAATGTGAACACAGACATTCAAGCCATGGCATGCTTTGTTGTGGTTTCTTGTTAATAGCTCAGCGGTGGGATGCAGACAGAGAATTGCTTGAGCTACTAGGTGATCGCCACCAAAGATCATAATGGAATGGTAGACTGCAGAATGCTCTTTCTCATTCAAAGGTGTTCAGAGCAACTCTGATTTATTTTTGCAAAGGATTCTTCTGCTATTCGTGCACCGCATCCTAAACCCCCATAAGGAAGGCATTATGGGGCACAGCTTGTCTCAGCCATATGCAATATGGGCCAGTATCTGCTGGGTGCAACTAAACGAGAATGAACTAAAAGTCTTACTTATACCCTCTCTGGACAGCAAATGCTGTACCAATGGTTACTGGAAGTTGATATGTATTATGTCAGATTCACATTCTATTCATTCTTCATTTTTCTTTCTTGGACTGTATTTATCTTTTTCTCTTTCCTTTTTATTTTGGCAAATTTGATTCTGTTCATTTAGGCCTTAATTGAGACCATTGATTTCTCTTCCGCTACAGGAGTTAAATTAGCAGAGCAGAGCTGCAAAGATACTTGGATCTAAAGAAGAGTGGGCAGAATGGTAGTTTTCAAGCTCCTCGACGCACTACAGCCTCCATTTGCCCCCCCCCCCCGCCACTCCTGAGAGCCACAACTCTCTAAAATGTGTGGAGCTGCAACAGGAGAAGGGAATTGTAAGAATTTGACAGAGTGACATTACAGGCAACTCTTAATCAGTAAAATGGAATGTCAATGACCATTGCACATGTACAACTGAGAAAGTGAAAGGAAGAAAGGAATAATTTCATGTAGCCGAGACAGGATTATTCTCAATAGTGTTGAATAGACTCCTCACAACTTTCAGCAAGTTGTATGAAACTACACTATGCCAGAACAGCAGAGGAAAGTTACTGTAAAATAAAGACTAAGAAAGAACTGTATTGAAGAAACTGTAAAGGGCAGGTGTTTCAAGAGGTCCAAATGTACTGTCTCATTTATGCATCCCTTATGAAACTGTCTCTAATTACACTTTATCAATATCTGACAAGCGCCATAGGGGAAAAAAGAATATTTTTGAAGCTAAATCATTTGTTGTTGTTGTTTAGTCGTTTAGTCGTGTCCGACTCTTCGTGACCCCATGGACCATAGCACGCCAGGCACTCCTGTCTTGCTTTGAGCTAAATCATTAACCGTGTTTATATCATCAAAGTGGCAAGAGGTCTTCTGAGAATCAGTTTTCATTAACTAGAAAAACAAACACCCTAAAATAATTGGATGCAAAAGGGAGATTGCTCTGAAATACTTTAGAATGGAGTTGAAGTCTGCTTTGTAAGTGTTCCTAAGTCCCTGGAAGTGTCACTTTGCCTTACTCCGGAGGGTAGAGTAGCACAGATAATTAGATGTTTGAAGGGATACTCTCACATATCTCTGTTGCCTCCCCTGTATTGAATTTTATATTCTCCCCTGTATTGAATTTTATATTGTGAACCCTTCAGGCCTGGGATAAATCCTATTGTACAGCATGCACAGTAAAAGCATTGTGTAAATACTAAATATTAATAATAGCAGCTAGAAACTTTCGTGTTTAAAGCTATTATTTAGGAAGAATTATTCAATGCCCAATAGTATGCACTATATATATATATATATATATATATATATATATATATATATATTCATCACCATCATTAGTACAGATTCCCAAAAATTTGCCAACTGAAGAGCTCTGATTTTATTTATTTTTGTTAAAGCACAGCAGTAGTTTTTTCAATGTCAAAAGCTTCATTTAAAAAATCATGTTTTTTAAAAACTGTATTGCCCTAATATGGATTATGGAGGAAAGTAAAACCCATTTATACCCAACTCAAAAGACCCTGCTCTATATGTCTGCAATTTGGCAGTCTTTATCCACCCCAATTGGCGGGGGACTCTTGTGCCTATAAATTTCATCCACTTTGGCCAAAAGCAGAAAAATTATGTGTATTTTTAGATGCCTCATTATTGTGAATGGAGAAACTAGAGCTTTGTTTTATACATACATGTTTTATACATGGAACGCAAGTAACAGATTGAGGCATAGAAAGCACAGAGCATCTCAGAAACAGGTCGTAATTTTTTTAATTGCAGGGATACAGAAACAAGTCAAATCTAGGAAGAAGAGTTTGGATTTGATATCCCGCTTTATCACTACCCGAAGGAGTCTCAAAGCGGCTAACAATCTCCTTTCCCCTCCTCCCCCACAACAGACACCCTGTGAGGTGGGTGGGGCTGAGAGACTTCAGAGAAGTGTGACTAGCCCAAGGTCACCCAGCAGCTGCATGTGGAGGAGCGGAGACACGAACCCGGTTCCCCAGATTACAAGTCTACCACTCTTAACCACTACACCACACTGGCTGTCTGGTACACACCTGTACCACAAACCCTCTAGAAACCAGTGGAACATTCAAGCATGTTGATAGAGTCTTCAGCCACAATCCAGGTTGTTATTGTTGTTTGTTTGTTTGTTTGTTGTTGTTGTTGTTGTTGTTGTTGTTGTTGTTGTTGTTATAATTTGTATACTGCCCTATACCTGTAGATCTCAGGGCAGTTCACAACATAAAATCACATAAAATCACAATATAAAAAATACAAAATACTCAATAATGTATTATGGGATAATGGATGGATGTAGTACACTTCTGTAGTACACCCTCTCCCCTGAGTTGCTCAACGGTTTTTTAAACTCAGCAAGAAGAGCAGGCACAAAGCACACACCGTCTTGAGTAGGAGAGTATATTTCTTAAAGCATCTCATATTTTAATTGCTTTGAAGTGGATTGTTTAGGCAGTCTATTAATATGTGCTCTCAGCAAGTGCATTTACTGTGCATCTGTGAAGCTGGGATCGATTGAATTCACACATCGCCTTGGACAGAGCTGGCATTCTGGGTACGCAGAGCATGCAATGGTTGAGTGCAATACACTGGAGGCTTGAAGACATTAATATCTGGAGCTACTGTAAGATGAGGATTCTGCTTTCATAGGAAGAAGTAATGATTCCTTCTCAGGCTTCCTGGCTGCTGGCACTCAGTGAGGAAATTTATGACAAGAGCAAGAGCTCTCGGCATGAAGGACACGCCATGGTCAAATCTCTGGGTGATGATATATGTGTGTACACACCGCTAAATGTAATGCTGTAGTATATACATCACCTTGGGAATTACATAACTCATTTCAACAGTCTGTGATAGTGGAAATAATAAAGTACAGATTTAAAAGAGCATTTCTGCAGGCAAAGAACATTCAAAACTGTGCAACTCACTAAAGTTTGGTTTGGAGGTGGATAAGTGCATAGCCCGGACGATTCAAACCTGTCTGGACATAAAGAACATTATTATTTATTTGATTTACTAGCTGCCCAACACAACACATTTCTTGGTAGCTTGTATACACAAAAGCCACCATCAAGTTTAAAAATACGACAATACTAAAAACAATAAAATCAAATAATGAAAACAAAACAAAACAACTTTTAAAACCCCAGGCACATAGAAGCAGAAGTGTGCATGGTTATTTATATATTTATTGCATTTATATATTTATTGTACAGAGCTACATGGTTCTCATCCTCCCCATTTTATCCTCAGAACGGCCCTGTGAAGTAGGTTAGACTGAGAGCGAGCGACTGTCTCAAGGTTTTTGGCTGAGTGGGGATTTGAACCCTGGTCTCCCAGGTCCTAGTCTGACTCTCTAAGCACTATACTACACTGGTTCTCTCTCTACACCAGGGGTTCCCAACAAAATTTTCTCGAGGACCCCTCATCGAGCTGCTATTGTGACAAGGACCCCCATTAATTCCTAATCCTAAAATTAAAAAGTGAGAGCCAAATTAAGAGTCTTTTTATATTTTATATTTATATGGTTTTTTTTACAGTTCTTCCTCTTCATCTGTAGGCCTTTGTCGTTTTAACGAACCACTTTTTAACCAACGGTCCATTTTTAACTACGCGAACTGTAGCTTCCGTGAAAAACAACGCTTTGTTTACAAACACTACTGTTTTGCAAAGAGGCACCGCACGCCAGGGAGGAGGGAGGGGAATGGAGAAGACAGGGTACCTGCACACAAATGAAGCCGACGTGCGCAAAGCATCTTGGGGAGGTGAGCGTTAGTAGAATGCAGTAGTGTTTGTAAAGCGCCACCTAACGGCATACAGCAGAACTACTGCCTCTATCTAATTCTAGTTTTGCGCTAGACTCTGCTCATGCAGGAAGCAGCCAAAACAAAAAATCTGTTATCATACGAAATATAATATATTTTTTATTCTAATAGCATCTTGCAGACCCCTCTGGCATAGCTCGCGGACCCCTGGGGGTCCCCGGACCACCTGTTGGGAACCACTGCTCTACACTATCATAATCTGGGGAAACAGTTGCATTTTAACATGGTGCTGAAAGGATGTTAATGTCAGTGCCAAGTGGGCCTCCCTGGGGAGTGTATTGCATAGACACTGGACTGCAACCAAAATGACTCTCTCCCTTGTTGTCACCTTCCAAACCACTCTCAGTGAAGGTGCATTCTTTGTTCATTTTAAAAGTGAAACTACAGCACTCTTCTTTTTTCCTCTGCTCAATACTTTTTTTAAAAAAAAGGATTAAAAGTTATTAGCTGTAACTCAGATCTTGAGGATGAATAAGGGACCAAAACAATACAATAACCTGCATAAATGAACAGGTGATAAAGACACTGCTGACATTTGTGCGTAGGGAGGTTTAAATGTTAACTGTATGGGTTGCTATCAAACAAAGCCTCTCACAAGAGGTCATTCCAGATAGAACAAGGCTTGCTTCTCATGTTACAAGATCTCTGAATGGTCAGAGCCGACCCAATCATTAGACAGTGAGGTAACCGCCTCAGGCAGCAGATGCTGGGAGCCAACGTTCTCCTAAGTTAGCATATTGCCCTCAAGGCACCCTTTAGACTAGCCTGTTACCCTCAGGTACCAGGGAGGATGCTATTCTATTTCCAGAGTAACATTTAACTGCCATCCTATATAATAAAGTGCAAGTGTCTCTGCGTCCAAGTTTTCCATGTGTCCCTGGGTTACTGCGCATGTACCCCAGGGACATTAAGATTGCCGGAAGAAATATCAACAACCTCAGATATGCAGATGACACAACCTTGATGGCAGAAAGCGAGGAGGAATTAAAGAACCTTTTAATGAGGGTGAAAGAGGAGAGCGCAAAATATGGTCTGAAGCTCAACATCAAAAAAACCAAGATCATGGCCACTGGTCCCATCACCTCCTGGCAAATAGAAGGGGAAGAAATGGAGGCAGTGAGAGATTTTACTTTCTTGGGCTCCTTGATCACTGCAGATGGTGACAGCAGTCACGAAATTAAAAGACGCCTGCTTCTTGGGAGAAAAGCAATGACAAACCTAGACAGCATCTTAAAAAGCAGAGACATCACCTTGCCTACAAAGGTCCGTATAGTTAAAGCTATGGTTTTCCCAGTAGTGATGTATGGAAGTGAGAGCTGGACCATAAAGAAGGCTGATCGCCGAAGAATTGATGCTTTTGAATTATGGTGCTGGAGGAGACTCTTGAGAGTCCCATGGACTGCAAGAAGATCAAACCTATCCAGGAAATCAGCCCTGAGTGCTCACTGGAAGGACAGGTCGTGAAGCTGAGGCTCCAATACTTTGGCTACCTCATGAGAAGAGAAGAATCCTTGGAAAAGACCTTGATGTTGGGAAAGATGGAGGGCACTAGGAGAAGGGGACGACAGAGGACGAGATGGTTGGACAGTGTTCTCGAAGCTACGAACATGAGTTTGACCAAACTGCGGGAGGCAGTGGAAGACAGGAATGCCTGGCGTGCTATGGTCCATGGGGTCACGAAGAGTCGGACATGACTAAACGACTAAACAACAACAACCCCAGGGACACAGGGATTGGACGGAGAGACAACCGCCGCTCCGCCAACCGCCGCACGGCGCTTCTTCGGCGAACGCAAGCAGGCAGAAAGCCCGCCTGCTTGCCTTCCCCAAGGAAGCCGAAGCGGCGGCGGGCGCCTAGGGAAGCCGGCTTTGGCTTGGCGGCGGCGGGAAGAAGGGGAGGAATTCCTCCCCTTTTTCCCACCACCGCCAAGCCAGTCCCCGAGCCGAAGTATGGCGCTGCGAGGCAAACGGCGAAAAGCCCCCGCTGTGGAATGGCTTGGCGGTGGCGGGAAGAAGGGGAGGAATTCCTCCCCTTCTTCCCGCCGCCGCCAAGCCAAAGCCGGCTTCCCTAGGCGCCCGCCGCCGCTTCGGCTTCCGTGGGCTTCCTTCTTCCCGCCACCGCCAAGCCAGTCCCGGAGCTGAATTGCAGCATGGCGGGGGCTTTTCGCCGTTTGCCTCCCCTTTAGCTCTGGGAAGGCAAACAGCGAAAAGCCCCCCCCCCCGCGCCGCAATTCGGCTCCGTCCTCCGCGCGCTTTGTCTTGGGGAAGCAGGCAGGGAGACGGCAACAGCCCGGGAAGCTGCGGGCTGTTGCCGTCTTCCTGCCTGCTTCCCCGAGCCGTAGCGCATCGGGGTACAGAGCCGAAGATCGGCGGGCGCTGTTTGCTGGGGTTGAAAAGCCCCGGCAAGCAGCGCCCGCCGATCTTCGTGTGACAGGCAGTGGGGAATGCAGGCAGTCAAGAGAACAAGCGCCTGCCTGCCTGCCTGCCTTCCCCGCCGCCAGTCCCCCGGTGCTCCGTGCAGCGCTGCTGGGTGCCAACCCGGCAGGCCGCTTCCTTGATCTGGCGGCCTGCTGGGTCGGCGCTGATCAGCGCTGCGTGGAGCACCGGATCGAGGAGCCGGTCTGCAGAGTCAGCACCCAGCAACGCCTCACGGAGCATCGCCTCCTCAATCCAGCACGGTGTTGCTGGGCGCTGACTGTGCAGACCGGCTCCTCGATCCAGTGCTCCGCGCAGCGCTCACATGTGTTATATTCACACACTAGTAAGAATATAAAGAGAGCCTGCTGGATCAGACCAAAAGGCCATCTGATTCAGCATCCTGTCCCCACAGTGGCCAATCAGATGCCTATAAGAAGTCCATAAGCAGAACATCGGGGCAGCAGTGCTCCCTCTACTTTCAATTCCCAGATGCTAGTATTTAGAGACAGGACACCTCTGGAATGTGATGTACAGTGCAGCCACCAAGGATAGTAGCCACTGACAGCCTTACCCACCATCAGTTTGCCTAATCTCTCTCTAAAGACATCCAAGTTGGGGGAGCAAATTCCACATTTTATGCTCTAGCTGGCTTGTGCGTGTGGAATGCAGGAGGAATCATCTCATCCTTTGCTTCAGGTAGCAAAATGACTTGAGCACGTGGTAGGCACAGCCCCATAGAAATGTGTTACATACTGGTAGGAGGATCCAATCCTATTTTTGTGTAAATTGCCATATGCAGACAGGCTGGAGAGTCGGGATTGCCTTTCATGTATGCATTAGAACAGCACGGAAAGCAGCACCGAGAAATCCATGGCAAGTTGTCGATGCCCTTGAGAAGTGTGTCCTCTGGGTGATGGGAATAGTGGTGCTTTGATACTGTGTTTTACTCACTTATTACTGAAATCTGCCTAATACTTCAGAAGACAGACCCACAGCACTGCGGTGCAGCTTAATAGTCAGGTGGTCTCCAAGGTACGCAGTCCAATTTTTAAATCCAGCCAGCAATATAAAGCAATCTGGGTTACACATCCTAAGATAATAAAAATGCAGAACCGCAATTACCTGCCTATCCTGGGAAAGAACGAGCTCTGAATACATATAACACAGAGATAAATGGGAACTGTTAGGGTAGACTCTGAGAATGAGCTACTAAAATGTGTAGCTTTCAAGGGGACCTGAAAGATCTCTCAGATTCACTTTCCAGCTGCAGAAAAAATGTACAGATTCAGGAGTCTGTCAAACTACCCTACTGTCAACCAGCTACCAATGCATGTATACTCAGAAATAAGCTCCGTTTAATCCAGGTGAGTATGTATAGAGTTGCTGCCTACATCTCAAAAACTTTCCAGAGTTTTCTACTCCATTGCAACAGCCCCCTACAGAGCCTACTGTTAGGAGCAGTTGCTCATTCAACTCAATTAGTTTCCATTGTTAGCTGCCTCCAGTTCTTCACACCAATCTATTCAGGAAGCTTAACACCCACACATCTTACCTGAAATAAATCAAATATGGCACTGTTGCACCCTTTTAATTTTGCAAAGCCTAATGCTAAACATAGCAATTTCCCTGTGACAGGGATGACCTGCACTCCTTCAGGTGTTGCTGAATGAATGGCCATCCCCCCTGACCATGCTGAGTGGAGCTGGTGGGATTTGGTCCAAAAGCATCTAGGGAAGGCACCCCCAAACTCGGCCCTCCAGCTGTTTTGGGACTACAGTTCCCATCATCCCTGACCACTGGTCCTGTTAGCTAGGTTTGATGGGAGTTGCAGTCCCAAAAGAGCTGGAGGGCCAAGTTTGGGGGTGCCTGATCTAGGGGGACCACCTTTGTCTGCACTGGGGATCATCTCCAGACTGGACAAGTTTGGCACATTCAAGGAGATAGCTGATCTACCTGCTACCCCCCAGCCCCCTGCTTCCAAATTATTTAATAGACTGACTGTTCCTTCATGGAGTCAGGCTGCTTAGCTTCAGCCATAGAATCGTGCCCTGTGTCTTCAGATGCATACTTTCCCCAACAATTTTACTCACTGGTTCTGGCTTCTGTTTATCATCTGTATAAAATGTATGTTCATTTCTTTTAATGGCAGCAGTAAGCAGTTGTGATCTTTGTTGGAGGTAACAGCAACGGTGGGCGGATGCACAAGAGCAGCAGTAATGTGGTGAGGAGGCGGCAGCAGTGAGCAAATCTAAACTTCTGGATTTGCTTCTAAAGCAAATTTGGCATTTGGAATCAAATTAGAACTGGCCAGATGAGGGTGTTACACAAAGCCACGTGAACAGTCCTACCCTTTCTCAACACGGCATTACTGGTACTTATACATGAGCCACGCCACCCAAAATGATGAAGTGGTACCAAATAGGTTGGCTGTGATTTCTTGCAAGATGTATAGCTCAATAGCTGGAAAACAGGTGGTGATCTTATAGTTTTCACGGTTGCATGTGTTTTATGATGCTGAAGTTCCTTACTCAACAAAGAGTGTGTGAAGAGTCACAATACAACACAAAATATGAATTATTATGTCCCATATTATACACCTACCTTTGAGTTGCATCATCATTCTCTGGGGCAAAAAGTGTCATTTTAATGCAAATCCATGTTAATACACAATGACCTCAGTCTGCATTTATAAATTAGGGAACCGTGGCTATGCATGGGTCCAAATAAACAAATGGACCACCCCAAATGGCACATCCACACCAACAGGGAAATGTCTCCTGTGACAAGCCATAGAACTGAGTCCAGCCCAATGCTTTTGCACAAGACACTGTCAACTACAGCAACTTCATACAAAACTTCTCAATTTCACACATGAAATGAAATGTTTGTTCAGTTTGCTCTGGCATATGTGGTCTAACTTGATCATTTTCAAATTAGTCATCATAATGATCATCCATCTCCTCCTCAAATGGATGTTGGCCGTCCTCTGAACTTAAGCCCTGGTTATCACAGTTGGGGAGTTTGCACACATAATTATATTCATAACTGTAGACTCAAGTAATTATGCTTTAATACTCTTGCATGAAAATGGCCATGTCTTATGATGGGGCATCTTACCAATCCTGTTCAAATGGAAATTATGTTCCAAACTTGTTGAACTCATATTCTATAGACCACTCTGTTTCTTAACAATGGGAGGTAGCAGCGGGAAGTATAAGCCTACATTCTTTTCTAAACAGCAAATCTTCTGCCCTTTTTAATTGCTGGCTTTGGGACCAAAAGGAGTTTTATTGAGTAAATATATAGTAGATCTTGTTTAAATATCCAAGCTGTGCAAAAATCTGAAACCTATTAATAACAGCAGGATGAAAGCAGGCTGAACGCTGCAGCCGTTCTCAAAGGTGAATTTGCCAACTGTATATCAGAAACGAATTGTCTGTTCTCTTTACCTAAAGGAACAAGGAAAAGAAATCTGGGCAGGGGGAAAGGAAGAATGCTATTGATTAACGTGCGACTGAAGCTGAGCTGCCATTTCAGTGCTGTTGGCAGGTGTAGCCACATTTGCTCTGGATTCAGGTGTCTACTAAACACATCTGCTGGCTCCTCCTCCATGCTCAGGGAACAAGTGCTCCTGGAACACTGATGACTAACAGCAATTCATCTCAGTTATCTGAAAACTTTGCTACACTCCAGACGGCGGGTTTCTGCCTTGTCTGATGGCACAGCTGATCTAGAACTAGTATGCCATATCTAAAATATAAGAGAACCAGGTGTGAGTAACTGGGATTGTTTTGTCAAGATAGTGGTATGCCCATGTAAGGTACTCAAAGGAGCACCGTGGACAAGATCAGAGCTCTTTCAGAAATGAAGTTTTATTGAGAACATGCAAAAAAAGTGTGATCAAGTCATTCGCTATGGAAGGCTGTCCCAGAAATGGGAGAGAGGGGACAGGTAGCAGGGGAATGCTGTCAATGCAGATTAAACTGCTTCAGCTTCCGAAGATAGGGACGAGGGGAATGTTGTGGCAAAAACGAAAAAGTTGGTGGAGGAATAAGAGTTAAGAGGACAATAACTTTATACCTATCATTCTTTTTTTTCTGTATGGGGCATGAAGATGAGAAGCATGGCTTTAAAGTGGAAGAACAGACACCTGGCCAACATTAGTCAAACGTTATGGTTTCTTAACAAAAACATGGTAGCTAGACTTACATTTTAGTGTACAGTGCTTCTTAGAAAAGTCATTTCCAATCTCAGAATTCTCTGTAGTCAATATGTATATTGGTACAGTAAGGCTTTGATTAGATTAAAACTGAAATGTTTGGCACTCATTCTATCAATATATCTCACACTAACTGAACAACAGGTGGGGATACCCACTTATCTTTAAGGTGCTTGCAAAGGAGAAGGCTGAACTGATCTAGCTGAACTAGAAGCAGAAGAAAAGGGGATGTAAAATCAGATGATGCTTTGAGGCTGGGCCTAAGCAGCTTAAAAACTATAAACACTGTTGTCTGAAGCTCAGGAATGTGTTCTCTTCAAAATCCCAGCAGGAAGTCCCACCTCTGAAGGTATATAGAGTGTTTTCAACTTTGCTTTAATCTTGTAAGTGTTTAAGCCAGGCACCCCCAAACTTCGGCCCTCCAGATGTTTTGGACTACAATTCCCATGATCCCTGACCACTGGTCCTGTTAGCTAGGGATCATGGGAGTTGTAGGCCAAAACATCTGGAGGGCCGCAGTTTGGGGATGCCTGGTTTGAGCTCTTGCTGTCTGGGAAGGTGACTGTCAGTTTTCTTGCTAATTAATAAAGTGCCTCAAGCAACATTACCAGCCTACATGTTGGTTGTGTATTATGGTCTGGGTGGTGGGCCAGCCATACCTCCCACCTCCATATTGTGGGAATGTTAAGGTTAGTAGGAAAGGATATATTAAATAAGTATTATACTTCCTTCATTCACACTAGTAAGTGATGTAGCAGAGCAGATTCCCCTCAAATATAGCTGGAAGCTAGTTTACAGATTCATTTGAATCTCTTAGTTAAGATTCTTTCCTGGTGTCCCCTTTAATCCTTCTTAAAAGAATAACGACACGAGAGTATTTCTGAGTAAAGTACAGTAACAGAAAGTTTACTCACATTTCAGTTCACGATATGATCCCTGAAAGACAGGCTTTATTTAGTGGTTACACAGCAAAGTGTGAATTCATTTCATAGGGAGAGTGAACTCATGTGCTGCTGGCTGAGCACCAGCAGACAGCAAAATTATATTAAGACAATAAAATGGCTGCAGGAGAGCAGCATGGCAGCAAAAGATAGAACAAGACAAGACAAAACTGCAAGTGAAAAAATGTTCTGCATGACTGGGCTCTTTAAGGAGTCATTCAGAGCCACACCCATTTGCCAGGTCACATGCAGGGGGGAGGAAGCTCCGGACCAGTAGAACAGGACATTCCACTGATTGGATGTCCCCCTGCCTGTGCCCACTCTAGGGAAATAAGGAATGTTGCATTTGACTGCACCAAGGGATTATATCCCACACATATTTGGGGAAATAAATAAAAAATTGTCCAGTAGCACCTCAGAGACCAACTAAGTTTGTTCTGAGTATAAGCTTTCATGTGCATGCACACTTCTTCATGATTTATTTATTTATTTTAATTTATTTATTTATTTTGACTGCATCAGATCAACACGGCTACCTGCCTGAACATATTTGGGGAGTTGCTGGTTGCTTGTGAGCTGTAGCCACCTTGCAGCTCTTGAGCAATCTGTAACTTTAACCCTAGCAGTGTGGTCCTTTCTCTAGCTATGTAAGCAGACCCAGAATGTGGCATGTTCTGCATGGAAGAGGACTATCAGGAGGGGCCAACATGCTGCCTCCTAGTTGTTGTTGGACTATAACTCCCACAGCACCCTTGACCACAAGTCATGCTGGCTGGGGGGGGGGCAGGGGGATGTCAGTTAGAGGCCAACAACAACTGGAGTCCACCTCACTGGCTATCCCAGAGTAGATTCCAACAACAACAACAAATTTATTTATTTATACACCGCCCATCTGGCTGGGTTTCCCCTGAAGGTCACACCACTGAACAGGACTGTTGAACGCAATGTCTTGTGCACACCATCAGTCTGCGCACACAGTGTTGTGCAAATGGCATTGGTGGCTAGAATTCTATGCAGATAGTAGGTGCAATGCTGGAGGTAGTCATGAGAAAAGACTCCATCCTACTATTGACCAAATTGTCTCCCATTTCAGTGGCATTCGGCAATAGAACCAAGACTACTATTAGCAGGTAGCATAAAATGCTGGTGGGAGCAAAATATAGAGTACATGCATTAGAATTTTTTTTTGGGGGGGGGCAATTACATAGAGAAGTAATCCCTAAAGGGTAATGAACCAGAGAAGTAATGCAAGAGGAAAGTACTGTTGAAACAAAATAAAAAAAATTCCTTCAGTAGCACCTTAAAGACCAACTAAGTTTTTATTTTGGTATGAGCTTTCGTGTGCATGCACACTTCTTCAGATACAGTGAAATGGAAGTTTCCAGGCACTTATGTAGAGAAGGGGTGGGGAGGGGTGGGGATGGGGAGGGGGGATCACTCAGAAGGGTGGTGGAAATGGGTGATTGACTGACTGATAGCTGTTGATGACCGCAAACGACTGCAAATGGTTTTGCATGAAAAAGCAAGGGTTGAGATGGCTGAAGATCGCTTATCATGTATAATGAGATAAGAACCCGATATCTCTGTTCAAACCAGGTCCCTCCATGGTTTTGAGCTTGGTGATAAGTTGCAATTCAGCAACTTCTCTTTCCAGTCTATTTCTGAAATTCTTTTGTAGTAAGACAGCTACTTTGAGATCTTGTATAGAATGTCCTGGGAGATTGAAGTGTTCTCCTACTGGTTTTTCTGTCTTCTGGTTCCTGATGTCAGATTTATGTCCATTTATCCTTTGGCGTAGGGTTTGGCCTGTTTGTCAACCCTCCCCACCCCTTCTCTACATAAGTGCCTGGAAACTTCCATTTCACTGTATCTGAAGAAGTGTGCATGCACACGAAAGCTCATACCAAAATAAAAACTTAGTTGGTCTTTAAGGTGCTACTGAAGGAATTTTTTTTATTTTACTTCGATCCAGACCAACACGGCTACCTACCTGTAACCAGTACTGTTGAAACAGATTGTCAAATCAATCTCTCATATCTCTCATTAAACACTGCTGCTTTTTAAACAGCATGTTTATGTTTGCTTCTTTAACAACAAGCTTTTACTTCAGCAAGGGCACATAGTTTACTGCTGTCTTCCACAATTAATATTTAAAATGTATCTTACGCACTTTTGTAACTAGAAAAACTTGTGGCAGGGATATGTCCTAGTTGCTCCATCGCCCAGCAAATTCAATATGAATAAAAGCATTTAGCATCCATTATTTTTTAGCACAACCACAATTTAGCCTGAGAATCTTCCATGCTGAGTTTTTTCCCCTCCAGGGAAGGGGGCTTTAAAAAGCTTTGAATACCATTCATGGGGAGGTTTTCCTGCACAAGCTCCATCGACTTGACTGAGAGCAGTACAAGCCTGAAGGAAACCTTTCTGATAGTTTGTGCCCATGCCCCCCCCTCCAGGGTTTGAGAAACAAGGTGCACTTCACTTTGCCCATTTCAAAGCAATACACCAGCTCAGAAATGGGACTGCCCCACTCTTGAGTGCATTGCATTTGAAGTTCAGTCCCTTTCATTTCAAGACTTCCCATTTTTTAAAATGCATTCAGACTTTGACAGCTTTAGAAAATGGATTCTTCTTAAAGGGGTTACAACTGGCGCTGCATTTTATTCCTACATATCAGTTTGGGATGTAGACTGTAGCACCGCTGTCTGTTGATAACTTAGCTTAAATTTATTTACCATTTTAGAGGTCTCCCTACCATCTCAGTCTCTGCTGAGTGGTAGCAAGATTCCAGGGAGTTCCAGACATTTACCCACGGTCTGTTTCCTTACAGAAAATGCGGCACAGTGGAGACTGTGGTTGCATGGGTAGGCAAACTAAGGCCCCAGGGCCGGATCCAGCCCAATCGCCTTCTAAATCCAGCCCATGGACGGTCCGGGAATCAGCGTGTTTTTACATGAGTAGAATGTGTGCTTTTATTTTAAATGCATCTCTGGGTTATTTGTGGGGCATAGGAATTCGTCCATCCCCCCAATATATATATAGTCTGGCCCCCCACATGGTCTGAGGGACAGTGGACCAGCCCCTGCTGAAAATGTTTGCTGACCCCTGTGTGGTATCTTCATGATATATGATTTATTTACAAATATATACAACATCAAGCCTACAATGGAGGGGCTCACAGCATTAGCATTCCAAAAGGGCCCTGCTTCTCCCATAGGCACAGCTGCATCCTTGGTCCCTCAAGTCACATCCCAGCTCACTAACCTAAGCACTGGCCTTTTCTAATACAGGCAGAAGCCCCCACCCATTGTCCCTTTCACACATAGTCCTTTGATCCTGGTGCTAATGACCCATTACCCCAGACTAACATCTCAAAGGAAATTACCTATTAGTTTCTAACACATGTAGATTTTAAAGGTTTGGTGAGTTGTCTAATAAACAGTCTAGGAACTTTGGCTACCCATATTAGTTTTTTCACACATGCTAATTCCAGAGAATTAAAAGCATCTAACACACATCTTAAAACACACAGGTCTAGAAGCAACCAGTTTTAACACATTGCCCTCAATTAAATTCTAACACTAACTTGATCTGGAATTTAGGATGTCTTGCATCCATAGATTCATAATACTATACATGCATTATTAATCCAGTATCAATTACTGTGATATTAATGTTTTGTTGGATTCTGGACCAGAAGCATCCATAAAGGAGGAGTCATCTGTGGTGCGTGTAACTTCATCAAAGCTGCAGAATTATAGAAGGAAATAACAGCATCAACCACTGCACAAACTTATCAACGAAAAGAGATTTGTTGTAAAAAAAAGTTATAAAATGCAGTTGTTAAGTCCAATACATGGTATACCTTTCTCAGTAATAGTCCAATTGTCTAGTATAATGAATGAAATGTGGACTAATGCACTGCTTATGGTTTGCTTGTTCATTCCATCTGGGTTTGTTTTGCTTTGTTATTTACTTAATGGTAAGCATTGTTTACAGGCAATATATGAAGGGATTTTGTACCATATTTGAAAAATGCAACTAGACTGCATGATTTTACAAGCCACTTGTGGCTGAGTCATATAACCTATTCCAAGTGTCAGGAAGTAGCTTGCTCTATAATGGAGGGTGTGGAATAAAGTGGTTATAGAAATGCTTCAGCATGAATCTGGTCAGCCCATAGGGAGTTGAAAGATGAACCTTGGTAAACTCACTGAAACAGGAATGCCAATGGCATTTGTTTTTGTTTTTTAATATGACTTTTTACCAGGCTTCTAAAGTGTTTCTGATTTTATTGTCCTATATCTATTGTATTCTTCCTGTTTTGACTTTATATTTCCAAAGTTTGACAAAAACGTGACTTGGCCATTTAAAAAATACATCGACTGGTAAATATTTATCAGTTCATTGCTTCCATATTCCTTGTCCAGTCTAGAATCGTCTTTAAAATTACATTATGCTAATTGATAGAATAACCAACTCATGTAAGGTACCCTTTTTCCATGTGCTTTCATGGGGGAGGGAGTCACACCCAGGATCCCAAGACAGGAAAATGTGTGCACTGACTGTTGAACATGCATAACACCTTGCAAAATCAAATCCCCCGTCTGTATCCAGAAGTGTATCTATGGGCAATTTAAACAGAAGACTCCGTGTGTGCGCACATGCATGCGCTTTATTGTAAACCCTTTTCCAAATCAGCAGCCCCCCTCATTCTGTCCACTGCACTTCATAAACAGGTTATTTGAACCCCAACAATTACACTGGTACCTCAGGTTACAGACGCTTCAGGTTACAGACTCCGCTAACCCAGAAATAGTACCTCAGGTTAAGAACTTTCCCTCAGGATGAGAACAGAAATTGCATGTTGGTAGTGCGGCGGCAGCCGGAGGCCCCATTAGCTAAAGTGGTGCTTCAGGTTAAGAACAGTTTCAGGTTAAGAACGGACCTCCAGAATGAATTAAGTTCTTAACCCGAGGTACCACTGTACCACAAATGTCTTGCAATGTAGCCTTAGGAGAGAGGAAGCAACACGATGGCATTTGGCCTATGCTTGTTGTTGTTGTTTAGTCGTTTAGTCGTGTCCGACTCTTCGTGACCCCATGGACCATAGCACGCCAGGCACTCCTGTCTTCCACTGCCTCCCGCAGTTTGGTCAAACTCATGTTCGTAGCTTCGAGAACACTGTCCAACCATCTTGTCCTCTGTCGTCCTCTTCTCCTAGTGCCCTCAATCTTTCCCAACATCAGGGTCTTTTCCAAGGATTCTTCTCTTCTCATGAGGTGGCCAAAGTATTGGAGCCTCAGCTTCACAATCTGTCCTTCCAGGGAGCGCTCAGGGCTGATTTCCTTAAGAATGGATAGGTTTGATCTTCTTGCAGTCCATGGGACTCTCAAGAGTCTCCTCCAGCACCGTAATTCAAAAGCATCAATTCTTCGGCGATCAGCCTTCTTTATGGTCCAGCTCTCACTTCCATACATCACTACTGGGAAAACCATAGCTTTAACTATACGGACCTTTGTCGGCAAGGTGATGTCTCTGCTTTTTAAGATGCTGTCTAGGTTTGTCATTGCTTTTCTCCCAAGAAGCAGGCGTCTTTTAATTTCGTGACTGCTGTCACCATCTGCAGTGATCAAGGAGCCCAAGAAAGTAAAATCTCTCACTGCCTCCATTTCTTCCCCTTCTATTTGCCAGGAGGTGATGGGACCAGTGGCCATGATCTTGGTTTTTTTGATGTTGAGCTTCAGACCATATTTTGCGCTCTCCTCTTTCACCCTCATTAAAAGGTTCTTTAATTCCTCTTCGCTTTCTGCCATCAAGGTTGTGTCATCTGCATATCTGACGTTGTTGATATTTCTTCCAGCAATCTTAATTCCGGCTTGGGATTCATCTAGTCCAGCCTTTCGCATGATGAATTCTGCATATAAGTTAAATAAGCAGGGGGACAATATACAACCTTGTCGTACTCCTTTCCCAATTTTGAACCAATCAGTTGTTCCATATCCAGTTCTGGCCTATGCTCATAGCTGCCAAGTTTTCGCTTTTCTCGCGAGGAAGCCTATTCAGCATAAGGGAAAATCCCTGTAAAAAAGGGATAACTTGGCAGCTATGCCTATGCTAGAGGTGGGGCATCTTTCTCTAGCCCAAGGCCCACATTCTTTTCTAGGCAACCTTCTGAGGGCCACAGCCGGTGGTGGGTGGGGCCAGAGGCAAAAGTGGGCAGGGCAATGAATGTAAAGTTTGTTTTTGTAAACGCATTTTATTGCTCCATTCAAGCATCCATCCTTGGGCCTGAGGTTCCTCACACGCACCTGGATTAGTTCAGCCGGAAAAGAGTTCCTTTAAAAAACAACAACACTAAATTGCCATAAAATATGGAAGCACTTTAAAGTGAATATGCAATGGTCTATTAATGGATGGAAAATATAGCCATGGGTTCTTCCATTTGTGTGTGAACTGAGACCCACAAACTGCCCTGTGTACAGGCCGTAAAGCGATCCTGACCTGAAGACACAATATAAAGCAGACTTGTAATGAGCTTCTGGTCCTTCAAGAAGCTGCACCACTTTGCTTTGGCAGTTTGCTGCTGAGTGCTTTTGAAATAAATTGGTTTTGAAACATGCTGCCGAGGAATATCGCTTGTTTCCTCATTCAGTCATGCTTCTGCAGAGGTCTGTACACTCCGGAACACCTGTTATGTTTCCCTAGCTTTCCCACTGGGGCAATGCTTGTTGTTTTGCTGCTAGACTTTGCCCATTAAAAATCGAAAGGTTCAGTGCTTTCGTCGGAAAAAGCAGGGAGGTGAATTTGTCTGCTCTGCTATACCTCTAGCAAAATAAGAACAGTAAGAAACAGGGAGCATATATCTTCTTATATTCTGAGTGTGTTGTGTGGGTCAGCACCTCAGCAGGAACACTGCTCAGGATTTGCAATACCGATCAGAACGTATCAAATGAAAGGGTGCATAAAAGCTACTTGGTTGCTCACCCTTGGTGGCAGGTATGACCTTTCAGTCTGAAAGCAGTTCTTAAAAAAAACACAACCCAGCAACAGCCTGCATCCTGCCAAGAGTTGAATTGCAAATGGAGATTTTTTCCGCCTTTCAATCCAACCTTCTCCACTGCCACCCTCCTTACCCAAACTAGTTCAGCCAATGACTGGGTTTTAACAGCCAAGATAGTGTAATACTGGGATTGTCCACTATATTCAGGCTACCAAAAGTGGCACCATCTTTTAGAATCATAGAACTGGAAGGGACCCAAAGGGTCATCTAGTGCAACCCCCTCCAACGGACAAGTCATTGACAGCAATGACTTCAGGAAACCTATACTAAATTAGCAATCTGGTTTGATTTGAGAGACGTAGTCGAGAAAAAAGGCCAAGTGATCCAGGATCCATCATCATTGGATTCAGAGGTCCTGTCTGCTCCTCAAGGTCCTTGACCTGAGGAATGTCTGGTTCACCCTCTGAGGGCTCCAAGTCTGGTATCAGGTCAAGGGTAGGCATAACACCTGGCAATATACCCATTTCAAAGCAGTTTAATGCAACTTGTATCTTTCCGCTCCCTTCTCCCTTGAGGAAGGGGCAAAGCTCAGTGGCAGAGCATATTTATTGCATGAAAAAGGTCCCAGATTTATACATCTCCAAGTAGGGATCCACGCGGAAAACCTGAATAGATAATACTGAGCTAAATGAACAAATGGGTACACCTACCAACCTCATTTAATTTTTTAACATTTGTCTATTTGCCAGCATAATGACTCATAGGTTGGGACTATGAACTAATGAGTGGATTATTGAAATATCATAATCCACTATGAATACTGAATTCAGGTTCAGTCCTAACCACCCAACAATGCAGAATTAGGATAATAAGCCATTAATCTCAAAGAAGAGAACATAATATAGGATGTTCAGTTTCATATACCATTAAATTCCATGCAATCAACTTAGCCGCAAAAGATTATACTTCAGAATGTTGCCATTGTTGAAACCTTTATATGAATCTTATAAGCAGAGCTTATATGAACCTTTATAAGCAGAGTTTAGCAAGATTCATTGCCCAAGCATGGTTCACACTCACCAGATTAAGGTCATATAACTCAAAGACAGGAATTTATATGCAAGGCCTTCAGGTGATGTCAGAAGACATTCTTTGTTCTGCAAGTTTTGAACTGTCCTCAGGACGTCTTACAGCATAGCAAGTTATTCCAGCAGAAGAGAGCTTTTGATGACTTTTCTAGCACTTTTCTAGGACTTTTGCCTTTCCTCCAAACTCTAAGATACAATTCCCCCCGAGAAACTATTATATTAACAACTGAGACAGATTCTGTTTCAACCCAAAGAACAGTCACAGAGAGAAGATATTTCATCCCATCAAGCAATTTGCAGCTGTAATATTACAGAATGAAGCTCTCGCACACCTCGAATGATCATGGAAATGGATGGCTGAGAGTGTGCCCCTCCACACACCAGCAATTTAGATGGCAAGGTGCTGATCATTGATAAAAGTGTTACAATTATTTTTAGGGATGGCGACAAAGTTAATTAAAAGCAAGCAAAGGAGTGAGCTCTGTCAGAGCAGAAACTAATCTCTGGCCTTACATGTGAAAGCTCGCAAGCAGCCTTCGATGCCAATCTTTGGATAAACTTTTCACCCTGACCTTCTCATCACTGTTCTCCATCTCCAAGCTTAAACTCATGACTCTGTTGGGCTCACTGCCATTGTTTTGCGCATTGGAGCTGCCTGTGTGCTCTGTCTGTTATCTTTAGGTGATGATTTATCATCCTGTGCCCAGGCATTGGCATCATACAACAAACTTCCATAAGACTTTTTTTAAAAAAATGCAGAATCCCTTCATTCTTGTAAGCAATCAGCAGTATACATTGTCAAAAGCAGAAAAGAGAGGAAATAACCAATCTTTTATTTCTGAAGATGTCGTGCATTTATTTAGTTTCTATCAAATGCACATCCTTTTCTTCCATTACCCATTCAGTGATTTAGTCTTATGCTGAATTAGGAATGTTTTAAATTAGTTGGAAAATTTAAAATCTTCAGAAAATTACTAACTGGATACACTGTTTAGGGAGCAGGGGGTTTGAGAAAAGACAAGGATATACTTGACTACTTATAGCATTTTTATTAATCTTATGTATTTTGTATCTGTAAATCAAATGTAAAAGTGGACAGATGATTCTAACTGCATTATTGCTTCCTTTACCGGTGCAGCATGCCGAACTAACAATTATGTTGGGCCAACATTAAATCTCTTTAAAAGTCTGATCATGCTGCCCATTTATCTTTGTTTAAACTAATACTAATTATACTAAAAGTCTAATTTTAATTGTTTGTAAAATAAAAATTACAATACTAATTTCATATTTCTGTAAAAAGCCTGGAAAACTGAGGCAAATACTACAAAAGTTAAATGATTAAGTGTCCAATTCTCAGCAGGAGAGGTAATCCTACCAATGAAAAGACTAAACTGAAGAACAATGAATGTTGGTTGTTTAGATGTCTGTGCCCTGCTTTTGTGCATACAGCAAAATTGGACTAAGCAGTGCCATCTTACCCATAGACCCTAGTGGTGCAGGCCGCCAGGGCGCCATGTTCTCAAGGGCACCAGACAAGAGTCTGGGGAACACAAAACGAGCACGCTGAGTGAGGGTGCGTGCGCTGCTCCCACCGAGCGTTGGCTTGGTTTTTTCCCTTTTAGCCTGCAGGCACCGAATTCTACCGGGTGCCAGAAGGCTAAAAGGGGGCAAAACAAGCTGACACTCAGTGGGAGCGGCGCATGTGCCCTTGCTCACTCAGCGCACACCCGGTCACTCGGTGTGCTCGCTCGCCAATGGGTTGAGGCGCAGGTGCGTGCAGCGCCCCTCCTACTAGCCATCTTTGAGCCAGGCATCAGGCGCCACGAATCTCCATGGGGCTGGCACCCCTGGCCCACTTGCCACCCTTGCCCATCTGTGTCATGATGCACCGAAGCAGCGCCATGCCTGGAGCCTCCGCCTGCCGTGGCCGCCGTGGCACAAAGCAGCCAGCTGAGCCGGGAGGCACTGCGTCCAGCCTCTGCCTCTTCCCCACTGGAGGAGCTACCCTCCAGCCACTGCCCGCCTCCTCCAGCCCTGCAAAGCTGGGTGCGTCGCTGGTTGCACCGTCCCGTCCCAAGGGGCTTCTTCCGCTGCTGCTGGTGTTCCCTCCCTAAAAAAAGGTTGACAACTCTGGGAAACCAGGGGGGTTGGCGCCGGAGGGATCTTTGCACCATGGTGCTGGGTATGCTTAAGACAGCCCTGGGGCTAAGTATCAACACAAACTGATTTGGGATGATGAGAACCATGAGTACTAAATGAGCACCATCCCTAGTTACTTTTTATTTCATTTGCAGCATTTAGAACTTGTTCTCAACTCAGGGCAATATAAGACATCATTTAAGGTAGCTTAGGCTGAGAGAATTATTGGCCCAGGACTAACATTTTATCAAACGTTGTTATTCTACTTGTCATTGTCATAGAAAGCTAAATAAAAAACAGCCATTCAGGTTATGTAACAACTAGTTATGCAGCTGAAGAGCGTTGACTTGAAACTGTCTGCCCAGCATTGACAGACCTGGACTGAAACTTTGAAGATCAAGGAGCTAGAGTAGCTGACAATAACACTTTCCTGCTTTTCTTAAGCTATAAAGATGAGACACTGCAAAGAAATTCATCAATGCTTGAATCAAGTTGCTATGAAATGACATCTGAAGTGGAAACAAGTGGATTTATGGGGGTTCTTTGCCAACCACCAACACAACGGTTTTGAAGTGGGAAAACTGGACAAAGAAATGTGACCATGCTATCTCCAATCCATGTCACCTTTGTACCTCTCCCATCACCTTTTGTAAATAGTGAAGTGATCTTAACTTAGGGTGGCAGCAGAAGTGGTTATTTTGAAGCTTTTGCAATGATGTGATAAATGAGGAACAAACCCAGAGCTCAGTGGTGGAACATCTGCTTTGCATGCAGAAGGTCCCAGATTCAATCCTTGGTGTGTCCAACTAGAGCAGGTGTAGGCAACCTAAGGCCCGTGGGCCGGATGCGGCCCAATCGCCTTCTCAATCCGGCCTGCGGACAGTCCAGGAATCAGCGTGTTTTTACATGAATAGAATGTGTCCTTTTATTTAAAATACATCTCTGGGTTATTTGTGGGGCCTGCCTGGTGTTTTTACATGAGTAGAATTTGTGCTTTTATTTAAAATGCATCTCTAGGTAATTTGTGGGGCATAGGAATTTGTTCATCCCCCCCCCCAATATATAGTCTGGCCCACCACATGGTCTGAGGGATGGTGGACCAGCCCACGGCTGAAAAAAGTTGCTGACCCCTGAGCTAGAGCTAGGAATGTCTGCTGTTTGAAACCCAGGAGAGCCACTAGGAATCATTGTAAACAATGATGAGCTAGTTGTACCAATGGTCTGACTCAGTATAAGGTTGCTTTCTACGTTTCAGGGTAATTCCAGGGTAGCCCCCTCTGCCTCCCTGATAAAAAGTCCCTACCATCTGCGAGTGAATTGAATCATGTGAATTTACCTTAAGGTATTTTGAAAAGATATAACATTACAGAAAATTCCACTTAGCCTGTTCATAGGATCTGTGCCTTGACCTTTGCAAGGACAGGATAAAATACATTTCCACCAAAGGTAGCTTAGATGAATGATAGCTGGTTTTCATCTCCAGAGCTTTTAAGATGCTTGTTTCTATGATAATAATTGTTCACCTGCGTCTTAACATTTTGTTCTTTTTAACCTTGGAAGTCACTTTGTGTGCCCATAAAAAGTGGGGTAATATAATAAGTCATATCAAAAACAAGTCAAGGTTGATGCAACAAGCTTTCCAGCAAATTGGAAAAATCATGAAAGGGGATGGCAGGTGGACATGAGACAGAAGCTGAGGAAACCAGTGATGAAAGGGACATAATAAGGGGGGCGGGGAGGGGCAGAGGAGATGAAAAAGGAAAGTGACATTCATTTTGTCTAAATCTGATTACTTCCATTTTCTCTAAGAATCCCCTAAAAGGCTAGCAGTTCAAGATTCTAACTGGTACATAGAAATGCTTAAAGGTCAGACAGGAATATGGTGGGTGGTTGTTGTTTTTCAAATGATAGAAGGGAGATATAGGTGAACAAAGAGGTTATGATTACAGGTAGGTAGCCGTGTTGGTCTGGATCGAAGTAAAATAAAAAAATTCCTTCAGTAGCACCTTAAAGACCAACTAAGTTTTTATTTTGGTATGAGCTTTCGTGTGCATGCACACTTCTTCAGATACAGTGAAATGGAAGTTTCCAGGCACTTATGTAGAGAAGGGGTGGGGAGGGGTGGGGATGGGGAGGGGGAGGGGGGATCACTCAGAAGGGTGGTGGAAATGGGTGATTGACTGACTGATAGCTGTTGATGACCGCAAACGACTGCAAATGGTTTTGCATGAAAAAGCAAGGGTTGAGATGGCTGAAGATCGCTTATCATGTATAATGTGATAAGAACCCGATATCTCTGTTCAAACCAGGTCCCTCCATGGTTTTGAGCTTGGTGATAAGTTGCAATTCAGCAACTTCTCTTTCCAGTCTATTTCTGAAATTCTTTTGTAGTAAGACAGCTACTTTGAGATCTTGTATAGAATGTCCTGGGAGATTGAAGTGTTCTCCTACTGGTTTTTCTGTCTTCTGGTTCCTGATGTCAGATTTATGTCCATTTATCCTTTGGCGTAGGGTTTGGCCTGAAAGAGGTTATGAATTAATAGCTCACATTCTCTTGTATGCAGTGCTTTTTTCTGGGGGGACGCAGGGGGACGCATATCCCTAAACATGTTGTGAATCAAAGTTTGGCCTCATTGAGGGGCAGTATTTCAATATGAGTAGGAAAATGAGAGTACCCCTAAACATTTTTAAAGAAAAAAAGCACTGCTTGTATATGATAATCTAGTTATGCAAACAAATTTAGGGAGCTTTATGGCTTGCTGCTCTAAAAAAAATCATCATTTTTTTAGTGTTGCTATGTTAATATTTTATATTATTTTCATACCCTTTCTGTCTTTGATTGCATTGTATATTTGTATGCACACTGAATAAATGACACGTACTTAAATCCAGCAGGATTTCTGCGGTGTTGTGGGGGGGGGGTGTTTACCTGGCCACATTATTCCTCTCCCCTCATGTTTAGTAATATCCATAGCCTCTGGTTTATCTGCTACTATTGACACTGGCACCAACACTTTTCTGAGATATTGCATAGAATGCAGAAATGTCGCAGCTTCTGCCCCAGGAGGATTACAAAAGAACAAAGTATTTGATAGGAATGATATCGATTCAGACTGTCAACAACTTTGCTCATAGAGTAAAAAAAATAGTAGGCAATGATCCAATCCTCAAGATTGGTTGGGTCAAAACTTTTCTTCTACAAAGGTCAAAGCCAGAAATAGCAAAGAAAGGATTGAGATATGCAACACATGGATTCTAAACCCAGAGGAAAATAAGCAGTTGTATTTTATCTGTTCTGCTATACAACTGTCATAAAACCAGAATATTGCACAGAAGTATCCGCTCCTCTTTAGCATGGTTAAAATAAAATATTGGTGTGGTGTGTTGTTGTTGTTGTTTTAAATAAAAAACAAACAAACATGGATCCATAGCTGCAAAAATGATTCTCATTGTTACTTTATCTGTTATTTAGTGTCTAGGGAATATTATGGACCTAGAGAAGAAGCTACTGGGAGAACAAGAAAACGTTTTCACACATAGTTGTAATAGGGTTGCCATATTTCAAAAAGTAAAAACCAAGACACCCCAAAATTCCACCTTTGAAATCCTGGTAATGTCTGGGAAAATCTGGATGTATGGCAGTTGTAAAATAGCCTCTGAGGTTGTTTTTGTTTTATATTGCTCTTTAGTCAAAGCACTGATCAAAAATTTCTTCCATAAGACTGAAAAAGCATAACTTCAATTCTTGGGATAGGAAAGGAAAGACTGGCTCTTGGATACATACAATATTAAGTCACAAAATGTGCTTTATGTCAAGTGCATTTGTTGTGATCATGCTATTTATTTATTCATTCATTTATTTAAATGATTTATATACTACTTAACCACACTAGTCTCTAAGCACTTTCCAAGGAGAGATGATTAATTTGATTAATTTGCTGTATTATATTTTTGGTTCTCCCTCAAATGGTTCCCACCAGATGGTTGAATCAATTATCACTCTATATTCCTATAGATTCCTATATTCCTAGAGATGAGAGAGTAATGAACTTTTTTCAGGGAGAGCAATAACTTTGCACGTACAAGTTCCAAGGTTCAAGCCTAGCATCTCCATGTAGGGTTGAGAATACCCCATATGCAAAACCCTGTAGAACCATTGCCAGTCAGTGCAGACAATGCTGAGCTAGATAGAAACCTGTTGTACGCATGCAGGGGTGTAAATCACATGGAGACGGGATGGCTCTCCTCTGCTTACCTTCCCCAATGCACAGAGCAGGGGTGGGATCAGGGCCAGATTTAGGTTTGATGAGGCCCTAAGCTACTGAAGCTAATGGGGCCCTTTATATGTCTAGCTGTCCTTCGCCAACAACAAATTGTCACTGTTTTTTGTGTAGAATATTTTAGGAAGCAGGCTAGCAGGCGGGGCCCATTACTTACATCATAGGAGTCTACACAACACAGGTTTTATTTTACATATTTGTTTTTTATCTTATATTTTGGAAATGTACACCCAGTTTTTTCCCTTTAATTTTTTTTTGGGGGGGGCAAGAAAGTTGGGCCCTAAACTATAGCTTGTTTAGCTTATACATAAATCTGGCACTGGATGGGATTAATCAGGGGTGAGATCAATGGGCACAATTCTAATCACATGTGACTTGAACACCTACTTATGGCTTCATATTAGGTATACATTCTTCATTTAACTGCCACTTTAATGAGATTGTTGGACTAGAATCTAGAGCTCCCTCCCTTTAAGAATAATCCTTTACTGGTTCCACTTATCTGGTATTGACAGGGGCTCTACTGAATACTTCTGTGGTATACCCAACTTTCCACACAGCCCACTTGGTGAAATATGAGAGTCATTACAACAGATGCATCAATATCCAAAGCCACAATACTCCAGGATGACAGCAATATTAATTAGCATGAATCCAAATATTCTGGGAGGTGTAATACCTTCTCCCTGCACCACACATTATCGGAATTTGTAGTCCAACGTACTTAAAGGATTTCTCTCTTATGTCCAAGAAAAGTCCAGGGCACTCATCCATTTCAAAACTTCTTCTTCTTCCAAGGACATAAAATATTAGTTACAAACAATGAATATTTAAGTTTAGGGTTTTCATAGCTGATTATCTTCACAACAACCCTATGAGGTAGGATAGGCTGAGAGGAGGTGACTGGCCCAAGGCTGTATCAGAGATTTATGGCCAAGTGGGGTTTTGAGTCCAAGACCACTCTCAGTCCCCTCACAAGGTATGGTGAAAAGCCCACATCCACTAAAATTCTATAAAAAAAAATCCAAAATGTCCTGAGAATGAGGCTGTAAAATGGAAGCCTCTTTCTTAGGGGAAGAAAACATCTGAGAAACAGGAGGGCAGATTTCAACAGAGCACTAATTCTGAAGCACATCAATGGATGAATAGCCTTCTGGTACGCTTGTCTGGTTTGGGATTCGATAAGCAGAATATCCCCATCCCACTCCCCTTTGTTCATATTAGCCAGATGTAATGCAAACTCTGAAAATGAAAAACACTCAGATGAAATACACTTAATCAATGTACCACCATCTTCTTGTTTTGCTCTGCAGAAATCCCATTCATGTAGCTTGTCTTCACAAATGTTCAGAATGCAAGAAGCAAAACACATCATACTTTCCACCTAACTTGCCCAGGTTTTCCTTTTTAAGTGTTGATGGCATTCGGGAGTTAATACCACCCTATTTCAGAGTCCAGGGCAGAACTCATAAGAACAGGAGAGCCTAATGGACCAGGCCAAAGACACATCCAGTCCAGCACTTTGTTTCCTCAGTATCAACCATCTTGGGCCTTATAATCAACAGGAGAGGCCCTTTTGATGGTGACACTGCCAGGGGCTACAGTTTGGCAGCGTCCCATGACAGGGCCTTCTTGGTGGCAGCGCCCCATTTATGGAATGCCCTCCCTAGTGAAGTGCATCAGTCTCCTTCACTACTAACTTTTAGGGAAGACATGCTACATTATTTGTTAACCTGCCCCCTGTACAGGGATCCAAGAGACTGATTTCTGAAACCTTTGCTCATACATGGAAACAGGTATACTCTGGCAGAAATGGCTCAGTTTCTCCTGAGTGACACTAATAGCTATATGACATGTAACTAAGTTATGTGGTGCAAATAAGATTAGAGAGATAGATAACATTGCTGCAAATTGTACGGGAGATTTGGAAATTTAATCCGAAGTTGAACTAGGTCTGAGCTAGCTGACAGCAGTGCTTTTTTCAGGGGTTACACAGGGGTACGCATACCCCTAAACATTTTTGAATTGAAGTTTGGCCTCATTGAGGGGCAGTATTTCAATATGATTAGGTAAATGAGAGTACCCCCTAAACGTTTTTTGAAGGGAAAAAAAAGCACTAGCTGATAGTATTACCAATTTCTCTTTCTTTGTATTATTGCTATATGTTTTATATTGTTTGCAGACTGGCAAATTGTAATTCTTAGTTACATAGTAGGAGTTTTAAACAACCTTCTAAAAAACAGTTCCCCACCCCTGCATTGACCCATCTTCCACTGTTCTGGCAGTGAGCTGCACTGAAGACCCCACTGCCCCAGAGCAGGCTGTGACACAGGCCAACAGCAGAAAATCCTTTCAGTGTTTTCCATGAGTGCACCTGAAGAATTGTGGCAGCCTGGTTGATATTCCCCGAGAGCACCACTGCCCTCATTTGTGTAAAAGGGAAGCACTGAGGAAAGAGAGCTCCCTCTTGAATTGCTCTGTCAGCACTATTTCTAAACGGTTTGCAGGATAACGTGCAGGAACAGCAAACCAAAGTCGACACTCGAAGGCCTGGCACCTGGCGCTCGGCCTACTTCTGTCTTCCCTTTGCTCTGCTTTGTCCAAAAGGACTCCAGAAGCTGACAGGGGAGATGGGCTTTCTCCAAGCCTGACAGGTAATTAAATCTTCACTCTTGTGCTTGGTGGAAACAGAGCTAGACATCGGTATCCTTCCCAAAGCATGTGAGAAGTATTTCTTAAGGCTTCTTGGGGACCCTGAATTCAGCTTCCTGCTTTTCACATATATATCATTTTAATTTAGCTTATTATTTCCAGAGTCCAATATCTGAACACCCTTCAGATTCCACTGGAATAGCCCTCATAAGAAATCCTTGCATTAACACCATTAACACACAAAAGGTACAATCCAAGTCCAGTTTTGCTATTGTCACTGTAGAATCATAGGGTTGGAACGGATCTTCAAGGTCACTTAATCCAACTCCCAGCTTACTACAGGACCTTCAGTTTAGGATGCAACTACAGCATCCCTGGCAGGTGGCCGCCCAGCCTCTGCTCAAATACTTCCAGCAAAGGAGGATTCCCCACCCCCACCCCAAAGGAAGTCTGTTCCACTATCTAGCAGCTCTCACCTTTAGTCAGATCCATTGAAATATACTTCCCTGTAGTTCCCAGCCATTGATTCTAGTCTTGCCTACTGCAACAGCAGAAGATAAATCTGCTGAATCGCCCTGCATTACAGCGCGCTAGGTATTTCAAGACCACTACTATGTCTTCCATTGATCTTCACTTTTCCAAGCCAAACATACCCAGCTCCTTGTGGTATTGATTTCCATACAGCAAACCATCCTCGTCATGCTGTTCTGGATGCATTCCAAAAGACGTGGATTTTCAGGCACACTGGATATCAGCTGGAAGACAGCCATGAACAAAGCCGCGGATTCTCCTTCTGCTCCAGAAGTTTCCAGTGCTGAAGAGACAAGCCACTGTTCAGTTTATGCATGCTGAGATCCACCCTGGTCGAATTCTGAAGCACAGTGGCAGTAGGGAAACCAGATTCCAGCAGATCTGGCCCATGGTTCCACCTCCCAATTCTACAGGCTTCATCTTCTCTCTCTGATCTCTCTCCTCCTGGCATGATCTGTCCCCTTCTCTGTTGACTTAATTGTATACTGAAATATATCAGTTAGTGTATGAAATACTAAAATATTATTTGCATGCTATCACTAGAGAGTGCATTTGTGCTCTTTTGCAGCTCCTATATGTTCTCGCTGGGCTTGTTTCCATAGAAGAACTTCCAGTGAATTATGCCATTTGTCTTTGTGTTTGTGTGTGTCTGCAACAGAACAGCTATTCTGCTAGAATGGGTACATTTTTATTATCAAGCTTTTGTCTTCATACTGCATTATTCAGTTGCACCGAAGGCATGACAGTATAGTTAAATGTGTGTTAAAAACAGCAACGGTCTGAAGATCAAGCAAGGTGGAGTTGGGGTTTTGGAAGGAAAGTAGATTGTCGCTTTTCTCTTGCATAGTATGCAGTCCAACCTTGGAACTAACATCTGACAACATAATGCCATAGAATATTTACAGTTGCACCAGAAGTCGCTGGAGGGAGAGGGAAAGTGCTTTAAGACTGACAAGTCAAACACAGCGGCATCTGTTCCATAGTGCTGCACCAGAGAGGAAACGAGCCAAAATCCTGGTGTGGGAATTCCAAAATCTCAAAATACTGAGCACAGCTCATCCACTGTGATTTACTAAAGTGTGAAAGAGTCACAAGGGGGATGTAAATGAAGAGTAACTATGGCATGGAACGGAGGGAAGTAGTGCAAGCACAGAAACAGCCAAAAAGAGATGGATGGAGCTATTCATTCTAATAAATTCCATTCATATGAAAGTGGAGCTTGTGAACCCAAGCGCTCGAGTAACAAAAGCGTCCCGACATTAATCAACCCCCGGTTCTCAGAGTTCCCAGAATGAACAACACAAGCAAAATTTGTCCGTACTGGCATTTATCTGTACTATACTGTACAAAAAGCTATAGTTGTTGTTTAGTCGTGTCCGACTCTTCGTGACCCCATGGACCATAGCACGCCAGGCACTCCTGTCTTGCACTGCTTCCCGCAGTTTGGTCAAACTCATGTTCGTAGCTTTGAGAACACTGTCCAACCATCTCGTCCTCTGTCGTCCCCTTCTCCTAGTGCCCTCAATCTTTAGTAAAAAGTAAAAGTCTACTATAAGTCTACTAAGACTTTTACTATAGTAAAAAGCTATAGTAGAAGATCCATATTTGCAGTCAGAGTTCCAGTATCTGGGACACTGGAAGTAGAAGCAAGAGATGCATTTGTCACATGAGAAATGTTGTGACTCCAGGATGCTCAGAAACTCACACCCTCATAAGTAACATTATGTTCCCTTGGCTGAACCCTAAGGGGAAGAGAATTCTGGGCTTCCCACAAAGCAGCCCACATGCTGCCCGAATCCAAGGAATGCTTTCTTGGAAGGAAGTCCTACTTGAGTTTTAATGAGATTACCTCCTCCATTAAGCAAATTAAGCATTAAATACGATGGGCCTAAGCAGACTTAAATCTGTACTGAATTGAATTTTGGTCTTCAAACATGGAATGTCAAATCTATTATCCTCTAGTTGTCATTCTAGATCAGAACACCACCTTTCTGGTTTTACCTTAAATGCCGGGCAATCAATGCTCTGATTGAATTTTGGATCCTCTCTCATTTTTATTACATTTGTAGAGCAATTATAGAATGACTGATTTGTTTTGTAGATATATTTCCATGTATTCAAATGGTAGGGTGTCATGGCTGGTCTCCTCAATACGTTGTCAGCAAACCACACAGAGAACTGAAGGAAACATTATAACAAGCCTGCCGTACCCCAATTCCAGGAGTGGAAGCGCATCCATGCAGGGTATTGCTTTCCTTTGACATGTTGTTATCATCCATCTGTCTCGGGAGACAATGAAAGAGAGCACTTTGAGGGGGTGAAGTCAAATGTTGGAAGGTTGCAACACCTGCAGTGGCTTTAGAGACCGATATGGGAGAGACATATTTTGTTGCAGCTGGGGCAGATGAAGGTGCCTGGTTTTGCTGCTGCTGATGCACCATGGCGTTTCTTCTCTATGTGCTCCTCTCAGTGCACACTGAGAATCCTGACAAGACAGAAGTACTGTTTGTGGGGGACAGGAGGCGGGCAGGTGTAAGGGACTCCCTGGTCCTGAGTGGGGTAACTGTGCCCCTGAAGGACCAGGTGCGCAGCCTGGGAGTCATTTTGGACTCACAGCTGTCCATGGAGGCGCAGGTTAATTCTGTATCCAGGGCAGCTGTTTATCAGCTCCATCTGGTACGCAGGCTGAGACCCTACCTTCCCGCGGACTGTCTTGCCAGAGTGGTGCATGCTCTAGTTATCTCTCGCTTGGACTACTGCAATGCGCTCTACGTGGGGCTACCTTTGAAGGTGACTCAGAAACTACAATTAATCCAGAATGTGGCAGCTAGACTGGTGACTGGGAGCAGCCGCCAAGACCACATAACACCGGTCTTGAAAGACCTGCACTGGCTCCCAGTATGTTTCCGAGCACAATTCAAAGTGTTGGTGCTGACCTTTAAAGCCCTAAACAGCCTTGGTCCAGTATACCTGAAGGAGCGTCTCCACCTCCATCGCTCTGCCCGGACACTAAGGTCCAGTGCTAAGGGCCTTCTGGCGGTTCCCTCGCTGCGAGAAGCCAAGTTACAGGGAACCAGGCAGAGGGCCTTCTCGGTAGTGGCACCCGCCCTGTGGAACACCCTCCCAGCAGATGTCAAAAAGAAAAATAACTACCAGACTTTTAGAGGACATCTGAAGGCAGCCCTGTTTAGGGAAGCTTTTAATCTTTAAGAAATTAGTGTATTTTAATATTTTTGTTGGAAGCTGCCCAGAGTGACCGGGGAAACCCAGCCAGATGCGCGGGGTATAAATATATTATTATTATTATTATTATTATTATTATTATTATTATTATTATTTTATTATTATTATCAGTGGGCATTCCTTCTCTGGTCACTGCTGTGGATGCACACTGGAAACTCAAGGCACTTTATAATGCTTGCATTCATTTAGAATTATGTAAGTTGAGCAGAGGCAGAAAGCATTAACACCCTGACACACATTCTAGGTGGGTGGGCAAGGTATTGTACCCTAAAGATGCTTCCAGAGTGCAACCCATAAACACACTCTCTCACACCTCAGGCCTGCCTGAACTTGTCTCCATGGGACTTAGTGGCAGCCAACCAAGCTGCTTTCTTTGTGCTCTTTCTACAGTATTTCTCAGCTGTTAGAAAGAGCAAGGTTAGCCCCTTCCCAGAAACTTTTTGGCCATTTCCTTAGTCGTGCAAAGGCCGGCTTTTTCAGAACCACCAGTGCATATGTCTGAACAAAAATGAATGTACTAGGCCAGGGGTGGGGAACTATGACCCTTCAGATGTTACTGGACTCCAAGTCCCATCAACCTTTGCCAGCAAGGACAGTTGTTGGGGGTGATGGGAGCTGTAGTCCAGCATCTGCGAGAGCCACAAGTGCTTCATCCTTCTGGTAGGCTAAACTTGCCAAGCCAGGTTTGATCACCTCCTTTTTCATTTTCTTTTTTTCTTTTAAAGACTAACTCATAGGATTTGCGAGTGGGGAAGTCTCTGACTTATCGGCCCAGCTCATTGCATTGCATTTAGAGTGAAACTGCTCCTGTTATCTGTAAATTATGACACAGTGATAATACCTCAGGCCCAATATGCCATCAAGCTCATACAGCAGTCCCGTAAAGTAGCTCATTCATTAACAGGTGTGGTGATACAGAAAGCAGGGCATACATTTTCTTTCCCAAAAAATCCATAGAACCTGAAAAAGGCACAAAAGTGGAGCCTTTTCACTATTCTTCATCCTTCCTTCACTCTCTTTAATGGGTTTTTAAGTCAGTGTGTTTGAACTGCCATACCTAGGAACTTTTCATTGAAAAAGGAGTTTTAAAGTGTTGAGGTGGTAAATTGCTCATAGTGAAATATTTGAACTTTGGAAAGTTCTTTATTACCACCATCCAAGCCTCATTACTTGTTAGTAAAGGTCATATTAGTAAATGAAAGAAAATTCAATGCATACCTCTTTGCGGGGAAAAGCAATTTCCCCCTTTGAAATGCAGTGACCTTTCTTGTTTTCCAATAAATAGGCCCACTTCTATCCCAAAGATACCTGGAAAAATGATTTATTTATATCTTCTCCCTATAAGCACACAGAAAATATGAGTGTTCGCTTCTGGCAGAGTTCTCTGGTACCTTCTTCGTCTTTTTAATAACCAGAGCATAAAAATGATTTACTAACAGTGTTTCCTTACCTAAGCCAGGCTATATAGCCTTTGCGAGCCTCTTGGGCTTGCCAATCAGAAGGACGGCGGTTCGAATCCCTGTGACGGTGAGCTCCCATTGCTCTGTCCCAGCTCCTGCCAACCTACCAATTTGAAAGCACGCCAGTCAAGTAGATAATTAGGTACCGCTGCGGCAGGAAGGTAAATGGCATTTCTGTGCACTTTGGTTTCCATCACAGTCTTCCGTTGCTCCAAAAGCGGTTTAGTCATGTTAGCCACATGACCCGGAAAAGCTTCGATAAACTTCCTCTGCACAGAAGTGGCCTATTTCTTTTGGTGGCAGCAATCTGATTGATTTGTACATTAAGGAGCTCATCTGTACATGTTATATGAAAAATGAACTAAACCAGAATGCAGCAGCTAGATTGGTGACTGGGAGTGGCCGCCGAGCCCGTATAACACCGGTCCTGAAAGACCTGCATTGGCTCCCAGTATGTTTCTGAGCACAATTCAAAGTGTTGGTGCTGACCTTTAAAGCCCTAAATGGCCTCAGCCCAGTATAGCTGAAGGAGCATCTCTACCCCCATCACTGAGGTCCAGCGCTGAGGGCCTCTTGGGGGTTCCCTCTCTGCGAGAAGTGAGGTTACTGGGAACCAGGCAGAGGGCTTTCTCAGTAGTGGCGCCCACCCTGTGGAACACCTTCCCATCAGATGTCAAGGAAATAAACAGCTATCTGACTTTTAGAAGACATCTGAAGGCAGCTGTGCTTAGGGAAGTTTTTGATGTCTGGTGTTTGATCACTTTATTATTATTTATTATTATATTATGCATGCAACAACAGACACACCGTGGGAAGGGCTTTGACTGGCCAGCAAAACCAGATGAGGGAAGCGGATGGGTCTGAAACTCTGGATGACTTAGGGTCTTCCCCTCCATTAGGGAGCTGGGCATGTTTAGCCTGGAGAAGAGAAGGTTAAGGGGTGATATGATAGCCATGTTCAAATATATTAAACGATGCCATATAGAGGAGGGAGAAAGGTTGTTTTCTGCTGCTCCAGAGAAGCGGACACAGAGCAATGGATTCAAACTACAAGAAAGAAGATTCCACCTAAACATTAGGAAGAAGTTCCTGACAGTAAAAGCTATTCGACAGTGGAATTTGCTGCCAAGGAGTGTGGTGGAGTCTCCTTCTTTGGAGGTCTTTAAGCAGAGGCTTGACAGCCATCTGTCAGGAATGCTTTGGTGGTGTTTCCTGCTTGGCAGGGGGTTGGACTGGATGGCTCTTGTGGTCTCTTCCAACTCTATGATTCTATGAAGACAGGCTCTGGCAGATTGAGTGGATGAGGCCAACAGCGGTTCTAACCTCCCAATATCTGAATCACTGCCACTTACTGGGAGGGAGAGGTGGGCATGGTGCAAATCCAGTCCTCCAGCTGGTGCATTTACACCACATCAAATTCTTTACCTCCTTGCTGCTGCTCCTTTCCCTCCCAGTAAACAGTTGCTAGGAGGCCAAGTAAATGCTTCCGCCTTCTATGGCATCCATTACTGCAATTATATAATTGCAGTGCCACCCATCAGGAATTAGTAGCATAAAGAAATTACAAGTTGATCCCCCAACAATTGAGAATCAGTGACCCAACATGATCCAAAATGTCAACATGCAAAATGCAGGGGTGCCTGGTTGGTTGGTTTCTAAGAGGGAAATGTTTCTGTTCCTGGAATCATGTCTAATCAGTTGCAAACAGGACAAATCGTCAGGCACTGCACTGCCCTTTGAAAACAATGTAATTATTAGAGCTGGAAAAAATTAATAAAGTTTTAAACGATGTGTTGCAGTGAAACACCTAACCATATTTAAATAAAGAAAAGTACATGAAACAGATATTGGAGAAAAGATCACGAAAGAGGAAGGAATAATACAGAAAGAACAAAGTTAAGCACAAGGGAGCTCATTAAATCAATGGTCTTAACTGCACATTAGTCTGTGCTGGGTTACGCCAAGCAAAGGGGGAAATGTCCTGGAAAGAGAAAGGATGGCTTAATCAGGAGAGTCTTTATTTATTAATCCCAGTGAGTTATGGAGGAGACGTTGTCAAGAATTTATTGCATTATGAGCAGAGCCAAGCTACCTGCCCTCGAGACAGATGTCTTCTCTCTAAAGACCAGAATAGGTAATGGAAGGGAACACTTCCCCATCCTTTTCCTTGCCCTTTAACTCTGCTTCAGCACTTTTCTAATGTAAATGACAGCTGGGCTGAACAAGGGAGACCGTTTTGACGCAGGCACAGACACTTCTTGCCCCTTGGTCAGCAAGGGTGCCAGGTTGGATCACAAGAGATGGTGGCAGCAGTGGCTGCTCTTACTTGGGGGCCAATTAGAGACTAAGGACAGTTCTAAGACCATAGGCACATGCAATCTCAGGCTATCGAAGAATGCAAACAAATCAATTCAATGTTGTTTTTAAAAGAACCATTGCAACAAGCACTCTTTCTTCTTTTATCTTAATTTGGGTAGCACCACATTAACCCATACCAAGGTCTTCTCATCTTGTATTCCAAGTGCATACGAGATATGCTCTGTTACCTGCTTCAGAACCTGGGATTCCCCTTGAAATTTTCATCTGGCTGCAGCATGGACAGGAAAGGCGTGTTGAGATTGGGTGGGTATTTGGGGGTGGGATTTGACAGTGTAGCAGCAAATCTAGGTTGCACAATTAAAGTCGATTTAGTGGTCTTGCACAACAAACTCAAATCCTTCCCCAAACTTGACGTTTTGCAGTAAGGAAAGTGGTGGGAAAACACACTGGAAAGTGAGGGGTAACAGTTGCCTGAGGCCCCAAATGGTGGAAAATTCTTAGTGCTAAGGGATATCACATAGTCCACGATATGTATAGAGGAGAATCCTTAAAGTCATTGCAGGAAGTAACAGAGAACATAGGTAACCAATACTGGTTAAAAATTAGAGGGTTATATAATAAAATTCTTAAAGCCCAAGAGATAGGGAATATGAGATTAGAAGAGCCAATAGAGGAACTATATAAACAAATGGAAAAAACTAAACAAGGAATGATAGGTAAAATCTATAAGAGGATGATTACAAATAAAGAACTGACAACCCAACTTATTCAAAAGATATGGAGTAAGGAAGAACAAATTAGCGAATCAAAGGTCGAAAAGATAATGAAAGGAATAGATGAGATTAAAGTACTGTAAGCAAATTTAGGGAACTCAAACTAAAATTCTTTCTAAAATGGTATAGAACTCCGGCCCAGCTAGCTAATATGATACCAGGATTGAACCCTAACTGCTGGCACTGTGAACAAGCCAAGGGATGGTTCTCCCATATGTATTGGGAATGCCCAGAGGTAAGGGGATTTTGGAATAAAATCCTTAAGGTTATTAATGAAGTTTTTAAAGTGAAGCTACCTATAGACTTCAATCTTATGACAATGGGTATACTAGGAAACACAGCCATAGAGAAAGGTGACCAGCACACCTTCAAAGCAATGATACTAGCAGGAAAGGCAACAATAGCTTTAGGTTGGAAAGATAGAGAAAAATGGACAGCAGAGGTCTGGACTAATTATTTGTTTGAATTTATTCAGTCAGACATTGTGGCAGTAACGTCACAGGAAATAACATGGAAGGCCAAGTCTACTGTGATAAGGACCAGATGGAATCCCTATCTTCAATGGATAACAACTACTGGACCAGAAGACATTCAGTGGAAATTAAAGACATTGTGCCCGTGGCTGAGGACAACTGTTTGAACCCTTCCAATGGATTGTGGGTGGGGGAGGGGGTGGGAAGGGAAAGGAAAAATGGTGCGGGAAATTAAAAATTGGAAGGAGAGAATATAATGTATGTAAAAATTCTCATACTTCAATAAAAATCTTTTTAAAAAAACAACAACAGTTGCCTGAGGCAATCAATCTAAGCAATCAGGATGAATGCTCCATTTAAAATATCATCTGGAAATGACCAAAATTAAACTTTCTACCTCTACCAACCCAAGGCTGATCAGGCATCTCTGTGGCTGTTATTTATATAATAAAAACCAGTTTTAATTTGTTTCAGCCTATTCTATTGTGGTTTAAAATTTTGTATGTTTCAAATAATGGCATAAAACAATAAAATTATCACTAAAAGATTTATCTTTTTTGAATTAAAGAAATACAATAATTCATGTTAACATCGTATCTAGTTTGATCCTCACTTGAGCCACTTTGTGCAAAAAACGGAGAGGTTCTTCTCCTGCTTTGGCTTCTTTAAAAGATTGGAATAATTTGCAGGAAGATAACTGACATTCTTCTGCAAAATATGCCTCAGTTGGTGTGGAATACTTATCCTCGTTTAAAGGCATAAGATGCACCCCTATATAGCCAATGCATTCTATTTGGAGCGACATTAGGCAGGATCATTAAGCCATGTCTCTTTATCCTTTACTTAAGAGTGAAAGTGCTGTAGAAAAAGTCTCTGCTGCATTGCTTTTGAAGAATGGGTTCGATTACCTTCTCTTAACAGGTCCTTGACATTTGCAAAAAAACAAAAACAAACCAGCCTACAAAATGCAGAGATGATTACTGAATGTTAATAACCTCTGTAGCCCTTCAATGACCTCAGCTTGGTTCCTTTGCCTTTGCATACTCTTTACTTATTGCCTCTACCTACGGAATTTTATGGGAAACTTAACTTATTTTATATTTCTGGGTATTTAAAATTTAATTGTACTGCAATGTATGCATGCAATTTAAGGCAAATGCAATTTGTATTTCAAAGTGCTTCATTGATTCTCTAAGTTTATACTAAATTACAGGATTTATTTGGGGATGTTTATTATTATTTTAAAAGGTACGGGCAAAACAATGCTATCTTATGGATGGTGTGGGGAAGGGGGAGATACTATGTCAGACTGGCATAGTGTTAGGCTGATTCTATGGGTGTGTAGGGAATCAGCTAGATTGGCAAAGAAAAAGCATTTTATATGCATTGTATATGCGATATAACACAGTGACACTAGATGGCACTGTGGAGTCCTGTCTTTCCCTACCGGATTTCTCTGTACGAGTTTGCAACGCGTTTAACTGAATCACTTCTCCAGTTAAATCTCCAATTGAATCTCCAGTTTCTATCACCTCAGCTGGCAGACCACTGCTAGTGGGACATGTTCTGTCTCCACTGTTTTGGGGAATGTTAAGTGGAAATAGTCCTGCTGTACTCTGGTCTGTGACGTGGGTGGCGCTGCGGGTTAAACCACAGAGCCTAGGACTTGCCGATCAGAAGGCCGGCAGTTCGAATCCCCATGACGGGGTGAGTTCCCGTTGCTCTACCCCAGCTCCTGCCACCCTAGCAGTTCGAAAGCACATCAAAGTGCAAGTAGATGAATAGGAAGGCTACAGCGGGAAGGTAAACAGCGTTTCCGTGTGCTGCTCTGGTTCGCCAGAAGCGGCTTTGTCATGCTGGCCACATGACCTGGAAGCTGTACGCCGGCTCCCTCGGCCAATAACGCGAGATGAGTGCCGCAACCCCAGAGTCGGTCACGACTGGACCTAATGGTCAGGGGTCCCTTTACCTTTACCTGACACCTTGGGGACAAGGGCACAGTGAGCTCTTCAACCTTGCCCTTCCACTGCCTGCTCCTCCTTTCACTCCTTATAGCACCTGCTCAAGCCTCTATCATTTTATCATACTTTTCATCTTCTGTGTACTGAATTAGTGCTGGGAGGAGAAAGCAGTATTTTTTTGCTGCTGCAGCAAAAGTGCTTCTGTCAAAAGAAGCTGTTCTAGGCAGCCACCTGGGGCCCTTCTCAGGACAGGGGTGCTGAATCAAATTTTAAGGTATGAAACACATGTTAAAGGGACAGTGTCTGAAAGATGTCCTGTAAAAACATAGAAAGAAGGAAGGTTACAGTTTGCTCTGTGGAACTCTGATGCTCTGATGTAAGTTACAGTCATCTGAAAGACTAGGTTGTATATTTGACTGAGTTTAGTAGGCCTTACTCCCAAGTAAGAGGGCAAGGGATTTCAATTTTAGGATTATACTGTAAATCTGTCAAGTTTAATGACTTCAGCTGCTTGATGTTTGACATGTTGTTGAAATGCCTTCTTGATTTCAATGACCTTAAGGAGGAGCAAATGTATATTTTACAGATTAAAATCATATATGTTTGTTAATTTGATACTTGGTTATATTTTGAGCACACAATATTGTTTTTAAAACACAGGCTTTCAAAAACCTGAAAGTGAATATTTCTGTTATTTTTAGAACCACACTGAGGATGGGGATTCATTACAACTATACACATTATTCATCGTTCCTTATTGTGTTGTTAATCTCTCAGTTATTAATTTATGATTCCTCTGTCTCTTCCATTGCAAGCAGATGGCAACACCGGAAGCACAGGGGGACATTAAAATGCTATTGTCCTTAGGAATGAACTTCTCTAGCTCCACAGCTTTCAAGTTACCTCCTCATAGATACTTTACGATTTCCACCAAAATAGTACTGTAAATAATGAAGATCGTATCAGAATACAGGGACACTGAAACAAGCACTCACTTTCCTTACAGTAAATTATTTGCAGTAGCTGCGAAAAATTTGACTTCCCGCCAGTGGAAAGGTAGTTTGGTGACAATCCACACAGGATCTTTTCCTCTACTACAGAAGAATGGAAGCCAAACTACAAGAGGGTACACCTAGTGGGCAAGGCAACTCTTTTGCCAGTTCAACTTCCTGCCAGCTCCACTATAGATCATTCTTGGTGGCACGGGAGAAGAGAATAAGTGGGAACGCCAGTTTGGAAGAGATTTTCCTTGTTTGTGTATCATAGGTGCCTAGTACATAAGGTGACTTGTCTGACATTTACATGTTTAATAGTAGGCATCTAGATGGTGTAAAATAATTTTTACCTGAAACAGATTACATACATTACTCAAGATACTAAGATAAGTTGGTGATCATGAGATTGAAAGCAAAAGCAAACTTTTGTTTGGGTATTCAATGCAATTTAAAACGCTCCTATTGAATTGTCAGAATGCATGCACCCATCCACCACACCTTAGGACTTCCCATCTTTTGCACTCAGATCTTACCCTATTCCTTTACACAGAACTATTACAGTGGTACCTCTGGCTGCAAACTTAATTCATTCTTAAGTGAACAAATCAGGTCCAGTATAACCAAATGTCTTTCAAAAGTAATGAGGCATTTCTTTTAAAATGGCATCACTGCAGAGCTGCTTTACATCAGAGGAAAATATCAGCAAACCAACAGCTCCGGCATACAATTATACTTGGTACATTAAACGTTCTAGTACTGTGCAAATGCTTCCCTTGGCTAATGTCTCCAGAGTCCAAACTAAAATAAAAGTGGAAGGAGACAACCCAGAAACTCAGTACAAACATGACAGCAATTTAATGAATCCCAGCTGAGCAAAGATCTGAACGTTTAAAAACCTTTCTTTGAAGGATGCCCAGAATACACCACGATGAGTAAATGGGATTCATTCTACCCTGATTCATAGATCTTTACCAAAAGAGAGATCCCTATGTATTCAGCTGCTGGACTACCTGTTGGTTGGCATTTGGTGGTGGAGGGGCAGCTGTGGACTGTCTGGAAACAAGTCTAAAGGTTGGGAAAACATCACCCTCTCTAGTTCCGAAAGGTAAAGGTAAAGGGACCCCTGACCATTAGGTCCAGTCGTGACCAACTCTGGGGTTGCGGCGCTCATCTCGCTTTATTGGCCAAGGGAGCCGGCGCACAGCTTCCAGGTCATGTGGCCAGCATGACAAAGCCGCTTCTGGCAAACCAGAGCAGCACACGGAAATGCTGTTTACCTTCCCACTGGAGCGGTACCTATTTATCTACTTGCACTTTTGGCGTGCTTTTGAACCATCTGTCAGAGACAGGAGAGTTTCAATGATGAGCCTCAGTGCAGGAATGCCAGCATATCTTGGTGACAACATTCTGCAGCATCTCACAGATCTAAGGCATTGAACTAAAACACCCACAGATGCACTACGATAGCTTTCATTTAGATTTTGCCGAAAGCTCATGTACTATTGCTCCAGAGAGAATTTCTGCTAGACATTATACCGAGAATGAGCAACACTTCTGCTCATTTGGTGTAATCTTGGGGAGGGGGTCAAGGCCCCTCCCCCATCTGCCTTTCCTGCACATCTGAACTGATAGCTTGCAGGGGGCTTTTGAAATTAGGCAGAGGGTAGAACGCAGCCCAGGGCCACAGATTACCCACCCTTTGCTTTATACCTCCACACTCAGAGGCAGCAATGAGTGTGCTCTTGTGAGCTCGTCCTGCTTAGGGGGCTTCCCCACAGACATCTGGTTGGTCGCTGTGAGAACAGGATGATGGATTAGATGGTCCACTGGCTTAGTCCAGCAAGCTCTTCTTGTGTCCTTATGGGAACCGTTTCCTGATTTCATTCATTATAGGGCCATAAATTCTGAAAAATTCAATTGATTTTATGATGCTGGCTAAAAGGCTAAAATTCTAAGCATAGTTATAAATGGTCTTCTGCTTTCATGGTGACATGTATTTTTGCATACACACACAGCTGATAAAATGTCTACTCCAGTTGCTTCCCAGAAACTGTATTGATTTTCTTAGCAATCAGGGGATAAAACAATCCTTAATGACTTTGCTTAAGAACTATTATTCTTAAGTGGACAAAAAAATAACCCTTTCCATCCCTCTTTGTTTGTATATCTAACAGATTGTTAGATATACATTGCTACAACAGAATCAAAAGAAAATGTCTAAATATACTGTACACATTATTCACCTGACTATTGTTCATAACCAAATGCCATTCATGGTTCTTTTTGGAATAACTATTTAAAATATTATTTCTTAATTGTTTCACACTTGGTTGTAACAAAACCTCAAAGGAGTTTACAAAAAAAAAGGAAAGTTAATCATAAGAAAAGGATATGTTGAAGTCCATTCATTCTAACTTGGCAACAAATAAGTGATGTTTGTTTTCTCAATAGCCACATCCTCCTGAGTCTACATAACTCAAATAGACAACAACCACCTTTAACCCAACCATGCTACACACCTCTTCATATACTTAACCATTAGGGAAGAGAACTATCCAAGATCAGCGGTGGGGAATTAGTGGGTCCATAAGATGTGACTGGACTTCAATTCCCATCAGCCCCAGCCAGTATGGCCAATAGTCGGAGAGCGTGGGGGTTGTGGGCCACAGGTTCCCCAGTGCTGATGTAGATGTTTGTGGGGAACTCAGGACTCGAGGCACATGCACATCTATCCTGGAACAACCTCAGATAAATTTGCCATAACTTGCCCTATCACAAGGCATCAAGAAAGTTTACAGCAATTCTTTGTAAGCAAGATGGGGATCCAAAAATACACTTTCAAATTATTTGATCAACAAACGTACGAAGGACTGGATTGCCATTGGCAGCCGGATGTGTTTGGGGAGATAAATATTTCACAATTTTAAGGGAGTGCATTCAGGCATTAGCCTCTGGGAAATCAATCATTATCTATGATTAATGGCTGCCTCGTAGTAAACAGCCCAGAGCAACAGCCAAAGATTAACATGACGTCCAAATGCCTATATTTTAAGTTTGGTTGAGCAGCTGTGTTTGTAAATCAGCTGTCATGTAAAATGCCACCAAATGCAAGTCATATTCTGAGGTTGTGATTTTGTTTAAATGAGGCTCAATAAATAATTGGAGCAGATTGCTTAACTTGCGGGGGCTTCTATGACACCATTTATCTGGCACATGGTGTTGAATAAAATCAGACTGCTAATAGACTATGTTCAGTGAACTGCATTTTTTTCTTGCAAATTCAGTGATTTTAAGAACATTCCGCAGAGACAATAATGAATCAAAATTCAACACTGGAGTTTTAATCCTTCAAGGATGAGAGTTGTACTCATTTCGCCTGACCGCTATTTGCATATTTAAATTAACACTTGATTCTCTTCCCATTGCATTCTACATGTTGAGTTGGTCTTGCAAATGTATCAACAGCAGTCCCAAACATGACCCATAAGAAGAGGGAGAAACCAGCGTAAACTTACAATCAGCATGACTTCCAGACAGAATGAACACCAGAGCCAAACAGTTGCCTCAGAACAGTAAAAGATTCAACCCTTAGTAGCAAAACTATATATGTATAATATTCCATGTCCGATTCAAATGTCCATTGATTTTATTGGATGGGTATAGTCTGAGTATTATTATAGAGAGATAAGCAATGCACATAAAAGCTGTTATCCACATTAACCAAACATCATGAAGAGTATGCACATGTTAGAATGAATCTAGAATCATCTAGACCAACCCCCTGAAATGCAGGAATATGCAACTGTGCCATATGGGGATTGAACCTGCAAACCGAGTATTATCAGCACCACGCTCTAACAAACTGAGCTAACCAGGGTAGCACAAACCATGTAGGATTTGGAACTACTACTCCAATTCAAAAGATTCAACCGCTTTGAGACCTGCCTGTACAGGGTGGTGTACAAATTAAATAAATAATCAGTATCCTCTCTCATTATCATCTATCGCAGGCATGTCCAACAGGTAGATCGTGATCTACTGGTAGATCACTGAATGTCTGTGGTAGATCACTGGTAGATCATTGGCTCCCTCCAAAGAAGCTGAACAACTGTGGCTCCCCTAAAAAAGCTCAAAATTTTACCTCCTCCCTGAAAAAACTCAACAACTTTGACCCGAACCCCCCCCCCCATGGGCCTTCTTCCTAAAAAAACTCAACAACTTTGACCTGCCTGAACCCCAAAAAATGGAGTAGATCACTGCCAGTTTTTAACCCTGTGAGTAGATCACTGCCTCTTGAAAGTGGGCCACCCCTGACTATCACAACCAGTTTAGATCTGTGGATGATCTGCAGTAGATTAGCAAAGGATTCTGGCTCCCTATTGCTTAGTAAGAGGCGCAACAACAAAACATCCCCCCCCATTTAAATTAAGCTGCTGAAATGAAGGAGACTAACCAGGAGTGGAGCTTTGTGCATTCTGTTCTGCTATGGAAAACAAATTCCTAAGTTCGGAATGTTTAATTTTCATTGTGTAACAAGGATGGGAAACCCGTGGCCTCCCAGATGTGGCGGGACCACAACCCCTGATTATGTCCCCTGACCCCTGATTATGCTGGCTGTGGCTTCTGTCTTTTTTAATCCCAACATCTGCAGGGCCACAGGTTTCCCACCCCAATATATGTTTTTTTTTTTTTTACATCTGGCTCTGGTTGGGGTTGTAAGTAGAAAAAACACAGCAGATCTGAGAAGTCTGAAGTCTGCTCAATGCTGGAGTAGGCAATGACGAGTTAAGCAAATAAATCCAGTATAGCACAACTTTCTCACTTTATTCCCACTGGCCTGGGAATAAGCCCATTGAACTCAGTGGGATTTCTAAGCCGACCGGTGTAAGATTACACTGTTATTCCTAACATCTCATACTTATCAAATATTCGCCGTTGTTCTATCTACAGCATAGCAGGAACTGCGTTAGAAAATGACTGTGCACAAATTCATCTCGATTTGGATCATATTTCTGAAAAGGTAGGCCAATGTGCCACCTAGTGTCTGTGAATGTTATCCAACACATTAGAAACAAAGATATCAGGCAATTTCTACTGCAGGTAACAGAAGCCTGAAGCCACCTCACAATTGGTGTGCTGTGATTTTAAAAGGACAAATCCTCACTCCCCCCCCCAACCAAGTGCTTCTGCTTATTTATTTACCACCTCTGGGTTCTTAGAATGGCAAAAAGGAGGTCATCATCCTATTTTATCTTCCTGTAGGTTAATCTCAGACCTGGTGACTGGCTCAAAGCCGGTAAATCGCCTTGTGCATTGGCAAAGTGGAACAGATGCATTAGGGATGCTCCACTGAACAGAGCAGTGTGTGTGTGTGTGTGTGTGTGTGTGTGTGTGTGTGTGTGTGGAGTTTGCAGCAGCTTTCATTCCCACGAGTTCATTTGTGTCATAGTTAATCAGACCAGGGGAACCTTTGGCTCTTCAGATGTTGCTGAACTACATCTCCCAGCAGCCCCTGAAAGCATGGCCCAAAGTCAAGGCTGATGGGAGTTGTAGTCCAAGAACACCTGGTAGGCCAATAGTTCCCTACCATAGCTGCCAAGTCTCCCGTTTTTCGCGAGAAACCCCCGGATTTTAATCCGTTTCCCACTGGTCTCCCGAATTGAAAAAAAAAAATCCTGGAAAATCCCCCAGGGAGGGATGCCAGGGAGGCTCCATTTTGGGTGCTGGAGCCGCCCGATTTCCGGTGCCCAGACATGGGTAGCGCGGCACCGGAAGTCACTTCTACGCATGTCCGGAACTTGCGTAGAAGCAAGTTCCGGTGCCGCGCCAACAGTGGGAGACTTGGCAGCTATGTTCCCTACCCCGATTATAAACACATGCACTGACAAAAGCAGCACTAACCCAAAGAAACCTTGATGCGGTCGTACATCAAATTGCATTAAGTTGCTTTAAAGTGGTTGTATGCCCTGTTGTGTGCACTGATAAAACACTGAGGGGCAGGGCAGGAGCAGCTACAATCTGCTAATTTATATTTAGCTTCTCTTGTGGGTAAACAGAAAACTGTCAATATGACTATCTACCTCCTAGCGCATCAGAGGAAGCGGCAGGTCTTTGACTCCAAGAGTTTTTAATAAAATAGCATGCTGCTTCTAAAATGGATAAGGTTCCATACATCTGCGATGCTACACCTTTTATAGTAGAGGTTCCTCATAAATTCATCACCCCATGTTAAATTTAAGTGCCACTAAATCTTATATTCTCCTGCCAACCTAGCAGTTCGAAAGCACATCAAAATGCAAGTAGATAAATAGGAACCACTATAGCGGGAAGGTAAACGGCGTTTCCATGTGCTGCTCTGGTTTGCCAGAAGCGGCTTTGTCATGCTGGCCACATGACCTGGAAGCTATACGCCGGCTCCCTCGGCCAATAATGCGAGATGAGCGCGCAACCCCAGAGTCGGTCACGACTGGACCTAATGGTCAGGGGTCCCTTTACCTTTACCTTTACATCTTATATTATAGAATGCCTCAGCTGAAAATAATGAGACCAGAACAGAGTCCAGCCCTTAGATTTCAGCTTGCTTTCATGACAAGCATTAATTGGTCTGACTCTGACCAAATATTTACATTTCTTAAAGGGAACAAACATATTATGTAAACATGCAATTTCTACTTTTCTCCGATAGTTTCTGTGGCATTCTAGAGCTACTCAGCCTGTGTTTTTAGTTCATGCTTGAATCACCTCCTTTATAACCTAACCATGGCCTGGGCCTAAGCAGTGTGTCCTGAACCCCTGGCCTACCTGGCAGAAAGTCAGTATGCCAAGTCCAAAGGTCAAAGTCCAGTGGTCAATCCACACGAGCAAAGTCCAAAGGTCAGGAAACACAGCCCAGGGTCAATCCAAATAGCCAAGTCTGAAGTCCAGCAGTTAGGTTACAGCTCAGAGTCAAACCCAAAGCACGGTCCCATAGAGGTTCAAGGGCAACCAAGTCAAGATCCACCAACATGGGCAGTTGAGCAGATAACAGCACCTCAGCTCTGCTTCCCTGTACTTGATTGCAGCATCTGGGCTTGATAAGGCAGCTGACCCTCACCTGTCCTAAGCCTAATCCACTTGAGGAATCGCAACCTCCTGCCAGAGCTAGCGAGCCCCACCTGGCCAGCTAGGAAGCTGGGCTGTGGGCCCTTGCCTGCCTCAGCCTCCTGAAGCACCCCTCGCACTGCTTCTACGCCTCAGAGCCTGCTGTGTTTGAGGAGACAGGGCCCCCTCTGGCTTTGGTGATGGGTCCTGTTGCTCTGGCTCCTGTGCATTGATCCCCATCCCCTCACCACTCTGTCAACCTGTGAGTACTTCCTTCTCCATTCCCTGCTTTCCCCAGTGTGTCCTACACCTCTTGGCGGGATCCTCTTCTTCCTCCCACCGTCCTGCCAGTTCATGACACAGTGGTTAGTTTGAAAAGAGGTGATTCAAGCATGTCTAGAAGCAAATTACTCTAATATGCTCCCTGGCACATTGTACAAACTGAGCTATAATTCTTATAACTTGAGACATTCCAGGGCCGAGCTCTGGCACTGAAAACAAATTCCAGAGCCATTTGGTAGGATTTAAGACCTTGAGAAGATAAAGAACAGAGTATGCAGTCCTGGTGTTTCTTTATTTTTCACAACAGGATGGGCTTGTTGAAAATCAGCCAGTCTTGATTCACTTGAGTAAAAGAAGGGCCTTGTGGAGAAAAACTACAGCCACCATTCAGAGAAATGTGCGACTCCATGTGTGTGCTCATTGCGGTTTTTTCTTCCTCTCTCAACAGCATGACCTCATGGCAAGGCAATTGGGCAAAGCACTTTTGTGGTGATAGTGTGCTGATAATTTTGGCAGATGACCCACAAGTCCCTGAAAATCGTTCAAAAACTATAACCAAGGGGACTTTTTGCAGATCGAATGCTTTCCCCTCCTGAAGAGAACACGTTAGAGTAACATTGTGCTTATGCCAGTTCTTTGACAGTGAAGTGATGCAGGCCAAATGAATGAATTACAGAGGCCTCTTATGCAGTATTGACATATCAACAACAGCAGAGCTGCCCCCCCCCATCTAGAACCATAATCTATATTCAAAGCCACTGTTGGGCAGGGACAGAATGATCTCATGACCCATTGACTGGCATTAGCTCTACTCAGTGTGTCCCCCCCCCTAAAAAATGTTTAGGGGTACTCTCATTTTGACTCAAGAAAACCACCATTTTATAGTTCAAATCAGGAAAAATAAGTACAGTCATACCTTGGGTTAAGTATGCTTCAGGTTGAGTACTTTCGGTTTAAGTACTCCGAGGACCCGTCTGGAACGGATTAATCCACTTTCCATTACTTTCAATGGGAAAGTTCGCTTCAGGTTAAGAATGCTTCAAGTTAAGTACGGACTTCCAGAACCAATTAAGTACTTAACCTGAGGTACCACTGTACGGTAAATGGACAAAAGTACCAAGATTCACAAAATGTTTAGGGGTATGCGTCCCCCTGCATCCCCCCAGAAAAAAGCAATGGCTCTACTGAAGGTGACATTTCTTTCAAGGATCTCTCTCTCTCTCTCCCCGTCTCCTCCCTTGCTAGTGCCTGTAATCCTGCCACAACACAGTGGGTTGCACCAACAGAAAACACATCTGATCCACTTCTTTTTTGCTGGCTCCACACGCCATAGCCCATATTGCTATGGTGGGTTCCCCAATCGTCCAGATGTTGGGGGGGGCACATGCAGCAGGAAGTGGGGAGTGGTAAAAATATGGTGTGCCTGCTACTAGCACAAATCCATTAGTTTTTCCAGTAAGCTAGTGAGTGGAAGGGAAGGGAATTCTTATCCAGCTCTTATTTAAAAGTGAATGAGAGAAAAACTCTGGGTTCATAATGCTCATCTTCAGGTTGAAAAGTTGCTAAGATTCAATAGAAACTTTTATGGTATCATTAAATTTGGTGCATACACTTTGAAACTGTGGATGTGAAGTCTGCCTCTTAACAGTATTCAGAAGCTCGGCGCAGGGCCAATTAAGGCACAGTGTGGCCATTGTGCTGAATTTTGAGCCAGAAAGGGATGCCCTTCTGATTAACAAGTATATGAAAATACATAACTGAAATGTGGCACAACACAGAGAAAGTTAACCAATGTAACATGGTCATTTATGGGAGAGGAGATAAGTAAGGTAGTCCAAATACACATAGTGAAACCCAAGCTCCTGGGAAACTCCTTATGGTGGGCTAGTGCATACTTGCCAGGAGTTTTAAGGGCCATTCTCCACCTGCTATAACCTATAGCAGAAATAGGAATGGGTTGTGCAATTTCTGGACATATGCCATAAAGTTAGCCAGTAATACTGTATCCAAAATATCAGAGGATTGGTCAGATAGTGTAAGCACCACCAGGGATAACACTGTCAGTTTGAACCACGTTGGCATGCAGTCTTTTTAATGCCCAAGATAAAGGTTTCAAGGCAAGTAGCCAGGTGCTTACCCTGTCTATAGTGGTGTAAAGGTAAAGGTACCCCTGACCATTAGGTTCAGTCATGACCAACTCTGGGGTTGCGGCGCTCATCTCACGTTATTGGCCGAGGGAGCCGGCGTACAGCTTCCAGGTCATGTGGCCAGCATGACAAAGCCGCTTCTGGCGAACCAGAGCAGCGCACGGAAATGCCGTGTACCTTCCCGCTGTAGCGGTACCTGTTTATCTACTTGCACTTTGATGTGCTTTCGAACTGCTAGGTTGGCAGGAGCAGGGACCAAGCAACAGGAGCTCACCCCGTTGCGGGGATTCGAACCGCCGCTCTTCTGATCGGCAAGCCCTAGGCTCTCTTAATAGATGGTTTACTTCCTCACAAATGGTTACTCTAGGGTACTTCCCCTGCTTGGCTCCATTATGAAAAATGAAGTCAAGAATGAGGCAAAAAATGCCTGGAACCAAGTAAGAGAAGCTATGGTGCTGGTAGATAAAACTGAAGCACCCTCTCCGGTATGCTATATTTACTGTTAGGATATCCGCACCCCTACAAACTGGACAAATGAAAAGAAAGGCATTTGCAGGTAACTAAGATTTCCCCATCATAGGCTGTTTAAATATTTAGGATGGATACATTATCTCAACCATGCCTTTTGCAGTCTGTGTTATGCATATAGAGTCTATATGCATGCTGCACCCTAAAGCCAGTATAGCAGCTTCTAGGATTGAACATAAAAAGTGGTGGTTGTGCCAACATCTCTAATGCAAGTAGGCTCAATTATGGCAAACTCAGGGCTAGCTCAAAATGAGCTTGTCCCTAGTGGCTGGCCATTATTATTGTTGCTGTTATTACTGTTATATTTGTATACCACCCACTACTAAAATCCTCTGGGTGGTTTACAGCATTATTAAAAGTACAAAATAATATAAATAAGAACCAATTCTAAACAATACGAATCAGCACACAAACATGCAAATGTCAGCACAAACACAGCAGCATAAAATCAATCTAGAACAATCATAACATCAGAAAGCAAAAAGACATTGGTGCAAGGAATTAAAACATCAAAATGCCTGTCTGTTGCAAATTTAGAGATCTGGAAGAAGAAAAAGGTTTTCATCTGATGCCTAAAATACCCCTTTTGGGGTTGTAAGCATGAAATCAGGGACTGATTTATTTATTTTTTAGAGATCTCTAAGCTGCTGTGGGAGCCTTTTTTATGGAGCAAGATGCAAATGCTTTAAATAACTAAAAGAAAATAGAAATATGGTGAGCCTTTTGAGGGGTGGGACCTTTCATAAACAGGGTGGCACCAGCAACCATTCTCTTTCCCCACTTACCCTTGTGAAAAGGAGGTTCTAAAAGCAGGGAAGGTGTGTATCAGCAGCCTCATCATTTGAACAGCCTGGATGTTCAAACAGATTGCCCATTATTTCCAAGAAGTCTGGGCAATGACGTTCCCAGTTGCCCCTGGCTCAAAGGAATTAGTTAGGAGTTACTGAGAACTCCATTTCTCAGACTCGCTTCAGAGAATCAATGCCACTTGCAAGTATCCAGAACTTAAAAATGAGGTTGGTGTGTTAATCAGTCTCTAGCAGTCCACTCTGTTAATCCCTCTTGGCAGCACATTCTGGGAGTAGATACAGGGGTTAGCAAACCTTTTCAGCAGGGGGCCGGTGCACTGTCCCTCAGACCTTGTGGGGAGCCGGACTATATTTTGATAAAAAATATATATGAACGAATTCCAATGCCCCACAAATAACCCAGAGATGCCTTTTAAATAAAAGGACACATTCTACTCATGTAAAAACATGCTGATTCCCGGCCGGATTTAGAAGGCGATTGGGCCGCATCCGGCCCCCGGGCCTTAGTTTGGGAACCCTGGAGTAGGACAACCAATGGAGAGTTCCTGTCTCATTATTAAAAACTCCAAATAATCTGGTTTTTTTTTCCTGAGGATGCTCTATTAATTACAAGCTGAGCCAGGAGCCTTTGCCCACCACTAGCATAGAGAACTTAAGATGTTTTCATCTAGATTTATGTAATAATCACAGAGGGATGACCAAGCTTTAATTAGCCATGTTGCCATATTTCACTTGCACCCCCGACTCTACAATGGGTACCCAGGAAACCATGAGCAGAGCTCTGTTCACAGAGAGGGATTTCCCATATTCTTGAATAGTGCAGGATATGCTACAGGGAGCTACAATTGTCAGGTTCTGGGGGTGAACCAGAAGTACCGACACCCCTACTCTGCACTTGTGTAACTACCTTTTGTTTATGTAATGAAATTCTCCCTGCAAAAGGAGTAAGGATTTGTCTACAGGCAAGCTTGTTTTGCTACATGTACATTGTTTTTAACTTCTACAGATCTCTGTATGAACACCTATTGTGGAATTAAAGTGGTTTTATTGTCCTTTGCACAAACATTGTCCAAAATGCAGCAAAATTAATTCTCAGACACAAAAACACACAGTACATTTAGGAAAAATATCCCTTCATAATTATTGAACTTGATTCAAATCACATCATGAACATTTACTGGTTCACACAGTTAATCACACATGTATATCAAGTTATTGTATAAAGTTCCAGAAACACTTTATTTAAAAATGGAGCTGTAAATGCTTGTAACATACATAATAAATGTAACAAAAAATAAATAAGGAGTATGCATTCATACAAAGAACATTGTAAATGCAAACATTTATTACAGAACACAAAAGGTGTAAACGTCTGAAAAAATAAAAACAATTACGTGAAAGGTGTAAATGTTTAATTTTTCCATATCTGTTTCCTATTTTCCCACATATGTGTGTTTGTGGTTCTTCTCCCAAGCACTGAAATGAGAAATGATGATGGCCAAAACCTTGTAACTGCTCTCAATGTATTTTGTTGTACACCAGTTTAAATTTTGACAGCATCTGTAAACAAGTGTTTTCCTGATCTCTGTCAATAGTGAGTGGGATACAGAGTTTGACAAGAGGCAGTTTCCAATTTTAAAGCAAAAGAACAAAACTAAAGCCAATATACACAGGGTTTCGGGGTTTTTATTTTTATATCTCTACAAAAAATGTTTTTGTATATTTAGTTGGTCAAACTTTGCAGTGACTTCCAAAATCCTGTACAGTTTAAAGATGTACAGGAAAAAGTAGTTTTAAACAAGTGACACATAAGATTATTGCTGAAATATTAAATACTATTTCATAAAAGCTTCAAAATTGTATTTTTAACCTTAATATATAGACTGATGCAAAAACAGGAAACTTCCAGTTCTTAGTTGCATTTAACAGAAAATCTTGAAATTACAGTGTTCTGGAAATATAGGGTTATTTACTTTTGTTATTATTTCCAAAAGTTAAGTTACAGGGACAATTTTAAAGATAAATAGGCTTATATGAGATATTTTGTTAGCTTTGCTGTTAAGCAGTATAAGCAAAAGGGCTACATTAGCAGTTTTCTTCCAGAAATTCTTATAACATATAAGACAGACTTACTAGAGAGTCTACAGGGAAAAACATGAACAATTTGTATGTCTGGAGTCAGTCTATTGACCAGATTATCACTATTCTATCTCCAAATCTTCTGAAGAAATTTTTACAACTCATGATCATCTCAAGGAGCACTTATAAATGCATTTTTATTTGACCTTGGTGACACAGCATGAGAAAGCATTTAAAGGGATAGACTTTCAAAGCTATACATTAAACTGGTTTCATAGTTCCAAAATGATGACATTTCATTCTCATCAACATCAAAAAGACCTATTGAACAGGATCAGCAAGGGCCAAATGTAGACTTTTGGGAGGTGGATTTGCCCCATTGTCGTGGTGTCATCTTTTAAAAAAATAAGGACAGTTATGATCACTTTTCTATATACATCCAAGTTATTAGCCCCTATTGATACTGATATGTTCACCTTCAACTCCCACCAAATTCTTAGTGCAAACATAATATTCATGTAAACCTCATGACAATTTACATAGCAATGAAGTTATATAAATCACAATGGTTTGAAATCTTCAGTATGAAACAATGAATGCATTGTCAAGCATTCTCCTTATATTGTAATGTGTCATGGTATTAAGATGCAGGAGATCCTAATTTAGACCCCCTTACTCAGAATCAAGTTTAAATGATCAATAATTTCATACAAATTTGAGTGAAGAGGTTTAATCACAAATCAGCTTGGCACAGGAGACTCAGAAATTTAATAATGCTGGACTTTCATCTGCTTGCATATCATTTTAACAGTCTGCTGAAACAAAGTAAACTATGGAGAAAAGGGTTCAAAATAAGTGCTTGCAAAGCCCATACAATTACCACAAACTGCGTTCTATGTCAATACCAATTTTACCTTAATGAGTCAGGTGTGCGCGACATCCAAAGCATCACAGCTAAGTAGTTGGTATAACAAAGCAATGGCCCTTTTACCAAACTTTGTTACTTTTTGAATGATGATGCTAGGACTCTTTCACTGAATTCTGCACATTCAGTACTAAAGGTTCTGATAACATTTTGTCATTCGCGCAAAGTTGGGTCTTCCTCCTCTCCGTCTGGATTGAACCGATTGAAATGTATGCTGAAATCATGCTCAGATTCAACATTGCCAAGTTCAGTTGAAGCTGGGGCAATGGAGGGTCGAACAGCTCTTGCTTCCGGCTGGCAGTTTGGCTGGATCTGAGGACGGGCACCTTGAGAGACAGAGCTGGACTTCTGCTTAGGCTGAGCTGCTTGGACAGCACTTGCCAACCCCAAATTGCTCATCGCTTCCAATGTCCCATCAGGATCAATCATTGAATTTATCACTGAATAAAGAAAGAGGGGGAGAGGTTGGTGAAAAACCACTACTAGGATTTTTTTCATTCAGGAGCAGCTCATCTCGTGGGATGGAGCCACTACAATAGCCACCCAGGGAACAGTGTTGCTTTCATGGTACCAGGAAGGGAGGGGCAAGGTGACAGGGAGGTTGTGAATGCACTGGCGGATCCAATCAGGTGCTCTTGCCACTGTGTTCTTGCAGCCCCAACCTTGCTCCTCCTGATAAGGGGCATAGATACTGCTGCTGGGAGGCTGTTGCACCGATGAGCAAGCCACTCCTGGTGCCAGAGTTTCTTATGATGGAGGGCAATATTTCAAGTTCTCTTACGGATAAAACCTAATCAGCTTTCTGCAAAGTTCTCTGGGGCCAGAAACATGGGGAATTAGGGGCTTTGGATGGCAGGACAGGACCTGTGTCTGTGGTCATTGAAGAAGCAAGGATGGGTAGTGGTACTCCCTGTAGTCATAGCAACACACTCCTGTCAGTTGCCAAGGGAGGCAGCTGCAAACTGAACAGTCACCTGCAGAGTTGAAAAGACCTTTCCCACCTATGTAACAATCTATTGTGAGATCCACTATTTGCCCAGTAGCACACCAACAGGGATTTCGCTTCTATGTCCATAGCAAAAACTAAGGTCTGGAGAAAAGAAAGTAGTGACTCCGGCAGAGAGCAGTAGGGTCAAGTCACTATTGATTCTCGCCTAGTAACTGAATAGATAACCTTAAAAGTGGGGTTATCATCATTCTTTTCCTTTCCTCATCTCTTTCAATATCCTCTATAACTTCTGTAGGATTGTAACTTTAAAAAAAATCAAATCAAAAGCCTGACAAAATAAAATTATTTGTATTCTGAAAACCCTGATGTTCGCAACATCAGTATATAATATTAAATACCTTGTAGTTGCTTCTCAACTCTCTTCAATTCTTGCAATATTGATGATATTTCCTGCATCAACACATAAAAAGCATTAGGTTTCATTAAGGGAAAATCCACATTTCTTCACAATATGTACATTACATTAATGATTGTATATATGTTAGGGGGAATGTAAGTCGAGTAGTTTATGTGCATAACAATTGGCTATTGTGCACCTTCATCAGACTTCATGGAGAAGATACAAAGCCTGTTACACACCCACATGTGTGGTTTGGCTGTATCTATATATCTGTCTGTATATTGTATTGTTTTGCTGTTTGGCACCCTGGGCTCCTTTGAGAGGAATGGTGCGATATAAATTTAACTTATTAATTAAATAAAGATTTAAAACAAGGTGAAGAACTTTCAAAGTGGCTATATTCTCAGATACATTAGAAGCTGTCTTATAAAGAACTGGTCTATCTCATTCAGGTTTGTCTACACCAGGGGTCAGCAACCTTTTTCAGCAGGGGGGCGGTCCACCGTCCCTCAGACCATGTAGTGGGCTGGACTATTTTTTTGGGGGGGGGGAATGAACGAATTCCTATGCCCCACAAATAACCCAGAGATGCATTTTAAATAAAAGCACACATTCTACTCATGTAAAAACACGCTGATTCCCGGACCATCCGTGGGCCGGATTGAGAAGGCGATTGGGCCACATCTGGCTCCCAAGCCTTAGGTTGCCTACCCCTGGTCTACACAAACTGGTATTGGCTTTCCAGGGTTTCAGGCAGGAGTCTTTCCTAGCAATACCTGGAAATGCAGGGGACTGAACCTGGGATCGTCTGCATGCAAGGAAGGTGTTCTGCCACTGAGCTACAGCCACTCTTAGCGAAAAAGCATCCAAAATCGATCGTCTCTAAACCTTCAGCAGCTGAGGAACTGCTTCCCCCTTTCAACATTCTTGTGTGAGAATGACATTTATCATTTCATCATACCATGCTTGATGTTTTCACCATTGGGATTTCACTTTCAGCTCGTAGCTTCTTTTCAATGTCTTCCCAATTTCGGTCTTTGTCTTTAAACAAGACTCTGTAGCCAAAAAGCACAGAAGAGTGATTATAAGCCTTATGCTATAAAGACTTGCATAAACGCAACTCAAAATAAGATGGGCATCTTGTGGCAAGCCTATATTGCTCTTGCTCTTACTAGCAGGGGAGGCAAAATTACAGAACAATAAATTTTACCCAGTTGTCATTTTCTCTTCGGAGTATGCACACAAATATAAACATTCCAAATGTTTTCCAATAAACCTACCATTAAAATTATGGACTGGTCATTTCTTCGTCAGGGGGCAAACAGCCAAATTTAGCAGGGGATCAAATACTTCCTCCCCCCTCACTGTATACCTCGCCCATCTGGCTGGGTTTCCCCAGCCACTCCGAGCGGCTTCCAACAAAATATTAAAATACAATAGTCTATTAATCATGAATGTGTCTAGGCCCCCTTTAAAGCCAGCTTGATGGCTATCAATACATCTCGTAGTAGCAGATGTACGTGATGTGTGAAGTGCTGTGTGAAGAACAACTTCTTGTCTGTTCTGAATCTTCTAACATTAAGTTTCATTGCATGTCCCTGTGCACCAGTATTAAGAGACAGGATCCACTTTCTCCCACAGCATACACAATCTTATATACCTCTGTCAAAAAGTAGTGCAAAATATATTGAGAAACTCACATAACTCCAGGAATAAGTGCTAGATCTGAATTAGGCAGGACTTACTTGATTTAAATTAACTTTTGGCTATTCCGAGCAATCCAGGATAATTGGTTTAAAATGCCATTCACAAGTTTCAATGAACACAGCACATTTCAAACATTTTCATGAGATATAAAAATACTTTTAATAAACGAGTAGGAATTAAGAGTATCAGAATAGTTTTTCAAGTTTCTGGCAAAGAGTTCATAGTTAGAGAATTAAAACTGAAAAGATGAACATTTATTTTAAAACTCATGTGTAGTTAAACATGCTACACAGACAAGTACTACTTTTATTTTCGTAACACTAGTTGTGGATTTGAGCAAAGGTGAAGGATCAACTCCCCTCTGTTCCACATAGAAGCAATTTTCCTCCAATGTTATTTTGACTAAATTTAGTAATGGGAATAAGAAGGCCATATTTTCTTGCTGTATTTTTTTTGAAAGAATATTGTTTTAACACTATATGCCCCCTCCCCCTGTGTAAAGGAGTTCATTGTTAATAGCTCAAATTTTAAAATACTAATACTACTGCTAACAATAATATTTTAAGAAGAAAGGAAGGGCCAATTTCTTCCTATTAAAATAAACCAATGGTTTTATATGGATTTTAATGGAATATGATCTGCAGTCAAAAGGACATAAACATTTTAATAACATTTTTTGGAAGAGAATTTTACTGATGAGGACACAGATTACCTTATTTTACCAGCTGTTTTATCTATAGACTGTCTAATCTTTCGGGAAAACTGGAAGACTGAGGACAACAGCAAGGTATCTCCCATAACCTGAAAGAGTTTCAAAAGACAATTGTTCATTTAAATAGTACAGTTTCTAGATCACCTTCTAAAAATGTAAGTGACAATATCATGGCTTTTTCTTCCTAAACAATTATTCTCATGTTATGTACCAGTTTACATTAGTTGGAGCACAGAACAAGTACTATTCAACTTTTAAAATTTGTGCAACTTGTCAATATATGAAAATTATCTTTAGCCACAAATGTAGCTTTCATTGCAATATAAAAATACAAAACTCAATGGAATGCCTGCTGAATCTGTACCCCACTTACCAGGGGCTCTTCTTTGTGTCCTTCATGTAGAGATGTGGAGGGAGCAAGATAATATTCTGGGCCCACTTCCATAGCCAGTGTACAGTACTGCTAAACCCTCTGTGATTTGTACCTAGGACATCATTAGAAGGCCTGGCAAGGCACTTTGGCATTAGCATCGTGTGATTTGTTGCATCTATCTGTTTGGTGGTGAGCTCAGGTGCCTGGCTCTTGTGGTGTTCCCCACTGTGAGGACCCCTTTAAAGGATCTTGTCAATCGAAAGTCCTAGGCTGCCATAGGGGCTGGCATGCTGTTCACACATCAATGTCACAGAATGGACCACACTATTGGCTCATGTCATTATGTACCTAAGCTGGGTGGTGGTACTGGTTAGCATTATGGCTGTCAGATGACTGGAACTTTGCCCTATGCCTAAGCAAGCATGGTTGGCTATAATCGATCAAAGTTGTGGCCTTTTTTGTTGCTATCCCAAACACATTGACTTGGATTCAGCAGGATCTCAGACTTCGTCAATTTTGACACTGCTGCCACAGCTCCCCATACAACATTCTTCTGACGAGACCCCTAATCCTCAAGTATGGCTTTTTAGGGGCAGAGTGGACAGTGGTGGGAAAGCTCTATTCTGCAAGCAGAATTCCATCTATGAGTCCTAGAAGCCAAGCAATTAGCTTTGTACGCTCATCAATTGTTGCCACTGGTCTCATGATATTATGATTTGATGTTATCACAGTTATTTCTCAGTTCATGGACTCACAGCTGTCCATGGAGGCACAGGTTAATTCTGTGTCCAGGGTAGCTGTCTATCTGCTCCATCTGGTACGCAGGCTGAGACCCTACCTGCCCTGACAAGACAGAAGTACTGTTTGTGGGGGACAGGAGGCAGGCAGGTGTGGGGGACTCCCTGGTCCTGAATGGGGTAACTGTGCCCCTGAAGGACCAGATGCGCAGCCTGGGAGTCATTTTGGACTCACAGCTGTCCATGGAGGCGCAGGTTAATTCTGTATCCAGGGCAGCTGTTTATCAGCTCCATCTGGTACACAGGCTGAGACCCTACCTGCCCGCGGACTGTCTTGCCAGAGTGGTGCATGCTCTAGTTATCTCTCGCTTGGACTACTGCAATGCGCTCTATGTAGGGCTACCTTTGAAGGTGACCCGGAAACTGCAACTAATCCAGAATGCGGCAGCTAGACTGGTGACTGGGAGTGGCCACTGGGAGCACATAACACCCAGAGAGATCTACACCGGCTCCCAGTACGTTTCTGAGCACAATTCAAAGTGTTGGTGTTGACCTTTAAAGCCCTGTATACCTGAAGGAGCGTCTCCACCCCCACCGTTCAGCCTGGACACTGAGATCCAGCGCTGAGGGCCTTCTTGCATTTCCCTTGGTGTGAGAAGTGAGGTTACAGGGAACCAGACAGAGGGCCTTCTCGGTAGCAGCACCCGCCTTGTGGAATGCCCTTCCATCAAATTTCAAGGAAATAAGCAGTTATCCTAATTTTAAAAGACATCTGAAGGCAGCCCTGAAGGCAGGGAAGGTTTTAATATTTAATGCTGTATTGTTTTAATAGTCAATTGGGAGCCGCCCAGAGTGGCTGGGGAGACTCAGCCAGATGGGCGGGGTATAAATAATAAATAATAATAATAATAATAATAATAATAATAATAATAATAATTATACTTTGTGTGAATAGAGATAATCTTCCCAGTCTGTACTTTCGTAATAAAACACAAACATCAAGGGCAGCAAAAAATAATACGCAAGCCAGTGCTAGGCAGTTCTACACTTGAACCAAAGCAAGATGACAAATAAGAATAGCCAAATTTAGGCTCATGGGGGTTCAAATTCTCACTCTGCTGTGAAGCTCAAAATGTATCTTGGGTCAGTCACTATCTCTTAGCTAACCCCATTCACATAATTGTTCCAGGGATAACATGGAATAATTCCACCTAAACTACTTTGAGCTCCTAGGAAGAACAATGGAATATAAAATCAACAAAGAAAACCCAACATCTCATCCCAAATTTGTCTTCCTCCTCAGCCTTCTGCCTCACTAACTCCAAATCCCTGCCTCTGTTTCACTCGAAACTGCTTAAGGGTGTGGGGATGAGCAATGGCTCTTCCTTATAGAGGTAGTTCATGAGGTAGTTTATCATGTAGTGCTTTGGTACTTAATGTCCAAACAGGAAAGTTATTGGCTCCCTGGGCCTTTCACTCAGCTCTTTATGTAAAGGGATGGACAATACTTACTTCATCCCTACTCCAGGTTCGACGACGTGTAATTGTGGGGGGCTCAGGTAGGTCTGTTGTCTGTGGTTTGGAATCATTAGGTCGAGCGTTGCCATCTGGTGTTTTTGCATTTACCACTGGAGGAATCTTCCTGAAGTTCAGACTTTCGTCAAATACACGGTCTACTAGCTGGAATAAATAAATAAATAAATAAATAAATAAATAAATAATTAGTGAGAAAGCTTCACTTTAAAACCAACCAGAGAGGTGCATTATGAGGCTCGTCAGTTTAGATGGGTTTGCCACTAAAGAACAGAAGAAGTCAAAATAATAACTAGAGTATTCGATTTACTTGTATATTAGAAAACAATAACAAAAAAATTATTTAATTTTGCCAAAACATCAGCAATTATTTTAGTTATGAATGCACAGAAATAGATATTAGGTTACAAATGCAATAGTGGTGTATAACTGCAGAACAAAAGAGAAAGGGGACTCATATTTATTTAGTAAAGATGTAAGTTCATATTACCTAACTCAGAGAAAATGCATATTTACATTAGCAGAAGCTTAGTAGTATGGTTAGGAAACAATAAAAAGAAACCAACATGAACATAATAAAAATTACACCACTTACACACAAAACATATCCTGCTACTCACAAAAATGTACATAGGACATAATGTTGTTAACTAAGACCTATGTACAAGGAGTTGAAATAAATCAAGAGGAACAACACAACAGGTGAACAGAAAACATCCAGGGTTGGCACTGAATTTAGCATGAAAGGGTTGTTTTTTACTAGATTAAATCTTGGGATTTAGTGTTTACCACCACCCATCCACTTCCTGAGAAAAATAAAATAAACTCTACACATAAACCCTAAATGTTGTGTTCTAGAGACATTTTCAAATTCCAGCCAGCTGATTATTCACTTGAATTTGTCAATGCTCAGTAACGGGGGGAAACCTTAATAATAACACAAAACCTTGTTTCTCATATCTCTCTTTTATCCCACATATATGCATCAGACACACATATGGATTCTCTCTTCTTGTCTCTGCAAATACGTTATCTCATAAGAATCTGATCTGACAGCTGGTTCAAATACAGTGGTATCTCTGGTTATGAGCTTAATTCGTTCCGGAGGTCCGTTCTTAACCTGAAACCGTTCTTAACCTGAGGTGCACTTTCGCTAATGGGGCCTCCTACTGACGCCGCACAATTTCTGTTCTCATCCTGAGGTAAAGTTCTTAACCCGATGTACTACTTCCGGGTTAGCGGAGTCTGTAACCCGAAGTGTTTGTAACCCGAGGTGTTTGTAACCCGAGGTACCACTGTAGTCATATCACCAGCACATATGACTGGTCTACTCCTTGGGAACAGTGTTAACACTGGAACAGGCTTTCTCAGCAGCAGCTTCTATGAGTTGAGACTTCTACATTCCCAGCACTTATTGCTGGTGGAAGCTGCCACAGGACTTCCGAGTCTCTTTAGTTAACTTTACATTGTTTACATTAGATCAGCCGTGTGAGTGATTCTGTGACCAAGCTGTAGGAGTGTTTTGTAAATGGTTCAACATGTTTTTGACTACTCTGCAGTTGTACAACTGGTGAAACCAAATGGTAACTCTATTCTGTTTTTCCTTCATTGTTTTACCTATTGAAAAGTGACACGGGTGTGCTAAGGCTAAGCTTGCCAGGTGGAACAATTCCCCTCTCCTTCCCCCTGTGCACTGTTCTGGGGGGTTCTTGCAACACCCCCTCAGGCAATTTCAAGGGGGATAAGGAGGAGAGGGGGCAAACCTCCATTGGGAAAATGGAAGTGCTTGCACAGGACTTCTGCTGACAGGACTAATTAGTTGAATCCTGCCCACATTTTCCATATCTGAGAATTCCAAATTACTGTTGAAACAAACCCTCACACCTAGAAGTTAAATGGAGGCAACTCTAACAAAGAACTTTTATCCAATTGCTAAATGTTTCTCAGTAGCATTTTGTTACTATGGTGGTGTGTTACTGGCTTGCTCCTTAAAATACATCTTCCCAGGAAACTGCCAACCCTGAAATCAAACCAAATAGTTAAAAAAAGACAAACAGTAATATTGTTAAAAAAGAGTTGACTTTATATTTTAAAATACTCTCACTGGTGGTCGCAATATTGACCCGAACATGCAAGTTTTGCATATAGAAACAGCATGTCAGAGAAATGTATGACTTGAACTGCAGCATGAAATCATGCTAATTTAAATGTTTTTGACAATTGTTATAATTAGGAAGGATGGGTTATATATTGAATTAATAATAATAATAATAATAATAATACAATAATATATTAGTGATGGGAACTTCAACTCAGTAAGTAAATCATTTAAAAGATCGGTAACATTCAGGGCCACCTACAACCAATGAAAATGCAAAGTATCTCACCTTACACCTAGTATTTTATAATACCTGTATATAAACAAATCTCTAATGCTTTCTCTTTACTAGGAGCATTGAGATACTACTCACTTGCATCTGAGGCTATGACAAAGAAACAAGCAAAAGGTCTTATGTTCAAAGTAAACAGAAAAGCGGACCTTGTATTCACAATATGACTGTTCTCGCATTGGCCATTTTAACTACTGGGATTAATTTTTTAAGAATTTTTTTTTAATAGGCAACAATCTTAACATTAAAGGAAGAGTATGCTGAGAATATGGAGATTCATGCACACACAGGTGGAAATAATTCAACTTATGTCAGAAGGATAAAGCAAAAGAAAAGAAAGAACCTTATGCATTTCTCCATGAAGATCTCCTACCTCTTCTCTAGTGTCTATGGCAGAGCCAGGGGTGGTGGCAGCAGTGCTTACTGTGGTACTAGGAGCAGTGCCTGATGAAGTCACTGAATCTATCTCTCCTGCTACATCATTGATTTCACGTGCGATGAGAGCCAGGTCCTGACTGATCCTGTTAATAGTTAACACAGCATAATTTATCCCAAATAATAAACCTCAGAGTTCAAAGTTGCTGTTCCTTACAGTGTGAAACATGCTACTGTTTTTAGTATTTTCTTCTAATCATAACTATCATAGGTACGAGTGTTTAAAATAACTTCCAGCTTTGGTTGCTCTGGCAGCTACAAGAGCAGCACTGAAGAAACTTTGCTGCGCAAGGACTCCATCATTCTTCTGCTATAATTGCACAAAATGCATCTCAACATTTTAAATACCTGAAATCCAGGGTTGTACATCTTACCATGCGCAAATGGGTCATTACAGTATATAGTTCCAGGGAGAACTGCAGTGGCTTATAACCTAATAATTAACCCAAACCTAAGGATTCAAGTTACAAGAAAGGAGATTCCAACTAAACATCAGGAAGAACTTTCTGACAATAAGAGCTGTCCAACAATGGAATGGGCTACCTTAGAAAGTGGTGGACTCTCCTCCATAGAGGTTTTTAAGCATTTGTCATGTGTGATTTGGGTGGCATTTGTCATGTATGATTTAGTTGAGATTCCTGCATTGCTGGTGGTTGGACTAGATGACCCTTGGGGTCCCTTTCAGCTATACAGTTCTATGATTCTATCACTTAATTAACATTAATTAACCAAGTCCCAGCATACTGGCACTAAGTAAATGTTAAATAGTAGCTACTTGTACACGTTTGTGAAACCCATTATTACAACTGGGGATTTATGGCTGTGTTTAGGAACACTATGATACAGTAGTATCTTTCACTGACAGTAAAGGAAGCTTATAGTTCTTCTGTGGTAGAAAAAATCAATTTTGTTTGAGTATAAACCCAGTTACAAAACGAAACACATTTCGTAATGGTAATTGATTTAACTGATAAGATGCTGTTTTAAAACCAAGTAACCATCCCTTGAAAGCCAACCTTGCTATTTCTTCTCGATGGGCAGTCCAATCTCGAATGTAGTCTTCCTGTTCCTTTATCCTATGCTTGAAGATATTGCTACTTTGCGTTGGTGTCCCTGTGCTCTGCAATCGAGTAGTTTTCAGGGCTGGAGAAGTACGTAGACGGGCATGTTTAGGAGAGTTACGGTTTGATCCAAATTCATCTTCTGAGGTGGAAGCATAATCAGTAGGAAAGCGCCTCCATCTTGAATTTACTAAATTAGTTTAATTATTAAAAAAAGAATTATTATTGTATCTACTGCAAGGAATAAAATTTTGATTTTAGAAACATCATGACAACACAACAGCTGCTTAATTCCAAACCCAAATACCTTATACAAAAGTGTTTGCTGACTATACATAAAAAGAAAGCTACTAAAATTGTGTTAAATAATAAATGCTAATTTACAAAAATGTGAAAAAGGAAGCTCTTTGTACAATGGTGAGTTAATAAGTTAGGAACACTACTAGTCTTCTATCTAAGAGCTTGATATATATCTGAACAAGGGCCCAATTCATTGTCACTTTTCCAACACAGTGAGTCGTACTTTTTCTGCAAATTTTTCCCATTGTCAAAAAGCCTAACTTTCCATGAGATATTATAGGCATGGAG